>NW_027411618.1:0-1446386 GCF_049639745.1 Rhodnius prolixus
ATTGTAGGATTATTTTACTATACAGGGTGTTCATTTTAAGACGGCTCAAATGCATTTCATGCTTAAACGGTTAATCTGAGCAAAAAATGGTAGAAGAAAAATTTGTTGCCCGTTAGCTCTCTGGTTACGGAATATGTGACTCCTTCCTCCTGGGGCTCGTAAGCCAGGTTAGCCTAGAGGTTATCAACTGCACTCTGTATCTGAGGAGGCACCATTGAAGGCATAGTACTCGTACATGCTTCACAAGTTGAGTAAATTGCATTATTTGATAAATTAAGGAATAAGTTTGATCCTTCACATGAAAGATATTGATCACTTAAATATGTGGCAGGAGGTTTCCAATTTTTTTTTTTTGGTAATTAAACGCAACTCTCCCAAAATTACCAAAGAATTATTAAATCTTCTTGTTTGTAACAGATGTAAAATTAATTTTTAGCCATTTTATGTATGCTTGAGAACATCTAAAACTCTTAACATTTGATTTTTCTTAGAAAAATCACTCGGAAAACTACTTATTTCTCGATATTAAGAAAAATACTAGCTTTACTGCCTTGACAATATTTTTAGAAGAAAGGGGATGAAAAAATACATAAAAATGACCTATCGCGTGGTCTTCTTTCTCTTTGATAACAAGTTAAAAAAATTGAAGTATGATTAATAAGTATCAAATTTTTGAAATGGCCTAGCACCTTTAATTTTAAAGATATCGAACTGTGGTTTCCGATTTCTTTCATAACTATTTATACTCATTAAAACTGTGTATATGAAAATGGGGGTCAACTATGAACCCTCAATTTTGGTCGCGCGTCAGCCGCGTATGCGGGCAGGAATCTAAAATCAAGTGACATATTCTGAAACTAGAGGTAACGGGCAACAAATTTTTCCTTTACCATTTTTTGCTCAGATCAAGCGTTTAAGCATGAAATGCATTTGGGCCGTCTTGAAATGAACACCCTGTATATTTATATGATTATTACATACATATTTATTACATACATGTAGGATTATTCCATTTATTTGTAACATTTTGTTTTAGTTTAACTTTGTTTATGCGGAGTTCTCAGGAAAAGATGAAGCTCTTTTAATATATTTTTAATACTATACGGTTTTAATAATTCATCTACCTGTATATTGATTCTAAATTCTGCTCGAAATTCTGAGTAGAAAGAATATTATTATGCAAAAAAAGCCTTACAGAAAAGCTTTAACAAGTTTTCTCCCAATTTTTTTAGGCAGTACTCTAAAGGGATTCATTTGAATGTAAACAAAACGTGTCATGAGGCATATCAGTTTGGTTTGAAATTATATCAGAGAATAGAGTTTGTTTCTGGGAGAAGCTGGTGACGTCAGTTTCTTTGAACATTATTTCAGTGAAAATGTATGTATAATATTGAAGGTAACTAATTTTTTTTTTAGAATAAACTCTTGATTACATAAATTTTTAGAGAAAATGTTGTAAGTGTTAACATCGCTTTTGCTTTTTATTTTTTTTTTTTTCAAGTTTTATCTTAATTATGAATGCTTAGTGCTGAATTTCCTGTCTAAGCTGTCAGAAACAGGAAACTGATAGCAAGTCACCCGTTATTCATGCTCGGACCGACAGCGAGGTGCTGACTGCAAATGATCCTTAATACTGCAACATTAATCCATGCAGAAAGATAAATTATTTAAAGAAATAACAGTAATACCGATGTTTTATTATAGCAATGGTAGAATGCAAATTATTTTTCTTACTATTCTGTCTGTGTATTTTGGTCAGCCTAACGGGGCAAAGAAAAAAAAAAGCTGAATTTTTTTTAGAAATTAACGAAAATTTTATACATTGTTTGCGATGATAACGAGGGAACCAATGACACGTTTTGTAGATTAAAAACGATCAAATGGAAATATCGTGTTACACAGAAAATGCTTTTTTATAGTTTTTGGCGATTCTTATGAAAGCTGGCTTATATAGTTATCTGTGAAAGTTAAAAACAAAGCAAACTAGTTTTTTTGAAGAGTAGAGTAAAGTAAAGTAAAGTAAAGTAAGTAAAGTAAGTAAAGTAAGTAAAGTAGGTAAAGTAAGTAAAGTAAGTAAAGTAAGTAAAGTAATCGTCTATTTTTTCAGGCGGGGCTTAACGTCCAACTACCAAATTAGGTGTCGTGGACGGAGGCGACTAGCAAACATACTCTACTGTGAATTTCTTTTATTAAACTTAAAATAAAATCCAGGGCCTAAGACCGGGAATCGAACCCAGTACCACAATACACATTAGCTTCGCAGGTCTCGCCTCTAACCGCTCGGCTACCGTGGCGCCTAAGGATGAGAGTAGATAACCCCTAAATAGTCATTTCTAAGTAACGTTAAGTTTTATTATGTGTGGTATAGTATTAATAGTCTTTAATTAATTAGTCTATATTCAATTTTTCATTGCATATACTTTAAATAAACATCTTTTATGGCAATAACCGTGGTCACAGACCATCGACTGAATCGAGTTTAATAAATATATATAATAAACAACACGTTTATAAGAGTATAAGTTAATGTAATCGTACCAAGCAGTATGTTAACATTTCCAAAATTCCCACTGAACAATTTTCTGGGAAAAAATTGATAAAAGAATTACATTTTTATTAAATAATTATATGCTATTATAGTTTACAGTGTGATTTGGAGTGGATGTGATGTGTAGTGCTAGCTGGTTATCTGTTTCTTAGAACGTAAATATTAACGCTTTAACATGAATCAAGGTAGAGACCCCTACTCAGAACTAGTAAATAATAACATTTATTTCTTCTGATTTCGCTTAAGTTATTCCATAAATATTTGAGTTCAATATAGTTTAAATACAGCTAATAATTTTCGTTTTTATATCTTTAATAAAAGAGAAAAAAAGTAAGAAAAATATTGTTGTTCATTATTTTTGGTGACTGAATCATAGTTTCAATAGGATGAAAAATTAATGCCAGTTTCAGTCATTATAAACTTTATTATGCCGAGCTTTCGACCTAGGGACTAGGTCATCTTCAGGGCTGTGGAACATATTTACAGTATGTTAACAATTATATTACCAATTAATTATATTTACAAATATGTATAATGTAACGAAAATTTACAAAAATATTTACCTAATTTACGATATACTGTTTTACATCATTAGAGAATTGGTGTGTCTTCTGTCTTGTCTGTTCATGTGATCGGTCTGTGTGTGATTGTGTTTGGTTGTAAGGAAATCAGTGTTGCCAACCAAACACAATCACACACAGACCGATCACATTCAGTCTTCATGAACAGACAAGACAGAAGATAAACTAACTCTCTAATGATGTGAAACAGTATACTGTAAATTAGGTAAATATTTATGTAAATTTTTTCGTTACATTATACATATTCATTGTAATATATGTTAACACACTGTAAATTATGTTCCACAGCCCTGAAGACGACCTAGTCCCTAGGTCGAAAGCTCGACAGAATAAAGTTTATAATGACTGAAACTGGCAGTTACTTTTTCATCCTATTGAAGAAAAATATATTAATTTTGAAGAAAATCAATTTAATGCTAAATTCTAATCACTTCGCATATATTATCACTTTATAGTTGCTTTCTCTGTTATCACTTTTTTCTCACACAAAAATCAAAACAAGCACATAAAAATTTTTGGACTCACGTGACTCCAACATAGACTTTTCGGTAAATACACGATTTCGAAATTTTTTGACAATATTTTCCCTGTTGAAATAAGAAATAAATAAAAAATGATTCGAGACTTAGATGTGGCTGTTTATTTAACCTTAGGAATTCAATTAATTTATTTACCTTATATTAATAATATATTAGCTCACTAATTACTTAAGTGGTGCCCACAGGCAACTAAGTGCTAAATAAATAATGTTGTAAGAGATTTCTGTAAACGTTTCTAACCAGATTTGTTTATTTTCTCTAAAATTGTGTCAAATTTTCAAATTCAATTATCTTGGGTATCATCGTTTTTAAGGTTCTCCAAGTCCAAAAAAGTGACTTTTTTAAAAAATCTATTGGTGTGTGTTCTCACCTGTCTATAGAGTGTTGGGTTACCTCTTTAAAAAAAATTGGGACCCAAAGCCAGTGATGGTTCAAGAAATCAAAATCACGCTACAGATGATCAGGGAAGGGATTAACTAAGATGATCGTCAAGTAAAATCAAATCAAATGGAAGAAGCCATTTAAAAATTAATGTACCTGTTTTCTGTGATAATTTGTTTACATTACATGCATTTCATAATGTTATATAAACAAAATTAACCTACAGGTTTTAGAATGATTTGAGTCCTATCACTCAAGAATTTAGATATACCTAAATATAGTGACTCAAAATAGAACTCAATGCGTGGCTAATCTTCAGATATAATAGCGTTTTTGCGTATATAATGGTATTACACTGAATACCTAAATAATAACCCGCTTTATGGTAAACTTTTAATGAATAATTGAAGAAGTCACCAGCGTTTTAGGCAATTTGTTGAATTATATAATGTAACTAAAGTGCCATGGGTAGCCGAGCGGTTAGAGGAGAGACTTGCAAAGCTGTGGTACTGGGTTTGATTCCCGGCCTAGAGGCCTTGAATTTTATTTAATGTTCAATTTGAAAACATTGTAGTAAAGTATGTTTGCTAGTCGTCTCCGCCCATGACACCTTATTAGGTAGTTAGACGTAAAGCCTGCCTGAAAAAGTGGGCATTACTTTTTTATAAAGTAACAAATGTGCATTACATAAAATGGCAGAATTTCATACTTTATCATTAGCATTATACGTAGATCTATGTTTATATAATATGTTTAAAGATAAATTTAGTAAAAGCTGAGTATATGTCGACAATAAGTGGAGTATTCCTCATTATAGAAGATATATAGAAGATATAAAAATCCGATGGGTTGAGAAATTCAAATACTTGGGCTCTTGTCATCTTCAGTAAAGGATACTTCAAGTTAAGATGATTTATTGCCAAGAAATGTGAGCGCAAAAAAGAGCAATCATCATAATGATTATGGAGCGGCAATATTCTAAATAGCATCAAAAAGACAATATGTAGTAACTTGGTACAAAGTACGAGTATACTACTTTAAGACGCTGAAACTTGGACCTTGAATAAGGTTTTAAGTGGGAAAAAAGCTTCTAGCCGCCGAAAGGGATTACTGGAGAAGGGCAGCACGAATGTCAAGGTTTGCAGATGTGCTACAGAAGTTGGAGGAACAGAAACTTAGATGGTATGGCCATATGAAAAGAATGGAAGGATGGCTAAGGAGATCTTAGACTGGGAAGTCGAAGGATGAAGAAGAAAGGGTCATGTTAAACTTTAGGGAATTGGTTATTACAAATAAATGAATTACTCTAACTTCAGTTTTGAATTGTGCGCCATGCCCTGCTGTGTTGCAACTGTAAACTAACTCGGGACCCGTTTTCAAAATTACAACCACGCCGTAATCTGTGTAAAATATCCCTGAGTTACAAATATATTTTGTAAATACAATAGAATAAATTAATAATCTTGATGTAAAACTGTAATATATTATGTATTATGTTAATCTTGCAATATTAATTCCTGTATACCTACTATAAATAAATAAATACAATTTTGTCAAAATCTAGGGATATTTCATTGTTTTTCCGTTGAACTTTCGCCGTAGTTAGTAGTGTAGACTGTAGAGCGCACGTCGGCAAGTAAATGTACAGGTTAGTTTTGTTTTCGCCATATTATTTATCTTTCGCTCTTTGTTTATTTTTCTGAAATGTAAGAAGGTAAATGATTTGTTTTGCACTCTTAAAAATGAAGAATAGATTCCTATCATATCACTTGACTTCATGGAACCGTTGCCCTAAAGGAATTTAGGATGTCATCACTGGCCAGACCCAAGGAAAAGTTGATAAAAATGGTGTCCGAGAAAGTTTCCACGGTTACGGGCTGAGAGAAGAGGATTTCAATTATTTTGTTTAATGATTCAAGGCGCGTCAACAACTTTTTGGCGCCCGGAGATTTTTTCAGTGCTCTGCCGGCCTCCGGACAGTGTTCTCTCGTTACAGACAACACTGTGCCATCACCGGACAGTGAGCTGTAAGAAGAACCTATGAAGAGAAAAATCTAAGGGCCAGTAGCTGGGTTCGAACCGCTAATCCCTTCCCTCGATTTCAATTTTGAGGGAAAATATCATTTTTTGTGGGGAAGACTGTTTTTAACCAGTTGTGGTGAAAAGGCTTGGGAATTCGCCTGAAAATTGTGCTATGTACGACATTAAAAACTGTACAAAGTCTATAAAAAATTAAATACGATTCCCCACCATAACTTCGATCTGTTTTAGGCAATAACTCTAGTAAGTAAAAGAATCGAATTAAAACAAATGTAACATGCAAAATCACAACATGGTATAATGTCTTTTTCACTGTAATATATTCTCCCGTTTGGTACATTTGTACGATATTTTTTTTTCCCTCACGTGACCAATATTGTTAGGATCCAGTTTAACTTGGGTGGTGAGCTGTTTGTTCAGCATTTGAATGTGGCTGCCGTCTCTTGGAGCCCTGTTTGGACAACCATACACTGTTACCACTGTTCATTTTACTCGGTTTGTATTTTTTTTTTTTTTTTTACCCGAGTTACCCAAGTATGGCAACATTTTGATTACTTTCCCCTATTGCCGCAAGCGTCAGTCCGAAAGTTAAGCATCGCGTCTGATTCATTGAAATTAAGTTTCCATTCTAAAAAAAAAATATACTTCGAGACCCCGTGAACGAAAGAAAAACTCTATTTTAACTCTGAAAATTAAAGTTGAGAGAGTCTTGTTTTCAATCTGTTTTTTTTTTTTTTTTGTGAAATTCCCCAAAAAAAGTCTGGTGAGAACACTCGCATGACTTTGCTAACTATTTTTCTAAACATTTTAACTTGTAAATTTTTATAGTGTAGTGTTTCATCGTTTTTTGCAAGTTAGTTAAAAAGTTGCAATTACTATAAAAAAGTAAAAAAAAAAATTACTTTTTTAGCCATTTTTTTGTATATACGAGGTGTGTTCAAAAAGTAACGAGAATTTTCGTTTTTTGAAAAAAATATTTATTTATTCATCTACATTAATATTGTCGCCTTCAAAGTAGTCCCCTTCGCATACAATACACTTGTGCCAGCGCTTTTTCCAATCCTCGAAACACTTCTGAAACTCGATCTTTGTGATAGCTTTCAGCTCTTTCAGCGATTCGCTTTTAATGTCATCTATGATGTAAAAAGACGGCCTTTTAATGTTCTCTTTATGTTTGGAAATAGAAAAAAGTCACATGGAGCCATGTCTGGCGAATATGGAGGCTGGGGCATCGTTAAAGTTTTGTTTTTGGCCAAAAATTCCCGAACAAGCAATGAAGTGTGAGCAGGTGCATTATCGTGGTGCAAAATCCATGAATTGTTTTGCCACAAATCCGGGCGTTTTTTTCGGATTGCTTCACGCAAACGGCGTTGAACTTGTAGGTAGTACTCCTTATTGATTGTTTGACCTTGTGGCAAGAATTCATGATGCACTATGGCATTAAAATCGAAGAACACAGTGAGCATAACCTTCACATTCGACCGCACTTGTCGAGCCTTTTTCGGTCTTGGCGATCCAGAATGCCTCCACTGGGACGATTGAGCCTTAGTTTCGACATCATATCCGTAAACCCATGTTTCGTCACCTGTTATAACACGTTTCAGTAGATCCGCATCGTTGTCGACTTCATTGAGTGACTCTTGAGCAACTTCCATTCTCCGCTGTTTTTGTTCGAAATTCAACAATTTTGGAACAAATTTTGCTGCCACACGTTTCATACCCAAAACATCCGAAAAAATTTCATGGCATGAGCCAATTGATATGGCAACATCATCAGCGACTTCTCTGATTGTGATTCGGCGATCGTTCATAACCATTTCTTTCACTTTTTTCACGTTTTCATCGGTTGTTGATGTGCTTGGACGTCCAGGTCGTTCGTCATCTTCAACGTTTTCGCGGCCATCTTGGAAACGCTTATACCACTCGTAAATCCTTGTTTTACTCATAGCAGACTCACCATATGCCTTTATTAACATTTCACACACTTTATTTCATTTTTTACGCAAAATTTAATACAAATTCTTTGATCCATTTTTTTTAACAAACAAAAATCGCCAAGCTCGAAAAACACGTCTAACCTTAACGGCTGCCACTTAAGAAGTAAACAATGAATATTACTGAAAATTTTATCGTACTTCAGGGGCATGTGTACCAACATAATAAAAAAAAAAAAATTTACAATCAGACTCTCCAAACCCGCGAAATTTAAAAATTCCCGTTACTTTTTGAACACACCTCGTACAGTCGAAGCTCTCAATAACGGGTACTGGCGGGGGAAAGCAAAGTGGCCGCTATTTGGAGGTGGCCGTTAGAAGGAGGTAGGCAAGTTTCATAATGAAAAAATATGGGTTTTTTGTTCCAAACATCTATTTAAAAATTGTTTATTATTAATAGATTTAAAAACGTGCATAATTGCATAATTATTTAGCTATGTGATATGCATCAAATTTTTCTTAATTATCCAAAAAATTTATCAAAAAACTACATATTATTGACTTAATTAATAATTGTGCCTTTTTTACGCCAGGCCTTGTACATTCCATCTCGGTCCTTCAAAACATTGGTAATCTGCGTTTGCAAACTCACAGTATAATTGAATTTCTTAAAAAAAATAGAGCAGACCTTTCGGCAAGTTGACGATGGCTCGATTAGGTTTTTGCAAAATCTTCCAACACGTTTATTTTCTCTTCTAGAGTTGAACTACTTTCGTTTGAGAGACATATCGGAAAAAATAATGTTGTTCGTCCAAAGTAATATTGAAAAATGATTAAAATGGTACAAGATGTATGGAGCTTATATAGGAAACTTTAGGAAAAACCAGGAAAAAACAAAAACTTGATAGGGGATAATTATTTTTATCATCGCGTGGTGAGAGGTAAAACATATAATCCGTTGCCCAAAATCAATGTCGGCGGTCGCTGTGTAGAGTGTCCGTTAGACGGAGGTTCTTTTATATAGAAAGTGTAAAGGGGTAAAACGGGGAAATCCAAAAACTGTCCGTAAATGGAGATGGTCACTAGTGAGAGGGTCCTTTATGGGAGGCTCGACTGTATATATATTCAAGGCTTATGCTTATTGAAAATTTTAATTAGTAAAGCAGTAAGAGTAATGCAATGCCTATTTTTTTCAGATGGGCTTTACGTCCTACTACCAAATTTGGTGTCGTGGACGGAGGCGACTAGCAAACATACTTTACTGTAAATTTCTTTTATTAACCATTAAATAAAATCCACTGCATAAGACCGGGGAATCGAACCCAGTACCACAATACATATTAGCTTTACAAGGGTCTAGCCTCCAACCGCTCGGCTACCGTGGCGCCTTTAACAATTGTATTATGTTTTACATTAAGCGTGTTTACCTCAACAGTTGGTGGGTCTTCTGTCATGACTGTTGTGATGCTCTCTTAATGATACCTTCTTTCATCCCCTGAAAGATGGTAGGGGGAAGTGGAATAGCAATTTCTTCAGGGTACTTGACATCCCTGCGGGTATCCCAGCCTAGCAACATGAACATAACTAACATACATTGTAACACCCTAAAATGTTTACACAGTACACATTAGGGCACAGTTGTGGTAAACCCCTCACTGCTAATCCTTGCTTCTATCCCTTCTTTGATCCTGTCTATCCCTCTCCTGACTTCCTGGATTCCTACCCAAGCTGTGATGAGTACTCGTTTTGAAGCTGAATGCGTACAGGGTAGTAACATATATGTGCGGTAACGAATATATGGGGCACCGGGCGAAGTCTAATTAGTAATATACCCTTCCTGTGGTAGTGGGAATCTGCCACATGTGACCGTTGATACTCCACGTAATGTGGGACCTAAAATGGAAAAAAAATAAATAAATAAGTCAAAATTCAAAATCACCAGCTAGTGATGTCCATCAGGGTTTCTGAGGAAAGTGCGCTAGCTGGTTCTAAACTTAAGAGTGGTATTGGGCCAGACTTTAAGATAGATGCGGTGAGACCACAGTGGAGCGTTCCTGGAGGAAGCGGAAACGCTGACCTCCTCCGCCTCCAGTAACAGAGGCTTTTGCTAGGGCCTCCTACAAAAGAATTTCTCGATTGCTTAACAATCGAGCGGTTGCTCTAAGAAACCTTTGGCTCTTTGTGACCAAAGAAGGTACAAGCACCAAAAAGAACTAGTAGGAGAACTTCTCAACCTTAATAGTAGGGGAGGTTTCGTCTACTAGATCCTAAGGGGAAAGGCACAATAAGCCTCTTTTCACTACCTCTCTTCAGTACTTCAACAGACAGGGCAAAAGATCCGCCCAATGTTAATGAGGTAAATACGCATAATGTAAAACATAAATTGGTAATATTCTTTCTTCGTAATATATTCTGTAAATTCCATAATCGTTTCAGTCACATTATATTCTAACCAACGTTAACCTGCACATTTCGCTGAAATTTATACGGAGGCCTACTCCGTTCACTTATCAAGAACTGCCCTAAAAGCGATAATTTATATTTTTAAAAAATAAAATAAGTAAATTATATTTACTCATATAAATTCTATAAATTTAAAGATCAGTACCAGAAATATATACAAAATTCTCGGATCCATTTTTGAGAAAATAAAAAAAAAAATGAACAAAAATCAAGAGATATTTTTTGGTTCAAGAATTATATCTTCAGACTAGACTTTTAGCAACAATTTTAAGCGTCTCTTAACAATACACAAGTGGTAGGACCGTACATTACACGACCGAACACTTTAGAGGTAGTCCACCTTTTATCATAGAAGTACTACACTGGAGAAATTTTTCTGAGAAAAATGTTTCAAATTAAGAGTTTAGTAATTACTGATTAAAGTTTAAATAGAATTTTAGAAGCTGTTTCCGAAAAAATCTTAAAATACTAAAAATATGCGTCTGTCTCACTCCCACCTGCGACTCACTGACTAGGAAAACACACTGCCCCACCCCAACTGGGGCCGCTACCTTGGCTTTTACACAGTGGTAGACCCGTTATAGGCTTCGATCACTCAACTCCCAGAACAATCTAGCCCCTTTCTTCTTACGGCTCAGGTAAAGTCTGGCGTTTTGTTTACACAGTGGTGGACCTTTATAGACTTCGGTCACTCCACTCCTAGAACAATCTCCACGGACAATAGCTACATCCCCTTCGGCGCCAAGGCCATTTCGTTACAATATGTTTAGTAAAGTGGTACTATCGATCACCCCATTTTCTTCAAATTTAATTTCGAATTCGATTCTTGTGGCATCCTCAGTTTGGGGTGGTGTTGGTGTAGTGGTTATGAAGCGTGGATTTGTAAGTGGGAGATCCTCGAGTTCGTATCTCGCGTGTTGTTACTTAATTTTAAAGTATGTGTTTCCATTGCCCTGTCCACAATACCTAATGGGTGGTTCGACGTTTAAAGCACTGCCTGAAAAAAAATAGGCGATTACTTTACTGTAATAAAAGCTAGCAATTAAACAACATTAACATTTCCTACCCCTACCAATTGTAGGAACAATTGTTAGTACAATAACATCGGTACTTACACACACACAAAATTATAATTAAAAATTGATTTTAGCAATTTTATTTTTACAATTCTAAAGTTAAAAAGTTAATCTAATATTCTAAATTGAATAACCTAACCTAACATCAGCGGGCACCATTTTCGTCTTAGTTTGGAGTTTGTCTACTGAATAATTGAAACCATTGCTCAAAAAAAAAAAGTGTGTTGAACATTCAACAGAAACGATTTTACACTCGCTACGTTTGTATTGGTATTACTTCAATTCGGTGTGTGAAAAATCCATCTCTCTCTCTGCCTAATGCAATAAATAACTTATTTTTATTTATTTATTTGCTTATTTATTTTTTAAGCAACAAAATGAATAATTTGCTGACTATTAATACCAGATTTCTGCGGATAATCAGGACTTCACTAAATATTTATATGTAATATAGAAATGGATGTTTTGTTATTAAGTCTGTACACGAAGAGAAATTTGTACGATTATATTAGAATTGGCGTGAAAGCAAGTCCTGTTGGGATTTAAACCAGAATATTGTAATTTTTTTATATGAACTTGTTTACATCATATCATAAATTTTCTCAACCCATGTTGTTTTTCACCACAATTTATTTATTGTAGTGAGTAAAGTTTATTATTTTTCCACTGCTTTCCATCTATGCAGAGTATGGTTGAATAATTTAGCAATTTTTTCCTCGGCAAAAAGCGCTTCTGGCTGATGTAATTCTTAAGGTCCTAAAGAACGCTAGGTTATAGCTTTGATACTTTGAAAAGATTCCTGTAAAGTTTCATTGGACCCTACTTCACTGTGGGTCATAACCTTAGCAAATAGTAAATTTGGCAATCACAAAAGCAAGAATCTGGTGTGGGAAAATTCTCTATTTTAGCCTTATTACTTTCAATTTAAATATATTTATATACTTTTTAATTGCTATGAGTCTAGTACGCTCTCTAAACTAGACTATTATAGAGTATCTCCTTAACAAAAACTTACAGTTTAAAATGTTAAGTATAAGGGTTGATTAAACGCCAAAATGCACACATATCAGCAAGTATCCATCATTTCATTCATACTTCATTGATATTATTTAAGTAATTTTACTACATTAACTTTTCCTTCACATTTTTTGAATTTATTAGATGTTTCACAGACCCTTATGCTGGCTGGCCATTTTAATCTACAAAATATATGTTCAAGTAGAACACCATTTAACTTAGATTGACTGTAATATCTAATGTTTTTTTCTACTTTAACATGCATGTATAGATACTACATTAACTTTTACATTATTTTTGTACCGTACATTAACAATTTAATTTTACTACATTAACTTTTTATTAAATTTTTTAGAATTTATTAGATGTCACAGATTATGAATGAACTGGCCAGCATAAGGGTCTGTGACATCTAATAAATTCTAAAAAATTTAATAAAAAGTTAATGTAGTAAAATTA
Organism: Rhodnius prolixus; assembly: GCF_049639745.1. NCBI lineage: Eukaryota > Metazoa > Arthropoda > Insecta > Hemiptera > Reduviidae > Rhodnius > Rhodnius prolixus. The sequence goes on from NW_027411618.1 coordinate 13,039, forward strand.
CTTAAATAATATCAATGAAGTATGAATGAAATGATGGATACTTGCTGATTTGTGTGCATTTTGGCGTTTAATCAACCCTTATACTTAACATTTTAAACTGTAAGTTTTTGTTAAGGAGATTTTTGTACCTTTTGGATAGATTTTTCTTTTTGTCTATTATTTGGGTGGGGCAAACTCCCCTCCTTATGAGGCATAGCGTCGAGACTTTTAAACTACAAGTCTGAACAAAATTTCGATTCGAATGACACTTCATTCATGAAAATCGGTTCACGTCTCGATAATTTGAAACGATTGCTATACTTCCTCTTAACAAGTGTAAGAGCAGAATGTCGTTTTAATGTTACGTAGGGAAGCCATAACCCTATGATCCTACCAAATTTTATCAAAATCGGGCCAATTTTGGAGGGGGCCTTACATAAAGGGGGCTAACTCCTCTCCCATTCGATGTACAGCGTCGAGACCCCCAAAAGGCACATCTACATAAAATTCCGAATCGAATGACACCTCATTCATGAAAATCGGTTCACGCGTTTAGGCGCTACGCAGTTTACAAAAAAGGTAACAACAACAACAACAACAACAAGAAGAAGAACAACAACCATTTTTGAAAATGCCGTTTTTGCTCATTTTCAGCAACTTTTTTCTCGAAATCTATTATATCTATGTTGTTGCAAAAAAATTACAGTTGTAAAGGAGGATTTGCCCAACATTTTAAAGAAAATTTGGGAATTTTATCTTTTATAGAAAAAGAGGAAAAAAATGTTAAAGTTGGGTGTTTTTTAAACATTACGCTTTTTCGTGCAGTTTTTGACGATCAACCCTTATACAACTGTCCTACCGGACAGTTTTAATTTGTTATGACAGACTATTACATCTTGATTCTTTACCATCCAATAATATTAAGTTCAACTGGGTAACCCAAATAAAGGAGTTTTTTATAAATGTTGGTTGCATCCATCTTTGGGAACTGCAGGATCCTTATGTAATCCGTAAAAATCTAAATACAATTTTGTCATCGTATGAAGCCAATTTACACAACACTAACGTAGCCAAACTTTACTCCTCAAATTATAGCATTTATTACAGAAATATTCCTTTAAATACTTTGGATGTTCAAAATTATCTTTTACTTTCTCTGCCATTTCCTGTAACTAGTATATTGTTCCAACTTAGAACTTGCAGTAATTTCTCCATTAAAATCGTTCACAAAGCAATAGCCTATTTAATAAATCCTAATCAGCTCTGTACTCTTTGTAATCTCCATCAAAATGATTCCATTTATTCATTACCTGTCCGCTTTATGAATGCATGAGAATAAAGTATCTTCCTCAATTATCAATCCCAACCACTATTAGTAGAGAGGAACAATTATTTCATTTACTGTCGCTGCAATCGAAATCCGACTGTTTAAACATTTACAATTATATCGTAATGTTGCACTCATCAATGCTTAACGACTAATATAAGTCATAATGTATTGCCAAAACATTTAAGTTACAATTTAATTTAGAAGGTTAATTTTCATTTGTAATAATTATTTTACATTATGTAATTTTTTATTAATTTATTTATTTTTTATTTTCTTTATTTAAATTATGTTTAATTTTTATCTTATACTATTTGTTTATAAAAGGATTTGTGATTGCAACTCCTTCTGTACACCTTTTTGGTAAAAACAGAATAAAAAAAAAAATAAAAATTGCTATGAGTCAGGATTTTTTGTTACCTGATGGGTCGGCCATACAAAAAACAAAATAAAAATACACCCCATAATAACCCTTCAAATATATATATATATATATTTTAGATTCTCTAAAATCCATTACAAGATTGAATAGAAATTATTTTAGCTGAAAAGATTTCCTAGATAAATCACCCTTCATTTCATCATCATGCCCGCCCATGGTCAATTCTAGAGAAAAACATTTGTATTTAACAGATATGTCGTACGATTTTTCTATCGGTAAATAGAAAAACAAAAACGTACTGTTCCAAAGATTTTGTGGCAGTAATATACTTATACTAATTTGTAATAATTTTTCTAAATTTTTGTTTCAATTCCATTATTACAATAAATTTTAATTAAATTTCGTACCCCGGGGAGCACGAAAAATGTCTGGCGGGATGTAGGCTGTAACATTCTAACCTGATTTAATTATAAAAGTAAATCAGGTAATCAAAGTAATTAATTTTAGATACTCTAACAACCAAGAAGAGAAAGTATTTGAATGGTTACTCTTAAAAACTCTTAAATTTTCTCCTACTTTTGCGAGTAAGTTAATCAATTTACAATTTTAGATGTCCGAGATACCTCGTACAAAAAGTGCTTTGTGGTATTTACTACTCTATGCAACAAATTTCTATTGTTTATTTTGTTCTCGTTCTGTACTTTCAAATTAGCACAATTTGCTGGTATGTATGGCAAACCTTTTAGAATTCAATTTTTTGTTTTTACTTTTATACGAATAAGGAGGCTTATTTTTTTGGACCAAACTCTTTATCGCGATTTTTAGTGGGAATTGTTCACATTTAAATTGTGCGTCCCCCTCTGTTAGAGTTCAAATTACTCTGGCAAGACAAATAACCAACTTTTATATTTAATTTCAATTGATCTGGTATTATTCTATTTCAATTTAATTTTAAACCCGAACATTTTGGACTTTTAAACAATTTTGGAAATTTAAACCTTAAAGACAAGTTATCTAACGCTAACCCCCTATAGACAACTCTTCTAGTTGGTAACCTTTATCTTGCTATCCCACGTCATTTGATGTCTGGCGTTCAATGAAGTGATAGTACAACGAACATAATATTATTTACACTACTAACAAATTTAGTGCGTTCCTAAGTTATTGCGAGTGGCTTGCTCACTTCTTAAGTTTTTTTTCGCATTTTAATTGTAACTTTTAATTCTGTCATGAAACCAGCTTGTATTCAAATTAAATTGTAGTCTCATTTAACTTTATTCGTTCACACTTGAGCTGTTCATCATAATTGCTGGTTGCTTCATTGATTTTTGTATAACATTCAACGGATGGTATTAGATATGAAGCCGTTTAAAAAGTCTTGATATCATCTATCAAATAATTCGGAACCATTTGTGAGGTATTTATTCTCTTATTTATTAATTTATATTTTCTTTACCTGTTTTATTTGAAACCTGTACGGATTGGTGACTCGCTGTGAGAGCGCGAAGAGGAGCAGGTAGTTATTGCGTTTCGGGTTCTGTGTATTTTTTTTTTTTACTTCTAAAATACTTTATTTTCCGTTTCTTTATATTCTACTTTTTTGAATTGTTTTTATATTGTATTTAGAGGTAAGTAATGCAGTATAAGTGAAGAAAAAGAAATATAGTTTGTAAATATGAGCGAAAATGCCAAAGAAAAGGCAATTAGGTGAGTGAGAATACCGTTTTAATTGACAGCAGAAAGGGAAGTTTAATCACTGAAGTTAATAGCGGAGATACGATACAGAGTCAACCCTGATCGTAGTTGGTAGTATAAATAATGAAGAATGGTATTTCTGGAATAAACCAATGTCTCAGGAAAAGTTAATTATAATTAATCTTGAAATTTCCAAAAAAAAAAAAATTAGAAAACTTTAAAAAGTTGAGGAGAAATAGAATAAAAATCTAATTTAATGATGCTGTATCAGCAAAACAAAATGTTGGAATCTGTTGTATAACGAGAAAAGGGTTTAACGCCTATATCCCCAAGTATTTACACCTAATATGGGAAAAGTCATTAGGGTAGTAGATGTGGCATTGTCCGATGAGGAAATTAGAATCGTTATGTGTTTTCCTCAAGGGTTTCATTATGAAATGGTGGGCATTAATTGAATGTAAAGGAAAGTGAGGGATGTAGAGGCCCAACAAATACAAGTGTGTTGGCAGTCGGTTATGGTCTCCTTTAGTTGGCCCCATTGTGTATAAATATATCCACTATGTGAAGTACACCATTATATTCGAAATGTGAATTTACCAGTGTTGTGAGTTTATGATATTTGGATACTTTAGAAACGGATTGGATTACTTGCTAATAATAATTGGATAATTGACCAACTGCGAGTATCAGTTAACATTCCGATGAATAATTAGCGTGAAGTATTAAAAAAGGCTGATTTAGGTGAATTTAAAAGAAATTACGGATGAAGTTGAAATAAATTGTGAAGGGGGCTTATAAAAAATAATTTAAAGAGGATTAACAACGCGGAATTTGCCCAAGTATAGATATAAAAAACAAATATGGGTTATAGCCTTGGTGAACTGCGCTATAGAAAACAAACCAACTCACCTACTCTTGCAAATTTTATAGAACATTAAAAGTGTATTGCCTGTGCGAAAGAATTGTTAAAGGGGCTAAACATTTATTATTATTTATTTATTTTTTTTTTGTTTTGTTAGCGAGGGTTTGAAAAAAGCAACATTCACAGTTACTGTTGCCTCTATTTTCAATATATTGCTTGGAAAAAACCAGCCCTATCTTTTTCAACTCTTCTTAGGTTCAACGAATAGTGTCTTTCTTCTCCATGAGGCTAAGCATAAATCTTAGTTTAAATTTTTTAATAATTAAACAAGTAAGCCGATCAAAGTAATATGGGATCAAGTTAAAATGTTAAAAAATTGATAAGTTTCTAAATGACGAATCTCTGTCAATTTCTGGCTGAACAGAGGAATTTATAAAAATTTTAATTCCTGATAGCATTCAGCCTTTTTTTTTTTTAGTACGAGTGGCACTACTTATATTTTGAGCCTAATAATAAAAAAACAGTAATTTGTCATTGAAACTGACTTTATTGTTTTTCAAAATATTCTCCTTTATGATCTATACACTTCTACATGCGTTCGAACCACTTGTCAAAACATTTTTCCATTCCGCTTGAGACACCTCCAAAACATGGTTTTTGAATGCATCAACGGCTTCTTCTGCCGACGAAAATCGTTGTCCACATAATTTATTCTTGATGTTCGGAAACAAAAAGAAGTCATTTGGTTGCCAAATCAGGACTGTACGGCGGATGACCCATTAATTAGATTTTTTGAGTGCTCAAATAGTCGGTTGTTAGACGAGAAGTGTGAACAGCTGGCATTGTCTTGATGAAGAATCCGACGGCGCTTGTTTGTTTTCCTTATTTCATCGAAGACTTCCGGCAAACAAATGGTTGTGTACCATTCAGAATTGACCGTTCTACGTTCCTCTAAAGGCACTGTTGCCACATGACCAGTTTTTCCGAAAAAAACAGGCGACCATTTGTTTCGAAGTGCTTCGAGCGCGAACAACTTTTGTTGGATTTGGTTCCTCTTGAAACACCCATACAGTCGACTGCTGTTTAGTTTCCGACTCATACCCATATATCCATGATTCGTCACCTGTTACAATCTTATACACGTCTTTTGAAGCACCGCCATTGTATTTGTATAAATTGATTGATTGATAGTAAATTAATTTCAAATTATAACAATAAATGCAAAATTTTCCTTAATTTAGAAGTTTCAGTAAACAAAATTATTTGTTTTTTAAATTCTGCACGAAACACATATAAGATGAAGTGATTTTAACGTTAATTAATCGAAATCTTTCAAAAATGTATATTTTTCTTAATTTTTTTTTTTTTTTTTTTTTTTAAATACAGCTTCTCCAATTATTCTTAACTTTGAAAATAAAATGGCCATTTAAATGATTCCAACTGCATTGTCTTTATATCAAATTATATTTAAATAAACTTAGTACAATTACATGTTTTGCTAATAATTTGAAAAGATACAAAATATTTAATTAAGATTTTTTATAAAAACATTTTTGGATCAATGGTAGCGAGCGACCTCTAAATATTAATCGATTTTGCTCTAATACGGACGAAACTTTTTGTTTTTAAATGAACTTTGATTTTCCGCCCGGCGCTCTTTAAAATTTAAAAGTCATCGTTTTTTGAAACACCCTAGTGAGTACGTCTGCGGACAGTAGGGGCCAAGGGCCTCCGGAAAAGCAGAAGATAAGTACAGATACATCAGGAACCATGGGTAACAAAGTAACAGAAAATTCTAACACCCAACTAACAACTAACAATACCCTAACTAATGTTAGTAACACTAACCAACACGTTGAAATGGAAATGGATTCTTTAACACAAATTAATCCGAAGAAACGTCCAGCTGATTCTAATAATAATGGTTCAAGGAAAGTGCATATTTATGAAAATAAACTGTCGGTAAACCAAAGTAATATAACAATAAAGAACGATTATAATAAATAACCTTCAAAGGGCCCTATGTAGTAAACCTAGAAGGAAACCGCGGAAATCTGGGGGAAAGTGCATAGAATGGCAGTGGGAAAGTGGCTATTGAAATCGACTTCCTCGCTTAGAGACAACATTATTGACATTGCTGTGAGCGGTAAAAACCGTATAAAAATAACAACAAAAACTCCACAAGCAGCTTATTAGCTATTATTAGATTATTTCTACTGACACTGGAAACGCTTAAACCGAGGGAAATAACAGCATATATCCCCAACTTTAGGGTACAAAGCACAGGAGTCATCAGAGATGTGGATATCGAATTGGATGAACAAGAAATAATAACGGGAATTGATCTCCGCTGTTCCACCTATAAATGTTCGAAGGGTGAAAAAGAAAACTTACAACCAAAATATCACAGTTCACGAAAAAAAACCCGGTCTGCTCTGTAACATTTGACGGCCAGACATTACCCGAATATGTAACATTATATGGGGCAAGATGCCGGGGTCGAGCCTCCGTAGTAGATAACAAGGCCCGAAAGCTGCCTATTTATTCTCTAATAAATATATTCAACAATATTTGGAACTCTGGTGCTATTCCGTCTGATTGGAAAGAACATGTTAGTTGTACCTATAATCAAACCCATAAGAGATCTAACTGGTTTGAATCATATCGTCTCGTTATTCTCACTTCCTGTATTTAAAAAAAAAACAAAACATTCGAAAGAATTCTAAAGAATAAATTGAAATGGTGGTTGCAAAAAACGCTACAAACTGCCTCAATAGGTTTAGAAAAGTTAAAGGTTTAGAAGGTTCATGAATAGCCACACTTATTGCAGATGATTTCCATGATGTAAGAGGGGCAGATGATGGGGGAGAATTTAACTATACTAACTTATAAAATGATAATTATAAGTATTTCACCTCTTAATTTGTCACAAATGTGGTTAATTTAATATCAGATAGAATAATATATGTAAGGGAAGGGATTAGCTATGTGGTTAGCATACTGGACTCCCACGCGGAGGTCCCGGGTTCGAATCCAGCTGCTGACCCTTAGATTTTTTCTTCCTAGGAGCTTCTTACAGCTCACTGTCCGGTGATGGACAGTGTTGCCTGTAAAGAGAGAACACTGTCCGGAGGCCGGCAGTGCACTGGAAAAAGCTCCGGGCGCCAATAACCATAGATGTTGACGCGCCTTAAATCATAAAAAAAAAAAAAAAAAAAAATAATATATTTACTTCAAAATTAATAAACTAATTGGTCCTAGGTTGGCCAGAATAGTATTGCTCAGGGTGTGATGTGGGGGATACGGAATATTCAGACTATTTTATGTACACAAGTGTCACGCGTCCGAACATAATGGATTGTGAACAAGCTGTAAATAATACAATGAAGATTGCAAAACTTCTCCTTAATTGGTGTAAGAGCAGAACGTTGCTTTAATGGTATGTAGGGGAGCCCTAACCCCTTTCATCCTGCCAAATTTTATGAAAATTGGGCTACGATTTACCAGAGTTATTAGTAGTACCGTATTTGCCAAAATTATGTCTCAAAAAAGTTACCTGCGTCTTATACGTGAAGGACACAGGTTAACTTTCAATACTGAATGCTATTTTTAGCCCGAATAAAGGTCTAGACACACATAACTTTTTCTACATCTGCCATAGTTATTTTATCAGGTTTAATAATGACTAAACTGCGTTGCTTTAATTTATAATTGACTGTTCATCCGAAAGGCTGGATGGACGAAGCTGGAATGAAACTGTGGTTACAGAACGTATGGGCGAGGCGACCTGGTGGATTCTTAAGAAAACCCTCTCTTTTGGTTTTGGATCAGTTTAGCGCCCATAGAACTGAAATTTACATATCATGTTCAAAATAGCTTGCCGTTTGTTAACTTTCCTTAATAAAAATATGTTTGGTAATTGCATTCAATGATTGTTTATTTGGCTTTTACGAAACGTGAGAACTAAAAGAAACCACATTTTAAGTTATTGTGGTACCGCGGACTATTGAAACTTTTTTTCCTTGTGTGTGGCCTTCTAAATAAGGGTGCGTCTTATATGCCAGTGCGTCTTATATGCCGTCAAATACGGTAATAATTTTGGAGGGGGCCTCATATACATGGGGCTAATTCCTCTCCTAATCGATTTACAGCGCCGGTGACCCCCAAAAGGCACATCTACATAAAATTCCGAATCGAATGACACCTCATTCATGAAAATCGGTTCTCGCGTTTAGGCGCTACGCAGTTTACAAAAAAAGGTAACAAGAAGAAGAAGAAGATTTTCTGAAAATGCCGTTTTTGCCCATTTTCAGCACCGTATTTCTCGAAATCTATTTAATCTATGTTGTTGCAACAAAATTACAGTTACAAAGGAGGATTTGCCCTACATTATAAAGAAAATTTGAGAATTTTATCTTTTATAGAAATTGTCAAAGTTGGGTTGTTTTTCAACGTTACGCTTTTTCGTGCAGTTTTTGACGATCAACCCTCATACAACTGTCCTGCCGGACAGTTTTAATTAAGTAAAACAGAGATTTGTAGATAATGGTTTAAACCTCTCAACCGAAGTCTGTGTATTGCCTGATCATAAAAAAACGAAGTACAAACATTGGTAACAATGTATGACGGGTGGACCAAGTGGTACGTAATAAGAAATAATGTGAACTTTCTGAAGTCACATCTAGATTGAGAACTATTCCATATAAATAAATAAAAAGAAAAAGTAGAGGAACCTATTTACGTACAGAGAATGGTTACATACCACAGTTCAGGTGCTGATCCTAATGTTGCTTTATACTTTGTGAGCCTGCCACAGGTCCGTAATAGGCTATGGTTCTGTATTTATAGGCTAGCCAGTAAGTCAAAAATTACGAGCACTGGACGTTGTACGTAAAAAATGTATTATTAGACAGTGTTTAGGAGAGCTTTAAAGTTAACACCGACTGACATTTTTATTAAACGAAACCAGCGACTGGCCGTTACAATTCAAACGAAACCACTAACAAACAAATTCATGTTGAGAATCATGACCTTGCTTGTACAAAGATATCTTACCAAAGAATACTGCTTCTCACAATAATAACATGATTTGTAGTTGCTGGTAAAAGAAATTATCCCCTTCATTTGCCAAAGCCTTCTTAATAATGAATAATGATCACATTAATAAAATAAACTAGATTAATTTAATTTCTAGTAATCTCTCCCTGAATTCTCTTTAATATCAGTACTCTTCGTACAAGAACATTGGTGATCATTTGAGTGTCAAGATTTTCACTTAACGAAGTTTACAGACTAGTGGCCAAATCTGGTACTAATTTTCACAGATGAGTTCAAAAATAAATGATAAATAGTGTATGCAGAAATTGATCTCGGTAGGTATATGTGTTACCGTGAAAGACCGAAAATGGAGAATGCCAAGATTTGCTTGATTTTGGAGATTCTCCAAAAAGTCTGTGAAAGACCAGAATATTTGGTTAAAGTTGTAGCTATAAATAGGACTGTATAACATAATCACATAATTAAGTTTATTATTAGCATAAAAATATTTTCGTTACGTTTTAAAATCATACTTTATTATTATAACGTATAATATATGTCAAATTATGAGAAAGCTTAAGTAACAGCACATGTAAATAAACGGTTGCACTTAAAACTACATTCTAAGTGAGAAAAGAAAATAATACCAATAATAAACTTAATTATGTGATTGACGTTATACAATCTTATTTATTGCTACAACTTAAACCAAATATTCGGCCTTTCACAGACTTTGGTGAATCTCAACATTCATCAAGTGGGACTTGACATTCTCAAATTTCGATCTTTCATTGTAACGTATACATGCCACTAAACTTAAATAAGCATTATACGAGTATACGAGGGGGTACCCAAAAATAACCGGAATTGCGTTGCCGCGCATGGAGCTTATGTAGTACGCATTTCTGCCGCTAGACGTGTATAGCGCAATTCCTTGCCAGTTCAGTCCTGCCTGTGTTGTCTGCCTGGCTTGTTCTGTTCATCTGCAGTGATTGTTTTTACCAGCGCTGTTTTGTTCTTTTTTCGTTTTTTATGATGGCAAGTTTAAGTGAACAACGTGCAGCTCTGAAATTTTGTTTTCTACTCGGCAAAAATGCTGCTGAAAGTGTTTTAATGTTGAAAACAGCTTACAAAGATGACGCTATGGGAAAAACTCAAGTATACGAGTGGTTTACTCGGTTTAAAAATGGCGACATGTCGATTGATGACAAACCTCGTTCTGGACGTCCATCAACTGCCCGAATCGACGAAAATGTTGAAAAAATTCGAGAGCTGGTGTTCACAGACCGTCGACAGACAATTGATCAACTATCAGAGAGTAGTGGGTTATCTTGGAGCTCGGTTCAGCGAATTTTAACGGAAGATTTGGGGATGAAAAGGGTTGCTGCCAAGTTTGTTCCTCGAGTTCTGACTGACAATCAAAAAGAACATCGAGTTGAAACATGTCGTGCTTTGAAACAACAGCTTGAAACTGATCCAGACTTTCTGTCTAAGGTCATTACTGGTGATGAGTCATGGTGCTATGGTTATGACCCAGAAACAAAGCAACAGTCGAGCCAACGGAAGACGTCATCTTCACCCCGACCAAAAAAATGTCGTCAAGTCAAGTCAAACATCAAAACAATGCTGATTTGCTTTTTTGATGCCAAAGGCGTAGTCCATTCAGAGTTTGTCCCCCCAGGTCAGACCGTCAATCAAACCTTGTATTTGGAAGTTTTGAAAAGATTGCGCAGTAGTGTTCGCCAAAAAAGACCCGATTTGTGGCAAACAGGAGACTGGTTCTTCCACCACGACAATGCACCTGCACACACAGCCATCTCTGTTACACAGTTTTTGGCTAAAAATGGCATGGTTCCGCTGCCCCACGCACCTTACTCGCCTGACCTGGCTCCGTGCGACTTTTTCTTATTTCCACGCATGAAAAAGGGCATGAAAGGTCACCGATTTGACAACATTGAAGAGGTCAAGAAAAAAACGAAGAAGGAGCTGTCAGCCATTTCTAAAGATGTCTACAAAAAATGTTTCGAACAGTGGAAGCACCGGTGGGACAAATGTATTAGTTGTAATGGAGAGTATTTTGAAGGGGATAAGGTTGTTCTGTAAAAAATTTGTAAATAAATAGCTTTTAAAAAATAATTCCGGTTTTTTTTGGGTACCCCCTCGTATAACGTGACCTTATAAAATTTAGTACCTAATTCATCCAACAGATAGGGGGAGCTCCGTAATCTGTTAGAATTGGTTAGCCAAGTTTAGTAAAGGAGAATGACGTATAATAAGATAAGCCATAAGAACCAAACAAAACAATTTAACTTCAGTCTAAGCTAGAATGCCTTGTTAAGAGTGCTGACGTCATCACTACACTCTGATACCGTGTATTGCGCTTCATTGAGTTTGAAAGCAGCCTGTAAGTAAGATGGGTTGACCAGTCTGTTAATTTTTATGTGTTGTGAATTTTAAAGAAATTTGTGTCCTTAGATTTAGATATTTTCTTGGTTGGATTTTTCTACCTGGCGCCTTAGAACAGGCTCTCGAAATTTAAGTTTTGGAAAAAAGAAAGTACTATAGTTAACAGAAATAAACAAATTAATGAATAAGAGAAATAATTTGTTTTTCTTTAGTGGTGAGGCAGAAGAAACGCGTTTATCAAAGAAATATCAGATACTCTGAAAGGAGTTAGTAAACAATAGTTAATGAGTCTTGATTCTATTGCGGTTAGTTTTATTAAAGATCAACAAATTATTAGAGGAATAATTTTGTTGTCATTGTGATAGACAATATTAGGATTTATATGAATTGATAATGAATTTTTTTTATTTATTGTGGTCTGTCTGAATTAAAGTCAATGTTACCATAACATACTAATATTATATACGTAATATTATATAACATAATATATAATATACGTAATATTATATAACATAATATATAATATACGTAATATTATATAACATATTATATAATATTATGTTAATATAATATTATGTTAATATAATATACTATTATAATGTTACTATTATTTTTTCGGTATGAAAATCATTTTCATATAATTTTTAAAATGTAGTTGTATTTTAGTATTTTCATTTTTTTTTTTTTGGAGATTGTGTGTTACTTTTAAATGTAAGTATATTTTATGTATTTGTTTTCTTTTCAAAAGGTTACTTTAGTTTTAATGTACTTAAGTTTTTTATTATATTTATTAGTGAATGCTTTAATTTTCTTTGAGTTTCTGTTTGGTCTACCTGTTGTGGTACTTTTATTTTTATTGAAATTGATTCTATTTATGTGTTACAGCTTTGAAGCAAATGGAATCCGAAGACAATTTATTTAAGTAATTTTTTTAAAATTGAATTACTATTTCCACTTACTTTTTTAAATTTTTTTTTTTTGCCTTTAATTCTCTGACCTATGTTCATTCTCAGAGGTCGCCGTGGCGTAAAGGGCAACTCTTAGGTGAATTTATCGCCAAAAAAAAAAAAAAAAACCGGCGCTAATGGAGGTGTGCCAAGAATACGAATGATCAGTGGATGAGAGGACCGGAGTATGGAGCCGTTTGATAGTAGACGCGAAAGAGGACTCCGACAACTGTTTCCTCCCCTGTAATTAATAGTGGTAGTTCGGTGAAAATGATAAACAAGTTGGATTTAAAATTACGAAATGTTATTTAACGACAGATGAGTTTCTTATTGTTCTGGAAGAGCATTGTCTGACGCATCAGAATTTCCCATGAAGACATTCTGCGCTGGATATCTTTATTGTTAGAAGATCAATCTTTTGGGCTAATTTCGATTGAACAAAGTCAAGTTCTCAATTTGGGCTCCCTTTAATGTTGCCTTCTGCTCTATAGATTCGGAGGAGCAGCAATTTTCCCGCATATTACGCACCCTACACCCTAAACACATGGTGTTTATAAGGAAAATCAGATTTTCCGACGGTTGCAGAGTTAATAGATGGTTAAAATACTGAAGTCAAGTAAGCCAACCAAACTTTGCTGAATTGACGCACGCTCCGAAGAAGGGTTTTTGTCTGGATGTTGTGAGTAAGACGGAACCACTACTAAGAGACCTATGTTGGTGTTCCATAGTTATAGGCAAGAGAGACATCGTTATAGCCAGTGCAAACAAAAAAGAAAAACCATTCTTTTATCGTTGTGGGCAAGCTGAAGGTGACAGCTAATCCATTACCCAAATGTCCGTTCATGGGAAACGCCAAAGAAATCCTTGTGCCGGGATGCCTAGGTACTTTGTCTTGACGAAAACCCCATAATCTAATTCCGAGGAAGTATCGACTGGAAGCTACGTGTTGCTCCAGTCCCAGTTTCAACGACTACCCACTCATTGGTCCGGGAAGAAAAGGATCGAAAGTTCAAGATTCTCGCCTTTACCGAGGAGATTCTCCAGTTGCAATTAAGGTAGTTTTTTTAGGTATTGGAAAGGCGGATGAGTTGGCGAGAAGGGCTGCTAATGAATATGAGGTATTCAGTGTCATGGTGCCTTTCATAGATATCTTTCCTCATTTAAAGAAAGTCATATTGGTAAACTAGAACCACTAGAACCTAAAGTGTAAGAAGAGGACACCAGAATGCGATTTGTGTGAAGCGAACGAGAATCCGAAGGACATAATGTTGTAAGTCCTAGTAGAGGAGTGTATAATACATTAGCAAAATTTATTAAAGTTATGTAAATTAAAATGTATGTGACTTCGTTAGGAATTAAATTGAAAAGTATTATCAGGTTAGGAGTGTATGGTGTACAAATGCGTTTTATACTAGTTCTAAGACAAAAAGGGTGACAAGGAATATTCAGAGTACTTGTACTCCACCAAACTAGGTTGAGTGTGCGCATGCATATTTGTTGAGGTTATTGTTTTTGTTAGTATTAAAATTGTCCAGTTAGACGGTCGTAAAAGGGTTGACCGTCAAAGACTACACGAAAAAGCGTAACGTTGAAAAATACACAACATTGATATTTTTTTTTCTCTGTTTTACTATAAAAGATAAAATTCCCAAATTTTCTTTAAAATATACATAGGGCAAATCCTCGTTTACAAGAGTAATTTTTGTTTGCAATAGCGTAGATTTAATAAATTTCGAAAAAAAAAAATCAGCATCTCAGTAGATCGCCAGTCCAATAGCACTTGCACTTGACACTTTTTAAAATAATTCACAACACTATTCGCTCTAAAACTGTATAACCCGCACTAAGTATAACTTAAAATAGAACTTCATTTTAACAGTCACTAATATTCGCTTTAAAAAGTAACTACTTTAAAAGTTACTTAAAAAAGTAACGTTAACCAAGAGACACCAGAAATGAGTTCAAAATTGTCGCCAGTAACTGGCCAAGGAGATCAGCTGGTAAATGAAGATTATCTAAGTAGAGTGACCAATTTTTTTTATTCATAATCTACAAAAATAAAATTTAATTAGTGTGTGCGTAATCAGCAAATTAGGTATTTTATTTCATTTATAAATAAAAAGTTGCTCATTCTGGTTAGATAACCTTAATTTGTCAGCTGATCTGCATGGCCAGTTACCGATGGCCATCTTTAATTCGTTAATAGTGCCTCTTTATGAACGTATTTTTTTAAGTGAATATAATTACTGTTAAAGTGAAGTTCTAATTTATAAATTTTGCTTAAGTTATTCTTAGTGCTTGATATACAGTTTTAGTGCGAATAGTGTTGTGAATTATTTTAAAAAGAGTCAAATGTCACTTGCACTTGCAATTGGACTAGTGATTAACTGAGGATGCTGATGAACTTGGATATTCTTTAAACAGGGTAAGACTTCATTATGAATTACTTATATTAAATTTCAATTTTATGTTTATTATTCTAGCATGATAATACCATGCTATCATTTAATTATTATTTACAAATTAATATTAATACTTGACTATGTTCAGTGTTAATTAAATCTTTAATTTTGAATCTACAAAAAGTATTTAATTTGATTTCTAAACTTTTTAATGTATTCTTTAATATTCTCTTTTTAATTGAATAAAAGTTGAAAATTAGCATTCTTTGTTTCCGAAAAAGTATTTTCTAAATTTTTTGTAAGTAATATAGTATTTTTTACTCTTACTTTTTTTTTTTAAGTGATTTCGAATTCTTTCTAGTAATGTATTCTTTAATCTTAGCTTTTCGACTTAAAGTTCATAATTATCATTCATTGAATTGATAACTAAACCTTTTTAATCGTTTAAAAGTTCCAAATTACTTTTCTGTGTTTCACCAATTTGTTTTTTAGTTCTAAATTTTTGTTTTATTCTTTGATCTTTTCTTTTTAATTGATTTTAAGTTCAAAATTGTTTTTGGGAATATATTTTTAAACCTTTTGAATGTATTAATTTTTTTGAATTGATATCTACACTTTTAATATATTCTTAATCACTTCTTTTTTAATCGAATGTAAGTTTTTAATTAGTGTTTCATGAATTTCTGGGTTTCTGGTGAATGAAGAGATGTTCAGTGTCTAATTTTATGTGATGTCTTTAGTTGTTTGGTCAGTCATTTACAAGCGGTTATTCAAATTTGACAGAGGTATGTCAGAATTGGTTTTAGTAGTGTCTTGTACGTTATTTTTAGTGTTAACAAATGGCTATAATTGTTTCAGTTGCGTTGTGATAGTTGCAGTTTAGTGTTGATGTGTCGACGACCAGAATTACGTCGAGTTAGCACATTCTTTTATCTTTCTGATTCTAAGAGATTTCTCGGTTGTTTATAGGAATTTTAGATCTTCATTTCGTAACCATCTTAGAGGAAGGATTTTCGCTTACGTTTTCCTTAGGTTTAAATTCAATTTACTTATCTTTATTTTGTAACCAGTTTGTTAGTTGATGTCTGTAAGTCGTTGATGGTTTTGTTAATGTCTGAGTTTTCATCTTATGTTTATGACATTGTGTTGTAAGTTATACTAGGTTTAGGTTTATGTTTAGAGTATAGGACTTATTTTTCCCTGAGGCAGGCTCGCGAGAATTGTCGTCGAGTACTGTAAATTTTATTGAATTTTACCTAGTAAGTTGTCTGGTAAAAAGGATCGTAACTGTCTACTTAGTTTTGTAAAGCAGTCCAGGGTGTCAAATGCATTTGCTAAATTAAGAAATATAATTAATTAATTAAATAAATAATTTCCTGTCCTTGAATATGACGGAAGTAGTTGTTTACAAATTTTTCTATTGAAATGTGTGTGTATTTTTCTATTTTTTGTACAAATGCTGAAATAAAATTAAGGATCCTAGAAGGTGTTTAAGGCATATGCATGTTTTGTGCGTAGGTAATGTTTTAGAATTGTAAAATGGAAGTTATGAGAACGTAAGCAGGAAAAACTGACTCATATCTAGCTCATTTATACTGGGAAATAATTGTTGTTAAGTTAAATAATGATGAATATGTGATTGTAATCGTTAAACAAATGATGCGTAAATAAATAAAATCTTAAATAGCACACTTCTAATAGTATAGAACATGCTACATGCTCGTTACATTCGTGCTTTTTTTTTTGTGATTGTGTGAGGTTTGCTCAGCTGTGTCGGTTTGTTTGGTACGGAATGGCTTTAAAGAGTGTTTGAGAGTTGAAGGTTATTTGCTCTCTTTCATATTGTTTTGGTAAAAGGCTTTCTGATTGTATATTCCTAATCTTTCTAAGGCGTCCGTAAGTCTTCCTTTTTTTCCTTGAATGTAACAGAGTCATTGTGTTGTTGATACTGTCCAGTTGATGACTGTGTTGGATAAGGGGGTTTGCGTAAGTTGTGTTTGTACGAGCGGATGTGTTCTTTGTATCTGTCTTAGATTTTTCTCCCGCTCTGGTCAATGTAGGTACTATCATAGTCTGGACAAACTAGTTTGTAAATATCGCTATTTTCGTAAGGGTTGTTAGTTTCGATTTGTGCACTGTTTCCCAGTTTGTTGTTGGTCCTAAGCGCCGATTTTGAGGCCTAGTTTCTTGGAGAGGCTAAATAGTTTGTATGTCTCCTTTCCGATGTAAATGTTTTGGCCTTCGTTTAGGAAATGTTTGTTTGTACTTGGTAATTTATTAATAATGTCGGTAATATAACTTATTTGTAGCTATTGCGCCAATGATGTTGAGTTCTTACTCTTAGTTAGTCAATGCAAGAGGTTTAGTTTTCAATCTGTCAGATGTCTGAGAGCGACTAGTTTATGTTGGATAGATTGGCAGGAACTGTTATGTATAATAGTGTCAGTGGACGTTGGCTCTCTGAATATTCCGAATTCTAAGTTGTTGTCTCTTACAGTAAGTTTGATATCCAGAATTTTCTCGTTCTCATATTCATGAGTCAAATGTTAGGGCGATGTCTGTTCAATTAAGAAAATAATTTACATATGTCTACATGTAGTCACACATCTAGAGTGTGAGTAAAATAAAATGGTGCAGGAAGAAGAGGGGAATTATCGCAATCGCAAATAGCTTAATTATTCTAGAAATCTAAATATTTATTTATCATTATATATATTTTAAGTGGTTCAAATCATAGAAAGATAGATTAAACTAGGGCGGCCTCAAGGCCTACGCCACTGCGACTCCTTTGGATCTATTGTGGCTCCCCTCACTCTAAAGCTCACCCTCCAGACCTGTCCTTTTGATCAGACTCCTAATACTGGAGAGCGACTATTGGGTAAAGCTCACAGGCCTTGGTTTTTCCTCCCCCGAGAAGTAACACCCTTAGACATACGAGCCCCTCACACTGACAAAACACGTGCAGTGCCGTTTCCTCCTCTTCCTGACAGAACCTACAGAGGCTATCTTCTGCCAGGCCCTTACGATGCATGTGTTTTCTGAGCCTGCAGTGGCCAGTTAATAGGTCTACAATCATCCTTATAGCCCTACAGCCTTGACGGATTAATTCTGCAGTCAGCAGGTCAAATCATGGGACCAAAAAAAAACAATCTATCGAAAAGGTACAAAAATTTACAGTTTAAAAAATTAAGTTTATATTAAACCTTATGGTTTGATTGAACGAAAAGGTTCACAAATCAGCAATTATTGAACATTTCATTCATACTTCAGTTTGGAATAACAGTCTTTTAGAAACGCACAAAAAAAGCTTTAAAAAAAAGTGAAGTAACAATCAACTTAATCGAAGAAAACTTAAGCCGACGAAATTTACTTCCTGGTAATGTACTAAACTTGCACTTAAATCAGATGTCAAAAACCAAAAAATCGGTAATTTATTTTGGTATACAGGGTGACCAGAGTTATATGCTCCACCCACTTTTTTTTTAACGGCGAAAAATTTCGAAAAAATGAAAAACACGTATTTAATCATTTTTCGACTAGTTTATTTTCAGTTACTGACCCATTTTTTTAAACCCCTGTATCTCGAGATACAGCATCCAAATTTTGTTTTTCAAATGGAACGTTATATTTTTTGTTGCATATTTTTATCGTATTTGAGCTCCTAAAAAAAACAAAAAACAAAAATTTTGAAGTCGGTTAGGTTTTTCAAAAGTTATGGTAATTTAAAATATGAAAAACAAATTTCAGTTTATTGTCAAAATAAAGTTATTTTTTTTAAAGAATCTGTTCAAACTGGGCACAATCAACGGATAGGCAAGCCAAAACTCTGGACTCCCACGCTTTGCTTGTAGCAGGACTTGTGGTGGCGAAGTCAAGATCTAGGCAGCCTAGAGTTATTTGACGTTTCAGACCATCGACTGAAGCCACGGGATTAAGGATACTTTACACTTTATTTTTTAGATATCCCCACAAAAAATAGTCCATTGGGGTTAAGTTCAGAGATCGACGTGGCTATTGGATCGGACAATGAGTCCCTAAGCACTTTTCATGGAAATTTCTGTCCAGGTAACCTCGAACTACTCTTGCATTATGTGCCAGGCAACCATCTTGTTGAAAATACATACATATCTAGCCGACGTTGTAGAGGAACATCTTCAAGCAGAACTGGCAAAATGTCTCTTAAAAAAAAGATACCTTGCACCAGTCAAGTTCTATCTGTAGAAGTATGGGCCGATTAGTTGATTTCCTAAAACTCCACACCAAAAAACAAACAACCTGAACGTCGAATAACTCTAGCCTGCCTAGATCTTAACTTCGCCACCATACTCGTAAGTGCTGCTACAAGCAATGCGTGGTAGTCCAGAGTTTTGGCTTGCCTATCCGTTGATTGTACCCAGTTTGAACAGATTCTTTAAAAAAAAATAAAGTAATTTTGATAATAAACTGAAATTTGTTTTTCATATTTTAAATTACCATAACTTTTGAAAATCCGAACCGATTTCAAAAATTTATTTTTAATTTTTTTTTGGAGCTCAATTACTATAAAAATATGCAAAAAAAATTATAACGTTCCATTTGAAAAACAAAAGTTGGATGCTGTATCTCGAGATACAGGTGTTTAAAAAAATGGGTCAGTAACTGAAAATAAACTAGACTAAAAATGATTAAATACGTGTTTTTTATTTTTTCGAAATTTCCCGCCGTTTAAAAAAAAAGTGGGTGGAGCATATAACTCTGGTCACCCTGTATACATTTTTTATATTTTTAAAAAATAATGTCATAATTACTTTTTCATTAGCATTTTTTTTTTCTGAATTGTAAAGCTGTGCATGAATAGTGTAATAACTTCTATTAAAATCAATCTAAGTTAATTGGGAGCTGCACTGTACTGAACAAATATTTTATAGATGAAAATGGCCAGCATTCTGTGACATCTAATAAATTCTAAACAATATTTAACGCAAAAAATTACTACTGATATAAAATTTGAATAAAACATAAGCTATTTGGTACGTTTCTAATTAGCTGAAAATAGAAGCTGAAGTATGAAAGAAATGTTGAGTAATTGCTGATTTGTGCACTTTTCTTTCAATCAACCCTTACTTAACAGGATGAAAAAATTAATGCAAGTTTCAGTCATTATAAACTTCATTCTGCCGAACTTTCGACCTAGGGACTAGGTCAACTTCAGGGCTAATTTACAATATACTGTTTTACATCATTAGAACTTACATGTAAAACAGTATATTGTAAATTAACCCTAAAGATGACCTAGTCCCTAGGTCGAAAGCTCGGCAGAATAAAGTTTATAATGACTGAAATTTGTATCAATTTTTTCATCCTATTGAATCTATGATTCAGTCACCAAAAATAATGAACAGTAATTACTTATACTTAACTTTTTAAACTGTATGTTTTTGTTGAGGAACCTAGTGTTTAAGGTATAATTGTATTTACTCTGTATAGATTTATTTATTGGGAAGATTCTGTGTATATAGAGTAATATATTGGTAATCTGTAGATGGTATTGTTATTGAATACAGATGAGTAGTACATGTGTAAATAGTGCTGCAATCTTGCACATTGTTATGTATGGATGTAAGTATTGAACTAGTGCACAGGGTAAATGAAGTGTGTTGGGAAGAGGGGCTAACACCGCTCGTAAGTGGCAACTTCCGGCCATGGCAGGTCTTTCACTTATACTCAGTAAATAGTGTAAATATCTGGGAGCAACAGTTACTGGTGTGCGAGCCTTTAGGGACTGGTACACGGACTAAGTGCAAATGGAGGTATGGATGGGATATAAATAGGGTACATAAACTGTTAGTTTGTAATTACCAACACAATAGCGTACAGAATGAATGTATGGTATTAAAAGTTAGCATTTGTGGTTAACTTGCTGTAGTAGTGAATGTTTGTTGTAAAGAAAATTGATTATTGAGCTGATGATAGATTCGTAAGCAGTAGCCAAGCAATTAGAGGCAAGACCTATGAAGCTAATAAGATTTATTGTTTGTTGACGGATTCGATTCCCGGTCTAGGTCTTGGACTTTATTGTAAAGTATACTAGCTAACCACCTCCGTTCACAACACCTGATCGGTAATTGGACGTAAAGTCCTCCTGATAAAATAGGCTATACTTTACTTTAGATTCGTAAGAATAAGCTTGGAAACATAGTAATGGCCAGAAAAAATAAATGAATTAGCGTTGCATTTAATTATACATTCGTTCATTGCAGAAACGATGGTGTAGTTAACTACTTTGCCGAGGATGGTTTACAACTAGTGAACCAGCCAGATCCAGTTGTTTAAAAAGGCATCCCAGTTCAATGGATTCATAGAAGAATTTAGGTTGTTACCTTCCACCAGACTTCTTGGGTCGAAGCCCTAGTTTTCATCAGAATTAAGCTTTGGTATATTTTATATTATTAATCTATTATACATTTTGCATTCAACAAGTCTAATAATTTCGCTGACTTTATTTTAAAAATGTATTTATTGTAGAAAAAGAAGTTTGACCTAGTGGATTGGGATTCTACCACAGCTAGGTGTTCCTGGGATATCACTCACTACCCTACAGTTCATCGGGCAGAGCTGATCTTCAACTTGTCAAAATATAAGCAACTATTGAAGTTCCCCGGTGTGACTCTACTAACGACAATCCTCAAATTTTGCGTGAGGCTTTCCAAGCAGCTGGGAATTTTGGACTGCTTGATCAGAACTATCTGAATGTTTGGTAGATTTGTATTTAATAAATACAATCACTTTATTGTATTAATCATTTTTCATTTTCCGATCAGGCATTTCAAATCCCTTGGCAAGTGCAGTTGACGTCCATAACTTTATGTGACTTCATTCTTGAATGAAAATCCATGTGTTATTGTGAGAACAAAATTAATTGTATATTGCAATCGTAACAGTGTAAAAACAGTATACATAAAAAATTTAACTCACTAAGTATTAAGGTTATAAATTAATATGCATTTATGCTGAATACAAGTCATGAAAATACAGATGCCTGGGAAAAAGGAATTACATTACTTTGAATGATTACCGTGCCCCTGGGCCCCCCTAGAATGGTTAGGACAATAAAAAATTTAAAAAAAAAATGCAAACATCTACACAAAATCACGTCAGGTTCTTAAGTTGTTACGTTCTGTGAAAATTAAATTCTTTTTCACTTCCTCCGTAACCGACCAAAGAATCACTTTTCAGTAATTAGTTTTCTTAGTAAATTCTTTTGTCTAAAACTTCATCGTACTAGACTTAAATGATGTAAATGGAAGTCTATTAAACTTTTTTCGACGTTCAATTTCTCGCATATAAACAGCATTAAATAAGGCAGTGACCGAAAGTAAAATACCTGCTCATTACGAGTAATGAAGATACTGAGGCCCGGAGAAAAGGTAACAAACGCCTTTTACCCGGGCGACATAATGCCCAGAATAGTAAATTTTAAGTAAAGCAGTAGAGCAGCCTCTCAATTGGTGTTGTGACAATCCACAGGAAAATCAGGTCCCTGGGGACTGTTAGCCTTTCAGCATTTTGATGTGGATTGGTTGCGGAGTCCACGTTTAAAGTATCGTCTAGTTTTTTTTTTTTTTTTTTAAAGCAGGGAGAGAATAGGTTTTTGGTTTGAGATTGGACGCAGATGAAAAAGGAATTCTAATTTCATTTTTGGTCCTATAAGAATTCTTTTTCATTTTTTTGTACGTCGCTAGCTGTGTACGGTACTCTTGAAGATTTATGGCATTATGTCGCAATCTTATTCGTTTAACATTTTCTTATTAACATTTGATAAGAAAAAAGGGTACTTGAAAGAACAGACGGCTAGTAAATGCATTCAAGTCAATATGAAAACAACAATTACAAGTATTGTAAAATCTGACTGAGTAGTAAAATGCTGAAATTCGTGTTAAAAATAACCATTTTAGATGTTAAGACTACTTACGGCGTTGATATTGTTTTTTAGAACTATGAAATAATAATGGTGAAATGCAAGCTCAAAACCTCTTAACAACGATAAAGATACTGCAGCCGAAGAAAAACATTTACTGTACAAGAATGTACGATATGCACTTGGACGACATATGATAAGAAAGAAACAGCATTAGAAAGAACAGACGGTTAGTAAATGCAATCAAGTCAGTATGAGAAGAACAATTACAAGTACTGTACAATCAGACTGAGTAGTAAAATGCTGAAATTCGTATGGAAAAACCGCCATTTTAGATGTTACTTACGGTGTTGATATTGTTTTTTAGAACTATGAAATAATAATGGTGAAATGCAAGTTCAAAACCCCGTTAACAACGATAAAGATACGGAAGCTGGAGAAAAACTTTTACTGTACAAGAATGTACGATATGCACTTGGACGACATATGATAAGAAAGAAACAGCATTAGAATGAACAGACGGCTAGTAAATGCAATCAAGTCAATATGAGAACAACAATTACAAGTATTGTAAAATCTGACTGAGTAGTAAAATGCTGAAATTCGTGTTAAAAATAACCATTTTAGAAGTTAAGACTACTTACGGCGTTGATATTGTTTTTTAGAACTATGAAATAATAATGGTGAAATGTAAGTTCAAGACGTCGTTAACAACGATAAAGATACGGAAGCTGGAGAAAAACTTTTACTGTACGAGAATGTACGATATGCACCTAAATTTGTGACGACATATGATAAGAAAGAAACAGCATTAGAAA
Source organism: Rhodnius prolixus (assembly GCF_049639745.1). Classification (NCBI taxonomy): domain Eukaryota; kingdom Metazoa; phylum Arthropoda; class Insecta; order Hemiptera; family Reduviidae; genus Rhodnius; species Rhodnius prolixus. Next base: position 36,791 of record NW_027411618.1, read on the forward strand.
GAACAGACGGTTAGTAAATGCATTCAAGTCAATATGAGAACAACAATTACAAGTATTGTAAAATCTGACTGAGTAGTAAAATACTGAAATTCGTGTGGAAAAAACCACCATTTTAGATGTTAAAACTACTTACGGCGTTGATATTGTTTTTTAGAACTATGAAATAATAATGGTGAAATGCAAGTTCAAAACCTCGTTAACAACGATAAAGATACGGAAGCTGGAGAAAAACTTTTACTGTACGAGAATGTACGATATGCACTTGGACGACATATGATAAGAAAGGAACAGCATTAGAAAGAACAGACGGTTAGTAAATGCAATCAAGTCAATATGAGAAGAACAATTACAAGTACTGTACAATCAGACTGAGTAGTAAAATGCTGAAATTCGTGTTAAAAATAACCATTTTAGATGTTACTTACGGTGTTCATATTGTTTTTTAGAACTATGAAATAATAATGGTGAAATGCAAGTTCAAAACCTCGTTAACAACGATAAAGATACGGAAGCTGGAGAAAAACTTTTACTGTACGAGAATGTACGATATGCACTTGGACGACATATGATAAGAAAGGAACAGCATTAGAATGAACAGACGGCTAGTAAATGCAATCAAGTCAATATGAGAAGAACAATTACAAGTACTGTACAATCAGACTGAGTAGTAAAATGCTGAAATTCGTGTTAAAAATAACCATTTTAGATGTTACTTACGGTGTTCATATTGTTTTTTAGAACTATGAAATAATAATGGTGAAATGCAAGTTCAAAACCTCGTTAACAACGATAAAGATACGGAAGCTGGAGAAAAACTTTTACTGTACGAGAATGTACGATATGCACTTGGACGACATATGATAAGAAAGGAACAGCATTAGAATGAACAGACGGTTAAGTAAATGCAATCAAGTCAATATGAGAAGAACAATTACAAGTACTGTACAATCAGACTGAGTAGTAAAATGCTGAAATTCGTATGAAAAAACCGCCATTTTAGATGTTACTTACGGTGTTGATATTGTTTTTTAGAACTATGAAATAATAATGGTGAAATGCAAGTTCAAAACCTCGTTAACAACGATAAAGATACGGAAGCTGGAGAAAAACTTTTACTGTACAAGAATGTACGATATGCACTTGGACGACATATGATAAGAAAGAAACAGCATTAGAAAGAACAGACGGTTAGTAAATGCAATCAAGTCAATATGAGAACAACAATTACAAGTATTGTAAAATCTGACTGAGTAGTAAAATACTGAAATTCGTGTGGAAAAAACCACCATTTTAGATGTTAAAACTACTTACGGCGTTGATATTGTTTTATAGAACTATGAAATAATAATGGTTAAATGCAAGTTCAAAACCTCGTTAACAACGATAAAGATACTGCAGCCGGAGAAAAACTTTTACTGTACGAGAATGTACGATATGCACTTGGACGACATATGATAAGAAAGGAACAGCATTAGAATGAACAGACGGTTAAGTAAATGCAATCAAGTCAATATGAGAAGAACAATTACAAGTACTGTACAATCAGACTGAGTAGTAAAATGCTGAAATTCGTGTTAAAAATAACCATTTTAGATGTTACTTACGGTGTTCATATTGTTTTTTAGAACTATGAAATAATAATGGTGAAATGCAAGTTCAAAACCTCGTTAACAACGATAAAGATACGGAAGCTGGAGAAAAACTTTTACTGTACGAGAATGTACGATATGCACTTGGACGACATATGATAAGAAAGGAACAGCATTAGAATGAACAGACGGCTAGTAAATGCAATCAAGTCAATATGAGAAGAACAATTACAAGTACTGTACAATCAGACTGAGTAGTAAAATGCTGAAATTCGTGTTAAAAATAACCATTTTAGATGTTACTTACGGTGTTGATATTGTTTTTTAGAACTATGAAATAATAATGGTGAAATGCAAGTTCAAAACCTCGTTAACAACGATGAAGATACGGAAGCTGGAGAAAAACTTTTACTGTACGAGAATGTACGATATGCACTTGGACGACATATGATAAGAAAGGAACAGCATTAGAATGAACAGACGGCTAGTAAATGCAATCAAGTCAATATGAGAAGAACAATTACAAGTACTGTACAATCAGACTGAGTAGTAAAATGCTGAAATTCGTGTTAAAAATAACCATTTTAGATGTTACTTACGGTGTTCATATTGTTTTTTAGAACTATGAAATAATAATGGTGAAATGCAAGTTCAAAACCTCGTTAACAACGATAAAGATACGGAAGCTGGAGAAAAACTTTTACTGTACGAGAATGTACGATATGCACTTGGACGACATATGATAAGAAAGGAACAGCATTAGAATGAACAGACGCCTAGTAAATGCAATCAAGTCAATATGAGAAGAACAATTACAAGTACTGTACAATCAGACTGAGTAGTAAAATGCTGAAATTCGTGTTAAAAATAACCATTTTAGATGTTACTTACGGTGTTGATATTGTTTTTTAGAACTATGAAATAATAATGGTGAAATGTAAGTTCAAAACGTCGTTAACAACGATAAAGATACGGAAGCTGGAGAAAAACTTTTACTGTACGAGAATGCACGATATGCACTTGGACGACATATGATAAGAAAGAAACAGCATTAGAAAGAACAGACGGTTAGTAAATGCATTCAAGTCAATATGAGAACAACAATTACAAGTATTGTAAAATCTGACTGAGTAGTAAAATACTGATATTCGTGTGAAAAAAACACCATTTTAGATGTTTTGACTATTTACGGTGTTGATATTTTTTTTTAGAACTATGAAAAAATAATTGTGAAATGCAAGTTCAAAACCTTTTAACAACGATAACGATACTGCAGCCGGAAAAAATTTTTACTATTCATGAAAGTACGATATGTTTTTGGGCGACATTTGATATGAAAAAAGGGTATTTGAATGAACAGACCGCTAGTAAATGCAATCAAGTCAATATGTGAACAATAATTACAAGTATTGTACAATTAGAACTTTTAATAGTAAGTGGCCGAAAATCGGGTTTGGTCTTCTTTTCGATACTGGGTATGTAATTTATATACCCCCGGGCTACTTTTGTTAACCTTAAAGCTTTTGAATGGTAAAGTTATAGATGAATTACGAGAGCCAGAAGCGCTTAGAAACTCTCTTTTTTTATATATGATGTTAGTTTTAAATTTCTTGTGTTCTTTACCTTAATGATTAATAAGTCCTCTCTGGAATTAGCCTAATTATTGTAATTTATATTGCCATATAGATAAACAGAGTTTAGTAGTTCAGCGGTTTTATCTCGATAGAGGCTCTTGTAGAATTCTGGTGGTGGTTTGATAGGTTTAGTTTTTTCCTGATAAGTATTGGTTAGTTTCTAAATAATGAATTGCGCTTTGTATATCACTCACTTTTTCAATTTTTATATTCTCTTTATTCAGAAATAATTCCTTACATAATACTTGATCGATCAATAATTGTAGTTGCCTGCAATTAATTTGAAATACATAAAACTCATTAACTAAAGAGTAAAGTAAAGGATAAATTTTTATGCGTAATTATTGTGTAGAATTTAAGAATTCAAAACATTTAATTTTCCAAAGCATTCTATATGACTACCATTGTTTTTATTTCAAGATTATATTTTTGTTTGAATTATCAAATGTCATTGCCTTTAAAATTGTGTGGCTTTTAATTTTTCTCTGCCTGTAATATCTCCTTAAGAAATTAATATAGAGTATATATTAATATATTTCTTTTTGTTTATGATTAAGAAAGTTTCACTTTACTGTGGATACCATTATACCTGATATTATTGTTTTGTGTCTATTTAGGATTACTTTGTTCAATTGTTGTGCATATACAATAGTTTAAAGTATTTCAATGTTGAATTATCGTACTCATTCATTTAATCCAAATCTGTTTGAATAAAGTAAATTCTTCCAATTTTACTTTATTTTTATTTTTGGGTACATGAAGAAAGTACTATACAGTACAACCTCGATTAACCGGGCTGAGACCTCCGGCTATACCCACGCTGGAAAACTGAAATCCCGGTTAAACCGAACACACAGTATTACATAGTAATTCATTATTGTTTCGTCCTAGAGATCAACTCCTATCTTAGACAGCAATCCTTTTTTTTATTTTTTACATACATATTTTTTATTTATTTATTGTTATTTTTGTACCGTATTGGTGGGCAATATTTTTTACATTTGATCCTTTTTTGGAAATTTCGATGTGGATTTTATCTTCGATAGATAAACAAATACGTTTACGTTTAGCATCAGTTTTCTTTTCGGATTACATTGCGTAAGTGAAATAAAAATTCGACCGAAAGGGCAAACGAATGATGTTTTCTGTAGGACGAACTGATTAACACTGAAGACTAGCTTGAGATTAGGCTGCTCTCTGGGAAGATTAAAATAATGCCGGTAATTATCCATTAAAATATGTATCGCATATAACCGTGAAGTTGAAAATCAACCATTTACGACACGTAAATCCCATTGTCTTTTGTATGACCGTGTTAAATCCCAAGAAATTCAGTACACCATATTTTGGGTTTTTACATACATACATAATGACCCTTCAAGAAAATCAGGTATAAAAGAGTTGCTGCCACGCCTACAATTATGTTACATCGGAAGACAAAAAATTTTCCTGTCGCCACCGAAAATTATTAACTTTTGTTTCGGCGCCGATCCAGGTGTTCTTATGATGACTCAACATGATCCCGGTTAATCGAGGTCCGCTGGAGTAATAATTTTTCTGAAATAACTGTAGCTGAAGGATTCTAGATTGCAAAAGACCTTTTGAATTGTCTGTAGAGTGTCAAGTTTTGTCACTCAGATTTGTAAATTTCTAAGCTTTTAAATATTGGTAAGTTATTCTTGATAGAAACTGACCATTACTTCATAAAAAAAAAGAGTTTAATACGAGTTGTTTAAAGTAAAGAAATAAAAATAGTTGTAATAATAATAGATTTTATTGCTTCATAAGCACGAATAACTTAGAAGCAAGGAATTGCGGTTCACAGGATTTATGTATTATCTATAAAAACAAAAAATTGCATTTTTGTGATGATACTTATGAAAAGAGTGAGAGGAAAAATGGACTAACATAAAAATAAGCCAGAGTAAACAAGTAAAACGTTAACTAATCGCAAATAGTTATCGTAAGCTGGAAATCATTTAAATATGAGGAGAGAAACTGAAATCACTTTTAAATTACAATTACAAAATTATTTAAATTACAAAGTGTATATATGTATTTTATAATATAAACTACTCGTTTATGATATGGTGAGTACAGTGAATTAAGTGTAGCACAAAAACGAAAAAATGCACCAAACTTTATACTTCGTTTTAACGAACATTACAGTAATGTGACTAGTTTCACGCGATAGTAATGGATATTTTTTAAAGTATTTATAAAATTAAATCAATCGCAGATAATTAATAGATAACACTATGCACTTACTAATTTAATTAAATCAATTTGCAAATACCGTATTTGACGACATATAAGACGCACTGGCATATAAGACGCACCCTAATTTAGAAGAAGGCCACACACAAGGAAAAAAAGTTTCAATAGACCGCGCGACAGCGCGGTACCACAATAACTTAAAATGTGGTTTCTTTTAGTTCTCACTTTTCGTAAAAGCCAAATAAACAATCATTGAATGCAATTACCAAACATATTTTTATTAAGGAAAATTAACAAACGGCAAGCTATTTTGAACATGATATGTAAATTTCAGTTCTATGGGCGCTAAACTGATCCAAAACCAAAAGAGGGTTTTCTTAAGAGTCCACCAGGTCGCCTCGCCCATACGTTTTGTAACCACAGTTTCATTCCAGCTTCGTCCATCCAGCCTTTCGGATGAACAGTCAATTATAAATTAAAGCAACGCAGTTTAGTCATTATTAAACCTGATAAAATAACTATGGCAGATGTAGAAAAAGTTATGTGTGTTTAGACCTTTATCCGGGCTAAAAATAGCATTCAGTATTGAAAGTTAACCTGTGTCCTTCACGTATAAGACGCAGGTAACTTTTTTGAGACCTAATTTTGGCAAAAAAGTGCATCTTATATGCCGTCAAATACGGTAATAGGTAATTTACTCGGCACTTACTAAAGTAATGAAATCTATTGCAGTTAATTAATAGGTAAATTACTTTGCACTTACTAATGTAATTAAAACAATTGCAGATAATTGATAACTAAATCAATTGCAAATAATTAATAGATAACTTACTTTACACTTACTAATTTAAGGTAACAACTAATCAACAGCAGGATTACTTATACTGTTAAGATATAGAAACAATTTATTGTGATTACAATAAATATCTATTAAAAAACAAACAAAAAATGGTAAATAAATGAAAATATAATTTAGCTGTTTCTTAATTTTTTACACCTAAAAAACTCCTAGTTAGTCCACTATTCTAAATTCAATACCCCAATTAACTCGCCTTTTCAAGTGTAGAGTTTGATGTATGAATTTTTGAAAAGATTGCAGACAAAAAATAATATTGAACTCTTGAGAAAGGAGATTCACACTCGTTGCATATACAACTTTACTTAATCACTTAATTTAGATGTGTAAAAAGTCAGCCCACTTCTCTAATACTGTAAACTATTTTTCCTTAGTAGAATTGATGTCCATTTAATGAAATAAATAAGAGTTACCTTCAGCACTTTTTAAAAAGTGACTAAAAAATATAGAAGGCTACAGTTTACAGTTTTTTGGGTGCTATTATAATTGTTGCTAGTACGGTGATTGGGAAGTGAAGGGAGATTTCTCGGCGCCGAGGGAAAGGTATTAGGATGAGGATTGTTTTCGCCATTTTATTACTGTAATCATTTGTATTAATAAACTAGATTAATATCAATATTAAGCAGGCTACAGTCTACAGTTTTTGGGTGCTTTTATAATTACTGCGAGAAGGGCGATTGGTAAGTGAAGGGAGACTTCTCGGCGCTGAGGGAAAGGTATTAGGACGAGAATTGTTTTCGCCATTTTATTTTATTTATTTTTTTTTTTTTAGTCTATTGTTTGCTGGAGTGCGGACGTGTTCCGGCCACTCTAGGCGGCATTATTTATTTAGCGCGCCGGGTCCGTTCCATTCTCCATTCTGTTTTGTCATCCAATCGGAATGCTAGATGGTACTAAATCCTTGGGAGTGCCTTCCGTTCGCGCACGTTTACGCGTTCTTCTTTATAGGTACACTCAAACGCGCGCACGCACATATATATCTATGTGTGTGTCAGAGGTTGCCTTATACAATCCTAATCTTTTCATTTTTACATCCCCTAAAAAGCAACAATAATTTGCAACTTTGCTGTTTGTCTTACTCGAATATATTCAAGAAATGAATGTTCGACAAGGAATTCTTACCTACACTCGCATGAAGAATTATTGTATTGGGGCTACTTTTCGAATTTGAGTTATTACTGCAATTATCAGTTTTGATTGAGACACATTGATTCACATTAAATAGAAAAATGCTCCTTGACTGATTAGACATCTGCATTTTTTTAATTTTGTTTATAAATGGTTCTAATTTTATTAAATTTAGGTATCTTATTTGTCTAATAAACTATAAAATGAATTCCCAAAAGCTCCTGAGGTAGCAGCTCTACTGTTGGACTCGGATGCTGAGAGCTGATAACTCTCCCATCCTAAATCAATATATCACGAAACCTCAGAATAAAACTCAATGACCTGAGCGGAAAAAATATAGAAAAATATATATTATGAATTAGAATACAGGCAGGCCTCTCCTTTTTAGCGCCATCTGCTCAGTTTTTTCGATTTTTTTAAGCCACCTTAATTTTGGTTTTTTGTTTTCTTTGCTTTTTACTAGTGATATTTTATTCCCTATCTACCCGAACAATTGAACCGAATCTTTAATGTTAGCTGATAATCAGAATAAGGCAAAATTAAAGGATACTGGTTGTTATTAACAGTTTTAGTGTGCTATATTTACAAATACTTTGGGCCGGTACCCTTGTACAGATCTCTGTCCCAGCTTACATATATACAGAGATAATCGACTCATTTACATACACCGACCGTCAAATACATGGAGCCATACATATTCATGCCAAACAAGTTTGCACCGCATCAACCGGCATGCATGTATCGTATACATTGATTTCAATAAAAAAAAATTTTTGCTCGCAAATCATTGGATTAAAAAAAAAGAAAAAGTAATTATAATAATTATAAAAAAATGTAGTGAGTATACTCACAAGACTTTGACTTTCTACTATTCACATTTTTCTGCAAACCCTGAACGTTTTTGAATTATATTTAATTCTCTTACCAACATTACGCAGGTTTTAACCTTGAAAAAGGATAAAATTATAAATCTGTATGTATGAAATGTATATAGAAATAGAAAATAAAATGTGACAGGACCTACGCCCCACGGCACCGCAGCCACTAGAGGCTTACTGTGCCTTCCCCTTTTTGAGTCTAGTAGACGAAACCTCCCCTACTAAGGAGGTTGAAGACTTTCTCTACCAGTTCCTTTTGTGCTACTCAAACTTTGGCCTCAAAGTTCCAAAGATATAATAGCGCAACCATTCAATTGCAACGCAATCGTACAGCAAATAAGAGGCCGTCTCCTCCTCTTCCTGACACAATCTGCACAACGGATCCGTGCTAATAAGTCCCACCTTGAAGAGATACTTCCTGAACCTACCATGCCTTGTGAATAGGCCTGTAATCAGAATAATCTGATTTCTGCCTCTTACCCAGAGTCTCTTTGGTTCTTTGTTTGCACAGCAAGGGTATAATACTCTTACCGTGTTTAACCCCTAGGAAGCGTCACCCAGTTATTTTCATGTTCTCTCCAGATCCAATCACTGAGAGCCACACGAATCTAGGACTGGTTCCGGGCCAATGAAAGGAGTTACTAGCACCAGCACCATTCCTGGTCAAGCAATACAGTTACTAATAAAACCCCCCCAAAAAGCGGTCTTCATTGACATCTTTCGAATTATGAGAGCATTTATTTGGGCAATAATGAAGCCTCGTCCTAAACTTTGTCCAGTATTTTGAATTTAAATCATCAGAGACTGTCTAGATCTTATACAAGTTATGCTGACGATACACTCAATTGAGGTATGAATTCGCTTCAAAATCGATCTTAAGATACATTCAACCTTCCCTTTGTCAAGTGAAAGTTCCGTACATTACAGCAAAATGGTACATAGGAATCTATCTGCATTTTCTCATAAAAGTGTCCTTGAAACTGCATTGCCAATGCTCGAACTTAGTCAGTTATTGCCAATGTGGAGTCATATTGACTCCACAATTTAATTTTATCTTTTTTTACATTGATTTCAATTTTAATAATACAATTTGTATTAAAGGATGAGAAAAAATAAGAATTAAGAACGAAAAAACAAATTTTGGCGCTGTCCACAAATATCAGTATTTTCTAGAACCCTGATTAACTGCCTTCTGATCAGGGACTTTTTCATTTTTTTAATTACATTCACTATTTTTTCAATTACTGTGCGCTGTTGACACGGATCGGAAATTACCCAATTCGCTGCAAGTTTTTGCTGCAATTCGGACAGAAAATCAATTCTAGAAAGAGGCTTTTTTTTGTGCCTGGATACTTTCTATGAAAATTATGTAAATTGATCACATAAGCATTTAGGCAATAAATGTTGAACATATTAGAAAAGAAACACAATGACTACCTTCAAGATTTACGATTAGCACACAAATTTCGATTCACTGAATCATTATGTAAAGATGAGTGTAGCAACCCAGTTTATTGAGCTTCCCTTTGTAACATTTAGGTAGAAAAAGAATAAACATGAATGAATCTTGCTTTCGATTTTTCATAATCTATGGAAATATAAATTTTATTGGCACTCAATAATATCAAAGAGGAAAATCTCAGAATTCTTCGCGAGGAAGGCAACAGAAGGGTTTGAAGTAGAAGTAAATTTCCCTGTAAGGGCAGACCAAATTGGTAATCTGGAGTCAAGTTAATAACAGAAAATCTACTTATATTACCAATCTGGAGTCGAATTGACTCCGATATATTTACGTGTAATGCCAATCTGGAGTCAAAATGACTCCTATGTTTCAAGTAAACTAATCTGCAAAAAGAAACTAAGAATTCCATGGTCTTCAGCTTGTGACTATCAAATGGTGAGAGAGTGGGGATAGCATATCTAAGAGCATTTCGGGATAGCTATGAGATGTGGGGAAACAGAGACCATTCCTATTTTTCTGGAGTTTTGCAACGCAGTGTTAAACGAAATTTTCTTTTGCTAGAAGCTTCTTATAGCTCGCTGTCCGGGTGCCAATGACAGATATTGATGTATCTTAAATTAAAATAAATAAATTCAGGATTGGAGACTTTGAACCTTGAGATTTGTAGAAAGATAATGTCCTTAACCAGATTTATTTTTACTCGCCCTATTCACTAAGTGTAAAAAAAGAAAAAAGAAAAAAAAAAGAAATATGCGTTTTTTTTTTGTACATTGTTTAAGTGTAGTCTACTGCAATATATAATGCTACAGGCACCCCTGTAGAAATTAGAATATAGCCGGGACGTTTTAGAGAATGCAGGTGGAACAGAGCCTGCATTGTTCGCGGGGTAACAACTTTAATTCTGCCATTGTCCCCTACCACAAATACTCATATTGAACGGAAGAATTCCCATAGTTGGCTTTTATCACGTAGCCACCCTATAATACGATTATTCAACTTTACCACTTTTTCTTACTCCTGAAAGGGGAAATTTTGCGATCGTAACTAAATTTGTACACTAATATACTTTTCTGGTGAAATATTAATTACAAAATGGTGATAATAAGTTTAAAAAAAAAAAAAAAACCTTCAACAGCAATAATTGCACCATATTTCGGAATAATACTTCCAAAATAAATTTTAGTTAGTACATAAGGCAATGAATAGCTTTGTTTGCCATAGTTCGGTAAAGAAGATACAATAGATTTCATAATTAATAGAAATATGAAAAAAATATAAGTAAGCTTTAAGTTGTATGATATGAAAATAAAACAAAACACAAAGAGGAAAGTATATAATTAATCCAATTTTCTTAAAACCCAAAGAAAAAGTTACTCACAAAGGAAGCAAAAATAGTGTAGCAAAATAATGATCATATTGTAAATTAATAATTAAATTCTTTAATGAGATTGAAGTTTTACTTTCAAACTGTGTTGTGGCAAAGGTAATCAACTTTGTTTAGAAATATTCAAAACACTCAAATAGTTTATTTTATTCTGAGACAAATTTCACAATCATGACAACAAATTCAGACACAAAATTTGGGCTATCATCTCCGATATATTGTCAAGATAGATTTTAAACATGAAAAAGAAATTTTTGGTCAAGTTTAGACTACACTCTTTGAACCAAATTTGTTTTTACTTCAAAGTTAACAATTTTTGAAAGGTGATTATCAGTGATGTTAAGAAAAAAAAATCATTAGACACAATTTAAAATGAAGTTGCAGTAATGTAAATGGAAATTTGATCTAGTTTAGTTTCTGTAACCAAAATTTACTAAAACATTATTTTTGGTATAATACCTGCAATTTCTGTAGGTAGATAATGAAATACCTTTTATACATCATAATAGAGATGTGTACAATCATCCCGAAATAATTTAGACGTCTGTGTGGTTTTTACCAGTGTTCGAATCGGGATATTCCCAGGGCCGGATTTACCTATAGACTAACTAGGCTTCAGCCTAGGGCCTCAAGATCAAGAGGGACCTACATTCAAATTATTAGCAAAATTAAAATTACACTATTCTAAAAACAGTGAACACTAAAACACTGAACCGAAAATAAGGAGAAATTCTACACATATCACTAATAAACAAATATAAAAATGTATTGGTTAAGATCAACGCGTTCGGCTCATTGGATCTATTCGTTTGTATATATTAAATTGCACCAAAATATAGTTCATACGTTCACTGATTGCTATGGCAAATATTGTCGTGCCTTATGCTACTCAGCTCTGGTACAATGTTTCATATCACAGTAGTGATGTATTTTATTATCTCTCATGTAATTTACAAACTTAAAAATGGGAGGTGAAAGGGCCTCTTTAATGGAATAGCCTAGGGCCTCTTTTCATCTAAATCCGGCCCTGGATATTCCCTCCATGAAATCTACCCATATTCAACGATTTCTCGGTTATCGTAATTTGGAAGGAGTGCTTTAGTGTAAGAGCTATTTTATAAGAGGTCCGAATAGATTTATGTTGGTTGCACTGAGTCTATACCTATGTATACTGAGGTGAGCCACAGATCTTTTCGACTTTCCAAATTCCGGGTATTAAGTCAAATTAATCGTTGAAGCTAACCTCGGAAAGATAAAGGAGTTTGTTAATTTTACGTATAACTAAATTATAATTATTACGTGATGAAATGGTAATGAGAGAATGATGTAGCGGAGCTCCAGTTTATTTAACCATAAATAAACATTAACATTAATAAAAACAATTAAAATAATTGTTTCACATAGTAAGCAATAAATAATACATCTCTGGTCTCCATTTTCTCCCCGAATATTGCCATCTCATTAACATAAATAAATATTAATTAAAACCAAAAATCATTTAACAAATCTTAGCATTTTAAATTAAGAATGCAAAATACTGTTATTACATTTAAATATGACTGCCGCGACCGCAGCGCTGCAAACGGCCTGTTATTAAACCAAGAATAATAAATTCTGTAGAATCTGTAATAAATCTTTTATAAAACTGTTCAAGTTATGCTCTCGTTAAATCATTTCTGCAGCGAACTCGTTTTTTAAGAAAAATATTGCTGGCCGATTGTTGCCATTTTATCTAATATTGTAGTTACTTATCAAAATGTTATGAATACTTTAACACTGTAAAAAAAGTCAAGTAATGGCTTGTTTTTACTACCAACTACATCTTATTTACTGCACTACCAATTAGGTGACATGGACGGAAGCAACTACTAGCAAACATACTTCACTGTAAATTTCTCATATTAAACATTAAATAAAATCCATGGGCCTAGAGACCGGGAATCGAACCCAGTAACCACAATACATTTAAGCTTTGCAGGTCTCGCCTTTAACCACTCGGCTACCGTGACTCCTATCTTAAGATACTTTACGCAATTAAACTTAGATTTTGCACGAAACAGGCACAAGTTGTTATTATTATTATACACAAGTTTAGATACTTGAATTTATACGTGTTATATCTAAAATCATCCAGTTTTAGGATCCTACTAACATCAATATTCCCTAAATAAAACTTTTAAACCAATTGGTGAGCGTAAACCAATATACGTTCAGATGAAAACCACTTGGCAATCACATAAAAATTTTTAGAAAAGCCGTTCTCTACTCATAAGCTCGGATATTCTTCAAACTCTGCATTTTTATTGGATATTTCTCACTCATAAATACTATACAGGTATTAGAACCGTAAAATATACTGAAACGGAGAACTTAACTTCATCCTCCCTTTAAGCACACTGCTTAAACTTGCTTAAAAAAAGGTTTTAAATAAAATAAATAAGTTTAATTGCAAGTTGGTAGATTGCGCAAGTTACCAGATTATTGAATTCTGCCATTCTATTCTAAATCGTAGTTATTTATAAAATATAACAAATTGCCTAAAATACTGGTTTTACTACGCCATCAATTCATTTAAAATTAAACATAAAGCAGGTTATTATTTAGACTTTTATTATGAAATGCGTAAGTTTTTTTTTATAAACTATCAAGAAGGCAATTGGTCAATTTGTGAAATATTTTGGCATGCATTTTTCTTTGAACAAGTATTAAATTGGTATGACTTATGGAGCGTTAACAATATTGACGTAGGCCTTTAGATTGGAAAAATTGGTTTCTCTGAATGTTAAAAGGTTTCGTGGAAACCCACAATTCGTCTCCAGAAATCCAGTTTGGTTTCAGTGGTATTTTGTACAGAATACAGTTTGTCTTGGGCAGAAATTATTATTAATATTTTTTATTTATAGGTTATTTAGTTGTTTGTACTTGTAAATATTATTTACCTGTTAGTAGTTACAAAGTATTAAGTACTCGTATTAAGTATGTTGGTTTATGTTACATTTATTTGTAAATAGATTTGTAAGCATAAAACAAATATTTATTTTTGTTTGAAAAAAATGTCGGTTAATTTTTCTTTGTTCTTTTTAATTTCTCTTAGTTTTTCTTATTTTAATTGATATTGTAATTTGAGAACTAAAAATTTGTTTAACAAATCTGTATGTTCTATTATTTTGTAAACTTAATTTTTCGTAAGAAATTTTTAGTCACCGTTACACTGAAATGGGTTATTATAGAAATGCCCAACTTTCTATTATAGAAATGCCCAACTTTCTATTATAGAAATGCCCAACTTTCTATTATAGAAATGCCCAACTTTCTATTATAGAAATGCCCAACTTTCTATTATAGAAATGCCCAACTTTCTATTATAGAAATGCCCAACTTTCTATTATAGAAATGCCCAACTTTCTATTATAGAAATGCCCAACTTTCTATTATAGAAATGCCCAACTTTCTATTATAGAAATGCCCAACTTTCTATTATAGAAATGCCCAACTTTCTATTATAGAAATGCCCAACTTTCTATTATAGAAATGCCCAACTTTCTATTATAGAAATGCCCAACTTTCTATTATAGAAATGCCCAACTTTCTATTATAGAAATGCCCAACTTTCTATTATAGAAATGCCCAACTTTCTATTATAGAAATGCCCAACTTTCTATTATAGAAATGCCCAACTTTCTATTATAGAAATGCCCAACTTTCTATTGTAGAAATAAATTAAACTTCAGAAATCTTGGCTGGCTTTTTAAAATTCGAGCTGAGATATTAAGGTTAAATAGTGTTCCATGGTTGGAGCAGCAAAGTATGATGTTGTTATTTGTTCTCTGTGCTCTTTAGGGGTACAGGAGGATCTTCTTTCACTCCATGGCTATATGTCCGATTTTAGTTGAGCTCCGACTCCGAATCTTGGGTAGTTCTAGTCTTTCTGGCCATTATATTGTTAATTTGCTGTCCACCTCTTCTTACCTTCTGCTGATTACTTTTACCAGGAGTGTCTGGAATTTAAGACATAAAATTCCAAAAAGGAAAGCTTAAAACTTATCTTTTATTTTTGTGATTTTAATAAGTTTCATGATTTATATTGTTTTATCTTGTTCTTTTGTTTTAGAGTTTGGTTTGCTGCTCCAAATTTAATATTTAAATGTTAAGTTATTGCTTTTACTTGTAATTCAAGAATCCATCTTATTTATTTATCTTTTCTTCAACCCTCAACTTCTTTTTATTTATGTTCTTTCCCATTTTGCTTTCTTTTTCTAAAGCCAACTCCTGCAGACGTCTATGCAATTCCTATTATTTTACTCATTCAAGAAAATCGGTTTACGCGTTTAGGCGCTACGTTGTTTACAAAAAAGGTAACAACAAGAAGCAGATCAACAAGAACAAGAACTTTTTCTGAAAATGCCAAATACAAAATGGGTTTTTGTCCATTTTTAGCAACGTATTTCTCGAAATCTATTTAATCTACGTTGTTGCAAAAAAAATTTACAGTTATAAAGGAGGATTTGCCTTATATTTTAATGAAAATTTGGAAATTTTAACTTTTATAGAAAAAAAAGAAAAAAATTGTCGTAGTTGGGTGTTTTTCAACGTTCAATTTTTGACGATCAACCCTTATTACAATTGTTTGTACGATTTTGTCCAAAAGCATAATGTGCGTGGCTGATATTAGAATTAAAAAACTAAATTACACATCAAATTTAAAAATCTCTGCGATTTTGTTTTTCAGTTATGCTTACAGGCAAAGAAGACCGACCCAATACCCAATCATCAATACCAATTTGTGACAATCGGAAACTCCAATGAGAAGGCACACATGATTCCAATATTTTTTTTAAAGAGGGAAATTAAACTGTAATGAATGCTTTTTTTACACTTGTATACGTATATTTCAGATAGGCTTAACCTTTGGCCTAAAAGATAGCCACATCATTGCTCAAATATAAACAGAGGATCGAAGAAATAACACACCCAATTCAAGGTTATATTAATAACAGGTGTTGGTCCACCGCCATTGACTTAAATACTCAGTACATTGCCAACGCAATTACACTGAGTGTAATGTCTCAATAGCGCTCCACTGAACCAGAATAGATGAACGTTTTACCAGATTGAATAGCCAAAGTAGCTCTACTCTGGTCTGGTAGAAGTCCTTATTGCCTTCAGTTTGGGATATCAAAGCCATGATCGCTGTAATAAATCTGTCGGCTCGATAAAGCTCCGCAAAAGTGAACTTTTGCGCTTTTGTGAGGTTAACTTGTGAGACTGCAAAACAAAACTAAAAAAGTATCTGACTAGAAAAACATTCCAGTATTGCAACGCACCTAATTAAAGTTTATCGAAGCTTGAGATCATATTAAAATGTTATTTGACTTAATTTTATTTGACATTAACATTCTTATAACTGGGATTTTTAGTGAGACATTTCATATTTATAATTATTATACTGGTGATGAAACCATACAAAGTACGGGAACGGCACATTAGAGCAGTGCGATACTTCAATCTTTTCTGAAACCTCGCATTAATATTTTACTAGGAAAAAGAATATTCAAAAAGGAGTAATTATATGTAGTATTATTACTTCAACTATTATTATAAGACTCTAAAACTATTATTGCTTTCATAATATTATCAAGTAATAACTCTGAAAATATTCGTCATATTTTAATAAAATTTGGTAAGAAGAAGAAGTGACAGGGAATTTTAGTAGGAATTAGGAATTTTTAGGTTACAGAAGCATGCGAGAGCACAAATTACCCACAGCTAATGACAAATAAATAAGTACTTGTAATAATATTGTAATTCAGTTCTAAATTTTAATTTAATATAGTTTCTTTAATTGAGTGCTAGTAAAGGAGTTTTATAATCAAAGTACCTTAAATACGTATTATTATATACGTATTATAATAGCCTATCCCAGAAATACGAGTATCTTTATCTATTTTATATTACTTGTAGAATATGTATAACACTATGGATAGAACACCTAGATTAAGATGTTAACAAACAAGACATTAAGCCAGAAACATCTTTTATTTTCAATGTTTTTTATTGAAAAAATGTTTCATTGCCTAATTTGACTCTTCATCATTCTCCTTCGGAGCAAAAATTAGTTAAAAAAAAAAATTGTTAAATTTTGAATAAAAAAAATACCAATAAAGATTTGGCCAATTACAAAGAAGAATGAAAGTATGAAAAGTAAGTTTGTTGCTAAGCCAATCAGAAAAAAAGAACTGTTTTATTAAACCACGCCTACGTGAGGAGAACATTTAAATTAAGAATGTAATTGGAGGAAACTACATTAAAGTTTAATATTAATAAACTAGATTAATTATTAATTAAATTTTATTTTTAACGCGTAACTACTGCATAAAGTAAAGTACGAGTACCAATCCGCTTAATTTAGAACAATGAACTTGAACCGACTATTTTTAATTGAGTGGTATAGTTACTGAACAAATATTCTGTACATGAAAATGGCCAGCATAAAAGGTCTGTGACATCTAATAAATTTTGAACAATACTACTGAAAATTTAATCCATATAATGATATTATTGTTTTGTAATTTGAATAAAAGACATAAGCTTTTTTGACCATTTATAAATGGCTGAAATTACGAATAAAATGTTGGGTACTTGCTGATTTTTTTTGTACCTTTTGTCGTTTATTCAACCCTTATACTTAACTTTTTAAACTGTGTTTTTTTTTTTTTTTGTTAAGGAGATAGATGTAATATTAATGTAAAAGATGTAGTCAGTGGGAAAATAAATACACCTCATGTAATAAATCTTTGAAGCAAAATATTGTGGATGGTTACAGGCTAAAATCAGTAAACAGTGCAAGGTACAGTTTGTATAAGAATTAATGGAGGGCAACTCTTATATATATAATTAAGATTTAGATGGTAATTCCATTAGTTTGCTATTTAAAATAAGAGGTGAGATGTTATATCTTAATAAATACAATTTTTGCCTATCAGGTTAAATTATGTTTATACTGAAATTGAAACGAAGGAAAGGTTGGGTTTCATTTTGTAGTCATATGCCCTAGTATGTAAGAATCTTGTTTGAAATGTATAATGAAAGGCTTACTAACTTACAGAGAATTTAAACTACTAAATTGTAAGAACTAGAACAGTCTGTTATTCTCAGTCAGCTTGGAATTATAAATATCCTTTAGTGCAGTATTTTTGATTACGGAATAATGAATTTTGAATATAATTATTGATTTTAGACAACAGAAATAGTAATTTGTATGTAAGTTACAATAATGAAAAGACCACTGCCTCAGACGATTATGGACCAATGAGGAATGTCTATAAAAATAAAATAAAAAAAGAGATTTTTTGTTTTGTATAAAAATTTAAATAAGAAAAATTATTATAGGGTGATCCATTTAGAACGCACCAATCCGCTAATAACTTTTTAGGACAGCGGAATTCCGAAAAAACCCACGAAGTAAACTATATGTTTTTTTGGTCTAGTTTTCAAATTTTTCAACCCCGATGCTGTATCTTCATTTTTGGCGGTGTTACTGGCAAAAACCTAATTGAGGTTTGATAAGGACCACTGGTTTTGACAATGATTATGAAAACTACGAGTACATAAACTACTTAATACATCATAACACTTTTTTAAATAAAATGTAGTCATACGTGGGATTCGAACTGGGGACCTCCCACTTACAAAGCCACGCTCTTGTTCACTAGACCAACATCTAATCATAGGCCAAGAAGTCTTGCGTACGGAGTACATTAAAATGATGTGTGCATTTGTTGATAAAACAAATTTATCCTGATTCTCCCATAACCATTACATTCTCTCTCTACATTCTTTAAAATCTTCAGTTATTATTATTTTTGTTCTTTGCGTCAAAAATAACATTTTTTGCAGTCAGAGAACCTCCCAAAACGTGTATTTCTGGTGGAAAATTAATATTGAAAACCATTTTTCACAGTTTTTTATGTAGTTTTCATAATCATTGTCAAAATTAGTGGTCCTTATGAAAACTCAATCAGGTTTTTGGCCGTAACTCCGCCAAAAATAAAGGTACAGCATTGGGGGTGGAAAATTTGAAAACTAGACCAAAAATAACACATAGTTTACTTCGTACGTTTTTTCGAAATTCCGCTTTCCTAAAAAGTTATTAGCGATTGGTGCGTTTTAAATGGATCACCCTGTGTATTTTATTTATTTAATCTATGGCGAGACAATATTTGAAGTGATTCAGGGGCGACGATAGCCGAGCGGTTAGAGGCGTGGCCCTCTGAGCTAAGATGTATTGTGGTACTGGGTTCGATTCCCGGCCTAGGCCTTGGTTTTTATTTAATGTTTAATATGAAAACTTTTGTTGTAAAGTATGTTTGCTAGCCGCTTTCGTTCGCGACACCTAATTGTGGTAGTTGGACGTAAAGCCTGCCTGAAAAAATAGGCATTACTCGAATTTTTTAAAAAATTCGAGGTGATTGGTACTCTAGGCTTTTTTCCAGTGCTATTCCGGACAAGCCGGCCTCCAGACAATTTTCTGTCGTTACAGTGAAAATTGTCCTTCATCGGATAGTGAGCTGTAAGAAGTTTCTAGTAAGAAAAACAAATCCTGTACTATCAGAAGTTGGGCAGATCGCTTGGGGTGGAAAGTTTAGAGGTCGCTGGACGGCACGTCTCATTAGAGAGATGATGTCGACTATAATCTTACCAGATCCTTTCAGTAGACATGGGTATTTACCATACCATACCTTCAGGAAGATCAGATTCGGTGCTCTGCTTATACTGCTCCCCCAAACAATGGACAATGTAGTGTCCACTTTCTTTTTTGTGTGTGATAAATGGATCTTTGTAAGAGGTTGTTGGAAAGTTTATCCCAGACTCTATCAAAGAAAAGATGCCCAGTAGGGAAAACACTAGGAACTACTTAGCAGGCTTTGCTCACCACATATTTCTTGCTAAGAAAGGCGATCCTGGATCGGTCCTGGGGTAGAATGGAGCCTAGCCTTAGGGCTTAGTAGAGAACCTAGCCTGATGTAATGTTGATAAAACAGTTGCAGTTCGGTGTTCCTGAAGATTAGGGGATGTTTTGGTAAATAGTCCTGTACGGGAAGTCCTGCACTGTAGGGCTTACATCTGCAAGCACTAAGCATATCACCTTCTCTACAAAAAATACTCGTAAATACTCGGGTGTACACGGAGGAGAGGTCGAAACTTTGGGAGGTGATTCAACAGCTCAAATGCAACAAAAAATATTCTCTTCACTTTGGCCCGATTCTCAATAGTGTCCAAGATATTTGCATATTTAACTTTTCCGTCTCGATATTCGCGTTTTCCACCATAAAAATGGCCGTAACTTTTCTATCCTTTACCCTACAACAAATCTGTTTATTCCAAACGAAAGAGCATTAAATTTCCTATAAATCTGCTTAACCCAGAGTCTCAAAGCTTTTCTTATAAATAATGAAATTTTTATTTTAATGTCTAAAAAATTCGTTCTCGATGATTTCTGTTAAAATTTTCGACTGTATTTATTTTTTAAGAAAAGTAACCGTTTAAGTTTTGAACAATTATTATTTAATAAAACGGAAGTAAAAAATACAGTATTAAATTAATAATGAAAAGTTACGCAAAATCCCAGTTTTCTGCATTTACACCCCTCTATTCGGGGTAGGGTTTTATTAAAAACCAAAAAAATCCATATGATCTTGAAGCTCAATAAATGCGCAACTTTTTCTGAAATTGGGTGATTCCTTGATTCATTAATCATTGAAGAAATACAGTCGAAAATTTTAACAGAAATCATCGAGAACGAATTTTTTAGAAATTAAAGTAAAATTTTCATTATTTATAAGAAACGTTTTGAGGCTCTGGGTTAAGCAGATTTATAGGAAATTTAATGCTCTTTCGTTTGGAATAAGCAGATTTATTGTAGGACAAAGGATAGAAAAGTTACGGCCATTTTTATGGTGGAAAACGCGAATATCGAGACGGAAAAGTTAAAAATGCAAATATCTTGGACACTATTGAGAATCGGGCCAAAGTGAAGAGAATATTTTTTGTTGCATTTGAGCTCTTGAATCACCTCCCAAAGTTTCGACCTCTCCTCCGTGTACACCCTGTATAGTTCACAAGACAGTTGAGTGTACAAAATTGATACTGTAAAAGAAATCTCAAACATACAGATCAATTTGTAAAAAAACAAAAAAAAAACACTATCTGATTCGAGAAAGCTCAACACAGATGTTTTTGCGAAGTAAACTCAAAATCAAAAATCTGCATGATTACAATACTTCTCTGTAGTAGGAGTAAGAGAAAGTAAAAATTTTAAAGTTTTTAGACACATCTTTGGAGCCATTTTCTAAGATAATCTCGAAAAACTGAAAAGTCTCACACTTTAGGTTGAGGATTTTGATCAAATTTTGTATCTGAAGCAAAAGTAGAACCAAAATTTAATAGCAAATTTGAGATAACTACGACTTTTCGAATCGCCCGGTCTCAAATTCAGACTAATAACGCATAACTTGGTCATAATAGGCGTAATGCCTTTTTTTTTATTCTACTTCAATTCCGGTAATATGAAAAGTGGCAATTGAAACTGAATGAATCTATTAATTATTCAATTTGAGAAGAGACAAATTGAAAAAGCTGGACAATTTGTAGCTTGGCAGCATTTTAATTACAACGAACAACTTCAAGCGAAGTAACTGTCTGCTCAAATATACATGCTTGACGGTAAAGTAAGCAGCGATAGCCATGTGAGTCTACCTTGTATTCAGAATTATTCATGCACAGCAATCAGCACAGTGTAAGTTGTATTAACTAGAAACTAACTGATCGACATGACATGACATAACCTAACCTAACATAACCTATCTCATTCCATCGTATTAAAAAATAAATGTAACACGCAGGGGATTTTCAGAAATCACTGCCAACAAGATTCCTTCTTAAATTTTCTTGAAACTACAAAATTTTATATTTTTATCAACATTGAAATTTTAAATTACTCCAAAATTTAATTTTAATTTAAAAGCAAAATAATTTTCAATAAAAGTTATTTCTTGAGGTTATACTCTATACCAGATAAACCCCTAATATCCCCACTTACGTTTACCCTTAAACCTTCCTTTTTAAAGACCCAGTCCTTGCCTATCGCTTTCTGCAATCGCACTTAGAATCTCTTGAGGCTTGGCTTAAGAAATGGAGAATTAAAATCAATGAATACAAATATAATTACATTACATTCTCCCTAAGGCGAACTATTCTTCCACCTGTCTACCTAAATTACACTTCTCTTCCTACAACAGATTGTGTTAAGTATCTAGGACTCTTCATTGGACAACCGCATAACCTGGAATCCACTAGACTTAAACGAAACGAACTAAAACAGACGATTCAAACATCTCTCTAGACTCCTCTACAAACGATCGAAACTTTCATTAAACAACAAACGACTTATCTACACCATGATACTCAAACCTGTCTGGACAGGCGGAATAGAACATTGGGGCTCAGCCAATGCTTCCAATAACTACTACAAGAATCCAATCCTTCCAGTCAAAAACACTCCGTCGAATCGCTAATGCTCCTTTACTTTGTATCTAAATCTACCTTGCATCGAGATCTTCTTGTTTCCCAATGTTTCGTGAAGCTGCATACGTTAAGTCCTATGCTTCAATTTTCTTACATCCAAATTCTCTAGTTTCCTAACTTACTGCTTTGCTAGGAAATCCTCCCAGGAGGATGAAGCGCAGGTCTTCTTTATGAAGTAAGTGCCAGTGTATGTGACTGGAGATTTCAAATTTTTTTTTGATAATTAAACGTAAATATCCAAAAATTATCAAATAATTATGATATCCTTCTTGTTTGTAACAGATGTAAAATTATTGTTCAGCCATTTTGTGTATGCTTGAGAACATCTAAAGCTCTTGACATTTGAGTTTTCTTAGAAACTACTTATTTCCCCGATATTAAGAAAAATACTAGCTTTACTGCCTTGGCAATATGTTTAGTAGAAAGGGGATGAAAAAATACATAAAAATGACCTATCGTGTGCTCTTCTTTCTCTTTGATAACAAGTTAAAAAATTGAAATATGATTAAAATATTCCAGATTTTGAAATGGCCTAGCACCTTTAATTTTAAAGATATCGAATTACGATTTCCGGTTTCTTTCATAACCTTTTATACTCTTTAAAACTGTGTATATGAAAATGGGGGTCAACAGTGAACCCTCACTTTTGGACGCGCGTCTGCCGCGTATGTGGGCAGGAATCTAAAATCAAGTCACATATTCTGAAACTAGAGGTGACGGGCAACAAATTTTTCCTCTACCATTTTTTTGCTCAGATTAACCGTTTAAGCATGAAATGCATTTAAGCCGTCTTAAAATGAACACCCTGTATATTATGATATATATATTGTAAAGTAGCATAATGTAATATAAATGTACATATATATATTGTATATTATTGTGTATTATGTATTGTAGTAAGGTATATTAGATATTGTACATATAATTCTGAATTATCATGTATATTTAGTTTATTATTTAATTACGGTTTGCATTTATATACAATAACATGTTGTACGAACAGAGGTGCATGTTATGTGATATTGTAAATAATCTCCCTATCAGCAAGGGTACTGTTGGTAGGAAAAACAAAGAACAATTAGTAAAGATCACTTTTTCAGATACAGGGGACTCAACACTGACATGTCTTCGGAAAAAACTCTAAATTGAAAATCTGTACGATTAAATTACTTCCACATAGTAGAGTAAGGAGAACATAAAAAATTAAAGTGTTCAGCTCGATTGTTTTTTTAAGAAATAGTAATATGTGCTTCCGTTACTCCATTTTGCTTAAATTTAAACCTAGTTCTTTTAATTTAAGTGTTTTTGTTTATACATATACAGGGTGATCCATTTAAAACGCACCAATCGCAAATAACTTTTTAGGAAAGGGGAATTTCGAAAAAACGCAAGAAGTAAACTATATGTTTTTTTCGGTCTAGTTTTCAAATTTTTCACCTCCGATGCTGTATCTTTATTTTTGGCGGAGTTACGGCCAAAAACCTGATTGGAGTTACATAAGGACCACTGGTTTTGACAATGATTATGAAAACTACATAAAAAATTGTGTAAAATGACGTTGACCCCGTTTCGATGTCTCTAATATTTGTCGAGATATTTAAGATCAAAGTTACAATTTTATCTAGTCGTGATCGGGTTTTCAATATTAATTTTCCACCAGAAATACACGTTTTGGGAGGTCCTCTGACTGCAAAAAATGTTATTTGTGACGCGAATAACAAAAATAATAATAATTGAAGATTTTAAAACATGTAGTGCAATGTAATGGTTGTGGGTGAATCAGGATAAATTTGTTTTATCATCAAATAAAAGCAATCATTACATCATTTTAATGCACCCAGTATGCAAGACTTCTTGCATAAGTTTCTTACATAAAGACTTCTTTAAAGCCACGTTTTTGACCAACATCCTGGCAAAATATTCTTACCGTAATCATAGGTGAAGTAGTCTTGCATTCTGGGTGCATTAAAATGATGTGATGATTGCTTACTACATGTTTTAAAATCTTCAATTATAATTTTTTTTGTTCTTTGCATCAAAAATAACATTTTTTGCAGTCAGAGGATCTCCCAAAACGTGTATTTCTGGTGGAAAATTAATACTGAAAACCGTTCACGAATAGTAAAAATTGTAACTTTGATCTTAAATATCTCGATATACAGGGTGTTCAGCATAAGACTACGGTAACTTCGGGAGGCGATTCTGGGCATCATTTGCAACAAAAAATTCCATATAAACTATGGTTCGATTCGGCTCTGTTTTGTAGATATTTTTAATTTTATGTTTTTTTAAGGTACTACTACTTTTTAGCAATCACTTGTCTATATTTCTCAAACTATTACAGCTGCAGCAATTTCAATTAGCTCATTAGAAAGAAGGTTAAATTTCCTTTTAAATAAGCTAATTTATATTCCAAAATAATAATATTAAGTATTTCAAATTGTGGCCCGAACATAAGAAATAGCAAGTTTCTAATTTTTTCCAAAAACTTTGACTTTATTTTTCTCAAAAACATTTTTAATGAAAAAACCGTGCACTATTCAGGAAAAACATCTACATACAATCACCTTTCGAACGGTATACAATGCATTGGGGTTATTTTAAAAATTGATGCAGAAATCTGTGATTAATTGCAAAAACGTAGGCCCCAAAACAGCGTCGGCATTATGAAAGGAATCCACCTACCGTAAGAATATAACTGATCAGAAACATCAAATCGATTACTTTATAGCTCCCCACAACCGCCTAGTTCCAAAAGTTTGTTGAGTAGTTTAAAAAATCTGTGTTTTATTTAAATTATTTAGCATATATGTGAATTAACTAAAGAATAGCACACAGTCCTAAACTCGTTAAACGAAAATCCTTTCTTTTGGAATTGGTACCTAACGCTCATTTAACATCATACACCAATTTCTTCTTTTTATTTGATTTTATCATTTATAATGTAAATTATGTATTTTTGAATATAGTTCTTAAATAAATTAATTATTAAATTACACGTTTGCAAAAAATCGTACTGGATTTGATGTTTCTGATCAGTTATATTCTTACGGTAGGTGGATTCCTTTCATAATGCCGACGCTGTTTTGGGGCCTACGTTTTTGCAATTAATCACAGATTTCTGCATCAATTTTTAAAATAACCCCAATGCATTGTATACCGTTCGAAAGGTGATTGTATGTAGATGTTTTTCCTGAATTGTGCACGGTTTTTTCATTAAAAATGTTTTTGAGAAAAATAAAGTCAAAGTTTTTGGAAAAAATTAGAAACTTGCTATTTCTTATGTTCGGGCCACAATTTGAAATACTTAATATTATTATTTTGGAATATAAATTAGCTTATTTAAAAGGAAATTTAACCTTCTTTCTAATGAGCTAATTGAAATTGCTGCAGCTGTAATAGTTTGAGAAATATAGACAAGTGATTGCTAAAAAGTAGTAGTACCTTGAAAAAACATAAAATTAAAAATATCTACAAAACAGAGCCGAATCGAGCCATAGTTTATATGGAATTTTTTGTTGCAAATGATGCCCAGAATCGCCTCCTGAAGTTACCGTAGTCTTATGCTGAACACCCTGTATATTACAAATATCGAAACGGGGTCAACGTCATTTTACACAATTTTTTATGTAGTTTTCATAATAATTGTCAAAACCAGTGGTCCTTATGAAACCCCAATCAGGTTTTTGGCCGTAACTCCGCCAAAAATGTAGATACAGCATCGATGGTGGAAAATTTGAAAACTAGACCCAAAGAAACGTATAGTTTACTTCGTGCGTTTTTTTCGGAATTCCGCTCTCCTAAAAAGTTATTTGCGATTGGTGCGTTTTAAATGGATCACTCTGTATAAGTAAATAATGATTACAGTGAGTTTTGTGACAATGATGAGTTTGTTTACCACGATTGGTTTTTGTTGAATCTGACTGGCATGATGATGATTGCAAAAGGCGTGTTTGTATCCAAGTGACATGGTTGGAATAACGCGTATGAAAGGTTTCTTACAAACAACACATGTGACATTTTAAAATAGATAAGGATTGCGGCACTCGGTTCATGTACAGACAATACATTCGCTGGCACTTTTATACCGGTTGGCAATTCAACTTTTTATTTTCCTTTCTTTAATTTACTGACGGTGCGGGTGAGCTTTGAGATTGGGCAAAATTAGTTAATTTTAAATGGACACGCATCGATGCGATGCTCCAAAAAGTTTTAGGGCTTGAATAAGTAGCACAGTTATTCTATTTGGGTAGACTTAACCGGAGTTTATTTATCAATTTTATTACAGTAAAACTTGTGCTATAATCATAAAAAAAAAGAAATAAAGTGACATAAAACTACCAATTAGGAGTCGTGGACGGAGGCGACTAACAAACATACTTTACTGTAAATTTCTCTTATAAACCATTAAATAAAATCCAAGGCCTAGAGACCGGGGATCGAACCCAGTACCACCACAATACATCTTTAGCTTTGCAGGCATCGCCTCTAACCACTCGGCTATCATGGCGCTTGTACCACGGTCAAAAAAGCCATTGACTTCAGTTGTTGACGAACATTAAAAAAGGAAAGCAAAAACTAACTGATTTTCGTATCATATTTTGCTATATCGTAACTACAATAATTTGGATCTCACATGTAAACAAAATAATAACAATATACGAGGTCTGTAAATTAAGTAATGAGACTGATTTTTTAAAATTTTTGTATTCAAAAAGAATTACAATTCTATATTGTCACCTTCAAAATAACTTCCTTCTGAAGCCACACAGCGCTGGAGACGTTTCTTCCACTCTTCATAGCAGTGCTCGAACTCCGATACTGGAATAGCCTTCAGCTGGTTATAGCCGTTTGAATGTTTTCGACTGTCCCAAAATGAGTTCCCTTAAGGTGATTTTTCCACATCGGGGAAGAGAAAAAAGTCATAAGAGGACTCAAGTCAGGCGAATAAGGAGGCTGGAGGAGCCACAGGAATGTTTTTTACTGGCCAAAAACTCTGGTTTATTGAAATTGCTGTGTGACAAGAAGCATTATCGTGATGCAACATCCTCTTGTTTCTTGATGTTTGGTCTCACACGAATGACATTTTTTCGAAGTTTTTCAAGAACTTCTCGGTAAAAGTGTTGATTGACCGCGTTTGACCTTTAGGTAGAAACTCTTTGTGGACGATTCCGTGGATATCGTATACAAGTGTTAAGTCGCCCTAAATTCTAAAAAAAGAACTTCAAAAAAAGGAAGTAAAATTGGGTATTATTAGGTAGAATGACTAACAATTGAGTTGGTCCGTTAAACTAATCGAGCAAAGCTCACATACTGAGTGGTGTTTCAGTGAGAATCATAGCAGACGGTAATCGCGACCTCTTTGTGTTTTGACTATGGACTGAGCTATCTCCAAGGGTAACAAATACAATTCTTGGGCAGCACCAATTATACAGATTCATTAGCATTCAGAGCGATGAAGAGCGGTATTGAGGACGACTGATTAGGTCGCCAAGGATCCTTCTAACTGGATTACATAGGGATGGCCTTCCTTTGTGCCAGATTAAACATACCCTTAATTACCTCTTAATTTTTTTCCTTTATTTTTGTCCAGTTTTGGGGGAGCATTTTATTAGCAGTTCTATTTACATTTATTCCTTTTTGTTCAACTATGGGGGTACGTAAAAGAGAATCTTTTACTTATTGAAAATTTATTGTTTTATATACAATAAAATAAAATAAGATTATGCTAATATTGAAGATCCATTCCGTCTTGTCCTACCTCCAATCCAGAGGAAACTCATCTTTCAAAGAGTGAGGAGATTCCATGGCTGTATCATTATTTATTTATTATTTCTTTCTCACGCCAGGAAAGTATATATTCAACTCTTTTGGTATAGAGTTTTTCTTTTGAAATTATCTGTTTTTGGTTCCTGAGCGCGAAAATATGGATTTTAAACCCACAACTCATCACGCGGGCCAAAATATAAGTTCAAAACAGATGTACTTGTGGTGCGTAACTGGAGGTGTAGCATGCTCTAAGTAAATACTCACAAAGTATCCGGATTTGTAATATACAGTCGAGCCTCTCATAAAGGACACTCTCACTAGCGGCCACACCTCCATTTACGGACAGTTTTTGGATTTCCCCGTTTTACCCCTATACACTTTCTATATAAAAGAACCTCCGGTCTAACGGACACTCTACATAGCGACCGCGGACATTGATTTTGGGGAACGGATTATATGTTTCATCTCCCACCAACGACCACCTCATTATTAAAAGTTCGTTTGACGCGGTGATCAAAATAATTATCCCCTCTCAAGTTTTTGCTTTTTTTTCCTGGTTTTTCCTAAAGTTTCCTATATAAGCTCCATACATCTTCAACTTGCCGAAAGGGTTTGTTCTATTTTTCTATGAAATTCAATTATAAGAAAACCCCTCTTATACAGGGTGTTCATTTTAAGACGGCTCAAATGCATTTCATGCTTAAACGGTTAATCTGAGCGAAAAATGATAGGGGAAAAATTTGTTGCCCGTCACCTCTAGTTTCAGAATATGCGACCTGATTTTAGATTCCTGCCCGCATACGCGGCAGACGCGCGACCAAAAGTAAGAGTTAGCAGTTGATTCCCATTTTCATATACACAGTTTTAAAGAGTATAAAAAGTTATGAAAGAAACCGGAAACCGCAATTCGATATCTCCAAAATTAAAGGTGCTAGGCCATTTCAAAATCTGGTATTTATTAATCATATTTCAATTTTTTAACTTGTTATCAAAGAGAAAGAAGAGCATGCGATAGGTCATTTTTATGTATTTTTTCATCCCCTTTCTACTGAAAGTATTGCCAAGGCAGTAAAGCTAGTATTTTTCTTAATATCGGGAAATAAGTCGTTTTCCGAGTGATTTTTCTAAGAAAAATCAAATGTTAAGAGCTTTAGATGTTCTCAAGCATACAAAACATGGCTAAAAATTAATTTTACATCTGTTACAAACAAGAAGGTTTAATAATTATTTGTTAGTTTTGGGAGAGTTGCGTTTAATTACCAAAAAAATTGGAAACCTCCTGCCACATATTTAAGTGATCAATATCTTTCATGTAAACGATCAAACTTATTCCTTAATTTATCAAATAATGCACTTTACTCAACTTGTGCAGCATGTACTGTGCCTTCAAAGGTGCCTCCTCAGATACAGAGAGTAGTTGATAACCTCCTGGCTAACCTGGCTTGCGAGTCAGCCGCGTATGCGGGTAGGAATCTAAAATCAAGTCCCATATTCTAAACTAGAGGTGACGGGCAACAAATTTTTCCTCTACCAATTTTTTTGCCCAGATTAACCGTTCAAGCATGAAATGCATTTGAGCCGTCTTAAAATGAACACCCTGTATAATTCCAAATGAAAAAAATTACCGTCGGAACCGTAAATTACCGTTTTTACTGGCAACAAAACGTTGGTTTTTTTGTATCAAAACAAAACAAGTAGGTTATACTCGCATCATGATAATTCAGTACTTGCAGAATTATGGGGGAATTGAGAGTTCGATTTCCTAAAACTCCACACCAAACGTTTGTAGAAAAAAACAACCTGAACTTCGAATAACTCTAGCCTGCCTAGATCTTGACTTCACCACTATACGAGGGTCGTTTGAAAAGTTCGTGCAAAGTCAGAGAGATAGCACTACTGGCGCGTATCGAGGTTATGTTTAGTTAGTAGCATCTCTTGGAAGAACACACACCAAGTTTCAGCCAGATCGGTCTATTTCTTTGTGTTTGGCATTCGTTTGAATCGAGGAAGTCGAGTGATTTTCAAAAAATGGACGAAAAAGAATTTCGTGTGTTGATTAAACACTACTTTATGAAAGGCAAAACGCCTGAGGAGACTAAAGGGAAGCTTGATAAACATTATGGTGACTCTGCACCTTCGATTAGAACAGTTTATAAGTGGTTTCAAAATTTTCGGAGTGGCCATATGGGCACAAGTGACGCTGAACGTTCTGGACGCCCTGTTGAGGTTACTACTCCAGAAATCATTGATAAAATCGATGATATGGTGATGGATGACAGAAGAGTGAAGGTGCGTGAGATTGCTAGTGCTGTGGGCATCTTGAATGAACGGGTACATAATATTTTGCATCAACATTTGGACATGACAAAGCTATCCGCAAGTTGGGTGCCGCGATTGCTCACGCTTGACCAAAAACGAAATCGTGTGAAGTGTTGCAAGGACGGTTTGCAGCTGTTCCAGAAGAATCCGCTGGACTTTAAGCGTCGTTTCGTCACTGTGGATGAAACATGGATACATCACTACACTCCTTGAGACCAAAGAACAATCTAAACAATGGGTTACCAAGGGGGAATCTGCGCCAAAAAAGGCCAAGACCGTTCCTTCGGCCGGAAAGATTATGGCGACTGTCTTTTGGGATTCGCAAGGAATAATCCTCATCAACTATCTGGAAAAGGGTAAAACTATTACAGGTGCATATTATTCATCGTTATTGGACCGTTTGAAAACCGAGCTGCAAGAAAAACGCCCACGATTGGCCCACAAAAAAGTCCTTTTCCATCACGACAACGCACCAGCTCACACCTCAGCAGTTGTGGTCGCAAAATTAATGGAAATAGGGTTCCAACTCGTTTCACATCCCCCTATTCTCCAGACTTGGCTCCCTCGGACTACTATTTGTTCCCCAATATGAAGAAATGGCTGGCGGGAAAAAGATTTTATTCAAACGAGGAGGTGATTGCAGAAACGAATGGCTATTTTTCAGACTTGGACAAATCCTATTATTCGGAAGGGATCAACAAACTAGAGCAGCGTTGGACGAAGTGTATAAGCCTAAAAGGAGACTGTGTTGAAAAATAAAAAAGGTTTACCCCAAAAAATTAAGTAGTTTTTATTTTTGCACGGACTTTTCAAACGACCCTCGTAAGTGCTGCTACAAGCAAAACGTGGGAGTCCAGAGTTTTGGCTTGCCTATCCGTTGATTGTGCCCAGTTTGTACAAATTCTTTAAAAAAAAAAAATAACGTAATTTTGACAATAAACTGAAATTTGTTTTTCATATTTTAAATTACCCTAACTTTTGAAAAACCTAACCGATTTCAATTTTTTTTAGGAGCTCAAATACTATGAAAATATGCAACGAAAAATATAACGTTCCATTTGAAAAACTAATCTCGAGATACAGGGGTTTAAAAAAAATGGGTCAATCACTGAAAATAAATTAGACTAAAAATGATTAAATACGTGTTTTTTATTTTCTCGAAATTTCCTGCCGTTAAAAAAAAAAGTGGGCGGAGCATATACGAGGGTCGTTTGAAAAGTCCGTGCAAAAATAAAAACTACTTAATTTTTTGGGGTAACCCTTTTTATTTTTCAACATAGTCTCCTTTTAGGCTTATACACTTCGTCCAACGCTGCTCTAGTTTGTTGATCCCTTCCGAATAATAGGATTTGTCCAAGTCTGAAAAATAGCCATTCGTTTCTGCAATCACCTCCTCGTTTGAATAAAATCTATTTCCCGCCAGCCATTTCTTCATATTGGGAAACAAATAGTAGTCCGAGGGAGCCAAGTCTGGAGAATAGGGGGGATGTGAAACGAGTTGGAACCCTATTTCCATTAATTTTGCGACCACAACTGCTGAGGTGTGAGCTGGTGCGTTGTCGTGATGGAAAAGGACTTTTTTGTGGGCGTTTTCCTTGCAGCTCGGTTTTCAAACGGTCCAGTAACGATGAATAATATGCACCTGTAATAGTTTTACCCTTTTCCAGATAGTCGATGAGGATTATTCCTTGCGAATCCCAAAAGACAGTCGCCATAATCTTTCCGGCCGAAGGAACGGTCTTCGCCTTTTTTTGGCGCAGATTCCCCCTTGGTAACCCATTGTTTAGATTGTTCTTTGGTCTCAGGAGTGTAGTGATGTATCCATGTTTCATCTACAGTGACGAAACGACGCTTAAATTCCTGCGGATTCTTCTGGAACAGCTGCAAACCGTCCTTGCAACACTTCACACGATTTCGTTTTTGGTCAAGCGTGAGCAATTGCGGCACCCATCTTGCGGATAGCTTTGTCATGTCCAAATGTTGATGCAAAATATTATGTACCCGTTCATTCGAGATGCCCACAGCACTAGCAATCTCACGCACCTTCACTCTTCTGTCATCCATCACCATATCATGGATTTTATCAATGATTTCTGGAGTAGTAACCTCAACAGGGCGTCCAGAACGTTCAGCGTCACTTGTGCCCATATGGCCACTCCGAAAATTTTGAAACCACTTATAAACTGTTCTAATCGAAGGTGCAGAGTCATCATAATGTTTATCAAGCTTCTCTTTAGTCTCCTGAGGCGTTTTGCCTTTCATAAAATAGTGTTTAATCAACACACGAAATTCTTTTTCGTCCATTTTTTGAAAATCACTCGACTTCCTCGATTCAAACGAGTGCCAAACACAAAGAAATAGACCGATCTGGCTGAAACTTGGTGTGTGTTCTTCCAAGAGATGCTACTAACTAAACGTAACCTCGATACGCGCCAGTAGTGCTATCTCTCTGACTTTGCACGGACTTTTCAAACGACCCTCGTAACTCTGGTCACCCTGTATATACAATATTAAGAGAAATATACATTTTTGAAAAATTTCGATTAATTAACGTAAAAATTACTTCATTTTTTATGTGTTTCGTACAGAATTTAAAAAAACACTTTTGGTTACTGAAATTTCTAAATTAGGGAATATTTTGCATTTATTGTTATAATTTGAAATTTATCAATTGAGAGTAAATTAACACTCTACCCTAGATCGAAAGCTTGGTAGAAAAAAATACAAAATAATGACTGAAATTAGCAATACGATTAATTCTTTCTTCCTCTTGAATTAAAGAATCAGTTACCAAAAACGATTAACTATACTGTAAATTAGAAAATATAGGCAAGCTGGTATACTTTTAGTAAAAGGGTATAATTAAGAAAAATACTCAGAGAAAATGGCGAGTTAATTAAATTTAGGTGTTTTTATTAAGCTTTTGTTAAATGAGAATAAGTAAAGAGTTTATTTATTTTTTTTATTACTTACCCTGTAATAATAAGTGATGATCTGTTAAATCATCCTCTTTGTTGTACGGAGGAGAACACACACACACACAGATAGTTTTATTGAAATTCTGTTTAAATTTTTTAATTTTAAGGCATGATAAAACATGGCGAGGTGATTGGAGCCTGAAGCTTTTTTATTTTTTCAGTGCATCGCCGGCCTCTGGACCAATGTTCTCTCGTTACAGATAACACTGTCTATCAACGGATGAGGGAGCAGTAAGAAGCGTTGGAATAGAGTTTATGCTAACCACTCCTTATTTTTAATTTATTTACTTACAAGCTTACAGGTAAATACCTTTAGCTGGGAGTTGTAACAACATTGCCCAAAAAAGTAGAATAACATTACATTAATACAGTAGTAAAAGAAAATAATCTATATTTTAATGAAAGCTAAAACATAAACTCATTGACATTATAAATGAAAAATAACTTATTTAGTTAAACATAATTTACTCATCAACAGTTACCACTCTAAGAGCAAAGAACTTCTGACCTTTAGAGCTACAGTGTCTCCCATTAATATTGGGACAGTACATAGAGAAGTTAAAAATTGACGAAAATTAAAAGTGGCACCCATTTATTCAAATTTTTATAAATTCATTTCATTTTATAATTACTATTAATTAAATAAAAACTATATAAATAAGTAAATAAAAATGTTTTGGTAGATTAAAAAATATATATATTATAATAAGTGCAAATTCTACCTCTCATAAATATTGGGACACTATTATAATTTATAGTTTGTCCAAGGTTTTGCCCGAATATTTATACAATTTGTAAATATATACCTTAAGCATATATTCAATATGAAATTAATAATTATATTAGTTTATATAAATCAAGCCAGGTGTAACATGTCGCGCAAAAATACAAATACAACGATTGAACAAAGAAAAATTGTAATTTCTTTGCACAAAGACAATAAAAAGTGTTAGAGAGACAGAAAAACTGATCGGACCTAAAACATCTACTGCGTGGAACATCATTCAGCGTTACCAAAAAGAAAAAAGAATTGTTTCAACCCCACAAAAAGGCCGTCCTCGACTGCACTCTGAGAGAGAGCAGCGTTATATATTAAAAGAATTAAAAAAGATCACCGACTTAGTGCTCCAAAACTTCTATGTGAAATTTTTGACATGTTCAGAGAGCAAAAAAGGAGCAGAAACAGTTCGGAGAGTGCTAAGAAAACTCGACTATCATGGTAGAGTAGCCTGGAAGAATCCTTTTGTCAGTAAGATAAATCGTGTTAAGAGAGTGAAATTTGCCGAAAAATATTTCAATGTAAATAGTGACTTTTGGAATGATATACTCTAGCGATGAATCAAAATTTAATGTTTTCCAGTCAGATGGAAGGGTTATGGTCTGGAGGAAAGCGAATGCTGAACTCGAAAAGAAGAATTTACAGCCAACTTTAAAGGGTTTTAAAGCTGCACCTCCGGGTGGTGGTGGGTCAGTTCTGGTTTGGAGCTGAATGTGCATCAGGATTTGGAGAATTAGTGTTTATTGATGGAATGATGCACAAAATGGTTTATAGTAATATATTAAAATATAATTTGAAAAAAGTGCCCAAACATTTGGTATTTTAGGGTCTTCTAAATTCTACCAAGACAACGACCCCAAACCTACGGCTTGGGTGATACGTCAGTGACTGTTACATAATTGCCCAAAGTTTTCCAAACCTCTCCGCAGTCACCAGATCTTAATCCCATTGAACATTTATGGCAATATTTAGCCAGTGCTTTAAGTAAACGAGTAATATCTAACAAAAATGAATTAAAACGATGTTTCCTGGAAGAATGGGAAAAAAACACCACCTGAATTAACCAAAAACTTGTTTCACCTATGCCTGATCGTTTGAGGGCTATTGTAAGTCAAAAAGCAATTATTAAATTATTACCAACCAATTATTAAATAGTAGGAGATTTTAAATATTGAACATTTAAACTCTAGCACTTCTGGTGTCCCAATATTTTTGAGAGCCTTATTTTACACTTTTTCAAAAAGTGCTACCTAACAGTTTGGAATTTCATCGATTTATACTTATATATAATTTGTACAGATGTTGCTAATGTTATTTAAAAAAAAAAAATCCCAAACTTTTGTATGTTGTTTTCATTTTCCTTTTAAATCATTTTGTAATAGGTGTCCCAATATTAATGGGAGTCACTGTAGGTACATAGAACTGTAAATTTCATTAATTTGGTTCACATGATTTTTGTCTAACAACTTGAGAAACTTATCATTATGTGCCGTTTATTTTGAAAGTGGGGCAAGTCCATTTTTTTATTTCGAGATATTTAAGGTTTTGCGGTTCTATAAATTTAAAAATATTGGTAAATATTAATAGACATATTTTTTTGTATTTTGTGGTGTTAGATAATGTAAGTTTATAATCCAATAGTGTTTATAGTGCTGGCTAAGGAAAATAAAGGTAAATGGACTTGCCTCACTTTCAAAATTAATGAATTATTGTAATCGTTGATTTAAATGGATAATATTTCAGTCGTATCAGTCTTTTTTTTAACAATAAAAACAAAATACTAATCAATAGTTCAACTATTCTTCTTCTTTTTTTGAATCATTTTGGTCTGAATTGCCTTCGTATTCAGATTCTGATTCCAAGATTCTTCTTTTATTACCGATTGTCTTATAAACATGCAATTTGGCTTCTCTCGATAGGGTTCTAAAGCGCAACACTTTCTGTAAGTACCAAAAGCTCCTGTTATCTACCATTCTCGCTTGTAATTCATAATAGGTATCATTAATATAGAACCTTGCCTTAGACTAATTGCATAGCCTTTAATTGCTCTACCACTCTCACTTTTTTAATATTGACTTTCCAATCCAAATAAGATTCTGTTAATCCGAGACTAGCTAAAGACCTGCATAAACAGTTGTATCTAGAGTTGAGTATGCAATCAATATCCTCACGGATACATTTATTTTTATATTTATTAATTAGATTAATTTATTATCCTTTACAATAAAATAAATGTTAACTTCAAAAAAAAAGTGTTACTTTAACCCTCAACTGGTATCGACGGGTCAAATTTGACCCGCGCGTTTTTCTTTTGTCCTGCATTTTGTGAGGAATTAACTATTAACATCTCCCCTTCTCTGAATTCTCCTCTTTCATCCTCACCAACAATCGACCAGACAAATCAGTCGTTCTTCGAGCAGTGCAAGAAAAATAAAGCATAGGTTTTGGGTCAAATTTGACACGATAATACCATTTACGTTATAACTTTTTGTCTTAATATTTTTTTATTTTTATGTATTGGGGTTTGTTTTCTGGTCTATTTTTTAATATTATTCTATAATATTAAAATATTGTATGGACCGTTTATTTTGAAAGTGGTGTAAGTCCATTTTTGAAAAAAATGAGATATCACGTAATTCATGCTTAATTTTATGTTAATTTTTTATGTTAAACTAGTCCGTGTTTAATTTCTTAAAAAATGCCCATGTTTTGTAGAATTTAAAATTGGTCGGTAAATGAAATTGCATAAACATTGATTACGAAAGTGGTGTAAGTCCAATTGACAGAGGTAGGCGGCTTAGCAGATGGTTGCCGATCAGTAGCCTGTTATTTTACATTTGTCTTATATTAAATACTATCAATGTCTTGTAATTTTAACAATGTAATAAGCGTCTAAAATTAAAAATATTACTTCTATTTTATGTCGTGTCATTATTATTTGTAAACAAAATTGGATTAGTATGAAGTATATTATTATTTATTAACATGAAATATTATTATACGAGGGTCGTTTGAAAAGTCCGTGCAAAAATAAAAACTACTTAATTTTTTGGGGTAAACCTTTTTTATTTTTCAACATAGTCTCCTTTTAGGCTTATACACTTCGTCCAACGCTGCTCTAGTTTGTTGATCCTTTCCGAATAATAGGATTTGTCCAAGTCTGAAAAATAGCCATTCGTTTCTGCAATCACCTCCTCGTTTGAATAAAATCTTTTTCCCGCCAGCCATTTCTTCATATTGGGGAACAAATAGTAGTCCGAGGGAGCCAAGTCTGGAGAATAGGGGGGATGTGAAACGAGTTGGAACCCTATTTCCATTAATTTTGCGACCACAACTGCTGAGGTGTGAGTTAGTGCGTTGTCGTGATGGAAAAGGACTTTTTTGTGGGCCAATCGTGGGCGTTTTTCTTGCAGCTCGGTTTTCAAACGGTCCAATAACGATGAATAATATGCACCTGTAATAGTTTTACCCTTTTCCAGATAGTCGATGAGGATTATTCCTTGCGAATCCCAAAAGACAGTCGCCATAATCTTTCCGGCCGAAGGAACGGTCTTGGCCTTTTTTGGCGCAGATTCCCCCTTGGTAACCCATTGTTTAGATTGTTCTTTGGTCTCAGGAGTGTAGTGATGTATCCATGTTTCATCCACAGTGACGAAACGACGCTTAAAGTCCTGCGGATTCTTCTGGAACAGCTGCAAACCGTCTTTGCAACACTTCACACGATTTCGTTTTTGGTCAAGCGTGAGCAATCGCGGCACCCATCTTGCGCATAGCTTTGTCATGTCCAAATGTTGATGCAAAATATTATGTACCCGTTCATTCGAGATGCCCACAGCACTAGCAATCTCACGCACCTTCACTCTTCTGTCATCCATCACCATATCATGGATTTTATCAATGATTTCTGGAGTAGTAACCTCAACAGGGCGTCCAGAACGTTCAGCGTCACTTGTGCCCATATGGCCACTCCGAAAATTTTGAAACCACTTATAAACTGTTCTAATCGAAGGTGCAGAGACACCATAATGTTTATCAAGCTTCTCTTTAGTCTCCTCAGGCGTTTTGCCTTTCATAAAGTAGTGTTTAATCAACACACGAAATTCTTTTTCGTCCACTTTTTGAAAATCACTCGACTTCCTCGATTCAAACAAATGCCAAACACAAAGAAATAGACCGATCTGGCTGAAACTTGGTGTGTGTTCTTCCAAGAGATGCTACTAACTAAACATAACCTCGATACGCGCCAATGGTGCTATCTCTCTGACTTTGCACGGAATTTTCAAACGACCCTCGTATATTAGTATATTATTATTTGAAAATATATACTATTTGATTTTTCAAAATTGAAATTAAACGATTTTTACAATTGTCTATTTTTGAAAGTGGTGTACGTCCATTTTCAGCCCGTAAGTATACATCAGTTCAGTAAAATACGCCTAAAACAAATTTATATAACCAAATTACATATTGATAAAACAGTAGAAACATTTCCAGACTTCATATAATTTGTCTAAATTTTATAATTAACAGATATGTTAACCTTTAATTTTCTCGAAATACCAGAAAATGGACTTACACCACTTTCAAAATAAACGATCCATACAGTAAATATTACATAATATTTAATATCATTGCTGATAACTGGTTCTGTTGAGTTAAGCTGGCCCATGAACTAGGAAAGCTAAATTTGTCTTACTCGGGGACATTACGAAAAAAATTTAAAAAAGAAAACCCCTCTTATATAGTTCAAAATAGAGAAAACTACCGTCGGAACTTCATTGTTTGTCTTTACTGGCAACAAAACGTTGGGTTTGTTTTGTACCAAAACGAAACAAGTATGTTATACTCGCATCATGATAATTTTTACTTTTGCATTTTTTAACTTTTTTTTGTTTTTCTTAATCTTATGAAACAAATTTAAAAAAATATTCATCATTTTCGTTTGCTAAATAAATTTTCTAACAAAAACTAAATCGACTTTAATTATATCGATGACCTTTTTTAAAAGAAATGTGCATTTAAAGTTTCGGTTGAAAGTTGACCGACGATATACCTAGTGCTGCACGAGAAACGAGACACATCTCAGACGAGACTTGAGCAACCGAGACCGAGACCGAGATCGAGACATAATATATATCTCGTCGAGAAATCTCGGTCTCGTCTCGGTTTTTCAAATATTAATTTTTAGCTACAAAATTATAAAATTGTGTTCTTTATTAATAAATAATCATTACGGGTATTGAATTAATTATTAAAAGATACGATTTTATTATATATGTTCAATATTACTACATCTATTTGACTTCGAATTACATAAGTAAAGTAAGCAAAGTAAAGTAATCGCCTTTTTTTGCAGGCGGGGCTTTACGTCCAACTACCAATTAGGTGTCGCGGACGGAGGCGACTAGCAAACATACTTTACTGTAAATTTCTCATATTAACCATTAAATAAAATCCAAGGCCTAAGACCGGGAATCGAACCCAATACCACAATACACATTAGCTTCGCAGGCCTCGCACCGCTCGGCTACCGTGGCGGCCCCCTTCGAATTACCTAATTTTTACATAAATTCACTAAATTTCACTATTCATATCATTCATTTATTCAATTTCATAAATTTCACTATTAATAATCTAATACTTTGAACTTAGATATTATTTGAATTATATTTTAGAATTTTGGAATTAGTGAATTTGAAAAAAAAGACTATCTATTGCACCTAAAAAATATTGCCACAAATTTTCGTTTTTAAGATACACTTTGCGCAAGAATTGATACATAAAAGAGCTTTTACTGAGTTAGAAGTTAGAGACGATCTTCTATTGGTCATTATTATCGCAGCTTGCGAAAATAATCTTTCCGATGGCACTGAAGCCGCACAGATACTAAAAATATCTTTCGCCATTCTAGACAAATTTTTGAAGGAATTCTCAAGTGTTTTCCACCATTCTAAAATGTCAACGTCTACTGGTGCTTGGTCTAATTTGGTGTAATTAATTATTTCTGTTTTCCATGCTTCGGTGATATTTGCCGATTTTTGAGCAAATGGTGCAAAAATATTGATGCAGTCGTCGTCGTCGTCAAAAGGAGAATCATCAGATTCTTTATCTTCACCAACAGCCGTAACTAATGGAGCGGGAAGTTTGTTGGGAGGTGTATTTTTTATTTCACGAATCGACTTGTTATAGCAGGCAGATATGTTATTTGGGTCTTTATTTGGCGCGTTTTTAACATCTTTTTGAAATTATATAAAGATATATAACAGTAATAGTAACATATGATGCATTGAAGTGTAAGTAGTTGTCTTCTTTTACACACATTTTTATTACCAATATATAAATTAAAATAATTATTAGAAAATAATAACATTTTTTGAAAAGATTATTAATAGCAAACCGCTTTTAATACTTAAACAAAAATAAAAAAAAAACGAGATATCTCGACGAGACCGAGACCGAGACTTGAGCGACCGAGATCGAGACTGCATAAAGTCTCGCCTCGTCTCGGTCTCGTGCAGCACTAGATATACCAGTTGAAGTTGAGATTTTGAGGATACCAAGTTAAGGGTTAAAAATGTGCTAGAGTTACACAGATTGTGTGAATGTTCGCACCAAATTTCTTCATTTTTTTTTTGCACTTTAAATAGCTAGCTGTGATTGGTGGATTAGAACGTATTCGAGAGCTGGCAAGTTGTCGGTACGTTTAGTTTATGGTAATATGGAAGGTACAATGCAATATAAATTATTTGGCCGGCTCTGTGTGATGTTAATTCCAGTAATTAGCTATGCAGCAGTGTGACAGTTAGCAGCGAGAGCTATGAATGATGTTTCGTCTGGTCTATAGTCTCTAACTGTATCAAAATCCTCTTCTATTATAATTATTATTTCTTTTGCTTTAATTAAATGAGAAAAGATATGAGTATATACTTGTTTTCCTCCCAACCAGCCAGAGAAAGTTGTTGAATCCAGCATCATAGAGGACGCGCTATTGTTCTGACCATTCTGATTCAAATGAAAGGAAAAAAAAAATATTTTTTTTGCTCATGGTAATGAAAATTAATATTCTAGTAGCCAACATAGAGGGCGCCACAAATGGACTTGCATAAATAACCGCCAAACTAACAGACAGACCAACAAGCCCAACTTGGAACAACAATGCTTTTAGTTTGCTTGATGGGGGTTTGTTTGGGAGCAGGACAGTAAATTGCGGTGCAGGTCCCAGTAATGAAGCTACACAAAACTTGGTAGCGCTAAGAAAATTTAAATTTTTTTTTTTTTACAACAGATCAGAGCTAAAACTTAAAAATTGGACACCCTTTAATTATTATGAAAGTAAACGCTGGTGCCTAAACATTTTTTTGTTAGTTGCAGCCTAAAATATAATGGAGAGGGGACCACATTAGAACAGAATTTACATTTTCTGCTACAGAGTGCACCTGAATCGTATTATTGAACCTTTTTATTTTGTTTTCTACAACTTTCAAGTCTTCTTAACAGATCTGTATCAATAAACAGTTGGTACTTTACATACATATCTATATTTTTTTAATTTAAAAATGTTGTGTCAAATGTTAATATCTGCCCCACTGGTGGGGTAGCTTTGAACACAATATAAAATAGAAAGAAATGATATTACTTTACTCTGAATCTACCTTCTATCAGTTATTTCTCTCACTACTACATTACTTTCTCTTTTAAACCACTGAAATCTAGTTCGGGATGTTGTACCCCAAGTGATGGGTTTAGGAAGTTTGAACAAAATATTCGGTTCGTTGCGCTTCTTAATGTAGGTTGGGACCCACTTTCCCCTTCTCTGCGATTAAACAAAAAAAAAAAAAAAGTCACAAACTTGCAGGTCGGTAGGGCACATTTTAACTGTGATGTTGAAATGTGCCCCATCTCCTTCCATAAAAGAAAATATAATATCGCAACATTTTTTGCAAGCAAATAAACTTTTGTAGATACTAGGTTTAAAAATAGGAATTCCAAATGTTAACATGGACTAACAATACTTACACCTTGACCACTACAAATCTTCACAATACACTTCCAAAGCTGCACCAAAAAATTTTACTTCCACCTTACAAAATATAACATTCCTCAATTCTGGACTTTACCAAACAATGAAAACGAAGGGAAACTCTGTCAATTATGGAACAGGTCTACCACAAAATGTGGAGAAAATTACCAATCATAAATGTTTTTAAATATTTGGCGAGGAAATTAAAACTGTTCAAAGGTGCCCCCGATTGTTCTAAAATAAAGTAAAATTATTAGTTATCTTTATAATTTTCCACTCTCTAACGCAGTCTTTCTCAAAGTGGGAGCGATAACGCCCCCTTGCAGGCGCGGCTGGCCTGCAGGGGGGTGGTAAAGGGGCACAGAGAAAATTTGGGGGGCGTTGAAGCGGTTTAAGGGGAGAAGCGATGGTTGATTTGTGTTTTTTCTAAGATTTTAAACTAAAATCAAAACCTATCTAACTACACTAGATCAATTATTTAGTTATTTTTTTTCGTTAATTTTGGGCTACAAAAGCCAATCCCGTAATTGTAAGTCTGGATCGTGGATCGTCTTATTTGTTGTGAACGTGGCAACACTGCTAACTAGAAAGAGAAATCATTTGCATGTTACCGAACGCGGTGGCTTACAGCTGTTTTTAAGTAAATTCGAGCCTGATATTAACCAAACTTGTTTAAAAATTACCAGATTCATTCTTCATATTAGATTATTTTTAAAATTTAAATTGTTTATTTTAATTTGAATAAAAGTTATTCTAAATATTATTTATAAAAGTTACGTTTTATTCCTCTCATTAGAACAGTTTCATTTAAAATGTAAGTTCGAACTCAGAAACAGGATGAGACTCATATGGCACGCTATAATTAAATTAAAATAATGATTGTGATTATGGTTTTTAAGATGTGGTAAAGTTACAAATTTTCGGAGGCGGTAGAAAAATGATTGATTCTCAAAATGGGGCGGTAGACGAAATAAGTTTGAGAAC
Source organism: Rhodnius prolixus (assembly GCF_049639745.1). Taxonomy (NCBI): domain Eukaryota; kingdom Metazoa; phylum Arthropoda; class Insecta; order Hemiptera; family Reduviidae; genus Rhodnius; species Rhodnius prolixus. The sequence goes on from NW_027411618.1 coordinate 80,370, forward strand.
ACCTTAAATTTGATTGAAACAATTCCGTCTTCCTTGAATAACTCAGTTAATTTAGGTTTCATTAGAACTTTTAACATAATATTGTTTAAAAATATAAAAATTGATTTTATTGAGGTTATACGAGGGTCGTTTGAAAAGTCCGTGCAAAGTCAGAGAGATAGCACCACTGGCGCGTATCAAGGTTATGTTTAGTTAGTAGCATCTCTTGGAAGAACACACACCAAGTTTCAGCCAGATCGGTCTATTTCTTTGTGTTTGGCATTCGTTTGAATCGAGGAAGTCGAGTGATTTTCAAAAAATGGACGAAAAAGAATTTCGTGTGTTGATTAAACACTACTTTATGAAAGGCAAAACGCCTCAGGAGACTAAAGAGAAGCTTGATAAACATTATGGTGACTCTGCACCTTCGATTAGAACAGTTTATAAGTGGTTTCAAAATTTTCGGAGTGGCCATATGGGCACAAGTGACGCTGAACGTTCTGGACGCCCTGTTGAGGTTACTACTCCAGAAATCATTGATAAAATCCATGATATGGTGATGGATGTCAGAAGAGTGAAGGTGCGTGAGATTGCTAGTGCTGTGGGCATCTCGAATGAACGGGTACATAATATTTTGCATCAACATGACAAAGCTATCCGCAAGATGGGTGCCGCGATTGCTCACGCTTGACCAAAAACGAAATCGTGTGAAGTGTTGCAAGGACGGTTTGCAGCTGTTCCAGAAGAATCCGCAGGACTTTAAGCGTCGTTTCGTCACTGTGGATGAAACATGGATACATCACTACACTCCTGAGACCAAAGAACAATCTAAACAATGGGTTACCAAGGGGGAATCTGCGCCAAAAAAGGCGAAGACCGTTCCTTCGGCCGGAAAGATTATGGCGACTGTCTTTTGGGATTCGCAAGGAATAATCCTCATCGACTATCTGGAAAAGGGTAAAACTATTACAGGTGCATATTATTCATCGTTATTGGACCGTTTGAAAACCGAGCTGCAAGAAAAACGCACACGATTGGCCCACAAAAAAGTCCTTTTCCATCACGACAACGCACCAGCTCACACCTCAGCAGTTGTGATCGCAAAATTAATGGAAATAGGGTTCCAACTCGTTTCACATCCCCCCTATTCTCCAGACTTGGCTCCCTCGGACTACTATTTGTTCCCCAATATGAAGAAATGGCTGGCGGGAAAAAGATTTTATTCAAACGAGGAGGTGATTGCAGAAACGAATGGCTATTTTTCAGACTTGGACAAATCCTATTATTCGGAAGGGATCAACGAACTAGAGCAGCGTTGGACGAAGTGTATAAGCCTAAAAGAAGACTATGTTGAAAAATAAAAAAGGTTTACCCCAAAAAATTAAGTAGTTTTTATTTTTGCACGGACTTTTCAAACGACCCTCGTAGAAGGCTGTGGCTAATATATCAGTTCAATGACGTTATTTTATTATATTTAAAAAAACAGTGACGGCTGGTGCCAAAATAATGTGAAGATTAAAGGCTAAAAATACAGGATAAAGTTTTTGCACTGCTATTGCTGACATTGAAGCTATATTATTAAGGTGAAGCTCTAGGATACAATCGAATTTTTTTTCCAGTGCCATCTTTCTAAAAGATAAAAATCCATTTGTCTTTCTTTTTTTTCTTTTCAAGATGTGGTCTCATTCTTTAGTATACATTGTAAAAGACTTTCTTTTGACGTGGTAATCCTTAAAATCCAGTACACACATAATCCTTAATACTCATTTGATACAAAGTCTAATCTTGGTAAACAAATTTATTAAGTCATCTACAGGGCTGTGGAATACAATGTATACCTACAATGTATTAACAATAATTATATCAAAATGAATATGTATAATGTAACGTAATTTACAAAATTACAAAATTATTTGCCTAATTTAAATTTAATTTTGTAATTTTGTAAATTACGTTACATTATACATAATCATTTTGATATAATTATTGTTAACACACTGTAAATATCCACAGCCTTGCAGATGAACTAGTCCCTGGTCGAAAGCTCGGCATAATAAAAATATATCGTGACTGAAATTGGCAGTTATTTTTTTCATCCCATTGAAACTATGAATAAAGTCACCAAAAATAATGAACAGTAATATAAATATCTTTACTAAATTTAAAAGACAAACAAGACCTTGTGCAAAGAATATTTTGTAAACTCAAACTTATGATCAATCCATGCAAAAATTAATGCCTTGTAGCAATCTCTTGATATCCAAGTAATAAATTATTATTTTTTTTAAATTTTTATGATTTAAGATGCGTCCAATATCTAAGGTTATTGACGCCTGGGCATTTTTAATTCAGTGCATTGCCGGCTTTCGGACAGTGTCCTCTCGTTACAGAGAACATAGTCCGCCACCGGACGTAGGAGCTGTAAGAAGCTCCTTAGGGAAGAGAAAATCTAAAGGCTGGTAGTTCTGTATTCGAATCCAGAATCTCCGCGTCGGAATCTAATACGCTAACTGATGTGAAACAGTGAGTCACTATTGAAAGTAATCTTGTAAGAAATATTACAAAATTTAAAAGTCATTTCGACTCCTGATTGGTAATATAAGTAGATTTTCTGTTATTAACTTGACCCAGATTGACAATTTGGTCTGCCCATACAGGGAAATTTACTTCTACTTCAAACCCTCTGCTGTCTTCCTCGCCAACAAAATTTATATTTCCATAGATTATGAAAATCGAAAGCAAGATTCATTCATGTTTATTCTTTTTTGAGCTAAATGTTACAGCGGCATCGTACACAGGGAAGCTCAATAAACTGGGTTGCTACACTCATCTTTACATAATGATTCAGTGAATCGAAATTTGTGTGCTAATCGTAAAACTTGAAGGTAGTCATTGTGTTTCTTTTTTAATATTGATCAACATTTATTGCCTAAATGCTTTTTGATAAATTTACATAATTTTCATAGAAAGTATCAAGGCACTAGAAAGCCTCTTTCTAGAATTGATTTTCTGTCCGAATTGCAGCAAATACTTGCAGCGAATTGGGTAATTTCCGATCCGTGTCAACAGCGCGCAGTAATTGAGAAAAAATAGTGAATGTAATTAAAAAAAAATGAAAAAGTCCCTGATCAGAAGGCAGTCCAGTCAGGGTTCTAGAAAATACTGAAATTACTGCGATCCTAAGTTGAAGTTAATTCCTTCTGAGTGAAATGTTAAAACCGATTTGTGGGCAAAATTTTGGTTTTTCGTTCTTAATTCCTATTCTTTCTCATCCTGTAATGCAAATTTTATTATTAAAATTGAAATTAATGTAAAAAAAAGATAAAAACAAATTATGGAGTCAATAAGACTCCACATTGGCAATAACTGACTAAGTTCGAGCATTGGCAATGCAATGTTAATGCGTAATCCATACAAATTTTTACTTACAAATTAAATCTTGGCCAGATAAGTGCTTTAAATGGTGTTCAGTTCTTCTAAGTCTTCTAAGATCTAGTACAAATTTTAAGTATAAAGAACATTTAATTGAATAAATAGTTGATTTATTCAAAAAGCCTAATTTAGTAAGGTTCTCCGCTGTCACCTAAACATAATATTGATGTAACACCTCCTGCAAGTTTCCTGTATTTGAGTTTTGCTAACCACACAGCCTCACAAATAGTTGGAATCAAAATACAAACAGCAAATGCTGATTAAATAAAATAAAACACGTTTTTTTTAAACTGCACCATGAATACCCCTTACATTTATATGATAGTATGTATTTATAGTACTATTGGATTATCTCGAGTGCATAAGTGCATTCACGAACCATTTACTTATATGATGAAAATTAATTCCATATCCAAATGCAGTTTTGCTGCTACCTGATTATTTCTACACGAATGGGCGGATTACCGAGAGATTACTGCAATATTGATTCTCTAGCCGACTATTTCCCTTTGTTTGAGCACACTAGTTTGGAATAGCTCTTCACTAGTTCTATTTATTGCATAATTTTGCAACCGGTAATGAGTTAATAGAGTGTGAAATATGCTCCATTTCTAGCTATGGTTTAGTACAAATTTAGGTGTACTTCATGCATAAGCACTATCATTATAGTATATTTACAAAAGAGATTTCTGAAGTCTATTGTAAAATACTTGCTAGACACTAATCCTTAGACTAGGAGATTAGTAAACGAGACAAAAGTGGTATGGAGAGTTTCTTTTGGGGGTATCAGAGGGCAGAAGATTTGATTTCAGAAGTAAATGCAACAATTGTTTTTAAAAAAAACTTCATTTAAGATAATAATAAAAATAATTTAGGCAACATGATTTCTTTAAGCTATAAAATAAACATTAATAATTGACAGACACTATTATTTACTCATGACTGGGTGAAGTCTCGACAGCTCCAAGACAGAACCAGGGATATATCGTACAGTGTTAATCCGAGGTTTGACATCGTGGTAATGTTAGAAGAACTCTGATTGCCATTCAGGGAGAATACTATGCAATACATTTCTTCTTACTTGCTCAAGGTCTGTAACGGTCCATGAAGGACCTGAGCCTCAGCCACTACAGCTCTCCACCTATCTCCATGTTTGCTGACCAAGGGCCTCCAAATCGTCCTCTACATCGTTCAACTATCCTAGACGAGGCCTTTTTTTTAAAAAAACAAAAAGGCTTGAAAAATCATTAAACTTTGTTATTGCACAATGGGCAAATCGACTAGTCCCTAATACCTGATTGCTTGTAGATAATCGTGCCCTGTAGTTGCTCGGAAGAGCACGACAGACTCTTTTTCTTTGGGAGGAAGGCCGGAAGGTATCTTGTCTTTTAGCAGTATTGTTCACTGCTTTCCAGCGGCCATGCTCCCTTTAAGGGGCTACCTATAACTCTTTTAGGGCTGATCACATTGACTCCCCCTTCTTCGCAAGGTTATCGACTCCTGCTCGTTCCCTGGTAATCCACAATGTGCCGGAATCCACTGGAAAGCCCGGTGCTTCCCTTCTGTAAGTACCTTTTCAACCATTTCTTAGCACGCTCTTATCTTCTTCTTCTTCCCATGGTGCTGCAGGCCTATAGTAGGAGGACCTGGACCTCATTCAAGAGAGAGTGCCACTCTTCCCTGTCCTCGGCTTTTAGGCGCCATCTTCTAACATCCACCTTTCTCAGGTCTCTTTCTACATCATCCAACCATCTTATCCTGGGACGACCTCTACGTCTTGCGCCCCCCAGGTGTTCATATAATTCCTTTTTTTAGGAACTCGTTGATGGGGCATCCGTTCAACATGGCCGAGCCACCTCATCCTCTGCCTTTTTAGATACAAGAAACTATGTTGGGTTCTCCGTATAGTTTCTTGAGTTCTTCGTTCTTTCGGTGCCTCCATTCACCGTCAATGTACACCGTAGGCCGTAGATTTTTCGCAATACTTTTCGCTCCCATATCCTCCAGCATATTATCACATTCTTGTGCCATTGGCCAAGTTTCGCTACCGTACATTACTACCGGCCTTATTATTGTTTTTCTAAATAATAATTTTCGCCGGACGTGACAAATTCTTAAACAGCAAAACGTTTTGTAACGCATACAAACTGCAGTTACTCTTCCTATTATTTCAGCGGTTATGTCACAATTTGCTGTCAGTACGGAGCCAAGGTATTTGAATTTGTCGCATGTGGAGAAGGTATATTTGAGAATCTGATCTTGCTCTTCTCGTTGACTCTGGAGCCTTGAGGTGCGCATGACCTTTTCTTCTCTGGGTTTATCTCCAGGACTCGTTTTTTTGCCGCTTGTTGAAACCCTTTATATGCTCTTCTCCTAATGCTGCCCTTGACCTAGCAATAATTAACACGCCATCCGCATATGCCAATTGTTGGGTCATCCTGTTGTATATGGTGTCCCCCCTGTTCGTCCTATGGCCATTTCCAGGCATATGTTGTATATCAAGGGAGAAAGCGGGTCGCCTTGTCTCAATCCTATTTCAATGGGGAAGCTCTCAGACAGTGAGTTTTGTACTTTGACCTGTCCACTCGTATGGCACGCTCTTATACAGGGTGTTCATTTTAAGACGGCTCAAATGCATTTCATGCTTAAACGGATGATCTAAGAAAAAAATGGTAGAGGTAAAATTTGTTGCCCATCATCTCTAGTTTCAGAATATGTGACTTGATTTTAGATTCCTGCCCGCATAAGCGGCTGACGCGCGACTAAAAGTAAGAGTTCGCAGTTGACCCCCATTTTCATATACACAGTTTTAAAGAGTATAAAAAGTTATGAAAGAAACCGAAAACCGCAATTCGATATCTTTAAAATTAAAGGTGCTCTAGGCCATTTCAAAATCTGGTATTTATTAATCATATTTCAATTTTTTGAACCTCGCAAGCCAGGTTAGCCAGGAGGTTATCAACTGCTCTCTGTATCTGAGAAGGCACCCTTGAAGGCACCAGTACATGCTTCACAAGTTGAGTAAAGTGCATTATTTGATAAATTAAGGAATAAGTTTCAACCTTTACATGAAAGAAATTATCACTTAAATATGTGGCAGGAGGTTTCCAATTTTTTTTTGGTAATTAAACGCAACTCTCCCAAAATTACCAAATAATTATTAAACCTTCTTGTTTATAAAAGATGTAAAATTAATTTTTACCCATTTTGTGTATGCTTGAGAACATCTAAAGCTCTTAACATTTGATTTTTCTTAGAAAAATCACTCGGAAAACGACTTATTTCCCGATATTAAGAAAAAATACTAGTTTTACTGCCTTGGCAATATTTTCAGTAGAAAGGGGAAGAAAAAATACATAAAAATGACCTATCGCGTGCTCTTCTTTCTCTTTGATAACAAGTTAAAAAATTGAAATATGATTAATAAATACCAGATTTTGAAATGGCCTAGAGCATCTTTAATTTTAAAGATATCGAACTACGGTTTCCGGTTTCTTTCATAACTTTTTATACTCTTTAAAACTGTTTATATGAAAATGGGGGTCAACTGCAAACTTTCACTTTTGGTCGCACGTGTGCCGCGTATGCGACCAGCAATCTAAAATCAAGTCACATATTCTGAAACTAGAGGTGACGGGCAACAAGTTTTTCCTCTACCATTTTTTGCTCAGATCAACCGTTTAAGCATGAAATGCATTTGAGTCGTCTTAAAATGAACACCCTGCTTTGAAATCCTGTTACGTCTATTAACGCGCAGCTTGGGAGTCACTGAGAAACACAACTTGGTCCAATTTCTATTCAACCATGAATCTTAGATCTATCAGGATAGCCGGGTCTCCCCATCAGGGGGGTGAAGTAGATCGCGTCTTATTTTTTTAGAAATAGGGGGAAAAAAGAGAAGGGGTTGTGTTTTAATTACGTACAATACTTGCAAACCAGAACCAAAGCTCTGAGAAAAAGACAAAAAAAACTAAGTTGAGTCTACCGTGTTAAACCTAAGATGGTGCAGAATAAGCAATCATAAACGAGAAAATCTGGTTACAATAATTGAAAATATTGGGCTGGCGACTAAGTCATGGCGGGGTTTTTGTCAATAGATGGTCTTAGCTCATTCTTTTGTATTGTTTACGTGATCAAAGCACCTACGCTGTGTTGTTTTCTTTTTATAAATAGTAAAAATGTTCTTTGTTGTATAAATCATTATAACTTGCCCCCCCCCCCAAAAAAAATCCATTTTCATAAAAAAAATGTCCATTTTACTTAAATATTCCAGAAAATATTTTAAGAAAGTCACATATTTTTCACATAATTGACGAAAATAAATGCATATTTTAATTAAATATTTGGCATTTTTAAATACATAAAAATCCGTTCCTTATTTATGGATCCCTCATCAGCCTAAGGAAATTTGAAGCAACGCTTCTGAAACGCAACGAAATTGATCCATTTCTGGACGCGACGAAAAGTGATTAGTTTACAACAAGGTTAATCTGTGATTTTGACAAGGCTAAGGATTGGACATACACTTCTGACACATGGGTACCTCCTCATTGCCGAAAGAAGGCCGAGGTGCCCCCGATGCCCCCGATGCCGAGAAAGGTTGTCAGTGTCGCACGTGTTGGAAGGGTGTCAGGCACTGCGTAGCCAAAGAGAAAGAGCAGGCCTGCCACATGACAAGCGCGCGATTCTTGAAGAGGGTTCTCCTTACATAAGGAGGCTATTTACATATTTAAAACATATTAATTTATATTGTAAAATCTAGGTTAAGAATTAGGTTAGTTTATAGTTTAGTTCTTTTAAAGGGGAAAGGAATATCGAGTACTTTCCCCTTGTGTGAAATGTGGTGCGATTGTATTTATTAGCGTGAAGGTATTTATTGGCGTGAATGTATTTATTGGCGTGAATGTATTTATTGGCGTGAATGTATTTATTGGCGTGAATGTATTTATTGGCGTGAATGTATTTATTAGTGTGCATATATTTATTAGCGTGAATGTATTTATTAGCGTGAACGTATTTATTGGCGTGAATGTATTTATCGGTAAGAATGTTGTATGAACGTTTAGGATAGATCACAGTCCGGGGTTGAAAGAAATTTTATTAAAGTATGTCAACCCCTCTAGGTTAATTTTTAGACTAAGTTTATTTTAGAATGTGCAGGAAACTTTGTTAAAAGTACTGCACATTACCATAGTTCTAAGGAAAATAGCCTCCTTATGGTAGATTAGGTTTAGTAATTAGTTATATTTGTTAATAAAACACTTTTGGTCTTGCTTTGATATCTTTAGTTTGTGTAGATAGGGGAAGGCACGGATGTATTCCACTCTCCCCCTCGTCGACTGGATTGATGAGATAAGAGGGGATGAGTGGGATATATACTCAAACATACCTGGGCTCCACCCTACCTTTCTGGGCAAGGTGCCGTATGTGGAAGCCCGAAGGAACCGCGTGCCGACCCAGCTCGAGTGGCTAAAAGAAGAGAGAAGATTAAAATGATGAGGGGCGCTAATGACTTCAGCAGTCGATGCGCCCCCCAAAAAAAGGTTAATCGGAAAAGATCGTGCGTAAGATGAACCAGCCCAAGACGACACCAAAAGCGGAGATTCACAAAAAAAAAAAAAAAGATTGTGCGGTCAGTTTTTTTGGGATTATAAAGGAATTCTGCACTTTGAAATGATTAATTCAAGCGTCTACGTTCAACAACTCGCTAATGCAGTTCAAGAGAAGCGGCCAGAATTGGCAAATCGTAAGGGTGTTGTTTCCAAGCATGATAACGCAAAGCCCCACACATCTTTGGTCGCTCACCAATAATTTTATTGGAACTAGGTTGGGATGTGTTGCCACATCCACCATATTAGCCCTGACCTTGTGCCTTCAGATTACCATTTATTTCGTCCTATGCAGATCTTCTTAAATGGTGAAAAAATTTTAATGGCGCTGATGATGTAAAATCACATTTAATTCGTTTTTTTTTTTGCTGACAAAAATCAGAAGTTTTATGAACATGGAATTATGACATTGCCTGAAAGATGGCAAAAGGTCATTGACAAAAAACTAAAAATTCCTAATTGAATAAAGTTATATTTTTAAGCAAAAATTTTGATTTTTCCTTCTTATTTAAAATCCGCAATCACTTAGTTGCCGAACCAATAGTAAATTTAAAGCACATAGCATCTCCTAATATTTAAATTCAAATCTTATTACAAAGTCTCATGTTGGATATGGCCTGCGGCCTGTAGTTTGGTGACCCCCTGCTCCAGGCGTTGTCTGAAACGCAAGTGGTCTGCAGTTGACAACACATTCTCAGCTGTAGACTTCATTAACGCCACATGTATGTGTAATTCTATCTCTTTATTTAGTTTTTACTTCTAGTGAAAAAAATATTACTAAAAGAAATACCCCTTTAAAACTAGAAACACCTAGGATTGTGTGCAACATTATGGACGTAAAGGTACATTGCACGAACGTGTATTATCTGCCGTATTTACTAGCAGAGCCAATCTGACAAACAGTTATTGCAGGATTCGCAACTTCTGCTAGGGCAAAACAAAAAAAATGTTGGTAGATCGGCCAGCCTAAGCCGCTTACTAGAGTTTAGCGATCTATCCAACTGGCATTCTTGAACCTCCAGTCTAATGGCCAACATCGTACAAACTCTGGCCAATGGTATAACCTGTTAACTGCGTTAAAAAGTCGCTGACGATATGAAGTGCTCATTGCGTTTAGTGCAGGAAGATATTCAATAATTATTATTCAACGAATTTTTAATAAATTTAGTTCTGCCTTGATTGTGTTTATTTTTTCTTATTATTAAGGGTCGAACCTCTCAATAACGGACACTGACGGCGGAAAGCAAAGTGGCCGCTGTTTGGAGGTGGCCCTTAGAAGGAGGTAGGCAAGTTTCATAATGAAAAAATATGGGTTTTTTTCCCAAACATCTATTTAAAAATTGTTTATTATTAATAGATTTAAAAACGTGCATAATTGCATAATTATTTAGCTATATGATATGCATCAAATTTTTCTTAATTATCCAAAAAATTTATCAAAAAACTACATATTATTGACTAATTTAATAATTTTTATAATAATCATCACATTTATTTATAGCAATAATAATTTATAATAAAATTATCATCATACTAAAAAATAATATTTTATTTAAAACATTTCTCTGAAAATTATCATCAAAAAAAATCATAAATACAAATAGCAATATAAATTTACATTGCATTTTTTATCCACATTTAACTTTTTTTATTACTTTATGGACGGTAAATTTTTGCTAAACTTAATGGACAGACGCAATTTTACTGTATCACTCCTCAACATCGTAAAAATAATCACTAATTTTGTTTTGCAAGCAGTTTTTGATTTTTCAACGCGTAGAATTCCATCTCGGTCCTTCAAAATATTGGTAATCTGCGTTTTTCCAACTCCAAACCTAATAGTAAAAGTAATAAAGCTTGGTAAACTGCGATTGGGCAGGACACGTAGCTAGGATGAGTGAAGATGAGAGTCCTAAGAAGGAGCTAGAAGGAAACATGCAAGTAGATTCAGGAGGATAGGCAGACCAAAGCTGCGCTGGGAGGATAGTGTGGCAAAGGATGCTTCCTCTATGTTAGGATTCCGAAACTGGAGGAAAGAGACACCTGGCGGGCACGTCTTGAGGAGGCCAAGACTCTTCATGAGTTGTAGCGCCAGTTAAGAAATTAAGACTTACTTCGTTAAGAAGAACTACGCTTCAACCGCCTGGGAGGATTTTCCTGGTAATGCAGTAAGATTGGAAACTAGAGTATTAGGATGTAAAGGAAATTGAAGCATGGAATTTAACGTAACGGGATCTTCAGGAGCTTCAGGAAACATAGGGGAACAAGAAGATCTCGGTGCAAGATAGAGTTTAAAAACAAATTTGAAGGAGCATTAACGATTCTACGGAGTGTATTTTTGGTTGACAAGATCGGATTCTTGAAGATATTGGAAGTTTCGGCTGTACCCCAAAGTTCCATTCCGTTAGTCTGCAGGTTGAGTACCTGCTTTCCACACTACCATTATCTAGCTACAGTTTGAGCCGGATACTGTTAACACAAGATCACTTGCTGCCAAATATAGGGTTCCACATTACCACCACATCCTCTACATGTTCATATTGACATCCTTTATTGTATGGTAGATAGTAATACTCATTGTATTAACCCATCCTATACTTTTTTTCAATTAATATTTGATCAGTTATCCAGGAACAATAACTACCTCAAATTTGAAATCATAGAAGGAGAAATTTATATTAAAATAGAAGTTTTCTATGTTTTTAGTACGTTCATGACGATAATTTTGCGACAAATCGTAGAAAGCCATGGATTTTGCAGACAGAATTTGGATTTATTCTGGCACTGGCAAGGAATTTAATTAGTGTTAGTTTAATATAGTCAGAAATAGTGATGGTGTTTGTAATTTCATGAAGATGGAAATATAGTAGCTAAGCGAATGAATTTGTTTTTGACTAATTTAGAACTAGAAGATAAATTTCTAAAAGATATTAAATTTTAAATTAGATTCTTTCTATAAAGATTTTAATTCAAAAGATTTCTGAAATTAACCTTCAGAAACAATAATTAGATATAATTTTTGTTTATAAATTAATTAAAAATGCAATAAATAATCACGAACTTCAGTAATTAACTCAAATTTAATGTAGCTGCTCACTTCAAACGAAATGCTCGTACTTTTAATATTTCTTATTCAAAATTTTATTGCATTTATTCTCTCTGTAGTATCATGAATAATAAATGTAATGTATAGAAGGTTGCTTTATAATAAAGTAAAGTAATGCTTATTTTTTTTTACAGGCAGGCTTTACGCGATTAGCAAACACACTTTAATTAAATAAAGCCTATCATGGGATTCGAACCCAGAACCTCAATACTTATTAGCTTTGCAGGTTTCGCCTCTAACCGCTTGGCTACTTGGTAGTGGCGTCTGGCTCCCTCATATTTTTCGTTCCAATTTAGAGAAATATAACTTCACTTCGAACACTTGTTATTTTTCTTTTCTCATTTAGAATATACTGTTCGTTTTATGTTCAACATTTGCTGATAATTAAGCTTTCTCCTATTATGGCATAGTATATGTTTTAATAATAAAGTATGATTTAAAAACGTAAATACAATATATTTATACCAATAATGAACTTAATTATGTGATTGACGTTATACAGTCCTATTTATTGCTAGAACTTTAACCAAATATTCGGCCTTTCACAGACTTTGGTGAATCTCAACATACATCAAGTGAATCTTGAGATTCTTCGATTTTGGCCTTTCATGGTAACATAAAAATTCATTGTAGATGAATCTTATTTTATTTATTTGCGATAAATTGAAACATTTCTGCATTAAATTCATTTATAATTAGCTTCTGCTATAATTAATATTGATATCTCATTTTTATTATTTATACTTGACATGAATGAGTTGACAATACTAAATTATTAATGGTAACACTGTAGTACTAATTCCAATGTATGAACAGATATGCTAACTAGGTCATCATTTTCTACAGAAGTTTGATGTAAATGAAAAATTTAATATGCAACAACTGCAATGATGTGCATACGAGGTGTGGCTATTAAATAGCGAGACTGATGCTGCTACAGAAGAACTATGCATGCACCAAATCCTAACGACCGACAGCTGTGCAGCCTTCTCTTTCGATTTGCAGCGTCTCACGTGTTTGTAGAGAAAATCTGTCTGACCGGAACCGTCCGTTTGTGTAAGAGGTGTTTAGTTTCGTTTTGCCGAAAACATGATTACTACACATTGTAGTAGAGCAACGAATTGTCGTGAAATTTCAAATATTACTTGGTAAAACCGCTACTGAAATTTATCTTTTGTTAAAAGAAGTTTATGGCGATGAATGTTAATCACTTGCGCAAGATTTTGAGTGGTTCAAGCGTTTCCAAGATGGCCGAGAAGACGTCGGAGATGATGACCGCCCGGGTCGCCCTTCCACGTCCAAAACGGATGAAAATATCGAATATAATTAATCAACATTACTACGGTGAGGTGCTTGCTCAACTCCGTGTAGAAAGAGTAAGGAAAAAAACGACCCGATTTGTTGGAAGAACAAGTCACGGGGTTCTCCATCAAGACAACGCGCCGACTCACACTGCATTGTCTGGTCAAGACGTTTCTAGCCAAAGTACAACATCCCAGTTTTAGGCCATCCGCCCTTATTCGCCTGAAACCTGGCCCCCGTGTGACTTTTATCTGTTCCCCTAAAGTCAAATCTGCATTAAAAAAAACACGGATTTCAGTCCGTTGAAGCTGTGAAAGAAAAAGCGGCACGCGTCATGCAGGAGCTCACAGAAAAAAGACTTCCAGCACTGTTTCGAACAATGGTAAATTCGCATGGAGCGTTGTTTTATTTAAAAATAAATTTTTTTACAGCAATAGTCTCGTTATTTAACAGCCACACCTCGTACTTTGTTCGGGAGCCTCTTTCCAGACTCCTTAGTCCAGTCAAACCGACAGAACTGAAAGGGTTAATCTAATTAACGGAGTGCCACTAAAGTCGTAGTGGCGTAGGCTTTCTGGTTAATCCCAAGGAATCTAATCTAATAATAAAAGAGGTACTGCTACCTTAGTACAATTTACAGAACTACCACTTATGTGATATAACCAGGAAAATGGCTGCAATGATTTCCACAATCTAAGCAAACTAGCTGTATATTATTTATAAAACTAATTTTGGAACATTTCTGTGTGTGCTAAGATTTCCTACTGTGTGGTGTGCATTGTAGCGGAATTATATTCGGAAATCTCCTATGTACCATCTACGAGACACGTGTAATTTTATTATGAATTAATTCTGACATGAAATATGTCACAAAATGGGCTAAATAAATGGATGGTGGAAAGAGGGATATGATTTTATAAACTAAATTCAAGGTAATATGTAGGGCAACAAGGTGTCACTTGTGACGAGCCACGTATGTACGAGACGGGACCAGTTTTGTGGCGGCCGGGTGCGGGTATGAGCGAGCAAACAGCAGCTTTGAGGCGCCCCAGGTCGCTAGCTCCCCCGGGCTGTAAACGCCCTTAACTGGAGGTAATCTCCGTATGGAAATACGCTCTGATATGTATAGCACCGCACACTTAGCAGGCTCGCTCTTCTACCACTTCACGGCCATATCTAAAATATCTCCTTACAATTACAATATTATACGCCTTCTCCAAATATACGTATACATTATTTAAATGCTTTAGACACCAAAAATAGCTAGTGTGAACATACCCACAACTTGGTCTTGCCGTAAATAATTTTTTTTGAAATTTATAATCAATACTAAATATACTCTAAAAAGCACTTGAATAAACAGCTTTACTTTCGCCCAGTTAACAGGGAATCAAAAATCTTTGTACAAAGAGGGTGGTTACGAAGCGTGGACTTGTAAGTTGGAGATCCACAGATCGAATACCGTGTGTAGCTACTTTTCATTTGTTAAAAACGTTTACAATCACTTACAAGTCCTGTAAGATTAAAATTCTAATAGGGCGGCTCTTAAGGCCTACGCCACTGCGACCCCTTTAGATCTATTGTGGCTCTTCCCACTCTAGGAGCTCACCCTCCAGAACCGTCCGTTTAATCAGACTCTTAATTCTGGATAGCGGCTCCTGGATAAAGACGAGGAATAAATAATTAATTCCAGGCCAATCATCTTCTCATTTATTCAAAGCTGGTGTGGAACTGCTTAGAAATTGGTAGCCAAAATAAGGTATTTCTTGTGTGGTGGGGGATACGCGGGGCATTTAGGTTACAGGGACCTTGAAGCGGCGGATAATTTGGCCCTGAAAAGGTCCTGAGCAGTTTTCATGGTACCTGAACACTTTGTGACGGGATCGCAAAGTTCCTTATTAGTGAGGCCATCTCAAGAGGGAGCACAATGAGCTGTAGAGTTGGAAGTAGGGAAGTAGCCCAGGCCAGAGGCAAGATAAGATTCTAATAGGGTGGCCCTTAAGGCCTATGCCACTGCGACCCCTTTGGATCTATTGTGGCTCCCCTCACTCTAAAGCTCACCCTCCAGACCCGTCCGTTTAATCAGACTCTTAATTCTGGAGAGCGACTCCTGGGTAAAGCTTGCCGGCCTTGGTTTTCTCCTACCCGAGAAGTAACATCCTTAGCAGGGGCGGCTCTAGCTCGTGTAGCGCCCGTGTGCAATGAAACCCTGGCGCCCCCTAGGCCTGACCCCCCCCCCCGCGGCTATAACTATCGCGTTTGATAACTGCCGCCACCGCGCTGGCTGGCCGCTTCTGTCATACCATTGTTGTACCATGATGGTCCAAGACGATGCTCTTAGCTGTCTCAGGAATGTGCACCCTGCACTATAGGTTAAGCCGCCCCTGATCCTTAGCCATACCAAGCCCCTCGCACTGACACAACACATACAGTGCCGTTTCCTCCTCTTCCAGACAGAACCTGCAAAGGCTATTATCTGCCAGGCCCATGCGATGCATGCGTTTCCTGAGCCTGCAGTGGCCGGTTAATAGGCCTACAATTATCCTGATAGCCGCACTGCCTTGACGGATTGCCACCACTTCTGAGACCTACTCTGCACTTATAAGATAATGGCCGCAGACTTAACACACTTCGAAATCCCAAAACAGGGCTCCGGGCCAACGAAGTGTCCCGCAGAGCCTTCCCTAACCCATATATCTGCCACTTCGTTTTCCCTTATGTCCTGAATGACCAGGTACCCAAACCAGTTCAAGTCCTGTAACAAGTAACCCTTTAAATCTTTCACAGCCAGTTTCTTTAGCTTTTGAATTTCCTAATTCTGTGGCACTACCAAGGTAAAAGGCGTGATCGAATTGGTAATAAAACTGTTAGGCTCTGCCTGAAAATATTAGCGATTACTTTTATTTTACTAATTTTGGGGGAATTTTGGAGGTGCGGTCAATAAATTCACAAATAATATTCTTTCTTCATAGTAAAATTAGTGAAGTTTAATGTTAAGCTACATTATCATAACTGTTGGTATATAATAAATAAATAAAATAAGATTGAGCTATAGTGATAAACTTAAATCGAAGAATGTCAAGATTCACTTGATGTATGTTGAGATTCACCAAATAAGTCTGTGAAAGCCCGAATATTTGGTTTAAGTTGTAGCAATAAATAGGACTGTATAACGTCAATCACATAATTAAGTTTATAATTGGTATAAACATATTTTTGTTACGTTTTTAAATCATACTTTATTATTAAAACATATATTATGCCATAATAGGAGAAAGCTTAAGTATCAGCAAATGTTGAACATAAAACGAACAGTATATTCTAAATGAGAAAAGAAAAATAACAAGTGTTCGAAGTGAAGTTATATTTCTCTAAATTGGAACGAAAAATATGAGGGAGCCAGACGCCACTACCAAGTAGCCAAGCGGTTAGAGGCGAAACCTGCAAAGCTAATATGTATTGGTAGTACTGGGTTCGAATCCCAGGCTAGGCCATAGGCTTTATTTAATTTTTAATATGTGAAATTTTGTATTAAATTGTGTTTGCTAATCGCGTAAAGCCCGCCTGTAAAAAAATAGGCATTACGTACTTTACTTTATTATAAAGCAACCTTCTATTCATTACATTTATTATTCATGATACTACAGAGAGAATAAATGCAATAAAATTTTGAATAAGAAATATTAAAAGTACGTGAATTTTGATTGATGCAAGCAGCTGCATTAAATTTGAGTTAATTACTGAAGTTCGTATTGCATTTTAATATTCCCCAAAATCATCTATTAACAATGGTCGAAGACCAAAACTATCATTTATTTACTAACTTTACTATGCAGTATTAAAGCGCCATTACTAGTGCTGCACGAGACCGAGACGAGGCGAGACTTTATGCAGTCTCGGTCTCGTCGAGATATCTCGGTCTCGGTCTCGGTTTTTTTGAATTTTTGTTTACGTGAAATAAAAAATACACCTCCCAACAAACTTCCCGCTCCATTAGTTACGGCTGTTGGTGAAGATAAAGAATCTGATGATTCACCTTTTGACGACGAAGACGACTGCATCAATATTTTTGCACCATTTGCTCAAAAATCAGCAAATATCACCGAAGCATGGAAGGCAGAAATAATTAATTACACCAAATTAGACCAAGCACCAGTAGACGTTGACATTTTAGAATGGTGGAAAACACTTGAGAATTCCTTCAAAAATTTGTCTAGAATGGCAAAAGATATTTTTAGTATCTGTGCAACTTCAGTGCCATCGGAAAGATTATTTTCGCAAGCTGCGATGATAATGACCAATAGAAGATCTTCTTTAACTTCTAACTCTGTAAAAGCTCTTTTATGTATCAACGCTTGGGCAAAGTGTATCTTAAAAACGAAAATTTGTGGCAATATTTTTTAGGTGCATAGATAGTCTTTTTTTCAAATTCACTAATTCTAAAATATAATTCAAATAATATCAAAGTTCAAAGTATTAGATTATTAATAGTGAAATTTATGAAATTGAATAAATGAATGATATGAATAGTGAAATTTAGTGAATTTATGTAAAAATTAGGTAATTCGAAGGGGGCCGCCACGGTAGCCGAGCGGTGCGAGACCTGCGAAGCTAATGTGCATTGTGGTACTGGGTTCGATTCCCGGTGAATTTAATGGTTAATATGAGAAATTTACAGTAAAGTATGTTTGCTAGTCGCCTCCGTCCGCGACACCTAATTGGTAGTTGGACGTAAAGCCCCGCCTGAAAAAATAGGCGATTACTTTACTTTGCTTACTTTATTTATGTAATTCGAAGTCAAATAGATGTAGTAATATTGAGCATATATAATAAAATCGTATCTTTTAATAATTAATTCAATACTCGTAATGATTATTTATTAATAAAGAACACAATTTTATAATTTTGTAGCTAAAAATTAATATTTGAAAAACCGAGACGAGACCGAGATTTCTCGACGAGATATATATCATGTCTCGATCTCGGTCTCGGTCTCGGTTGCTCAAGTCTCGTCTCGGTCTCGGTCTCGTTTCTCGTGCAGCACTAGCCATTATAAGTGCATTATTTTTCTTTTTCTTTAATTCATCTTACTTATTTGGAGTATTCACCTGAACAGTAATAAGGCCTACGTTTTGGAATAGGCCAGTCAATGAATTAGGTACCAATTTTAATAAAAAATATATCCAATCAAAATTTTAAGCTTTATAATAATATTTTGTACAATTGAAACAAATAATGGAATGCTTCACTTGCCAAATCGATTAACTCCATGAAACAAAAAGTTGAGAAAAATGAGAAACTAGCATTTATTAATTTTTAAAATTCCTGTTAAACAATACATTAAAATAAACGATGTAGACTGTATTGCTGCAGATGTATCTTTTATCTAACGACATATTAAAAGTATAAGATGGAATATAGCGTTATTATTACGACAATTTTAACGTGATTAAGGAAGTTAATCGATTTGGCAAGTGAAGGAAAATGATTAATTCAAATTCAGTCTTAAATTTATATTTTTATTACAGGAAAACTTCATTATATACATATTTTATTAAAGATTTTAGCAAAAATTTGTAATAACTGTTCTGTTACTAATACTACAAGTATTATTACTTAGTTTAAATTGATTCTTCAGCAATACGAGGTGTGGTATTTAAGAGCAACCCCTCCCCTAACCCTACAACGCTCCATGCGAATTTACCATTGTTCGAAACAGTGCTGGTAGTCTTTTTTCTGTAAGCTCCTGCAAGACGCGTGCCGCTTTTTCTTTCACAGCTTCAACGGACTGAAATCCGTGTTCCTTTTAATGCAGATTTGACTTTGGGGGAACAGATAAAAAAGTCACACGGGGGCCAGGTCAGGCGAATAAGGGCGGGTGGCCTAAAACTGGGATGTTTGTATTAGGCTAGAAACGTCGTCTTGACAGACAAATGCAGTGTGAGCCGGCGCCGTTGTCTTGATGGAGAACCCCGTGACTTGTTCTTCCAACAAATTGGGTCGTTTTTTTTTTCCTTACTCATTCACGGAGTTGAGCAAGCACCTCACGGTAGTAATGTTGATTAATTATAATCGATATTTTCACCCATTTTGGACGTGGAAGGGCGACCCGGGCGGTCATCATCTCCTCCTACATCTTCTCGGCCATCTAGGAAAACGATTGAACCACTCAAAAACTTGCGCACGTCATAAATATTCATCACCATAAACTTCTTTTAATAAAAGATAAGTGTCAGTAGCGGTTTTACCAAATTTCATGTGAAATTTCTCGACAATTCGTTGCTCTACTACAATGTGTAGTAAACATGTTTTCGGCAAAACGAAACTAACACCTCTCATACAAACGACGGTTCCGGTCAGACAGATTTTCTCTACAAAACACGTGAGACGCTGCAAATCGAAAGAGAAGGCTTTACGCTTAACAACTGTCGGTCGTTAGGATTTGGCGCATGCATAGTTCTTCTGTAGCAGCCATCAGTCTCGTTATTTAATAGCCACACCTCGTACAAATGACTTATTCTTTGTTTGGTGTATTTTAAATCCCGTCATGTCGATTTTTATAATAATCATGTTCAATAGTTGTTTAAGAAGTCGTCAAATGCGTTTGAATTAGTCACTTGTCAATGGCTAAAAGGTTTTTGTCATTTAGTAGTGTTAATTATCAGCCGAAATTTGTTTTGATTATTATTCAGTTAGGAGTCAATAAAGGGTTCAAACATTAGAATTTAATAAAATTCAGAAAGTGGAGGTAATCGATTTGGCAAGTGAAATTTCAATAGGAAATTTGAAGTAGTACGACTGTACATTGCACTTAAAAGGAACATTACAGGAGAGCCAATACCTACTTCTTAATAAGTAATATTCCAATTTAAAACAAATAACTGTCAGTTTATGATATAGATGATTTTTTTTTTCAGTTTTTAGCTATTTCTTTTTTTTAAAAAATGGTAGTAATCTTTAAAATTTACATATAAACTGAATCCACGTGGTTCTATTACGTTTATTTCTTACATTTTTCCATTAAATATTATTTAAAACGGGATGAAGGGGTGAGATTAGTTTTTTTCTGACGTACCATTGCAATATTATGTACGCTTCTAACACCTGTGTAACATTTTTATAGTAGGGGCATGTCTAGCCGAAATTACAAGTAGTACCGGCTAGTATAACCTAACTGGGTCATTCACTAAATTAACTGACAAAAATATTTAGCAAAGGTGACGGCTTAATGCAGAGAATAGAAACTTTTGTAATTGTTAGTTGACAACTTTGTGAAGAATGTCAGTCAGGTTTTCTATTAAATATCTATTTAAAGCTTACTTTACGTACGATTCCAAATAAAAGCTACCCATTATGTATATTTTAACTTTGGCGTTAAAACTAGATAACAGAGACAAAACAAGTACAGTCGACTCTCGATAATTCGAACTCTACAGCTGCTAACTTCGGTAAATCGAAAAAATGCAGTGTATTTAGATACGCTCGATAATTCGAAATCCTTTTCCCTCAACAAGAGGGGGAGAGAAGGCTCTATAATTCGAACGAGGCCACCTTCCCCTCTTTATAATTCTAATTTTCCCTAGTAATGTTTACTTCTCATTTTCCGCTTATTGTTCATTTCCTGCGTAATGTTTCCCTCCTTCCAGCCCAGTTTAACTTTACAATTCTCTTTCTTAGTTTGTCACGATAGGAAGTACGTCTCCCTTACTGTGTCCCACAAAGAAAACAGTATCGCGGCCGTGGAAAGTGGTTCGAAAAAAAAAAGATATCGCCAAAACTTTCAATATTCCACCATCAACGCTTTCTACAATTCTAAGTCACTGACTAAGTCAAGCCACATTATAACAAAAAACTGTTCTTCATTTTTTTAATTAGGTACATGTGTATATTATTATTTATTGAAATGTTAAAACATATGTAATTTTTTTGTTCTTTTTTGTCGTTTTATTTTTACTTTTTTACTTGAGGCTGTATACGAGGGGGTACCCAAAAATAACCGGAATTGCGTTGCCGCGCATGGAGCTTATGTAGTACGCATTTCTGCCGCTAGACGTGTATAGCGCAATTCCTTGCCAGTTCAGTCCTGCCTGTGTTGTCTGCCTGGCTTGTTCTGTTCATCTGCAGTGATTGTTTTTACCAGCGCTGTTTTGTTCTTTTTTCGTTTTTTATGATGGCAAGTTTAAGTGAACAACGTGCAGCTCTGAAATTTTGTTTTCTACTCGGCAAAAATGCTGCTGAAAGTGTTTTAATGTTGAAAACAGCTTACAAAGATGACGCTATGGGAAAAACTCAAGTATACGAGTGGTTTACTCGGTTTAAAAATGGCGACATGTCGATTGATGACAAACCTCGTTCTGGACGTCCATCAACTGCCCGAATCGACGAAAATGTTGAAAAAATTCGAGAGCTGGTGTTCACAGACCGTCGACTTTGAAGTTTTAAAAAGATTGCGCAATAGTGTTCGCCAAAAAAGACCCGATTTGTGGCAAACAGGAGACTGGTTCTTCCACCACGACAATGCACCTGCACACACAGCCATCTCTGTTACACAGTTTTTGGCTAAAAATGGCATGGTTCCGCTGCCCCACGCACCTTACTCGCCTGACCTGGCTCCGTGCGACTTTTTCTTATTTCCACGCATGAAAAAGGGCATGAAAGGTCACCGATTTGACAACATTGAAGAGGTCAAGAAAAAAACGAAGAAGGAGCTGTCAGCCATTTCTAAAGATGACTACAAAAAATGTTTCGAACAGTGGAAGCACCGGTGGGACAAATGTATTAGTTGTAATGGAGAGTATTTTGAAGGGGATAAGGTTGTTCTGTAAAAAATTTGTAAATAAATAGCTTTTAAAAAATAATTCCGGTTTTTTTTGGGTACCCCCTCGTATGTCTAAAACTTAGGTAAGCTCATACGTATTTTCAATATACGTGTGTACATACATATATACATAATAAAAACTCTTAATAATTCGATTTTTCTTTCCCTTCTTGATAATTCGAACTCTCGATAATTCGAATTTTTCTTGTAGCCCCTTGGATTTCGATTTATCGAGAGTCGACTGTAGAAACCTAGACGAACTGGAAGCCAATTCGGTATTTTTCCGTTGTATTATACTTTTCGTTTTCAAAAAGAAGGCTACCTGTTAAGTATATTTTAGCTTTGGCCTTAAAACTAGATAACAGAGACAAAACAAGTAGAAATCTAGACGAACTGGAAGCCAATTCGGTATTTTTCCGTTGTATTATACTTTTCGTTTTCAAAAAGAAGGCTACCTGTTAAGTATATTTTAGCTTTGGCCTTAAAACTAGATAACAGAGACAAAACAAGTAGAAATCTAGACGAACTGGAAGCCAATTCGGTATTTTTCCGTTGTATTATACTTTTCAGTTTCCAAAAGAAGGCTACCTGTTAAGTATACTCTAACTTTGGCCTTAAAACTAGATAACAGTGACAAAACAAGTAGAAATCTAGACGAACTGGGAGCCTATTCGGTATTTTTCTTTTAAATTAACTTAACTGTTCAGGTATTACTTACAATGGCGTGTCCGCTTGGAGAATGTATATTTGAAGATCAGCATTTTGTGATTCGATTTATTACTTTCCAAAAAAGTGTTCAACCGTCAGAAATATTCTCTCGAATTAACTAACAATACGGCAGTTGTACCATGTACTTAGCCGGGTTTTTACGCGTGGGTGAAAATGTTTAAAAATGGCGAAAAAAGCGTAAGCGATGAGTGCCGCTCTAGGAGTGGCTATGATTCGATTTTCTGTGATTTTTTTTTTTTGGGGGGGGGTGAGCAAACAACACTATCAACAGATAACTAAGTGAAGCCCCGTGCTGATGAAGACATGTCCGGGATTGCGGAGGAAATTTAAGTTCTTCCCTATCAATAGAACGTCCGACCACATACCGCAGAACTGACACTGGAAACAATTGCAATTCTGGGTTTTGCCAGCTCAAGGCGCCAATAGCCTCACATACTGGCGCGCCTAAACACTAAAAAATGTATAAGAATGAATCCTGTGCGAATGAATGCAATGCTTGAATGCGACTGAGTGATCCGTCCATGCATCCTTTATACTCTGATTCTTGGGCAGCTTCTATTGTTCAAAACTTTACCTGGACTTAAACCCATTAAATCTTTCACAGCCCCTTTTCCTATTCTTTGAATTCTGTGACACTACAAAGTCAAAAGGCGAGTTTGAATCAGCACAGCTGAAGTATACTGAAAACAAAGAAATACCACTTACATAAATTGGTTATACTTCTACGATCGATTGCTGTAAACAAACTTAGCAAAAGAATGTATACAAGTTCGACTAAATTTTAGACCCAAAATTATTAGAATTATTACTTTTTTGAGAATTATTTTTGGGGAAATATTGAGGTGCGAAGAATTCTGAGATTTTCCTCTTGATATTTTTGAGTGCCAACAAAATTTATATTTCCATAGATTATGAAAATCGAAAGCAAGATTCATTCATTCTTTTTTGAGCTAAATGTTACAGCGGCATCGTACCAAGGGAAGCTCAATAAACTGAGTGTCCTCTCGTTACAGAGAACATAGTCCGCCACCGGACGAAGGAGCTGTAAGAAGCTCCTTAGGGAAGAGAAAATCTAAAGGCTGGTAGTTCTGTATTCGAATCCAGAATCTCCGCGTCGGAATCTAATACGCTAACTGATGTGAAACAGTGAGTCACTATTGAAAATAATCTTGTAAGAAATATTACAAAATTTAAAAGTCATTTCGACTCCTGATTGGTAATATAAGTAGATTTTCTGTTATTAACTTGACCCAGATTGACAATTTGGTCTGCCCATACAGGGAAATTTACTTCTACTTCAAACCCTCTGCTGTCTTCCTCGCCAACAAAATTTATATTTCCATAGATTATGAAAATCGAAAGCAAGATTCATTCGTGTTTATTCTTTGATGAGCTAAATGTTACAGCGGTATCGTACAAAGGGAAGCTCAATAAACTGGGTTGCTACACTCATCTTTACATAATGATTCGGTGAATGGAAATTTGAGTGCTAATCTTGTAAAACTTGAAGGTAGTCATTGTGTTTCTTTTTTAATATGATCAATATTTATTGTCTAAATGCTTATGTGATAGGATTGATTTTCTGTTGGAATTGCAGCAAAAACTTGCAGCGAATTGGGTAATTTCCGATCAGTGTCAACAGCGCACAGTAATTGAGAAAAAATAGTGAAAATAATTTAAAAAAAAAATGAAAAAGCCCCTGATCGGAAGGCAGTCCAGTCAGGATTCTAGAAAATCCTGAAATTACTGCGATCCTAAGTTGAAGTTAATTCCTTCTGCGTGAAATGTTCAAGCCGATTTGTGGTCAGCGCCGAAATTTGGTTTTTAGTTCTTAATTCCTATTCTTTCTCATCCTTTAATGCAAATTTTATTATTAAAATTGAAATCAATGTAAAAACAAATTATGGAGTCAATATGACTCCACATTGGCAATAACTGACTAAGTTCGAGCATTGGCAATGCAGTGTAAAGGCGTTAGGTGCTACCGCCTTTCTGGATAGCCGACGTCAGGCATTCAGGTGGTAGCGCGGCCAGTGGCGCCTCAAACGTCTAGGAAGGTTTGTGGGAAGATTAGAGGTTGAGAGAGCTTGGATAAGTGGATTTGAATGAGGAGTTAATTTGGAGTGAAATTTTAGGTAACAAAGTTTGACTTTAGCGGAAACGAAAGGAATTTTCAAGTCGATATGGATGGTGAGTGGTGAGGTTTGAAATGTAAAAGGGTGCATTGACTATGGTACACTTAGGATTTTGGATTGTAAGGATTGAATGCGATTGAAGTTTGGGCCATTGGTAGTCCCGTACAGTTCGAGTCCGTAAGTCTTGGAGCGTTCGTCAAGTAGTCTCTTTAGCATTCTGTATCTGTGGTCCAATTCAGTTCGTTTAAGTCTAGTATGAGGGTTCCATGTCAAACGTTGGTCCAGGTGGAGTCCCAGGTAACAGACTTGGGACTTGGGACTCAAAAAATTTAAAATTTTATATATATTTTTTTATTTTACTCAGTTTGCATCTGTATAGTGCTATTTTACTTTTCTACAGACCCTGAAGAAGGTTATTAACCGAAACGTTGGTATAAAGAAAGAAATTTGTTTGTGGTGAATTTATTGACGGTACCTCAACATTCCCCAAAATTTATTTTATTTTGAAAGTGGGGCAAATCCATTTTTGAAAAAAATGAAGATAATGGTAATTATAGATAAAACTTAGTATGATCTTTTTATCTGTAAACAATTTAGTGTCAAACAAATTCAGAATCCTAATATTTGGGAGATGGAAGTTTTAGCTCTTAACAATATTGTAAATATGTTTAATTTGAAAATGGCGCAAGTCCATCTTAGGTTGAAATTATTTAATCGTACAGCAAAATTTAACTCCGGTTGCTGTATGGTGAAGCAAATGTGATGGTTTAACATCATGTCTTATCTATCTATCTTTGATATTGGTAATCGGTGATGGTACAATATTTCATAAAATTTATTATTATTTAATAATAATAAGTACAATACAACTTAATTTTGTGTTTCGATAATAACACCAACACCGGGAAATTTTAGTACTATTGGCTCTGAAAAACTGTAAATTGTATAACATTCGACTTATATTATCGGCTATCAAGTAAGTTGTGTTGTTTTGTGCTCGGTGTACGAAAAAAGCTTCATTATTTGAAAATTAATAACGGATTGTGGTTTATTTTATAAAAAGAAAAATGGCTGAAACCGATTACAACGGTAATTATAACTCTGATGCATCTGAAAGTGAATTTGGTAGGTAACAAAAATAAACTAAAAATACTTTTCTGGGTAATAACGCCATTTCAAACACTATAACTATAAAACTATAAACACTATTGGATTATAAACTTACATTATCTAACACCACAAAATATGTCTATTAATATTTACCAATATTTTTAAATTTATTGAAACGCTAAACCTTAAATATCTCGAAATAACAAAAAAATGGACTTGCCCCACTTTCAAAATAAACGGCACAATTAAGAATGGTCGAAAATCAAAACTATCATTTTTTGAAAATGGTAAGATGAGGGAATGACGCATTGGACTTTGTTTTTAATGTGTATTGCTAGAACAGCGCTATTTTCAGCCAAACTGTACACACTGTCAAATTGGCACATATGTTTGCTGTTTGATATTGTAGACTTAGCCGAGCGATATACCTACGGAATTATTTTCATCCAATATTTACTTAAATGTATTGGAAAGCAGACGGAGAGAACCCACATATCTGCACATACATGCGCTCCATTATTTAATGTGTCTACCATACGTTGTACAGCCGTGTAGATATTTTTATATTAGTTTGCTTTTAAACACGCTATTCCCCTCGGTGTCGATCTCAAATTTATTTGCATCCTTCTTCAAAGAATACAAGACAGACTCTACAACGACAGCGTTTATGTGCTGTTCAAAAAGAAAGAGCTGCTGTTACCATTTACGTGACTGATTCTCACAAGTAATCTTTTACGGCTCTTCTAATTCCGAATATACAACTCTTGTCAATTTTATAAAATTTATAATTAGAATAGATATTTATTACAATAAATATACAGGGTGGCCAGAGTTATATGCTCCACCCACTTTTTTTTTAAACGGCGGAAAATTTCGAAAAAATAAAAAACACGTATTTAATCATTTTTAGTCTAGTTTATTTGCAGGGATTGACTCATTTTTTTAAAACCCCTGTATCTCGAGATACAGCATCCAACTTTGTTTTTTCAGATGGAACGTTATATTTTTATAGTATTTGAGCTCCTAAAAAAAAAAAAAAAAAAAATTTTGAAATCGGTTAGGTTTTTCAAAAGTTATGGTTATTTAAAATATGAAAAACAAATTTCAGTTTACTGTCAAAAATTACGTTATTTTTTTAAAAGAATCTATTCAAACTGGGCACAACCAACGGATAGGCAAGCCAAAACTCTGGACTCCCACGCTCTGTGTGTAGCAGCACTTATGGTGGCGAAGTCAAGATCTAGGCAGGCTAGAGTTATTCGACGTTCAGATTGTTTTCTCTACAAACGTTTGGTGTGGAGTTTTAGGAAATCAACCAATCGGCCCATACTTCTACAGAGAAATTTTCTTAAATTTTTCAATTTGAGCAACCACTCCATGACAGAAAATTTTAGAAAAATGACAATTTAGAGGAAGATTAAGATTAGATTAGATTATTAGGGGTGGAACCTATGCCCCACGGCACCGCAGCCAAAATCATAGCGACAAAATCTATCGACCGTGTATCTATCTTCTTTGCCAATGGGGCTCGTGAAATAACAGAAACGTTATTAACTTTTCTAGAGGGTCTGCAATGGGCAAACATAGCGACAAAATCTATCGACCCTGTATGTATCTCCTTTGCCAATGGGACTCATGAAATGACCGAAACGTCAGTAACTTTTCCAGTTAAAGGGTCTGCTAATAGATAAACTTAGCGATAAAATCTATCGACCGTGTATCTGTCTCCTTTGCCAATGGGACTCTTGAAATAACCGATACGTCAGTAACTTTTCCAGTTAAAGGGTCTGCTAATAGATAAACTTAGCGATAAAATCTATCGACCGTGTATCTGTCTCCTTTGCCAATGGGACTCTTGAAATAACCGATACGTCAGTAACTTTTCCAGTTAAAGGGTCTGCTAATAGATAAACTTAGCGATAAAATCTATTGACTGTGTATCTGTCTCCTTTGCCAATGGGGCTCGTGAAACAACCGAAACGTCAGTAATACTTACAGTACAAGTTGTTCACAGTTCCCTACTTAATCGGCTTGGACTAATTTTTTCCTCTTTTACTTGGCACTATAAAAGGTCTGCGGATATTTTTAACCTTCATCACAAATTTACAGCGTTCAACGCCTTATAACTAACCAAAAATAAATAATTAACTGACTTTCTAGAATTGGAATTCACCAAATTCAACATTTTAGACACTGGTGAAACCACTTTGGCTCAACATTAAAATTTTGCTCGAATGAATCAGTTATTCTAGAAAGTTATTGATCTACGTATACAGGAAGTCTATTGAAAATTGTACGCTTAGAATCAAATACCTATTTGAATTACTGGAAATTTCTATCTGGACAAATTATATTTCATAAATACAAAATAACGCAATTTGTGCTCTAATTTAAAATTATATAATTAATTTATAATTAATAAATGAATTCGCAAAATAAAATTTAACAATTAATTAGGGAATTATGAAGAAATTAAATGAAAGATAATACTAATTAATAAAATAATCTTATTTTGTATTAAAAGGAAAATAAGAGATTATAGTCTCTTCTTAAAGGTAGAGATTGCTTTACATTCCCTAATTAATGATGGTTCCAAAAGTTACCATAAGCTACTGTAAAGCGGAGCTTTATTAAGAAGTCGCCTAGAAGTTGGGTTAAATCAGTTCTAATCAGTCTTTTACCAACAGCAGATTTGCGAGCGAGATGGTAATGAAGGAAAAAAAAAAAACTGCATAATTCTCTGAAGCAAACGCTACTGTTGAGTAGTGCATTATGCTTTTAGAGCATAACCATGCCTAAGATTATTCTTAAATAAAATTTCCAGAAAATGATCCTCTAGTTTCCTGGGACATCGTCTCGCACTATATAGAAGATACTGGATAGATGATACGGCCATTCTATCCCAGTGAACGCAATCCGATCCATCCAGTCTCATCTTCATGAACCATGGTTTCGCAAATGGAGAATAAAGGTCAACGAGTCTAAATCTCATTACATAACCTTTACCCTCAATTCTCAAGGTACACCCACCAATCTATCTGAACCATATTCCTATTCCTCCGGCGTTATCTTGGACTTTTCCTCGACAAGCTCCTTACTTGGAACCCCCGATACTCGACTCAAGCGATAGGAACTTTACTTATGTTACCGAATGACCAAAAGACTCCTCGATAAACGCTCCAAATTGTCTATTACCAATAAAAAGAATATCTACACAGCTCAACTAGCCCCCATCTGGACATACGAACTTGAACTGTACGGTACTGCAAAGCGTTCCAATCTCAACCGCATCCATACTCCTTCAATCGAAAATCCTACGCACAATCCTCAACGCTCCTTTCTACGGTAAGCAATCACACCATCCACACTGACCTAAAAATCCCTTTTGCCCTTGACCTGGCCAAATTTCCCGTTACACCCAAATTTCATTCCCAAACTTTCCCAACACTTCAACCCACTCATAAACAATCTATCCCAAACTACTCTTCCGTCAAATCCTCGCCGAAGACTGAAGCGTCCATGGCCTCGCAATCACCTGATCGCATTATAAAAAAGGGCATCCTTCGAATTCACATCAACGGCATCTTGTGTTAGTCGACTCTTGATGGTTATCGTTGGATGATCCTCATTTAAATCTTTCAAGCCATTTTTATTTATATATTGTAATCCGATTTACTTGTTGCCACTAGGCACTTGTAAATTAAATAAAGAGAGTTTAAAAAAAATAAATAAATAAAATAAAAAATACAATTATAGTTTCTGAGAAAGCTGGTCAGAAAGGAGATAATTGAACAGAAGGGATTTAAAGATGGAAATGGTAGGAGCATGACGGACAGATGAAGGTAAGGAGTTCCAGAAAGAGGTAGCGCGTATTAGGAAGGATTTATCGAAGGATGAAGTTCGGTGTGACGGAATACAGAGATCAGAGGAACGAGATCTAGTATTACGAGAATGGATCGAGGATTTGAACTTGAAGAGTTGGAAAATTTAAATGGTCTTTGAGATTGGATAACTTGGAAAAGAAATGAAGCCAAAAAATACTGGCGGCTGTAGACAGAGTAAAAAGTCACTTCAACTCATCGTAGTAGTTGCGAAATGCGGGAGAGTCTCTGGGAATGCTGAAAATATATCTTATAAAGCAGTTCATGGAGGAGCTTGAGCTTAGCTTCAATATCACCAGAAAGACCGGCCATACGCTGAGCAACCATAGTCCGAAATGGGGGAAAATAGATATGTATACGAGGTGTGGCTATTAAGTAACGAGACTGATGCTGCTACAGAAGAACTATGCATGCGCCAAATCCTAACGACCGACAGCTGTGCAGCGTAAAGCTTTCTCTTTCGATTGTAGCGTCTCACGTGTTTGTGTGAGAGGTGTTAGTTTCGTTTTGCCGAAAACATGATACAACACATGTAGTAGAGCAACGAATTGTCGTGAAATTTCACATGAAACTTGGTGAAATCTTTTATTAAAAGAAGTTTATGGCGATAAATGTTTATCACATGCGCAAGTTTTTGAGTGGTTCAAGCGTTTCCAAGATGGCCGAGAAGACGTCGGAGATGATGACCGCCCGGGTCGCCCTTCCACGTCCAAAACGGATGAAAATATCGATTATAATTAATCGACATTACTACCGTGAGGTGCTTGCTCAACTCCGAGAAAAGAGTAAAGGATAAAACGACCCGATTTGTTGGAAGAACAAGTCACGGGGTTCTCCATTAAGACAACGCGCCGGCTCACGCTGCATTGTCTTTCAAGACGTTTCTAGCCAAGTACAACATCCCAGTTTTAGGCCATCCGCCTTATTCGCCTGACCTGGCCCCAAGTGACTTTTATCTGTTCCCCTAAAGTCAAATCTACATTAAAAGGATCGTGATTTCAGTCCGTTGAAGCTGTGAAAGAAAAAGCGGCACGCTTCATGCTGGAGCTCACAGAAAAAGACTTCCAGCACTGTTTCGAACAATGGTGAATTCGCATGGAGCGTTGTAGGGATAGAATATAGAATAGAATATAGAATATATGTTTATTTGCCTCTTGAGTACTTCCTCCTGGTAAGGAGTTGATAGCAACGAAATTAATAAAGCATAATAAAACAGAAAAATAACTATCTCAAACATAAAAGTATTCTCAATTATCCTTATTACAGTAATTAAATTATAACAGAACAGAAATACATTACTACTATTAACAAAAAATACAAACAAATAAATAAACAAATAAATAAAACCAAATAAATAAGTACCCAAAACAAAAGTAGCATTTCAAAAGAAAAAACAAGAAACAAAACAAAAAATTATTTATTTTTTTTTTAAGACATTAACCTTTTTTAAATTTTATTAATATTGATTATTTAATTATATTTTCCTTTGCCGACTATTTACATCTTAATTCTATTTATTTATTCGTTTAACGCAAATGCTCTTAATTTTAAAGCTGCCTCAGTGTACCAATATAGATTGTTAATCTGTTGCTTACATGTAATATTATTTAATAAATTTATAATATTTTCCTCATTACTTGCATTTCCCTTCAAATACTGATGGAGAAAACTATTGCGTAAACTGTTATATATGGGACAGTGTATCAAAAAATGCACCAAGTTCTCGGGCTTCTGCATATTGCAAACTGTACAATTTTCTTTCCCTTCAAACTTATGTAAAGTGCCATTGCAGTATAACCTAAAATAATTTTCATTACATACTCTAAGTTGACTGATTATTCTACGTTTACTTAAACTATTCGGTATTTCCAGATACTGTTCTCCTAAACCTAGTGTACTTATATTCCTATAGAAGGAGTTATATCTGGAGTTTATGGCTGCCTCTACATCTCTCGAAACATGGTGATTGCTAAATTTTTCGATTAGATTTCCTAGTACCCTCTTTACTGCGCATCTATTATTTATATCCATGTACTCTCGCATGCCCACTACCACTAGCTTTTCTTTTAGCTGGGTAAACCAATTATAGTACACTTTATTACCCGGCCATTTATCTAGTGCCCGCAACCTCTCCATACATATTCTCGGCAATCTGTAATCCGGCATATTGTTAACTTTATTTAACCATAGAAACATACGTTTCACAATTTCTACTTCAATATGGTTGTACCCGGTCTCTAGACGAACTAAATGGTTCGGAGTATTGCGTGCCCAGTGGTAAAGACATTTAAAATACCTAAGCGAAACCATTTCCAGTTTCGAGCAATGGAGGGGAGCCCAAATTTCGGACGCATAAAGCAATGTTGAATCCACTAATGCTCTACACAAAGTTAATTCCGTTGCCAATACGTTACTTTTAGCCCTGTTCAATACCGATCTAGCATTTGCTGAAGCCAACAAGCCTTTCTTTATGACCGCCTCAGTATTTATATTAAATCTACCCGAGCTTGAAAAGATGACCCCGAGATAATTGTAACGATCAGCTATTCTTATCTCTTCATCTTTAAACATTATTTTTTTCATTTTTTTAATTACTCCACCTCGCCGAAATATTATAATATTTGTTTTATTTAAATTTACTTCTATTTTATTTTCATTGCAATATCTTTCTAGTAATTTTAATTTCTTTTGAGCATCAATCCATGAATTTGATAAAATCACGACATCGTCAGCAAAAAGTAATATATTCAAGTCCCTACTACCATCTATAGTTACACCTCGAGTATTTTCCTTTTCAAGATATTTCACCAAATCATTAATAAACAAGGAGAACAGCAGAGGTGAAAGTACGTCTCCTTGCAATATTCCCATAGTCAACTCTATTCTCTTATCCTCTATCAATACCCTAGCTTTACTGTACAACTCTTTGATTATATTAATTATTTTTATACTAATACCGATATTAGATAATTTTTGCAGCAATTTTACATGATCAATGGTATCGAATGCCCTTCTGAAGTCCACGAATATTGCGAAAACTGATCCCTTTTTAAGTCTAAGATTGATATTTATTAGTGTACTCAGAACGAATATGTTATCTACACAACCCCTGTTCCTTCTGAACCCATTCTGCTCTTCAGCCAATATTTTATTACTTTCAGTCCAATAAATTATTCTCTCAGCAAGGACGGAAGTGAACAATTTAGCCATAGTATTAATTAAGGCCACACCTCTATAGTTTGCCGGATCCGATTTATCTCCTTTTTTATAAATGAAATGCATAAATACTTCGCCCCATTTGTCTGGTATTTTGTCTGGGATAGGGGAGGGGTGTATATTGAAGCTGATAATAACTAAATATGTATAAATTTAAAATAAAATGTTTTACAGCAATAGTCTCGTTATTTAATAGCCACACCTCGTACACTACAATGAGTAGAAGTGGCCGCAGTGATGTCTGACGAAGGATCCAGCAACACTACCAGAATGGTACTGATTTTCAATCCTCAATTTAGACTGGCGATAAACCCACCTAGCTCATTATTGAATACAATGAATCTGTCCCATCAATTTCACTAATAGCCTTAATGATAAAATTACAAGCCACAGGAATTTAAATAAATGTTTTATAGAGCAAATAATGTCAATTTAACTTATTAACCATAATATGATTGCCGTATAGTGCCAGTCAAATGTCAATTGTGGTCCAGCAAAGCTGTAGAGGAGTCAGGGCTCTAACTAGTTACTGTGTTATTAAACTCCAAACTAAACCTAGATAAGGGGACGATCAGAAAGTGTCTGTCAAGCTCTAAATGCTGATTGCTCAACAAATGTTATAAACCTTATCACCAATGGTTTTGTTCACTCACTAATTTTTACTTCAAAAAAGTCTAATGCAGAACACACGATTTTTTTTTTCTTATATACTCATCAAGGTTAAAAGGTTAAAAAAATGGTTCAATGATTCAAGATCCAAAATTCAACTTAACTTTGTATCTGACTAAAAAGAATGTTTAGAGGAATCAATGACTCATTGAATTAGAGCAGCGTTTCCCAACGTTTTTTTGGCTCGCGTACCACTTGGTGGTAAGTACATCATGCTAAATTGTACCACTTCGTAAAAATGATTGTATTTCGTAAAATTCGTTATTCCGAATGTGTTATTATATTACTATTATCTTTATTTGTATAGAGATACAATGTATCTTTTACAAAGGAGTTCAAGTTCATGTTCACTTTATAAACTTTGTAAACTGTAAGATCTTAGTTTTAAAACTTTTTTTAATTAATTAAAAATTGCATACTTATTTTTCTCTTCAAAATTATTAATTAATTTACAAAGTTCTTCTTTAGGATTATTATATTTTGCGCCCAAATCTTCTAAATTAATTTCTTTTAAGCATTTCAACTACCTTTAAGTACCAATTAAATTTAATGTTGCTTGGATAGAGCTTACTCATTACAATTCAGTCTCTTTAAGCAGATTTTTAGATAGTTATCATTTAAGTTCTGTCACATGATAATTCTATTAAATTTTCTTTATCTTTTATTGATAATGATGTAGTTTTTCCTTAATTTTCTTTATAGAAGGGATTTGAAATCCAATTATCATTTGTGTTTTCGGGTTTTGGAAAATACTCCATGAAAGACAATTTTAATCCCGTTAAATGTGCTATTATATTTTCTCATATATCTTGAGACAGACTAACCTTATTACTGTACTACATACCTTAACAAAAACTTACAGTTTAAAATGTTAAGTATAAGGGTTGATTAAACGCCAAAAGGTACACAAATCAGCAAGTACCCAACTTCATTAATTCATTAATATTTACGTAATTTTACTGCATTAATATTCATTAATATTTTTTAGAATTTATTAGATGTCACAGACCCATATGCTGGCCATTTTCGTCTACAAAATATATGTTCAAGTAGCACTGTAGATTGACTGTAATATCTAGTTATTTATAATAATCAAACTGTTAATTACAGGTTAAAAAGAAAAACGTTATAAAAAATTAAAAATAACTGTGTGTTATTTGTGCTCACGAATATTTCGGTAAGACGAATTCAAGACAGTAGCCGACACTAACTTCGTATTTTTCTACTTTAACATGCATGTACATATATATGATTTATCATAATTATAAGAAAAAAATATTATAAATGAAGTGGCCAGCATAAGGGTCTGTGACATCTAATAAATTCTAAAAAATATTAATGACAAGTTAATGCAGTAAAATTACTTAACTATTAATGAAGTATTAATGAAATGTTAGATACTTGCTGATTTGTGTACCTTTTGGCGTTTAATCAACCCTTATACTTAACATTTTAAACTGTAAGTTTTTGTTAAGGAGATTTTTGTACCTTTTGGATAGAATTTCCTTTTTGTCTATTTTGCAAAGTTACATATCTGCTTTTCAGATTTTTTTAAATTTGGAATAAGCAATTCTATCATTATAACCTGATAAGGTGTTAAGTAGGAACCGTAACTGGAGAGATCTTTTTAAAGAATGATTATAGTTGCGGTCCCCCAAACCATGCTCAATAACAATTTTTTTTAAAAAGCGTTTTGAATAACATAGGAAGGAATTTGTACGTAAATAGCAAAATTAAACTGCGTTTTCAGTACTTCCTTTTAAGAGAAGTAAGAAAAATAAACTGCGATTGCAGTACTTCTAGGCAAAGAGGCAAAGATTTTTTAATCGAACGACAATTCATTGATTTAAATCGGTTCACTCATTGATAATTTAAACGATTGCAGTATTTCCTCTTAGTAGGTGCAAGAGCTTGATGGCACTTTACAGCCAAGTAGAGGAGCTTTAACAACTTATTCGAGCAGAATTTTATCAAAATCGGACTAAGCGTTATAGAAATATTGGTAATAATAGTTTTAGAAAGGGCCTTATTTGGGTGGGGCAAACTCCCCTCCTTATGAGGCACAGCGTTCAGACTTTTAATGTGCAAATCTGTACAAAATTTCGATTCGAATGACACTTCATTCATGACAATCGGTTCTCGTGTCGATAATTTGAAACGGTTGCTATACTTTCCCTTAATAAGTGTAAGAGCTGATCGCCGCTTTAATGTTACGTAGAGGAGCCCTAACTCTATCATCCACCCAAATTTTTTCAAAATCGGGCCAAGATTTACCGAGTAATTAGTAATAATAATTTTGAAGGGGGCCTTACATAAAGAAGGCTAACTCCTCTCCTATTCGATGTACAGCGTCGAGACCCCCAAAAGGCACATTTACATAAAATTCCGAATCGAATGACACCTCATTCATGAAAATCTGTTCGCGCGTTTAGGCGCTACGTTGTTTACAAAAAAGGTATCAAGAACAAGAACAAGAAGAAGAAGAACAAGAACAAGAACATTTTCTGAAAATATCGTTTTTTCCAGTTTTTGATAACTTTTTTCTAGAAATCTATTAGATCTAAGTTATTACGAAAAAATTAGAGTTATAAAGGAGGGTTCGCCCCATAATTTAAAGAAAATTTGGGAATTTTATCTTTTATAGAAAAAGAGAAAAAAATTGTCAAAGTTGGGTGTTTTTCAACGTTACGCTTTTTCGTGCAGTTTTTGACGATCAACCCTTAAACAACTGTCCTACCGGACAGTTTTAATTAACAACTTTACTGTATAATATTATTAATTAAATTTTTTTTTATAAATTATAGCAAAAAAAAAAGTTTCCAGGATATTTTTATGATTTATTTGTTGTTTCATTTTTTATGTCCGCCATTATTATTTTTCGTGTACCACCAACGAGCAACTCGCGAACCACAGGTTAGGAAACGCTGAATTAGAGGAAAATTAATTTTTTATTTTTGTTAATACCTATTTTTATTTATAAATATTTAAAAGTTAGGCCAAAATGTGGTAGTCCAATATCTTTTTATTATTATTATTATTATTATTTGAATTATATGACGTAAGCATCTTCTTAGTCACCACTGCAAGCTTCATTACAAGCTACAACCGTTCACAATCTATTTTAGTCGTAAAGTCGCCAATGCTATGATTTTAATAGCATTTACTTCTTAATCTCAAAAAAGCCAGTCCTTCTAATAAATATATTTTAGACTAATATTTAGTTGTAAATTTAGCTGAAATAATTGACCATTAAGAAAGAAACAGTTTTTATTACAGAAATTATTTGTAAGTAGAATTGACAGTTTTATTATAGTCGTCAGCTAAAATAAATAAGTTTTATGCTATGATAAAATTTTAACTCGAACAATTTAATTATGAGCTGGCTCTTAAAAATTAGGAATAAATGTCAAAATTATGAAAACATAAATGTGGCCACCATTATGTTTATTAACTTCTCATACTATCCTATAAATAATAAAATAATAAGAGAAGTTATTGGAATCGTGCGGATATTCCATTTTGAGATTTAACCGGGAATCTCTGTTTTGAGATCTCAGGTATTTAATGAGAGATTTAATAAGTGGTACCAGTTTCCCACCTCTCTCCGTTTTGAGATCCCCTATATTTAATGAGAGGTACCAGTTTCCCATCTCTCTCTGTTTTGAGATCCCCTATATTTAATGAGAGGTACCAGTTTCCCATCTCTCTCTCTGTTTTGAGATCCCCTGTATTTAATGAGAGGTACCAGTTTCCCATCTCTCTCTGTTTTGAGATCCCCTATATTTAATGAGTGGTACCAGTTTCCCACCTCTCTCTGTTTTGAGATCCCCTATATTTAATGAGAGATTTAATGAGAGGTACCAGTTTCCCATCTCTCTCTCTTTTTTGAGATCCCCTGTATTTAATGAGAGATTTAATGAGAGGTACCAGTTTCCCATCTCTCTCTGTTTTGAGATCCCCTGTATTTAATGAGAGATTTAATAACAGGTACCAGTTTTCCACCTCTCTCTGTTTTGAGATCCCCTGTATTTAATGAGAGATTTAATGAGAGGTACCAGTTTCCCATCTCTCTCTGTTTTGAGATCCCCTGTATTTAATGAGAGGTACCAATTTCCCATCTCTCTCTGTTTTGAGATCCTCTGTATTTAATGAGTGGTACCAGTTTCCCATCTCTCTCTCTGTTTTGAGATCCCCTGTATTTAATGAGAGATTTAATGAGTGGTACCAGTTTCCCACCTCTCTCTGTTTTGAGATCCCCTGTATTTAATGAGAGGTACCAGTTTCCCATCTCTCTCTGTTTTGAGATCCCCTGTATTTAATGAGAGGTACCAGTTTCCCATCTCTCTCTGTTTTGAGATCCCCTGTATTTAATGAGAGATTTAATGAGTGGTACCAGTTTCCCACCTCTCTCTGTTTTGAGATCCCCTATATTTAATGAGTGGTACCAGTTTCCCACCTCTCTCTGTTTTGAGATCCCCTGTATTTAATGAGAGGTACCAGTTTCCCATCTCTCTCTGTTTTGAGATCCCCTGTATTTAATGAGAGATTTAATGAGTGGTACCAGTTTCCCACCTCTCTCTGTTTTGAGATCCCTATATTTAATGAGTGGTACCAGTTTCCCACCTCTCTCTCTGTTTTGAGATCCCCTGTATTTAATGAGAGATTTAATGAGTGGTACCAGTTTCCCACCTCTCTCTGTTTTGAGATCCCCTGTATTTAATGAGAGGTACCAGTTTCCCATCTCTTTCTGTTTTGAGATCCCCTGTATTTAATGAGAGGTACCAGTTTCCCATCTCTCTCTGTTTTGAGATCCCCTGTATTTAATGAGAGGTACCAGTTTCCCATCTCTCTCTGTTTTGAGATCCCCTGTATTTAATGAGAGATTTAATGAGTGGTACCAGTTTCCCACCTCTCTCTGTTTTGAGATCCCCTATATTTAATGAGTGGTACCAGTTTCCCACCTCTCTCTGTTTTGAGATCCCCTATATTTAATGAGTGGTACCAGTTTCCCACCTCTCTCTTTTTTGAGATCCCCTGTATTTAATGAGAGATTTAATGAGAGGTACCAGTTTCCCATCTCTCTCTGTTTTGAGATCCCCTGTATTTAATGAGAGATTTAATAACAGGTACCAGTTTTCCACCTCTCTCTGTTTTGAGATTCCCAGTATTTAATGAGAGGTACCAGTTTCCCACCTCATTGAACATGTCCATTTATTAGCCATTAGCTCCAAATCTGACTAAACTTAAGTAGAATATTTCTTTCAATTGAGTAGAAAAAATGAGGTCACAAGTGTTCAAACTTTGCCTTTAAGTGAAATATCGAAAGGTGAACTAATAACAGATCGTCTTATAGACGATTGACAGATTGACAGATTCTGCCTGAATGGAACAGTTAAGTTCTAGAGAATATAACGATGAGATAAAAGAATTGGTTTAATTTTTCCTATTTTATATTTTAAAAATAACATTTTTTTTGTAGATATTTCACTTTTACCCGCACAAAATTCCAGAATTTTAGTTTTATCTTTTGAGCGAAGTGTTGCAAAAACCATCACGCCAATCTCTCTTGGTTATGAAAGTTTGTTTATTTACGTTAAGGGAGTTTATAAAATGGTTATATGTACTGATTTAGGGACTAAGTCATCTAGGTTAGTATTATAATAGGCCCTGAAGAAAACGTAGTCCCTTAAGTCATAAGCTTGGCCAAAAAATATAAAAATTATGACTTAAAATCTGAAATATTCTTTCTTTTATATTGATTTAGATTTGAAACTCAGCAGATTTCCTCCGATGGCATTGGCCAGGGGTTAATTTCTGGATTTAGTCATTATTATTATTTTTATTTGAGGCGCCACGGTAGACGAGCGGTTAGAGGCGAGACCTGCGAAGCTAATATGTATTGTGGTACTAGGTTCGATTCCCGGTCTTTGGCCTTGGATTTTATTTAATGGTTAATGAAAGAAATTTATAGTAAAGTATGTTTGCTAGCCGCCTCCGTCCGAGACACCTAATTTGGTAGATGGACCTAAAGCCTGCCGAAAAACATACAGTACACTTAATTATAACGAGGTGCCACGTTAGCCGAGCGGTTAGAGGCTAGACCTGTAAAGCTAATATGTATTGTGGTACTGGGTTCGATTCCCGGTCTTGGGCCTTGGATTTTATTTAATGGTTAATAGAAGAAATTTATAGCGAAGTATGTTTGCTAGCCGCCTCCACGTCCACGACACCTAATTTGGTAGTTGGACGTAAAGCCCACCTGAAAAAATAGGTATTACTTTACGTAAATTTTATTTTTTAAAAAAAATATTTTAAGGCGCGTCAACATCTGAGGTTATTAGCGCCCGAAGCTTTTTTTTCAGTGCACTGTTCAGGCCTCCGGACAATGTTCTGTCTTTACAGACGGCACTGTTCATCACCGGACAGTAAGTTGTAAGAAGGAAGAGAAAATCTAAGGGCCAGCAGCTGGATTCGAACCCAGAATCTCAATACGCTAACCGCTTAGCTAATCCCTTTTCTCGGACTCATTTTTATTATTTTTTTTTTCCGGCGCATTGACATCTGTGGCCATTAGCGCCTAATACACATTTTCTAAGGCCACTAGAGCTGGGATGGTACCCTATTGTCCTATCGGGCTGCCACACACATATCTTGCTCAGCAAGGCAGGGTGGAGCCTAGGTTAACGGAAGTAGACCGCGATCCCCTCTTACATCATCGGTCTAGCCGACGAGGGGGAATGCTGTTCGCTCGATTGTACCATCCTTTATTTTCACAAGCTGACGTTTTCCAAAATTCAAGCAATTAAAAGTACTTTGGGTTTTGCTTTAACTATTAATAAAAATGTGTGTAACGACTTATATAATAATATATAACATATGTAACAACGACTTAATCTAGTTCATGTATATAGTCTATCCTAAGGAGGCTATTTCGTAGAATCTAACTCAAATGTGCAGTACTTTTAACAAATGTTCCTGCACACTCTAAAAGTGGGACCTAATCCTAAATGAATTTAAACCTAAGGGGTGTTGAAATAGTTTTATAAATTTCTTTCAAATCCCGGATGAAAAGCCTAAACGTAACTTTCATACCAACATTCTCGCAATAAATGCACGTAAACTGATAAAATCATTCATGCCAATAAATACATTCACGCCTATAGTTATATTATTTTTACTATTATCATTATTTTTTTTTGTAATGATTTAAGGCGCCCGGAGCTTTTTTTTTCAGTGCACTGCCGGCCTCCGGACAGTGTTCTCTCGTTACAGACAACACTGTAAGGACAGTGAGCTGTAAAAAGCTCCTAGGAAGAGAAAATCTAAGGGTCAGCAGCTGGATTCGAACCCAAGACCTCCGCGTGGGAGTCCAGTACGCTAACCGCATAGCTAATCCCTACCCTATATATTATTATTATCATTGTTTTTTTAATAATTGTTTCCTCTTTTTGGAGGGTTTGGAAATAATCATTCACAGGAGTAGAAACAAAATACTTAAATAATAAATATATACAGGGTGTCCCAAGGTATATGGATAACGACTTTTTCTCGGAAACTAAGATAGCTAGAAAAAAACTAAAAAATACGTGTTCCCTTAGTTTTTTGTTAGAAATCCAAATTTAATTTGTAAATTTTTTTCGGTGCTTCCAGAAGCGAGATACAGGCACCAACTTCATTTTTTCAAATGGGGAGGTGTGGTTTTTATTTTAGAAATAGATTCCTCTATTTTTTTAAGAAAAATTTACTCGAACGGTTTTTTTCTGTGAGCGATATTTTAGAAGTTATGAATGAAAACATGATTCTTATAGGAAATTTCAAAATGATAATATTATAACGGTTTTTTCATTGAATAAGAAGAAAAGTACTATTTTATTATAAATTTTACTCCTCATTAATATTACAGATCATGCTCGAACTGGCCTCCACCATTAGAGATGCATAGACATGCTCTTTCCTGCCAATTGTCCCTTACTGCCAAAGAAATAGATTCGGCTTTAACCGAGTTACAGGCATCTATTATTCTCTGCTTTAGTTCATCTACAGAAGCAATCCCGGCTTGATTTAGATTTAGAAATGCTTTTAGGTAAGCAGAAATAAGGAAAGATAGAAAAAAGTTATGAATAATCACCTTGTTTTTCAGGTATCCCCAAAGGAAATAGTCCATAGGTGACAAATCCGATGAGAGAGGTGTCGAGATAACACCATCAGGCATGTAAAAAGATATCTCGATAGGCAATTTGATGGGCATGTTATATCGACACGGGGGGCGATTCAGTGGCCACCTCTCTCACCGGATTTGTCACCTATGGACTATTTCCTTTGGGGATACCTGAAAAACAAGGTGATTATTCGTAACTTTTTTCTATCTTTCCTTATTTCTGCTTACCTAAAAGCATTTCTAAATCTAAATCAAGCCGGGATTGCATCTGTAGATGAACTAAAGCAGAGAATAATAGATGCCTGTAACTCGGTTAAAGCCGAATCTATTTCTTTGGCAGTAAGGGACAATTGGCAGGAAAGAGCATGTCTATGCATCTCTAATGGTGGAGGCCAGTTCGAGCATGATCTGTAATATTAATGAGGAGTAAAATTTATGATAAAATAGTACTTTTCTTCTTATTCAATGAAAAAACCGTTATAATATTATCATTTTGAAATTTCTTATAAGAATCATGTTTTCATTCATAACTTCTAAAATATCGCTCACAGAAAAAAACCGTTCAAGTAAATTTTTCTTTAAAAAAATAGAGGAATCTATTTCTAAAATAAAAACCACACCTCCCCATTTGAAAAAATGAAGTTGGTGCCCGTATCTCGCTTCTGGAAGCCCGAAAAAAATTTACAAATTAAATTTGGATTTCAAACAAAAAAACTAAGGGAACACGTATTTTTTAGTTTTTTTCTAGCTATCTTAGTTTCCGAGAAAAAGTCGATATCCATATACCTTGGGACACCCTGTATATAATGTATAATACTTAAATTTAGTATTTGAAATATGTAACAGAATGAATTGATTACAATAATGGAATTTAGATGTTTTTGATATATTTTACATTTTACTTTATTTCAACTGGACGAAACTGTAAAATTGTTTCAAGAATATTAAATAAACTATTAAGGGTTTCATTTTGAAAATTAGGCTTATCTTTGCTCGTTGTATTTTTAAATAACTTTTTACTCTGTTTATATAAGAAAATATTTTCCCCATCCGTCGTGTGGTTTGAAAGTCATCTATGATTTAGTATAAATACTAAAGTTTCAAAACCATTTAATTGCGGTATGAGGAAGTAGTATAGTGTTCAGATATAATTTTTTTTTTTTTTTGAATTAGCTCGCCACAGACTATTAAGACTATTTGCAATAAATATAATTTGAGAATGCAAACTCCCAAGCCTGGAATGGCCATGAAGTCCCATTCAATAAAAAGCGCTGCGAGGTTTGAGGCGAAGCTGCTATAAAAGCGCCTCCGACAAGAGTTTGGGGGTATATTTAAAAGTAGAGCTCGCTTTATACTATGAAGGTATTTCCTAATAAGTGGTTTTGTTAAGTTGTAACGCTATCGAAGCGTTATGTTGCCGCACCTGAGACCGCCAAGCTCCGGCGTCGTAAATTGTTCATATATAATTTAAAACGGTATACCCGGCTAG
This sequence comes from Rhodnius prolixus, assembly GCF_049639745.1. Lineage (NCBI taxonomy): Eukaryota > Metazoa > Arthropoda > Insecta > Hemiptera > Reduviidae > Rhodnius > Rhodnius prolixus. Next base: position 124,003 of record NW_027411618.1, read on the forward strand.
CTAATAGTAGCTAATACTTGGTAATTTAGCTATAGTTCGCTAGTATTGTTACTAAACCGGTACATTTAATATTATATAGCTGGTACATCTGTATGTTTTACAGACTGGCACATTAGAGGCAAGGCGAACGTTACATTTTCCGCTAATATAACAATCAAAAAAATTTACTTTCTCCTGCTAGTATTACGATTATTTCATGTTTTCAGTGTCGGCTGGTTTAAACCGGGACCGCAAAAATGGTTTTTTTAATAAACGAAAATCGGGGCTGAATATTAAAATTTAAACGCAGGGCACACCAATAATTTGACGTCCCTGCTGGGTGCTTTTAATCTTACTAGATTTCGGAGGCAACTAGCTAACATATTTCACTATTAAATTCTCATGTTAACAATTAAATAAAATCCAAGGAGTAGACCGGGAATCAAACTTAGTACCACCAAACCTTTTTTTTCTATTTTTTAAATTGAAAAAGCTTACAAAGCCACGCTCATAACTACTAGACTAACACCCGCCCCCCTATTATACAGGGTGTTCATTTTAGACGGCTCAAATGCATTTCATGCTTAAACGGTTATCAAATAATGCACTTTACTCAACTTGTGAAGCATGTACTGGTGCCTTCAAGGGTGCCTCCTCTGGCTCCCAAGCCAAGTTAGCCTGGAGGTTATCAACTGCTCTCTGTATCTGAGGAGATATTGATCACTTAAATATGTGGCAGGAGGTTTCCAATTTTTTTGGTAATTAAACGAAAATCTCCCAAAATCTCCAAATAATTATTAAACCTTCTTGTTTGTAACAGATGTAAAATTAATTTTTAGCCATTTTGTGTATGCTTGTGAACATCTAAAGCTCTTAACATTTGATTTTTCTTAGAAAAATCACTCGGAAAACGACTTATTTCCCGATATTAAGAAAAATACTAGCTTTACTGCCTTGGCAATATTTTTAGTAGAAAGGGGATGAAAAAATACATAAAAATGACCTATCGCGTGCTCTTCTTTCTCTTTGATAACAAGTTAAAAAATTGAAATATGATTAATAAATACCAGATTTTGAAATGGTCTAGCACCTTCAATTTTAAAGATATCGAATTGCGGTTTCCGGCTTCTTTCATAACTTTTTATAATCTTTAAAACTGTTTATATGAAAATGGGGGTCAATTGCAAACCCTCACTTTTGGTCGCGCGTCAGCCGCGTATGCGGGCAGGAATCTAAAATCAAGTCACATATTCTAAAACTAAAGGTGACGGGCAACAAATTTTACCTCTACCATTTTTTGCTCAGATTAACCGTTTAAACATGAAATGCATTTGAGCCGTCTTAAAATGAAGTTGTGCTTTAACCAGTTAAGTGTGGAATTTAGTTTTTTTTAAAAACCCACAGTGTGCGGAATTAAAATCAGACAAAGTGACGTGTATACACGTCGGAACGCAGGGCAAAACGATCCCAAAGTTTACAACGTAATAGTCACTGCAAAGCACTTTTTCTGCTATCTCTTTGGGGCTTGAGATTACAGAGCATTCTGTGCTCATTCAAAATCTTGCACCGCTTCACGTATGCATTGCTCTAGTTAGCTAGGGACGCAAGAGCTTTTACAAGGATGAAAAGAGCTTTGAATTCAGTGCAAAATGAAATCATACTCGTACTGAGGACTGAATCTCTATCTAAGGTAAAAACGGGCATTGCACAAGGGTTGAAAGCTTCTATTTGTGTGCGTAATTCCCAATCTCTAATGCGGAGACCAAACATGTACCAACCACTTATCATTTGGCTGACTTCCACCACCTCCCTCCGTGTAAAATACTTGGCAGTTCTATTGGTAAGATAAAGGAAACATCCCACCAAATAATATTCTTATTGTACGAGGGTCGTTTGAAAAGTCCGTGCAAAAATAAAAACTACTTAATTTTTTGGGGTAAACCTTTTTTATTTTTCAACATAGTCCCCTTTTAGGCTTATACACTTCGTCTAGTTTGTTGATCCCTTCCGAATAATAGGATTTGTCCAAGTCTGAAAAATAGCCATTCGTTTCTGCAATCACCTCCTCGTTTGAATAAAATCTTTTTCCCGCCAGCCATTTCTTCATAATGGGGAACAAATAGTAGTCCGAGGGAGCCAAGTCTGGAGAATAGGGGGGATGTGAAACGAGTTGGAACCCTATTTCCATTAATTTTGCGACCACAACTGCTGAGGTGTGAGCTGGTGCGTTGTCGTGATGGAAAAGGACTTTTTTGTGGGCCAATCGTGGGCGTTTTTCTTGCAGCTCGGTTTTTAAACGGTCCAATAACGATGAATAATATGCACTTGTAATAGTTTTACCCTTTTCCAGATAGTCGATGAGGATTATTCCTTGCGAATCCCAAAAGACAGTCGCCATAATCTTTCCGGCCGAAGGAACGGTCTTCGCCTTTTTTGGCGCAGATTCCCCCTTGGTAACCCATTGTTTAGATTGTTCTTTGGTCTCAGGAGTGTAGTGATGTATCCATGTTTCATCCACAGTGACGAAACGACGCTTAAAGTTCTGCGGATTCTTCTGGAACAGCTGCAAACCGTCCTTGCAACACTTCACACGATTTCGTTTTTGGTCAAGCGTGAGCAATCGCGGCACCCATCTTGCGGATAGCTTTGTCATGTCCAAATTTTGATGCAGAATATTATGTACCCGTTCATTCGAGATGCCCACAGCACTAGCAATCTCACGCACCTTCACTCTTCTGTCATCCATCACCATATCATGGATTTTTTCAATGATTTCTGGAGTAGTAACCTCAACAGAGCGTCCAGAACGTTCAGCGTCACTTGTGCCCATATGGCCACTCCGAAAATTTTGAAACCACTTATAGACTGTTCTAATCGAAGGTGCAGAGTCACCATAATGTTTATCAAGCTTCTCTTTAGTCTCCTGAGGCGTTTTGCCTTTCATAAAGTAGTGATTAATCAACACACGAAATTCTTTTTCGTCCATTTTTTGAAAATCACTCGACTTCCTCGATTCAAACGAATGCCAAACACAAAGAAATAGACCGATGTGGCTGAAACTTGGTGTGTGTTCTTCCAAGAGATGCTACTAACTAGACATAACCTCGATACGCACCAGTAGTGCTATCTCTCTGACTTTGCACTGACTTTTCAAACGACCCTCGTATTTTATTAAAATTTCGAGTTTTTATAGTTAATGGCAATTTTATATTTTACACGAGTATACACGTCGAACGCACCGTAATAGGTAGATTAACTTTAGTGAAAAACCTTACTGTGGCTCCTAAATTTCAAAATTTGAAATTTCTCCGCTTTTTAATTTTAGTTTTTTGAATTTACGTAGTTACACATAAGGACCAATTTTTAAAAATTATGTTTATTATAATTAAGAAAACATTTTCTGTAATAAAGAGAATTAAGAAATTTCAAAAAATAGAAAAAAATGAAAAGTTTAAAAAGGGCTAAAGCCAGATTGTCCCAGAACAATAGAAGCTGTCCAAATATCGGAATATATAAGGACGCCTGAACAATGCACTAGACACTCAATCGCATTCACAAACTCAATTGCATACATTGCACTCTCTTATTTTCAATCAGTGAGGATCTGTTCTTACAATCTATTCACTAGGTTACTCTATTTGTCACCCAGTATAGTTTTCTAAAATTAGACAACCCTTTGAACCCACTAACAGATAATCCTTATATCGGAATCTGGAATTAACCAATACAACTAGGTATCTTTTAAATAAACTTCCCTGATCTGTTAGACTTGGTTTTTTAAAATTTTCTATTTTACACTATTTGAAACTAAGCAAATTAACCTTCGATTATATAAATAGCACTTGTTTAAAATATTTCCTAACATTTTCTCAAATATTTCTGTGAGATCAGTATTAAATGTTTTAAAGTGCAATTTGTAACTTTTGACTTCCTTATTTTAAGACAATCTACTTTAAAAATTGACTACTGGTCCATCTAAAAGAGTTTTCAATGAATTAAACAAATTGATAAACCAAACACTGTTGAGTGCTCGTGAACACGTTTTCTTGTAAAACAAACGTAATTTCTCGTACGAAGATAAAAGGAATCCTGGAAATGATATACCGTTTGAAAGTCCATTAGGCAAGGAAACTTTTATAAAAAGTGCCAGCACCTAGGTCTGATAATGATCACATAAGGGCCTAATGAGTTTTCTTCAAAAAATTTCGATTACTTTTATTTTTCAGAGTATTCGGAGGAAGATTGAGGCTGTTTGGAGAATAACTTATGCTTCGAAATGGTGTCAATTTTTAGAAAATTTATCTGTTTCTCTAATCGTGTCTTCAGAATTGAATTCGGACTAAAAGTTTCTGAGTAATAACCATTTTTATTGCAAAAATGTAGTGATTTTAGAAAAAAAAATTAAAGTGACATCACTCAAGAATAGTGGAAAATATGATGATTAAAATTGACAATATTCGTTTTTCTTTTTGGAAATAATCGCCAAAATACAAAAAAAAAACAATGAACAGAATTACTTTACTTTCTTACCCCAAAATGGAAAATGGTGAAGGTAAAAATAACTAACAGAGTTCTGAGAGGAACGTTGAAAAACTGGGAACTATAATAACCGCTTCAGGGTAGTAGCATGTCTGGGATAACTATGTGGGATATTAACTTTATTCCAGATCATCATGTGTTTCCGGTACTTCCTAATTAAGGGGAAATGAAAATTTAAGAGAAAATGAGGAGGAGATGAGAAAATCTTTACCAACATTAGCACGCTAATGAAGGTCCTGAGTAAGCCACCTTATTGTATTACAGACTATAATATCTTCACATATATAAATCTAGTCTCACCTGCTGATATGAAAAACAGAACTAGCTGGTGTACTCAAACGACCTGATCTTAACTAACTCATGTTATTAAATTTTTTTAAAGAAACTCTTTTTATATTTTATTGTATAATTATTACAAATTAAATATTCACAAATTGAAAATAGCGCTAAATTCTGTGTGGAATTATATTATGAACAATCGAGAAATCCCATATTCCGCTAACAGAAATGTATTTAATACAGTTTCAAGGACAGTAATGTGCTGTGGTGCACAGGTGTTCTTCCTCGGTTACTAATGTCCATAGGCCTACTGTATGTAGTACATCTGAAGTGGACTTCAAAGACGTATTAGCCGACTTCATATTTTCCACTGTTCTTGAGTGATGTCACTTTAATTTTTTTTTTTTTTTAAATCATTACTTTTTTTTGCAATAAAAATGTTATTACTCAGAAAGTTTTAGTCCGAATTCGATTTTGAAGACACGGTTAGAAAGACAGATAAATTTTATAAAAATTGACACCATTTCGAAGCATAAGTTATTCTCCAAACAGCCTCAATCTTTCTCCAGATACTGGAAAAATAAAAAAGTAATCGAAATTTTTGAAGAAAACTCATTAGGCCCTTATGTGATCATTATCAGACCTAGGTGCTGGCACTTTTTATAAAAGTTTCCTTGTTTAATGGGCTTTCTAACGGTATATCATTTTCCAGGATTCCTTTTATCTTCGTATGAGAAATTACGTTTGTTTTACAAGAAAACGTGTTTACGAGCACTTAACAGTGTTAGTTTATCAATTTGTTTAATTCATTGAAAACTCTTTTAGATGGACTAGTAGTGAATTTTTAAAGTAGATTGTCTTAAAATAAGGAAGTCAAAGGTCACAAATTTCACTTTAAACATTTACTTCTGATCTCTCTGAAATATTTGAGAAAATGTTAGGAAATATTTTAAACAAGTGCTATTTTTATAATCGAAAGTTAATTTGCTTAGTTTCAAATAGTGTACAATAGTTAATTTTGTATGGAGAAAGAATATCGACTACTTTATCCATTGAGGTTCATTTATTTTGTAAGGAGAAAGAATATCGACTACTTTATCCATCGAGGTTCATTAATTTTGTATGGAGAAAGAATATCTACTATTTTACGCATCCTGGTTATTTAATTTTGTATGGAGAAAGAATATCGACTACTTTATCCATTGAGGTTCATTTATTTTGTAAGGAGAAAGAATATCGACTACTTTATCCATCGAGGTTCATTAATTTTGTATGGAGAAAGAATATCGGCTACTTTATCCATCGAGGTTCATTAATTTTGTATGGAGAAAGAATATCTACTACTTTATCCATCGAGGTTCATTAATTTTGTATGGAGAAAGAATATCTACTATTTTACGCATCCTGGTTATTTAATTTTGTATGGAGAAAGAATATCGACTACTTTATCCATGAGGTTCATTTATTTTGTAAGGAGAAAGAATATCGACTACTTTATCTATCGAGGTTCATTAATTTTGTATGAGAAAAAACATATTTACATTTTTTAAATAAATTTGTCAATTTCTTAAGGTGCATTATATTTTTAGCTATTTTTAATACAAAGCAATAGGCAATAAATGCACTTCACGTTTTTCATTCAATTAGTACATTATTTAGTTAAAAAATATTTTGATGTTTGTTCCGACATAACTGTTTTTTTTTTAACATAAAAATAAAAGTGCATTGTTCTTTTTGCACCAGCGAGTTGCATTTGTAAGAATATTGGTGCAAGTGCATAAATTAGGACATAAAGCCTTCCCATAGCTGTGTTCTCAACACCAGCCAAAGCACACCGGTAGACACTCGAAGCCATAGTATAATCTCCACAAGTAGTAAAGTTTCAAGTTTATGTCGCGATATAAAACAGAAATATACAGTTTTGTGAGTTCGTAAAAGCTTGAGCGAATTGCGTAGTGAGTGGATCCCCTGTCTTTTGCATTTAGTACGCTATAAAGATGGCGCAACACATGAATGTTAGATGTGGTGAAGTGTACCTGCGCTTCTTAACAAAACACTCAGTTGATTTGCAATTACCGCCGATTCAATCCAATCAATCTTCTAACTACAATTTCAGTTGATTAAGGCGATTTTGTCCATTTTTTTGTTTTTTTTTAAACAGGTTTTTTCCTGAATTCACTTTTTGACTCCAGAATTTGAAACAAAAAAAGATACTCAGATTTCTCAAACAACAATTCTCTATTGGAGCTAACTTATAATTTGTTCTTATACCTCAGAATCCCTTGAAAATAACATATTACACATCATTCGCAAAGTTTTAAAGTAAAATCATTGGTGACATTCATCGAACTAATCTTAGAAAAATAAAAAAAATAAAAAATGCTATGAAGTGGTATGTCCTGTTTTGGAATTTCCTAAGAATTCAGAATCATCATACATTTTTTTAACCCTCCTTAAGACGACAGAACGGTTCATTGTACTGAAACAAAATATTTTCAAGGATATCCAATTATGTTATGCTTATATTATAGGACAACTATTTATTTATTGCTACAAGAAATACATCTATTAACTTACGAGTTGACATTCTCATTATTAGCAATTTAAAATAATATCTTTTGCAAAATAATTATAGGGTAAAGTCGGGTGAGATGGCCAAATCGGGAGAGATGGCCAACAGCCGAAATTTAACCGAAATCTCGTCCGACGGCGCTGCGTGACCTCTCAAGTGATGAACCTTCATGTCTGACTACCGTGAGTTCATTTTGGTCTACGTCAAAGCGTTATTAATTTACTCAGAGAATAAAAACATTATCATCTCAACAAAAAAAATTTATGATAGTTACTCGTACATACTGCGTGCTACAGTGAATGTATGTGTCGAAATTTTAGTATTGTTTTCTACATATTAGGTTAGAACACTAACCGCGGAAATTATACTGAAGAAAATTTGAGATCGTATTAACCCCACACCCAAACTGTCGTCTCTGCGAGAAAACGAGCCAAGTACGTTGCTACTTTATTAACTTCACCTCTAGCACATTGCTATTGTGAAAAACAGAGTTGAAAAGAAATCCAAACCAACAAGAAATACCATCCCCTAAGAGACAATTCTGAATAAAAGGATTGTCCGAAAAAGAAAACGCTCACCTTCCCCCAAGTTACGATGAAGAGGACGAAACAGGAATCGAATTTGAAGAGGAAAGTGATGCCATTTTAGAAATCGATGAAACTGAATGTACAGGATATGGGGGAAAGCTACAAGAAGACCAGAAAAAGAAGATTGGTTGGAATGCATAATATGCCGGAAGTGGTTCCACGAAAATTGCTCTTCTTTTGCATGCGCTTGCCAAAATTGTAGTAAAAGCGCATTTAAAAAGAAGAATAATAAGTAAATATTAAGTAACCATTCATTTTTTTCTGTTATTTTTACGTTTTACTAGTGCAATTTCATTTACAATATGTGGCCATTACTCCCAAGTTACATTGGCCAACTCACCCAACCCAGTGGGGATAGATGGCCAATTGCTACTTTTTTGTTGTAAGAATAAAAAAATGTTTCCCTTAGCATTTTTTCTGAAATTTTTTCCCCTTATCTTATGTTTGATTTCTCGTCAGATACAATATATTGTTTCAAAAATTTAGATCGAAAGCTGGACATTCTAATAAGAGATGTTCCTCAGAATTTAATATTAAATGTTTGCACAATTTACAGACCTCTTCCTTATAAAAGTAATATACGAGTACTTCACCATTTAGAGGCGCCACGGTAGCCAAGCGGGTTAAGTGGCGAGACCTGCAAAGCTAATTTGCATTGTGGTACTGGGTTCGATTCCCGGTCTTGGCCTTGGATTTTATTTAATGGTTAAATGAGAAATAGTAAAGTACGTTTGCTATTCGCCTCCGTCCACGACAGTACTCGTAAATGGTAGTTGGACGTTAAGTCCCGCCTGAAAGAAATAGGCGATTACTACTTACATTTTACTTCACCATTTATTTGCTATTCTTAATTGGCTAGTAATCCTTAAAATTAACAATTAATGTGAAGTAATATTGAGGCTCTAAGTTAGCAAAGTTACAAATATTTCTGTAAATTGAGGAATAACCAGAGTTCACAGCTCTAATCAATATCTAAACCCAGGAGATTATTTATCATTTTCTGTATCAGTCCACTCTTATTCTCAGCAACAAGATTAAGCATTCAGCTCACTAACTTACAGTATATACATTATTTGAAAATTTTAGCTTAAAGAGAAGAATTAATAGTTAGAATTAAAAGTTAGAATTAATTAATAGCCTACATCGCTAAAATAAAAATATTAATCCATCAGTTGTCTGCAATAGAAACATTACCCGAAAGTTGGGGCAAGTGTTGGTCTAGTGGTCAAGAGCTTGGCTTTGTGTGTTGGAGGTTGCCAGTTCGAATCCCGCCTGTGACTACTTTTTATTTGTTAGAAAAAAATTGTTTATAGTAAAGTATGAAGAAAAAAGATGAAGAAACATTTTATTTAATAGTTAAAAGTATACAGGGTGACCAGAGTTATATGCTCCACCCACTTTTTTTTTTAACGGCGGGAAATTTCGAAAAAATAAAAAACACGTATTTAATCATTTTTAGTCTAGTTTATTTTCAGTGATTGGCCCATTTTTTTAAACCCCTGTATCTCGAGATACAGCATCCAACTTTTGTTTTCCAAATGGAACGTTATATTTTTTGTTGCACATTTTTATAGTATTTGAGCTCCTAAAAAAAAACAAAAAAAATTTTTAAAATCGGTTTAGTTTTTCAAAAGTTATGGTAATTTAAAATATGAAAAACAAATTTCAGTTTACTGTCAAAATTACGTTATTTTTTTAAAAAAAAAAACGTTCAAAATGGGCACAATCAACGGATAGGCAAGCCAAAACTCTGGACTCCCACGTTTTGCTTGTAGCAGCAGTTATGGTGGCGAAGTCAAGATCTAGGCAGGCTAGAGTTATTCGACGGTCAGGTTGTTTTTTCTACAAACGTTTGGTGTGGAGTTTTAGGAAATCAACCAATCGGCCCATACTTCTACAGAGAGAACTTAACGGGTGCGAGGTATCCAACTTTTTTTTAAGAGACATTTTGCCAGTTCTGCTTGAAGATGTTCATCTACAACGTCGGCTAGATATGTATTTTCACCAACATGGTTGCCCGGCACATAATGCGAGAGTGGTTCGAGGTTACCGGGACCGAAATTTCCATGAAAAGTGCTTAGGGACTCATTGTCCCATCCAATGGCCACCTTGATTTCCGGACTTAACCCAAATGGACTATTTTCTGTGAGGATACCTAAAAAATAAAGTGTAAAGTATCCTTAATCCCGTGGCTTCAATCGATGATCTGAAACGTCGAATCACTCTAGCCTGCCTAGATCTTGACTTCGCCACCACAAGTGCTGCTACAAGCAAAGCGTGGGAGTCCAGAGTTTTGGCTTGCCTATCCGTTGATTGTGCCCATTTTGAACGGATTTAAAAAAAAAAATAAGTAATTTTGACAATAAACTGAAATTAGTTTTTCATATTTTAAATTACCATAACTTTTGAAAAACTTAACCGATTTCAAAAATTTTTTTGTTGTTTTTTTTAGGAGCTCAAATACTATAAAAATATGCAAGAAAAAATATAACGTTCTATTTGAAAAACAAAAGTTGGATGCTGTATCTCGAGATACAGGGGTTTAAAAAAATGGTTCAATCACTGAAAATAAACTAGACTAAAAATGATTAAATATGTGTTTTTTATTTTTTCGAAATTTCCCGCCGTTAAAAAAAAAAGTGGGTGGAGCATATAACTTTGGTCACCCTGTATATATAAGTGCATCGGAGTTCCAGTATAAATACTATAACCTCCAGCTAATTACATAAATTGTTACTATAGTATAAAAGTAAGTAATGAGGGAAAAAACAATGAAAAACCCTCAGCCTCTAAGGGAAGTTTTACTTCAGGGAGTCCTTAACTCTTCTGTGCCTGTGCACCGTGTCCAAACTATAGTCCCCTATTAGTCTGCATAGGTGGTTGTGACTTGATTCACACTCACTGAAGAAACCAGTAGCAAGGTACTTGATGTAGTGTTGACTATATAGTCCATGTTGGTGTTAGAGTGTAAGTCTATAATACGCGTGTATCGTGGGGAAGTTGTCACAAGCCTGAGGAATTTGTTTTGGATGATTTGCAGCGAGACGATATTGGATCGACCCGTCAGACTCCAGGAGGGACAAGCATAAAGCAGCATAGGCCTAACCACTACCTTGTACAGCAGGAGTTTATTCTCTGGAGACAGTTTAGAGTACCTGCAGAACAGCGGGAATAGTACTCGAATGGCTGCCTTACCTTTATTGACTCTATCCTTCATATGGGGGGTAAACGTCAGCCGATGATCCAGTAATACCCTAAGATACTTGATAGTAGCAGCCCATGGCACAATCCATCCCCCGAAGTGGACATGTCGATACAAGATCGGCCGTACGCTTAGTGAAAAGGGTAGCCTCCGTTTTTAAGGGGTTAATTTTTATTTTTCATTTGATGAAAAATCTGTCCATACCTTAGTAAGCCTATTGACTATCGTGTCCAATCTCCAGGACGAAGCATAGACAGCGACGTCATCAGTTTTTTTTTTTTTTTTTTTTTTTTTTTGCCTACCAACAGTAGCCCTGCTGATAGGGAGTTTATTTACAGTATCGCATAACATGTACCACTGTTTGTACAACATGTTATTATATACAATGCAATCCATAATTAAATACTAAACTATACATACATAATAGTAATAATAAACTATATATACCTAATAATAATAATAATAATAATAATAATAATAATAATAATATTAATAACTAACTATTTATACATAATAATAATAATAATATACAATAAAATATATATACATAATAATAAACTACATATACATAATAATGCAGAATTATATCTACAAGTTCTAATATACATACATGCAATAAATAAAACTCTTTACAATATATAAATACACCCCAAATAAACAATATTTAATACAGACTAATATACAATATATTTATAATACACACTAGTATACAATATATATACATTTATAATACCTAACGCTATTTACAACATTTATACATATTATAATATTTTTTATATACATAACATAATACGTACTATTTCCATCAAAAATTTCAGTCAGTCTAGTCAAAAAATGTCTATCGATATTGAATGTATAAATTTGTCAAATGTTGGTAACTTTTCTCTTGATAGGAGTAAAGATCTCTCGATGGGCCAGTTGTGTCCTGTTGTCGTAACGTCTTGTATTAGTTGATGTCTGTACCGGTCCAGAAGCGGGCAGTCATATATTAAGTGGGTCCAAGTTTGTTCTGTAGTATTGTCGCAAGGGCAGCTGCTGTCGTCAATTATATGAAATCTGCGCAAGTAGTGTCTAGTTCGTCCATGTCCAGTCAGTACTTGCGTTAGTTTGTAGTTAATTTTAAGATGTCCCAGTTGTTTCCGGTCTTGTATCGTCGGTATGAACTTGTGTGTCTCCCTGCCCTTAGTCGTGTTCTGCCAGTCTTCCTCCCATTTCTCCACACCTAACGCTTTCAGTTTGTTTTTCAGATAAGCTTTAGGTGCTTTGTGGTAGTAAGACTGTAGTTCATGTTGCGTTGTCGCTTCTTTAGCCAGAGTGTCAGCTAACTCATTGCCTAAAGTCCCGACGTGTGCTTTTGTCCATTGTATTTTGAGTGTGTTATTTGTGGTGAGAATTGTCTGTCTGATCTGTTCTATAAGTGGCCAATGTATGTCTCTGTTTTTAATACTGTCTATTGTAATCTTGCTGTCAGTCTTGATTATAGCAGTGCAGTCTGGCTCTTGCATTCTGTGCTCCAGAAACCATTCCACCGCTTTGAGCACCGCTAGCTGTTCGGCTTGGTTGTTACTACAGTTAGCACCCAGGCGGTATTTAAAAGTTTCTAGGAGATCCAATTTGCTGAATACCACAACTGCACAGCCTACTCCGTCCGATGTCTTACTTCCGTCAGTGTAAATTTCGTAATTATAGTCCCTCCCATCGATGCTGTCAATGTCTAGTTCGTGTACCGGGTGTAACCATTCCGAGAAGTCAGTTGGTTGTTCATAGTCTTCCTCACTGTCGTGTCCAATTTTTGATGTCTTGTACATCTTTATTATCTCGTCAACTTTGGTCAGGATGGGAAGAATGTTGGCCACTACTATTGCCGCATCATAGGAGATCGTTCTAAATCCCTTTATTATTCGAAGTGCCATCAGTCGTTGAACTCTCTTCAATTTAGTTTGATTGAACTTCTTTCTCAATGCTTTCCCCCATGCAGGTGCTGCGTATGTAAGAATAGGTTCAATGGCTGCCAAGTAAATGGTTCTGAGAGCTTCACTGCCGAGTCCCCAATAAACTTTGGCTGATCTAGATAGAACGTTGATAATTTGAAGACTCTTTTGGCATGCTATATCCACATGTCTGTCAAAATTGTATCTCCAGTCAAATGTCACTCCTAGATACTTCAACTCTTTGACAAGTTCTATTTTGTCCCCATCCAAATATAAATTCAGTCCTTCCTGTTCACCCTTCCGCTTGAAAAAGAGAGCTTTCGTTTTGTTGTGGTTGAATAGGATCTTGTTTTCTCTAGCCCATCTATTAACAATTTGCAGTGTTTCATTGCAAACAGCTTCCAGCTCCAACTTTGTTTTGGAAGACGCCATCAGTAGTAGATCATCCGCAAATGCGAGTATCCGTATTTCTGGTGGAAAAGTTCTCTTCAAGAGAGAATCGAACATAATGTTCCAGAAGCCCGGCCCACAAGCTGATCCCTGAGGACATCCTTTTGTCACTGACTTCGTGCATTGATACTGGTTTATTGATATAGTTGCCTTTCGGTCTGAGAAGTATGATCGTGCTAACTGATACAGATTTTTTGGGCAATTAAAAGATTTCAATTGGTATAGAATTGATGGCCACCATGCTGCATCAAAAGCGCCTTCAACGTCCATTGAAATTAGGATTACTTTCCTTCTTTTCTGCAAGTTTTCTTCAATGTACTTAGTCACATCAACCACAGCATCAGTCGTTCCCTTCTGAGGTGTAAAACCCATTTGCCGCTCACTAAGGCAATGGTTAACTCTAAGGTGGTGCATAATTCTGTCGATTAGAAGTCTTTCTAATACCTTTCCGCCAAATGGTAGCAAGCTTATCGGCCTGTACTTTCCTACTTCTTCCGAATTTTCTCGACCAGGTTTAACGAGCAAAATGACCATAGATTGCTTCCATTCCGATGGGAAATAACCTCTTTTCAGACATTCGTTGTACAAACCCACTATAAATCTTGGGAACTTTTCAAAAACTTTCAACATTATTTCTTTTGTTATACCATCGACTCCAGGTGTTTTCCTCGATGCGAATTTATGTATAACCCTTCTTACTTCATCCGATGAGAATTCTGGATCATTCTCGGTTGATATTGTCCCTATTTCTTCTCTGATGGCTGCATGAAAACTGTCCTCTATTTCTACGTCATCGACTGGGAAAATTTTGTCCATAATAGTTTCCATTGTTTCTTGGAAATTCGTTGTGAAACTTCCATCACTCTTTCTAATAGTAGACATGATGAGTTTATTTCTTAACTTTCCAGAAGATAGTTTATACACCAAGTTCCAAGGGTTTCCTCCACTGGATGAGCTGCAGTACGCCTTCCACGACTCTAACTTGGCTAGTGAAATCAATTCTCCATATTTCTTCTTACTTTCATAATATTCTTTCTTTGCCTGTTCACAATTTGATCCTCTTCTTTTCATTTTTTGATAAACTCGCCTTTTTTTGTTAACCTCTTTCCTTGTATTTGTTAGTTCTTCGTTCCACCAGCAGACCTGCCGAGTACTGTTTCCTCTCTTTGTACCGACAATCGGAATACTTCTATTGCAGGTTTTTTCTAATGCTTTATTAAATTTTGAATAAAAATAAGTAAATTGTTGAGTACTCGACACTTCTCTCGCAAGCAGGCTGTCCAATTGTTCGGTTGAAGGAACAGAATCGAGTCTCGTATTCAAACACTTGCGTTTAAACTCTTCCTCAAGAGCCTCTTCAAATCTCTTCCAGTCGGCCTTCTCTATTCTATACCGTTTGACATTGAGAGTGTCATGCATATTTACTTGATCGCCCCTTCTTATGTCAAATCTTATATAACAATGATCTGACAAGCTTTCTTCGTCCAGTAGTAAGTTTTTCCAGTTGTGTACGAAAGGACTCATTTTAATAGAAGAAATAGTCAAGTCTATATTACTGTTTCCGTTTAAGCTGTGGAAGGTGGGAAGCCCGTCATCCACATTGTGCACAATCATGGAGTTTGCAGCCTGAAATGATTCCAGAGTTCTTCCTCTTTCGTTTGTTACCTTGTCGAACCAGGATTTTGCTCTGCAGTTGCTATCCATACAGATTATATAGCTGCTATTCTTAAATCTGTCTAATCTATGTTTCAAATCATTTAGTTCTTGGTTGATATCACAGTTAAGATCAAGGTACATACTTGCTAAAAAGTAACTATGGCCATTTCCATTATGAATCTCAACCATCACAGCATCTTCATCGCTGAGTTCACTCAACAGAACAACATCTAACATGGGATCAGTGACAATCACAGCCGCTCTCTTCCTCCCCTCACCTTTCTGATAGGTCCTGTAGCTCCTAGAAACTCCTGCCACCTTATTAGAGATACAGTAAGGTTCCTGAATGAGGATTATATCATACTTTTCTCTAGTTAACAGCTCACACAATTTATCCGTAGCCTTCCTAGATCTCATCAAGTTAATTTGCAAACACCTAATGTTTTCCTTATATACTCTTTTGTTTATGTTTGTCTTAGGTTTAATTACCATAATCTATATTTTGTTTTACTCTATTGACTATCATTAAATAAACAGGACAATTTCTACTAAGAGAGGAATGATTTGTATCGTGCTTTTTATCCGACTTACAATTTTTATTGTAGTTGAGACAGTTACTGCACTGTTCTTTTATCCGCGGGCAATCCTGTATCCTGTGTTCATCGGCACACACTGGGCAAGCTAGCCTATTTTTGCATTCTTCGTTATGTCTAGTTAGTGAGTTGCAATGAAAACACCTAAATATTGACACATAGTCCATTGCCCGACACAGATTCCACATTACTTTGATACCATGAAACAAAAAATATTTTCTTAAAGAAGGATTTACTTCCAGAATTAAATTTCTAATATTTCTGCGTTTATTTAGAAATATCTTCTTTGGTATTATGTCATTTTTATTGGTAACTATTTCCGTATTTTGCTTGCCTATAATTTCTGATGCGTTTTCCAACGTAACCTCCTCTGGAAGGTTGTAAACAATCATTCTAGGCCACTTTTTGTTGCCTATGTAGGCTTTTAAATCATTTTTGCACTTTGAATTAATTTCTTTAGTTATTTTTTCCATGTCCTGCTTATTGCTTGATTCAATTAAAACCTTTCCATCTTTAATTTTTTTTAAATGTCTTATACTTAAGCCAAGATTGACTGGGTCTATGTTTTCTTTAATTATTTGTTTTGTTTGCTCACTAGTCATTGTTTTATTTGGTTCTATTATTGTTTTAAAAGTACTTACTATTTCTTTTTCTTTATCCTTGCATGCTGTTATTTCAGCAAAAGTAGGCTTGTAGACTTGTTTACACTCAACTACACTTACTTTTTGTTTAAGCATTCTAACTTCTTTTTTCAACTCGTTGTAAATAGTATTTAGATCATTTATGGAACTTAACACTAATTGTTTCGTTTCTTTACTTACACTCCCTCGAAGTTTTGTCACTTCACGAATATTAACAAGAGCACTATTAAACCTTGCATCTACACCGTCCGCCATCTTTCACTAGCAGTACCGACGTCATCAGTATACAAGGCCAGTCGAACATCCTTTGGTCGAGGCATTGGGTTGAAGTAAATAAGAAACAAGACAAGGTCCTATTATTGAGCCCTGAGGCACTCCAGCAGTTGTTTCATGAGGAAGAGACATGGACCTTTGGCTAGAGGAATTACTTTTACATTATGATAAAGTAGTACTTTACAGAAAAGCCAAATCGTAAAGTATGAGCTTACACACCCGTCCACGATAATTGGTAGTTGGACGTTAAGCCCCACCTTAGATTAGGTTTGATTTCGTCAGGATTGGCTAGTTAGCCTATTCCACTGTGACCCAGCGATTTGTTTGTTGTACCCTGTGCATGGAGCATCTTCCCAGTTCTGTCTGTTTGGTTAGAATGAACAGTCTGAAGACGGACTCCTGGGTACAGTTTTGAAGACATGAGTTTTTGGTACAAAACTTTCTTGCACTAAACGTTCCTCACACTTCTCAATACTTATAGCGTCACTTCTACTTTCTATCAGGCTATCCATTGACTAACCCATTTGCGATGCATGTATCCTAGCATTGTTTTTAGTAACTTTGTCATGGGTCCTCCCGGACTGCGATTATCCTGCCGATCTTGTTTAAGTAATGACGCAGTAAACTTAGGCTGGCTTTATGTCTGGATATCCTTGAAATTAACAGACTTCACTGCTTGAATCTCACTAAGAAGGACTTAATAAACACAGTAGAGTCGCTTGGATGAATAACTGACAAAATTAAGAGTATAGAAAATTATTAACCTTCCCTTATAATCTCATCAGCCCCAGTCCGAGTACTGTATACAAAGTTTAAAGCAATTAATTATGACAAAGTTATTATTATTAGAGACTGTCAATTAATAATGTTAATTTTAGAGCTTAAAAAGATGGTGTTGCCTAAATTATTTTGTAAACATGTTCTTGCAAACAATCTCATTAAATAAGTTATAGTGTTGTGTTCCAAAATGAAATTGTAGTTAAAATTTTTTAAAAAGTAATGGATTCACCTCTCAAACCAGGCATGCTCCGCCTATAAAAGTCATTTTGAAACATTTTACCAGTAAAATTCGATTAAGGACAGTTCTCAGAGGAGCAAAAAGATTTTTAGAATGTTCATCAAAAGATCCAAACTTTATGTTGTACTGTCTTGCCACATTTATATACTGTTAAGATTGAAAGGTGTAGTACCTGTGGGTTTACGCCCCAAAATGACCCACTGGCTCTATATACAACAGTCAATTCTACTATCACCTACGGTTTGGCAGTGTGGAGGAGGAAGACTGAACAACAGGAGGCCATCGAGGTTCTACCAGAATGCAGAGAGACTGGTGGCCTGTCTGTTGATTACGAGGGTCTATAGCAGGGCCGGATTTTCCTATAGGCTAACTAGGCTTCAGCCTAGGGCCTCAAGATCAAGAGGGGCCTACATTTAAATTGTTAGCAAAATTTTAGAATTAGTTCTCGACTTTTTTTTTTTTATTTATTACCCATGCCACATTTTTTTTTTTTGTAAAGGTTAGTACCAATAACAACATGTCTCATTTAACATATTGATATACAGAGTGTATGCGAAGGAGTGGTCGAAACTTCGGGAGATCATTCAGCAGCTCAAATGCAACAAAAAATATTCTATTCACTTTGGCCCGATTCTCAATAGTGTCCAAGATATTTGCATTTTTAACTTTTCCATTGATATTCGCGTTTTTCACCATAAAAACGGCCGTAACTATTATATCCTGTATACTACAACAAATCTGCTCATTCCAAACGAAAGAGCATTAAATTTCCTATAAATTTGCTCAATACCGAGCCTCAAAACGTTTCCTATAAAAATGAAATGTTTGCTTAAATGTCTAAAAAAATCGTTCTCGATGATTTTTGTTAAAATTTTCAACTGTATTTTTTCAATGATTAATGAATCAAGGAGTCACCCAATTACAGGAAAAGTTCCACATTTATTGAGCTTCAAGAACATATGGATTTTTTTTTGGTTTTTAATAAAACCCTACCCTGAACAGAGGGGTGTAAATGCAGAAAACTGGGATTTTGAGTAACCTACCTTTCACTACTAATTTACTCAAATGTCAATTTTTGGAGAAAGAACAAAAAGAAAAGTAACCATTTTATATTTTAATTATTATTAATTAACTTTGATGAAAAAAACCTCCATTATGTCGTTAAAAATATTTATTTATTTACTTTTGTAACAGAATTCTCTCGAAAACTCAATTTGATAATGCATTTATCGGATTATTGTTTGCATGTGGTGCATATGAGGTCAAAAAATGTACGATATTGCCCTTTTCTATGGAACAAAAAAAATAGAGACGAGCATTCTTCTCAAAAACTATGAGCAGAAATGTGTAGACGGAAATTTTGAGGTTTGATTTATTCGATTGGATCAAAGAAATCATCGCTTACAAACCGATAAATTTGCTTTGATTTCTAAATTTTGGAACAAATTCGTGAAGAACAGTCAAAACTGTTCTAACCAAGAGCATAGATCTCTTCCAAGGACAATTGTTCCCAACAAAGTCAAGATACAGATTTACTCAGTACATGCTAATACGAGGTGTGTTCAAAAAATAAGGTGAATTTTCATTTTTCTTAAAAAATATTTATTTATTCATCGATTTTTATTTTGTCTCCTTCAAAGTAGTCCCCCTCAGATATAATACATATGTGCCAGCGTTTTTTCCAATCCTCGGAACAGTTCTGATATGCACTTTTTGGTATGTCCTTGAGCTCTCTCAGCGATTCGGTTTTTATCTCCTCAATCGTCGCAAATCTCCGTCCTTTCATGGGTCTCTTCAATCATGGGAACAGGAAAAAGTCGCAGGGCGCCAAATCTGGTGAATACGGTGGCTGAGACATGATAATGTCATTCAACAATTCCTGAGCGATGCTCATGCGACGGTTTTTTTGATCAAAATTCAGCAATTTTGGAACGAACTTCGCTACTACACGCTTCATGCCCAAAATTTCCGAAAAAATTGCAGGACATGTGCCAACCGATATGCCGACAACCTCAGCAACTTCTCTAATTGTGATTCGACGATTCTTCTCAACATTTTCATCGGTTGTTGATGTGCTGGGGCGTCCAGGGCGAGCGTCGTCATTCACATCTTCTCGACCTTCTGTGAAAAGCTTGTACCACTTGTAAACATTTTTTTGACACAGAGTACTCTCACCGTACGCCACTCTCAACATTTCAAGTGTTTTTGAGCACTTAATTCCATTTTTTACACAAAATTTGATTCAAATTCGTTGATCCATTTTTTTCGACAGAAGAAAATCGCCGAACTCGCAAAACACTTGTTTTATTTATGCCTCTAACATACAAACTAAACATGCTATATAGCTACAACTTTGAAAATATGTTCGAGACAAGTGTACCAACATAAAAAAAAAAGACAATCGAAATTCGAATGTACGTAGCCCGCGAAATTTGAAAATTCACCTTATTTTTTGAACATACCTCGTATATATAGGACAAATTTGGTATCAAATCTTGGCTAGCGTTCGATGCAATAAAAGGCTTTCCATTTTTGGGAAAACGTGAAAGCAGAGAACCTTCAGTTCCGCTTGGTGTGTTTGTCGCTCTGAAATTAGCAGCAATGTACACAGCTCGTGGGAAGAAATATAACCGTGGAAAATTTCGGAGATGGCCTCAACAAATAGTCTTCAGTATCCTAGACTTAGCCCCGGGATAAATGGTTGGATTTTGTATTAAAAAAAACTACCGGAAGTGAAATTTCAAGGCAAAATTTGTGTGTTACCATTGCAAAGGCATGACAAATATTAGTACACGAACAAATGGTCGGACTATAGCCAAATAAGATACTGCAAAGGCAATAAGGCTAAAAAATGATGTCTTAACTGTAAAAAATAAGTATGCGGGAAATTTGCAGTTGAGAAGCCTATAATTATAAAAAATGATGCAATAACGAGATTTATCTTTAAACAAAAGAAACTATGCTTTTTCATAGTTAAATAATTATTATCTTTATTTTATAATAAGAAATTTAAGTAATTTTAAAGTCCGGTCATTTGACCGCTCGCGGTAGGAATAGTTATGCATAAATGTCGGCAGGTTTAGTGTTAAATATCAAACAAATTCAGTGT
The DNA here is from genome assembly GCF_049639745.1 of Rhodnius prolixus. NCBI lineage: Eukaryota > Metazoa > Arthropoda > Insecta > Hemiptera > Reduviidae > Rhodnius > Rhodnius prolixus. Next base: position 144,832 of record NW_027411618.1, read on the forward strand.
TTTAAAAAGAAACTGAAAATCTGTATTATTAAGGAAGAATCTTGTGGATGTTCACACCAGAACTGTTTATACTCAGGAGATTTTAAGAAAAACATGTATTTGTGGCGTGAAGTCAATTTATAGAATTTGACACGTTCGTAATACTGCTGTGTCTAGAATTGGAGGAATGCAATAGCTGGGGATATGTAGAGTGAATGTTTGTGCTAAGGGGTAGCGGTGAAGTTTAGTTCTAAGATAATGTATTCACCCACGCTAGAGCGTCAAATCAAAGAAAACGCGACAAAGCGGTACTACGCTGCCTTAGATAAGCCAATATAAGAATACATTTCATCACAAAGGCTAAATTTAATCGCTATCTTATTTCGCAGCGTGAAACGTGAAAAAAAAAAAAATAATAAAAATAAGAGGCTGAAACTCCTTATTGGCTGAAAAAGTTTCACTATACTTCTTTGCCACAGCCTTCCCAATCTTACATACCAAATCTCAACTCTACTCCACCTTATAGTGTTCAAATCCCACTTGTGGGTAAAAATTCAAGGCCTTAGCAAAGAGCATTGCCTCTATAAATCCCTCTAGTCATACACCCGCCTTCGTACATTGCATTACAAATCTTTTCGCTTCCTGCCATACTTCTAACATATCTTTTCATCAGATTGTGATTTTTTTTTAAAATGCGTTTTGATCATCTCCTCTGAATACAGAAAAAGACTTAAGGTAAGTGGGGGGGGGGAGATGCCAGTAGGGGGAAGATGCAAGTATCGTCAGATTTTGCATATCTACAACTGGATGACAGCAATTGCCTACGTTAAAGTGTGTAGTAAACAACTGTGAATACCGTGCTTGTGAATATTTCTATTTACATCTAGTTTAATCGTCGTTAAACTGAAAATTCAACTCTTTGAACTTGGTGAGTACACATATTATAATATTTCGTTGTCGATTCTTAAGGTTTGGTGATGGATTGACTAGATTAAACGTAATAATTCCGTGATATTTGTGTCGTGTACATCTTGGTGAGTACGTGTTAGCTTGAAACAACATGACTGAAGCCTTAGTACAAAAATAAACCTATGTGGCGTCTTCCTCCAGTGTTTGGGGTAAGATGCCACCTATTGAAGTGTTTCAATTTCATATTGATTCTCATTCATTATTACATTATAATGATATATTTTATAATATAAAATCAATATAAAACAGTTACTGACACACGAAATATAGTTTTTGTATAATACATTAATATTATTAACCCTTGAGCCGTCTCCTTATGTGAAGTGCCATAATCCCTCACCTCGGGCCATATTGACCCAGCATTAAAAACTATTAAATAAAAAGGAAAACTAACTAATATCATGTTATAGGGAATAGAAATCAAAGACAAAACTTTTTGGCAGCAGGCCCTTAACAACTGGATCCATTCAAACCCGGGACGCAGAATCACCAGACTTCCAAAATATCACTGTTGGAAATGGCAGCGTGGGATTTCCTGCATGCAGAATTTATCCATACGATCCGCAAAAAATTCCCGAACATGCTTATACCATCTCTTACAATATGAAAGAAAATTTGAATGCCACACGAGAAGTTAACGCATCTCTGGCAATAGCTTCAACAAGCAGCAGCGGTGGCATCACTTCTTTTGAAGAAATTAGTCCTATCCCCAGATTTCAGAAACCCAAGCAAACTCGAAGAAAGAAACAAACTGCTGAAGTTCTTACGACGGTGGAGAAACGGGAGGCATTGAGAAGAATGGCTGCTCTGCCGACAAAAAAAGTGGTATACTAATTGGTCTGTATGATGCTAAAAAATAAAATAGTCCAAATTCTTTCGTATTAACCGCTTACCAATCTATCTGTGCATTACATATATTCTGATGTGTGTAGATTCTGAGCGGGAATGAATGAGACGGGTTGATGAAATTGTGATGAGTTGATGAATATGAAGCGGCAATTAATGAACACTTTACTGTCACAAGACGGCAGTTTAATATATTATACAAAAACCGAGTTAACTAAATTAAACGCAATAATTAATGTTGGTTTAACAATTGATAATAATTAATATAGTCGAACCTCTCAATGACGGGTCACTGGCGAGGGAAAGCAAAGTGGCCGCTGTTTGGAGGTGGCCGTTAGAAGGAGTGTAGGCAAGTTTCATAATGAAAAAATATGGGCTTTTTTCTCCAAACAAATATTTAAAAATTGTTTATTATTAATAGATTTAAAAACGTGCATAATTGAGTAATTATTTAGCTACATGATATGCATCAAATTTTTCTTAATTATCAAAAACAAATTATCAAAAAACTACATATTATTGACTTATTTAATAATTTTTATAATAATCATCACATTTATTCATAACAATAATAATTTATGGTAAAATTATTCATCATACTATCATCTATTATTAGAAAAATAGAAGAACTTTCGGCAAGTTGACGATGGCTCGATTTGGTTTTTGCAAAATCTTCCAACTCATTTATTTTCTCTTCTAGAGTTAAACCACTTTCGTTTGAGAGACATATCGAAAAAAATAATATTGTTCGTCCAAAGTTGTATTGAAAAATGATTAAAATGGTACAAGATGTATGGAGCTTATACAGGAAACTTTAGGAAAAACCAGGAAAAAACAAAAACTTGAGAGGGGATAATTATTTTGATCACCGCGTCAAAGGAACTTTTAAGAATAAGGTGGTCGTTGGAGGGAGGTGAAACATTTAATCCGTTCCCCAAAATCAATGTCCGCGGTCGCTGTGTAGAGTCACCGTTAGACGGAGGTTCTTTTATATAGACAAGTGTATTAGGGGTAAAACGGGGAAATCCAAAAACTGCCCGTAAATGGAGGTGGTCGCTAGTGAGATTGTCCTTTATGGGAGGCTCGACTGTATTAGTCAAATATTATATATGAATATGGATGGCAGTGGATTGGTTGAGTAATTGGGAAGTGGTTAACCTTTGCTGGAGTCATCATGCTGCAAAGATTTTTTTACAAACACGGTGCACCAATAAGAAGAAACGCATGAATTTTCTTGTTCTAGCACGAATCCCTATCCTCAAAAAATTGTATTTTTTAATTCTAATTTTGACAGTGTGATCTAGAAATCGGTCGGTTTTAAGGCCACACATGTGTCCAGTGACTTGGTCTTGTTGACATCGCATGACTTCGTGGCTTGTTTACTTTGTATTCCGCAGCTAACGGGGGAATACCCCAAATTTTTGTATCACTTTTTTCTCTATCACGTTGTACTTCAACTTAAGCACAGCATTTCGTTATTCAGTGTTGAAAGTGTTCGGTATATCACATGTATTGACATATCTACTGATGATAGCATTTTTGATCCAGTTCGTAATAAACGGGCGCACTTGTTAACAAGTAGCGAAGTCGATTTTTATTCCTAATTTCAATTTAAATTTGTAAATGTAATTATGGACTGAATTTTCATTGAACACTAATTTTATTTACTTATATTGTAATAAAAATTAATTGTTTTTGTTTTATAAATATGTAATATGGATTCCCGTGGCTTCAGTCGATGATCTGAAACGTCGAATAACTCTAGCCTGCCTAGATCTTGACTTTGCCACCATAAGTGCTGCTACAAGCAAAGCGTGTGAGTCCAGAGTTTTGGCTTGCCTATCCGTTCATGGGTGCCCAGTTTGAACAGCTTCTTTAAAAAAAATAACGTAATTTTAACAATAAACTGAAATTTGTTTTTTTTTGTATTTTTAGGAGCTCAAGTACTATAAAAATATGAAAAAAAAAAAAAAAAAATAATGTATATAACGTTTCATTTGAAAAAAAAGTTGGATGCTGTATCTCGGAATATTGGGGTTTAAAAAAATGGGCCAATTACTGAAAATAAACTAGACTAAAAATGATTAAATACGTGTTTTTTAAGTCAATAGCTCGGCATAAAAGTAAAGTAAAGTAATCGCCTATTTTTTCAGGCGGGGCTTAACGTCCAACTACCAATTAGGTGTCGTGGACGGAGGCGACCAGCAAACGTACTTTACTATTTCTCATTTAACCATTAAATAAAATCTAAGGCCAAGACCGGGAATCGAACCCAGTACCACAATGCATATTAGCTTTGCAGGTCTCGATAGCTCGGCATTATAAAGAAATACAAAAAAATGACTGAAATTGGCAGTATTTTTTCATCCTATTAAAACAATTGAATCACTCACCAAAAATAATGAACAGTAAAATATTTATTGTATTTAGGGAAGGGATTAGCTATGCGGTTAGCGTACTGGACACCCACGCGGAGGTCCCTGGTTTGAATCCAGCTGCTGACCCTTAGATTTTCTCTTCCTAGAAGCTTCTTATAGCTCACTGTCCGGTGATGGATAGTGTTGTCTGAAACGAGAGAACACTGTCCGGAGGCCGGAAGTGAACTGAAAAAAGCTCCGGGCGCCATTAACCTTAGATGTTGACGCGCCTTAAATTATTAAAAAAAAAAAAATTATTGTATTACTGTGTTTCAATTCTCTAAATTGTTCTATTTGTAATATCCAGGCCCTGAAGAAGGCAATATAATACAAATATGTCGAAACGTTAGCAAAAAGACGAGTTGTTGGTTTTATTTGGACCGATTCCTCGCCAATTTGATTCCTTAATAATTGAGTATATTATTGGTATTTGTTTTTTTCTCATTTAGAATGTACTGTTCGAGAAAAATATTTTTTGTCTGCCACTTTCCATTGTGAACATTGAAAACCTCGTTTGCAACAGTCTCTCTTTCTAATGATAAGGAGTAAGAAATAGTTTTTTTTGTATAGAGCTGGTAAAATTTAGTGCGCAGTAGAAAGAGAATAGTAGCGTATTGTCACGGCAGATTGGCTCATGTAGGCGGAGGTCACAGGGCTGAAATTAAATCCAATGTAGAGCCGGGCGTGTCCTAGAGTGGACTATGCTCTTTCATTATCTTATTTGACTTAGGCACGACCAAGTAACACTTTACAAAGTAGTCTAGTTTTAATTACACATTGCTACTTTTAACAATACCAAAACACTTAGTGCCATGGTTTTCTTATTTAGAGATTCTCAAATCACATAATTCAATAATTTTTCTTACAATTAGATTAATAAAAAGTAAAAAAATAATAATATAATATACAGGATGATCCGTTTAAAACGCACCAATCGCTAATAACTTTTTAGGAAAGCGGAATTTCGAAAAAACCCACGAAGTAAACTATATGTTTTTTTGGTTTAGTTTTCAAATTTTTCACTCCCGACGCTGTATCTTCATTTTTGGCGGAGTTACGGCCAACAACCCGATTGGGGTTTCATAAGGACCACTGGTTTTGACAATAATTATGAAAACTGCATAAAAAGGTGTTAATCCCGTTTCGATATCCTTCATATTAGTTGAGAAATTTAAGATCAAAGTGACAATTTTATCTATTCGTGATAGGTTTTCAATATTAATTTTCCACCAGAAATACACGTTTTGGGAGATCCTCTGACTGTAAAAATGTTATTTACTACGCAAAGTACAAAAATATTAATAATAATTGAAGATTTTAAAATATGAAGTGTAATGTAATGGTTGTGGGTGAATCAGGATAAATTTGTTTTATCATCAAATAAAAGCAACCAGCGCATCATTTTTAATGCACCCCGGATGCAAGACTTCATGACCTATGATTACGGTAAGAATATCTTGCCAGGGTGTTGGTCTAATGATCAAGAGCGTGGCTTTGTAAGTGAGAGATCACCAGTTCAAATCCCGCGTATGCAGTTATTAATAATACTTAATACAACATAATACTTTTTTTTTAATATGATGTAGTATGCCAGACCACATACGGCCAATGCCACTGGAGGAACTGCTCGCCCCTCGTTTAAATGGGATGTCCTGAACCATCCCGCGCATTCCCCTGACCTAGCACCTTCAGATTACTATCTCTTTACCTCCCTGGGTGGAAAAAGGTTTTCAACCGACGAGGAGGTGAAGGTTGAGGTGGAGAAATGTATAAGAAACGCTGTAATGAATAGCGTTAGTTGCTAAATGTTAATTTTAGTAATGTTAATGTGTTAATAAATCAGGTTACTACTTATAAGTTTAGCGAGTTTTATTATTTATCAAACCCACATATTACTTAATAACTAGTGGCAGTCACTAGTTGTAAGTAATGTTTTTAGTAAAAGGACAAAAACTTTACAATATGTATGTTACTAATGTAACCAGATAATGTTTTTGTTCAAATAAACATTTTTGTAATCAACAAAAATTCAGTACACTTATCGTACTTTCTGGACATGCCTTATTAGTAGCAGTCGAAAAATCCATTCACCTAATTAACTTAAAATAATTAATTATTAGTTCCTAATTAAATTGGCTTGGTATATATTAACTATTAATATATTAATATTAAGCGTTTATTAATAATATCAATAATTTCGTAATCAACAACTCATCTTATGATTCTTATAATGAATCAATAAGTCGATTGCAGTAACAGCAGAATTTTAATTGCGGACAATAAAACATCCGCAGCAACTTATTAAAAGATGTCTTTGCTCTTTTGCGACAAACGGTGCAAATTGATATCCAAAAACAAATAACTGTGATAACAACTTAGTGGCTGCTTTCAAGAAAGAAAGATGTGGTTGCAAAGCCCATTAATGTAGAAATTGAAGTGTTTCCTCTTCTAGTTAAAGGCTTTGCGCCAGGAATTCCTTCCAAAAAATTGACGTTACTTTCAAGTAAGTAGCACTTAACAACTTAGTTTTATACTAGGCATTTTTACCATAAACCTGCCACTAACTCAAAAGCAAATGTAACAAGATACGATCCTTGCCGGTTGAATTAACTTCATTTTATTACTTAGACGCTTTGCGACACTCTTGGCATTTCATAAGGACAGAACTTTTATATTCATTGCCACTTATTTTATCAAAATAAATTCCTTATGAACTCGCCGGGGGAATATTTTTTAAAAGTTACAAAATTTCAAAACTATGGTTTAGGGGCGAACATTTCGGTGTAATGGCCTTTCTACAACTTGGTACTTTTGTAAAACATTTAATTGCTCGTTAAATGACAAAGGTTACTTACTGATTCTAAATCTTAGACCAGCGTTTCCCAATCTTTTTTGGCTCGGTACCACTTGGTAGTAAGTACATCATTCTAAAATTGTACCACTTCGTAAAAATGATTGTATTTCGTGAAATTTGTTATTCCAAATGTGTTATTATATTACTATTATCTTAATTTGTATAAAGATACAATGTAACTGCTACAAAAGAGTTCAAGTTATGTACACTTTATAAACTTTGTAAATTGTAAGATCTTAGTTTTAAAACATTTTTTTAAAACAATTAAAAATTGCGTACATATTTTTCTCTTCAAAATTATTAATTAATTTACAAAGTTCTTCTCTAGGATTATTATACTTTGCTCCCAAATCTTCTAAATTAATTTCTTTTAAGCATTCAACTACCTGTAAGTACCAATTAAATTTAATGTTGCTTGGATAGAGCTTACTCATTACAATCCAGTCTCTTTAAGCAGATTTTTACATAGTTCTGTCACATGATAATTCTATTAAATTTTCTTTATCTTTTATTGATAATGATGTAGTTTTTCCTAAATTTTCTTTATAGAAGGGGTTTTGAAATCCAATTATCATTTGTGTTTTCGGGTTTTGGAAAATACTCCATGAAAGACAATTTTAATCCTGTTAAATGTGCTATTATATTTTCTCGTATATCTTGAGACAGACTAACCTTATTACTGTACAATATTAACAACTTTACTGTATAATATTATTGATTAAAACATTTTTTATAAATTATAGGAAAAAACGTTTCCAGGATATTTTTATGATTTAATTTTTTGTTTATTTTTTAATGTCCGCTATTAATGATTATTTTTCGTGTACTACCAACCAGCAACTCGCGTACCACAGGTTGGGAAAGGCTGTCTTAGACCGAAAGAATAGTTTGAAGGGATTGTACGCCCTTAAAGATGGAAACAGATTGGACGGCAGGAACTTTTGAGGAATGATTAATTATTATTCTAAGGCACAGGATTGGTCCTATCTTACCCGACTGAAAAGCGTACCTCTCATCCAACTCTTTTATTCAATCTTCACACTGGTTACATTTCTAGTCTCGTTCTAGTACATTCCCAATTCCGTCAGAAACAGATTTATAAACTTTTCCATCTGTATTACCTCCACTCCAAAGACTATCAATCTGCTTTGCGCAAAACGCGGACTTCTTCCAAGGTATGCAACTAGCAACTCTTCATTTCCACACTTTACACTGTTCCAGCCTAATTATCTTCATGTTGAACAATTGGGTGAGCCACTGGTGATTGTCCGATAATCAGCGCACCTCTAAAGAATCCTTAGGTCTTAACATTCTGAATTAATCTTTTCGATAGGGTCAAAACAGTTAAAGTTGACGCAATCTCATGTCCATTTCTTGTAATTCCGACTCTTTTATTCTGGCCATAGTTGGCAACATTCTGGGGCCTTAGAAGGATTGAGAAAAACCGAACTTCATTAATAACCTGGATTCCAAAACGATGCCCTGGGACCCGGCCAGAAAAAAGGCTCACTTCTTTCTTCTGACCTAATTCATTAATACTTCTTGTACATCCCTTTACCAGCATTGATGAACACCCTGGAATTTCATAGCGTATTTTTAACACGATAACTGACCATCAGAGAAAATTCTTATTACATTTTCTGTTTTTCGCTAGTCTATTACCTGCAAATTACACTCTATGATGGCCGCGTAAGTTCTGCTTGAAAAACAGTTGTCGGACATCCAAAAGGTAGATTGGCCTTTACATTCTTACCTTATCTAAAATTTGGCCCTATGCCTTAATGCCTTGGACCATCTCTGTGGCAAATCAAGTTTCTTTACTCGGTATAAGGTAAATCCTCAAATTCCAATTCGCTTTGGCTCGTAAGAGTAAACGAATTTCCAATTCCTTTGGCCAGATAGATAGATAGATAAAAATTTATTTAATAAATGAAAATATACGAGGTGTGGCTATTAAATAACGAGACTATTGCTATAAAACATTTTATTTTAAATTTAAACATATTTAGTTATTATCACCTTCAATATACCACTCCCCTATCTCAACAACGCTCCATGCGAATTTACCATTGTTCGAAACAGTGCTGGAAGTCTTTATTCTGTGAGCTCCTGCATGACGCGTGCCGCTTTTTCTTTCACAGCTTCAACGGACTGAAATACGTGTTCCTTTTAATGCAGATTTGACTTTGGGGGAACAGATAAAAGTCATATGGGGCGGCCAGGTCAGGCGAATATGGGCGGATGGCTTAAAACTGGGATGTTTGTACTTGGCTAGAAACGTCTTGCGACAGACAATGCAGTGTGAGCCGGCGCCGTTGTCTTGATGGAGAACCCCGTGACTTGTTCTTCCAACAAATCGGGCCGTTTTTTTCCGTACTCTTTCACAGGAGTTGAGCAAGCACCTCACGGCTAGTAATGTTGATTAAGTCATCATCTCCGACGTCTTCATTTAATTTTGAATTAGTACAGTTCGAAAAAGTAAACAAAATAATATTAGGGAACAGATTAGCTCTGTGGTTAGCTTATACTGGATTCAAAATGCGGAGATCCCGGGTTCAAATCCAGCAGCTGGCCCTTACATTTTTTTTCTGGCACAAAAGAACACTGTCAGGAGATCGGCAGTGCACTAGAAAAAAGCTCCGGGGGTCAATGATCTGAGATGTTGACGGGTCTTAAATTAAATAAAAAAAAAAAGAAAAAGTGACTGAAATTGGCAATACTTTCTCTCTCTATGTGGATGATTAAATCAGTCACCAAAAAATAAGATGAAAAATACTCGACAATATGGACGCTATATTTATATAAATAAACAGTTAATTCAAGGAATTGAAAGAAGAAAAAGCAGACTTCAATTACATCCTTTTATTTGAAATGTTTCCCCAAGAGGAATTCAATTTTAGAGATGTTATGAGTTTTAGGAGGTTAGGCTAGCCATTTAAAATGGTCGGCCCGGTTGAGTTTTCAAATCTAGCAGCTGTATAATATTTTTTATATTAAAATCAGTAAGGAAATGGCGGGGTAATTGTTGGTGGAGCGAATGACGGTCAGAACACTAGACAAGCTACTTAAACATTATATCTGTGTTGTGGAAGCTTCTAGAGATTTAGCATCAATTTGTAGAGCCGGCGAAGAGGGGTTAGCTGGTGATTAATTTGAGTGGCGCGCCCAGCCTGGGATATAAATATAAGCAGGCCCGGGCCCGGCTGACAGCCACGCCTCACGCCAAGATAAATGGCTTGGCTCACTCAAGATAACACTCTAATACCTACTCCATATTAGCGTCATTGATTGATAAATTATTGCCAAGCTGACCCGTCCATCCATCTCCACTTCTTTGTAAACATCTATTACACGCCAAATAATACCGCTAGGCGACAATGTTAGTCCTTCCATTCTGCCTTCACAAGTAGTTTTCAACACAGATTTTCAAAGCGAGTAAATAGTTTATATGGATACAGTAATAAAATACCATTTTGATTAGATATTTACTACCATATTAAATGTTTGCTCTTGGTAAATATTAACCTAGTTTTGTTTCTGGAGAAAAATATGAAGCAGTTGCTCTTCGACGTCTAACATAATAATTTTTGTTGGTGACTTTAGCTGGTTATATTTCGATATCTGGCACTTTTCCCAGTGGCTTTCTATATCCGATTTGTGCATGCCACTTTCTGGACCAATAAAATTGCATCTTTGGTTCCCTTGGCGGTGAACATTACTAGATGTGTATATATAGTTTTCGTGACCGCAAATTGTTAAACTTAGGATGGAAGATTTGCGAGGAATCGGTCAAATAAAACAACTCATCTTTTTGCCAACGTTTCGACAAATATATTGTCCTCTTCAGGGCGTGTCTATGCGGGTTGGTTGAGTTACAGAAACTAAAGTAACTCAACCAACCCGCATAGCCACGCCCTGAAGAGGACAATATATTTGTCGAAACGTTGGCAAAAAGACGAGTTGTTTTATTTCCTCGCAAATCTTCCATCCTAAGTATTACTAGATATGTCCAGTTCCTCCGTTCCAACAGTCGGAAAAAATGGCCGATCCATATTTAATGAGCTCTTCTATTTTATTCATTTGTGTTGTATCTTTACTATTGTATACCTTGATTAGAAATGTTACTCCAGTTTGTTGCGACAAAGGCCCCCAAATTTCCATTGGAATGTGTGATATTGTGAACGCTGATATTTCACCATTATTTATTTTTTTTCAGCAGTCAACGTAGTCCGCTACCTTGGGCTTTACCTTGTTGACAGAAGACTTACATGGAACCCTCATACTCGACTCAACAGAACTCAACAGACGCTTCCGACAACCGAAAAGACTAATCGACAACAGATTAAAACTCACTCTGGACAACAAAAGACTTATCTAGTAAGTATATTAAAGCCAGTCTGGGGTTCAACCAAACTCTCAAATTTGCAAAGGATCCAGTCGTTGCAATCTAAAATTCTTCGCTCTATAGTAAACTCTCCTTTATACGTCACCAATCAAACCATTTACTCAGACTTGAACATTCCTTTCGTGCAACACAAGTTGCTGAAAACACATTACAGTAAATTCCATCTTAGCATTCAAATACATCACAATCCACTTGCACAACATCTATCTTCAAGAACATTTCCAGACAACACTTCCAGGACGTCTTAAAAGACAGTGGCCTCGAAAGGATTGTATTTAGACAGTCGACTAACCTGGAACCCACTCACTAGACTGAAAAGACACGAACTCAATAGACGATATGGACAACTACGAGGACTGGTAGGGCGGAGATCTGAATGTACAGAACAAACTGACTCTATACAAGACACTACTAAGACCCATCTGGACCTGCGGAGCTGAGCTGTTGGGGCTCTGCGAAACCATCCAACATCCAAAGAATCCTTTCAATCTAAAGTCCTTCGGCATATCGTCAACGCTCCTTATTATGTATCCAATTTAACCCTCCACACAGACCTCAATATCCCTTTTGTCAATGACCTAATACATTCTCGGCTTCCTTAATTTCCATAATAGCCTAACCATACATCCTAATCCCCACAGCACAAGCCTTATCCACAACAACTCATCCCGACAGTCCTCCACGACGCCTGAAACGACGTTAGCCCTGCGACTTTTGGCTGGCACCTTTCAACATGCCTTCCAGATTGTGGCGCTGGATCCACCATGTTGTAAATATGTAGAGGTTGTAAATAAATAGTAAATAAATCAATTAAATTAAGTTAATAATAGTAAATAGGTTCTTCGACTTACTAGTCTAAACTAAGTCGAAACCCGCCCGATTGGGGCAGCTGGATTCTTCCATCATTATTTTTACGTCTTATGGTCATGCTATCGTCTATCTTTACAATGGAATCGACTTCGCCATTTTCTTTTTGTCATTCTGCTTCCGCATGCTTCTCCTGTACATAGGTTACTTCCAATCAACTACTATTTTGTCGTGTCATTTCTAGTTACTTTTGACAGAATTACAAAACAAATCAAAAGACATTTGTCATTTTGTGAATTGACCATTCAATCCTGTTCAATGCCGATTGCAATATTGTTTCCTTCAGTAGGCTGTATTTCTGGAAATAACTGACAGGCTCATTACCTTATTTTACGGCCAGCTCAATAGATCAAATGACATGCGGTTTGTACGTAAAATAATAGGTTATGTTTTTCGCGTTTTTGTTTGTTGTTATTCATTTATTTAGGCGAAAGAACCTGTCACAGCTATGATATTGCACTTAACATCACTTAATATTAATTATTTGACTCTCTCTTTTCGATATATGATGTTATTTAATCGAATCAAGGGTAAAGTTTATGACCAATCTGTTTAAAATCAGAAATGATGAGCCCGGTGAGGTAAGGTAGGAATTCTATTGTGTTAGATTGAGCCCTTCTGCAGGGCACAATGTCAATTAATTAATACATAATTAGCTTTTATGAGTTTTAAAAGACATAAAATTTCGGAGACATCGTAGCGCCCAGGCTTGGTGTTCTTGTGTATCCTAAATGAAAAATGTAAAAGTAAAATAATTGCTTATTTTTTTTCGGGCGCAGCTTAACGTCCAGCTACCAATTAGGTGTCATGGACGATGGAGGAAGAACATTCTTTATTACAGACCATTTTTTTTTAGAAACAAATAAAAAGTAGTCTTACGCGGAATTTGAACTGGCGATCTCCCACTTACAAAGCCACGCTCAACAGACCTTCATATCCAAAATGAACTTACATTTCTTGCTGAGAACGTGAAAGTGAGGTGTCCAAAGAGGGTATTAGCACGACCCCCACACAAGTTTTTTGGTACTTCTAAAGGAAAAGATTCCCAGTATACTACCGGCCTCCGGACAATGTACAAGGTGTGGCTATTAAATAACGAGACTATTGCTATAAAACATTTTATTTTAAATTTATACATAATTAGTTATTATCACCTTCAATATACACCCCTCCCCTATCCCTACAACGCTCCATGCGAATTTACCATTGTTCGAAACAGTGCTGGAAGTCTTTTTTCTGTGAGCTCCTGCATGACGCGTGCCGCTTTTTCTTTCACAGCTTCAACGGACTGAAATCGTGTCCCTTTAAATGCAGATTTGACTTTGGGGAACAGATAAAAGTCATTTGGGACCAGGTCAGGCCTAAAACTGAGATGTTGTACTTCGCTAGAAACGTCTTGACAAGACAATGCAGTGTGAGCCGGCGCCGTTGTCTTGATGGAGAACCCCGTGACTTGTTCTTCCAACAAATCGGGTCGTTTTTTTCCTTACTCTTTCACAGGAGTTGAGCAAGCACCTCACGGTAGTAATGTTGGATTAATTATAATCGATATTTTCATCCGTTTTGGACGTGGAAGGGCGACCTGGGCAGGTCATCATCTCCGACGTCTTCTCGGCCATCTTGGAAACGCTTGAACCACTCAAAAACTTGCACACGTGATTAACATTCATCGCCATAAACTTCTTTAATAAAAGATAAGTTTCAGTAGCGGTTTTACCTCAGTTTCATGTGAAATTTCCCGGCAATTCGTTGCTCTACTACAATGTGTAGTATCATGTTTTCGCGAAAAACGAAACTATCACCTCTTACACAAACGGTCGGTTCCGGTCAGACAGATTTTCTCTACATAACACGTGAGTCGCTGCAATCGAAAGAAGAAGGCTTTACGCTGCACAGATGTCGCGGTCGTTAAGATTTGGCGCATGCATAGTTCTTCTTTAGCAGCATCAGTCTCGTTATTTAATAGCTACACTTCGTAGTAGAGCAAGGAGCTGCAAGGAGCTCCTAGGAAAATAAAATAGAGCTAGAGCAGCTGGATTCGAACCCGGTATCTCCGCATGGAAGTCTAATACGCTAACCGCATAGCTAATCCCCTCCCTTAAAAAAGAACAAAAATTAAATTATTTTTACTTTCTTTTATTTCCATTTCATCGTTATTGTAAATATCATGGGTTTGGAAACAAATATCTAGAAGGTCATGAAATAAATCTTAGGAACAAAGCGGAAATTACTTGAGCAGGAAACTTGTGGAAACGAGAACACTCCGTTGGTGGTCGAAGGGTTAAGGGTACATCTAGGCAATGGAGGTGGTTGGGCTTCTCCACTATCCCATTTCAGTATAATTTATGGGCTTATCTTGTATTAAATATCAATAAGGATTGAATGTGTCCAGAAAATTCTAAATTTGAATAAATATGGCTGACCGCAATACTAATTACATTTTTGTACATTTTAGAAACTTTTTCCTTTTTCGAAAAAAAATACCTTTAAAGTAAACTTATAGTTTTCAATTTAACTATTTTTTAGTAAAATTGTCAAGAAAATGTAATAATTCCCCGCATCTGCTCATATAGTTTACCAAGATATACTTGAAGCGCATGAACTGGTTTTCAAATATTGGGCGTCTACGAACATATGACATTGAACTTTGTATCCGGTGACTACCATTGCTTCTCCGACCACCAAGTTTAAATTTGGTGAATAGTTATCGACGCATGACTTCATTATATATGTATGTATGTATAGTTCCAAAAAAATGGTAGGATTTCATCGCTACATATACTTAGGTTAGGCATACTGGTTTCCTATTTCTTCACGCTACAGACAAGAACTGTGGCCTAACGGTTGGGAATTAGTTTCGGAGAATAACGCAAATATACTAAACTTAATGTTGTTTTAAACCAAATGAAATAGAAGCGAACTAGAAACAGAAGATACCATGCAGATTTACGGTTGGGAATCCAGCTGCTAGCTCTTAGATGTAAAGTAAAGTAAAGCTAAAGTAATTGCCTATTTTTTAAGGCGAGCTTTACATCCAACTACCAAATTAGGTGTCGTGGACGGAGGCGACTAGCAAACATATTTTACTGCAAAATTTCTTTTATCCATTAAATAAAATCCATGGCCTCTAGACCGGGCAATCGAACCCAGTACCACAATGCATATTAGCTTTACAGGTCTAGCCTCTAACCGCTCGGCTATCGTGGCGCCTTCGCTCTTAGATGTTCACTTCCTAGGAGCTTCGAACAGCTCACTGTCCATCTATGAAAAAATATATAGGCTTCGTGGCCGTAAATTATTAAATTAAGGATTCAGAATTGGCGAGGAATCGGTCCAAATAAAAACAACAACTCGCCTTTTTGCCAACGTTTCGACAAATATATTGTCTTCTTCAGGGCCAGGATATTACAAATACAAAACAATTTACAGAGTCAGTAACATAGAAAATCAGTAATACAAAAATAAAATGTAAAATACAATAAAAAAAAAAAGTAAAGTAGAGTAATCGCCTATTTTTTCAGGCGGGGCTTAACGTCCAACTACCATTTACTAGGTGTCGTGGACGGAGGCGAATAGCAAACGTTCTTTACTATTTCTCATTTAACCATTAAATAAAATCCAAGACCAAGACCAGGAATCGAACCCAGTACCACAATGCATATTAGCTTTGCAGGTCTCGCCTCTTAACCCGCTCGGCTACCGTGGCGCCTGTAAAATACAATAAATTCTTTATAATTATTGAAAACTTATGGGTCTATGCGGGTTGGTTGAGTTACAAAAACTAAGAGCCAGAACTGGTGAACAGGTATATATATATATAGATATAGCGGGGCTTACAGGGGAATTTTGGTACTGACAATGGGACAGATACAATAGACTAATAACAATGTTAAATTTGACAAAAGAGTACATAAGATAGATATTGGGAAATTTCTTTTAATACAAAAACGTTAAAGACAAACATAGGAAAAACCAAAAAACCCTTATGAACTAAATACCATAAGAACCAAATGATTAGAAGTAAATTTAAAAAACGCAGCAATAATTATGTACACAAGTTAGATATCTATTTATTTTTTAATGATAAAATTGTAGCAGTTGGCTAAATTCGACGTGTCTGTCCTAAAGTTCACAGTGTTGTTTTGTTTCACTATATGTGGCGGCACATTTCTAGAAAATTACTGCTTTGTACTGGTTCTTTTCCCTATCGAGTACTGTCACATTCTGGAAGTCAAAATTGTGTTTGTTTTCAATGTGGTGTGTAAGTAGCGCGATGGAACTGTCGTATTTTCGTCTTACAATCATATTGATGCTAGTTCACCCTTGCCTTAAGAAATTGACTTGTCACTGTCTATCAACGGACAGTATAACGAGAGAAAACTGTCCGGAGGTGCACTGGAAAAAGCTCAGGGCGCGAATTACCTCAGACGTTACCGCGCCTTAAAAAAAAAAGGAAAGAAAAGTAATGTATAATAAAGTAATGACTATAATATCAGGAGGGCTTTACGTCCAATCTACGATCAGGTGACTTTTACACCCAATCAGCGATCAGGTAACCTTTACGTCCAATCAGCGATCAGGTAATCTTTACGTCCAATCAGCGATCAGGCATCGTGGGCGGAGTTTAGAAAATATCTTTTAATTACTCATATTAACTAACCCAGTGCCACAAAACATTTTAACTTCTCGGGTATCGCCTCTAATCGTTTGGCTACCGTGGCACCCTACAAAAAAGAAGTAAGGTGATCGTTAATTTGTAACTAGAAACAGTGGTGACTGGCATTTCTATCTAGACCCTGAGGTCGTGCATCACCTCCAGCGGAAGGTCCAAAAATTAATTCCATTATGCGTTTAGTTAAATCAAAACACACAGACTTTGTGTACTGATTCAATTAATTCGCTCGCTGTGTTGGCTATTAAAGGGATAATTTTACTTCTCCAATAGCAATAAAGTAGTAGCTAAATTTTCTAGTGAGTTAGATCAATGAAATAAATTGTGTGTCCCAAATATTGCGGTGATCTCTAACTACAGTATCATTTTACTCTGTTCCATTTTCAGCTTTTTTTCTCAGTACAATGGTGTTTCCACCGCACAGATGAATATCATAAAAAAGTTAAATGTTTTAAATGAAAAAAAAGAAAAAAAAAGAAGATTTTGAGTGAAATTGGATGACTGAAAGTTGAGGATTTGAGCATCAATATGGGATTAGAGATGCTGGTAAAGCACGCTGTAGAAATTGCTCTGTCTGCAATTAATAAAAATAAAAAAATTGTTGATGGATTGTCCAATTATCGTAATATTACAGGCTGTTGAAGTGACTATGTATTGCATTTCATATACCAATACATTATGGAAATTGGCTGCAATTAGTGTTACAGCTAAAACTGTGCTAGTATTCTAGGCTAGGTACCTGCACCCTGGTTCCACTCTACTACATTCGTTATAATGTTTTATTACTGTAGGACGCGCTCGTTATTATCTTTCTAGTGGGGGGTGCTGCACTTGTGAATATCATTCGTGTGATGTCTCCATGTAAGGGGAATTTGTATGACATTCTTTTGAAGGGTGGCCTATTTCTAGAGATAGTCAAGATCGTGAAGGTGATTTTGTATTTTACTGAATGAGAATTTTAAGGCTGCCCGGAGATACTCGCGGCAGAAGAATTAAATATCTACAGTAAGATTTAAAGGGTTACTTGTTACAGGACTTGAACGGGGTGAAGCCGAAATGTAGGTTTTCGGTTAGCCTAGGAAAACTAGCTACGGCCGTTCAGGATGAGGTTCTGTGCTGCCGAGATTGTTGGACGAGGAATAACTTATTCTAAGGTCGTGATTTTCTGGGACAGCCAGGCGGCTTTGCGAGCTATCGGTTCATACCAGGTCAATTCAAGGCTGGTTTGACACTGAAGGATCTTAGTGACCAAAATAAGGTCTTTCTGGTTTGGGTACCAGGCCATTCAGGACATAAGGGGAAACGAAGTGGCAGATTTATTGGCCCAGGAAGGCTCTGCGGGACACTTCGTTGTCCCGGAGCCATATTTTCGGGTCTCTAAGGGTATTAAGACTGCGGCCATTAAACTATGGGCGCAGACTAGGTCTCAGGAGTGGTGGAGGCGAAGGAGTTCATAGACTATTCGCCAAAGGCTGACCGCAGTATTAATCCGTCAAGGCCGTGCGGCTATCAGGATAATTGTAGGCCTATTAACCGGGCCACTGCAGGCTCAGAAAACACATGCATCGCATGGACCTGGCGGATGATAGCCTCTGTTGGTTCTGTCAGGAAGAGGAGGAGGAAACGGCACTGCATGTGTTGTGTCAGTGTGAGGGGCTCGTGTGGCTAAGGATGTTACTTCTCGGGGAGGAAAAAAACCAAGGACTGGTGAGCTTTACCCAGGAGTCGCTCTCCAGTATTAGGAGTCTGATTAAACGGACAGGTCTGGAGGGTGAGCTTTAGTGTGCCACAATAGATCCGAAGTGGTCGCAGTGGCGAAGGCCTTGAGGCCGCCATAGTCTAATAAATCTATCTACTGTACACCAGAAGAATCTATTTTTTATTGACGTTCTCTTACCTTTACTGTAGAGAATACTGTGATCGTGCCGATTTTCGACCTTGAGTATGCACCACCAGAAACCAGAGGTTACACTCCCTCCAATGTGTCCTTTCTCTAAGACAGCGTTTCCCAACCTTCTTTGGCTCGCGTACCACTTCGTAAAAATGCTTGTTTTTCGTGAAATTTGTTATTCCGTGTACATTATTTTATTATAATTATCTTTATTTGTATAGAGATACAATGTATCTGTCACAAAGGTGTTCTAGTTTATGTTCACTTTATAAACTTTGTAAAGTATAAGATCTTAGTTTTAAAACTATGTTTAAATAATTAAAAATTTCGTACATATTTTCCTCTTCAAGATTATTAATTAATTTACATAGTTCTTCTTTAGGAATATTATATTTGTGCCCATATCTTCTAAATTAATTTCTTTTAAGCATTCAACTACCTGTAAGTACCAATTAAATTTAATGTTGCTTGGTTAGAGCTTACTCATTACAATCCAGTCTCTTTAAGCAGATTTTTACATAGTTATCATTTAAGTTCTGTCACATGATAATTCTATTAAATTTTCTTTATCATTTATCGATAATGATGTAGCTTTTTCTAAATTTTCTTTGTAGAAGGTGTTTGATATCCAATTATCATTTGTGTTTTTGGGTTTTGGAAAATACACCATGAAAGACAATTTTAATCCTGTTAACAACTTTACAGTATAATATTATTAATTAAAATAATTTTTTTGTATTTTTTTTAATGATTTAAGGCGCATCAACATCTAAGGTTATTGGCGCCCGGAGATTTTTTCAGTGCACTGCCGGAGTCCGGACTGTGTTCTCTCGTTATAGACAACACTGTCCATCACCGGACAGTGAGCTGTAAGATCCCACGGGATCTCCACGTGGGAGTCCAGTACGCTAACCGCATAGCTAATCCCTTCCCTAATTTTTATGTATTATAGGAATAAACGTTTCTGATATTTTTATGCTGTATTTTTTTTTTTTTTTTTCTAATTTTTTATGTCCGCCATTATTGATTATTTTTCGTGGTAAGCGTACCACTGGTTGGGAAACGCTGCTTTAAGAGGTAAGGGTCTTATCTTACGAAGGTTTAACTGCATTGTTATTTAGTCAAAAAATTCTTTAACTGGTAATGTTTGTTGAATGATTTAAGGAACTTTTTTTCAGAGTACTGTCGGCCTCCGGACAGTGTTCTCTCGTTACAGAAAACATTGTCCATCAACGGAAACTGAGCTGTAAGAAGCTCCTAGGAAGAAAAAAAAAAATCTAACGGTCAATAGTTGGATTCGAACCCGGGACTTCCGCAATGCTACTCAACTGGTAATAATCTTAAGTTTAATGGATACTTATATTTAAACGAATTTTGGGTCCCTAGGCTTCTTTGTTAAGTTCCTGTAAATTGTGCGTTTTCCTATTGGTCAGTTACGGTTTAATACTTGTGAGAATTAATGTGAGACCAATATTCCGAAATTGGAGCTAGAACCTAACTAGTTACTCGTGGAAAGGAAAATCACAGAACCATTGACGTTTTAATCACCTGATAGGGTTATCTAGGATAGTACGGGATAGAAGCCTCAAGGATTATAGCGAGGATAAAGAGATTTATGGAATTTCTTACAGCAGAAACGAGGAACAAGTTTGATGCTAAGAATTTCAATGTCTCTTTGGTTAGTTAAATTGGAAACATAGAAGACAGCATTAATGATGTTACGCAGGATTTTAGATTGAAAGGATTATAGTCTTAAGTAGATGTAACATTTGGTTGGCAAAACAGTTCAAATTCTGAATATCCAGCTAGGTACTGAAATGGATTTATAATTAAGTTGTTTGTTGGGGAAATAAATTCTGTTGTCAAGTAGGGGAGACAGAGGCACATTTGAACAGAATTTACATTTTCTGTTACAGAGTGCACCAGAATCGTATTATTGAACCTTTTTATTTTGTTTTCTACAACTTTCAAGTCTTCTTAACAGATCTATTATCAATAAACAGTTGGTACTTTACATACATATCTATATTATGTTAATTTAAAAATGTTGTGTCAAATGTCAATATCTGCCCCACTGGTGGGGTAGCTTTGAACACAATATAAAATAGAAAGAAATGATATTACTTTACTCTGAATCTACCTTCTATCAGTTATTTCTCTCACTACTACATTACTTTCTCTTTTAAACCACTGAAATCTAGTTCGGGATGTTGTACCCGAAGTGATGGGTTTAGGAAGTTTGAACAAAATATTCGGTTTGTTGCGCTTCTTAATGTAGGTTCGGACCCACTTTCCCCTTCTCTGCGATTAAACAAAAAAAAAAGTCACAAACTTGCAGGTCGGTTTTAACTGTGATGTTGAAATGTGCCCCCTTTCCTTACATAAAAGAAAATATAATATCCAACACTTTTTGCTAGCAAATAGACTTTTGTAAATACTAGGTTTTAAAAATACTAATTCCAAATGTTAATATGGACTAACAGTACTTACACCTTGTCCACTACAAATCTTCACAATACATTTCCAAAGATGCACCAAAAAAGTTTTACTTCCACCTTACAAAATATAACATTCCTCAATTCTGGACTTTACCAAACAATGAAAACGAAGGGAAATTCTGTCAATTATACAACAGGTCTACCACAAAATATGGAGAAAATTACCAATCATAAATGTTTTAAATATTTGTGCGAGAAATTAAAACTATTCAAAGGTGCCCTGCTCTCCTACGTGTGGTCTTTTCATCCTGTATGGAGGTAGGCAGAGGATAGTTATGGCTAAGGATAAAAAAGTTCATTATAAATTTAATTTTTTATGTTCCTGAAAATTTAGGAAAATTTTTTGAGCACATTGATTTGAAGGTTTCATTCTAAATTCACTAGACATTAAATAGGTACAAGAAATAGATTCTTCAAATTGGATTTTTTAAAGTCAACTTGTACAGGGACATTAAGAAATAAATGTAAATCAAGTAGCTTTAAACCAATTCCTCTACCAAGTCCCCTTGAAGCTAGTTAGCTCTGAGTTTACTTTTTTATACTCTATAATAAAACCCAAATTCCACAGTGAACTCCCATACCACTTAACTCTTAATCAAGCTTTCAAACTTGCACTTTCTCTAAGCTTTAAATTTTATTACACTTTTATAAACTGTATCGGCTCGTGCTTACGTTGAACTTAAGTAGTACCAACCCACATTTAAAAAATTTAATGCAAAATATTAGTAATATTTTATCATAAAATAGATCCAAATTTCTTAAGAATCATTCAGGAAAAATATACACTGACAGGCAAAAAAAGTATGTGTTCTTATTTCCAATGAATTTCTTATTAACGTCTCCACATACTTTTAGAATAAATAACAGGCCACTTGTAACATACTTAGGAATATTAATGGTAAATAACAACGAGTAGTATTTTTAAAAACAGAAAAATTATTAAGTAGTTCGAAATTAACCAAATGTTAATTTTCCAATTAATAGAGTGTGTTTCCGCCTCTTGCGTTTATTAGGGCTTGCATTCGACGGGGCATTGATCTAATAAGATTTTTAATAATTTCATTAGGGATATTTTCATATTCTACCGTTTAGTGCAACCCTTAACTCCTGAAGCGAATCTGCTAATTTTGGACGTCTCTTAATTCGTCTTGACAACTCATCTCTTAGATTTATATCTGGACTACATGTTGGCCACTCTAAACATCGGATTGAAACGTTTTCCAGGCAACAATTTTTTGCTGAATGAAGCCGTGCATTATTGTGCTTAAATGAAAATTCATCGCTAAAGGATGGTACAAATGGGACAACAGCCTCCGAAAGAATGTCCTCTATGTAGCCTGCAGCTGTTAGAGAACTCGCGGAGGACCCGTGATCGAATCCAGCGGTTGACCCTCTTAGATTTTTCTTCTTTCTAGGAATTTCTTACAGTTAACAGTCCGATGATGGACAGTGTTGTCTGTAACGAGAGAAGACTGTCCGGAGGCCGGCAGTGCACTGAAAAAAAGGCTCCGGGCGCCAATAACCTTAGATGTAGGCACGCCTTAATGTGTGTTGTCGGCATAAATAAAAGACGAAACATTGCTAGCAGCTCCAATTTGAAATCTGGTTTTGATGACACTATCGGCTTAGGAAGGGCTTTTTGGCAAAATGAGTATGCATAACTGGAAAGGTCACTTTTTAAAACAAAATTTGCATTTTTATTTATTTATTTTTAGTTTAAGGGGCATCAACAATTGAGGTGATTGACACCTGGAGCTTTTTCTAGAACACAGCAGATCTGTTCTCTCATTATAACACTGTAGATCACCGGACAGTTTAGCTGTTAGAAGCTGCTAGGAAGAGAAAAATCTGAGGGCCAGCAGCTGGATTCGAACCCTGGATCTCCGCGTTGGGATCCAGTGAACGCTAACCACTCAGCTAATCCCTTCACTCTTCTTTTTTAGATTATTTCAGGAATAGCTTTTTCTAAAACCACTTCTTTTAAACTAGGTTAAACTTTTATTGGATGAGAAAATTTGAGTAAGGCTACTACTTGGCGAGGTAAGTGGTTAGGCTTCAATCCAGGGTAATAGGACATATAACCTATTAAAAACAATAAATATTTAATATACATACATAATAGAACAATCCAAATTTGAAGAAAAATGGCTGACCGGCAATGTCATTTCATTGTATACGTACATTTTATCACTTTTTTAAAAGGGAAACGAAGCGGCAGATTTACTGGCCCGGGAAGGCTCTGCGGGACACTTCGTTGGGGTTCCGAGGTGTGTGAAGACTGCGGTCATTAACTTATGGGTGCAGAGTAGGTCTCAAGAGTGGTGGTGGCTTGCCACCACTGGGCAGAGACAGGCGAAGGAGTTCAGGCTACTCGCTGAGGCTGACTGCAGAATTAATCCGTCAAGACCGTGTGGGGCTATAAGGATGATTGTGGCCACTGCAGGCTCAGGAAATACATGCATCGCATGGGCCTGGCAGATAATAGCCTTTGCAGGTTCTGTCAGGAAGAGGAGGAAACGGCACTGCACGTGTTGTGTCAGTGTTTGAGGGGTTCTTATGGCTAAGGATGTTACTTCTCAGGTAGGAAAAACCAAGGCCTATGAACTTTACCCAAGAGTCGCTCTCCAGCATCAATAGTCTGATTAAAAGGACAGGTCTGGAGGGTGAGCTCTAAAGTGAGGGGAGCCACAATAGATCCAAAGGGGTCGCAGTGGCGTAGGCCTTGAGGCCGCCCTAGTTTAATCTAATTTAATCACTTTTTTAAAGCAATTTTTCATTTTTTTTTTTTTCTAATTTCGAAAAAGGCACCTTTAAAGTGAACGTGTAGGCTCTTGTATCCTTCAGAATGACCTCTTCCTTGGTTTGGAAATGCAGGAAGGCTCTGGAACTACTGGCGCGGCACAACAAAGTTCGGCTGGAATGGGTGCCGGGTCATGTAGGGATTGAAGGGAATGAGAAAACTGATCATCTGGCCAGGAATGGAGTTAACACTCCTTTCATTGGTCCGGAGCCTGTCCTGGGGATCACCAAGGGGTTCGGTTCGTGCGGCTCTCAGAGATTGGATCTGGAGGGAGCACGAAAAGAACTGGGTGATGTGTTCTGGGATTAAACACAGAAAGACTATTGTTTGCCTTGGCTGTGTAAGCAAAGAGCCAAAGAGACCCTGTGTTTGGGTAGAAATTAGATTACTCTGATTACAGGCCTATTCACGGTAGGTTCAGAAAGCACCTGCACAAAATAGGGCTTATTAGCTCGGACCCGTTGTGCAGATTATGTCAGGAAGAGGAGGAAACGGCCTCTCTCACCTGTTGTTCGATTGCGTTGCAATCCAGCGTTTGCGCTATGAAACCTTTGGAACGCTGAGGCCGAAGGAGTTAGTACCGCAAAAAGAACTAGTAGGGAAAGCCCTCAACCTCTTTAGGAGGGGTGGGTTCGTCTACTAGAACTAAGAAGGGGCTGGCACAATAAGTCTTCTGTGGCTGCGGTGCCTTGGGGTGTAGGTCCCGTCCCATCTATTATCTAATCTATCTACCTAAAGTGAAAGTGTAAAATATTTAAGTCAACTATATTTGAGTAGGAATAGCATGTTTATAGAAAACAATTTCATAAACTACAGTTTGTGAGAAATTCGTGTAAATAATCATACCCAGTATTTTTAATCTCATTTTTAAAGGCATTGTACTGTTAGTATAATTTGTTGTTAAATGCTTGCGTATAGAATGGAGAAACAATGCTACTGTAGATGGTTGGAGTTAGACAAAAGTGTCAACAATGATATAAACTACAATTGGGTCAGCCAGTTCAGAAATATAATTAATAACCTCGGCTTTGAATGGCTGTGGTTGGCACAATGTATCAAACAAAAAAAGAATAAAACATCAAAAAAAACGGTTAATTGTGAAATATAATGAAACATTGTTAAATGATTTGATTAGACCCCAAAACTCCTCCAACAGTAAGATAGCCTACAGCAGTGGCGTAGTTTCCCTTTAGGCTTCAAGGCTGAGCCTAGTCAAATTATTTTTCAAAAAAAAAAACATTGCTTTTATTAATCTCTTTTAATCAACTACTTATATTTGAGCACACAAATAAAGCTATTAAGACAACAAAAAATTGAATTATTTGCTCTAAATATAGTATAAGTACAGCCGAAGCTCTCAATAACGAGCACTGGCGGGGGAAAGCAAAGTGGCCGCTGTTTGGAGGTGGCCGTTAGGAGTGTAGGCAAGTTTCATAATGAAAAAATATGGGTTTTTTTTCCAAACATCTATTTAAAAATTGTTTATTATTAATAGATTTAAAAACGTACATAATTGCAAAATTATTTAGCTGTATGATATGCATCAAATTTTTCTTAATTATCTAAAAAATTGATCAAAAAACTACATATTATTGATTAGTGTAATATTCCTTTTGCACAGACCCTGAAGAAGGTAGTAAAAATTACCGAAACGTTGATATAAAGCAAAAAAGTTGTTTTCATTTAAGACTGCACCTCGATATTTCCCAAAAATCATTTCTCTGATAATTATCATCCAAAAAAATCATAAATACAAATAACAGTATAAATTTACATTGCATTTTTTATCCACATTTAACATTTTTTATTACTCTATGATCGGTAAATTTTTGCTAAACTTAATGGACAGACGCACTTTTACTGTATCACTCCTCAACATTGTAAAAATAATCACTAATTTTGTTTTGCCTACCGGATCTATAGCCTATCCAGATTTATAGCCCATCCAGATTTATAGCTTACCCAGATCTATAGCCTACCCAGATCTAAAGCAGTTTTTGATTTTTCAACGCGTAGAATTCCATCTCGGTCCTTCAAAATATTGGTAATCTGCGTTTTTTAAACTCCAAACCTAATTGGACATAATTAACATTTTGTTAGAAATTATGCAAACTGTTATATATAAGAAACTTTTGAAAAAACAGAAAAAAAAACAAAAACTTGAGAGGGGATAATTATTTTGATCACCGCGTCAAACGAACTTTTAATAATAAGGTGGTCGTTGGTGGGAGGTGAAACATTTAATCCGTTCCTCAATCAATGTCCGCGGTCGCTATGTAGAGTTAGACGGAGGTTCTTTTATATAGAAAGTGTATAAGGGTAAAACGGGAAAATCCAAAAATTGTCCGTAAATGGAGGTGGTCGCTAGTGAGAGTGTCCTTTATGGGAGGCTCGACTGTATACCGAAGGTAGCCGCTTTACACAGCCTTCAGCACATGCGTAGTTCACCACTTCAGTGGAAAAATAACTGCTTGATAGTATTGAGAATCCAGACTAGCCATCGGCTATCTCCGGGAAAATGAGACGATGAGTATCTTTGAACTGGAAAACTTTATTATATTTAAATACTCTTGTTTATTGTCCAGTCTCCTGTAAGAAAATTCTTTCGTTAATTTTGGTCAAGCTCTATTATCACGCGTGAAATACAATCAGGTGGAAAATGCAAATTAGTTCTTACTGAATAATTGTTTGACAAAGATACTGGTTTTAATTAAAAACGAAATTTTAATGGATACTTTAATAGAATCTCCGCCATTCTTCACTCATTAAAAAAAAAAAAAAAATCACTACCAAAATCTAAAACTAAAAGATTGTAAGCCTAATAGACCAATAAGTCATCTCTTTTTGAGTTTGCATGATAATAAGTTCCAAAAAGCAGTTGTGTATGTATTTCTGTTAGAAAATTTAAAAAATATATTCAGATGATCTGTTAAATTAAAATATTACATGGCATCTCTACTGG
Organism: Rhodnius prolixus; assembly: GCF_049639745.1. Taxonomy (NCBI): domain Eukaryota; kingdom Metazoa; phylum Arthropoda; class Insecta; order Hemiptera; family Reduviidae; genus Rhodnius; species Rhodnius prolixus. The sequence goes on from NW_027411618.1 coordinate 171,992, forward strand.
GTGAGCATTTCCTTACATTTTTTCATGACCTATACTTTATGGGCATGCTACAGATAAAAAGGATATGTTTTGCTGATATAAAAGGCGTCATGGTAGCGGTTAGAGGCGAGACCGGTAAAGCTAATATGTATTGCGGTGCTCAGTTCGTGTCCCGTTCTAATCCTTCGATTTTATTTAATGGTTAACACAAGGAAACATAAGAAGTAAGTTTACTAGTTACGTCTATCCGCGATACCTGGATTGGTAGTTGGACATAAAACCAGCCTGAATAAATAGGCATTGTTTTTATTTTTATTTTTTTTTAGTAATATAAAATTGAAGAATTGCCCAGATCTATAGTCTACCCAGATCTATAGCCTATCCAGATCTATAGCCTATCCAGATCTATAGCCTACCAGATCTATAGCCTGCACAGATCTATAGCCTACACAGATCTATAGCCTACCCAGATCTATAGTCTACCCAGATCTATAGTCTACCCAGATCTATAGCCTACCCAGATCTATAGCCTACCCAGATCTATAGCCTACCCAGATCTATAACCTACCCAGATCTATAGCCTACCCAGATCTATAACCTACCCAGATCTATAGCCTACCCAGATCTATAGCCTGCCCAGATCTATAGTCTACCCAGATCTATAGTCTACCCAGATCTATAGTCTACCCAGATCTATAGTCTACCCAGATCTATAGTCTACCCAGATCTATAGCCTATCCAGATCTATAGCCTATCCAGATCTATAGCCTATCCAGATTTATAGCCCATCCAGATTTATAGCCTACCCAGATCTATAGCCTGCCCAGATCTATAGTCTACCCAGATCTATAGTCTACCCAGATCTATAGCCTACCCAGATCTATAGCCTATCCAGATCTATAGCCTATCCAGATTTATAGCCCATCCAGATTTATAGCCTACCCAGATCTATAGCCTACACAGATCTATAGCCTACCCAGATCTATAGCCCATCCAGATTTATAGCCTACCCAGATCTATAGCCTACACAGATCTATAGCCTACCCAGATCTATAGCCTACCTAGAGCTACAGCCTGCCCAGAAAAAATAACTCCAACCTATTCTGTGGGTAAGTATTGTTTATAATTAAATAAATAAAAATATATCTACTTATCTGTTTCCAGAAATCACATAATTTCGAAACTTACAAAAGAGAACGCCCTGCCTTACTGTAAGCGATTGTAACCGGTTGTTGTGGCTTGATAAGAAAGTTAGTCGGCATCAGTTAACTGTTGTTTGTAAATAGATTTACAGAAATAAATAGATTAGATGCGTTTAAGTCTTTAAGTATAAAAAAAAAAAATCTAAAGTTACGGAGAAGTGAGGCTAGTAATTCACTAACTTTAGACTAAGTACAATCTAAAGCTTCATTCCTAGCAAACTATAAACCAAATTAAACTAAATCCATTTTTGCTCTAATCCCTTCTTCTATAGAGAATAATACATATTTTCACATAAACTTAGCCCGCAGGTAAATATAACCAGAGACTGGAATAAAAGTTAAAACAAATTTGGAGTGAATGAATAACATGACTTTTTGCTAGTGATTAAATTCTCTTGAAACTTAGAAGTTTTACTAAAAGATAGTTGACTTCAACTGCGGTAGTTTTTTATCAATGGAGCATCTTAAATTTTTAACAAAAGGTTATGTGTAACAGAATTTTTTACAAACGTTTAGCTTCCAAAGTTTTCAGAATTCTACAGTTTTTAAATACATCAGATAAGCCTGTTCGTCTCTAAAAGAACTACATATTATAAATTGGCGGCTCAAGGTCAAACCACTCTTCTCATATAGTTTGTTTTGTAGGGCGGCGCCACGTTAGCCGAGCGATTAGAAGCGAGTCCTGCAAATAGCTCATTTGTACTGTGGTACTGGGTTCGATTCCGGGTCTAAGCCTTGGACATTATTTAATATTTAATCTCCTTAACAAAAACTTACAGTTTAAAAAGTTAAGTATAAGGGTTGATTAAACGCCAAAAGGTACACAAATCAGCAAGTACCCAACATTTCATTCATGCTTAGTTGATATAATTTAAGTAATTTTGCTGCATTAACTTTTCCTTCACATTTTTTAGAATTTATTAGATGTCACAGACCCTTATGCTGGCCAGTTCGTTCATAATATTATTTGGTTATAATTATGATAAAATGTATATTATATCTTCGTTTTTAAATAGGTACTTTATTTTAACTCTAATCCAAATTATTCTTCGGATTTATCTTTAATATGCCCTTTATTCTGAAGTTGTCACATCTTATACATGCATGTTAAAGTAGAAAAAGACAAAGTTAGAGTCGGCTACTGTTTAAATTTGAATCGCGGATTAAAAGAATATTTCAGTCTTGAATTCGTCTTACCGAAATATTCGTGAGCACAAATAACACACAGTTAATAACAAGTAGATTATTCAACAACAATTATTCATTTCTCAGTTGTAATTTAATTTTACTTATAGTAAAATACTGGAATAATTAGCTGTCCTAAAAGTATTGTAACGAAGTTGACCTGGGAGAAGTTTGGGGTTCCGAAGTGTATTAAGACTGCGACCATTAACTTATGGGTGCAGAGTAGGTCTCAGGAGTGGTGGTCTGCCACCACTGGACAGAGACAGGCGAAGGAGTTTATTAAAGGCTATTCGCCGAGGCTGACTGCAGAATTAATCCGCCAAGGCCGTGGGGCTATCAGGATGATTGCAGGTCTATTAACTGGCCACTGCAGACTCAGAAAACACATGCATCGCATGGGCCTGGCAGATGATAGCCTCTGTAGGTTCTGTCAGGAAGAGGAGGAAACAGCACTGCACGTATTGTGCCAGTGTGAGGGGCTTGTTTGGCTAAGGATGTTACTTCTCGGGGAGGAAAAACCAAGGCCTGTGAGCTTTACCCAGGAGTCGCTCTCCAGTATTAGGAGTCTGATTAAACGGACAGGTCTGGAGGGTGAGCTTTAGTGTGCCACAATAGATCCGAAGTGGTCGCAGTGGCGAAGGCCTTGAGGCCGCCATAGTCTAATCTATCTATCTACTGTACACCAGAAGAATCTATTTTTTATTGACGTTCTCTTACCTCTACTGTAGATAATACTGTGATCGTGCCGATTTTCGACCTTGAGTATGCACCACCAGAAACCAGAGGTTACACTCCCTCCAATGTGTCCTTTCTCTAAGACAGCGTTTCCCAACCTTCTTTGGCTCGCGTACCACTTCGTAAAAATGTTCTGCGTAGATCTAATCTAAGAAGCTCTAACGTAGATCCACTCGTTCTACGTAGATCTAATCTACGAAGCTCTAACGTAGATCCACTCGTTCTGCGTAGATGTAATCTAAGAAGCTCTAACGTCGATACACTCGTTCTACGTAGATCTAATCTACGAAGCTCTAACGTAGATCTACTAATGCTTGTAGTAAATTACCACTACCTATGGTAAATGATGTATGATTCACAACTTTAAATATTATTATTAAAAGAGAAAACGTAATTAGGAAAGTTTGACAATCTCTTCCTAAGGGATAAGGACAAGTAAAAATCTTGCTAATTATGTTGGACACATTCGGACATTGTAACTAATTATAATGAAAATCATAATTAGACTGTTTAATTAATTTAATTGGCACACCAGCCGTGAAAGCACAATCAGTCGGTGGAATACAATTTATTGAAGCATCAGATCCCATTGTTTCAAAGAGCTTTATGTCACCCCTACGCACCTGACTGACCGCTGCAGTCAACTCAAACAAATGTGCTGTCATACTGTAATTATTAGGTAATTTTTTTTTTTTTTTTTTTTTTTTTTCTACTTTCTGGTACTATATTTTCCCTCTGTTTAAAAGAGTAAATTGCGATGGGGCCATATTTTCGACGCAGTTTTGTAATAAATTGAATATATTTTGCAATTCGTATTTCGTATAAAATCTGTAGCTTAGCAATTTGGTTATTACTAAAAGGTAAAGTCATGTGAATTTTCATAAATGATTTTTTGTTTACCTTCACTTTACTCCTTTCAATAAAAGGTTCGCAACTCTGAAGATTTTAGATTTTACAAACATAGATTTTCATTTTGTTAACTACCTGGGTGAGAAAAAATAGATATTACTTTCACTTGTATAATGTTAATGTGAGTAAAATAAATGGCTAACACTCCCATTTCGGAAGAAATTCATGAACCAGATATTCCAGGCTAGCCGCAGTCTTTCGGGCGGAGCTAGTTGCTGAATATCTTCGTGCTTCCAAGATCTTAAGACGGGGAATAATTAATTCCAGGCCAGTCATCTTCTTATTTATTCAAAGCTGGAACTGCTTCAAAATTGGTAGCCAAAATAAGGTATTTCTTGTGTGATGGGGGATACGCGGGGCATTTAGGTTACAGGGACCTTGAAGCGGCGGATAATTTGGCCCTGAAAAGGTCCTGAGCAGTTTTCATGGTACCTGAACACTTTGTGACGGGATCGCAAAGTTTCTTATTAGTGAGGCTATCTCAAGAGGGAGCACAATGAGCCGTAGAGTTGGAAGGGGGGGAGTAGTCCAGGCCAGAGGTAAGGTAAGATAAGATTCTAATAGGACGACCCTTAAGGCCTACGCCTCTGCGACCCCTTTGGATCTATTGTAGCTTCCCACTTTAGAGCTCGCCCTCCTGAACCGTCCGTTTAATCAGACAATTCTGGAGAGCGACTCTTGGGTTAAAGCTCACTGGCCTTGGTTAGCCAGACAAGCCCCTCACACTGACACAACACGTGCAGTGCCGTTTCTTCCTCTTCCTGACAGAACCTAGCTAGGAATCTGCCAGACCCATGTGATGCTTGTGCTTTCTGAGCCTGCAGTGGCCAGTTTAATAGGCCTACAGTTATCCTTGTAGCCTCACGGCCTTGACGGCAAGCCACCACTCCTGAGGCCTAGTCTGCACCCATAGTTTAATGGCCGCAGTTTTAAGATACTTGGAGACCCCAAAATAGGACTCCGGGACAACGAAGTGTCCCGCAGTCCAGAGGCAAGCAAAAAGCCTAAACTTACTGTTGCATCAGTCTATCAAGGCCGGGCAGCCATTAAAATGATCGTAAGCCTTTTTACTGGCCATTGTAGACTGGGCTTGAGTAAAAGACAGCGTGTTCAGGCTACGGCAGGAAGGAGATGAAACAATACTGCACGTGTAGTGACAGTATAAAGAGCTAGGATTCGGCTGTTCGGTAAAGAAATTATCCTTAACCTTAAAACATTGCCCAAGAGCCTCTCACCGGACTCTTAGACTAATATACAGAACGGAAGGGGATTATCCAATCAGCTGGTGCCACAATATACCCTCCGGATCATAGCGGCAGAGGCTTCCTGGCTAACCCTCGTAGAATCTAATGTAATGAACTAACTTTTTGTATTAACTACTTAGTATGGAAATATAGGAAATGGAAATGGATTGGTTGAGCGTCCAATGGAACATTTAGGCGCTGATTAAAGGTACGACTGGAAGCATAATACGTAGCTATCTGGCGAGAGACTCTGGATTCGAAGTATTGTACGAGCAATGTTGGAGGAAATGGTAGCTAGACAATATACTGTGGAGGCACTTTAGATATGGGCCTAACTATTCCCTTTTTCGGAATTCCCCTTATCGAATTTCCCCCGGAAAAATGTGTGTCGTCATCTGGACACATTTTCCTAAAGGACTTTCAAGAACATATTTCTTTTGAATGCCCAATTTTGGGAACTTTGGGTACTACTTCCTGGGTACCAACTTAGAATAAGTGTGAATGGAAATGTATTTAAAATTAAATTTTGAACCAATTTAGATTAAGACCTGTGTTAATTCTTTTGGCTGGCTTAGAATAAATTTTATTAAAGGTAAGTTTGTGAATGACAGAGCTGTTGAAAAGGCCCTGGAGTGGCTCTTAACAGAACTTCTCAAGTATTTAGCCTCTAATCTTATTCACAGCTCTTAATGAATAAAGTATACTATTGCCTGCTCTCTTATTTGGCTTTCAGAGCTCTCTATAGTAGAGAATTCATAAAATAGAGCTGAACTTCCCACATTGTTCATAAAAAAAAATATGGCGTGAATTCTTACACCACTTTCTCTTGCTCACAAGGTTCTAACTCACAAATTTTCTTAAAATAATAATTTTAAAAAAAGCGACTAGCAAACATACTTTACTACGAATTTTTTTAATTAAACTTAAATTAAAACTGTCCGGCAGGACAGTTGTATAAGGGTTGATCGTCAAAAACTGCACGAAAAACACACAACTTTGTCAATTATTTTCTCAATTTCTATAAAAGATAAAATTCCCAAATTTTCTTTATATTATAGAGAAAATCCTCCTTTATAACTGTATTTTTTTTGCAACAACCCAGATCTAATAGATTTCGAGAAAAAAGTTACTGCAAATGAGCAAAAAACAGCATTTTCAAAAATTTCTCTTCTTGTTCTTGTTGTAGTTACCTTTTTTCTCTACTAGGTAGCGCAAGCTATTCTTACCGTAATGTTAGGTCAAGAAGTCTTTCATAAGGCGTACGTTAAAATGTTGTGATGATTGCTTTTATTTAATGATAAAACAAATTTATCCTGATTCATCCACAACCATTACATTACACTACATGTTTTAAAATTTTCAATTATTATTTTTTTACTTTGCGACATCAACAACATTTTTTGCAGTCAGAGAATCTCCAAAACATGTATTTCTGGAGAAAAATTAATATTGAAAACCGATCACTGATAGATAAAATTGTAACTTTGATCTTAAATATCTCAACAAATATTAGGGATATCAAAACGGGGTTAACGTCATTTTTCATAGTTTTTTTATGTAGTTTTCATAATCATTGTCAAAACCAGTGGTCTTTATGAAACCCCAATCGGGTTTTTAGCCAAAACTCCGCGAAAAATTAAGATACAGCACCGGGAAAGGAAAATTTGAAAATTAGACCAAAAAAAAACATATAGTTTACTTCGTGGGCTTGTTTGAAATTCCGCTTTCCTAAAAAGTTATTAGCGTTTGGTGCGTTTTAAATGGATCACCCTGTATAGTTTTCGTGACCGCAAATTGTTAAACTTAGGATGGAAGATTTGAGAGGAATCGGTCAAATAAAACAACTCGTCTCTTTGCCAACGTTTCGACAAATATATTGTCCTCTTCAGGGCCTGGATATTACAAATACAAAACAATTTACAGAGTCAGTAACATAGAAAAAACAGTAAAAATCAGTAATACAAAAATAAACAGTAAAATACAATAAATTCTTTATAATTATTGAAAGTTATCTGGTTTCTCCTGTGTTTTATGTTTAACGGCTTTTGTTGTTTAAAGAAATTTCCCAATATTTATTGTATTTACTCTTTTGTTGTAATTAGTCTATTGTATCTGTCCAATCGTAATTACCAAAATTCCCGTGTAACTTTTCCATTTCTGGCTCTTAGTTTCTGTAACTCAACCAACCCGCAGAGCCACGTAAGTTTCAATAATTATAAAGAATTTATTGTATTTTACTGTTTATTTTTGTATTACTGATTTTTACTGTTTTTTCTATGTTACTGACTCTGTAAATTGTTTTGTATTTGTAATGTCCAGGCCCTGAAGAGGACAATATATTTGTCGAAACGTTGGCAAAAAGACGAGTTGTTTTATTTGACCGATTCCTCTCAAATCTTCCATCCTAACTTTACATTACTTTGTTTGGCATTAAAGCTATTTTTCAATTAAAATGTTTTCTATTTTAGGCGTCTTTTTTGTGCTTTTAAGTAAATGAATCGACACCTAATTTTTTAGTTAGACGTTAAAAATAAAAATTGTTAAAAAAATAAAGAATTTAATGACTGGCAAGACTAAAATTAGATCAGGGTTAAATTGGTCATAGGATACTATACAACACAGATACTCACAGTCCACTAACTGAAACACGGCAAGCGGAAAAAAAGGAGAGAAAAAGTTGTTGGCAAGTTCAAACTGGTGAGAAACTTTTGTAGCGACAGTAATGGAGCTGGAAAGCTAGTTGAAAGCTTAGCTGCTTTCTCTTATCGCTACTCTAGAGAGATGACTCTCTGAAATAATAACAGAATATAAAAATATTTTACTGCCACACTCGCAAACACTAGTAAGGGGTGATGAAAGCAGGTTGCGTGATTTACAATGCACATCGACACAAAGTTTCCTAAGCACGACTCCAGTGTATCTTGGCACTCTATATTCTGCTTCGCTCATCTGACGATATTTGCCCAGACAAACTATAAAACACATATTTGAGATAAATGCTTTTTTTACAATATATTTTGTATAAGTATACTTTAATCAATTTAATTAAAAAATAAAGAAATTTTGAATGTTAATAGCGTGGAACAGATTTAAGACCTACCTCTCCCAAAATTACCAAAAAAAGTATTTAACCCTCAACTGGTATCGTCAGGTTAAATTTGATCCTGAATTCTCCTCTTTCATCCTCACCAACAATCGACCAGACAAATCAGTCGTTCTTCGAGCAGTGCAAGTAAATAAAATATAGGTTTTGGGTCAAATTTGACCCGACAATACCATTTACGTTATAACATTTTTTTCTTAATATTTTTTATTTTTACTTTTTGGAGTTTGTTTTCTGTTCTATTTTTCTAATATTATTCTATAATATTAAATATTATATAGTAAATATTACATAATATTTAATATTATTGCTGATAACTGGTTCTGTTCAGTTAAGCTGGTCCATGAACTAGGAAAGCTAAATTTGTCTTACTCGGGGACAATACGAAAAAATTAAAAATGAAAACCCCTCTTTTATAATTCCAAAATTTAAAAAACTACCGTCGGAACATCATTGTTTGTTTTTACTGGCAACAAAACGGTGGTTTTTTTGTACCAAAACAAAACAAGTATGTTATACTCGCATCTTGATAATTCAGTACTTGCAGAATTATGGGGAAAATAGGACTTTTCTTTTCTAGGAATGAACATCTAACTTTAAGAAAATAACGTTTTTCAGTAAATATTATTTTTTGGTCTTCTGTTTTTGTTCAACTTTTGCATTTTTTAACTTTTTTTTGTTTTTCTTAATCTTATGAAACAAATTTAACAAAATATTCATCATTTTCGTTTGCTAAATAAATTTTCTAAGCAAAACTAAATCAACTTTAATTCTATCGATGACCTTTTAAAAGTAATGTGCATTTAAAGTTTCAGGTCAAAGCTGACCCGACGATACCAGTTGAAGTTGAGATTTTGAGGATACGCAGTTAAGGGTTAACCTTCTTGTTTTTAACAAAAGTAAAATTATTTTTTAGCCCTTTTGTGTATGCTTGTGAACATCTAAAGCTCTTAACATTTGATTATTGCTTAGAAAATCACTCGGAAAACTACTTATTTCCCGATATTAAGAAAAATACTAGCTTTACTGCCTTGGCAATATTTTCAGTAGAAAGGGGATGAAAAAATACATAAAAATAACCTATTGCGTGCACTTCTTTCTCTTTGATAACAAGTTAGAAAATTGAAATATGATTAATAAATACCAGATTTTGAAATGGTCTAGCACCTTTAATTTTAAAGATATCGAATTGCGGTTTCCGGTTTCTTTCATTACTTTATATACTCTTTAAAACTGCTTATATGAAAATTGAGAGCATCAGCAAACCCTTAATTTTGGACGCGCGTCTGCCACGTATGCGGGCAGGAATCTAAAATCAAGTCACATATTCTGAAACTAGAGGTGACGGGCAACAAATTGTTTCCTCTACCATTTTTTTGCTCAGGCTAACCGTTTAAGCATGAAATGCATTTGAACCGTCTTAAAATGAACACCCTGTATATTTATAAAATAAAAAGGTAAATAAAAAAATATTTAAAATGTAATTTACTTCTGTTTAATTTAAATTGATTTGAATAAATGTTTTTTTAAATATTATTTATAAAGTTACCATTTATTGCTCTCATTAGAACAGTCTCATTTAAAATGAAAGTTCGAACTCAGAAGCATGATAAGATGCATACGGCACGCTATAATTAAATTAAATTTGAAACATTTTCTAAGCTGAATGTTGCAGTTTAATATTATTGGCGACATTGCGAAGCGTAGATTTATTGACAATGCAAATATTACAATAATTTATATTTCTTTTAATAGAGACTGCTGTCAGTTGAGTTGCTACGGAAGCTTTCTTAAATTCAGGACGCTGTTAGCGTCAGCAGAGGAAGTGGACAGGAAACGGGAAGGAAGCGAGTCCCGGTCCATCAGTGCCAAGCTGTGGGATTTGATCTTTATGTTCACCAAATGAACACTTCTTTGCTAGAAGTAAGTACTTGCAATGGGAACCAGTTTAACTTTATTTTTCTCTGGCAAAGAAACTGCGTAAACGTCTGTGGGTCATACTTGGAACCCTCTCCCCTCCACCTAAAATTATAACCTAAAGTCCTTAAGACAATAATAAATAGGTGGGTGGCTCTTAAAATTTAAAACCATGTGAAGAGCAATTAGAGAAATAATCCTGGGTTAAAAACAGCGATCCTGTTAGGTTGTCTAGAGGTTTTGCTGAATATAACTGGTTTAAATACGATCTAAAATACTTTTATATAAATCATTTTTCATTGTGAAATTCGATTAAAAGCATTTCTAGGAGAGGGATTGGTTGAGCTTTACTCTAATGTGCCATCATTGTTCATTGTACTATCTTACAATCTGTATGATATTAATAAGAATCAAATCTTCTTCTTCCTCTTTGTCCATCGCTCTTATGCCTTTCAGCGTCGAGCTTCAGACAACTTAGGCCCTTAACCAACGGATGTACTCTTCCCTGTTGTTTGCCAATTTCTGGATAGAAGACCTAGTCTGATCTCGCTTTTGTGCCAATCGCCCGATGTAATCCAAAAAGCCCAGTCTTGGTCTGCCTCTTGGTCTACGGCCTTCTGATTTGGCCTCCATCAAGCATCTAATCTTCTCCTCTCCACGTCTCCTGTAGACGTGGCCAAACCACCCAAACTGCCGATTCTCCAACTTGGTTACGAAGGGTTATACCTATAAGCTGCTCCTTATTGTAAAATTATGTATAATTTTATCTCGCTTAGTTTTCCCTTCGATCCGGCGGAGAAATCTCATTTCGGTAGCTGTAAGCCGGCTTGCATGCTTATCGCAGCATAGTCCATGATTCGGCCCCATACTGAAGAAGAGGTAAGTAGACGGTCTTGAAGACGGTCATTTTCACTTTTTTACTGATCTCACTTTTACCGACCACAGTATTCCTGTTCAGACCGTAGGCTTTATTGGCCACACCCACCCGATTCAGCACCTCTTTATCAATTCTGCCATCCCGGTTAAACAAGACTCCAAGGTACCTAAACTCCTCTGCCTGTTCCATGAATGCACCTTCAAAGAAGAATCAAATATAGGAATTAATTTCCAAATTTAATAAAATCAGCCTTATTTATACATTGTACAGTGATTACGAACACATCAGAAATATTTTTTTCTCTCAAAAGTTCGATTAAAGGTACTTTTGAGTGAGGAGGTGGCAGATTTCTCCTTACGTTAATAAGAACAAATATAACTAAAACATTCGGAATATTTATGAGTAAGAAATTTATAAATAATACTAAGGAAAAGTCATGCGAGTTAACGCCAGATGCTTTCTTACAAATGTTTTGAAAAGTACCTGTTTGCTTCCAACACATATTGGAATATCCAGCTACTTTGATAGAATAAGCTATATCAACCTAATAATAATAATAACATTTTTTGAAAATGCCGTTTTTTTTTTCAGTTTTTGCTAATTTTTTTTCTCAAAAACAATTAGATCTGGGTGGTTGCAAAAAAATTACAGTAATAAAGGGGGATTTGCCCAATATTTTAAAGAAAATTTGGGAATTTTATCTTTTATAGAAAAGGAGAAAAAAATGGTCAAAGTTGGGTGTTTTTCAACGTTACGCTTTTTCGTGCAGTTTTTGAAGATCAACCCTAATACAACTGTCCTACTGGACAGTTTTAATAATAATAATAATAATAATAATAGTAATAATAGGGAAGGGAAAGAGCAGGCCTGCCACATGACCAGCGCGCAATTCTCCAAGAGGGTTCTCCTTATGTAAGGAGGCTATTTGATTTCTTAAAAAATATAAATTATTATAATAAAATTTACGTAGAGATTAGGTTAGGTTAGTTTAGAAATTTTAAAGGGGAAAGGAATATCGAGTACTTTCCCCTTATATGAATGAGTAGTTCGTCAGCGTTTAATAGCGTGAGTGTATTTTTTGGCATGAAAGTATTTATTTGCGCGATTACTATGGCTGTGAATGTACATATTTATCAGCGTGAATGTATTTATTACTGTGAATGTATTTATTGGCGTGAATGTATTTATTAGTGTGAATGTATTTATTGGCGTAAATGTATTTATTAGTGTGAATGTATTTATTAGTATGAATGTATTTATTAGTGTGAATGTATTTATTAGCGTGAATGTATTTATTAGTGTGAATGTATTTATTGGCGTGAATGTATTTATTAGTGTGAATGTATTTATTAGTGTGAATGTATTTATTGGCGTGAATGTATTTATTAGCGTGAATATATTTATTGGTATGAATGATTTTATCAGTGTACGAGAATTTATTGCGAGAATGTTGGTATGAAAGTTAGATTTAAGCTTTTAATCCGGGGTTTGAAAGAAATTTATAAAAGTATTTCAACCCCCCTTAGGTTTAAATTCATTTAGGATTAGGTCCCACTTTTAGAGTATTTAAAGTACTGCACACTTGAGTTAGATTCTTCGGAAATACTATACACGATACACGATGACTATATACTCGAAGCGGGCAAGTTGTCGTGATTATATACACGTTTAGTTGAAGCGAAACCCAAAGTACAATATTTAAATTGATTGATTTTTGACAAAATGTGAGTTTATGAATTAAGGGTTGGTACAATCAGCCAGATCGCATTCCCCCTCGTCGATCAGATCGATGATGTAAGAGGGAAGTGCGGTCTGCATCCGATAGCCTAGGATCCACCCTGCCTTGTTGAGCAAGATATGTGTGTGGCAGCCCAATAGGCCAATAGTTACCATCCCAGCTCTAGTGGCCTTTGTATGAGAAAAGAGAAAATGTGGCCACAGACGTCGATGCGCCGGGAAAAAAAAATAGGGAAGGAATTAACTACGCGGTTAGCGTAGTGTATTCCCACGCGGAGGTCCCGGGTTCGAATCCAGCTGCTGGCCCTTAGATTTTCTCTTCATAGGAGCTTCTTACAGCACACTGTCCATCACCGGAGAGTGTTGTCTGTAATAAGAGAACACTGTCCGGAGGCCGGCACTGTACTGAAAGAAGCTGCGGGTGCCAATAACCTCGTATGTTGACGCGCCTTAAATCATTAAAAATAAATAGATAATAATAATTCAAAGAAATGTTGAAAACACTAACTTAAATTTCAAAAACATATTAAAGGACTATCTTCAGATGACAGAGAATTGATTGCAGATTTCTTTGCAAGATTTGGTTGTATGATCTGGCGAGTGAGATAAGTATCGGGTATATACATCCTTTGGTAGGATGCGATGGTTCCTTCGATGTGTTTTCATTACTCACTGTCCTCGCTTTTCTTGTACGAGTTCAGCTATCCAATGTTGCAGATAACTTCTACTGCAAAATTCAAGAGTTCCAGAGGTTTGTTTTCATCTTCATCCACCTCGAATTTCATGAAATGGCAATATAGTAGCCATGAATTTAGCATGAATATAACAAATAGATGATAAGATATGTAAGAACCTTCATTCAGATGTCCTTTTTCTTGGTTATTGTCACTACAGCTCTTGAAGGCCTCTGCAACCACTTTCCTCCACTGTTCTGTATCCTGGACCACCTGTGTCTCATCTTTTCACGCCCACTACCTTCAGGTCCTCTACCGCGTCATCCAGCCAACGTAAACGGGGCTCTTCCACTTTTACTCCCTGCCACCTCAAATAGCCAGTGACAAAATTCTTGGGTATTCTTTCCTCTTCCATTCTTTGTACGTGTTCCAGCAATCTCAGCTTCCTGTGTTTTAACACGCCTTACCATTTCCTGCTTACCATTCATTCGGATAAACAACAAATATTCGGTTCACATGAAGCCGAAGAGTATAAATTGAAATAAATTTCATTAATAATTAAAAAAAATATATTTTCTTTTTAACTAAGTTCAAATATCCACACTTTAAAAATGCTTTAACTCATTTTTAGCACTGAGAAGAGCTGCAAAAAAGCGACAAGTTTACGGTAAAAACAAAAACAAAGATTTCATTATTTAGCGCTGCTACGCTTACACTGCTGCCTGTTGAGTTTCCTTTGAACTGGAACAACAGAAACATGTCTTTTGAAGGTAAATTTAACAAAATGGCTAGCCAAAAACATAATAATTGAAAGAGAAAGAGGATGATGCCAAACGGTTACTCTATGCAGTGAATATATCGCTTAGGTTAAAATATAAGCATTTTTTTTTTTTTTTTTTTCAAGTTTAAATGACTTATTTGCAATAGCGTTCTTGCTGCAAAAACGTTCTATCAAAACAATTTTTGTGAAAAAATGACAATAAAAGCAGTTTTCACTCCTTCACATTTTTTCGTTTGGTTTAAACCAAGGCAGAGCAACCCGCAGCCGGGATAACGTTTATTTGTGGACAGTGGTTTCGAATTATAACTAAAAAACCAATTAACTACCAGGAGTTGGGAAGTAATTACCTTTGCCGTTAGCGTACTGGATTCCCACGCGGAGATCCTGGGTTCAAATCCAGCTGCAAGCCCCTTTGATTTTATTTTCTTTCTAGGAGCTCCTTATAGCTCACAACTGTCAGATGATGTAAAGTACATGTACTTTACGGAGGCCGGCAGTGCCCTGAAAAATTTTTTTTTGTCGCCTATGACCTAAGATGTTGAGAATAGTAAAAAGAGAAGGTCGAGTAAGTGTTCACACCAGATTCCGAGTTTGGAGAATATCGATGAGTTAGAACCTTGAGAATGGTAGTAAAAGAAAGTAGAGTGAGTGTTCACACCAGATTCCGAGTTTGGAGAATATCGATGAGTTAGAACATTGAAAATAGTAGTAAAAGAAAGTAGAGTGATGTGTTCACACCAGATTCCGAGTTTGGAGAATATTGATGAGTTAGAACCTTGAGAATAGTAGTAAAAGAAAGTAGAGTGAGTGTTCACCCCAGATTCCGAGTTTGGAGAATATCGATGAGTTAGAACCTTGAGAATAGTAGTAAAAGAAAGTAGAGTGATGTGTTCACACCAGATTCCGAGTATGGAGAATATTGATGAGTTAGAACCTTGAGAATGGTAGTAAAAGAAAGTAGAGTGAGTGTTCACACCAGATTCCGAGTTTGGAGAATATCGATGAGTTAGAACCTTGAGAATGGTAGTAAAAGAAAGTAGAGTGATGTGTTCACACCAGATTCCGAGTTTGGAGAATATCGATGAGTTAGAACCTTGAGAATGGTAGTAAAAGAAAGTAGAGTGATGTGTTCACACCAGATTCCGAGTTTGGAGAATATCGATGAGTTAGAACCTTGAGAATGGTAGTAAAAGAAAGTAGAGTGATGTGTTCACACCTGATTCCGAGTTTGTAAGTTAGAACCTTGAGAATAGTAGTAAGAGAAGGTCGTGTGAGTGTTCACCCCAGATTCCGAGTTTGGAGAATATTAATCAGTTAGAACCTTGAGAATAGTAGTAAGAGAAGGTCGTGTGAGTGATCACCCCAGATTCCGAGTTTGGAGAATATTAATGAGTTAGAACCTTGAGAATAGTAGTAAGAGCAAGTCGAGCGAGTGGCCACACCAGATTCCGAGTTTGGAGAATATTAATGAGTTAGAACCTTAAGAATAGTAGAAAGAGAAAATCGTGTGAGTGTTCACACCTGATTCCGAGTTTGTAAGTTAGAACCTTGAGAATAGTAGTAAGGGAAAGTCGAGTGAGTGTTCACACCAGATTCCGAGTTTGGAGAATATTAATGAGTTAGAACCTTGAGAATAGTAGTAAGAGAAGGTCGTGTGAGTGTTCACCACAGATTCCGAGTTTGGAGAATATTAATGAGTTAGAACCTTGAGAATAGTAGTAAGAGCAAGTCGAGCGAGTGTCCACACCAGATTCCGAGTTTGGAGATTATTAATGAGTTAGAACCTTAAGAATAGTAGAAAGAGAAAATCGTGTGAGTGTTCACACCTGATTCCGAGTTTGTAAGTTAGAACCTTGAGAATAGTAGTAAGGGAAAATCGTGTGAGTGTTCACCCCAGATTCCGAGTTTGGAGAATATTAATGAGTTAGAACCTTGAGAATAGTAGTAAGAGCAAGTCGAGCGAGTGTCCACACCAGATTCCGAGTTTGGAGAATATTAATGAGTTAGAACCTTAAGAATAGTAGAAAGAGAAAATCGTGTGAGTGTTCACACCAGATTCCGAGTTTGTGAGTTAGAACCTTGAGAATAGTAGTAAGAGAAGGTCGTGTGAGTGTTCACACCAGATTCCGAGTTTGGAGAATATTAATGAGTTAGAACCTTGAGAATAGTAGTAAGAGCAAGTCGAGCGAGTGTCCACACCAGATTCCGAGTTTGGAGAATATTAATGAGTTAGAACCTTAAGAATAGTAGAAAGAGAAAATCGTGTGAGTGTTCACACCACATTCCGAGTTTGTGAGTTAGAACCTTAAGAATAGTAGTAAGAGAAGGTCGTGTGAGTGTTCACACCAGATTCCGAGTTCGGAGAATATTAATGAGTTAGAACCTTGAGAATAGTAGTAAGAGCAAGTCGAGCGAGTGTCCACACCAGATTCCGAGTTTGGAGAATATTAATGAGTTAGAACCTTAAGAATAGTAGAAAGAGAAAATCGTGTGAGTGTTCACACCAGATTCCGAGTTTGTGAGTTAGAACCTTGAGAATAGTAGTAAGAGAAGGTCGTGTGAGTGTTCACCCCAGATTCCGAGTTTGGAGAATATTAATGAGTTAGAACCTTGAGAATAGTAGTAAGAGCAAGTCGAGCGAGTGTCCACACCAGATTCCGAGTTTGGAGAATATTAATGAGTTAGAACCTTAAGAATAGTAGAAAGAGAAAATCGTGTGAGTGTTCACACCACATTCCGAGTTTGTGAGTTAGAACCTTGAGAATAGTAGTAAGAGAAGGTCGTGTGAGTGTTCACACCAGATTCCGAGTTTGGAGAATATTAATGAGTTAGAACCTTGGGAATAGTAGTAAGAGCAAGTCGAGCGAGTGTCCACACCAGATTCCGAGTTTGGAGAATATTAATGAGTTAGAACCTTAAGAATAGTAGAAAGAGAAAATCGTGTGAGTGTTCACACCACATTCCGAGTTTGTGAGTTAGAACCTTGAGAATAGTAGTAAGAGAAGGTCGTGTGAGTGTCCACACCAGATTCCGAGTTTGGAGAATATTAATGAGTTAGAACCTTGAGAATAGTAGTAAGAGCAAGTCGAGCGAGTGTCCACACCAGATTCCGAGTTTGGAGAATATTAATGAGTTAGAACCTTAAGAATAGTAGAAAGAGAAAATCGTGTGAGTGTTCACACCACATTCCGAGTTTGTGAGTTAGAACCTTAAGAATAGTAGTAAGAGAAGGTCGTGTGAGTGTTCACCCCAGATTCCGAGTTTGGAGAATATTAATGAGTTAGAACCTTGAGAATAGTAGTAAGAGCAAGTCGAGCGAGTGTCCACACCATATTCCGAGTTTGGAGAATATTAATGAGTTAGAACCTTAAGAATAGTAGAAAGAGAAAATCGTGTGAGTGTTCACACCACATTCCGAGTTTGTGAGTTAGAATCTTGAGAATAGTAGTAAGAGAAGGTCGTGTGAGTGTTCACACCAGATTCCGAGTTTGGAGAATATTAATGAGTTAGAACCTTGGGAATAGTAGTAAGAGCAAGTCGAGCGAGTGTCCACACCAGATTCCGAGTTTGGAGAATATTAATGAGTTAGAACCTTAAGAATAGTAGAAAGAGAAAATCGTGTGAGTGTTCACACCACATTCCGAGTTTGTGAGTTAGAACCTTGAGAATAGTAGTAAGAGAAGGTCGTGTGAGTGTTCACACCAGATTCCGAGTTTGGAGAATATTAATGAGTTAGAACCTTGAGAATAGTAGTAAGAGCAAGTCGAGCGAGTGTCCACACCAGATTCCGAGTTTGGAGAATATTAATGAGTTAGAACCTTAAGAATAGTAGAAAGAGAAAATCGTGTGAGTGTTCACACCACATTCCGAGTTTGTGAGTTAGAACCTTAAGAATAGTAGTAAGAGAAGGTCGTGTGAGTGTTCACCCCAGATTCCGAGTTTGGAGAATATTAATGATTTAGAACCTTGGGAATAGTAGTAAGAGCAAGTCGAGCGAGTGTCCACACCAGATTCCGAGTTTGGAGAATATTAATGAGTTAGAACCTTAAGAATAGTAGAAAGAGAAAATCGTGTGAGTGTTCACACCACATTCCGAGTTTGTGAGTTAGAACCTTGAGAATAGTAGTAAGAGC
The DNA here is from genome assembly GCF_049639745.1 of Rhodnius prolixus. Classification (NCBI taxonomy): domain Eukaryota; kingdom Metazoa; phylum Arthropoda; class Insecta; order Hemiptera; family Reduviidae; genus Rhodnius; species Rhodnius prolixus. The sequence goes on from NW_027411618.1 coordinate 190,468, forward strand.
AAGTCGAGCGAGTGTCCACACCAGATTCCGAGTTTGGAGAATATTAATGAGTTAGAACCTTAAGAATAGTAGAAAGAGAAAATCGTGTGAGTGTTCACACCACATTCCGAGTTTGTGAGTTAGAACCTTGAGAATAGTAGTAAGAGAAGGTCGTGTGAGTGTCCACACCAGATTCCGAGTTTGGAGAATATTAATGAGTTAGTACCTTAAGAATAGTAGAAAGAGAAAATCGTGTGAGTGTTCACACCACATTCCGAGTTTGTGAGTTAGAACCTTGAGAATAGTAGTAAGAGCAAGTCGAGCGAGTGTCCACACCAGATTCCGAGTTTGGAGAATATTAATGAGTTAGAACCTTAAGAATAGTAGAAAGAGAAAATCGTGTGAGTGTTCACACCACATTCCGAGTTTGTGAGTTAGAACCTTGAGAATAGTAGTAAGAGAAGGTCGTGTGAGTGTTCACCCCAGATTCCGAGTTTGGAGAATATTAATGAGTTAGAACCTTGAGAATAGTAGTAAGAGCAAGTCGAGCGAGTGTCCACACCAGATTCCGAGTTTGGAGAATATTAATGAGTTAGAACCTTAAGAATAGTAGAAAGAGAAAATCGTGTGAGTGTTCACACCACATTCCGAGTTTGTGAGTTAGAACCTTGGGAATAGTAGTAAGAGCAAGTCGAGCGAGTGTCCACACCAGATTCCGAGTTTGGAGAATATTAATGAGTTAGAACCTTGGGAATAGTAGTAAGAGCAAGTCGAGCGAGTGTCCACACCAGATTCCGAGTTTGGAGAATATTAATCAGTTAGAACCTTGAGAATAGTAGTAAGAGAAGGTCGAGTGAGTGTTCACAGTGGATTGTTCACATTTTCTTATTTTACTAGAAAGAGAATGCATTTTAATGATGCAAATTTTCTGCATTGCGATTTCACAATAACTATCCATTTTGAGGTACTCTGTGAACGAATATACTAGGTTTTAGGAATTGATCTTTGAAAAATTATAAATTGGGTAACAAAAAGTATGATTCTCTACCTTACATTGTAAATTGAACTCTTCAAATAAAATGGATCTTGGATATAGACATGATTCATGACCTAAGACAATAGAACAAGTTTGTGATAAACATTACGGGTTAATTGTGATTATAGAGGGCTTAGTAAAGAAAGAGCAAGTTTGGTGTACATCACCATAGCTTGGGTCTTGTGTTGGTAAGAATGGTACGTTTGTAAGAAGCTGAGAGAAGTAGATAATGGAATGTAAAGGGTCGGTTTACTATACTGTACCTCAAGAGACGTTTGCATAATATATTTGGAATTCGTAGCTACGCATAAGAATGCTGGTTACTTTAAGCGAACCCAGGCGAGGTAGCTAGCAGCAAATGGTGCAAGTTAAATTGACTAGCGATTCGCACCAGCAAGTAGGAAAGAATGCGCTGCAGTCACTGACCAGTATTGGGATGATCGACTAAACTCGACCAAACTCGGCTATTTTCCGATTATCTCAACCAAAGCCGCCAGTAGCGTGCACATTCTTAGAACCTTTTTCGAAGCCCCAATGTACGCTAAAATTGGATGACCCTTGAATACGGAAAATAATTATACCATAACCGTCATACCCTTCTCATACGAGCATTAATTCTCTTATAAAATAAATTAATTGACGCATTTTCTACTAATACTAGGGCAATGATGTAGAAAACCCATACATATTCTCTTTTTAGTAGCTGTTTAGAAACACCAGTTAGAACAACGTTTATTAACCAAACCACGCGAACAAACATGTTTCATTGAAATGTGATTGCGACCAAATTGTATAAACAATTAGTAACCTCCTTAGAGAGTGCTTATATAGACGCCAATATTATATAGAGCGAAACGTTTGGTCATTTCGGACAACCCCACGTAAATAATATAAATTAAATAAACCAATTTATAAATTTAAATAAAACATAAATAAATTTAAGACGGCTCAAATGCATTTCATGCCCATCAACTGCTCTCTGTATCTGAGGAGGCACCTTTGAAGGCACAGTACATGCTGCACAAGTTGAGTAAAGTGCATTATTTGATAAATTAAAGGAATAAGTTTGATCCTTTACATGAAAGATATTGATCACTTAAATATGTGGCAGGAGGTTTCCAATGTTATTGGTAATTAAGCCCAACTCTCCCAAAATTACCAAATAATTATTAAACCTTCTTGTTTGTAACAGATGTAAAATTATTTTTTAGCCATTTTGTGTATGCTTGAGAACATCTAAAGCTCTTAACATTTGATTTTTCTTCGGAAAGTCACTCGGAAAACTACTTATTACCCGATACTAAGAAAAATACTAGCTTTACTGCCTTGGCAATATTTTCAGTAGAAAGGGGATGGAAAAATACATAAAAATGACCTATCGCTCTTCTTTCTCTTTGATAACAAGTTAAAAAATTGAAATATGATTAATAAATACCAGATTTTGAAATGGCCTAGCACCTTTAATTTTGAAGATATCGAATTGCGGTTTTCGGTTTCTTTAATTACTTTTTATACTCTTTAAAACTGTGTATATGAAAATGGGAGTCAACTGCGAACCCTCACTTTTGGTCGCGCGTCAGCCGCGTATGCGGGTAGGAATCTAAAATCAAGTCACATATTCTGAAACTAAAGGTGACGGGCAACAAATTTTTTCTCTACCATTTTTTGGCTCAGATTAACCGTTTAAGCATGAAATGCATTTGAGCCGTCTTAAAATGAACACCCTGTATAATTACCTCCGTCCACGGCCCATAATTTGGTAGATAGCAATAAAGCACGCCTGAAAAAAATAGGCATTAATTTTTATTGAGTAAATTTACCTTCACAAATGTCCAATTTTCAAGGAATTTGACATTTAGTTACATACGAGTATATACATACGTTTATAGTTGTAAATTTATCAGTCGTATGCGCCACGGTAGGCGATACCTGTAAAGCTAATATGTATTGTGGTACTGGGTTCGATTCCCGGTCTTAGGCCTTGGATTTTATTTAATGGTTAATAAAAGAAATTTACAGTAAAGTATGTTTGCTAGTCGCGTCCATCCACGACACGTAATTGGTAGTTGGACTTAAAGCACGCCATTAAAAGTAGGCATCACTTTACTGTTCACTTTGCCACTTTGTAACCATACATATTACACTAAAATAAATTCTTACAGAGAAGGTTACCTCAACCACCCTCTGAGAACTATTCTATGTCGAATTTTTCTTGATAAATGATAAAAAATAAAAGTCATGTGTCATCCGGTTATGATTTACTCCCGAATTGCTAGAAATTCTACAATGTGGCCATTATCGACTTGGTAGATGTAGTGCTGCCACTTAGTTCAGTTCAAAAATTCATTCAAGTCTATGAGACGATAACACAATTCACGATTGGGGGTTAAAATTTAGTATACTTACGTCTATAATGTACATTTATAAGTTTTTATTCCGAAAAATTTATCGAGAAATTTAAGGAATTTCACGTGCACTTTCAGGAAAAAAAATGGCGTTACGCTTGATTCTTGACGTTCAATGAAATTCAGTTTCTAAATTCAGTGTAATAAATAATTACAAGGAATTCTCCTTTTGAAGAAAATCAATTCAAATCGGAAGTGTTGCCATTTTTCTGAACAGAATTCTTAGTTTTTATGAAAGCCATGGTAGCCGAGCGGTTAAAGGCGAAACCTGCAAAGCTAATATGTATTGTGTGGTACTGGATTCGATTCCCAGTCTAGAGGCCTTGGATTTTATTTAATGGTTAATAAAAGAAATTTACAGTAAAGTATGTTTGCTAGTCGCCTCCGTCCACGACACCTAATTGGTAGCTGGACGTGAAGCCCGCCTGAAAAAATAGGCATTACTTTACTGTTCATTATTTTTGCTGACTGATTCATAGTTTCAATAGGATGAAAAAAAATAAATGCAAATTTCAGTCACGATAAACTTTATTATGACGAGCTTTCGACCTAGGGACTAGGTCATCTTCAGGGCTAATTTACAATGTACTGTTTTACATCATTAAAAGTTTGGTGTGCCTTCTGTCTTGTCTGTTCATGAACAAAAAAGGACCAACAGACAATTAAGAACAACCAATTGCATTGCCAATCCGAAGTCAATTTGACTCCAAAAAAAAATAGGAATGGTCTCTGTTTCCCCACATCTCACAGCTATCCCGAAATGCTCTTAGATATGCTATCCCCACTCTCTCACCATTCGATAGTCACGAGCTGAAGAGCGTGGTATTCTTAGTTTCCTTTTTGCAGATTAGATTTACTTGAATCATAGGAGTCATTTTGACTCCAGATTGGCATTACACGTGAATATATCGGAGTCCTTTCGACTCCTGATTGGTAATATAAGTAGATTTTCTGTTATTAACTTGACTCCAGATTACCAATTTGGTCTGCCCTTACAAGGAAATTTACTTCTACTTCAAACCCTTCTGTTGCCTTCCTCGCGAAGAATTCTGAGATTTTCCTCTTTGATATTATTGAGTGCCAATAAAATTTATATTTCCATAGATTATGAAAATCGAAAGCAAGGTTCATTCATGTTTATTCTTTTTTGAGCCCAATGTTACAGCGGTATCGTACAAAGGGAAGCTCAATAAACTGGGTTGCTACACTCATCTTTACATAATGATTCAGTGAATCGAAATTCGTGTGCTAATCGTAAAACTTGAAGGTAGTCATTGTGTTTCTTTTTTAATATGATCAACATTTATTGCCTAAATGTTTATGTGATAAATTTACATAATTTTCATAGAAAGTATCAAGGCACAAAAAAGCCTCTTTCTAGAATTGATTTTCTGTCCGAATTGCAGCAAAAACTTGCAGCGAATAGGGTAATTTCCGATTCGTGTCAACAGAGCACAGTAATTGAGAAAAAATAGTGAATGTAATTAAAAAAAATGAAAAAGTCCCTGATCAGAAGGCAGTCCAGTCAGGATTCTAGAAAATACTGCGATCCTAAGTTGAAGTTAATTCCTTCTGCGTGAAATGTTAAAACCGATTTGTGGACAAAATTTCATTGATCATAAAAAACTGGATGAAAAAGCGTTAAGTTGAATAAATAACAAATTGGTCAATTTTTGTCTCTATTTCTAAAAAAAATTCTAATTCCCGATTTTTTTTAAATATAGAGTTTGTAATTTTTTGCAACGAAGATCAGACACGAATTAATATTCTCTCTAAAATTTAAATTTTAGCTTTAAGTTTTACCTAGATCAGAAAAAAACCGGACACTTAATATTATTTTATTTTAAAAGCTGATTATCAGTAATGTGTTTGTTTTTGTGGGTAATCTGGTTATTACAGAGAAGGAAGGGTCTAAGTCCATTGAACTAATCCCTTCAGGATCAGTAGGGCACGAGATAAGACTCAGATGTGGCTTATTTGTCTTGGGGCTGCTTTACCTGACGGAACTCTTCTAAACTGTAAGTAGGTTTTCGCACCTTTAGAGATCTTTAATTTATTAACCGCGCCTTTCTGTCATTAATAGACGTGATTTTTTTTATTTTGGTCCAGAATAATGGTTCTTTCGAATGTAGACGTAGCCCGAGCTGATGCCTTGGCAAGAGAAGGCCGGAGCGTCCGATCTATCGCAGAAACCCTTGGAGTAGCGAAGTCCGCCATTAATGATGCACTCCGGCGTTTCCGGGAGACTGGCAGTTATGAACGGAGGGCTGGCAGTGGCCGATCAAGGGCCACAACTGAAGTTGACGATCGATTTATCAGGCTCTCAGTATTGAGAGACCGCCATTTAACTGCTCCTGAGGTTCGGGACAGGCTTCAAGTGGCGCGAAATACGCGTGTTAGCTCGGACACAGTACGGCGGAGACTGAGGGAGCGTGGACTTGAAGCAAGGCGCCCCGTGACAGGGCCCCAACACCAGGAAAGGCGTCGTAGAGAAAGGCGATTATTTGCCGACCAGCATTTTCATTGGACTGTAGAGCAATGGGGAACAGTTTTATTCACAGATGAGTCTCGCTTTGGTCTATACCACTCAGACGATCGAGACAGAGTATGGAGACGATCAGGGAAGCGATTTGCTCAATGTACTCTTCGCGAGTCACGACCTTTCGAAAGGAGATCAGTTATGGTTTGGGGTGGAATCAATTTCCACGCCCTTACTGAACTGATTTTCATTGATAATGGGGGCTCTGACTGCTCGGAGGTACATTGAGGAAGTGCTCCTAGAGGCTGTGACCCCGTTGGCTCCATTTATTGGTGACCAATTCATTTTGATGCAGGTAATGCTCGTTCACATACCGCCAGAATTGTTACCGAATACTTGGAGCAAGTGGGAATCACAGTTCTGGACTGGCCTGCACGAACTCCCGATATGAATCCCATAGAACATTTATGGGATAATTTAGGAAGGCGTGTTAGACATCGTCATCCTCCTCCTAGTGACTTAAATCAGCTCCAAATTGCTCTTCGTGAAGAATGGGATGCTCTGCCGGTGGAGTAGGTCCAAAATTTAATTTCTTCTATGCCTGACAGGATTAGGGCCCTTCGCCGTAGACGAGGGAGAAATACCCGCTATTAGAAGAACATCCCTTGTCAGAAAACCTGATAAGAATGAAGAATAAAGTTTAAAAAAAATGTGTTAATTTCATATTTTTTCTTTATTTTATAATTTTGTGTTAATAATTAATAAAAATTAGTCATCTGTGGCAGATTTTGTGTAAATAACTTATAAATAAACCAATTCTTACCATAAATTAAAAAGATTAGCGTATTTAACAAAATTATGAGACCAAATCTGAGTGTCCGGTTTTTTTTGCTGTTGAGTGTAAATAAATTACAAAAAGCTTTGAAGCAAATCAGTAAATTGAAATTTTCTACAAAATATTTTGACCCGAATTTGGGTATCAATACCCCCCACTGTTGCAATTAAAATGGTAAATAAAAATTACAACTACATGCACGTCTTTTTTTTCTGCTTTTAACTGAATGAATAGAAAGTAACTGGACTTTAATGTGATTCTAGCTTGGTTTCCAGTCGCGCTTGCTGTCTGTTAGCTAAATTAGTTAGGAATTATTCATATCTGTTGAACGCTGACTGTTGTCTATCGACATTACATTTACACTTAGTGTCACCACACTATCAGCAAACAGCTGTGGATGAAAAAAAAAAAAAAGAGTAGAAATATACAGCTAGCGACAGGAGGTAACTAACAGCTAATGTGAACACCTAAACGACTTTCAAATTTTAATCAAAATTTATGTGATTCAATTGTCTTGAAACTATGGAATCTTTCTAAAAAGATGGTTTTCTCAAAAGCCTTTAAAAGTTGTCCTTAAGGCGAGCTGATATTCTTAACCCTCAAACCACAAGATGAATTTTCTTGACACGAACACTAAGGTAGGGTCGGATCCGACCCGATACTATATTTTCTTGCTTCCAGTGAAAAACTCAAATATAACTCAAAATAACACATTTATTTCTATATAAAATGTATAAATTTTTTAATAAATTGTATAATTTTATGGCATTAGTCTATTTAGAATGGACTAATAAGTGAAGAAATGAACTTGAAGAAGGAACTTTGTTTCAATAAAAACCAAACAGTTTACAAAAAGGTTGAATGAAAATTAAAGTAAAATAGTGGTGTGGTAACAAAATTATCACATTGTTAAGGAAAAAAATCATTTGATTGTTCGCCATTATCAGTGGGAACAAGTAGGACATATTTTCCAATCGTAAGGAGTAATTCCTTTGGAAAACGCTCGTTTCTCAGTCTTTTTTCTTCTAGAGGAAGCGTCAAGGCAAACGCAAGATTCTTGAGAAACGTCGAACGTGCATCTCCAGAGTAACTTTCTTCATTTTTGTTCCACTTGTGCAGGACAAAACGTATAACGTTAATACCAAGGTCGGGTCGGATCCGACCCAGAATCTGACTTACTGAAAGAAATACAAACCTAGAGAGCGGAGAGACCCTTACCGAATCGGCGGAAACAGTGTGGCCTCTTCCTAAGGACTCACAGAAAGGGTATACCGAGTCTAATCGCTAAGAGTTAATTGTGGGGGGAACAATGGAAATTTGTTTTCGCCTCGGGTCGGATCCGACCCGCATCTTGTGGTTTGAGGGTTAACTACTAGGCAATATTATTTATATTTATTTATTACACTGAGAGGAAAAAAAAAAATGGCCACCCTTAAAAAAATGTATTTAATCATTCGTTATTGCAAAAATAAAATATTTTTAGCACGCATTGTTGATAAACGTATGGTAGCTTAAAGAAATGATAAGGAAATTCAAAATAGGGAAATAAAGTAATATGGAAAAAACAAAAGAAATCACTTGTACCGGTTTGTTTTTGAAAAACCTTTGATCTCCAATCCTTAAAATTCACTGTGATGATTCTTATTTAACTTCTTTTGATCAGTCCAGATTCAATTATATTCATTTCAACATTAAAACATTTAAAATTTCATTTTAAAAAAATGGTTTTAAGTGTTACTTTTGCGGCCAGAATAATTGCGTTGTTTGAAGACTGAAGAAGAAGCCAAGCATATGTTTCGAGAGTACTCAATATTCCAAGAACTGCTGTTTTAGAAGGACCTCCCATCGTTGCCAGGAAACTGGAAGATACTCAAGAAGACCCTGGCTCTGGGCGAAGAAGATTTTGACTACTTATAGGAATGACCGCTTTGAGGTGTTGAATATTTTAAGTACGAGGGTCGTTTGAAAAGTCCGTGCAAAGTCAGAGAGATAGCAGTACTGGCGCGTATCGAGGTTATGTTTAGTTAGTAGCATCTCTTGGAAGAACACACACCAAGTTTCAGCCAGATCGGTCTATTTCTTTGTGTTTGGCATTCGTTTGAATCGAGGAAGTCGAGTGATTTTCAAAAAAATGGACGAAAAAGAATTTCGTGTGTTGATTAAACACTACTTTATGAAAGGCAAAACGCCTCACGAGACTAAAGAGAAGCTTGATAAACATTATGGTGACTCTGCACCTTCGATTAGAACAGTTTATAAGTGGTTTCCAAATTTTCGGAGTGGCCATATGGGCACAAGTGACGCTGAACGTTCTGGACGCCCTGTTGAGGTTACTACTCCAGAAATCATTGATAAAATCCATGATATGGTGATGGATGACAGAAGAGTGAAGGTGCGTGAGATTGCTAGTGCTGTGGGCATCTCGAATGAACGGGTACATAATATTTTGCATCAACATTTGGACATGACAAAGCTATCTGCAAGATGGCTGCCGCGATTGCTCACGCTTGACCAAAAACGAAATCGTGTGAAGTGTTGCAAGGACGGTTTGCAGCTGTTCCAGAAGAATCCGCAGGACTTTAAGCGTCGTTTCGTCACTGTGGATGAAACATGGATACATCACTACACTCCTGAGACCAAAGAACAATCTAAACAATGGGTTACAAAGGAAGAATCTGCCCCAAAAAAAGTGAAGACCGTTCCTTCGGCCGGAAAGATTATGGCGACTGTCTTTTGGGATTCGCAAGGAATAATCCTCATCGACTATCTGGAAAAGGGTAAAACTATTACAGGTGCATATTATTCATCGTTATTGGACCGTTTGAAAACCGAGCTGCAAGAAAAACGCCCACGATTGGCCCACAAAAAAGTCCTTTTCCATCACGACAACGCACCAGCTCACACCTCAGCAGTTGTGGTCGCAAAATTAATGGAAATAGGGTTCCAACTCGTTTCACATTTCCCCTATTCTCCAGACTTGGCTCCCTCGGACTACTATTTGTTCCCCAATATGAAGAAATGGCTGGCGGGGAAAAGATTTTATTCAAACGAGGAGGTGATTGCAGAAACGAATGGCTATTTTTCAGACTTGGACAAATCCTATTATTCGGAAGGGATCAACAAACTAGAGCAGCGTTGGACGAAGTGTATAAGCCTAAAAGGAGACTATGTTGAAAAATAAAAAAGGTTTACCCCTAAAACTTAAGTAGTTTTTATTTTTGCACGGACTGGTCAAACGACCCTTGTAATCGTCATTCTACTGCTTTAGTGGCAAGGCATCACCTGCATCAAGTTAGAGTAAGGCGAAGACTTACTGAGGCTGGTTTTATACCAAGAAGGCCCGCGCATGGACCAGAATTGCAACCAAGGCATCAGACAGCTCCACTTCATTTTGCTAGATTGTAAAAGTACGGTATATGGCTGCAACCTTTTCACCAAAGAAGGTGCTATGGTTGAGGAGGAGTTATGGTTTTTGGGCCGGCATTTAATTTGAAAGCTCGGACTGAATTAATTTTTACAGAAGTGGTTCTCTATCAGTTGCTGACTACATAGTGGACTTTCTTTCTGAGGCTGTTGTCCACATTCGTACCAAAAGCAGGCGAGGATTTCCCGTTTAAGCACGATAATGCACGGCCACATACAGCGAAGATTGTTTCCCGCTACCTGGAACACGCTTCAATCCGATGTTTAGGAGAGGCCAGCATGTAGGTCCAGATCTAAATCTAAGGGATGAGTTGTCAAGACGAATTAATACATTGCCGACCGCACGAGTTGCAACTGAATATTAGTTGAATCACTGTCTGAATCTTCTAAATTACTCTCTAAATCGCTTGAAATAATTCTACGTGTAGATCTATTTGATAATGTCCCCATCATGGATATCAAAATTGTCTTCTGAACATTCTGATGCCAGTATCTAGATGAAATTCATTAAAAGCATCTTCAATTTCCTGGGACATTTTTATTTAGGTCTTTTTTTATACATAGTGATCCATTTAAAACGCACCAATCGCTAATAACGTTTTAGGGGAGCGGAATTTCGGAAAAACCCACGAAGTAAACTATACGTTTTTTTCGATCTAGTTTTCAAATTTTTCACCCTCGATGCTGTATCTTCATTTTTGGCGGAGTTACGGCTAAAAACCTGTTTGGAGTTTCATAAAGACCACTAGTTTTGACAATAATTATACAAACTACATTAAAAACTGTGAAAAATGACGTTAATTTCGTTTTGATATCCCTAATATTAGTTGAGATATTTAAGATCCAAGTTACAATTTTATCTATTCGCGAACGGTTTTTTATATTAATTTTCCACCAGAAATACACGTTTTGGGAGGTCCATTGACTGCAAAAAATGTTATTGGTGACGCAAAGTAAAATAATAATAATAATTGAAGATGTTAAAACATGTAGTGTAATTGCCAGGGATGGGCGGGTCTAGTGGTCTTGAGCGTGGCTTTATAAGTGGAAGATCCCCAGTTCGAATCCCGCGTATGACTAGACTTTATTTAAAACAGTATTATGATTATTTAAGTAATAAGAATGACTGCATTCGCTGGATTCGAACTGGGGATTCTCCCACTTACAAAGCCTCGCTAAAGATCACTAGACCAATACCCTGGCCAGACATTCTTACCTTAATCATAGGTCAAGAAATCTTGCACACTGGGTACATTATTCTGATGTGACGGTTGCTTTTATTTGATCATAAAACAAATTTATACTGATTCACCCACAACCATTACATTAAACTACATGTTTTAACATCTTCAATTATTATTATTTTTTTTACTTTGCGTCACTAATAACATTTTTTGCAGTCAGAGGACCTCCCAAAACGTGTATTTCTGGTGGAAAATAATTACTGAAAACCGTTCGCGAATAGAAAAAATTGTAACTTTGATCTTAAATATCTCGACTAATATTAGGGATATCAAAACGGGATTAACGTCATTTTTCACATTTTTTTATTTAATTTTCATAATCATTGTCAAAACTAGTGGTCATTATAAAACCCCAAACAGTTTTTTAGCCGTAACTCCGCCAAAAATGAAGATACAGCTTCGGAAGTGAAAAAATTTGAAAACTAGACCGAAAAAAACATATAGTTTACTTCATGGTTTTTTTCGAAATTCCGCTTTCCTAAAACGTTATTAGCGATTGGTGCGTTTTAAATGGATCACCCTGTATATTACGAAGACATGGAGTTGTTATGCTCAATACAAAAATTGTAAGACTGGAATTGTAGATGACTATTCTACCAACTGTAATCCAATATGGCGTATATTTTTTGTGAAAATTTCATGAACCGTTTATCAGCATTATTTTTAGCAATATCTATTTTTTTCTCATCTTCTAATTCTTTTAACTCTCTATTATTTAAAAAATATAGTGATAATATATAGCGATCAACGAAGAGAAGCGGGCATCACAATATATAAGTACTTAATATACTTAAAACCATTGCGTATTCAGTACTCCATTGCATTGCATTGTCAAACGGGGAGATTTCCCCGATCGGCAGTGCACTGACATTTTACAAAACGAAGAGATTTCCCCGAGTGGTTGGCAATGTGTTAAGGAGACGTCCAACATTAGCGGATTCGCTTCAGGAGTTAAGGGTTGCACTAACGGTAGAATATAAAAATATCCCTCAGGAAATTATTCAAATTCCTATTAGGTGAATGCCCCGTCGAATGCCAGCCCTAATAAACGCAAGAGGGGGAAACACACCCTTATTAATTGGAAAATTAACATTTGGTTAATTTCGAACTACTTAATAATTTTTCTGTTTTTAAAAATACCTCTTGTTACTATTTACTTTTAATATTCCTAAGTATGTTACAAGTGGCCTGTTATTTATTCTAAAAGTATGTGGAGACGTTAATAAGAAACTGATTGGAAATAAGAACACATACTTTTTTTTTGCCTCTCAGTGTATTTATTTTATGACCACAGTACAGGTAAGTTGGTTAATTTTAAGATTTCGTAAAGGAATATTTTAAAATTCAACCTTCATGACGGCTACAGCCCATCCAGATAAAATAAAAACTCTTTATTGAAACAGATCTCGATTTGCAACTTACAGGACGACTCGAACGATATAAATGAAGCTATAAGGGCTATTTAACAGCGTTGATTGGCCCGTAGGTAGCCTACCTGAATCTGTCCTGTATTAAGATTTAAACGCTTTATTAAGTTTTGTTAACCTAGGAGGGTGAGATTATGGCAAAGGGTGGCAAGTTAATGCTTCTAGAGCGCGCCGAGCTTCAAAGGAAACCTTGCCAACCAACCCTAACTAAACTTCGTCCAAATTTCTTTTTTAATCAGTCAAACTTGTCCTATCCAATTTGTGGCCAAGCACTAGGCGCCCGAATACTTCATCCTTTTGAGGTTTAATGAAGGATTCATGTTAGAAATAATATATATTACATTGTACTGCTACTGCCAGCAGACGAAAAACAGTATAGGAAAGTTAGCAAAATAACTGTAAAAACAATCTGTAATAGAGTAAATATTGTAATTATGCAGATTGTAAATACCCAAAGCAACTCCCATTTCAAAATATCATGGCTTTTACAAATTAGGTAAACAAAATTTATAGATTTGAATATTTTTAATATTAATTAACCTTGAATACAGAAAACTGGCCATCCCCAAACTCAAATTTTTCCAGGCTACTGCGAGCACCACGAATTCTATTCGTATTTTATTTTTTTTGGGTAGAATGATTCTAGGCTATTCTTTTAACCCTCCATCGGGCGCATTTAATCTGTGCGATGAAGATGGCATTTGCTTATTGATAGCAACTCAGGTATTTCTTTAAGTGAGCCTTCTTCTAACCGAACGGCCTGTCGGTTTTTTACCCCTGAGTTATGTGGTGTTACTTAGCGTCCGCGTAATCTGTCAGATTAGTTGCGCACGGTGGTCTTATTCTTTGGGTATTGCAATATTCTTGTCAAAAACTGTTACAAAGTACCATATTATCATTTAAAAGACAGTTTTCTACTTATTGACTATTTTTGCAACGAGTGTCTTTTGTTGAATAATATTGAATAGAAGAAAGAGAAGGGGATTAGGACACTAAACAAGCTTCTTTTTTTAATTTTTAGAAGATCAAGATGCGGATGATTTTGAGTGCGTATGTAACAGATAAAGTAACCAAATTGTCTGATAAAAAACCTACTTCTAGTGTTAGGACGAGGGAGTACATAATATTTTATGGCGTTTGCCTGGTACAGTTGGTGACAACGTCGGACAGAAACGTTCGGAGATGGTTCATGGTCCATTCTTTCGCTTTTCTGAACATAGGCGGGCATCAATGCGTAAAACTAATTTCTTGGATAATGCTAACATAAACCATCTCACCACATTCATCCATAAATGTGCACCTCAAAATTAGGGATGACTGATTTTTCTATTCACATTAATGTTCTGTTCCACTTTACGAGTTTTTTTTTTAAAGAAAAACTTAAACTGAAATTTTTCATTCGTTTCCAAAACATTTTTGATGAAATTAACAGCTATTGGGGTCATTAATCTCAGAGATTAGTTGCGCCCTATGGTGTTACAAACCTATTGCACCCGATTGAGGGTTAATCTAAATCTATCTCAACTATGAAACTTTTAAATTTCATATTTAACAAATAACTGTTATCAAATAACTGCTAACAAATAACTTTGTAACACATCTTTTTAAATTACATAAATTATTCATTTAATTGGTAAATCTTCTTATTTTTCAATCTTCCAATAAATACAACTAAAAATAAATTAATATAAAAATAGAATTAATCAAGTTAAACATATTCGCAATACGTATTCCCTCACGCAAAAATAAGAGTAACTACAAAATCCTGAATAATAATAATAATAATAAAATAAAAAATAAACCACTATTTTATATAGGCTAGCTATTTGATTGTGAATATTACATTGGCCTGTCCGACGTTACCGGATTGTTTTGGGCGTGACCAGCTAACACTAGCGTGCCTTCTATTGGCTACTCAAACTATCTTCTTTCGTCATCATCTATTCTCCATTATAATTAGTCAATCTTTTATTGTTAATTATTGATCATTAAAATACAAATATTCAGGCAGGCTTCACATCTAACTACCAAATTTGGTGTCGTGAACGGAGGTGCCTAGCAAACATACTTTACTGTAAATTTCTTTTATTAACCATTAAATAAAATCCAAGGCCTAAGACCGGGTAATCGAACCCAGTACCACAATACATACAAGTTAGGTTAGGATAGGTTAGGTTAGGTTAGGTTATGTTAGGTTAGGTTAGGTTAGTTTTGGTTAGGTTAGGTTAGGTTAGGTTAGGTTAGGTTAGGTTAGGTTAGTTTTGGTTAGGTTAGGTTAGGTTGGTTAGGTAAGGTTAGGTTAGGTTAGGTTAGGTTAGGTTAGGTTAGGTTAAGTATTAGCTTTACAGGTCTCGTCTCTAACCGCTCAGCTACCGTGGCGCCTTAATTAACCTTAAATAGGTTTTTACTTTTTGAGATTTTCTCGAATATGGCGGTTTTTACTATGAACTTTGTTAACTAAATACAATCACACATTCATCTATATTTTACTTTATTAATTTTCTAGAAAGAATCATTTTAGAGCAGTTTTCATGTTGGTTTCAGGCTTCTTTCTCTTTAAGGTGTAATTTTGGTGAAATGTATGGTTTTTCAAACTGTAATAATTTATTATTAAAATATTCGATGTTGGAGAAAATTTGTGAGTTTAAATCCTTAAAGCTGAGCGTATTTCTGCACTATTGTAAGTTGAACTATTGAGTTTACTTTGAATTCCAAGTTAATGAAACTATAAGTATAGTTTTTGAGTCATTGTTACTAGAGAAAGTGTCGGCCAATTCACATCGGATTTGTTTTTATTATTATTATTATAAATTTCTCTTGGTGGTGATAATTTTAATAAAATGTTTTGTATGTAGCTAAACTGGAGCCACAGAGATGTAGTCCATGGCTGGGTGGATAAGATCGCTATTTAATTGAGACCTTGAAGCGGCCCGCTTGATTGGAATCTCCAGGCATGCATATTAATGACAGTTTTTAAAGCGAGATGAGATTGGCTGGTGATGAAGTCTGCCTTGCCTCTAACGCAAATGAATTAAAGAAAATGCTAACGACCTTTTTTTTTTCTTTTTTGTTTTTGTTCCGGAAGCTCTGTTTGTGAATCTGAACTGGCAATCAGTTAGATCAAACATCCCGATCAAACCGGCAACCACAGACACACCTATTATCATAACTAAGAAGATGTTGCTCTACCGTCCTCGTTGGCAGTTTCTATTCGGTAACCCTTAACAGCTATTCTATTTTATATATTTTAATTTGTAAGTCCACTCAAATGGGGTTTTCATCTAAATGTGCCTCGAACCAGACTATTATTCAGATGGTAAAATAAACTAGAAATATCTTATACAAAATAGCTACTGATTCCAAGGTCCTGGACTCATCTAAATGAAATATACAGAGGATATGTGACTTGATTTTAGATTCCTCAGATACAGAGAGCAGTTGATAACCTCCAGGCTAACCTGGATTACGAGCCAGAGGAAGCACCTTTAAAGACACAGTACATGCTGCACTAGTTGAGTAAAGTGCATTATTTGATAAATTAAGCAATAAGTTTGATCCTTTACATGAAAGATATTGAACACTTAAATATGTGGCAGGAGGTTTCCAATATTTTTGGTAATTAAACGCAACTCTCCCAAAATTACCAAATAATTATTATTAAGCCTTCTTGTTTGTAACAGATGTAAAATTAATTTTTAACCATTTTGTGTATGCTTGAGAACATCTAAAGCTCTTAAAATTTGATTTTTCTTAGAAAAATCACTCGGAATACGACTTATTTCCCGATATTAAGAAAAATACTAGCTTTAATGCCTTGGCAATATTTTCAGTAGAAAGGGGATGAAAAAATACATAAAAATGACCTATCGCGTGCTCTTCTTTCTCTTTGATAACAAGTTAAAAAATTGAAATAAGATTAATAAATACCAGATTTTGAAATGGCCTAGCACCTTTAATTTTGAAGATATCGAATTGCGGTTTCCGGTTTCTTTCATAACATTTTATACTCTTTAAAATTGTGTATATGAAAATGGAAGGTCAACTGTGAATCCTCACTTTTGGTCGCGCATATGCGGGCAGGAATCTAAAATCAAGTCACATTTTCTGAAACTAGAGGTGACGGGCAACAAATTTTTCCTTTACCATTTTTTGCTCAGATTTAAGCATGAAATACATTTGAACCGTCTTTAAATGAACACCCTGTATAAGACGCCAAAAAAATTAAAGCAAAAAATCATAAAGGTAAGGTTAACACAAACATTGAATTACATTAACAAATTAACACAAATAAATTATACAAACAAATAAATATTATTTACATTATTATTATTAAATAAATTACACAATACAAATAAACATTAACACAAATAAATTATACAAACAAATAAATATTATTTACATTATTATTATTATTAAATAAATTACACAATACAAATAAACATTAACACAAATAATGTAAATAGGGGAAAAAAAACATTAGATTAAACAAATAAACTTGCTGGCTAAAAATACTTATAAAAAAAATAATAATAATAATCAGTACTGAAAACAAAATTTACTTTCAGAAGAAAAATTATTTTTTTAAAATTTTGACTATAAAATATGACTAAAACAATTATATGAAAGATTCTTGAAGATAATTGTTTATTTATTTATTTTTTTGGCGCAATGCCAGCTAAAGTCATTAGCGCCCCTAACAGCATCTCTTAACAAGATGGATTCATGTTTTTTATAAGGATTTAGGAGAGTTAAGCCATTTAATTTGGTCTTAGAGCAGGAATTTCCTAAATAATGTACTACATATAGTCTATGTTACAATTTACATTTTTTTAATAATATATTATTTAAAAAAAACCTTTATTTTTTCATATACAGGTTGTCCAGAGTTATATGCTCCACCCACTTTTTTTTTAACGGCAGGAAATTTCGAAAAAATAAAAAACACGTATTTAATCATTTTTAGTCTAGTTTATTTTCAGTGATTGGCCCATTTTTTTAAACCCCATTATCCCGAGATACAGCATCCAACTTTGTATTTTCAAATGGA
Source organism: Rhodnius prolixus (assembly GCF_049639745.1). Lineage (NCBI taxonomy): Eukaryota > Metazoa > Arthropoda > Insecta > Hemiptera > Reduviidae > Rhodnius > Rhodnius prolixus. Next base: position 208,343 of record NW_027411618.1, read on the forward strand.
ACATTACATTATTTTTGCATATTTTTATAGTATTTGATCTCCTAAAAACAACAAAAAAAAACTTTTTTGAAATCGGTTAGGTTTTTCAAAAGGTTATGGTAATTTAAAATATGAAAAACAAATTACAATTTATTGTCAAAATTGCCATATTTTTTTTTTCAAAGAAGCTGTTCAAACTGGGCACCATCAACGGTTAGGCAAGCCAAAGCTCTGGGATTCCCACGCTCTGTTTGTAGCTAGCACTTATGGTGGCAAAGTCAAGATCTAGGCAGGCTAGAATTACTCGACGTTCAGATTGTTTTTTCTGACAATCGTTTGGTGTGGAGTTTTAGGAAATCGAACTAATCGGCCAAGAAAGAGACATTTTGCCAGTTCTGCTTGAAGATGTTCCTTTAAAACGTCGGCTAGATATGTATTTTCAACAAGATGGTTGCCCCGGCACATAATGCGAGAGCTTGTTCGAGGTTACCTGGACAGAAATTTCCATGAAAAGTGCTTAGGAATTCATTGCCCGATCTAATGGCCACCTCTATCTCTGGACTTAACCTCAGTGGACTATTTTTTTTTTTTTTTTTTTGTGGGGATATCTAAAAAATAAAGTGGCTTCAGTCGAAGATCTGGAACGTCGAATAACTCTAGCCTGCTCAATTGTTGAATTATTAGTACTTTCTAAAGTGAAATAAAGTTTAAATTATATTTTCCTTAAGTGCAATAAAATGATATATCTTATTCAATTAAATAACGAAGTGGGTTTTTAATAACGTATAATAACTAAACGTTGAATATTATTTAAAAACATGGTGTTCGTGTGGTGAGACCATAGATTTAAAATTTGTCAAATTGAAACTGAGATAATTGCGACGACAGAAGTGGTATGAGAGGTTTTGTAGAATTCTTGCCGGCAGTTTATAATGGAGGACCAGACACAGTTGGAGTCTAATATATTTTTAAAGTGTGGACGCTCAAGTATTTTGCAGAAAGATGTAGCAGTGTCATCAATCTTCGGCCTTGCCACTGCCAGAGCTCTCTGTTCCGAGCAGGCCGCACATACTAAATACTTGAGACAGAGTGATGTTAGTCGCTCATCTGTAAATCAACTGCTAATTTATTTCATTTCTCATTCACTTTACCACACCCAACTATCAAGCAAGCATTGGCCAATGTCCTGTCAAATTATCGATGTGAGGTTTTCATCCTAGAAACACGTTTTGAAGTCTTTTGAAAGAGTTTTTTTTTTTTTTTTTTTTTTTTTAAGTAGAATGAATTTGACGATAATTGAAATATTTAATGAGGGGTAGGTTTGGGATAACTCCCGCTTCTTTTTAGAACCTTAGCTAAATAAATCATGACAAAATATTTAGGTAAAATTCACGCCTGTAATCAAACGGAATAAAACATTGCCCAAACAAAACTGTTCAATTTCAAAATTAAATTAAACCGGTTTAACACCTAGTGGATAATGAACTGAAGAATAATACAACAATAATTGTGCCGTTTATTTTGAAAGTGGGGCAAGTCTATTTTTTTGTTATTTCGAGATATTTAAGGTTTTGCGTTTCAATAAATTTAAAAATATTGGTAAATATTAATAGACATATTTGTTGTATTTTGTGGTATTAGATAATGTAAGTTTATAATCCAATAGTGTTTATAGCGCTGGCTAAGAAAATAAAGGTTTTATTATAACTAAATGGACTTGCCTCACTTTCAAAATTAATGAATTATTGTAATCGTTGATTTAAATGGATAATATTTCAGTCGTATCAGTCTTTTTTTACACAATAAAAACAAAATACTAATCAATAGTTCAACGATTCTTCTTCTTTTTTTGAATCATTTTGGTCTAAATTGCCTTCGTTTTCAGATTCTGATTCCAAGATTCTTCTTTTATTACCGATTGTCATGGGGTCTTATTTCTACAAACATAATAAAATTACTTGCAAATGAGGATTTTATTGAAATGGCGTTTTTACCCAGAAAAGTATTTCTATTTTATTTTTGTTACCTACCAAATTCACTTTCAGATGCATCAGAGTTATAATTACCGTTGTAATCGGTTTCAGCCATTTTTTCTTTTTATAAAATAAACCACAATCCGTTATTAATTTTCAAATAATGAAACTTTTTTAGTACACCGAGCACAAAACAACACAACTTACTTGATAGTCGATAATATAAGTCGAATGTTATACAATTTACAGTTTTTCAGAGCCAATAGTACTAAAATTTCCCGATGTTGGTGTTATTATCGAAACACAAAATTAAGATGTACTTATTATTATTAAATAATAATAAATTTTATGAAATATTGTATAATCACCGATTACCAATATCAAAGATAGACAGATAAGACATTATGTTAAACCATCACATTTGCTTCACCATACAGCAACCGGAGTTAAATTTTGCTGTACAGTTAAATAATTTCAACCTAAGATGGACTTGCACCATTTTCAAATTAAACATATTTACAATATTGTTAAGAGCTAAAACTTCCATCTCCCAAATATTAGGATTCTGAATTTTTTCTACTCTAAATTGTTTACAGATAAAAAGATCATACTAAGTTTTAAATATAATTACCATTATCTTCATTTTTTCAAAAATGGACTTGCCCCACTTTCAAAATAAACGGCTTATTTATTTAAGAGGCATATGCGAATATAATTAAAAAATAGCCGATTAATGTTTAACATGCCCAATTTTGTCTTTTCTCATTTTTCTATAAAATAAAAATATTCCTAACTTTTCTGTTTATGATCTACATTAGAGGAAAACTTATTTATTTCATATTTTTATTATTGATTTTTTTAATCTCTTTTTGTTTTATAACTCTTTAATTTATGAAACACTTAAGGGAAATATTAAAAATAAAAATCGTAATATTATTTTCTATAGAAATAATTAGCAATAAAGAATTGACCAATTACAGTGGCGTATTGAAAGTTTGAAATATAGGCGGTTTATTGGACCAATAGAAATCCAGTAAGGTTAGATGGTCACACCTTTTTTCAAATAGGCCAAACCCCTGCCCGACCAATGAAAACCTAAACCTAACTTGTTAATCAAATATTGTGTTGTTATTTTCACTTTTTCTTAAAAATTATAAATTAATAATAGAGGGAATTAAAAAGGAAAATGGTCTGTTTTTGGTTTTTTATTCGACTGGTTTAGCGTTAGGTAAAGGTTAAGATTTATTATGCTTTGGTATTGATAGAAGGTAATCGATGTATGTTTTTGTTCGATGTTTTAATCGATCTGTATTTCTTCAGTTCTGGTATTAGTTAGACGTGGGTAATTGGTCAGAGAATTTAAGTCAAAAAAAACTGTTTCTATGTGTTTTATTAAGTTATAGGTAGATAGTACTTACCCTTCTCAACTATGTTTTCCTGATATTTCGTCCAAAAACTTTTGGGTCCACTACTGCTTTTTCCGTGTTAATGTTCATTTTGAATTGCGAGTGTGATATTTTTGCTTCTACCCACTACAAGGACCGTTGGTAGTTCGTTTGGTTTACTTTTCACTTCTGTCTATTTCTTGATTCATTCAAATAACTCTTTTTATTTTTAGTGAATTTTTTTTTTTTTTTAACAACACTTATTTTGGTTACCATGGAACTTTTTTCAGACAATTGTTATAATTAAATATTTCACATGCCTAAGTAATCTATCTAAAATGGTACAATAAAAGAGCTTCACACCTCTCTAAGAATCACCGCACAAATAAAGGTAACTTGACCAAATTTTTCAAATAAATGTATGTTTGTAGTTGATAATGTTTCAAAAAAAAAAAAAAAATCGCAGGATAAATTGGTAAAAACTGAAAACTACTTCAGTAAAAGTGGCACTTGTGGTTTACCTGATTATATTCAAATTTTAAAATTTGGATAATTGTTTAATTGTTCCAGTGTTTGTGTATGTGATTTCATCTAATCTGAAGAGGAAATTCAGCATTATTTTAAAAAGAATAACGATGAAACTTAAAATTTGATATTCAGTTTAGGTGACCTGACATTATACCCGAGAATAAGCTGAAAGTCGGCCGACTATTAAGCCTTCCCTCTTTGTTAATACTTAATACTATAGTATACTATTCTATAGTACATAAAATAGATACTAAAATATAGTATACTATAGTATATACTATAGATACTATAGTATATACTATAGATACTATAGTATAGTATATACTACAGATACTATAGTATAGTATATACTACAGATACTATAGTATAGTATATACTATAGATACTATAGTATAGTATATACTATAGATACTATAGTATAGCATATACTACAGATACTTGTAACCGAAAAATAGTCGTAGATGGCAGGAGCTGCTACATAATGTAAATTTGAACTTTGTACTGCAAGACCGATGAGCTAATATTCCCCAAAAAAATAATAAAAATTCATTCTCTACCGTACGTTCGGCCTGGCCAGTGCCTGCTTACGTTATCTATCGTCTGTGAGTTTTATATTTTTATTATTATTTTGTACCTAGTATAAATTTTCCTTTTTGTATGAATTTTTCCTTAAGTAAAGGTATTTTGTTGTTGGTTCATTAAGCACAAGAATAATTTTGTTTTACTCCCAATCGCCCCGGGTGATTGTCTCCAGGACCCTCCCTCCTCTCACCAGTGAGCTATCCCGCCAGAGGCACCCTTAAGGGTATTTTTCTATTTGAGGATGGTTAGGGATCCCGTATCTGATAGCTTCGGCTATCTGGCGCCAGCAAGGATAACGCCCCTGACCGGTCACATACTATAGTATAGTATATACTACAAATACTATAGTATAGTATATACTACAGATACTATAGTATAGTATATACTACAGATACTATAGTATAGTATGTACTATAGATACTATAGAATCTGATAAGAAAGTATAAGTAATGGGGCACACAAGGACATAGTAAAACTATTTGAATTACTGATATTAGTAAATGATAACACATAACGCAAACATTACTTTTAATACAGAACAGATAGGCGAAACAACTATACTTGGCAGGCAATTGGCCATCGACTGGTAAACCCTGTACATCAATTAGTGGAAAAGTCAGCTTCACAGACTTCGATCTAATTTCAGTCTTCACATCCACCAACCATTAACCAACACTAATTGACTGTCGTCTCTCTGACCTTTCATCTTTTTACATGAATACATATTGAAATTTTGAATTACCACAAATTCATCAATAATTAATACAAATAACATCAAAATAACAAAATAGAAACAACATCTGTTATAGAATATCAAATAAACTGGAGTCAAATAGACTTATTTAATAAACATTTCAAGTCCTTTACAAAGTTTTTAGTCAAAATCAGCCAGTTGGAAGTGTTGCTTTATTAAAAAAAAAATAATATTTTTTTCAATTTTTTGAGTTTTTTTCGAAAATGGCCGCTACAAATTTTCATTTAACTTATTACGCGTAAGTAGTTTTACAACTTTTTTAAATCATTTTATTCTCAAAAGATGATTACTTATTCTTAACGAGTGAGATAGTTGGTTATTCTAAAAAAAATTAAAGTAATGGCTACTTTTAGGCATGCTTTACGTCCAACTACCAATTAGGTGTCATGGACGGAGGCGACTAGCAAACACACTTTACTGTAAATTTCTGTTATTAACCATTAAATAAAATCCAAGGCCTAGAGACACCGGGAATCGAACCCACTAACCACAATATATATTAGTTTTACAGGCCTCGCCTCTAACCGCTCGGCTACCGTGACGCCATGGTAGTGGCTAGTATTTACAACAACTATACATGTAACTAAATTTCAAATTTGTTAAAAACTGGATATTTGTGAACGTAACTTTATTCAATAAAAAGTAATGCCTACTTTTTTGAGGCGTGCTTTATTCCCATCTACCAAATTATGGGTCGTGGACGGAGGCGTCAAGCGAACGTACTTTACTACAAATCACTTTTTCGGAATGAGAGAATTTTAAAACGAGTATTTCCAGTATTACCTACAAATTAATAATCTGCACGATTGCAAAAACGTTTCTTAGGTTTTTATAGTATTTTTACGAAAATGTTTTATTTATTTATAACCTGTACATATTTACAATATGTAAATGTGGCCTATATCAAGTTGAGCCCAGATTCATTGCTGCATCCTGGTGTATCCAGCGTCACAATCGAGGTGGCATGTTGTGAGGGGGGGGAGTCAATACTGGACCTTTCTGGAGGTTGTAAGGAAGGTTAGGATTGTGATAAAAGGCCGCGGGGCCAACGTCGTTTCAGGCATCGTGGAGGACTGTCGGGATGGGTTGTTGTGGATAAGGCTTGTGCTGTGGGATTAGGATGTATAACCATACATATAACCTAACCAGGCTATTATGGAAATCCGAGAATGTATTAAGTCATTGACAAAAAGGGATATTGAGGTCTGTATGGAGGGTTAAATTGGACACATAATAAGGAGCTTAAGGATGGGATTCTTTGGATGTTGGATGGTTTTGCAGAGCCCCAAACAGCTCAGCTCCGCAGGTCTAGATGGGTTTTAGTAGTGTCTTGTATAAAGTCAGTTTATTCCCTACATTCAAGGTTGATTTCCACCTTAGCAGTCTTCGTAGTTTTCCGTATCGTCTACTGAGTTCTTGTCTTTTCAGTCTAGTGAGTGGGTTCTAAGTTAGTCGTCTGTCTAAATACAGTCCTAGGTAGCGTACTTGTGTGGAGGTCGGTATTTCTTTGCTGTGTATTTTCTTTAAGGGCCCCTTGACCCTCAACTGGTATCTTCGGGTCAAATTTGACCCGCGCGTTTTTCTTTTGTGTGTGGCATTTTGTAGGAATTAACTATAAACATCTCCCCTTCTCTGAATTCTCCTCTTTCATCCTAACCAACAATCGACCAGACAAATCAGTCGTTCTTCGGGCAGTGCAAGTAAATAAAATATAGCTTTTGGGTCAAATTTGACTCCGACAATACCATTTACGTTATAACTTTTTTTCTTAATAGTTTTTATTTTTATGTTTTGGAGTTTGTTTTCTGTTCTATTTTTTAATATTATTCTATAATATTAAATGTTATATAGTAAATGTTACATAATATTTAATATCATTGCTGATTACTAGTTCTGTTCCAGTTAAGCTGGTCCATGAACTAGGAAAGCTAAATTTGTCTTACTCGGGGACATTACGAAAAAAAATTAAAAAAGAAAACCCCTCTTATATAATTCCAAAATAGAGAAAACTACCGTCGGAACTTCATTGTTTGTTTTTACTGACAACAAAACGTTGGGTTTGTTTTGTACCAAAACGAAACAAGTATGTTATACTCGCATCATGATAATTTTTACTTTTGCATTTTTTAACTTTTTTTTTGTTTTTCTTAATCTTATGAAACAAATTTAAAAAAATATTCATCATTTTCTTTTGCTAAATAAGTTTTTCTAAGAAAAACTAAATCGACTTTAATTATATCAATGACCTTTTAAAAAGTAATGTGCATTTAAAGTTTCGGGGTCAAAGCTGACCCGTCGATATACCAGTTGAAGTTGAGATTTTGAGGATACCAAGTTAAGGGTTTAATAAAAGTGCCGGTCCTGTGATCAGCAGGTGAGCTGTAAGGCTAATTCTGAGGTACTGGATAAATGCAGGGCTAAAGTAAGATCTGATACATCTTAAACTAGGATTAAAATGAAGATGGATGTCATTCAGTGCATCTTGTGGGAAAGCGATGTATGGTTTTATAAGTTTTGGAAGTTAGAATTATAAATGTGGCAATTTCTTGAAGATTTAAAGCGATCAGTGAGACAGTGTGGTTGCCTGCGAACGAACCAAGAATCTATATCAAGGGATGGGAGATTAGTTGGGCAAAAGCTGTATATAAACAAATTACATGGTTAGCATTGCAAGAAGGGACGAGCGATTCAATAAACAAGGAGCTGGAATGAGGAATTCAATGGAAAGTGAGAGACAGAGCCGGAAGTGGTGCTAGGCTCTGTGTGAACGCTGCAGGAAGGCGGCCCTCCTCCAAATAGAGATTATATCAAAAGCGCTTTGGCTTGTTTAACGTCCTTGGCCTCTCTCTTCTACAAACATCTGTTTTTTATGACCGCAAGAAGCGTTCCCACTCTTATCTCTTATTTCTGCAGAGTCTCTTATTCCTTTAATTAACTCCAGAGTTCAGCCCCCTTTTAGTTCTATAGCCATACAGCTTTTGGAAAATTTCTTTAGCCCCTGCAGCTAGTCAAAGCTGTCCATACTTTATCATTCTCCCCAAAGATCCCCCAGGCCCCAAGCCAATTTCTGCTATATAGCTGTGACAGGATAACAACTTTCTTAGCAAACCAGTAAACTTAACTGTCAGGATAACCGAATTTAAAAAGAATTTTGACTCTTCTTTTTTTTTTAAATAAAAGTGAAGTAAAGTGATCGCCTATTTTTTTCAGGCGGGGCTTCACGTCAAACTACCGATTAGGAGTCGCGGAAGAGGGCACATAGTTTACTATCAACATTTATCCTAAAAACTGGGAATCTCCCACTTGCAAAAGCCATGCTCATAACTACTCATAGACTAACAGCAGCCCCAAATTTTTATTTTTATAAATAAAACGTACCAGGGACAACAATGATTGGAAGCAAGAAGCAATCAATCTATTAGGTATACACTGATAGGCAAAAAAAAAGTGGCCACCCTTCAGTATGTGTACCGATTTCCTATCAATTTGATATTAACGTCTCCTCATACATTTAGAATAAATAGCAGGCCACTTGTAACATACTTAGGAATATTAATGGTAAATAATAACGAGTGGTATTATTAAAAAAATGAAAATTATTAAGTAGTTCGAAATTAAGAAAATGTTAATTTTCCAATTAATAAGGTGCGTTTATTAGGGCTTGCATTCGATGGCGCATTGACCTAATAGGATTTTGAAAAATTTCCTGAGAGATATTTTCGTATTCTACCGTTTAGTGCAACCCTTAACTCCTGAAGCGAATCCGCTAATGTTGGATGTCTCCTTAACACATTGCCAACCACTCGGGGAAATCTCTTCGTTTTGTAAAATGTCAGTGCACTGCCGATCGGGGAAATCTCCCCGTTTGACAATGCAATGCAATGGAGTACTGAATATGCAATGGTTTTAAGTATATTAAGTACTTATATATTTTGATGCCCGCTTCTCTTCGTTGATCGCTATATATTATCACTATATTTTTTAAATAATAGAGAGTTAAAAGAATTAGAAGATGAGAAAAAAAGAAATATTGCTAAAAATAATGCTGATAAACGGTTCATGAAATTTTCACAAAAAATATACGCCATATTGGATTACAGTTGGTAGAATAGTCATCTACAATTCCAGTCTTACAATTTTTGTATTCAGCATAACAACTCCATGTCTTCGTAATATACAGGGTGATCCATTTAAAACGCACCAATCGCTAATAACGTTTTAGGAAAGCGGAATTTCGAAAAAAACTATGAAGTAAACTATATGTTTTTTTCGGTCTAGTTTTCAAATTTTTTCACTTCCGAAGCTGTATCTTCATTTTTGGCGGAGTTACGGCTAAAAAACTGTTTGGGGTTTTATAATGACCACTAGTTTTGACAATGATTATGAAAATTAAATAAAAAAATGTGAAAAATGACGTTAATCCCGTTTTGATATCCCTAATATTAGTCGAGATATTTAAGATCAAAGTTACAATTTTTTCTATTCGCGAACGGTTTTCAGTATTAATTTTCCACCAGAAATACACGTTTTGGGAGGTCCTCTGACTGCAAAAAATGTTATTGGTGACGCAAAGTAAAAAAATAATAATAATTGAAGATGTTAAAACATGTAGTTTAATGTAATGGTTGTGGGTTAATCAGTATAAATTTGTTTTATGATCAAATAAAAGCAACCGTCACATCAGAATAATGTACCCAGTGTGCAAGATTTCTTGACCTATGATTAAGGTAAGAATGTCTGGCCAGGGTATTGGTCTAGTGGTCTTGAGCGAGGCTTTGTAAGTGGGAGAATCCCCAGTTCGAATCCAGCGAATGCAGTCATTCTTATTACTTAAATAATCATAATACTGTTTTAAATAAAGTCTAGTCATACGCGGGATTCGAACTGGGGATCTTCCACTTATAAAGCCACGCTCAAGACCACTAGATCCGCCCATCCCTGGCAATTACACTACATGTTTTAACATCTTCAATTATTATTATTTTTTTACTTTGCGTCACCAATAACATTTTTTGCAGTCAATGGACCTCCCAAAACGTGTATTTCTGGTGGAAAATTAATATAAAAAACCGTTCGCGAATAGAAAAAATTGTAACTTGGATCTTAAATATCTCGACTAATATTAGGGATATCAAAACGGAATTAACGTCATTTTTCACAGTTTTTTATGTAGTTTGTATAATCATTGTCAAAACTAGTGGTCTTTATGAAACTCCAAACAAGTTTTTAGCCGTAACTCCGCCAAAAATAAAGATACAGCATCGAGGGTGACAAATTTGAAAACTAGATCGAAAAAAACGTATAGTTTACTTCGTGGGTTTTTCCGAAATTCCGCTCCCCTAAAACGTTATTAGCGATTGGTGCGTTTCAAAATGGATCACTATGTATAATAAAAGACCTAAATAAAAATGTCCCAGGAAATTGAAGATGCTTTTAATGAATTTCATCTTGATACTGGCATCAGAATGTTCAGAAGACAATTTTGATATCCATGATGGGGACATTATCAAACCAGGAAATAGATCTACACGTAGAATTATTTCAAGCGATTCAGAGAGTAATTTAGAAGATTCAGACAGTGATTCAACTAATATTCAGTTGCAACTCGTGCGGACGGCAATGTATTAATTCGTCTTGACAACGCATCCCTTAGATTTAGATCTGGACCTACATGCTGGCCTCTCCTAAACATCGGATTGAAGCGTGTTCCAGGTAGCGGGAAACAATCTTCGCTGTATGTGGCCGTGCATTATCGTGCTTAAACGGGAAATCCTCGCCTACTTTTGGTACGAATGTGGACAACAGCCTCCGAAAGAATGTCCTCTATGTAGTCAGCAGCTGATAGAGAACCACTTCTGTAAAAATTAATTCAGTCCGAGCTTCCAAATTAAATACCGGCCCAAACCATGACTCCTCCTCCACCTTAGCTCCTTCTTTTGTGAAAAGGTTGCAGCCATATACCGTACAATACAATCTAGCAAAATGAAGTGGAGCTGTCTGATGCCTTGGTTGCAATTCTGGTCCATGCGCGGGCCTTCTTGGTATAAAACCAGCCTCAGTAAGTCTTCGCCTTAGTGATGCAGTTGATGCGTTGCCACTATAGCAGTAGAATGACGATTACTTATCCCTATAAGTAGTCAAAATCTTCTTCGCCCAGAGCCAGGGTCTTCTTGAGCAACTTCCGATTTCTTGGTAACGATAGAAGGTCCTCCTAAAACAGTAGTTCTTGGAATATTGAGTGCTCTCGAAACATATGCTTGGCTTCTTCTTCAGTCTTCAAACAACGCAATTATTCTGGCCGCAAAAGTAACACTTAAAACCATTTTTTTTTAAATGAAATTTTAAATGTTTTAATGTTGAAATGAATAAAATTGAATCTGGACTGATCAAAAGAAGTTAAATAAGAAATATCACAGGGAATTTTAAGGAATAGAGATCAAAGTTTACAAATCAAACGGTACTAGTGATTTGTTTGTGTTATTTTTCCATATTACTTTATTTCCCTATTTTGAATTTCTTTATCATTTCTTTAAGCTACCATACGTTTATCAATAATACATGCTAAAAATATTTTATTTTGGCAATAGCGAATGGTTAAATACATTTTTTAAGGGTGGCCACTTTTTTTGCCTCCCAGTCTATAACCATCGGCCACTTTTATAAACTGTTTGAAATTTGCAAAAATGGAAATATTATTCAAAATTTAAAGAATGAGAAGATTTGTTTTTGTTTTCATTAACAGCGGAGGCTTCAAAGCGTGCATCTCTGGTGATATCTTGACAATCTAACTGAGTGAGGCAGCAATGTTAGAGCCGGACTGTCCGAACTCCAACGGATAGAAGAGCAACTGGCCCCGGACTTGCTCTATTCAAGCAGAGGGCAGTGCAAGTTCCCAACTCCTGACAACATATTTAATGTGGTTGCTGAACTTACTTTGCCTTTAAACAATTTACTCTATTTAATATTGCAAAAGTTAGTTCGCCAAGAGAGAGTATCGAACGCAGACTTTGTTTCTTCATGTATTAACCTTGCTAGAATTCTCTTTACTATTTGCAATACTTCCTACACTTATTACAGTGACTTTCACTTACTCTAGTAAGTAAAAGAAACTATTATAGTCGTGCTAATTTTCTATTTTGAGTTTTCGAAGAAAATATCCGTTTCAAAATCCCTTGAATCCGAAAAATTTGTTTTTATAAATTGGTCTTTTGTTTATAATCTATTGAATTTATGTTGCTGCAAAAAAAAATGCAGTTGAAAAGGAGAATCTACCTTACGAGGTGTGGCTATTAAATAACGAGACTATTGCTGTAAAACATTTTATTATAAATTTATACATATTTAGTTATTATCACCTTCAATATACACCCCTCCACTATCCCTACAACGCTCCATGCGAATTTACCATTGTTCGAAACAGTGCTGGAAGTCTTTTTCTGTGAGCTCCTGCATGACGCGTGCCGCTTTTTCTTTCACAGCTTCAACGGACTGAAATCCGAGTTCCTCTTAGGCTGGAAACATAGTGGCGCGGCGAGCAAAGCGGCGATGATAGCTGCTTCAAATCAAAGAGAGCGACGAGCAGCGAGCAAAGATTCGCATGCACATAGTGACGAGTTTAGACGCGTTTCTCCTTTCGACGAAACAAGATGGAGGAACTATTTTTATATGAAAATTCTTCGTTGAAACTTTGGTATTTGCAGCAGCTTAGTAGTAGGAGCTGCAGTGTACATGACATAAATAAGTCTAAGAAATGAACTTGGTGAATTTCATCACTTGTACCAACAACTTCGGGAGCATCCTGGCAAGTTTCATGCGTATTTTCGAATGTCTATATCAACATTTGATTACATACTAGCCCAGTGTAACCCCATTAATCAAAATCAAATTTTATTGTTTTTGAGTAATACAGCTCATAACATGAGTTAGGCACAATATAGAAAAATTAACTATGTAGGTTATTTACTAAATACAAATCTGTGTAACCCCATTAATCCTAGAAGTTACTTTAAGATAAGAAAATCAAAATAAATAAAAATAAAATAGAAATGAATGCAGATAAAAAGAAATTAGTCAATTAAAAAAACACAATAATTTTATTAAATCACTACACCATGATTTGTCGTAAATTAATGTTGTTCATCTGAAAAACTGGAGTAGTACGACGCTACAGAAGAAGGATTGGAGAATTCGTCCTGATCAGAAGTAGTAGGACGTGAAAATGTAATTTAATTTTGCCTAGTATTTAGATGAAAGTTAGCATTAAGGGATTGAGAACCAAATTAAATGTAGCAAAAATTACCTGAATTCTCCATTAACTACTAATTGTTAATTAATTTAAACTATTAATTATTAAAAACTATTGTAGCTTCACAAATACTATGGCCCCACAGAGGTTTCTTTAAACAAACTAAACCATAAATGTATCAATATCCGTAACCTTTGAAAAATAACCTTTACAAATTGAGCGCGATGAGAGCGAAGAAATCAAACATGTCATAACGCTTCGCTCTACTCTCTAGAGATAGCGTTGCTCTATCTTCGCTTTGCTCGCCACTATGCGCGGTCCCATATGTTTACTTATGTTTGATTTCGCCGCTTTGCTCTTCGCTATCATCGCCGCTTTGCCCGCCGCTCCACTATGTTTCCAGCCTTAATGCAGATTTGACTTTGGGGGAACAGATCTAAAGTCACATGGGGCCAAGTCACGAGAATAAGGGCGGTTGGCCTAAGACTGGGATGTCTGTACTTGGCTAGAAACGTCTTGACAGACAATATGCAGTGTGAGCCGGCGCCGTTGTCTTGATGGAGAACCCCGCGACTTATTCTTCCAACAAATCGGGGCGTTTTTTTCCTTACTCTTTTCACGGAGTTGAGCAAGCACCTCACGGTAGTATTGTTGGATTAATTATAATCGATATTTTCATCAGCTTTGGACTTGGAAGGGCGACCCGGGCGAATTTCATTGCCAATTTCAGTTATAAATTAATTATAATTACATTCCATGATAATCCATTCTTGAGTCATGATGACCATGCACACATACTTAAAGCAAACTAGGGGTGCCAGATACCCCATATTCTTCGTCTGCATACTTTGTTGCAAAATATTATGGCTTTTTACAGCCAACTTTCCAAGAAGATACCATTACGCTATCAGAGTTGCGAACCATTTCATTTTATGTATCTTATTTATTATTATTACTGAACTATTATTATTTATTATTTTATTTTTTTAAACAAAAAAAAAAGGTTTTTGATAAATCAATAAAAAGATTAAAATAAAGAAAAATTAATATTTAATTTTGTGTACTAATTTGTAACAGAATATTTCACAAGTTCAATACAGTCGAACCTCTCAATAACGGTCACTGGCGGGGGAAAGCAAAGTGGCCGCTGTTTGGAGGTGGTCGTTAGAAGGAGGTAGGCAAGTTTCATAATGAAAAAATATGGGGTTTTTTCCCAAACATCTAATAGATTTAAAAACGTGCATAATTGCATAATTATTTAGCTATATGATATGCATCCAATTTTTCTTAATTATCCAAGAAAATTAACGAAAAAAACTACATATTATTGACTTATTTAATAATTTCTATAATAATCATCACATTTATTTATAGCAATAATAATTTATGGTAAAATTATCATCATACTAAAAAATAATATTTTATTTAAAACATTTCTCTGATAATTATCATCAAAAAAATCATAAATACAAATAGCAATATAAATTTACATAGCATTTTTTATCCACATTTAACTTTTTTCATTACTTTATGAACGTTAAATTTTTGCTAAACTTAATGGACAGACGCACTTTTACTGTATCACTCCTCAACATCGTAAAAATAATCACTAATTTTGTTTTGCAAGCCGTTTTGGTTTTTCAACGCGTAGAATTCCATCTCGGTCCTTCAAAATATTGGTAATCTGCGTTTTTCCAACTACAAACCTAATTTTTACATAATTAACTTCTTTGTTAGAAATTATGCAAACTCACAGAATAATTGAATTTCTTAGAAAAAAAAAAAAAAAAATAGAACAAACCTTTCGGCAAGTTGACGATGGCTAGATTTGGTTTTTGCAAAAACTTCCAACACATTTATTTTCTCTTCTAGAGTTAACCACTTTCGTTTGGGAGACATATCGGAAAAAATAATATTGTTCGTCCAAAGTAATATTGAAAAATGATTAAAATGGTACAAGATGTATGAGCTTACGAGGGTCGTTTGAAAAGTCTGTGCAAAAATAAAAACTACTTAATTTTTTGGGGTAAACATTTTTTATTTTTCAACATAGTCTCCTTTTAGGCTTATACACTTCGTCCAACGCTGCTCTAGTTTGTTCATCCCTTCCGAATAATAGGATTTGTCCAAGTCTGAAAAATAGCCATTCGTTTCTGCAATCACCTCCTCGTTTGAATAAAATCTTTTTCCCGCCAGCCATATTGGGGAACAAATAGTAGTCCGAGGGAGCCAAGTCTGGAGAATAGGGGAAATGTGAAACGAGTTGGAACCCTATTTCCATTAATTTTGCGACCACAACTGCTGTGGTGTGAGCTGGTGCGTTGTCGTGATGGAAAAGGACTTTTTTGTGGGCCAATCGTGGGCGTTTTTCTTGCAGCTCGGTTTTCAAACGGTCCAATAACTATGAATAATATGCACCTGTAATAGTTTTACCCTTTTCCAGATAGTCGATGAGGATTATTCCTTGCGAATCCCAAAAGACAGTCGCCATAATCTTTTCGGCCGAAGGAACGGTCTTCGCCTTTTTTGGCGCAGATTCCCCCTTGGTAAACCAATGTTTAGATTGTTCTTTGGTCTCAGGAGTGTAGTGATGTATCCATGTTTCATCCACAGTGACGAAACGACGCTTAAAGTCCTGCGGATTCTTCTGGAACAGCTGTAAACCGTCCTTGCAACACTTCACACGATTTCGTTTTTGGTCAAGCGTGAGCAATCGCGGCACCCATCTTGCGGATAGCTTTGTCATGTCCAAATGTTGATGCAAAATATTATGTACCCGTTCATTCGAGATGCCCACAGCACTAGCAATCTCACGCACCTTCACTCTTCTGTCATCCATCACCATATCATTGATTTTATCAATGATTTCTGGATTAGTAACCTCAACAGGGCGTCCAGAACGTTCAGCGTCACTTGTGCCCATATGGCCACTCCGAAAATTTTGAAACCACTTATAAACTGTTCTAATCGAAGGTGCAGAGTCACCATAATGTTTATCTAGCTTCTCTTTAGTCTCCCGAGGCGTTTTGCCTTTCATAAAGTAGTGTTTAATCAACACACGAAATTCTTTTTCGTCCATTTTTTGAAAATCACTCGACTTCCTCGATTCAAACGAATGCCAAACACAAAGAAATAGACCGATCTGGCTGAAACTTGGTGTGTGTTCTTCCAAGAGATGCTACTAACTAAACATAACCTCGATACGCGCCAGTGGTGCTATCTCTCTGACTTTGCACGGACTTTTCAAACGACCCTCGTATATAGGAAACTTTAGGAAAAACCAGAAAAAAAAGCAAAAACTTGAGAGAGGATAATTACTTTTTATCACCGCGTCAAACGAACTTTTAAGAATAAGGTGGTCGTTGGTGGGAGGTGAAACATAGAAATCCGTTCCTCACAATCAATGGCCCGCGGTCGCTGTGTAGAGTGACCGTTAGACCAGAGGTTCTTTTATATAGAAAGTGTATAGGAGTAAAACGGGGAAATCCAATAACTGTCCGTAAATGGAGGTGGTCGCTAGTGAGAGGGTCCTTTATGGGAGGCTCGACTGTATATTGAATTTAAATAGCGCAAAAATTGAAGAGTTTAACTGTGTTTTCAACCAAAAAGTAAAAATTCAAATAATTTAAAAAAATCTATTTTTCAAGGACTTGACTACTTCTAATAATTAGTTTTTCATATCCATGTATACAATCACAACGTTAAAAAGGGACATGTAAATTCTTCTATAAGTTTTAGTAATACTTCAACTTCTTCAATAATAGAAAATATTCTTTTTCTAGGATTTGGCGGTAGGGTAATCTAAAAATATTCAAGTTCTGAGCTATAATTTTTTTTTTTTTTTTTTCTTGAAACAATAGTTGCACTGAAGAAGTTTTTTAATATAAAATGTACGATGTCTGTAAATTAAGTAATGAGACTGATTTTTTTAAAAAAAATTATTCAAAAAGAATTACAATTCTATATTGTCACCTTCAAAATAACTTCCTTCTGAAGCCACACAGCGCTGGAGACGTTTCTTCCACTCCTCATAGCAGTGCTCGAACTCCCGATACTGGAATAGCCTTCAGCTGGTCGTTTGAATGTTTTCGACTCTCCCAAAATGAGTTCCCTTGAGGTGATTTTTCAACTTCGGGAAGAGAAAAAAGTCACAAGGACTCAAGTCAGGCGAATAAGGAATCTGAGGAGCCCACAGGAATGTTTTTTACTGGCCAAAAAAAACTCGTTTATTGAAATTGCTATGTGACAAGGAGCATTATCGTGATGCAACATCCACTTGTTACTTGATGTTTGGTCTCACACGAATGAACCTTTTTCGAAGTTTTTCAAGAACCTCTCGGTAAAAGTGTTGATTGACCGTTTGACCTTGAGTTAGAAACTCTTTGTGGACGATTCCGCTATGAGGAGTGGAAGAAACGTCTCCAGCGCTGTGTGACTTCAGAAGGAAGTTATTTTGAAGGTGACAATATAGAATGGTAATTCTTTTTGAATAAAATTTTTTTAAAAAATCAGTCTCATTACTTAATTTACAGACCTCGTATTAACTAATGAAAAAAAAATCAAAAGGAACAATCCAATCAAAAATATAAAGTGACGATGAAAGAAGTAGTGGTTGATATTAATTATTACAAATATTGTAAATCGTTCTGATAGGCTTATAATAATGAGGTTTTTCGCATTCGAATATTAGGCACCTAGAGGTTCGTATACTGCTTTGTTTTCGTAAATTTATTGCAATCAACAAAGTCTTTTAAAGCATTAGAAAATTTATTTCAAACTGTTTAGACATTGGATTTGTCTGTGTCCATTTCGGGCTTCTCTTGGGGGTATCAAATGCTGATATTTATGATATGATAATATTTTGGAGATGCAAAAAAAAAAAAAAAAATCTGCAGTTATAAACGTTGCAAGATTCTCAGTTATGTTAAGTTATTCATTGTCTTTTCAGAGGGCCTCAATTATTGATAGGACCAGATGAATTACACTTACAGCATACATAGATGGCCTTCAGATGGCCTTGCTAACAAGGTCTTGCGTTTTGTGTAAACTCAAACGTTATTTTTCCGTTTTAGTACTGGCTTCACATCGTACAAAAGTTTTTATTTTTGGGTGAAGTTTCAAATTTTGTCCATTTTCGAGATATTCCCTTCACCACTTTAAAAAGGACAGTCTCAGAAATGGTTAAAATGATTCAATGATGCACAGTAATATACACAGGAAGTCTTCGCCGAGTAACCCTTATAGTAAGTGGGTGTACGTTGCAAGCTTGTCCAACTTACAATGGTGCCAGTATAAGACGAAGTGCTCCTAAGAAACTCTATTTGCGCTATTGATCTCAGTGCTAGATATAACGCCCAAGAGACCGCTTTAAACACGCCATTCTTCCGTAACCTAATAGTTTGTAATCGTACAGATAATAGTTTTGTATTAACATATACCTCTAATCGTTCAATTAATGTTGTAAATTAATTTTACTACAATCAACTACAATAATCTGATATAGTTTGACGATTGTGTTTAGTTCTATTTTAATAATTCTTTTACGCAAGTACTTCCCAACCTTTTTCTGGTCATGGCACAGTAGTCAGATACCAAAACAGTAAACGGCACACTAGAACTGAAATGCTCCCAATTTCATTTTAAAATGACGTATTATGCTCAAGTAGTGCTGTAATAACAACACTATTACAATCCTATAAAAATACAAGTTTTCGTGGAACAGACAAGACAGAAGACACACCAACCCTCTAATGATATAAAAACAGTATATTGTAAATTAAGTAAATATTTTTGTAAATTTTCGTTACATTATACATATTCATTGTAATATAATTATTGTTAATACACTGTAAATATGTTCCACAGCCCTGAAGATGACCTAGTCCCTAGGTCGAAAGCTCAGCATAATAAAGTTTATAATGACTGAAATTGGTAGTTATTTTTTCATCCTATTGAAACTAGGAATCAGTTACTAAAAATAATGGAGCAATAAATGAATAAAATTGCCTATATTTTGTGCATAAGTTGGACGCCACGATAGCCGAGCGGTTAAAGGCGTAGGCCCGCAAAGTACTAAATAAGTATTGTGGTGTACTGGGTTCGATTCCCGGACTCCTAGGCCTTGGATTTTATTTTAATGTTTAATATGAGAAATTTTTATAGTAAAGTATGTTTGCTAGTCGCCTCCGTCCACGACATCAAATTGGGTATACTTACTTACTATAGGGCGCTACGGTCCTGTAGAGACCTTGGCCACTTTCAGCACAGCATTCCACTCGTCCCTATCCAAAGCACGGAGTCTCCATCTTCTGACTCCCAGCCTTCTGATGTTGGTTTCGACATCGTCCAGCCATCTCAAGTGAGGACGTGCTCTTTTTCTTCTGCCCTCTAGATTTCCATACAAAAATTTTTTTGGAATTCTTGTTTCGGGCATCCTTTCTACGTGCCCTAACCATCTTAATCTGGCGGCTTTAATGAAACAAACCAGATCTGGTTCGCCATATAAGTCACGAAACTCATTGTTAGTTTTGATCTTCCAAATATTATTTACCTTTACGGGACCAAATATCCTTCTTAAAATCTTTCTTTCCCAAATATTTAGAAGACGCCCATTATCCAATACCCATGCTTCACAGCCATAGGTAACTACCGGTCGGATAATGGTCTTGTAAACTAGCAATTTTGCTCTTCGTGACATCATTTTGGACAAGATGGTTTTCCGTTGGGAGAAATAACATCCTGCAGCAATCCTAGCCTTTATATCTTCTTCGATTTCATTTTTTTCAGTCAAAATGGTCCCCAAATATTTGAACTGAGTTGCTACTCTAAAGGAATAATCTCCCAGTTGGATATTCTCCCTATTTAATGGGGATCTAAACGACTTCATGTACAAGGTTTTTTCGGAATTAATTTTTCGAAATCCCAGTTTTTTGGCTGCTGTTTCAAATTCCTGAAAGGATCCTGCTAGTGACGGCTTTACTCCTTGCTGTGATCACAACATCATCCGCATAGGCTAAATATTGTGTCAATCCATTTAGAATCGTACCATTCGGGATTGGTACGAATGGCTCTTACCGCAGTCTTACCAAAACAAGATTGAAAAGAATAGGTCGACAGTGGATCTTCTTGTCTTAGGCCACTATCAACGGCAAACTTTTCAGACAGCCTTCCTTGTATCTTCACTTTGCATTTACTATTATTTAGCGTCATCCTTATGAGTCGTGCTAACTTTTTACGAATCTATCTAGTTGGCGTTACAACCCTTGGTGGGTCCTAGCCTCCCCAATGAGTCCATTCCATAGTTCCCGGTCATTTGCAGCCGCTTTCCAATTTCTCACCTTTAGCAGGTTTCTTGCGTCACTGATGACTTCCATCCTCCCATCTCAACTTTGGTCTGCCTACTCCTCTCTTTCCATCTATCTCCATCTCGAGCAATCTTCTGGGAATCGATGCGCCATCCATTCTCGCAACATGCCCCGCCAAGCTCAGTCTTCCCAACCTTATCACACGTACCACATCCACCACAGCGAACAGTTGATATAGTTCCCTATTTAGTCTTCTTCTCCACACATCTCCCTCCTTCACAGGACCGAAAATCCTTCGAAGGATTTTAACTTTTTAGGAATACCTAGATTAACCAGAACTTTCACTAGTTCAGTGATGGCGAACCTATGACCCGCGGGTCAGACACTATCCGCGCTAGCTTTTTCACTGACCCACAATTGCTAGGCAACCATTTGTTTGTTTTCGCGATTTGATTTAGATTTTCTAATTGTGTGGATAATTTATATTCTATCTATATTTTTTTCAATCACGCATTGACACAAAAGCAATTTAAATGGTATCTATAACCTTTAGTTTGATCATTATCATTACAGTTCTAAAACGCAAATGAAGACAAATGCTTTTGTAGTATTTGAAATAAAGCAAAAGTGTTTACAAATTATCAAATAAAATGTATAATTTTACTCATATTTTGTTTGTTAAAAAAAAATCGACAACCCAAAGCAAATAACCATATTTAGATTTTTCTTCAGATAAAACACACTTTTGTAAGGTTTTGTTCAGTTATGTTTGATAAAAAGAGACTTCCATAGCCACTTGTTTCGTCCCGTTTCACCCGTTAAGCCAACTGAATTTTAAAGATGTTTAGTTTTGAAAATATTCAGTTTAAAATTTTTAAACTTAACTCTAGCGCAAATGGGCATTAGTGACCCAAGAGCTAGTACTAAAAAAAAATGAACAAAATTTGACCCACGACTCATAAAGGTTCGCCATCCCTACTCTAGTTCATTTCAATCGACAGAGTCGTATGTCTGCTTAATATCTATGAAGAGATGATGTAGGTCTATATGATGTAGACCTAATATTGGGTATAGCCGACTTTTAAAAAAACAGGGCATTTAATTTCTTCTTTTTTGGTTTTATATTGGTATCAAATTGAAGGTCCACTCCGACTACAGGCTACACAGATGAAATAACCACTCTACGCTCCTGATTATTATGAACATGAATATTGAAGTAATCCAATTTTAATGCAAGTTTAATGCAAATAGTCGTGTGAGTGCCCACCAGATTATTATTATTAATTTTTTTTTTTTTTTTAGCACCTAGCAGAGAAGACTTGAGAAAGAGTTTTTACAGAGCCAGGAGCTTTTTATGCCTAAATTAACGTGTTCCTCTGTTATTGAAATGATGGTCAGAGCCAGGTGGAACGAGCAGAACTAGAAGCACACCGCAGCCATCGACACACACTAGGTAATGGGATTGTGCTCGCCTCGTACACTTTCACCAAAAAATTAGCATTTTAATTAAGTTTAAAGATAGAATTTAAGTGGTAAGAACTATGTGAGATTAGGGCAAGAGTACCGGAGGGTGCCCCCAACGTATAATGTCTCGCGCGCACCCGCCAAAAAAAAAATATTTTTACCCCCCTTTTTTAAAGAGTTCGCATTAAAAAAAATAAAATAACTCATCAGAGCGCGCTACAAAATGGCTCGCAATGCTAACTTTAATTTAATCCCTGGCTAAAAGGACTACAGTTATTTAACCTTAACATCTTTCATCCTAAAATTCACTTCACTTCTGGCCACATTTAACACTGCATTGCCAATCCAGAGTCAAATAGGAATGGTCTCTGTTTACCTACATCTCATAGCTATCCCGAAATGCTCTTAGATATGATAGCCCCACTCTCTCACCATTCGATAGACACGAGCTGAAGACCGTGGAATTCTTAGTTTCCTTTTTGCGGATTAGTTTACTTGAATCATAGGAGTCATTTTGACTCCAGATTGGCATTACACGCGAATATTTCGGAGTCATTTCGACTCCTGATTGGTAATATAAGTATATTTTCTGTTATTAACTTGACTACAGATTACCAATTTGGTCTGCCCTTACAGGGAAATTTACTTCTACTTCAAACCCTCTGCTGCCTTCCTCGCGAAGAATTCTGAGATTTTCCTCTTGATATTATTGAGTGCCAATAAAATTTATATTTCCATAGATTATGAGAATCGAAAGCAAGATTCATTCATTCTTTTTTGAGCTAAATGTTACAGCGGTATCGTACAAAGGGAAGCTCAATAAACTGGGTTGCTACACTTATCTTTACAAAATGATTCAGTGAATCGAAATTTGAGTGCTAATCGTAAAAAGCTTGAAGGTAGTCATTGTGTTTCTTTTTTAATATGATCATCATTTATTGCCTAAATGCTTATGTAATAAATTTACATAATTTTCATAGAAAGTATCAAGACACACAAAAGCCTCTTTCTAGAATTGATTTTCTGTCCGAATTGCAGCAAATACTTGCAGCGAATTGGGTAATTTCCGATTCGTGCCAACAGCGCACAGTAATTGAAAAAATAGTGAATGTAATTTACAAAAAAATGAAAAAGTCCCTGACCAGAAGGCAGTCCAGTCAGGGTTCTAGAAAATACTGAAATTACTGCGATCCTAAGTTGAAGTTAATTCCTTCTGCGTGAAATGTTAAAGCCCGATTTGTGGACAAAATTTCGGTTTTTAGTTCTTAATTCCTCTGTTCTTTCTCATCCTTTAATGCAAATTTTATTATTAAAATTGAAATCAATGTTAAAAAAAAAGGATAAAAATAAATTATGGAGTCAATATAACTCCTCATTGGCAATAACTGATCAAGTTCGAGCATTGGCAATGCGGAGTTGAACCATTCTCAGCCTCGTTAGCGACCCGGATTCAACTGAGTCCAGAGCGTCATTAAACCTAAGGGATTGATAAAAATGTTATTGGAAAATACAGATTCATTAATGTGCTAAAATGAAGAAAGCTAATTGCAACAAGAAATTGGTAATTATTTTTTATTTTTGGCAAGCTTACGGCCTAGAGACTTACGGTCATCTTCAGGGCTTAAGCTTATTAACAATAATATATTTTACAATGGTAACATCAAAGAGCTTGTAGTAAATTTAATCTAAAGTACTGTTTTGTCATCCAACCTGAATTATTTTAATGTATAATGGTGTATTCACTTTGTGCGTCGCTAGGGTGGTAAAACAAATATTAGTTGGTTTTTGGTCACTAACAGAGGCCTCTGTTTGCTACTTTGGAATAATGGTTAGGAGTGGAAACCTCCCTAAAATATATGGAAAAAAAATTTGGTGAGCTTTGTTCTCATTGCAGTGAAGCCTGCCTGAAACAATAGACTTTTTTTTATTTTATTTTACTTTATTTTTATTACTATTTTTTAATGATTTATAATAATAATAATAATATATAATATTTATTCTTATCTTTTTTGGGGCTTCTAGCCCGTACAAAAAGAGTTGGATACATAAATGAGTACAAAATACAATCATACAAATAATAGTGAATATAGAAATAAAGAATAGTGAAGCACATTTCATGTGTATAAACAATACAAAACAAAAGCAGGTATAAGAAGAACAGAACAAGACAGCACAAAATATCAAAATTAAGAATAAGTGAATTTTAAATTGTATTAACTTGCTAAGTTAACCTAACAAATCAGACAAATTCTCTCTACAAATGCTGATACCAAAAGTAATGAAAATTATAATTTATTCATATTTAATATAATTCATAATTATATAATTATATTTATTGTTTAGACATATTTCTAGCACAAAGAGAGAATTAAATGGAAACAAAATACATTCTTACAAGTATTAGTAATACTTAGGATACACCTGTGGGGGACCGCCTGAATATTATTTTGATTAAAAAATGTAACCTTCTAGTCGGCTAGGCGGTATGAAACAATGTATATATGTGATTCAAGTACCACGTTGCTAGTTGTAATAAAATATAAAAATAAAGAGTTTTTGTGGTGTTCTGTATTTTTTTTGTGATTCGAATTGGTTGTAAATAATAGTAAACCCACAATTGGTGACCCCGACGTGATATAACGGCACAATTAGTGACCCCGGATTGGACCTAATAAAAAATATAAAAATAATAAAATAAAATAATAAACTATATCTTTTAAGTAAAAAAAAAAAAATAATAAACATTATATGTGAAGTATTTAAAAAAAAAACTATGTAAATACTATTTTTTTCTATAAATTAAGTTTGTTTTCTGTGTTAAGGACATTTCTTGTTTTATTAAGGTAAATTATTTTTATTATTATTCCGGTTTTTATTATATTTTACAATCTTAAAACCATGACTGGAGGAGAAAAACAAAAACTGGATGGCGCAACGTCAATGCCAGAATTCAAATCAGAAACAGAACCCCCTGCATGTGTCGATAAGATTGCCGTAAAATTACCACCATTCTGGTTTGAAAAACCAGATATTTGGTTTGGCCAGATCGAAGCACAATTCCGCCAAGCTGAAATTACACAAGAATTGACCAAGTTTGACTACCTACTTTCCCAACTGGAAAGAAATGTAGTTGAAAACATATGGGATTTGGTAACTATGGACGAAGCCAGAAAATATTCCCTGGCTAAAAAACGACTTATAGCAATATATAAAGAGGGCGAAGTCCGGCAAATGCGTCGATTGCGGGAGCTGGAACTTGGAGAGATGAAGCCAAGCCAGTTATGGCGAAAAATGAAATCAATGGCCGAAGCTGATGTCGCGGATCGTTTCATGCAAACTCTGTGGCTTGATAAACTACCCTCGACCATGAGAGATATGGTCACAATCGTAGACGATGATATAGACAAAATGTGCACCCTAGCAGATAAATTGTGGGAGCAAAAATCGGTCGAACTGATCGAAACTAATAAGTGTTTTAAACCTAAACATGATTCGGTTTCTGCAGTAACTTCTCATAGAGCTCCTTCCACATTAACTCTTCAAGACCTCCTTACCAGGATTGAGGAGATGGAACAAAAATTTTCCAGAGGGCGTCCACACGATAGGCGTGACGCTCGTTCAAAATCTCGAGACCGCTCTAAAAGCAGACCCAAATATAACAAAACTGGACGATTTTGTTATTACCATTTCCGATTTGGTAACAAATGCAGGCCAGAAAAATGTGAAGCTCCGTGTGCATGGAAAGAATACAAGGAGGAAAACTCCTCGGGGCAGCGCAGGTAACGGCCACCTGTAATGCCACAGAAACCCCTTATGGCCGTAATTTTCGTCTCTTAATCAAAATAATATTCAGGCGGTCCCCCACACACCCACTTGTTCTTGATGTTTGGTGTCACACGAATGACCCTTTTTCGAAGTTTCGAAGACACTTTTACCGAGAGGTTCTTGAAAAACTTCGAAAAAGGGTCATTTCGTGTGAGACCAAACATCAAGTAACAAGTGGATGTTGCATCACGATAATGCTCCTTGTCACACAGCAATTTGAATAAACGAGTTCTTTTTGGCCAGTAAAAAACATTCCTGTGGCTCCTCCAGCCTCCTTATTCGGCCTTACTGGAGTCCTTGTAACTTTTTTTCTCTTCCCGAAGTTGAAAAAATCACCTCAAGGGAACTAATTTTGGGACAGTCAAAAATATTCAACCGACCAGCGCTATTCCAGTATAGGAGTTCGAGCACTGCTATGAAGAGTGGAAAAAACGTCTCCAGCGCTGTGTGGCTTCAGAAGGAAGTTATTTTGAAGGTGACAATATAGAATTGTAATTCTTTTTGAATAAATTTTTTTTAAAAAATCAGTCTCATTACTTAATTTACAGACCTCGTACATTTTATCTTAAAAAACTTCTTCACTGCAACTATTGTTTCAAGAAAAAAAAACAAAAATTGTATTGTTTCTGCTAAAAATAGGCTCCACGGTAGCCGAGCGGTTAGAGGCGAGACCTGCGAAGCTAATATGCATTGTGGTACTGGGTTCGTTCCCGGTCTTAGGCCTTGGATTTTATTTAATGGTTAATAAAAGAAATTTACAGTAAAGTATGTTTGCTAGTCGCCTCCGTCCACGACACCTAATTGGTAGTTGGACGTTAAGCCCCGCCTGAAAAAATAGGCGATTACTTTACTTTTAATTTACTTTTGATTCTGCTAAAAACCAAAATTTAAAATACACTTGCTCGACACAAAAATTATAGCTCAGAAATTGAATATTTTTTAAATTATTTTTAATTTTAACTTTTTGGTTGAAAACACAGTTTAAACTCTTCAATTTTTGCGCTATTTAATTTCAATATACAGTCGAACCTCCCATAAAGGACCCTCTCACTAGCGGCCACCTCCATTTACGGACAGTTTTTGGATTTCCCCGTTTTACCACTATACACTTTCTAAATAAAAGAACCTCCGTCTAACGGTCACTCTACATAGCGACCGCGGGCATTGATTTTGGGGAAAGGATTATATGTTTCACCTCCCACCAACGACCACCTTATTTCTTAAAAGTTCGTTTGACGCGGTGATAAAAATAATTATCCCCTCTCAAGTTTTTGTTTTTTTCTGGTTTTTCCTAAAGTTTCCTATATAAGTTCCACACATCTTGTACCATTTTAATCATTTTTCAATATTACTTTGGACGAACCAATATTATTTTTTCCGATATGTCTCCCAAACGAAAGTAGTTCAACTCTAGAAGAGAAACTAAATGTGTTTAGATGATTTTGCAAAAACCAAATCGAGCCATCGTCAACTTGTCGAAAGGGTTTGTTCTATTTTTCTAATAATAGATGATAGTATGATGATAATTTTACCATAAATTATTATTGTTATAAATAAATGTGATGATTATTATAAAAATTATTAAATAAGTCAATAATATGTAGTTTTTTGATAAATTTTTTGAATAATTAAGAAAAATTTGATGCATATCATATAGCTAAATAATTATGCAATTATGCACGTTTTTAAATCTATTAATAATAAACAATTTTTAAATAGATGTTTCATAATGGAAAAACCCATATTTTTGAATAAAAGATTTAAAAAAATCAGTCTCATTACTTAATTTACAGACCTCGTATGCAAATATTTCTCCTGAAACAATATTGTAAATATCAAAACTTATAACTACGCACACATAGCAATTGGCATTATTTGTGCACACAGAAGACAAAGAACTAGCTGTGCTGGTAATGAATCAAGGTTAATTCCCAAACCTACATCAATTCCGCCAACTCCATAGTCTTGTTGGCTACGACTACAATATACTAAATTTCTCTATTACAATTAAGACTATGTGATAATTGCGGCAAAAGTCTTGTGAAATGTTTAGCATCAGATTTTCATCCAGACTAGCTTAAACGCATTATCAAAATCTTTGGGTGGAATAGCAACTTCTCCTCTTCTGCTGGACGGAATGAACAGATTAGGGAGGCCTTGCTAGCTTGAGTAACAACTCTGATTACCTTACATTATACAAGTTTCAGGGGGGCCTGTATTGATCCAAACTGGCGTATCCAGGCCAGTTAATGAGTTATTTAAAATTTGTGTTTTTTTTTTACTTTCTTTAGGTGCCGAAGGCCGATCGGCAGTTTTCGGTGAGACTGCCTCTCCTGTTCGTGGTAAATTATATCGCAACCGGCGTTTTACAGTGGCCACATTGCAGCAATTATACTATACAATTGGCCACATCAAAAGCAATCCTAACTAATCAAGTTCCATTGACTCAGAAAAACTCATTCACATTGGCTCTCTATGTTTACAAATAATGACAATATAAATCATTAGAGATTCATTAAAACGTTTCTTTATAAACAAGTTCAGTTCAGAAGTTTGTTCAAATGTTTTGATAAAATTTGAGTAGACTTATTTTCGCTCAGGTGGTTTGCAAATTTGTAAATATTTTTTCTTTCTTTTACAGTAGTTTGTAGTACCGTTCAGGGCCCCCACAAAGTGTAGCCTGTGGGAATGAATACAGTTAGTTGATGAAAATGAAAAGAGTAATTGAAAATGTGGTTTAGGTTGGCAGTACTGGACCAATATCCGTCGTAGCAAGCATGTTTTATTGTATCCATGGCCGGTTTCGGACGGTCTGCTATCACACGATAAACAAGAATTTTGACTCGTCACTAAACAATACAAATTCCCAGTTTTGGTTCTCTAAAGAATTTTTAAAAAGTATCCGTTAAATTTTTTGCTTTCAATCAAAGCCAAAGACCTCTGTCTTTTAAAGTAAAGTATGTGTTTCCGCCCGTATGTACGACCTCCTGACCGGTAGATGGAAGTTAAGTCCTGATATATTTGCGCATGGGCAAATCTGAATGAAATATGTACCAGATGCATAGACAAAACACTAAAAAAGTGAAAAAACTATCCAATGGTTAGTACCTGGCACATGTTGAAGTGTGACGCTTGTTGATTGTCTGAGTGGATTCCAGAATACAGGTTTCCTAGCTATGAAGTTGATACGGTAGGACAACATTAAGAAATAGCTTCGACGCTAAGTAATAGGATTTTAAGAAACGTTTTAAGAATGAATAGAATTTTTAAAAAACGACCCGATTTTTAGGTTCTTCATCAAGACAACGCGCCGGCTCACACAGCATTGTTTCGAACAATGGTAAATTCGCATGGAGTGTTGTAGCGATAGGGGAGTGGTGTATATTGAAGGTGATAATAACTAAATATGTGTAAATTTAAAATAAAATGTTTTACAGCAATAGTCTCGTTATTTAATAGCCACGCCTCGTACTCTTTACTGATTGCAGACCCTTTCTCAATAGACAAATTACACAATTCTGATCCAATGGTCTAACCTCGGTCAAATACCTCGGCTTAACATTGGACTACAAACTGACTTCTATTCATAATCAGGACAAAGTGAACTCCTGTAAACAGACTACAAGACTTCTACTCTCATATTCTCAAGCGACTCAAAGATGGGTGTAAAAAAACCAAGCTTCTGCTCTAAAAAGTGTAAAGAGGACAATGTTACACTTTGAACTGATCAGCCGACGTAACTTCAAGAAACTCCTGGACAACACAAAACCAAATTCCACAGACTTGCGACTGATTCTTCTCGATTTATAAGAATCGACTCCCTCAATGAGGATATGTTCTACAATTCGAGTAGAATTTCCCTTCTCCTTTATCCAAAACCGTCTGCTGAAACTCCCCTATTCTTTAGATTACCATTCTAACCCACATTTCTGGGAAATAGTCAACTACGATCCATGAAAACCTGACAAATATATGCTCTAACATTATCTCTCTAGCCGCGGGCTTTTTCGCTCTTTTTGCCTTGCATGTAAGCTTCTTCTGTCCTAAACGTCTCTAAACAATACAGGGTGTACACGGAGGAGTGGTCGAAAGTTTGGGAGGTGATTCAGCAGCTCAAATGCAACAAAAAATATTCTATTCACTTTGGCCTGATTCTCAATAGTGTCCCAGATATTTGCATTTTTTAACTTTTCCGTCGGTATTCGGGTTTTTCACCATAAAAATGGCCGTAACTTTTCTATCCTTTATCCTACAACAAATCTGCTTATTCCAAACGAAAGAGCATTAAATTTCCTATAAATCTGCTTAATCCAGAGCCTTAAAACGTTTCTTGTAAGTAATGAAATTTTTACTTTAATGTCTAAAAAATTCGTTCTCGATGATTGCCGTTAAAATTTTCAACTATATTTTCTCAATTATTAATGAATCAAGGAGTCACCCAATTTCAGAAAAAGTTGTGCATTTTTATTGAGCTTCAAGACCATATGGATGTTTTTGGTTTTTAATAAAACCCTACCCCGAACAGAGGGGTGTAAATGCAGAAAACTGGGATGTTGCGTAACCGACTTTTCACTACTAATTTACTCAAATGTCAATTTTTGGAGAAGGAACAAAAAGAAAAGTAACCATTTTAGTTTTTCACAATTATCATTTAATAAAACGGAAGTAAAAAGTAAAGTAGCAATAAAGTCGCTACAAAAATTGTTTGAATTGTTCAAACTAAGAAGTGGGAAAGAATTATGGCAAATTTTTAGTTTCTTAAAAACAATTGTTTGTGTAACTGATCATTAATAACGTAATAGAGGTTTCTTCTTTCATCAAAGTTAATTAATGATAATTAAAAATAAAAACAGTTTTTATGGTGGAAAACGCGAATATCGACGGAAAAGTTAAAAATGCTAAAATATCTTGGACACTATTGAGAATCGGACCAAAGTGAATAGAATATCTTTTGTTGCATTTGAGCTGCTGAATCACCTCCCGAAGTTTCGACCTCTCCTCCGTGTACACCCTGTATAACAAAGTGATTAGAACTTGTTTGTTTTTGTATAATATGTGTATTATTTTAATTAAAGTTTATGTCAGTCTATTGTAACTAGCTAACTATTGCAATATGTATTTATTAAAGGTCATTTGATTAAGAGGTTTTTGATCAAAATTATGCGATAATTATTGAACGTTATGTAACACGTCAATTTGCATATCCATATTACAATCCTTTGTAACTAGAAATGGGATTTAATTTCTGTATGCACTTTATTTTGAGAGAACAATACTCAGAATGTGATCATTGTTCCGTATTGAATTTCCCAATTAGACTGCGTGCTTTTGATTAGCTCTTTGATTGGAATTGGAATGCTTAGGAACTGCTTATGAGCAATCGTAAATCAAGAAGAAGCGATAACAAGCCGGTTTTGAAACACTCACTCGATTCAAAGTATATTATATAGCTAACGTTAAAGTGCGGCATATAAAAAAGGTTTTAATGAAACTCTGTGTAGAAAATTGCTTTAAAATCTATTATAGGATAGTCCATTGGCCTACTGAGTGTAGTACATCTAAAATGGAGTTCAACGACGTATTGGCCAACTTCATATTTTCCACTGTTCTTTTGCAATAAAAATGTTATTACTCAGAATGTTCTAGTCCGAATTCGATTCTGATGACACGGTTAGAAAGACAGATAAATTTTCTAAAAATTAGCACCATTTCGAAGCATAAATTATTCTCCAAACAGCCTCAATCTTCCTCCGAATACTGGAAAAATAAAAACTATCCATAATTTTTATGAAAACTCATTAGGCCCTTACGTGATCATTATCAGACCTAGTTGCTGGCAATTTTTATAAAAGTTTCCTTGTTTAATGGGCTTTCAAACGGTATATCATTTTCCAGGATTCCTTTTATCTTCGTACGAGAAATTACGTTTGTTTTGCAACAAAACGTGTTCACTAGCACTCAACAGTGTTAGTTTATCAAGTTGTTTAATTCATTGAAAACTCTTTTAGATGGGCCAGTAGTCAATTTTTGAAGTAGATTGTCTTAAAATAAGGAAGTCAAAGGTTACAAATTGCCTTTTAAACATTTTCTTCTGATCTCTATGAAATATTTGAGAAAATGTTAGGAAATATTTCAAACAAGTGCTATTTTTATAATCGAAGGTTAATTTTCTCAGTTTCAAATAGGGTACAATAGAAAATTTTGAAAAACCAAGTCTAACAGATCAGGGAAGTTTATTTATAAAATACCTAGTTGTATTGGTTAATTCCAGATTCCGATATAAGGATAATCTGTACCCACTAACAGATAACAAAGGGTTGTTAAGGCTTATTCACATTATTATCTTTTTTAACAGTACAGTTAAGTGTGAAACTGTTATTTGGAGTAAATACAAACTATATGAATTTTTGTTTAAGTACTTGCTTAAAATATTTCCTAACATTTTCTCAAATATTTCAGATAGATCAGAAGTAAATGTTTAAAGTGCAATTTGTAACCTTTGACTTCCTTATTTTAAGACAATCTACTTCAAAAATTGACTACTGGCCCATCTAAAAGAGTTTTCAATGAATTAAACAACTTGATAAACTAACACTGTTGAGTGCTAGTGAACACGTTTTCTTGCTAAAACAAACGTAATTTCTCATACGAAGATAAAAGGAATCCTGGAAAATGATATACCGTTTGAAAGCCCATTAGACAAGGAAACTTTTTATAAAAAGTGCCAGCACCTAGGTCTGATAATGATCACGTAAGGGCCTAATGAGTTTTCTTCAAAAAATTTCGATTACTTTTATTTTTCCTAGTATTCGGAGGAAGATTGAGGCTGTTAGGAGAATAACTTATGCTTCGGAATGGTGTCAATTTTTAGAAAATTTATCTGTCTTTCTGACCGTGTCATCAGAATCGAATTCGGACTAAAACTTTCTGAGTAATAACATTTTTATTGGAAAAAAAAGTAATGATTTAAAAAAAAAGAAAAAAGTAAAGTGACGTCACTCAAGCACAGTGGAAAATGTGAAATTGGCCAATACGTCATTGAACTCCACTTTAGATGTATTACACACAGTAGGCCTATGGACAATACTTACTGGTTCACCCTGTAGAAAATTACATAAAACACGAAGAATACTTTCTGAACCATAGCAAATTTTAGTGGTGCGTGATGTCAGCAAAAATGGTTGCAAAAATATGGCTGAAATTTGGTGGAAAAAATAAAATCCAAATAATTTTATTTAACGAAGAATGAAACAGTAGAAAATGCTAGTTAGACGTACAATGGTCGCCTTGCCCTAAATTAAAACAATGTCCAGGAAAGGGCTGATGGCGTTAGGACACAATAACGGTACGACTACGACCTGGACTCAGAAAAAAATCGACATTACGTCACCAGTTTTGAACGCAACAACAGTGACATAACTTTCACTCCAAATAAATTAGTTATATTAGCGTTCAATTATTGTACATTGCTCGATGTTTGTTATTAGGTTTCAAAAAGGTGATAATTAGTTTATAGTTTTGTACATATTTCAAAAGAATCCACCGCCAAAAAAATTTTCTTTTACTCAATATTTTACTCGATATTTTTTTAATTCAATGAATAGTTCCTTTACTCGACAATAATTCCTAGGCTATTCTGTAATTATTTCGAATTTGTTAGGCTAAACTTGCTTGTAAAAATACATTTCAGAAAAATGAACGGTTTCTCAAACTACAAGTGAAGGTGAGAATCAATATAGATTAAATACAGTCAAGCCTCCCATAAAGGACACTCTCACTAGCGACCATCTCCATTTACGGGACAGTTTTTGGATTTCCCCGTTTTACTCCTATACACTTACTATACAGGGTGTTCAGCATAAGACTACGGTAACTTCGGGAGGCGATTTTGGGCATCATTTGCAACAAAAAATTCCATATAAACTATGGCTCGATTCGGCTCCGTTTTGTAGATATTTTTAATTTTATGTTTTTTCAAGGTATTACTACTTTTTAGCAATCACTTGTCTATATTTCTCAAACTATTATAGCTGCAGCAATTTCAATTAGCTCATTAGAAAGAAGGTTAAATTTCCTTTTAAATAAGCTAATTTGTATTCCAAAATAATAATATTAAGTATTTCAAATTGTGGCCCAAACATAAGAAATAGCAAGTTTCTAATTTTTTCCAAAAACTTTGACTTCATTGTTCTCAAAAACATTTTATATGAAAAAACCGTGCACTATTCAGGAAAAACATCTACATACAATCACCTTTCGAAAGGTATACAATGCATTGGGATTATTTTAAAAATTGATGCAGAAATCTGTGACTACTCAACTACTCAACAAACTTTTGGAACTAGGCGGTTGTGGGGAGCTATAAAGTAATCGATTTGATGTTTCTGATCAGTTATATTCTTATGGTAGGTGGATTCCTTTCATAATGCCGACGCTGTTTTGGGGCCTACTTTTTTGCAATTAATCACAGATTTCTGCATCAATTTTTAACATAACCCCAATGCATTGTATACCTTTCGAAAGGTGATTGTATGTAGATGTTTTTCCTGAATAGTGCACGGTTTTTTCATATAAAATGTTTTTGAGAAAAATGAAGTCAAAGTTTTTGGACAAAATTAGAAACTTGCTATTTCTTATGTTTGGGCCACAATTTGAAATACTTAATATTATTATTTTGAAATATAAATTAGCTTATTTAAAAGGAAATTTAACCTTCTTTCTAATGAGCTAATTGAAATTGCTGCAGCTATAATAGTTTGAGAAATATAGACAAGTGATTGCTAAAACGTAGTAGTACCTTGAAAAAACATAAAATTAAAAATATCTACAAAACAGAGCCGAATCGAGCCATAGTTTATATGGAATTTTTTGTTGCAAATGATGCCCAGAATATCCTCCCGAAGTTACCGTAGTCTTATGCTGAACACCCTGTATAAAAGAACCTCCGGTCTAACGGACACTCTACATAGCGACCGCGGACATTGATTTTGGGGAACAGATTATAATATGTTTCACCTCCCACCAACGACCACCTTATTATTAAAAGTTCGTTTGACGCGGTGATCAAAATAATTATCTCCTCACAAGTTTTTGTTTTTTTCTGGTTTTTCCTAAAGTTTCCTGTATAAGCTCCATACATCTTGTACCACTTTTAATAATTTTTCAATATTACTTTGGACGAACAATATTTATTGTTTACCATACATTCATCTGGCTATAACTCTTGAGACTAAAACCATTGCAATCAACTAAGATGACCCATCTGTAAGTTTGTGTAATGAACTACATAATGATGCCAAAAAACGCATTTAATTATTTTGTTTAGTTTCTCTATTTATTTTTTTTTTTTTTTTTGTAAATGCGAAAAATACGCAATATACTCTGTTTACAATATCTTGTAATTCATTAGATTTTCAGAGCCTTCTTGATCGAGTGACTCAGGTACATTTTATAAAAACTGCAACCCCCCACCCGAAGGCCGGCCAGATGCCTGTGAAGATACGCCCAAAATCCAGCCTTGCTGTACAGCACACTTGTTGAAATGATTACAAAGCCTGACCCCAAGCGTGCTTGATAGCTTGGAGTACTGCAATCAGCCGAGCTGCAGGGGGCTAGCAAACAGTGAAATAGAGTAAACATGTTTGTTATATAATAAAGCAGCAGATGTGATGTAGCTGTATTAAGTTGCAATTTCAGTAAATACGCAGAGCCCGGATGCTTTATTGCAATACCATGGACACAAACAAGTGGATATTGTCGCCTTACCTGGGGGTAACTTTGTTTCTAGAGCCCTTTTTTCGCTTCAAAATAATATTTAATAAATATGAAGGCTGCATTTACTGCTTCAAATGATTTTATTTCATTGCAGTTCTTACCAATTCTAAATTTCACTTTCTCTTACGCAAGTAAGAGCTTCCTAACAATGTGATGGTGGCTGGCATCTAGATAATCTAGAGAGTTCATGCAAGGTTCATGCAAACATGTATCTCTATTTTTGATGGAATATTGTATCGGTGAACTTTAGTATTCTAACAAATTTTTTAGACATATTTCTGTTTGAAAAGAAAACTCATTCGAATTTTCTTTTAGGGTGGACACCAGAAGTTGGCCAATTTTTGAAAAGCTTTCTTAAAAATAATAATAATAATCAGTAATTTTTGAAATTAATTCTCTTTTTCTATAGAATAGCAAAAAACTTTTCTGATATAATGATTTTTATAAAGTTTTTGAAACAATAAAGTAGCGAAAAATCTAATTATTTTAAATAAATAAACTCGAATTTTCTGTTTGCTTAAAATCCATACATATTTTGCAGTCGCTTAGTATGAATAGATTGCACAAACTTTTTTTTTTTTTTTTTTTTTTTTTTTTTTTATCCTACGCCTTCACGGTCAATGGCTACTACGGCCATGCGACGTCTGGCAGCCCAATATAAAAAACTATTTTTTTTGTGTGGGTCCGTGGGCATATTGTCCCGGACATCCTGCAGTTGGGAGCATGCTAGCAGGTGCGGACCGTTCATAACATCTCCACCACAAAGCACACAGATACTGTTGTCCTTAATGGCAATTCGGTGGAGATGCTTCTGAAGGTAATCATGCCCCGTCAATAATCTAAAGCATGCCACAGCTGTTGATCTAGGCAGATCGGTGGGGAGTCTTCCTTTGATATTTTCAAGCACCTCCCACTGCTTCCCTTGTGCTTTTCCCCTTTGTTCTTCGGCCATCTTCGATCGAATTCGGAGCCGGATCTCTCTCTTAGCAGTTCTAAGCGTCAGCGGGGCCTCGAACTGAACTTGATTCGCCCCCTCTTTTGCCAATCTGTCAGCTTCTTCATTGCCCTGGAGTCCAACATGACTCGGGATCCACTGCAGTACAACTTGCTTCCCTTGCGAAAGTAACCTATCTATGAGAGCCCTGCATTTCTTTATAATGATGTCGTCTTTATCATCATAGCCGGTTACTGCTGAAATAGCTGCTTGGGAATCCACAAGTAAAGCAGTCTTGCAAAAGTCCCTTTTAGCCACCTCTTCCAACGCTATGGCGATGGCGTGCAGTTCTGCATCAAAATTTGATGCTAACTTTCCAACAGGAACACTCAATTGGAACTGCACTGCGTAGACTCCTGCGCCAGCATTACGGTTTGCACCTTCGGCAGAACCATCGGTGTAAACATGCACCCAAGGCGGAGAAGGGAAAACATTATTTATTGTTTCCAGGGCAAACAGTTTTAATTCATGCGGGGGTCTGCTTTGCTTTCTTACATCTTCTATTAAATTCAGTCTACCCGGCGCCAACTGTGGCTCTTCCCAGGAATCAGAGTCAGAAAAGGGTTTCCGATCTTGTAAATTCTCAAGCCCTATTTGCTCACGTAAATCTCGAACTTTACCCGCAAAGCATTTTTGAGTTTTCAACCTCAATGTGGGCACACTTTCGGTTTGCCAGTACTTAATGGGTAATCGCTTTAATCTTTCATCGAGGGTAATCGCAGCAATCTCTCGTCGGACGGCAGTGGCTCGATTGCACAAACTAAGAATTCGGACAGTAAAGTAAAGTAATCGCCTATTTTTTTCAGGCGGAGCTTAACGTCCAACTATCACAATTAGATGTCATGGACGGAGGCGACTAGCAAACATACTTTACTGTAAATTTCTTTTATTAACCATTAAATAAAATTCAAGGCCTAAGACCGGGGAATCGAACCCAGTACCACAATGCATATTAGCTTTACAAGTCTCGCCTCTTAACCGCTCGGCTACCGTGGTGCCTAAGAATTCTGATAGAATTTTCAATTTAGAGAAAGAATTTTGTGAGAAATTTCTTAATAAGCAAATTTACTGTTCATTACTTTTGGTGACTGATTCAATTGTTTCAGTAGGATGAAAAAAATAAATGCCAGTTTCAGTCATTATAAACTTTATTATGCCGAGCTTACGACCTAGAGACTAGGTCATCTTCAGGGCGAATTGACAATGTAATATTTTGCAACATTAAATGTTTGGTGTGTCTTCTGTCTTGTCTGTTGTATGGACTTTTAATTACATTGTCAATGAGCCCTGAAGATGACCTAGTCTCTAAGTCGAAAGCTCGGCATGATAAAAAGAATACACATGTCTGAAACTGGCAGTTATTTTTTCATCCTATTAATAAGTGAAATAGAAGAACTGAATTTTAAATGTTTATCCGATCTAAGTGTTGCCCATAGTTGCCAGTTTTGGGTGAAACATGTGCCTGATTTTTCGAAATAGGTGATTTATTAAACTAAAGAAAAAGAAAGTGTTGAAATAGAAGACTTGGACATGTTCTTCAAGCTGACGACTGGCCGACACTGTAACCGTTGCTAGCAAAAGATGCTCCGAAAAGAATTCAAGGAGAAGAGGTGTATTGGCATCAGGTAGTGGTTGTTCTTAACTGTTGGCTTCCCTCCCTTCCTGAGTTGGGCTTCTTTATGGAGGAAGCTGAATCGGAATTAGCATCTATCTAGTTTCTTCTAATTTGGAGGATTCTTCTTCTAAATATCTTGGAAGTCCGTTGGAGGAAAAGAGTTTCGAGAAAGAAACCATGACTTTCGGCTTCTTCTATCCATAACATTCCTGGTGAGATAGGGTCCCTTTATGGTGTAGTCGTCCTCAGAACATTTGGAAGAGTTGTGCGGAGGTTTATGTTGGCATCCCTAAATGCCGGGTTCTTCCCAAGGAGGCTTTTGATAGTCTGGATAATAAGTGTTGGAGGGTTATATTACACTGCTCTTTCTGTAACTCCAAGAGAACGAGGTGAGTTTTTCATCACCAGGGGTTGCTATTGGATGAGAGGTCTTATACGTGCAGGACTCAATAGATCTATTTTGATCCCTAGAGGAGTACACCTTGAGAAAAAAAAAAATGCATAATATTTAAAAATATGTATTTAAAAAAAAACATTTTTGGAAATGCAATCTAATAAACACTTTTTTTTTGGTGCCAAGCGAGAAAAGAATTGCGAAACACATTTCCAAATACTTTGTTTTAGTGTGAGCAAAGTATATAGCCCTGAGCAAAATACCTTCCAAATTTTATCACAATTGGGTTTAGTTTTACTGAGTTATTAGTAATAATAATTTTTAGAGCGGGGGGCTACACAAACATGGGGCTAACTTCTCTCCTATTCAATGTACAGCGTCGAGACTCCCCAAAAAGACGCATCTACATAAAATCCTGAATCGAATGACACCTCATTCATGAAAATCGGTTAGCATGTTAAGGCGCTACCTAGTAGAGAAAAAAGGTAACATCATCAACAAGAACAAGAATAAAAATGCCGTTTTTGCTCATTTTCAGCCACTTTTTTTCTCGAAATCTATTAGATCGTGGTTGTTGCAAAAAAAATTACAGTTATAAAGGAGGATCTACCCTATATTTTAAAGAAAATTTGGGAATTTTATCTTTTATAGAAAAAGAGAAAAAAATTGTCAAAGTTGGGTGTTTTTCAACGTTACGCTTTTTCGTGCAGTTTTTGACAATCAACACTTTATACAACTGTCCTACTGGACAGTTTTAATTATAAAAAAGGGATATTGTGTTGTAATATTCCAAATTTAAAGGCTGTTTATCCCAAAAACGTAAGCACCATTTTATTGAAATTGGGTTTCAACTTTTTTTTAGAAAAATTTTTCAAAGATGTTTTCTGTTGGGATTGTTTTTAAACTCGTAAAATTCACATAGGTCTATAAATTATATTTCAATAATTTGTTGAGAAAAATTGCTTTTTATACGTTTTTTTTTAAATAAATATTGCTGGAATGGTCTTAGATATCACTAACATCAAAGCTTTTATCTAAGAACAAAATTTGCTTTTGAAAAACTGTATTTTGTTGTTCAGTTCAATACTATCCAACGAAAAAGAGTTCAATATGTAAATTAAGAAGTTTTAAATATTTTGTTTTAACGCATTCCATTGTCGCTGAAAATGGAAAAATTGAGAAAATATATGAAATTCTGAAAATTTCCTGAGAAGGAAGTGTGAGATTTTTCCAGCAATTAGCTTTTTGGATCTGGAGGAATTTGGACAGCTGGAATCCAATAAGTCCATTCCTGTCAGATCCAATAATATATTAACTTAAACAAAAAACAACAACAAAAAATGTATCGGCATTATCTATTTAAAAAGAATTCAAGATGGCCGTTTATCAATGTTAGAGTGTATATTATGGATGCCTTCATTCTTGTTAAGAATACAGGCTGAATTACTTCCACGCGTACATCACTCCCTGTAAAGGTATTTTTATTTATTGTATTGGATACGGCAAGCTACGTGCTTGGCCAATAATATTTGCCAATATTCAATCTAGACGATTAAATTGGAAAAAATGCAATTAAAATTTAATTCTATTGTATGATTTTTAGAGAGTTATTTCTGTGTTTTTTTCCCTCTCACTGCTCGTACAAACGAATATTACATTCGACCCGAATTTATACAACATCGTACCATCTCTTGTGAATTTAAACAAAAAAGTTCTGACACTAGTTACTCCACTCGTTAAATTTAAATTAAGTTAAAGTTGAAATTCCTTCAAACAAAGAACCTTTACTACGAGGGTCGTTTGAAAAGCCCGTGCAAAAATAAAACTACTTAATTGTTAGGGGTAAACTTTTTTATTTTTCAACATAGTCTCCTTTTAGGCTTATACAATTCGTCCAACGCTGCTCTAGTTTGTTGATCCCTTCCGAATAATAGGATTTGTCCAAGTCTGAAAAATAGCCATTCGTTTCTGCAATCACCTCCTCGTTTGAATAAAATCTTTTTCCCGCCAGCCATTTCTTCATATTGGGGAACAAATAGTAGTCCGAGGGAGCCAAGTCTGGAGAATAGGGGGGATGTGAAACGAGTTGGAACCCTATTTCCATTAATTTTGCGACCACAACTGCTGAGGTGTGAGCTGGTGCGTTGTAGTGATGGAAAAGGACTTTTTTGTGGGCCAATCGTGGGCGTTTTTCTTGCAGCTCGGTTTTCAAACGGTCCAATAACGATGAATAATATGCACCTGTAACAGTTTTACCCTTTTCCAGATAGTCGATGAGGATTATTCCTTGCGAATCCCAAAGACAGTCGCCATAATCTTTCCGGCCGAAGGAACGGTCTTCGCCTTTTTTGGCGCAGATTCTCCCTTGGTAACCCATTGTTTAGATTGTTCTTTGGTCTCAGGAGTGTAGTGATGTATCCATGTTTCATCCACAGTGACGAAACTACGCTTAAAGTCCTGCGGATTCTTCTGGAACAGCTGCAAACCGTCCTTGCAACATTTCACACGATTTCGTTTTTGGTCAAGCGTGAGCAATCGCGGCACCCATCTTGCGGATAGCTTTGTCATGTCCAAATGTTGATGCAAAATATTATGTACCCGTTCATTCGAGATGCCCACAGCACTAGCAATCTCACGCACCTTCCCTCTTCTGTCATCCATCACCATATCATGGATTTTATCAATGATTTCTGGAGTAGTAACCTCAACAGGGCGTCCAGAACGTTCAGCGTCACTTGTGGCCATATTGCCACTCCGAAAATTTTGAAACCACTTATAAACTGTTCTAATCGAAGGTGCAGAGTCACCATAATGTTTATCAAGCTTCTCTTTAGTCTCCTGAGGCGTTTTGCTTTTCATAAAGTAGTGTTTAATCAACACACGAAATTCTTTTTCGTCCATTTTTTGAAAATCACTCGACTTCCTCGATTCAAACGAATGCCAAACACAAAGAAATAGACCGATCTGGCTGAAACTTGGTGTGTGTTCTTCCAAGAGATGCTACTAACTAAACATAACTTCGATACGCGCCAGTAGTGCTATCTCTCTGACTTTGCACGGACCTTTCAAACGACCCTCGTAAATAATTAGGTGGCTTAACTCCAACTATCAATTAGGTGTCATGGACGGGTGTGTAAGCTCATATTTGACTATAAACAATTTGTTTCTAACAAATAAAAAGTAGTCATAGGCGGGATTCGAACTGGCGACCTCCAACACACAAAGCCACTATCTTGACCACTAGACCAACACCCGTCCCTAAATGATTAGTTACTTTTACTATTCAATTGATTCACCACTATAAAAATATACTTTATTTGACAGAATCATAAAATTTATAATAGTTCAATATCTAAGTAAAACTCCAAGTTTTAAAAAATGAAATCAATTGATAGAGTCATTTTCACTTAAACTTAGTTTCAGAATATGTGACTTGAATTTAGATTCCTGATTTACGTACGCGGCGATTTCCAATTATTTTTGGTTAATTAAACGCAACTATCCCAAAATTACCAAATAATTATTAAACCTTTTTGTTTGTAACAGATGTAAAATTAATTTTTAGCCCCTTTTGCGTATGCTTGAGAACATCTAAAGCTCTTAACATTTTGATTATTGCTTAGAAAATCACTCAGAAGTCTAATTATTTCCGGATAATAAGAAAAATACTAGCTTTACTGCCTTGGCAATATTTTTAGTAGAAAGGGGATGAAAAAATACATAAAAATGACCTATCGCGTGCTCTTCTTTCTCTTTGATAACAAGTTAAAAATTTGAAATACGATTAATAAATATCAGATTTTGAAATGGCCTAGCACCTTTAATTTTAAAGATATCGAATTGCGGTTTCCGGTTTCTTTTATAACTTTTTGCACTCTTTAAAATTGTGTATTTGAAAATGGGGTCAACTGCAAACTTTTAATTTTGGACGTGCGTCTGCCGCTTATGTGCTCAGGAATCTAAAATCAAGTTACATATTCTAAAACTAGTGGTGGCGGGCAACAAATTTTTCCTCCACAATTTTTGGCTCAGATCAATCGTTTAAGCATGAAATGAATTTGAGCCGTCTTAAAATGAACACCCTGTTTATCAATTAATAAGAAAGCAATTTTTTTGGACTAGCCTACAAAAATAATAATAATAATAATAATTTTTTTGGAAACACACTAATTCAAATATTTGGATACCATAGCAACAGTTTACTCAAAAGGATCATTCGGAGACCGTAAGCTTAGAAATTAATTGAAACTGGCAAACAATACCTCGACTGTGACATCAAAGTCAATAGAATTAACCAAGTTACAGAAATAATTGCTAATAAGACCCCCAGCTTACGGCCCTGCTTCTCTCTAAAAGAGGGTTGTGGGGAGGTTAGGCAAGCAGCCCTGCAAGGACAACTTCTTTAATTAGTGCCCCCCTCTTGTGGATTCCATTATTGGGCAGCTTGTTATTGCAGGTCGCACTGTTTGCGCACTGACGCTATACTCTGGTGCAAGCCAATTCTCTTTTGTGTCTTCATTTACCACCAGCCATGTATATCTCAAATTTATATGAAAAATCGTTAGAAGCTAAAAACTTAAATAACGAAACTATTGCTGTAAAACATTTTATTTTAAATTTATACATATTTAGTTATTATCACCTTCAATATACACCCCTCCCCTATCCCTACAACGCTCCATGCGAATTTACCATTGTTCGAAACAGTGCTAGAAGTCTTTTTCTGTAAGCTCCTGCATGACGCGTGCCGCTTTCTCTTTCACAGCTTCAACGGACTGAAATCCGTGTTCCTTTTAATGCAGATTTGACTTTGGTGGAACAGACAAAAGTCATATGGGGGCAGGTCAGGCGAATAAGGGCGGATGGCCTAAAACTGGGATATTGTACTTGGCTAGAAACGTCTTGACAGACAATGCAGTGTGAGCTGCATCGCCATAAACTTCTTTTAATAAAAGATAAGTTTCAGTAGGGTTTTATCAAGTTTTGATGTGAAATTTCACGACAATCCGTTGCTCTACTACATGTGCAGTATCATGTTTTCGGCAAAACGAAACTAACACTTCTTACACAAATGACGGTTCCGGTCAGACAGATTTCTCTACAAACACATGAGACGCTGCAATCAAAAGAGAAGGCTTTACGCTGCACAGCTGTCGGTCGTTAGGATTTGGCGCATGCATAGTTTTTCTGTAGCAGCATCAGTCTCGTTATTTAATAGCCATACCTCGTAGTTTATTACAACAAGCTTTTGTTCATCTTATAACACCCTGAAGCGCATTTTGATATTTTCATTTATTATTTTCCCTCGGAAAACAGTACAAATTTCTTTTACCTTGAAACCAATCTATTTACATTTTCTTCCAGGCGGAGGTCTTTGCAATTAAAATGTTTGCTGAGGAAAACCTGCGGATGGATCTTAGAAATAGAGAGATCTACATCTTTTCGGACAACCAGGCTGCGCTGAAGGCCATTGTTTCCTTCTGAATTACCTCTGCCCTGGTCTGGGAATGTAGAAAGGCCCTAGAACTACTGGTGCGGCACAACAGAGTTCGGTTGGAATGGGTGCCGGGTCATGTGGGGATTAAGGGGAATGAGACAGCTGATGTACTGGCCAGGAATGGATTTAACACTCTTTTCATTGGCCCGGAGCCTGTCCTGGGGATCACCAAGGGTGCAGTTCGTGAGGCTCTCAGAGATTGGATCTGGAGGGAGCACGAGAAAAGCTGGGTGATGTGTTCTGGGGTTAAACACAGCAAGACTATCATGCCTTGGCTATGCAAGCAAAGAGCCAAAGAGACCCTGTGCTTGGGTAGAAATCAGATTACTCTGATCATAGGCCTTATTCACGGGGCTGGTAGGTCCAGGAAGCTGTTCTGTACCAGGTGGGGGC
This sequence comes from Rhodnius prolixus, assembly GCF_049639745.1. Classification (NCBI taxonomy): domain Eukaryota; kingdom Metazoa; phylum Arthropoda; class Insecta; order Hemiptera; family Reduviidae; genus Rhodnius; species Rhodnius prolixus. The sequence continues at coordinate 253,049 of NW_027411618.1, forward strand.
TTATTAGCTCGGAACTGTTGTGCAGATTGTGTCTGGAAGAGGAAAAAATGGCCTAAGAGGCTCCTCTCGAAAACTATCTTTAATTTTATATGGTAGATATAAAAAGCCTATCAAAAAACAATGATTCATTTTTTCCAAAAATATTTTGGCTTAGGCTAGCAGCCTTGGGAGTGATTCTACAGTTTAATGCATTGTCTATGTCAACAGTAAGAACTTATGTGTAAATTTATTCGAGATGTTTTTCATTCCTTTAAAACTTCAAGATAAAAACGTCTTATCAATGTTAATAAATATCAATTTGTTACTAATATTTTGTTTTAAAACATTTATTCAAGATGTTTTTCATTCCTTTAAAACTTCAAGATAAAAACGTCTTATCAATGTTAATAAATATCAATTTGTTACTAATATTTGGTTTTAAAACATTTATTCAAGATGTTTTTCATTCCTTTAAAACTTCAAGATAAAAACGTCTTATCAATGTTAATAAATATCAATTTGTTACTAATATTTTGTTTTAAAAAATTTATTCAAGATGTTTTTCATTCCTTTAAAACTTCAAGATAAAAACGTCTTATCAATGTTAATAAATATCAATTTGTTACTAATATTTTGTTTTAAAACATTTATTCAAGATGTTTTTCATTCCTTTAAAACTTCAAGATAAAAACGTCTTATCAATGTTAATAAATATCAATTTGTTACTAATATTTTGTTTTAAAACATTTATTCAAGATGTTTTTCATTCCTTTAAAACTTCAAGATAAAAACGTCTTATCAATGTTAATAAATATCAATTTGTTACTAATATTTGGTTTTAAAACATTTATTCAAGATGTTTTTCATTCCTTTAAAACTTCAAGATAAAAACGTCTTATCAATGTTAATAAATATAAATTTGTTACTAATATTTGGTTTTAAAACATTTATTCAAGATGTTTTTCATTCCTTTAAAACTTCAAGATAAAAACGTCTTATCAATGTTAATAAATATAAATTTGTTACTAATATTTGGTTTTAAAACATTTATTCAAGATGTTTTTCATTCCTTTAAAACTTCAAGATAAAAACGTCTTATCAATGTTAATAAATATAAATTTGTTACTAATATTTGGTTTTAAAACATTTATTCAAGATGTTTTTCATTCCTTTAAAACTTCAAGATAAAAACGTCTTATCAATGTTAATAAATATCAATTTGTTACTAATATTTTGTTTTAAAAAATTTATTCAAGATGTTTTTCATTCCTTTAAAACTTCAAGATAAAAACGTCTTATCAATGTTAATAAATATCAATTTGTTACTAATATTTTGTTTTAAAACATTTATTCAAGATGTTTTTCATTCCTTTAAAACTTCAAGATAAAAACGTCTTATCAATGTTAATAAATATCAATTTGTTACTAATATTTTGTTTTAAAACATTTATTCAAGATGTTTTTCATTCCTTTAAAACTTCAAGATAAAAACGTCTTATCAATGTTAATAAATATCAATTTGTTACTAATATTTGGTTTTAAAACATTTATTCAAGATGTTTTTCATTCCTTTAAAACTTCAAGATAAAAACGTCTTATCAATGTTAATAAATATCAATTTGTTACTAATATTTTGTTTTAAAAAATTTATTCAAGATGTTTTTCATTCCTTTAAAACTTCAAGATAAAAACGTCTTATCAATGTTAATAAATATCAATTTGTTACTAATATTTTGTTTTAAAACATTTATTCAAGATGTTTTTCATTCCTTTAAAACTTCAAGATAAAAACGTCTTATCAATGTTAATAAATATCAATTTGTTACTAATATTTTGTTTTAAAACATTTATTCAAGATGTTTTTCATTCCTTTAAAACTTCAAGATAAAAACGTCTTATCAATGTTAATAAATATCAATTTGTTACTAATATTTGGTTTTAAAACATTTATTCAAGATGTTTTTCATTCCTTTAAAACTTCAAGATAAAAACGTCTTATCAATGTTAATAAATATAAATTTGTTACTAATATTTGGTTTTAAAACATTTATTCAAGATGTTTTTCATTCCTTTAAAACTTCAAGATAAAAACGTCTTATCAATGTTAATAAATATAAATTTGTTACTAATATTTGGTTTTAAAACATTTATTCAAGATGTTTTTCATTCCTTTAAAACTTCAAGATAAAAACGTCTTATCAATGTTAATAAATATAAATTTGTTACTAATATTTGGTTTTAAAACATTTATTCAAGATGTTTTTCATTCCTTTAAAACTTCAAGATAAAAACGTCTTATCAATGTTAATAAATATCAATTTGTTACTAATATTTTGTTTTAAAAAATTTATTCAAGATGTTTTTCATTCCTTTAAAACTTCAAGATAAAAACGTCTTATCAATGTTAATAAATATCAATTTGTTACTAATATTTTGTTTTAAAACATTTATTCAAGATGTTTTTCATTCCTTTAAAACTTCAAGATAAAAACGTCTTATCAATGTTAATAAATATAAATTTGTTACTAATATTTGGTTTTAAAACATTTATTCAAGATGTTTTTCATTCCTTTAAAACTTCAAGATAAAAACGTCTTATCAATGTTAATAAATATCAATTTGTTACTAATATTTTGTTTTAAAAAATTTATTCAAGATGTTTTTCATTCCTTTAAAACTTCAAGATAAAAACGTCTTATCAATGTTAATAAATATCAATTTGTTACTAATATTTGGTTTTAAAACATTTATTCAAGATGTTTTTCATTCCTTTAAAACTTCAAGATAAAAACGTCTTATCAATGTTAATAAATATAAATTTGTTACTAATATTTGGTTTTAAAACATTTATTCAAGATGTTTTTCATTCCTTTAAAACTTCAAGATAAAAACGTCTTATCAATGTTAATAAATATAAATTTATTACTAATATTTGGTTTTAAAACATTTATTCAAGATGTTTTTCATTCCTTTAAAACTTCAAGATAAAAACGTCTTATCAATGTTAATAAATATCAATTTGTTACTAATATTTTGTTTTAAAACATTTATTTTAAGTATAATTTTGTTAAAAATATGATGCAAAAAAGAAATCGTCCGTTGAAGACAACTACATTATCGTTTAAATAAAAATTTTTATGCTCATGAACTCGTGAAAAGTGAGTTCTGATAAGTTCATGTATGTTCTTCACTAATTAACGTAAATTATTCGATATAAATATGGATTAAATGAAGTGTTTAGGTGAGTGGTTTATTTAGGAAATATTGATTTAAATTAGTTTCTGGGAAGCAATGACGTCAGACTTTCTTCAACGATATTGTAGAGTGATTGTTTAATAATGTGTTTTTTGAACAGCAGAATTCATTTAACACTAAACCTACCGACATTTATGCATAACTATTCCTACCGTGACCGGTCAAATGACCGGACTTTAAAAATAACTTAAATATCTTATTATAGAATGAAGATAATAATTATTTGACTATGAAAAAGCGTAGTTTCTTTTGTTTAAAAATAAATCTCGTAGATTTTACTCTTTATTGCATCATTTTTTATAATTATAGGCTTCTCAATTGCACATTTCTCGCGTACGTATTTTTTTACAGTTTAGACAGCATTTTTTAGACTTATTGCCTTTACTGTATCTTATTTGGCTATTTTCCGACCACTTGTTCGTGTACTAGTATTTGTCATGCTTTTGCAATGGTAATATAAAGTTTTGCCTTGAAATTTCACTTCCGGTAGTTTTTTTTAATACAAAATCTACGCATTTATCCCGGGACTAAGTCTAGGATATTGTAAAGTTTTTCTTGTCCTTTTACTAAGAAAGAACATTACTTACACAACTAATGCCTGCCACTAGTTACGTTAAATATATGGGTTTGATTAAATAATAAAACTCGCTAAAGTTGTAAGTAATAACCTGATTTATTAACACATTACCTTTACTCACATTAACATTTACTAGCAACTAACGCTACTCATTACAGTTACCATTTACAACAGTCACAACAGTTTACTGTTACTTACTCACTACGTAACGCCACAAAACTGTTCCACGACTGACCACTGGTCCGCACTGCACCGAATTGCACTAGTCTCTGCTACACAAACAAAGCTCTACTCACTAACTGACTAACCGCCTGACTAGCTATCTGTGAAGCACTCCGCAACACTGACTCTCTCAAACTGTCACTTCCAAAGTGTCTCTCCAAACTAACGTCTCTCCAAGACTCACTCAAAACTAACTGATTAAAACTGATTAACAACTCATTAAGAACTCCTTAAAAACTGACTTCTCCAGCTGTGTCTGCCTCCTTTTAACTGCGTGCCTCCCTCCAACTGGGACTGCCCTCCTCCAACTCTCTGAGCATAAGTTTCCACGCCCTCCTGACGTTCATTGGCTGGAGAAAACATACTGCCACCACCTCAGCTGGGGCCGCCCTCCTCCTACTCTCTGTCTCGCTCCTACCTGTCAATCACTGGCTGGGAAAACACATATGCCACCACCCCAACTGAGGCCTTTCTCTTAGCTGGCTTTTACACAGGTCACTAACTCCTTAAACAATCTAGCCCTTTCCTTTCTAGTTCAGGTAGAGACTGGCCCTTTTGTCTACACAGTGGTGGCCTGATACCGACTTTGGTCGCTTAACCCCTAGAACAATCTAGGCCTTTCTTCTCTGCCACAGGTAGACACCGCCCTTTTGTTTATTCAGTGGCGGCCTGTTACTGACTTTGATCGCTCAACCCCTAGAACAATCTAGGCCTTTCTTCTCTGCCCAGGTCAACTTCGTTACAATATTGAAGACTATTTGTTGAGGCCATCTCCGAGATTTTCCACGGTTATATTTCTTCCACGAGCTGTATACATTTCTGCTAATTTCAGAGCGACCAACTCCCCAAGCGGAACTGAAGGTTCTCTGTTTTCAAGTTTTTCCCAAATATGGAAAACCTTTTATTGCATCGAACGCTAGCCAAAATTTGTCCGGTTTATTTGGCATGCAATGAGTAAATCTGTATCTTGACTTTGTTGGGAACAAATGTCCTTGGAAGAGATATATGCTCTTGGTCAAAACTGTTCTCTACGAATTTGTTCCAAAATTTAGAAATCAAAGCAAATTTATCGGTTCGTAAGCGATGATTTCTTTGATCCATTCGAATAAACCTCACAATTTCCGTCTATACATTTCTGCTCACAGTGTTTGAGAAGAATGCTCGTCCCTACTTTTCGTTCCATAGAAAAGGGCAATATCGTACCTTTTTTGCCTCATATGCACCACAAGCAAACAATAATCCGATAAATGCATTATCAAATTGAGTTTACGAGAGAATTCTGTTACAAAAATAAATAATAACAATAATAAAATAAAATACTAAAATAAGTAAATAAAATGAAAATATTCAGCCGGTAGCGGTAGTTAAGACGGACTACAAATTTTTCTCAAAAATCAAATATTAGGAAAAGAAGTGAATATTAAAAAAACAATTGTATACATATTTTAGGAAAAGTCGTGAAGTTTAATGGCGGTATGATAACGCTGTAATTAGAAAATTTAAACCAAATTCAAAAAACGGTCAATTGTCCGGTCGTGGTAGGTTTAGTGTTAAAAAAATAAAATTACAAAACTAAAGGCTTAAACATATAGAAGAAATAGCTAACTTAGTGAACTATTATAATCTATCATAATCTATAATAATAAAATACAGAACTAGATAGACAATTGTAAACAACTAGAAAAAATGAGCATCCATTACGGTTGAAGATAGACTCTGTTTCTGCAGGCGAACTCTTATTTTATACAACTAGCTTTTAAGGTCTTCTTGTTGTGGTATACTCCTGGGTAAAAGTTGGGACAGTTGTCCTAGGAAGAGACTATCTGAGAGCCGGCAAATGGACTCGAACCCAGGAACTCCGCGAAAGAGTCCAGTACGCTATTACCGTGGCATAACCTCTTCAGACTTCTAAATCAGCGTTTCCCAACCTGTGGTACGCTTACCACTGGTGGTACGCGAGTTGCTTCATGGTTGGTGGTACGCGAAAAATAATCAATAATGGCGGACATAAAAAATTTCAGCATAAAAATATCAAAGAAACGTTTTTTCCTACAATTCATAAAAATTATTTTAATTAATAATATTATACAGTAAAGTTGTTAATATTGTACAGTAATAAGGTTAGTCTGTCTCAAGATATACGAGAAAATATAATAGCACGGAATTAAAATTGTCTTTCATGGAGTATTTTCCAATACCCGAAAACACAAATGATAATTGGATTTCAGACCCCTTCTATAAAGAAAATTTAGGAAAAACTACATCATTATCGATTAAAGATGAAGAAAATTTAATAGAATTATCATGTGACAGAACTTAAATGATAACTATCTAAAAATCTGCTTAAAGAGACTGGATTGTAATGAGTAAGGAACGGATTTTTATGTATTTAAAAATGCCAAATATTTAATTAAAATATGCATTTATTTTCGTCAATTATGTGGAAAATATGTGATTTTCTTAAAATATTTTCTGGAATATTTAAGTAAAATGGACATTTTTTTTTATGAAAATGGATTTTTTTGGGGGGGGCAAGTTATAATTATTTATACAAGAAAAGAACATTTTTACAATTTATAATAATTTATTAGGAAGAAAATAATTTGTTTTTACAAGTTATAATGATTTATACAACAAAGAACATTTTTACTATTTATAAAAAGATGTATTAAATTTTCAATTTTGAAAACTTCACTCTTCGAAATTGTTTGCAACCACATGGAATTTCAAATGTTGGAACGTAAAGTGACGACGATCTGGGCGTAAGATGGACTTGTAACGACTAAAAGATCGTTCAACATCTACAAATGTTATAGGTGCCTTGCTGAAAGAAGTTATCTCGTTGGTTGTAAAGGGTACACGATGTTCTGAGGTGACTTCTGTTCCACTGATAATATCAGAAATCTGGCAGATGGTCTCCCACCCTTTGTTCTTGCTCAGTACTTCTACCAGTTTTGATCTGATCAGATCTCCCTTACTCCCAGGAAAAAGTTCTGCTGGAAACTCGCGAAGATATTTAGCAACCAGTTGTTTGTTTGAGGCCGATGTTCGTGGCATTTCATCCATAAAAGAATACACTAAGTGACCGAACGAAATGAGTTGGACACTTCAACGAACGAGCTGAAAGAACAGACAACGTCAGACAACTTCAAAGAACTAACAAGTGCCCGTCACTGTTTAGCAGCATTCTGTATAAATTACAATAACCATTGTACCCACTGTGATTCACAGCCCTACAGTCTGTGGTTCACAGTTCCTGTCAACCACCTCCCAATTACGAAAATATGCCCAAAATGAAAAATATGAAAAAATATGTACATATTTTGATTAAATATGTAGAAATATTTATTTATTTTAATCAAATATGTATAAATATGCGATAACATCCAAATATGTGGAAATATGTGAAATAAAAGTAGACTCAAACGGCTTAAAAAGTGTCAGTATGAATACTTCTAGTTGAAAAACGTCTGTAAATTGCCTAGAAAAAAATATGTAAATACATACGAATCCGTTCCCTTGTAATGAGTAAGCTCTAACCAAGCAACACTAAATTTAATTGGTACTTACAGGTAGTTGAATGCTTAAAAGAAATTAATTTAGAAGATTTGGGCACAAATATAATATTCCTAAAGAAGAACTTTGTAAATTAATTAATAATTTTGAAGAGAAAAATATGTACGCAATTTTTAATTATTTAAAAAAAGTTTTAAAACTAAGCTCTTACACTTTACAAAGTTTATAAAGTGAACATGAACTTGAACTCCTTTGTAACAGATACATTGTATCTCTATACAGATAAAGATAATATTAATAAAATAACACACTCGGAATAACTAATCTCACGAAATACCATCATTTTTACGAAGCGGTACTACCAATAAGCATGATGTACTACCAAGTGGTACGCGAGCCAAAAAAGGTTGGGAAACGCTGTTCTAAATAACCAATTTAATGTCTGCAATAATATGGGGAATTACAAATAAAAAATATTAAACTAGATAGACCAATTATATCAGCTAGAAAAATAGGCATAGATGACAGCATTATTAATAGGTGGAATTTAGACATTTATAAAATAAAAAACTAAGGGTGACACTGTAAGGAATAGTTTTATAGATAGGTATAATTAGTTGAAAATGTATCATACATTATACTTCCGTATTTATTTTATGTACAGACGAGCCTCCCATAAAGGACACTCTCACTAGCGACCACCTCCATTTACGGGCAGTTTTTGGATTTCTCCGTTTTACCCCTATACACTTGTCTATATAAAAGAATCTCCGTCTAACGGTGACTCTACACAGCGACCGCGGACATTGATTGTGAGGAACGGATTTCTATGTTTCACCTCCCACCAACGACCACCATATTATTAAAAGTTCGTTTGACGCGGTGATCAAAATAATTATCCCCTCTCAAGTTTTTTTTTTTTTTTTTCTGGTTTTTCCTAGTTTCCTATATAAGCTCCATACATCTTGTAACATTTTAATCATTTTTCAATATTACTTTGGACGAACAATATTATTTTTTCCGATATGTCTCTCAAACGAAAGTAGTTCAACTCTAGAAGAGAAAATAAATGTGTTTGGAAGATTTTGCAAAAACCTAATCGAGCCATCGTCAACTTGCCGAAAGGTTTTGTTCTATTTTTCTAATAATAGATGATAATTTTATACCATAAATTATTATTGTTATAAATAAATGTGATGATTATTATACAAATTATTAAATAAGTCAATAATATGTAGTTTTTTTGATAAATTTTTGTGGATAATTAAGAAAAATTTGATGCATATCATGTAGCTAAATAATTATGCAATTATGCACGTTTTTAAATCTATTAATAATAAACAATTTTTAAATAGATGTTTGGAGAAAAAAGCCCATATTTTTTCATTATGAAACTTGCCTACCTCCTTCTAACGACCACCTCCAAACAGCAGCCACTTTGCTTTCCCCCGCCGGTGTCCGTTATTGAGAGGTTCGACTCAAAGAGAAAGAAGTGAAAAATAGTAAAGTAGTTCGTTAACTCACAAGGGGTTACCTCAGACAATTGTATTTATGCTGGTAACACCAAATTCATGAGTAAAAAGAAAGTTTGTTTTGTGTATAAAAAAAAAAAATATGACTGAAAGTTTGAAGTTATGGTAAGAAATATCTGTAAGTAGGTTAAGGAATTGCAGGCCAAGATGTAAAGTAGGATTAGTGATGTCGGCTCTGGAGTTTGTAGCGTCAGATATTAAAGTATTAGTTGAAAGTTGGCGAAATGAAAAGTAAAAGAGAAGAGAAATGTAGTACAATGGATAGTAGAGAATGAATTCGCCGGGGGGCAGCTCGTGAGTGGTGCACATCGGTAAGGAAACGATACTGGAGCATGGAACACCACTCCAATCTAGCGCCGAGCAGCCTTCTTCCAATTTTAACCAACCAACCTACAAAAGATAAAGCCACAGACGTACGCACACAACTCAGTCTTCTAATAAACACGCGCAAAAATACAAGACCCAGGGGCATTGTGCATGTTTAATGATGAAGCCGCACTTTGAACACTGGCCCCAAAGCTCTATCAATATTTACACGCTGTCCAATCCCAACTACAATACAACCCAATCACTTAATTACTCTGAAACAAGTTACCATCCCTGGCTAGAATCTCAAAAAAATCAATGTTTTCTATACAAAAAAGAAAAAAAAAGCCAAACATATTGTGATAAGTTTATATGTAACGAATCCCTTCTCCAGATTAGCTATGAGGTTAGCATACTAGACTCCCACGCGGAGGTCCCGGGTTCGAATCCAGCTGTTGACCCTTAGATTTTTTTCTTCCTAGGAGCTTCTTACAGCTCACTGTCCGGTGATGGACAGTGTTGTCTGTAACGAGAGAACACTAATCGGAGGCCGGCTGTGCACTGAAAAAAACTCCGGGCGCCAATAACCTTAGATGTTGACGCGCCTTAATTAAAAAAAAAAAATCCCCTCTCCAAAGTTAGGGCGAAGCCCTTTTTTCCTACAGCTTTAGAAAAATTTATAATAATTAAAGCAAAATGAAGTACTTAAATTTTTCTTATGATCGTGCACAAAGTCCAGTGTACTTTGCAACAATAATAATACAGGGTGATCCATTTAAAACGCAACAATCGCTAATAACTTTTTAGGAAAGCGGAATTTCGAAGAAACCCACGAAGTAAACTATATGTTTTTTTTTGGTCTAGTTTTCAAATTTTTCACTCCCGATGCTGTACCTTCTTTTTGGCGGAGTTACGGCCAAAAACCTGATTAGGGTTTCGTAAGGACCACTAGTTTTGACAATGATTATGAAAACTACATAAAAAAAAAACTGTGAAAAATGACGTTAACCCCGTTTTGATATCCCTAATATTAGTTGAGATATTTAAGATCAAAGTTACAATTTTATCTTATTCGTGAACGGTTTTCAATATTAATTTTCCACCAGAAATACACGCGTTTTGGGTGGTCCTCTGACTGCAAAAAATTGTTATTTGTGAGGCAAAGAACCAAAAATTATAATAATTGAAGATTTAAACAAAAAAATGTAGTGTAATATAATGGTTGTGGGTGAATCGGTATAAATTTGTTTCGAAAAGAAACAGGATCAACGACATTTTTCACAGTTTTCTTTTATGTAGTTTTCATAATCATTGTCAAAACTAGTGGTTCTTATGAAACCCTGATCAGGTTTTTGCCCGTACCTCCGCCAAAAATGAAGATACAGTATCGGGAGTGGAAAATTTGAAAAGTAGACCCAGAAAAACATATAGTTTACTTCGTGGGTTATTTCAAAATTCCGTTTTCCAAAAAAGTTATTAGCGATTGGTGCGATTTAAATGGATCACCCTGTATATTTACGTAGTCACTATTACCTCATTATATCACGTTTAAAATTAGATAACTAAGTTATATTTTACATTTTTAACGTTTCAGTTCAATTTGGCTTATTCATTTCTACAGAAATACACCAAAATCTTATTTTTTACACGGTAGATACGTTCCTTAGGAAACTGTGCAAAAAAAGATCGTGTAAAAAAATACGTGCGACATTATGGTAAATTTGGGGATATGTTCCAAAACTTTAAAAAAATCGGGTAAGATGCAAAGAACTCTAAATATTTTACCCAAAAAAACGTGCAAAGAAAGTAATAATGAAATCTATATTACATATTTATAGAACCAAAATAATTCATTTTTATTACAAAGAAATAAATAAATAAAATAAAATTGGTATAGGGGAGAGGGGGCACCTTTGAACAGTTTTAAATTCTTGCCAGATATATAAAATATTTATAATTGTTAATTTTCTCCATATTATAGTGGTAGACCTGTAGTATAATTAACAGAGTTTCCTTTCGTTTTCATTGTTTGGTAAAGTCCAGAATTGAGGAATGTTATATTTTGTAAGGCGGAAGTAAAATTTTTTGGTGCATCTTTGGAAGTGTATTGTGAAGATTTGTAGTGGACAAGGTGTAAGTATTGTTAGTCCATATTAACATTTGGAATTCGTATTTTTAAAACCTAGTATCTACAAAAGTCTATTTGCTCGCAAAAAGTGTTGCGATATTATATTTTCTTTTATGGAAGGAGAGGGGGCACATTTCAACATCACAGTTCAAATGTGCCCTACCGACCTGCAAGTTTGTGACTGTACCCATCACACTTCGAGTACAACATGCCGAACTGAGCCATTCTTGATTTTTGAACCAGATTTCAGTGGTTTAAAAGAGAAAGTAATGTAGTAGTGAGAGAAATAACTGATAGAAGGTATATTCAGAGTAAAGTAATATCATTTCTTTCTATTTTATATTGTGTTCAAAGCTACCCCACCAGTGGGGCAGATATTAACATTTGACACAACATTTTTAAATTAAAAAAATATATAGATATGTATGTAAAGTACCAACTGTTTATTGATATAGATCTGTTAAGAAGACTTGAAAGTTGTAGAAAACAAAATAAAAAGGTTCAATAATACGATTCTTGTGCACTCTGTAACAGAAAATGTAAATTCTGTTCAAATGTGTCCCCCTCTCCCCTACAGTGAAAATTCAGTACAAAAGTACATTTTAAAATTTAAATTGAAATTAGGAATAAAAATCAAATTTCGCAACTATTCATCGCTACTTGATGGCAAGCGTGCACGTTTATTAAGAACTGGATCAAAAATGCTATCATCAGTAGATATGTCAGTATATGTGATATACTGAACACTTTCTAAATTGAATAATGAAATGCTGTTCTCAAGTTGAAGTACAACGTGATAAAGAGAAAAGTGATACAAAAATTTGGGGTATTCCCCCGTTAGCTCAGGAATACGAAGTAAACAAGCCACGAAGTATTGTGATGTCCACAAGACCAAGTCACTGGACACATGTGTGGCTATAAACCGACTTCTGGGTCACACTGCCAAATTTAGAATTAACAAAAAAATGTTTGGGATTCGTTGTAGAACAAAAAATTCGTGTAAAAACGTGTATTTCTTCTTATTGGTGAACCGTGTTATTCGTGTACAAATAAAAGAGTTGTACAAGCAAAAATGGGTTATAATTCCACTTAAAAGTAATGCCTATTTTTTTTCAGGCGTGCTTTACGTCTAGTGGACGGAGGCGACTAGCAAATGTATTTCAGTATAAATTTATTTTTACCATTAAATAAAAACCAAGGCGTAGGAGATCGGGAATCGAACCTACACCACACAATACATATTAAGCTTTACAGGTCTCGCCTCTAACCGCTCGGCTACCGTGGCGCCTGTATTATACCATTTATTTTAGCAATAACACAAAAGAATTAACTTTACCTAATCTTTATTACGTAGTTCTATAGATAAATAAAATAGTTAAAATTTGAGACATTTTGTGTTTTAATATTTATTACTGACTCAGTTTTCAGTTTTATTTAGGCAAATTGTAATGTATCTGATTTTCAAGTAGATGAAATATTTTATTTTGAAAATATCGCTTTATTATTTTCAATTGTTTGCCAGTATTAACGTAACAATGTTGTTTACATCACTTCAGGTTATGTTTGTATTTTAAATGATCGTGTTTCTGCAATTTTTTGTTTACTCTTTTATTTTTGAGCTTAGGAAAAATATTTTATGTAACTTGTACGAAAATTATTGATTTTACTCATGAGTTTACAGGTCTCGCCATCTTCTATTGTCGCTATATTCCTAATGTAATATTCAAATATTCCTAATGTTTCCTATATAAGCTCATACATCTTGTACCATTTTAATCATTTTTCAATATTACTTTGGACGAACCATATTATTTTTTCCGATATGTCTCTCAAACGAAAGTGGTTTAACTCTAGAAGAGAAAATAAATGAGTTGGAAGATTTTGCAAAAACCAAATCGAGCCATCGTCAACTTGCCGAAAGGTTTTGTTCTATTTTTCTAATATTAGATGATAGTATGATGATAATTTTATACCATAAATTATTATTGTTATAAATAAATGTGATGATTATTATACAAATTATTAAATAAGTCAATAATATGTAGTTTTTTTGATACATTTTTGTGGATAATTAAGAAAAATTTGATGCATATCATGTAGCTAAATAATTATGCAATTATGCACGTTTTTAAATCTATTAGATGTTTGGAAAAAAACCCCATATTTTTTCATTATGAAACTTGCCTACCTCCTTCTAACGGCCACCTCCAAACAGCGGCCACTTTGCTTTTTCCCCGCCAGTGTCCGTTATTGAAAGGTTCGACTGTACATATATACGTATTTATTATTTTAGTTTAATGGAAATCAATTTGCAAAAAAAAAAGCAGGTGCTGTTATCACCTTATCACCATGGGCCGTCGAAGCTAGCTATGCCTATAAAATCTGGGCTGTTGCATTGTCTCCAACATGACAGAAAAAAAACAAGTTGGAGCATTACACTGCATTGGTAAAACAAGTCTCCAGTTATACGAGTTTGGTTAATTTCTTTTTGAAAAAAGTTAACCTTTCGCTAAGACAACATGGGTTGTCAGGCACTGTCAATGAAAACATGTAAATAACTACTAATATTTTTAGGCAAGGCAGAGGTAGTTGTTCATTTTTTGGTTGTTTGTTTTTAGCACTAACATTGTAAAGTAGTAAACAGTTGTAAGTTGAACGTATTTAATAATTTTCTGATCATCTCTGTCAATGTAAAAGTTAAGTGATTTGCGGATTCACATCAGTGGTATCTGAATAGAAAAGTTTGACAAACGCTGATTTGGATAAAACAGAAATACGTAGAAACTCGTAGTAGCAACTAGCAATTGTGTTGGTCTAGTGGTCAAGATAGTGGCTTTGTAATTGGAAGATCGTCAGATCGAATCCAGCGTATGACTACTTTTTATTTATTAAAAAAAAATTGTTTATAGTAAAGTATGAGCTTCCGCCTTCGACCACGACACCTGATTAGTAGTTGGACGTTAAGCCCCGCCTAAAAAAAATAACAAATTGCTTTACTTTGCTTACTTTAAATAAGAATATTATTGGAAAATTTGAAAACTAAAAAAAGAACAATGGATTTTTCTTTTTGAATAGGATTTAAAAAGACAAAAAATGGGGTAAACCTTAAAGTTTACCTTAATATTATAATTTTTCATACATTAGGCTGCAATCGCCAGATTTTTTAAGGCTACCTGCCGCCATTAAACTGAATCAACAAAATTCATTAACAGTAAAAATTTTCTCAAAAGAATTGTAACAATTAGTGTAAGAGAAACTCGATTGAGTATTCAAAGTAGATTTTTTCTCCGAAAAAAAAAAATTGATTTTAGGGTATTTTTTGAGGTTTTTTGGGACATGATGCTGCAGAGCCTACAGACATGGTTATAGTGTAGCCGGATCGATACAAAAAGAAAGGGTAGCGATCTGTGCCGGAGGAAATAGCTGTTCCCGGCGGAGGGTGGGCATGTGGGCAAGGTTGGGGGATACATCGGATGTTAACCCATGGCTGTGCAACGCTAGCCCACAGCCTCCTGGATCTTACAGTTCCCTCTTAAAGTACATCCATTTTTCTTCGTATCTGACAATTCGTTTGATAAAGTTTATTTATATGTATTTCCAGATTTCCACACCAAGTTCTCATTTCCAAAGAGCTTAAAGAATATAGAGAGTAAAGGTGTCTGTCCATTCCTCTACTTTAGCGAAAATCTGCGATTCTAAAAAAATTACTTACCAAGCTATTTTCCGAGCAAATCTTCTTCATCTGATTCCCATTACGAGGTGTGGCTATTAAATAACGAGACTATTGCTGTAAAACATTTTATTTTAAATTTATACATATTTAGTTATTATCACCTTCAATATACACCCCTCCCCTATCCCTACAACGCTCCATGCGAATTTACCATTGTTCGAAACAGTGCTGGAACTCTTTTTCTGTGAGCTCCTGCATGACGCGTGCCGCTTTTTCTTTCACAGCTTCAACGGACTGAAATCGTGTTCCTTTTATTGTAGATTTGACTTTGGGGAGCAGTTTAAAAGTCACTTGGGGCCAGGTCAGGCGAATAAGGACGGATGGCCTAAAACTGGGATGTTGTACTCTTGGCTAGAAACGTCTTTGACAGACAATGCAGTGTGAGCCGGCGCGTTGTTTTGATGGAGAACCCCGTGACTTGTTCTTCCAACAAATCGGGTCGTTTTTTTCCTTACTCTTTTCACGGAGTTAAGCAAGCACCTCACGGTAGTAATGTTGATTAATTATAATCGATATTTTCAGCCGTTTTGGACGTGGAAGGGCGACCCGGGCGGTCATCATCTCCGTGGTCTTCTCGGCCTTCTTGGAAATGCTTGAACCACTCAAAAAAACTCGCGCACGTGATTAACATTCATCGCCATAAACTTCTTTTAATAAAAGATAAGTGTCAGTAGCGGTTTTACCAAGTTTGATGTGAAATTTCACGACAATTCGTTGCTCTACTACAAGTGTAGTATCATTTTTTCGGCAAAACGAAACTAACACCTCTTACACAAACGACGGTTCCGGTCAGACAGATTTCTCTACAAACACGTGAGACGCTGCAATCGAAAGAGAAGGCTTTACGCTGCACAGCTGTCGGTCGTTAGGATTTGGCGCATGCATAGTTCTTCTGTAGCAGCATAAAAGTTCGTACTACGAATTGGTTCACTGGGAACACCCAAATGCCCAGAGAACTCGAAATTCAAGGCCATTCACACTCACATGACCAAAACTAACGGACTAACTTCTTCCTCACCCTTCATACATTGCCATCCACATCTCATTACCATCTTGGCGAGCCTACAGCTTCAAGAAGACTGAAACCAAGACTCTATCAAGACCTTTGAAGAACTAAACTCCATTTGGAATATGTTTAAATCTCTCTTGATAGAGCTGGCCCCCAAATTCAATTTGTTTAATTATAAATAAATTTTAGTTTTATTTTTTTACGACCTGTTACCAAAATTACAGACTAATGTACTTTGTGATTCCAAATAACGCTAGACACGTTAATGAGCTCCGAGGTTGCGGAAACACTTTAAATTCCGTTCGATTCCGCGTAATAAGGTTACATGAAATAGTGCCAAATTTCTTTCTGGGTTAAAAATGGAGTCAAGAGCTGCCTGTTTGGATTTTATTAATACCTTTCTAAATTACGGTATTTTATTTATTTATTTTTTAAATTAAAAAAGTGGCCTAGACTATATTTCAAATTTGGATATATTACCTATTTTTAAAGGATAATAAAGATATATGTTTAGTTTATTATTAAATAACTGATGAAAAGAGGGTTATTTACAAATTGGTATTGACTTTGTCTTGGTATTGGGCATAAGTTTAGTTTACAAATAATCTTTGTTTGACTTTTAAAGTTAATAAAGTTATTTATAATACTAAAAAGTTTTTGTATTTGTTGGATATGGCTTGGAAGTGGGCATTGAATATGGATTGTGAATCGATTTGTGCTAGATTTAATGAATTCCATAACACTTTAATTTGTAAATATAAATCTATTAGATCTGGATTGTTGCAAAAAAAAAATTAAAAAATTCAATAGGATGAAAAAATAATTGGCAGTGATACATTTATTCTGCCGAGCTTTCGATCTAGGGACTAGGTCATCTTCTGGGCTGTGGAACATATTTACAGTGTGTTAACAATACTTAATTACATTAAAATGAATATGTATAATATAACTAAATTTACAAAAATTATTTACCTAGTTTACAAAGTAATATTTTTACATGACAGGTTTGGTGTGTTTTCTGTCTTGTCTGTTCAATGGACTGAGTGTGATCGGTCTGTGTGTGATATGTGTTAGGTTGTGTGGAAGTCAGTGTTGCCAATTGTCAAGTATTTTGTAGTAAGTTTGCGTATATTTTGTTTAAATTGTTCGTGTCTGTTTTAAAATTTAAACTGTTTTCTATCTTAGATATGTATTTATCATTTCTAATAGAATCATTGTTAACAATCTGTAAACAATTTAAAATGTACAATTCTGAAACACATTTTATTATTATTATTATTATTGTTATTATTTTTTTGGTGCATCAACAGCTGAGGTTATTAGTACCTATTATAATTAAGTTTATTATTATTATTATTATTGTGATCATTATTATGGTTTAAATGTATTGTTTACATCATGTTTACTAAAAATTCTTTTTCCGGATGTACCCCTTTATTAAATGGTTAGTTAACTTTCTCGAAAATGGTTCCTAACCTAGTCCGTAAAATAAGAATTAATAGAATTAATGTGGGGCAACTGTTCTATTATTATTATTATTATTTTTTATGATTTAAGGCGCGCCATCATCTAAGGTTATTGGCACCCGGAGTTTTTTTTTCAGTGCACTGCCGGCCTCCGGACAGTGTTCCCTCGTTATACTGTCCATCACCGGACAGGGAGCAGTAAGAAGCTCCTAGGAAGAGAAAATCTAAGGGTCAGCAGCTGGATTCGAACCCGGGACCTCCGCGTAGGAGTCCAAAAGCCCTGAAGATGACCTAGTCCCTAGGTCGAAAGCTCGGCAGAATAAATGTATAACGACTGAAATGGCAATTATTTTTTCATCCTATTGAAACTATGAATCAGTCACCAAAAATAATGAACAACAATTAAAAAATACAGTTATAAAGAGAAGGATTTGCCCTATATTAAAAAAAAAATAGGAATTTTATCTTGTATAGAAATAGAGAACAAAATTGTCAAATTTGGGTGCTTTTCAAACGTTACGCTTCGTGTAGTTTTTGACGATCAACCCTTATACAACTGTTCTACCAGGCATTTTAATAATTTTTTTTTGTTTTTTTATTTACGAATTTTTACTAAGTATATGATACGAAATTCCTGCTGTACTATGATAATGAGCTCTAATAATGGCGGAAACATACGAAATTCCTTTCATTTCCGCTTAATGAATGCGTCAAAACAAAATACTTTGTTGGCAAAGTTTTCTAAAATAAAGAGATCTCAACTTGAAAAGAAGAAAAAGAAAAAGGACGAATGGATTTTGTTCTTTAAGTAAGGGTGCGCTGAAAAAAAGTTTTGATTTTGTTCTTAAAGTTTCACCCGTAATAATATTGCCACAATATTAGAGTTAGCACTGCAGATACTTAATTGTGTATTTAAGACAGCAACTCTAGCATTCCAGTCACCAATATTGATTTTAATACATTCTATGTCACGATTTAGATGGTATATTTTTTTTACATAATTTGTATTTTAAGATTTATGAAAGCAGAAAAATCTATGCTCAATCGATTTTGTGGTAATTATGGCTTCCTCTTACAATCTGTGAGAAGAAGTGTTGGGATCGTGCCAAATGTTTGATATTAATAAGTTATTACTAAAAAATATTCATTTTCTGGCTCCCTCTAGCATACGAATAAATTTTCGAAATTTGCCTGAATTTGGTATTCCATTTTTATTATATTGTCGCCAAGAAGGGGCAGAAATCCTTCAATTACTTTTTTAAACTCATAGAAATGCTTATTATTTAATAATAGTTATTTATTTAACAAGTGTGGAAAGTAGTACTTTTCCTCACGCGAGGCAGGGTTTGCACGCACGAGCGAGCGAAGCGAGGCGAGTGCAAGTGCAAATTGCCGAGTGTGAGGAAAATACTTGACACTCGAGTTAAATATTATATTTTTTCAGCAACCATTAGATTTATTAACTAAAAAAATTAAAAATTCATTTTTACAGTCTACAAAAAGTAATTTATTTATTATAAACATTTATTGTTATATTACAATTATTTACATTACTTACGTATTTACATTACTTATTACATTTTCTGCTGTTTCTTATTAAAGTTTTACAGAAAATATTTATGTTAATAACAAAACTTCTTATATCAAGGAAGCACAATAAAGTTTTTCCACTCACTAGTGAGGAAAGTGACACTAATGGGAATTTTTCCCCACTAGTGTGGGAAGTTGGGCATTACACAGCTGATTTTAATTGAGTAATGAGAACTTCCCTACATGGTTGCAGAAAAAATCTATTTTGATTTCAGTTATATTCAAGTTTTGCATTTTGTTATTATTTCCAATAATAATAAGAAAAAGCTACAATAATATGTATTGTGGTAACTGTATTCGATTTCCTGTCCTAGGGCTTGGATTTTATTTAATGGTCAATATTCAATTAAGTTTTTCGTTTTACATTTTTGTAATAAGTAACTCTGTAAATGGACTATATCAATGCGCTATGTTTTTCTGTTCGTATTGTAATTACGTAAAGTACCAAAATGTCCAATTCTGAAACACATTTTAATATTATTATTATTGTTATTATTTTTTTGGTGCATCAACAGCTGAGGTTATTAGTGCCTATTATTATTATTGTGATCATTATTATGGTTTAAATGTATTGTTTACATCATGTTTACTAAAAATTCTTCTTCCGGAAGTACCCCTTTATTAAATGGTTAGTTAACTTTCTCGAAAATGGTTCCTAACCTAGTCCGTAAAATAAGAATTAATAGAATTAATGTGGGGCAACTGTTCTATTATTATTTTTTTTTTTTTTTATGATTTAAGGCGCGCTATCATCTAAGGTTATTGGCACCCGGAGTTTTTTTTTTCAGTGCACTGCCGGCCTCCGGACAGTGTTCCCTCGTTATACTGTCCATCACCGGACAGGGAGCAGTAAGAAGCTCCTAGGAAGAGTAAATCTAAGGGTCAGCAGCTGGATTCGAACCAGGGACCTCCGCGTAGGAGTCCAAATGCCAACGGATAACATTCACCTTACATACACAAACTTGTCCCCCACTACTCATACACAACAGAGAAATACCGACCTCCACACATGTACGCTACCTAGGACTGTATTTAGACAGTCGACTTACATGGAACCCACACACACTAGACTGAAAAGATAAGAACTCAATAGACGATACGGAGAATCACGAAGACTGCTTGGGCGGAGATCAGCCACGAATGTAGGGAATAAACTGACTCTATACAAGACACTACTAAGACCCACCTGGACCTGCGGAGCTGAACTGTGGGGCTCTGCGAAACCATCCAACATCCAAAGGAATTCTTTCAATCTAAAGTCCTTCGGCATAACGTCAAACGCTCCTAGATTAGATTAAACTAGGGCAGCGTCAAGGCCTACGCCACTGCGACCCCTTTGGGATCTATTGTGGCTCCTCAAACGCTTCTTATTATGTTTAACCAATTTAACCCTCCATACGGTACCACAATAACCCTTTTGTCAATGACTTGGCTTCCTTAATTTCCATAATAGCCTAACCATACATCCTAATCTCCACAGCACAAGCCTTATCCACAGCAAATCATCCCGACAGTCCTCCACGACGCCTGAAACGACGTTAGCCCCGCGACTTTTGGCTGGCACCTTTCAACATGCCTTCCCGATTGTGGCGCTGGATCCACCATGTTGTAAATATGTAGAGGTTGTAAATAAATAGTAAATAAATAAATTAAATTAAATTAATAATAGTAAATAGGTTCTTCGACTTACTAGTCTAAACTAAGCCTAAACCCGCCCGATTGGGGCAGCAGGATTCTTCCATCATTATTTTTACGTCTTATGGACATGCTATCGTCTATCTTTACAATGGAATCGACTTCGCCATTTTCTTTTTCTCATTCAGCTTCCGCATCCTCCTCCTGTACATAGGTTATTTCCAATCAACTACTATTTTGTCGAGTCATTTCTAGTTACTTTTGACAGAATTACAAAACAAATCAAAAGACATTTGTCATTTTGTGAATTGACCATTCAGTTCTGTTCAATGCCGATTGCAATAATGTTTCCTTCAGCGACTGTTTATACCAATTTTTTTTTTTTTTTTTAATTTTCGGTCAACCTGTTTTTTTCAAATCCAGAAATTTAAGATGCTTATTTAAATCCGGCTACTGTATCATGAGGTCGTACATTATACTGAACTGGCACATTAATCGAAAGTTATGCCATCTCCTTTCCCCTAAAAGTTATTTTGTAGGAATTTTTGTCAGTAAATGTTTCGAATAAAGGTTATACATTTATATTTATGAAATTAGAATACATTATTAAAAAATAAGAGCTGTTTTTGAAAAAATTTTTACGCCTTCGCTTTTTTTTTCCTTTTTTGAGTTACGCAATCCACACCCCACTGACCGACAGACTCACTCTCGCGAGAGCTAGAAGCTTACAGCAGCGTAATACTAAGATTAAAGCTTGTCTTTTTTCCAGCAGTACCGCTAAAATAAATATTTCCAAGGAAAAATATTTTTACTAAGAAAGAAAAAAAAGAGTGGGAGAAACTGTTAAAGCGGAAATACAGGGAATTGGTGAAATTTGATGAAGATAATGTAGCCACTGGTGACTAGAGCGGAAGGAATGCGCCGGAAATATGAAGTGAAAAGAAATGTGAGAGACTAATCTGGACGGGGTCGAAAGTGTACTTAGCGAGCTCTGAATTATTTATGTCCTTAGGACTCGGCAGTGATGTGGACACTTGCTGGAATTCGCTCTCCTAACCTCTAATACTTCTCACATTAAACGCTTTCCCATTATAAATTCTTTTTATTCTATTTCCATACACTTCTACTATCTTTTTCAACTAGATTTATTTGGCCTTTTTAGCAATCTATCTGCTTCATTTCCGCTCTGAATTCCATCTACCAGAGAATTAGCCCATCTTTTTAGCATGACTTTCAACTCTATCCAACTGTTGAACAGAAAGTGTATACACTTTTGGAACCAGCAAATATTACAAACAATAACATCAGTATGTTACTGTTAATTATTAATCTGGAATTACAGTTAATAATTACAGTTACAATAATAATTATTATTGTTACAATAATTACAATTATAATTACAGTTAATTATTTATCCGGAATTCTAGCGTGAATCTTCACAATTTTTATTTATTTATTTTGTAATATAACAAAAAATTTACAAATCATAAAAATAATACAAAAACAAAATAAAAACTATACTTTTTTTCTAAGCTAATCTATACTAGACAATGCACATAGACAATAGATAAAATCCGTCAGTCAAGTCTGTATTTATACATTTCATTATTATTTACCTTTAATAATTTATTTACTTTATTTTATTTTTAATTACAGCTTTTTAGAATTCCCTCCTTTATTTATTGACTTTATTTATACAACAGAAAGTATTATTCCCTCTCATATTTTAAATAGATAAAAAAGAATACAATAGACTCTTAACTTAATAACTTAGAGTAAATAATAAATATGTAATATAATGTACTTATAATAAATAGGAATGATAAAGTAACAGTTTTTTCCTTTTTATTTATTTATTTTTTTAATATAATAAAAGTTAATCTCTTTTTACGTACTGTAATCGTAACTGTAATTGTATTGCAATTGCAATTACGTAAGTGTAATTGTAAACAAACAGAACTTCAGCAAAGAGTAAGAATAAAATAAATTTTCCTTTAAAGGAAAACATGTATAATGTAAAACAAATTACAATTATTCATTAAAACTGTCCGGCAGGACAGTTGCATAAGGGTTGATCGTAAAAAAACTACGAAAAAGTGGAACGTTGAAAAAAACACCCAACTTTGACAATTTTTTTCTCTTATTCTATAAAAGATAAAATTCCCAAATTTTCTTTATAATAAAGGGCAAATCCTCCTTTATAACTGTGATTTTTTTTGCAACAACCCAGATCTAATAGATTTTGAGAAAAAAAGTGGCTGAAAATGAGCAAAAACGGCATTTTCATAAAATGTTCTTGTTCTTGTTGGTGTTACCTTTTTTCTCTACTAGGTAGCGCCTAAACGCGCAAACCGATTTTCATGAATGAGGTGTCATTCGATTCGGAATTTTAAGTAAAGTTGGCTTTTGGGGGTCTCGACGCTGTATATTGAATAGGAGAGGAGTTAGCCCCATGTATGTGAGGCCCCCTTCAAAATTATTATTATAACTAATAACACTGGAAATCTTAACCCAATTGTGATGAAATTTGGCAGGATGAAAGGGATATGACTACCGTCCGTAACATTAAAGCAACGTTCTGCTCTTACACCTACTAAGGGGAAGGGTTGCAATCATTTCAAATTATCGTCGCGTCAACCAATTTTCGTGATTGTAAGTGGTAAGTCTTGAAGATGATCTAGTCCCCTGTACAATCCGTTTTCATTTATAAAATATTTTTAGTTGAAATAATATTGAAATGCATATTGCATCTTCAGAAACTAATACTTTAACGGTATTAAAAATGACTCTTATTTTCTTTATTGTGCTGTTCTCTTTTTTTAACGCCCACAACTTAAGAGCGACGGTACGTTAACCTTTCTAAATCTATAAATAGAAAAATATAATAATTTAGAGTAAGTCCGTTACTAAATCGTTGAGTGCAGGCGACTTGTGAACAAGTAGCTGAGTCCCTCGAGGAGGACCGCTGAAACAGCTTGTAATGTATTTTTTTTATGGCAGATGTGCGTGTCCAGATCGTCTAGACAGCAGCGGAATCCCAGTAGAGGAATTGTGTTGGGTTGTCAGGTCTTCCAATTGGTCACACAACAGGTGACAGTCTTGTAATTCACCGATAGCCACGTGAAAAACCAAACAATAATTGTCGCATTGTAACGATAAAATTTAAATCATAGCAGTTTTTGGGTGAAACTTATCATCTACTGCCCCTCTCAGAACTCAAAAATAAAAAATAAATAAATGTTCTATATTCGTAGTTGATTAAAAAAAAGTAAGCTTTTCGAGAAAATTTCAAAATTCTAAACAGTAGAAGAATTTTTTTCAATCTGGACATTTTAGCGATAAATTTAATTCTCATAAATATTATATAAGTAATAGGACCGTACGTAATGTCAAAATGGTACTTAAGTGGGCAGTTAAATAAACTAGAATTCGTATTTGCTTGAATCCATCCATATTCACTTAGGTTGTAATGAATGACAACAGATTGCACAAGCTAAGAAGTGTGATAGGATTATCAGTTTGCCTTTTTCGTAATCCGTATTATATTATACATCGTTACCCTGTTCCGTATTATATTAGATATATATCCGTTACCCCTAGCGAATAATCTTTTATTTATAGACTGTCTGACTAAACTTTCGCCAAAAAAATAGTTGTACGATTCGCAATCAAAATTTGATTCAAACTAATAATTGATACATAATTCTACCTTTTATAAAATGTCTATTACGCAAAAAACGCATATATTTGTCAAACGGAGAGAATAAACAAGAATAAAGAAATTTCAAGCTACTTCGTAAATATAAATCGCATTACAAATAAATGTAATTTAAACAACATAACCTTAAAAGTAGTACTTAATACTATTAACAAAGGAAAAGTATTTTTGTCAAACGGAGAAAATAAACAAGAATAAAGAAATTTCAAACTACTTTGTAAATAAAATCGCATTACAAATAAATGTAATTTAAACAACATAACCTTAAAAGAAGTAGACTTAATACTATTAACAAAGGAAAAGTAAACAAACTTTACAAGTACAAACAACTATTCAACCTATAAATTACAAATTATTGTCAAACAGAGAAAGTAAACAAGAATGAAGAAATTTCAAACAACTTTGTAAATATAAATCGCATTACAAATAAGTGTAATTTAAACAACATAACCTTTAAAGCGATGACTTAATACTATTAACAAAGGAAAAGTAAACAAACTTAACAAGTACAAACAACTATCGAACCTATAAATTACGAATTAAAATCTAAATAACTTTATGTTAGTAATTTAATTTATTTATCAGCTTTTTGTTAAACTCTGTACAAAACGAGTTCAAAACTCGAAAACCGACATGGATTTATGGAGCCGAACTGATGAGTTTCGTATAACAGAATTCATAGAATCAGATTCTTTCATCCTTAAGTACTTCGTCACATTGTATAACGCACACCAACCCTACTATTTCACCAATTTGATACGTTTTCAAATACTGCCATGCCAAACTGTTACACAAAATGGTTATTCCTCTTTCTGGCATCTTGGCATTACATACAAAGCCTAAATAATATGTTTAATTCTAAACGAAAATTAGAAGTATTAAATTGCGATTTCATCCTGATATAGATAAAAATATAAATAAGAAATATAATGAAACTACAGTTGGTCTTGAATATAAACACGAAGCATATTAGGAGAACAGCTAGAGACTAGCTAAGTGGGTGGGGAGAGTGACTGTGAGTGAGGTCTAGTTATTAGTGAGAGGGTAGCCATAGTGAACTAAACACATAGTTTGTCCAGAATGGCTAGAGGTGGAGCTTTGTCTGTCTGTACTTCGCTACACTTAGAGCAAGGGTCTGGCGAAGCGGGCCACTCCAGTCTGCCTGTTTCTAATTCTTAGGACTTACAATATCAATTGAGCTTAAATATTTATACAGTTTATATAATCATTGCTAATTTGTTAGAATCATCCAGAGGACCTTATTAATTTTTCATTAGAATTGTTGGAAGAGAGAAAGATTGAGTTGAATAAAAGTAATTTACCTTTATTTTGTTTGGTTTTAATTTAAATAATGTTCGAGTTTTCCGTTTCGAAAAGTGTGTGGGTTATTTAACAATTCACTGCATTAAAACTGTCCGGTAGGACAGTTGTATAAGGGTTGATCATCAAAAACTGCACGAAAAAGCGTTAGGTTTAAAAACACCCAACTTTGACAATTTTTTTCTCTTTTTCTATAAAAGATAAAATTCCCAAATTTTCTTTAAAATATAGGGCAAATCCTCCTTTATAACTGTAATTTTTTTGCAACAACCCAGATCTGATAGGTTTCGAGAAAAAAGTTGCCGAAAATGAGCAAAAACGGCTTTTTCAAAAAATGTTCTTGTTCCTTGTTCTTCTTCTTCTTGTTGTTGTTGTTACCTTTTTTGTAAACAACGTAGCGCCTAAACGCGTGAACCGATTTTCATGAATGAGGTTTCATTCGATTCGGAATTTTATGTAGATGTGCCTTTTGGGGGTCTCGGCGCTGTACATCGAATGGGAGAGGAGTTAGCCCCCTTTATGTAAGGGCCCCTCTAAAATTATTATTACTAATTACTCTGTAAACCTTGGCCCGATTTTGATAAAATTTGGTAGGATGATAGGGTTAGGGCACCCCTACGCAACATTAAAGTAGCGATCAGCTCTTACTCTTGTTAAGGGGAAGTATAGCAATCGTTTCAAATTATCGACACGTGAACCGATTTTCATGAATGAAGTGTCATTCGAATCGAAATTTTGTACAGTTTTGCACTTTTAAAGTCTCGACGCTGTGCCTCATAAGGAGGGGAGTTTGCCCGACCCAAGTAAGGCCCTATCTAAAACTATTATTACCAATATTTCCATAACGCTTAGTCCGATTTTGATAAAATTCATCTCGAATAAGTGGTTAAAGCTCCTCTACCTTGCCGATTCTCTTGCTCCTACTAAGAGGAAGTACTGCAATCGTTTAAATTATCAATGAGTGAACCGATTTAAATCAATGAATTGTCGTTCGATTAAAAAATCTTTGCCTCTTTGCCTTTTAGGGAGAAGTACTGCAATCGTAGTTTGTTTTTCTTACTCCTCTTAAAAGGAAGTACTGAAATCGCAGTTTAATTTTGTTACTTAAGTACAAATACCTTCCTATTTTATTCAAAACGTTTTCTTAAAAAAAAATTGTTATTGAGGATGGTTTGGGCACCGCAACTATAATCATTCCTTAAAAAGATCTCTCCAGTGGTAGTTACGGTTCCGACTTAACACCTTATCGGATTATAATGATAGAATTGCTTATTCCAAATTTTAAAAAAATCTGTAAAGCAGATATGTAACTTTGTAAAATAGACAAAAAGGAAAATCAGTCCAAAAGGTACAAAAATCTCCTTAACAAAAACTTACAGTTTAAAAAGTTAAGTATAAGGGTTGATTGAACGCCAAAAGGTACACAAATCAGCAAGTACCCAAAATTTCATTTATACTTCATTGATATTATTTAAGTAATTTTACTGCATTAATTTTCATTCATATTTTTTAAAATTTATTAGATGTCACAGACTCTTATGCTGGCCAGTTCATTCATTATATTTTTTTGTTATAATTTTGATAAAATGTATAATATATCTTCGTTATTAAATAGGTACTTTATTTTAGATTTATTCCAAATTATTCTTCTGATTTATCTTTAATATGCCCTTTATTTTGAGCAGGCACATATACATGCATGTTAAAGTAGAAAAAGACTAAGAGTCGGCTACTGTTTAATTTAGAATCAATATTTTTGGATTTAAAACAATATTTCTGTCTTGAATTCGTCTTACCGAAATATTCGTGAGCACAAATAACACACAGTTAATAACAAGTAGATTATTCAACAACAATTATTCATTTCTCAATTGTAATTTAATTTAGTCCCCCTAATTTTACTTACAGTTAAATACTGGAATAATTAGCTGTCCTAAAAATAAGCATATCTTATTTTTTTAATATTACACATATACAACATTGTGGAAAGAATATCTAGATTGAGAATGTAATTGAAGAAAACTATATTATTTGCGATATAGCCAGATAATTATTACCTATTATTATAAACGTTTGACTACTTCATAAAATAACAATTACTTTAATCGAAGAATGAACTTAAACCGACGATTTTTATTGAAATTTAAAAATTAATAAATAAAATAAACAAAATCATTGATGTATGTTGGTGTAAGCATTTTTTAAAAAAGGTTTTGAATTTTTTAGACTCATAATTTTTTTTTATTTTTTATAACGTTTTTCTTTTTAACCTGTAATTAATAGTTTGATTATTAAAAATAACTAGATATTACAGTCAATCTACAGTGCTACTTGAACAAATATTTTGTAGATGAAAATGGCCAGCATAATGGTCTGTGACATCTAATAAATTTTAAAAAATATGAATGAAAATTAATGCAGTAAAATTACTTAAATAATATCAATGAAGTATAAATGAAATTTTGGGTACTTGCTGATTTGTGTACCTTTTGGCGTTCAATCAACCCTTATACTTAACTTTTTAAACTGTAAGTTTTTGTTAAGGAGTAGTATACAGGGTGACCAGAGTTATATGCTCCACCCACTTTTTTTTTTATCGGCGGGAAATTTCGAAAAAATAAAAAACATGTATTTAATCATTTTTAGTCTAGTTTATTTTCAGTGATTGGCCCATTTTTTTTAAACCCCTGTATCTCGAGATACAGCATCCAACTTTTGTTTTTCAAATGGAACGTTATAGATTTTTTTGTGCATATTTTTATAGTATTTGAGCTCCTTTAAAAAAAACAAAAAATAAATTTTTTGAAATCGGTTAGGTTTTTCAAAAGTTATGGTAATTTAAAATATGAAAAACAAATTTCAGTTTAATGTCAAAATTACGTTTTTTAAAAAAAAAAAAAAAAAAAAAAAAGAATCTGTTCAAACTGGGCACCCATCAACAGATAGGCAAGCCAAAACTCTGGACTCCCACACTTTGCTTGTAGCAGCACTTATGGTGGGCGAAGTTAAGATCTAGGCAGGCTAGAGTTATTCGACGTTTCAGATCATCGACCGTGAAGCCACGGGATTAAGGTTTTACTGTACACTTTATTTTTTAGATATCCCCCACAAAAAAATAGTCCATTGGGATTAAGTCCGGAGATCGAGGTGGCCATTGGATGGGACAATGAGTTCCTTAACACTTTTCGTGGAAATTTCTGTCCAGGTAACCTCGCTCGCATTATGTGCTGGGCAACCATCTTGTTGAAAATACATATCTAGCCAACGTTATAGATGAACATCTTCAAGCAGAACTGGGAAAATGTCTCTTAAATAAAAGTTAGATACCTTTCCACCAGTTAAGTTCTTCTCTGTAGAAGTATGGGCCGATTAGTTGATTTCCTAAAACTCCACACCAAACGTTTGTAGAAAAAAACAACCTGAACGTCGAATAACTCTGCCTAGATCTTGACTTCGCCACCATAAGTGCTGCTACAAGCAAAGCGCGGGAGTCCAGAGTTTTGGCTTGCCTATCCGTTGATGGTGCCCAGTTTCAACAGATTCTTTAAAAAAAAACAACAACTTAATTTTGGCAATAAACTGAAATTTGTTTTTCATATTTTAAATTACCATAACTTTTGAAAAACTTAACCGATTTCAAAAAATTGTTTTTTGTTTTTTTTTAGGAGCTCAAATACTATAAAAATATGCAAAAAAAAACTATAACGTTCCATTTGAAAAACAAAAGTTGGATGCTGTACCTCGAGATACGAGGGTTTAAAAAAATGGGTCAATTACTGAAAATAAACTAGACTAAAAATGATCAAATACGTGTTTTTTATTTTTTCGAAATTTCCCGCCGTTTAAAAAAAAGTGGGTGGAGCATATAACTCTGGTCACCCTGTATAATCTGTTAGTTTCCTGCGATTGATTCAATTATAGAAGTTGTATTTTAAGATAAATATTCCTCACTATCGTGAAAATTAGTCGCAACAACGTTATATTAGATGAAAGGTTACATGGGTAGGGTTAAGATTCCATATTATACTTAAAAAGGTATTTACTTCGTTTTATTTATATGATTATTGTAAAAATGGGAATCGACCATTTTAAGTATGAAGTAATAATTCAAAACAACAGTGGCTGAGAAAGTTTGTAACAACTAGCAATGAAATTTGAATTCTATTCAATTTAGGGCCTGTACTACAATTTAGGGCGTATACTACCATATAGAACCTATTATTTAGCGATTGTAGGAAAATTATTTTACTAAAACGGAACTCGCAATTAAATTGCAGGCCTTTTTTTTTATACTAATACAAGTATATTTATGTACATCGTTCATTTAATGTTATAGAGGCATTTATTTGCTTGATTGATTTTGGTTTGTTTTTAATGAAGAGCATTGTTTTCATTTCCGCTGTAGTTTTGCAACTCTAGTATTTGAATTTTATTATCATTTTTGTTTTCAGTATTTTGTACTATATTTTATTAATTTTATTTCTATATGTTTACCTAAATTCTTTTATGGATGTGATCACTTTTATATACTTACTTCTAAATAATTTTATTAGTAAGAAATTTGGAACTTAAAACACTATTAAAAAATACTTACTGTTCATTATTTTTGGTAACTGATTCCTAGTTTCAATAGGAAGAAAAAATAACTGCCAATTTCAGCCATGATATTTTTTATTATGCCGAGCTTTCGATCTAGGGACTAGGGTCATCTTCAGGGCTGTGGAACATATTTACAGTGTGTTAACAATAATAATTATATTAAAATGAATATGTATAATGTAACGTAATTTACAAAATTATTTACCTAATTTACAGTGTAAATATTTTACATCATTAAAGGGTTGGGTGTGTCTTCTGTCTTGTCTGTTCATGGACTGAGTGTGATCGGTCTGTGTGTGATATGTGTTTGGTTATGAGGAAGTCAGTGTTGCCAATTTTCAAATATTTTGTAGTAAGTTGGCTTATAAGTATGTATAAGGAAAGTGAACAGCTTAGTGGTTTGCGAATACTAGATTCCAACGCGGAGATCTTAGGTTCGAATCCAGCTGCTGGCTTTCTTATATTTTTTTCTTCCTAAGAGCTTCTTACAGCTTACTGTCTGGTGATGGAGAGAACACTGTCCCTAAGCCAGTGCTTTGAAAAAAGCCCCGAGTGCCAGTGACATCGGATGTTGTCGCACCATATTAAATTAAATTAATAAAAGAAAAGCAAGCGTTGTATACATTAAAATAAGTTATTTATTTATTCACTTTGTGCTCTGTTATGCTTCTGTAGCGCAAAAATTCTCCACTTAAATAAAATTAGCTAATATTTTCGATTGTCAAAAGTAATAGAAAGTTGTAAAAGGAAAAATAAAGATCTTCCATATTTATTACAGGCCTAAGAGGGTGTGACAATATGATAGGTAGGCGTGGTTTAATAAACAGTTCTCGCTTCTGATTGGCTCTTCAACCAACCTAATTTTCACACTTCCATTCTTCACTGAGATTGGCCAATTCTTTTTGCTAATTATTTCTGTTAAAAAATAAAAATTTAGCATCAAATTATGCAATACAAAATTTTATTTATAAAAACATAAAAAATTAAAGATTTTTCTTGCCTAATGTCTTGCAAGCATTAGCTTTTTAGAAAGTTTCTAAATGGCTGAAATTACGAACTGAAGATGAATGAAATTTTGGGTACTTGCTGATTTATGTTGAGGAAGTGGTGGTAATATGGAACCCTTCTTTGTTTTTGACTTACCAATGCTAGACATTCCAAAAAATTGTATTGCTTTCTCTGGTAATTATTAGCTTTATACATTAGTCTTGCACTATTGTTTTTGTAATGATTTAGGAGAGAGTTGTTGTTGTTGGTTGTAGATTGATAAATAACACTTTTAGTATCGGTATAAGATATTATATTTGTATGTGACTGACTGCCAAGGACTGTATACTTTACACAAGAACCGAACAGACTGACTGACGTGGCTAAACGATGTGTACAACTGAAGTGTAAGACTTTGAGCAGAAACTTCGAACTGAATATGTAACGCAATATCAATATGAACTATCACTGAATTGAATCCCAGTTGAATCTCCTGTTTTTATATATCTTCGTCGAGCCTCCCTTCTCTGTGTGCCAAGGGGGCTGAACCTCTCCCTCTGGCTAGAGTGGATGAGTGGTGGGGTTTCACTACCCCTACGCTAGAGTGGATGAGTTGTGGGGGGTTCACTACCCCTACATCACACTTTTAGTATCGGTATAAGATATTATATTTGTATGTGACTGACTGCCAAGGACTGTATACTTTACACAAGAACCGAACAGACTGACTGACGTGGCTAAACGATGTGTACAACTGAAGTGTAAGACTTTGAGCAGAAACTTCGAACTGAATATGTAACGCAATATCAATATGATCTATCACTGAATTGAATCCCAGTTGACTCTCCTGTTTTTATATATCTTCGTCGAGCCTCCCTTCTCTGTGTGCCAAGGGGGCTGAACCTCTCCCTCTGGCTAGAGTGGATGAGTGGTGGGGTTTCACTACCCCTACGCTAGAGTGGATGAGTTGTGGGGGGTTCACTACCCCTACATTTTCAAATTCACTCTCCACCAACCACCAGATGAGCAACCTTCAATTTTATAGAAAAAAGTGAAAGTGGTGCCTCTGATTTGAGGTGCGGGTAATATGGAACACCTTAGGTATTTTCATTGCAAGTCGCCGTAGAGTGGGTTTAGGTACAATGAATATTTTTGCAGCTTTTTTTTTTTAGCCCTATTTTAGATTCTTTTTGCTCACAATATGGAACCCCATGAAATTTTTCTACTGCGAGTGTAGAACAGGGTTCCATATTACCAGCGCCCATGGGGTTCCATATTGCAAGCATCGCTATCTTGGATTTGATATGTCACTACAAAAAATTGGGAGACATAAGAACTGATTCACAAATGAAAATCGCTGCAATACATCCCTTTGAAGCAATATATAGTGCGGATAACTACCACTATTTTGATAACAAAACAGAAAATAACAGTTTGAACTTACCTTCTTAAAGTTTTCGAGAATCGATAGAAAAAAAATTGAAAATTTCAAAATGAACCAACCACCCTGCTTTGCACACTAGCTCTATCTAGCTACAGTTAGAGCCGGATACTGTTAACACAAGATCACTTGCTGCCAAAATATTTTACGGTTCCAGAATACCAGCTGGGTTCCACAATACCACCATTTCCTCTACTTTTTATCGTTTACTCAACAATTAACTTTTTGAACTGTATTTGATAATTAGTAATTAATAATTAGCCAGGTTTTTAATTGGATTTTTTAAGCATTTCTTGGTAACTTCTGAAATGGCAGAAGGAGAAAAGCCTATTTGTTAAACATTTTAGCATCCAGTATTTGAAAGCGGTCTTAGAAGTGTTTTGTTTATTTAGGGCAGATAAATAAATATGAACAAAAAAGTAATTTAGATATTTGTATTTGTTATATACAGGTTTGTTAGTTGTTTGTGTTTATATTTATACCTGTTACAAATTTTTAAAAGGTGTTATAAGTTTTAGTAGTATAAGGTTGTGTTATCTCAATCTTTGTGTGCAAAGATTAATATTTAAAGATCATATTAAATTTTTTTAATGAAAAATAGTAAATTTTTTAATGAAAAATAGTAAATTTTTTAATGAAAAATAGTAAATTTTTTAATGAATAAGCATGATCTATTATTATATAATTTTATTTTTTCGCAATAGATATTTTATAAACGGTGTAGAATTATTAACATTGGATAAATTAGCAGAGACAGGGCGATCTCATTTAAAGTTAAAAGTGTTCTCCAGCATGATTGGTTGGTGGTTACAAATTTTGAAACAGGTTGCCTTACGAGGTCGTTTGAAAAGTCCGTGCAAAGTCAGAGAGATAGCACTACTGGCGCGTATCGAGGTTATGTTTAGTTAGTAGCATCTCTTGGAAGAACACACACCAAGTTTCAGCCAGATCGGTCCTATTTCTTTGTGTTTGGCATTCGTTTGAATCGAGGAAGTCGAGTGATTTTCAAAAAATGGACGAAAAAGAATTTCGTGTGTTGATTAAACACTACTTTATGAAAGGCAAAACTCCTCAGGAGACTAAAGAGAAGCTTAATAAACATTATGGTGACTCTGCACCTTCGATTAGAACAGTTTATAAGTGGTTTCAAAATTTTCGGAGTGGCCATATGGGCGAAGACCGTTCCTTCGGCCGGAAAGATTATGGCGACTGTCTTTTGGGATTCGCAAGGAATAATCCTCATCGACTATCTGGAAAAGGGTAAAACTACTACAGGTGCATGTTATTCATCGTTATTGGACCGTTTGAAAACCGAGCTGCAAGAAAAACGCCCACGATTGGCCCACAAAAAAGTCCTTTTCCATCACGACAACGCACCAGCTCACACCTCAACAGTTGTGGTCGCAAAATTAATGGAAATAGGGTTCCAACTCGTTATTCTCCCTATTCTCCAGACTTGGCTCCCTCGGACTACTATTTGTTCCCCAATATGAAGAAATGGCTGGCGGGAAAAAGATTTTATTCAAACGAGAAGGTGATTGCAGAAACGAATGGCTATTTTTCAGACTTGGACAAATCCTATTATTCGGAAGGGATCAACAAACTAGAGCAGCGTTGGACGAAGTGTATAAGCCTAAAAGGGGACTATGTTGAAAAATAAAAAAGGTTTACCCCAAAAAATTAAGTAGTTTTTATTTTTGCACGGACTTTTCAAACGACTCTTGTATATTGCCTTTCGAAGAGTGAAGCTCTTACCGACTGCCTTTCTATAGTGGGCTCTACAACTAAAAAGTTATCTAGCTACTATTGGTAAAGATCATCTGTGGAACTATAAGGACCATAATACCATTATAAAATATAAAAAAGACTGTATTAGCGCATTCAGTAACCACTTGTTGGAGCAAAGATATAGATTTTGCTAGAAATTCAGCTTTTACTTTGTTCTACAGAAATATTAGTTTATTAAGTGGCCAAGAAACGTACCTGAATTCAATTCCTCAAATCAGTCAAATTATTTCTCAGATTAGACTAGCTTCTAAAAAAATCTGTTCGACTATTTATTAATGGACTGAAACACATTTTTTCCTGTAAGCCAATGTAAATTGTGTAAAGAGGCTAGTTCTAAGGACGATCTTTGTCATTTCTTTACAGAATGTAAAATTTTAGATTGGCTGAGAAATAAATTCTTACTATTTCATTTTCAAGAGGAGCAGGTTTCTAAATTAGTCCAATTTGGAAAAATTATTGTGCTTAGATAATATCAAAGCAAACAATATTTGTAAATTTACTATCGAGGGATTAAGAGTAAGATCGATATTATTGTAGGGCTTAAAACTTGAACTATTGTTGTCTCTTTTCTACTTTTGTGTTTGCATTATTCTCTGAAATAACATTCATTTCTTCAAAATATCATTACAATTATTGACATTTATCTATATCTTAAGATGCTGAAGATTTCCATTATATTGTCTAAATAAGGTTTCTTATACCCATATGAGCCGTTTATTTTGAAAGTGGGGCAAGTCCATTTTTGAAAAAAATGAAGATAATGGTAATTATATTTAAAACTTAGTATGATCTTTTTATCTGTAAACAATTTAGAGTAGAAAAAATTCAGAATCCTAATATTTGGGAGATGGAAGTTTTAGCTCTTAACAATATTGTAAATATGTTTAATTTGAAAATGGCGCAAGTCCATCTTAGGTTAAAATTATTTGACCGTACAGCAAAATTTAACTCCGGTTGCTGTATGGTGAAGCAAATGTGATGGTTTAACATCATGTCTTATCTATCTATCTTTGATATCAGTAATTGTACAATATTTCATAAAATTTATTATTATTTAATAATAATCAGTACATCTTAATTTTGTGTTTCGATAATAACACCAACATCCGGAAATCTTAGTACTATTGGCTCTGAAAAACTGTAAATTGTATAACATTCGACTTATATTATCGGCTATCAAGTAAGTTGTGTTGTTTTGTGCTCGGTGTACGAAAAATGTTTGATTATTTGAAAATTAATAACGGATTGTGGTTTATTTTATAAAAAGAAAAAAATGGCTGAAACCGATTACAACGGTAATTATAACTCTGATGCATCTGAAAGTGAATTTGGTAGGAACAAATATAAAATAAAAATGCTTTTCTGGGAAATGACGCCATTTCAATAAAATCCTCATTTGCAAGTAATTTTATTATGTTTGTAGAAATAAGACCCATGACAATCGGTAATA
Organism: Rhodnius prolixus; assembly: GCF_049639745.1. NCBI lineage: Eukaryota > Metazoa > Arthropoda > Insecta > Hemiptera > Reduviidae > Rhodnius > Rhodnius prolixus. The sequence goes on from NW_027411618.1 coordinate 289,300, forward strand.
AAAGAAGAATCTTGGAATCAGAATCTGAATACGAAGGCAATTCAGACCAAAATGATTCAAAAAAAGAAGAAGAATAGTTGAACTATTGATTAGTATTTTGTTTTTATTGTTAAAAAAAGACTGATACGACTGAAATATTATCCATTTAAATCAACGATTACAATAATTAATTAATTTTGAAAGTGAGGCAAGTCCATTTACCTTTATTTTCTTAGCCAGCACTATAAACACTATTGGATTATAAACTTACATTATCTAATACCACAAAATATGTCTATTAATATTTACCAATATGTTTAAATTTATTGAAACGCAAAACCTTAAATATCTCGAAATAACAAAAAATGGACTTGCCCCACTTTCAACATAAACGGCACATTTGTATTTTTTAAGGTAAATTTCACTATTTTACAGGATTTCAAAGAACCCAGCACAAGTGTCAGAATAATATTTTGTAATGTTTATATGTTATCAGCTTTGTATGCTCACACCTTGCTATGGTGAAAACTTGAAAGCAATTTATTATTATTATTATACATGCCCATCCGAATGTCGATTGCTAAGTTACGGAAGATCCAGTGTTGACACCGATTGAGCGTTCTGTAATATTTTGATCATGTAAACACAGAGAGTGATTATTCTCTAAATAACTATTTCTTCTAACGCAGGGTACTTGGGGGGCATGTATTCGTAGAGAAAGCTCACTTTTGGGGAATTTGGCCGTATGGCAAAAAAAAAAAGAGAGACTGGTACTCATTGTATTTATGTGAAGGCCCCCATTTACTCAAGCAGACAGAACGAGATCGCTGATGACTTCAAGCCTTCAGTTTGCAGGTGTTAGATTCCACGGAGCTGGCAAGGTTTTTTTTTTTTTTTTTTCTATTTAAACCGATAGCCGGGCCCAGAGTAATCGCATTAGAGTGTGTCCGGTCCTCACATTTAGCCTAAATAGTGCAAGTGTGTGTCGGCGAATAGAGAGCGCCATTTATTTCAGTTTACCGGTCCGGCTGTAAGTGTTCTGTAAAGCATCTCTAATTCAGCCGGGCCCTCCCACTACATTCCCGTTGGTCTGCCGCACTAGTCTATCTGGCCCACCCCCACTCCTATCCACCAACCCAAACTCCTGACGCTTCCTTACACACTCCCACTCTCTTCCATGTCTCTCTCTATTTTCCTCACTCCCTTTCACACATCTCCCCGCCGTCTATCCTATTTTTCTCTACCCCTCTCACACCCCTTCACACCCACCCTATTCCATCACCTCCTATCTCTCTCACTTCCATACAGTTTCATCCCCTCCCTCACCCCTTCGCCCCGCTCTCTGTCCTATCTTCCTCTATTTCTCTCATTTCCAGTATCACCCATTCCTCTCTCTGTTCCCTTCACATACACTCTATTCTATCTCTCCTTATCTCTCACTTCCGCCATCTTTCCTCTCTCCCTCTCCTCTTCACACTGACTCTATTCCATCTCTTCCTATTCCTCCTCACTTCCGTACTTTCTTTCTCCCCTTCAACACTTACGTTCTTAGAAAACTGTCTCCTATTCTCTATCCCTCTCCCAACACTATCTCACACCCTTTGACTCTCTGTCTCTATCTCACTTCCCTTCTATCCAATTCCTCCCTCTTCCTTTCCCTCACCCTATTCCATCTCACCCTATCCTTCTCTTAACCCTGTATCTCCTCCATCATATCCCATTCCTCACACTTTCTCCCCTCCACAATCACACTATCCCATCCATTTCTCTCTGAATATCACATATCACACTTCCAATCATCCACTCATATCCCCTATCTACACAAACACTTTATATCCCACCTATCTCGATCCCTCACTCCTTTTTCACAGGTCCTCTCCTGTCTCTTAATTCCTCACACTTTCTCTATCATTTTCCCTCACTTTACACATTTTCACAGTTACTCTATCCGACCTCTCTCTTTATCTCATAAACTCCACGCCTCTTCTATCCTTATGTGTATCCCATCGCTTCCATCTTTCTATCAGTCTGGTATCTCTCACCCACTCATCTATCTCTTTCACACTTCTGTTGTCCACTTCCTTCTTTCCACCTTTCTTATCCCTCTAATTAACTCTCTCACTTCCAATTCTCACTCCCACCAACCTACTTTTCCTCATCCCCCTTGTCCTCACGCCATATCCTCAGATTGAAGTACCTTTAGTGTTACGCGTAAGGTTAAGTGCTCCTAATGCGCTTACTCCGTAAAAATTGTAGTAACTTTAATATTATAATTAGTAAGGTAATGTGATTAGAATTCTGAACAGTAACTGCTTTTTCTTGGCAGATCTCTTCTACCTTTTCTGATTACTCAATTCTCTCAACTCCATCCCCTCTGCCACATCCTATCTGACTTCCACCTATCTTCTAAGTCTTCTCTCCCATATTTATGCCTTACCCCTACGCTCCTATCTTACATGTACCACTTCTTCCTCCATCCCTACTAGTTTCCCATACTGTTATATGGCTTTCAACCTCTATACCCTCTCATCTCTTCTCTCTATCAGTATGCTCTCCACCAGAGCTCCGCTTCATTCCCTCCTTGTCTCTTCTCACTCAATGACACAATTGGAACTCATCAAAGAGGAAATAACTTCCCTCTTTTTTTTCATTTATTTGCCTAAAAAAATACATTTAAAAGATGTGGAGTGTCACAAAGAGAGTGCATTAAGAAGCGCGCACACACACACACACTCGAGTGGGCGGGAATAAAATAAAGAGCGGGAGAAAGAGCGCCCAGCTCTGTGCTAGCGGCTTTCATCTTGTGCCGTTCGCGATTAAATTTTCAGCATCCACATCAGTGTAATGTACTTCCCATGTTGGTTTTTTGTTGAGAAAGCAACAAAATGAAGAAAAGAAAAAAAAATTGTTGAGGACACTCACACGACATGTTCTTTCTACGATAAAATGAATAATTTCAAATTGACATTTACTTGTGACGTAGAATTTCGCTGAACTTTGTTCGTGTTTACATAACCGAGTGCTAAGGCATTGCGATTATATCACGAAAACAAATGAAATAAAAACCGAAATGAATGGTTCAAAATAGGCATACAGACAATATTAATACAGTGGAGCCTCCCATAAAGGACACTCTCACTAGCGACCACCTCCATTTACGGACAGTTTTTGGATTTCCCCGTTTTACCCCTATACTCTTTCTATATAAAAGAACCTCCGTCTAACGGACACTCTACATAACGACCGCGGACATTGGATTTTGGAGAACGGATTAAATGTTTCACCTCCCATCAACGACCACCTTATTATGAAAAGTTCGTTTGACGCGGTATTCAAAATAATTATCCCCTCTCAAGTTTTTGTTATTTTTCTGGGTTTTTCAAAAGTTTCCTATATAAGCTCATACATCTTGTACCATTTTAATCATTCTTCAATATTACTTTGGACGAACAATATTATTTTTTCAGATATGTCTTTCAAACGAAAGTGGTTAACTCTAGAAGAGAAAATAAATGTGTTTGAAAGATTTTGCAAATACCAAATCGAGCCATCGTCAACTTTGCCGAAAGGTTTTGTTCTATTTTTCTAAGAAATTCAATTATATTCTGTGAGTTTGCATAATTTTTAACAAAAAGATTAATTATGTACAATTAGGTTTGGTGTTGGAAAAAACGCAGATTACCAATATTTTGAAGGACCGAAATGGAATTCTACGCGTTGAAAAATCAAAAACTGCTTGCAAAACCAAATTAGTGATTATTTTTACGATGTTGAGGAGTAAAAGTGCGTCTGTCCATTAAGTTTAGCAAAAATTTAACGTTCATAAAGTAATAAAAAAAGTTAAATGTGGATAAAAAATGCAATGTAAATTTATACTGTTATTTGTATTTATGATTTTTTTGATGATAATTATCAGAGAAATGTTTTAAATAAAATATTATTTTTTAGTATGATGATAATTTTACCATAAATTATTATTGTTATAAATAAATGTGATGATTATTATACAAATTATTAAATAAGTCAATAATATGTAGTTTTTTTGATAAATTTTTGTGGATAATTAAGAAAAATTTGATGCATATCATGTAGCTAAATAATTATTCAATTATGCACGTTTTTAAATCTATTAATAATAAACAATTTTTAAATAGATGTTTGGGAAAAAAACCCATATTTTTTCATTATGAAACTTGCCTACACTCCTAACGGCCACCTCCAAACAGCGGCCACTTTGCTTTCCCCCGCCAGTGTCCGTTATTGAGAGGTTATTGAGAGATTCCCTTACTGTAATTTATGCACGAGTATATAAATGTAAACTTGCTCCATATTAAATAGAGTTAAACTCTATTTACAGTCCTTTTAAATTCATCCCATGAATCGAATTAAGCTGATATTGTATAATCTAAATAAATTTTACGAGATCCCTTTTACAATTTAGCTTCTTTATCACATTTATCGTAATAGATACATTAAAGCATACCTTTATTAAAAGCATTGTACATTTAGTTTGAATGAAGATTATTACTGCTAATATTAGAAGATTTATTCACTGTATTACTTCAAACACCTTCAGAGGTAAGCGTAAAAGTGGTCTTTGCTGTTTTCATAAAAGTGGGAATCGTTTGTGAGATTGAAGGTGGGGGTATTGGACCAAGCAGGAGCCGGAAAGGAGAATTGTATATTATTGAACGATAAAAAAATGAAACTCTTTAATTCACTCTACTTAATAGGTTTAAAATTTCTTCAATATTACCTCCAATTGATCTGTTCCTTTTTAAGTATTAGTATTACGAGGGTCGTTTGAAAAGTCCGTGCAAAAATAAAAACTACTTAATTTTTTGGGGTAAACCTTTTTTATTTTTCAACATAGTCTCCTTTTAGGCTTATACACTTCGTCCAACGCTGCTCTAGTTTGTTGATCCCTTCCGAATAATAGGATTTGTCCAAGTCTGAAAAATAGCCATTCGTTTCTGCAATCACCTCCTCGTTTGAATAAAATCTTTTTCCCGCCAGCCATTTCTTCATATTGGGGAACAAATAGTAGTCCGAGGGAGCCAAGTCTGGAGAATAGGAGGGATATGAAACGAGTTGGAACCCTATTTCCATTAATTTTGCGACCACAACTGCTGAGGTGTGAGCTGGTGCGTTGTCGTGATGAAAAAGGACTTTTTTGTGGGCCAATCGTGGGCGTTTTTCTTGCAGCTCGGTTTTCAAACGGTCCAATAACGATGAATAATATGCACCTGTAATAGTTTTACCCTTTTCCAGATAGTCGATGAGGATTATTCCTTGCAAATCCCAAAAGACAGTCGTCATAATCTTTCCGGCCGAAGGAACGGTCTTCGCCTTTTTTGGCGCAGATTCCCCCTTGGTAACCCATTTTTAAATTGTTCTTTGGTCTCAGGAGTGTAGTGATGTATCCATGTTTCATCCACAGTGACGAAACGACGCTTAAAGTACTGCGGATTCTTCTGGAACAGCTGCAAACCGTCCTTGCAACACTTCACACGATTTCGTTTTTGGTCAAGCGTGAGCAATCGCGGCACCCATCTTGCGGATAGCTTTGTCATGTCCAAATGTTGATGCAAAATATTATGTACCCGTTCATTCGAGATGCCCACAGCACTAGCAATCTCACGTACCTTCACTCTTCTGTCATCCATCACCATATCATGGATTTTATCAATGATTTCTGGAGTAGTAACCTCAACAGAGCGTCCAGAACGTTCAGCGTCACTTGTGCCCATATGGCCACTCCGAAAATTTTGAAATCACTTATAAACTGTTCTAATCGAAGGTGCAGAGTCACCATAATGTTTATCAAGCTTCTCTTTAGTCTCCTGAGGTGTTTTGCCTTTCATAAAGTAGTGTTTAATCAACACACGAAATTCTTTTTCGTCCATTTTTTGAAAATCACTCGACTTCCTCGATTCAAACGAATGCCAAACACAAAGAAATAGACCGATCTGGCTGAAACTTGGTGTGTGTTCTTCCAAGAGATGCTACTAACTAAACATAACCTCGATACGCGCCAGTGGTGCTATCTCTCTGACTTTGCACGGACTTTTCAAACGACCCTCGTATTTGAACAGCTTAGGCGCCGCAGTAGCCGAGCGGGTTAAAGGCACAGTCCTTCAAACCTAATATTTATTGTGGTACTGAGTTCAAATCCTGGACTAGAGCTTGGATTTTATTTGATGTATTAATATAAGAAATTTATAGTTAAGTAGGGGATTTATAGGGGCACATTTAAACAGATTTTACATTTTCTGTTACAGAGTGCACCAGAATCGTATTATTGAACCTTTTTATTTTGTTTTCTACAACTTTCAAGTCTTCTTAACAGATCTATATCAATAAACAGTTGGTACTCTTTACATACATACAGTCGACTCTCGATAATTCGAATTTTTCGATAATTCGAACTCTACAGCGGTTAACTTCCGTAAATCGAAAAAATTCAGTGTATTTCTATACGCTCGATAACTCGAAATCCTTTTCCCTTAACAACAGGGGGAGAGAAGGCTCTATAATTCGAACGAGGCCGCATGCCCCTCTTTATAATTCGAATTTTCCCTAGTAATGTTTACTTCTCATTTTCCGCTTATTGTTCATTTCCTGTGTAATGTTTCCCTCCTTTCAGCCCAGTTTAACTTTCCAATTCTCTTTCTTAGTTTGTCACGATGTGAAGTACGTCTCCCTTACTGTGTCCGACAAATAAACATTATCGCGGCCGTGAAAAGTGGTTCGAAGAGAAAAGATATCGCTAAAACTTTCAATATTCCACCATCAACGCTTTCAACAATTCTAAGTCACTGACTAAGTCAAGCCACATTGTAACAAAAAACTGTTCTTCAGTTTTTTAATTAGGTACATATGTATATTATTATTTATTGAAATGTTAATACATATGTAATTTTTTTGTTCTTTTTTGTCGTTTTCATTATTTTTACTTTTTTACTTGAGGCTATATATGTCTAAAACTTGGGTAAACTCATACGTATTTTCAATATACGTATGTACATACATGTATACATAATAAAAACTCTTAATAATTCGAATTTTTTTCCCCTTCTTGATAATTCGAAGTCTCGATAATTCGAATTTTTCTTGTAGTCCCTTGGATTTCGATTTATCGAGAGTCGACTGTATCTATATTTTTTTAATTTAAAAATTTTGTGTCAAAAGTTAATATCTGCCCCACTGGTGGGGGTAGCTATGGACACAATATAAAATAGAAAGAAATGATATTACTTTACTCTGAATCTACCTTCTATCAGTTATTTCTCTCACTACTACATTACTTTCTCTTTTAAACCACTGAAATCTAGTTCGGGATGTTGTACCCGAAGTGAAGGGTTTAGGAAGTTTTGAACAAAATATTCGGTTTGTTGCGCTTCTTAATGTAGGTTCGAACCCACTTTCCCCTTCTCTGCGATTAAACAAAAAAAAAAAGTCACAAACTTGCAGGACGGTAGGGCACATAACTAAGATCTTGAAATGAGCCCCCACTCCTTCCATATAAGAAAATATAATATCGCAACACTTTTTGCGAGCAAATAGACTTTGTTTTAAAAATACGAATTCCAAATGTTAATATGGACTAACAATACTTACACCTTGTCCACTACAAATCTTCACAATACACTTCCAAAGATGCACCAAAAAATTTTACTTCCGCCTTACAAAATATAACATTCCTCAATTCTGGACTTTACCAAACAATGAAAACGAAAGGAAACTCTGTCAATTATACAACAGCTCTACCACAACTTATGGAGAAAATTAACAATTATAAATATTTTATATATCTGGCAAGAATTTAAAACTGTTCAAAGGTGCCTCTCTCTCCTATAGTACGTATGTCGCTATCCGCCTCCATCAATGACACTTAATTTTGTAGTCCAATCTCAGGGAGTCCAAACTTTATAACTCGTCGGGATACCAGGATCTAGGATGTTGTAGGCTTCTCTCTAATAAGCCTTTATAGTGTTCTTAATTTAGTGAATATGAATTAATCGTAAATCTTTTGGTTTTATTTTTAAATTGTTTAATGCGATTAAACGTTATTAAAAACTTAAGAAATACCATGTACACCTAAACTAACACGAAATACAGTTTTTACACTTGTTCGTACTGTTCAAACGTAGCTAAGTAATAACTGTACAAACATAACACATAATCTGAACTTATATACTAACTTATTAAGTTACATATTTTGGCCTAGTAATAACCTAATAAAAAAAATCCCGATTAATAAAAAACTGCTAAACGTAACGCTGTGTTTTTCGATTTACTTGATAAGTAAGGACATGCTTCCCAAAATTATCTTTCTACATATTAATATGCTTTGATAGCAATTCTGTTTAAACTTCTTTTAACTGGTTTAGGCTCCTAAAAAGTTACTTAGTGTGTGGGGTATAAACATGTTTTGAGCTGTCTATGATATTACACAGGGTAAACCAGTAAGTAATGTCCATAGGCCCAGTGTGTGCAGTACATCTGAAGTGGATTTTTGTTTAAGTAATTGTTCAAAATATTTCCTAACATTTTCTCAAATATTTCAGATAGAACAGATGTTTAAAGTGCAATTTGTAACCTTTGACTTCCTTATTTTAAGAAAGCCTACTTTAAAATTGACTACTGGCCCATCTAAAAGAGTTTTCAATGACTTAAACAACTTGATAAACCAAAACTCTTGACTGCTCAACGCAAAACAAACGTAATTTCTCGTACGAAGATAACAGGAATCCTGGAAAATAATGTACCGTTCGAAAGCCCATTAGGCAAGGAAACTTTTTATAAAAAGTGCCAGCACCTAGGTCTGATAATGATCACATAAGAGCCTAATGAGTTTTCTTCAAAAAATTTCGATTACTTTTATTTTTCCTAGTATTCGGAGGAAGATTGAGGCTGTTTAGAGAATAACTTATGCTTCGAAATGGTATCAATTTTTAGAAAATTGATCTGTCTTTCTAACCGTGTCATCAGAATCGAATTCGGACTAAAACTTTCTGAGTAATAACATTTTTATTAGAAAAAAGTAATGATTTTAGAAAAAAAACTTTAAAGTTACGTCACTCAAGAACAGAGGAAAATAAGAAGTTGGCCAATACGTCATCGAACTCCACTTTAGATGTACTACACACAGTAGGCCTATGGACAATACTTACTGGTTCACCCTGTATAGTCTTTATTTATAAATATAAAATACACTTCTGGGTATACAAAATAAATTATAAAGACAACTGCCATGGTTAAAGACCGTCGGCGGAGTGGTTAATACAAATTAATTTTTTAAATATTATTGATCTAATACTAAGAAAACAGAGAAGTAAAAACATTTTAGGAGGATTACCTTATAAATCTAACATTTATATCTTCTATGTAATTTGACTAATACTAGAACCATGTACGAGGGTCGTTTGAAAAGTCCGTGCAAAGTCAGAGAGATAGCACTACTGGCGCGTATCGAGGTTATGTTTAGTTAGTAGCATCTCTTGGAAGAACACACACCAAGTTTCAGCCAGATCGGTCTATTTCTTTGTGTTTGGCATTCGTTTGAATCGAGGAAGTCGAGTGATTTTCAAAAAATGGACGAAAAAGAATTTCGTGTGTTGATTAAACACTACTTTATGAAAGGCAAAATGCCTCAGGAGACTAAAGAGAAGCTTGATAAACATTATGGTGACTCTGCACCTTCGATTAGAACAGTTTATAAGTGGTTTCAAAATTTTCGGAGTGGCCATATGGGCACAAGTGGACGTTCTGGACGCCCTGTTGAGGTTACTACTCCAGAAATCATTGATAAAATCCATGACATGGTGATGGATGACAGAAGAGTGAAGGTGCGTGAGATTGCTAGTGCTGTGGGCATCTCGAATGAACGGGTACATAATATTTTGCATCAACATTTGGACATGACAAAGCTATCCGCAAGATAGGTGCCGCGATTGCTCACGCTTGACGAAAAACGAAATCGTGTGAAGTGTTGCAAGGACGGTTTGCAGCTGTTCCAGAAGAATCCGCAGGACTTTAAGCGTCGTTTCGTCACTGTGGATGAAACATGGATACATCACTACACTCCTGAGACCAAAGAACAATCTAAACAATGTGTTACCAAGGGGGAATCTGCGCCAAAAAAGGCGAAGACCGTTCCTTCGGCCGGAAAGTATACTTATTGCTTTGCAATATTTTGCTAACCGAGCCCAATCAGAACCATTTAATATTTCTAATATTTCCACATTTGTTATAGAAATATTCCTAAATCTTTTGTTATAATTATTATACAGGGTGACCAGAGTTATATGCTTCACCCACTTTTTTTTTAAAACGGCAGGAAATTTCGAAAAAATAAAAAACACGTATTTAATCATTTTTAGTCTAGTTTATTTTCAGTGTTTGACCCATTTTTTTAAACCCCTGTATCTCGAGATACAGCATCCAACTTTGTTTTTTCAAATGGAACGTTATATATTTTTTTTTTGCATATTTTTATAGTATTTGAGCTCCTAAAAAAAACAAAAAACAATTTTTTGAAATCGGTCAAGTTTTTCAAAAGTTATGGTAATTTAAAATATGAAAAACAAATTTCAGTTTATTGCCAAAATTAAGTTGTTGTTTTTTTTTAAAGAATCTGTACAAACTGGGCACCATCAACGGATAGGCAAGCCAAAACTCTGGACTCCCACGCTCTGTTTGTAGCTAGCACTTATGGTGGCAAAGTCAAGATCTAGGCAGGCTAGAATTATTCGACGTTCCAGATCTTCGACTGAAGCCACGGGATTAAGGTTACTGTACACTTTATTTTTTAGATATCCCCAACAAAAAGTAGTCCATTGGGGTTAAGTCTAGAGATCGAGGTGGCCACTGGATGAGACAATGAGCCCCTAAGCACTTTTCATGGAAATTTCTGTCCAGGTAACGTCGAATAACTCTCTCGAATTATGTGCTGGGCAACCATCTTGTTGAAAATAAATATCTAGCCGACGTTGTAGAGGAACACCTTCAAGCAGAACTGGCAAAAAGTCTCTTCAAAAAAAGTTAGATACCTTGCACCAGTTCAGTAAGATACAATAGAATAATAACAATAATTTAAATTAATAATTTAATAATAAATATATATATAAATATAATAAATAATAAATTAATAATATATAAATATTTTTTTTTTTTCTAGCGCATCAACAGCTGAGGTTATTAGCGCTCGGAGCTTTTTTTAGTGCACTACCGGCCTCCGGACAGTGTTCTCTCGTTACAGACAACACTGTCCATCACCGGACAGTGAGCTGTAAGAAGCTCCTAGGAAGAGAAAATCTAAGGGTTAGCAGCTGGATTCGAACCCGGGACCTCCGCGTGGGAATCGAGTACGCTAACCACATAGCTAATCCCTCCCCTTTGAATCCTTATTATAATTATTATTGATAAAAATAAATAAAAATTAAATTACATTAACTAATAAATATATTTCTGTGGATAACCTTACGATTTCTGTCTCATTCGATTTCTATTCATTATTCCGCCATTATTACATCATTCCACTGCTACCTTGAATGGCTAAACATGGATATTACATTAATTAATAAATTAATGAGCATATATTACAAAACATTAATTAAATATGATGTTTTCATTTTGTTTTAATATTTTTTTGCCATAAATATATCTTATATGAAGGAATATTATTAATTTAAATATTCATAAATCGTCGTTTATCATAAAATATATTTCGTGTCTTTGTGAAGTGATATTTCCCTGAATTCAAAAGTTACAGTAGTTTTATTAAGCTGAATATCATTTCCTTTTAACTTCTCTCTCATCCTTTTTTTAGAAATACTTAATTTTTGTATTAAGGATTATTTTTTTTAATTAATAATAATATTTTTACTAATATACAAAAAAGAAAATTCAATATATACAATTCCTTAGGGCAGTGTCCTAGGTCCTCTTCTTTGCTCTTTATACCTCAACATCCAAATACCATCCTTTCCACCTTTGCTGACGATATTGCTATCTTATCTTCTCATTCCGATCCTCTTATCGCTACACCAGCTTTACAAACGCACATCAACCTCTTACAGGACTGGCTTAACAAATGGCGAATCAAAAATAACGTTACGAAATCAAAATATATAGTATTTACTCTAAGACGAAAAATCCTACCTGCCATCTTCATGAATCAAACTCCTCCTGCACCAACTGTAGACAAAGTACGCTACCTTGGACTGTACCTAGACAAACGGTTGACGTGGAATCCCCCGTACTAGACTGAAAAGACAATAAACTAATCCAATGCTACAAAACTTCTCGCCAGACTACTTGACAAACGTTCGTAACTTAACCTACGAAACAAAAGACTCTTTATATATACTGTTACTGCGACCTATTTAGATTAGATCAGATTCTATTCTAATAGGGCAACCCTTAAGGCTCCGCCACTGCAACCTCTTTGGATCTATTGTGGCTTCCCTCACTATAAAGCTCGCAAGACCTGTCCTTTTGATCAGACTCTTAATTCTGGAGAGCGACTCCTGGGTATAGCTCACCAGGCCTTGGTTTTTCCATCCCGAGAAGTAACAACCTTAGCCACACAAGCCCCTCACACTGACACAATACGTGCAGTGCCGTTTCCTCTTCCTCCTCTTGACAGAACCTACAGAGGCTCATCAACTGCCAGGCCCATGCAATGCATGTGTTTTACGAGCCTGCAGTGGACGGTTAATAGGCCTACAATTATCCTTATAGCCCCACGGCCTTGACGGATTAATTCTGCAGACAGCCTTGGCGAATAGCCCGTTATGAACACTTTCGCCTGACTCTCTGCCCAGTGGTGGCAATCCACCACTCCTGAGACCTAGTCTGCACCCATAGTTTAATGGCCGCACTCTTAAGACACTTGGAGACCTCAAAATAGGGCTCCGAGCCAACGAAATGTCCCGCAGAGCCTTTCCTGGCCAATAAATCTGCCACTTCGTTTCCCTTATGTCCTGGATGACCAGGTACCCAAACCAGAAAGACCTTATTTTGGTCACTAATTTCCTTCAGGGCACCCAGACAGTCCCAAATTGACCCAGCCTTGAATTGACCTGGTATGAAGCGATAGCTCGCAGAGCCACCTGGCTGTCCGAGAAAATCGCGACCTTAGAATTAGTTATTCCTCGTCCTACAATCTCGGCAGCACAGAACCTAATTGCAGCTAGCTGAGCCTGAAAAACCGTAGCTAGTTTTCCTAGGCTAACCGAAAACCTACATTTCGGCTTCGCCCCGTACACTCCCGCTCCTACCCCTTCCACTGTTCTGGAGCCGTGCGTGTACCACATTGAGTACCCCACATCTGGGGGACCGCGTCTCCAAGCCTCCAGGTCCCAAATACAGACTTTGAAAGGCTTGTCGAAGCTATATTTGGGGGTCATAACATCCGAACGCAGGCCCAAAATAGGGTCAGCCTTGCGACCTATTTGGTCATAAGGCATTGAAGTATGGGGATCGACTAAGCTTTCCAATTCTACGCTCCAGACATTGCCGTTAAAACTATTTCGAAAACTACGCTCCGTTCTACGTATGTACTCGTATCTAACCTCACCATCCATAATGCCTCAAAATCCCTTTCATTACAGATCTTGCTAACACTTAGAATTCATTTCTCTAATTTCATTCCTCTACAGCAGCTCATCCTAACCCTCTCATAGAACACCTATCTTCCACCACATTACCAGGTAATCCTTTAAGGAGAGTGAAGAGAAGATATCCTCGTGATCTACTCTTATCGTGAGAGCAGTATAGCACTGGAGTGACACCGCTGGGTGCCTTCTCCACTCGTGATTTTCACGTATTGTCTTCTTTTTTTTTTATCAGCTACTACATAACACCAGCAGGCATGTAAAGAGATATCTCGATAGGAAATTTTATGGGCGTGTTATATCGACACAGGGGACGATTCAGTGGCCACCTCGTTCACCGGATTTGACACCTAAGGACTATTTCCTTTGGGTATCCCTGAAAAACAAGGTGATTATTCATAACTTTTTTCTTTCTTTTCTTATTTCAGCTTATCTAAAAGCATTTCTAAATCTAGGTGTATCAGAATCAAGCCGGAATTGCATCTGTAGATGAACTAAAGCAGAGAATAATAGATGCCTCTAACTCGGTTAAAGCCGAATCTATTTCTTTGGCAGTAAGAGATAATTGGCAGGAAGGAGCACGTCTATGCATCTCTAATGGTGGAGGCCATTTCGAGCATGATCTGTAATATTAATGAGGAGTAAAATTTATAATAAAATAGTACTTTTCTTCTTATTCAATCAAAAAACCGTTATGATATCATTTTGAAATTTCTTATAAGAATCATGTTTTCATTCATAACTTGTAAAATATCGCTCACAGAAAAAAACCGTTCGAGTAAATTTTTCTTTAAAAAAATAGAGGAATCTATTTCTGAAATAAAAACCGCACCTCCCCATTTGAAAAAAATGAAGTTGGTGCCTATATCTTGCTTCTGGAAGCACCAAAAAAAATTTACAAATTTTTGGATTTCTAACAAAAAACTAAGTGGACACGTATTTTTTTTAGATTTTTTTTTTCTAGCTACCTTAGTTTCCGAGAAAAAGTCGTTGTCCAAATACCTTGGGACACCCTGTGTATACAAAATATGTTCATAATTACAGTAGAACCTCGATTAACCGGGCTGACCTCCGGCTATACCCACCCCGGAAAACTGAAATCCCGGTTAAACCGAATACACAGTATCACATAGTAGTACATTACTGTTTCGTCCCAGAGATCAACTCCTATCTTAGACGGCAGTCCTTTTTTTGTTAATTTTTATACATATTTTTTGTTTTTTTTTAAATTTTTTTATTTTTTCTTTATTTTTTAAAAAGTTTTTCATTTTTTGCCGTTCAACTTTTTGAAAAATACTTGCTTTTCAAGTGTTATTTGCTTTTTTTTTATATATCAAACGACCATTCTCTGATGAGTGTACGCAATTTAAAAAGCACAACTTTGTCACTGGTTTGGAATGTCCTTATCGTGAAAAAAATGCATTCAATTCAAGCAACTGAATTCGATGCTGCATCCAGGGATATTCCTGGGTGATCATTCCTGTCGCCACCGAAAATTAACTATTGTTTCGGCGCCAATCCAGGTGTTCTTACGAGGGTCGTTTGAAAAGTTCGTGCAAAGTCAGAGAGATAGCACTACTGGCGCGTATCGAGGTTATGTTTAGTTAGTAGCATCTCTTGGAAGAACACACACCAAGTTTCAGCCAGATCGGTCTATTTCTTTGTGTTTGGCATTCGTTTGAATCGAGGAAGTCGAGTGATTTTCAAAAAATGTACGAAAAAGAATTTCGTGTGTTGATTAAACACTACTTTATGAAAGGCAAAACGCCTCAGGAGACTAAAGAGAAGCTTGATAAACATTATGGTGACTCTGCACCTTCGATTAGAACAGTTTATAAGTGGTTTCAAAATTTTCGGAGTGGCCATATGGGCACAAGTGACGCTGAACGTTCTGGACGCTCTGTTGAGGTTACTACTCCAGAAATCATTGATAAAATCCATGATATGGTGATGGATGACAGAAGAGTGAAGGTACGTGAGATTGCTAGTGCTGTGGGCATCTCGAATGAACGGGTACATAATATTTTGCATCAACATTTGGACATGACAAAGCTATCCGCAAGATGGGTGCCGCGATTGCTCACGCTTGACCAAAAACGAAATCGTGTGAAGTGTTGCAAGGACGGTTTGCAGCTGTTCCAGAAGAATCCGCAGGACTTTAAGCGTCGTTTCGTCACTGTGGATGAAACATGGATACATCACTACACTCCTGAGACCAAAGAACAATCTAAACAATGGGTTACCAAGGGGGAATCTGCGCCAAAAAAGGCGAAGACCGTTCCTTCGGCCGGAAAGATTATGGCGACTGTCTTTTGGGATTCGCAAGGAATAATCCTCATCGACTATCTGGAAAAGGGTAAAACTATTACAGGTGCATATTATTCATCGTTATTGGACCGTTTGAAAACCGAGCTGCAAGAAAAACGCCCACGATTGGCCCACAAAAAAGTCCTTTTCCATCACGACAACGCACCAGCTCTCACCTCAGCAGTTGTGGTTGCAAAATTAATGGAAATAGGGTTCCAACTCGTTTCACATCTCCCCTATTCTCCAGACTTGGCTACCTCGGACTACGATTTGTTCCCCAATATGAAGAAATGGCTGGCGGGAAAAAGATTTTAATCAAACGAGGAGGTGATTGCAGAAACGAATGGCTATTTTTCAGACTTGGACAAATCCTATTATTCGGAAGGGATCAACAAACTAGAGCAGCGTTGGACGAAGTGTATAAGCCTAAAAGGAGACTATGTTGAAAAATAAAAAAGGTTTACCCCAAAAAATTAAGTAGTTTTTATTTTTGCACGGACTTTTCAAACGACCCTCGTATGATGACTCCCCAGTAAGTACGAATCTCGGTTAACCGAGGGCCGGTTCTAAATCTAGTTTAAATAATTGAGCTGTTATTTTTGAAAGTGGTGTAAGTCCAATTTTTAAAAAAATGAGTTAATGGTAATTTCAGTAAGATATAGAGACATTCTTTCCATGTTTATAATAATACATTCAATGGAGTACGATTTTTTTTATAAAATCAACAAAAGAATTTTGACTATAAAATGTTATCACAAAAATATTTTTTTGAAAGTGGATTAAGTCCACTTCTAATAATTATAATTAAAACAACTGTCTTATTGCAATTATTTTTTATTATTGCTACTTCAGTGTATGCTGCTCGTTAGCAGATATTATGCTAACTGTAAAAGAAAAATTTTTGCTTTAAAGATCTTAACGAAGTAATTTTCATTTTTATATTTTCAATATAACTGAAATTTTAAAAAAATAAACTTGGTTATTCGTGTATTTAAATGTCTTCACTTTAATTATTACTTTTTACATAAAAAAGCCATTTCAGTAAAGCTATAATGTCTATAAAAATATGGACTTAAAATTATTCCCGTTTTTATTTCTTGTAATATGTTATTTTTGAAAATGGTATAAGTCCATTTGGAGCTAAAACAGAATCGTTTATTTTTTTAAGAATTGTAATAATTATAATTTCATAATAAAATTTAAAAGGTGTATAGCAGTGGTCGCCAAACTTTTGAGCGTGTGAGCTAGCATAGCATTTATAAATCTTCTAATGAGCTACCAAGGAATACTGGACGAAAGAAAGTACGCAAAATGTAATTAACACACGTTTATTGCCTACAAACATATATTTCTAGTATTAAAATCTACATATCTGACAGTAAGTGTAACAAAAAGTTAAAATGTACATTTCAATGAGAAGAGTTTTTGGTCATCAAGTATTTTCTTGAAGTTTGAAGAGTATCTTGTAGCAGCCATTCTGATGCAGTTGTCCAAATGTTCATCGGTCAGTCTGTTTCTATATTTGCTTTTTATGAATTTCATACTTGAAAAAGATGCTCAACACAAGTAGGTAGAGCTGAACATAGCTTTCAACCTCAATGCAACTTGAATTACAATTGGATATTTTTCTTTGGGGACTAGAGGCCAAATATTTCCTGTGGTAGAAAGGGTTCTTAGAGACAGATCATTTTGGAAATCGACAAATTCCATTTCAACTGCAGCCTGATTTCCACCAAAATGTTTTACAACACAAGCTGAGAAATCTTCTGCATCGACAAAAGGAGAGTTGAAGAATTGTGCCACAATCAATATGCTTTTAAAATCTTGGAATAGTTGATCGAATTGTTTGTCTTAAGTCTGAAAGAATTTCAACGTATTCTTGGTTATTGCCGAGGTGCTGGGGGAGGATTTTGTTTGTGGCCGTGAGCTACCCAAAATTACCCCGCGAGCTACCAGTAGCTCGTAGTGCTGCACGAGACCGAGACGAGGCGAGACTTTATGCAGTCTCGATCTCGGTCTCGGTCTCGGTCTCGTCGAGATATCTCGGTTTCGGTTTTTTTGAATTTTTGTTTAAGTATTAAAAGCGGTTTGCTATTAATAATCTTTTCAAAAAATGTTATTATTTTCTAATAATTATTTTAATTTATATATTGGTAATGAAAATGTGTGTAAAAGAAGACAACTACTTACACTTCAATGCATCATATATTACTATTACTGTTATATATCTTTATATAATTTCAAAAAAATGTTAAAAACGCGCCAAATGAAAGACCAAAATAACATATCTGCCTGCTATGACAAGTCGATTCGTGAAATAAAAAATACACCTCCCAACAAACTTCCCGCTCCATTAGTTATGGCTGTTGGTGAAGATAAAGAATCTGATGATTCACCTTTTGACGACGACGACGACTGCATCAATATTTTTGCGCCATTTGCTCAAAAATCAGCAAATATCACCGAAGCATGGAAGACAGAAATAATTAATTACACCAAATTAGACCAAGCACCAGTAGACGTTGACATTTTAGAATGGTGGAAAACACTTGAGAATTCCTTCAAAAATTTGTCTAGAATGGCGAAAGATATTTTTAGTATCTGTGCAACTTCAGTGCCATCGGAAAGATTATTTTCGCAAGCTGCGATGATAATGATCAACAGAAGATCTTCTCTAACTTCTGACTCAGTAAAAGCTCTTTTATGATATGAATAGTGAAATTTAGTGAATTTATGTGGTACTGGGTTCGATTCCCGGTCTTAGGCCTTGGATTTTATTTAATGGTTAATATGAGAAATTTACAGTAAAGTATGTTTGCTAGTCGCCTCCGTCCGCGACACCTAATTGGTAGTTGGACGTAAAGCCCCGCCTGAAAAAATAGTCGATTACTTTACTTTGCTTACTTTACTTATGTAATTCGAAGTCAAATAGATGTAGTAATATTGAACATATATAATAAAATCGTATCTTTTAATAATTAATTCAATACTCGTAATGATTATTTATTAATAAAGAACACAATTTTATAATTTTGTAGCTAAAAATTAATATTTGAAAAACCGAGACGAGACCGAGATTTCTCGACGAGATATATATCATGTCTCGGTCTCGGTCTCGGTCTCGGTTGCTCAAGTCTCGTCTCGGTCTCGGTCTCGGTCGAGATTTATCTCGTTTCTCGTGCAGCACTAGTAGCTCGCGATCGACTGTTTGGCGACCACTGGTGTATAGTGTTAATAATATCACTTGAATAGATTAAGGTTTACGAATATTTTTAAATTAATTCAAATGCAAAACCTTAAATATCTCGATACATGGAAAAATGGACTTATACCACTTTCAAAAATAACAGCTCAATTATTGTTTTTATAACAAAGATTTTGAGCCAGAAAAGGTTATTTCTGAAAGGGGTTCTTTTTGTTTAAAAAAAAAATAATAATAATAATTTCAATTTAATAACATTTATAGTTTTTATTTTAAGTACCGTAAATCATTGGTGTGTCCGGTAATGAACGAGCGGACGAGGCGGCCAAACGCGCCGCCTCTACAACTACTGATGAAGTCATCCCTGTGCGTCCCACTGACCTAAAAGTATATATGAAACTTATAATGAGAAGTAAATGGCAAGGGCAGTGGGACCGCACAAACGAAAAACTGAAAGAAATCAAACCACGTGTTCTGAATGCTACAGTCGAGAACTACCCGCGGCACGAATCTGTGATTTTGACAAGGCTAAGGATTGGACATACACGTGTGACACATGGGTACCTCCTAATCGCCGAAAGAAGGCCGAGGTGCCCCCGATGCCGATACGATGCGACAGTGTCGCACGTACTGGAAGGGTGTCAGGCACTGCGTAGCCAAAGAGAAAGAGCAGGCCTGCCACATGACAAGCGCGCGATTCTTGAAGAGGGTTCTCCTTACATAAGGAGGCTATTTACATATTTAAAACATATTAATTTATATTGTAAAATCTAGGTTAAGAATTAGGTTAGTTTATAGTTTAGTTCTTTTAAAGGGGAAAGGAATATCGAGTACTTTCCCCTTGTGTGAAATGTGGTGTGAGTGTATTTATTAGCGTGAATGTATTTATTAGCGTGAATGTATTTATTAGCGTGAATGTATTTATTAGCGTGAATGTATTTATTGGCGTGAATGTATTTATTAGCGTGAATGTATTTATTGGCGTGAATGTATTTATTGGCATGAATGTATTTATTAGCTTCAATGTATTTATTAGCAAGAAAGTTGTATGAATGTTTAGGATAGATCACAGTCCGGGGTTGAAAGAAATTTTATAAAAGTATTTCAACCCCTCTAGGTTAATTTTTAGACTAAGTTTATTTTAGAATGTGCAGGAAAATTTGTTAAAAGTACTGCACATTACCATAGTTCTAAGGAAAATAGCCTCCTTATGGTAGAGTAGGTTTAGTAATTAGTTATATTAATAATAACACTTTTGGTCTTGCTTTGTTATCTTAAGTTGATGTAGATACGGGAAGGCACAAATATATTCCACTCTCCCCCTCGTCGACTGGATCGATGGATAAGAGGGGATGAGTGGGATATATTCTCCAACATACCTGGGCTCCACCCTACCTTGCTATGCAAGGTGCAGTATGTGGAAGCCCACAGCAAACGCGTGCCGACCCAGCTCGAGTGGATAAAGGAAGAGAAAAGCTTACAACGATTAGGGGCGCTAATGACCTCAGCAGTCGATGCGCCCAAAAAAAAAAAAAAAAAAAAAAAAAAAAAAAAAAAAAAAAAAAGTACCGTAAATTATTTTCAAATTTTTTAATGCATTTGTAAAAAGTAAATAAGAATGGAGAGTTGTAAATAAGTGTTAGTAGAAGTGTAGATACTATTTAAACAAAGTGTACTGTGTAACAAAGAAGGTAAATGTTAAACGAGTATTCTTGGAGGCAATGCGATTACGATTCAGCAAGAGTTAGGGTCCGCCCAGTGAGTGGGGTTGCTAGTGGTGTGAAGAGTTTTGCGGTGAGTAAATGAGTGAGTTGCTCGCCAGGTTAGTTGTAGCTCGTAAATAAGGAGTTAGACGGACCACTGTCTTCGCCGCACACAGCCGACTATACAAAGAAGGTACTAAAAATAATAAAAACGTGGAATACAAATGTGGCGGGAGAAATAATTATCCTCATTAAACACAGACGCGATAGAGCACGTAGCGCAGCTAGATTGCCCCGTCCCTCTCATCTTCATCAAAACGCTCCGAAATTAATTTTCTACCTTTAATATTAACATTATCAACTGGGAAAGCGTTAACTCAACAATTCATTTTAAAATATTTAAAACGTACAGTTTATCTCCATAAACAGCTAAAATTAAAGCTACCTCACCTGTAATACATTCACTACAAGCACAAGGCTCCAGATCCTCATTAAAAGCAATATTCTTGGAAAAGTTTCAAACAAAAGTGATAGGCCTAAGTAGAAGTGGATTTAGGGAGGAGGAAAGTCTTGCCTAAAGCGAGAAAGCAAGGTGTACGAGGTGTGGCTATTAAATAACGAGACTATTGCTGTAAAAACATTTTATTTTAAATTTATACATATTTAGTTAATATCACTAGTGCTGGAAGTCTTTTTCTGTGAGCTCCTGCATGAAGCGTGCCGCTTTTTCTTTCACAGCTTCAAAGGACTGAAATCCGTGTTCCTTTTGATGCAGATTTGACTTTTGGGGAACAGATCTAAAGTCACATGGGGCTAGGTCAGGCTAATAAGGGCGGATAACCTAAAACTGGGATGTTGTACTTGGATAGAAACGTCTTGCCAATGCAGTGTGAGCTGGCGCGTTGTCTTCTTGATGGAGAACCCCGTGACTTGTTCTTCCAACAAATCGGGTCGTTTTTTTCCTTACTCTTTTCACGGAGTTGAGCAAGCACCTCACCGGTAGTAATGTTGATTAATTATAATCGATATTTTCATCCGTTTTGGATGTGGAAGGGCGACCCGGGCGGTCATCATCTCTGACGTCTTCTCGGCCATCTTGGAAATGTTTGAACCACTCAGAAACTAACATTCATCGCCATAAACTTCTTTTAATAAAAGATAAGTTTCACTAGCGGTTTTATCAAGTTTTGATGTGAAATTTCACGACAATTCGTTCGCTCTACTACAATCTGTAGTATCATGTTTTCGCGTAAAACGAAACTAACACCTCTTACACAAACGACGGTTCCGGGTCAGACAGATTGTCTCTACAAAACACGTGAGACGCTGCAATCGAAAGAGGAAGGCTTTTACGCTGCACAACTGTAGGTCGTTAGCGATTTGGCGCTTGCATCGTTCTTCTGTAGTAGCATCAGTCTCGTTATTTAATTGCCAAAAATGGTAAATGAATTGTTAAACATTTTACTGTTCATTATTTTTGGTGACTGATTCCTAGTTTAAATAGGATGAAAAAATTAATACAAATTTCAGTCATGATATATTTTTATTATGCCGAGCTTTCGACCTAGGGACTAGGTCATCTTCAGGACCTGTGGAACATATTTACAGTGTGTCACAATTCCTAGTTTCCGTTAACTACTGAAGAAGACGGAGTATACACGTGGCCCCAGGGCCTTTCCTGGGGTGGCCTGTGGGCTTGTATCAAGTCTGCCATTCTCAGTGGAATTCCAGAATCATTTGGCTTTAAAAGACGGAAGTAGGAATTCCCCAAAATATATTCTTATTTTGGGTGAGAAATATCCAAAAATGTTTTGCTTTAAAAATTTTGGAGCTTTTATTTTTGGAGTACGTTTTTGTGTGAGCAACTATTTTCCATCTATGAAATTTAAATAAAAACGGCATACAGATCAAGATTGACTGGATAAACATCTTATCTACCTAAATGAAGATTGTCTGTTCTCAGTCTCTTGAATCCCAGATATTCGGAATACTAGGAAAATGTTTTGTAAATATGTTGTAGCCCGCGTGAATCTTGCCTGTTGCACCAAATGGCCAGTGGTTTAATTGAGTTTTTCAGCCCTTAGTTATTATTGCTTGGTTGACCAAAAAAAACTTGCCCACGGGCTCCGCGTTGCCGACCCCCTGAAATAAGAGAATGCTTTTGGTTTATTTCCTTGCCACATTTTGTTTCATTACTAGCTGAAACTTTAAAACAGTCTAAAAACTATCTTTAAACAGTCTGAAAACTATCAAAACATTTCAGATAGATTAGCTCCAGGTGTCCAAAATTAGCGGACAGTGCTTAATTTCTTTATATTAAAATAACTTTAGGTACTTTAGCGTCCTTAAGTTCGAGATTTTTGGAAAACAAAAAACCAAAAAAAAAATGATACCGAGGTTATGCGTACATTCCGCCAAAATATGCCTTTAATTATAAGTTTACTACAATTTTATAATTGGCAATTCAATACGTTCAAATTCGTAATTAATACAGCAAGTTTTAAGAAACTCGTTGAAGGCCATTTTTCTGGGATAGACACTATAGGACTCTCACCCTTCTATCCCAGAAATGTTTCCCGTAAAATATGGGTGATGGAACCACTTTTATACCTCTTTGATCCGCTTAGTGCTTTAGATGGTGAGATGGTATGGATAAAAATATGTTGATTTTTTTTTTTATCATTTAATCTTCTTTGAACAAACTTAGTACCTGATATACGACTATAAGAACACTTACCATTCACTAACGAACTTCAATCTAGCTTTATTCTGTACAAGTTAGAAAAATAATAAAATAGATTTAGCTAACACAGAATTTTGTCACTCGTGAAGCCTACAAGGCATCATACAGATAAAATGGCAATAGATGGGACGATTTGACTCTTCTACAGGATTCAAACATTTCAAATCAAACCAAAATATGATTTTCTTTAATCGATGAATAGATTGATTGATACTAACTAATGATTTTGTTTGAATAAAAACTCTAAATCACTAAATATTATTAAATCGCAGTACATCTTTTATGACCAACTAGGCGAACAAAGAAAAAGCCGTATGACTATAATTGTGGATTTGTTCTTATCGAAATAAAGAAAAGACAGATTGTCTTTAATCGATGAATAGATTGATTGATTCTAACTAATGATTTTGTTTGAATAAAAACTCTGAACCACTTAATATTATTACGAGGGTCGTTTGAGAAGTCCGTGCAAAAATAAAAACTACTTAATTTTTTGGGGTAAACCTTTTTTATTTTTCAACATAGTCTCCTTTTAGGCTTATACACTTTGTCCAACGCTGCTCTAGTTTGTTGATCCCTTCCGAATAATAGGATTTGTCCAAGTCTGAAAAATAGCCATTCGTTTCTGCAATCACCTCATCGTTTGAATAAAATCTTTTTTCCCGCCAGCCATTTCTTCATATTGGGGAAGAAATAGTAGTCCGAGGGAGCCAAGTCTGGAGAATGGGGGGGATGTGAAACGAGTTGGAACCCTATTTCCATTAATTTTGCGACCACAACTGCTGAGGTGTGAGCTGGTGCGTTGTCGTGATGGAAAAGGACTTTTTTGTGGGCCAATAATGGGCGTTTTTCTTGCAGCTCGGTTTTCAAACGGTCCAATAACTATGAATAATATGCACTTGTAATAGTTTTACCCTTTTCCAGATAGTCGATGAGGATTATTCCTTGCGAATCCCAAAAGACAGTCGCCATAATCTTTCCGGCCGAAGGAACGGTCTTCGCCTTTTTTGGCGCAGATTCCCCCTTGGTAACCCATTGTTTAGATTGTTCTTTGGTCTCAGGAGTGTAGTGATGTATTCATGTTTCATCCACAGTGACGAAACGACGCTTAAAGTCCTGCGGATTCTTCTGGAACAGCTGCAAACCGTCCTTGCAACACTTCACACGATTTCGTTTTTGGTCAAGCGTGAGCAATCGCGGCACCCATCTTGCGGATAGCTTTGTCATGTCCAAATGTTGATGCAAAATATTATGTACCCGTTCATTCGAGATGCCCACAGCACTAGCAATCTCACGCATCTTCACACTTCTGTCATCCATCACCATATCATGGATTTTATCAATGATTTCTGGAGTAGTAACCTCAACAGGGCGTCCAGAATAGACCGATCTGGCTGAAACTTGGTGTGTGTTCTTCCAAGAGATGCTACTAACTAAACATAACCTCGATACGCGCCAGTGGTGCTATCTCTCTGACTTTGCACGGACTTTTCAAACGACCCTCGTAGATCACAGTACACCTTTTATTACCAACTAGGCGAACAAAGAAAAAGCCGTATGACTTTAATTGTGGATTTGTTCTTATCGAAATAAAGAAAAGACAGATTGACTTTAATCGATGAATAGATTGATTGATTCTAACTAATGATTTTGTTTAAATAAAAACTCTGAACCACTTAATATTATTAGATCGCAGTACATCTTTTATGACCAACTAGGACAACAAAGAAAAAGCAGTGCGGCTATAATTGAGGATTTGATCTTATCGAAATAAAGAAAAGACAGATTGATTTTAATCGATGAATAGATTGATTGATTCTAATGATTTTGTTTAAATAAAAACTCTGAACCACTTAATATTATTAGATCGCAGTACATCTTTTATGACCAACTAGGACAACAAAGAAAAAGCAGTACGGCTATAATTGAGGATTTGTTCTTATCGAAATAAAGAAAAGACAGATTGATTTTAATCGATGAATAGATTGATTGATTCTAATGATTTTGTTTAAATAAAAACTCTGAACCACTTAATATTATTAGATCGCAGTACATCTTTTATGACCAACTAGGACAACAAAGGAAAAGCAGTACGGCTATAATTGAGGATTTGTTCTTATCGAAATAAAGAAAAGACAGATTGACTTTAATCGATGAAAAGATTGATTGATTCTAACTAATGATTTTGTTTTAATTTAACAGTCTCTGTTTCTTGTCTTTGCAAAGTTTATTAATATCTTCTTTCTCTGTTTTGTAAGTAAAATATCAGTTATTCCCTAAGACAATTTTCACTTTAGACCTTCTGATTGTCACACAGTAATACCTTCCTAGGGAAGGGATTAGCTATGCGGTTAGCGTATTGGATTCCCACGCGGAGGTCCCGGGTTTGAATCCAGCTGCCTAGCCCTTAGATTGGTCCCCTCCTAGGAGCTTCTTACTGCTCATTGTCCGGTGATGGGCAGTATTGTCTGTAACGAGAGAACGCAGGCTACCAGTACACTGAAAAAAGCTCCGGGCGCCATTAACCTGAGATGTTGACGCGCCTTAAATCATTTTAAAAAAAAACCTTGCTTAATGCGGGGACATAAGAAACACCAGTAACTTGATGTATCAAAACCCACGAATTTGATTTGATATGTTTGAATCATTTAATAGGAGCCTGTACTTTCAAAAAAAAATTTTTTTACCAAAGGCTGACGCTTTTCACAGCCACCTGCACATGCGCAGTTTACTATTCCCAATTACTGCTTGATGAGACTTGAGGCTTGAAAGGTTATCCTTACAGTTACCTCCAGGAAATTTGTCAGAGAAATAAGATGAGCTTTGGATAAACACACTGCCTTTTGTATTGAAAAATTATTAAATTTTAATGCTCTGTTACTGTCTAGTAGCGAGTTAACTTAGTTTGTCAATTCTGGACAAGCTCATTACTGCTTACTTGGATTTTTTGTTTTAAATATCAGATGCGTCAACATCTGAAGTCATTGACACACGGAGCGTTTTTCAGCATACATCCCAAACAGTGTAAAAAGCTCCTAGGGAATTAGAACCCTGAACTCTTGCATAGGAGTCCAGTGCACTAATCACTGAGCTCAATCCTTGCTTTTCTTGCTTTATTAGTATGATATACGGTCGGATGGAAATTAAAAATTAATTCTTACCGAAATGAAAAAAAATAAGTTGATAAAAAATATTGACACATCTATTTTTTTTAAGAAAGCTTGGTGGGAAATTTACACGTCATTTTCAAAAAATCATTTTCACATGTGCCAGGACTTCTATCAGGAAATTGAAAAATGTTATTGAAATATCACTGTTAAATTGAAATTTTTATAGAGGAATCCTTTTACAGCGAGAAATTTCCCTACATATACAGATGACCTATATTTTATAACCACGATACAAATGAGTATAATATTCGGACAAGTTCGTTAAGAAAACTTTTACCTATATAAAATTAAAGATTCATTTAGATCAGCGTTTCCCTCACTGTGGTACGCGAGTTGCTTACTGGTTGGTGGTACACGGAAAATAATCAATAATGGCGGACATAAAAAATTAAATAATAAAAATATCATAGACTCTGTTTTTTTTCTATAATTCATAAAAATTATTTTTTCTGCAACCATGCAGGGAAGTTCTCATTACTCAATTAAAATCAGCTGTGTAATGCCCAACTTCCCACACTAGTGGGGGGAAATTCCCATTAGTGTCACTTTCCGCACTAGTGTGTGGAAAAACTTTATTGTGCTTCCTTGATATAAGAAGTTTTGTTATTAACATAAATATTTTCTGTAAAACTTTAATAAGCTTATTTAACGTAACTAAATAATTAAAAAACGAATATTAAACAATAAAATAAAAATTGAAAGGAATATAGAAATAAAAATAATACTTTAATAAATTATTAGATACTTTTAATTATAACAGTTAAAAAGGTTATAGTGTTACCTCATAGAAATTTAAAATGGATTCTAGTGATTCCTGTTTAGAAAACACTCCTCCATCAATAAAAGAAACAGCAGAAAATGTAATAAGTAATGTAAATACGTAAGTAATGTAAATAATTGTAATATAACAATAAATGTTTATAATAAATAAATTACTTTTTGTAGACTGTAAAAATGAAATTTTTAATTTTTTTAGTTAATAAACTCTAGTGTAAAGTATTTTCCTCACAATCGGCAATTTGCACTTGCACTCGCCTCGCTTCGCTCGCTCGTGCGTGCAAACCCTGCCTCGCGTGAGGAAAAGTACTACTTTCAAAATTGTTAAATAAATAACTATTAATTAATAATATTACACAGTAAAGTTGTTAATATTGTACAGTAATAAGGTTAGTCTGTCTCAAGTTATAATAGCACGGAATTAAAATTGTCTTTCATGGAGTATTTTCCAAATCCCGAAAACGCAAATGATAATTAGATTTCAAATCCCTCCTATAAAGAAAATTTAGGAAAAACTACATCATTATCAATAAAAGATAAAGAAAATTTAATAGAATTATCATGTGACAGAACTTAAATGATAACTATGTTCAAAAATCAGCTTAAAGAGACTGAATTGTAATGAGTATGCTCTATCCAAGCAACATTAAATTTAATTGGTACTTACAGGTAGTTGAATGCTTAAAAGAAATTAATTTAGAAGATTTGGGCTCATTAGAATGCTTATATCAGAAACCAAATTTTTTTTAATAAAACAGGTAACATTTGCAATTAACTGATTTCAATAAAGTAAATAACTACGCTGCTTTTTATGTAAAGGAATTACAAAATGTTGGTCAACAATTCGAGGTGTGGCTATTAAATAACGAGACTATTGCTATAAAACATTTTATTTCAAAATGTATACATATTTAGTTATTATCACCTTCAATATACACCCCTCCCCTATCCCTACAACGCTCCATGCGAATTTACCATTGTTCGAAACAGTGCTGGAAGTATTTTTCTGTGAGCTCCTGTATGACGCGTGCCGCTTTTTCTTTCACAGCTTCATCGGACTGAAATCGTGTTCCTTTCAATGTAGATTTGACTTTGGGGGAACAGATAAAAGTCACACGGGGGCCAGGTCAGGCGAATAAGGGCGGATGGCCTAAAACTGGGATGTTGTACTTGGCTGGAAACGTCTTGTCAAGACAATGCAGTGTGAGCTGGCGCGTTTTTATGATGGAGAACCCCGTGACTTGTTATTGTTGATTAATTATAATCGATATTTTCATCCGTTTTAGACGTGGAAGGGCGACCCGGACGGTCATCATCTCCGACGCCTTCTCGGCCATCTTGGAAACGCTTGAACTACACAAAAAACTCGCGCACGTGATTAACATTTATCGCCATAAACTTCTTTTATTAAAAGATAAGTTTCAGTAGCGGTTTTACCCAGTTTCATGTGAAATTTCACGACAATTCGTTGCTCTACTGCATGTGGTAGTATTATGTTTTCAGCAAAACGAAACTAACACTTATTACACAAACGACGGTTCCGGTCAGACAGATTTCTCTACAAACACATGAGACGCTGCAATCGAAAGAGAAGGCTTTACGCTGCACAGCTGTCGGTCGTCAGGATTTGGCGCATGCATAGTTCTTCTGTAGTAGCATCAGTCTCGTTATTTAATAGCCACACCTCGTATTTAGATAAATTCATTTCTTTTCAAGTTTTATCAGCTGCCCAGTCTATGAAAGTGGGATTCTAACTCCATATGAACAAATATAATAATAGAAAAATATGTATGCAATTTTTAATTATTTAAAAAAAGTTTTAAAACTAAGATCTTACACTTTACAAAGTTTATAAGGTGAACATGAACTTGAACTATTCTGTAACAGATACATTGTATCTCTATACAAATAAAGATAATAATAGTAAAATAACCCACTCGGAATAATTTCACGAATTACTATCATTATTTACGAAACGGTACAATTTAGCATGATGTACTACCAAGTGGTACGCGAGCCAAAATAGATTACAGACTACTCAGATAAAAATAATCACGCTAGTGCATGTATCAATTAACTCTTTGGAGTTCGCCAGAAACAAAGCTCACACAACTACACAGTTATTGTTAAATTTGGGCTAGAAAATGTAAAACAAATGGCCACTAGGTTTTTAAAAGAATTAGGATCGAATCTTGTGGAGAATTTAGACGAAGATTTTTTTTTTTACATTAAAAATTTGCCTAATTGAATGGTGGCACTCGCTTAAGTTCACTAACCTGTGGAAATTAAGGAAGCTGTGCATCTGGACCATCACTCTGCAGCGCTATTAATGGCCTGCTGCGTGTTATAAAAGTTTTACACTGGTAAAACTTCTTTTTCTCGGCGTTCTCTTTGAACTAAAAGTGAAATAATGTCCCTGAATTTGCAAGATTCAAGACTATAAAGTTTCTTTCATATACAGGGTGACCAGAGTTATATGCTCCACCCACTTTTTTTTTAAAACGGCGAGAAATTTCGAAAAAATAGAAAACACGTATTTAATCATTTTTAGTCTAGTTTATTTTCAGTGATTGGCCCTAGGCATCATTAATATCAGTATCTATTTTTGAGCAGATATTGCAATTATTGCATTTAAAAAGCCTTGTAATCACAATGATTTGATTTGGAACAAAAATTCCTATGCTAAGAATAAGAAATGTTTAAAAAAATCATAAATATCTATATCTAAAATGCATTTTGAATTACGTGCTCTAAGAATAAACGAAGCCTTGAATGAACAAAGACTGGCGATTTATATAGCCTACTGCACTTGCGCAGATTTCTAGATTCTAGTTATGATTATTTGCTTGATAGTATTGGAAGTTAAAAGGATAGTATTTCATGAATACCTTCATGAATTGTTCAGAAAGATAAAGCGCGCATTAATCACATTATCGTTTTGAACTGAAAACCTTTGTTCATCAATTCTGGACAAGCATAATTGTTTCATTTCATTGCTTTCATTATTTGTTTGAAAATTAGTTCTTGCTGAATTTTTATATTATTTTTTGTACGGCAGAGATCATGGCTCTAATTGAAATAGCAAAAAAAATTGAAAGAACACTTTATTAGGTACTCCATCTTTCTTTATTCGCCATAAAAAATTATCCAATCAATCAAGAGTACTAGGAGATCTACTTATAATCTCGCTTTTTGATAGGTAATCCATACGTCACTTGCAAAAATAGTCTTGATATGTACAAACAATATCCTGTATTTCTGTCGAGAAATTGAAAAATATTATTTAGATTTTACTGCCGAAAATGTTATTAGAGCATTCCTCTGCAGTGAGGCATTTTCTAATTTCTTCTCTTGTCCTGTATTTAGCATGATACAGATAAGTCTGATATTCCGAGCAGTTCGTTAGGAGAAGTTTTATCGATATAAAGTTGAAGTTTCAGCCCGGCTACAGCCTTCCCAAATAAAACATCCACGCTACGCTATTGCTTAGTACTAGAGCACTAATCTAATTCTCTAATGGGCTACGAACAATAAGCAAAAGACCAAAGCAATTGTTATTAGCTCCAACTCTCTCCTCAAATCATTGGCTCCTCTTCCTAATCTTTTCCTCTGTAATATCCAAATAAAATATTCTTCCTCAGTGAAGAACCACGGTATCACTTTTGACCAAAAATCTTTCCTGGTTTTGTCCAATAACAAAATTCTCAATATCTTGGAATGTACCTGAACAGACAGAGAAACTAAACGATGCTGAAAACTTTGCACAAAAATAGCCGAACAGGCATCTCAAAGTTCAACATAAACAACAATCTTATACCTACTATTACTAAGACCGATCTACTAAGCCAGGGAATGTCAAACTCAATTTAAACCCGGGCCAATTGGTGCTGCAGGCTAGATTCACGTGGGCCACATCACATTTACAAAGCTTGTTGAATTTATATTCTGAAGTGAGGATTCAACAATCTGGATAGAATAATTATAACGCTTTATAAATATATTTATAAACCGGAAATTATTCTTTTCTTACCCGAAACTTGGCCAGCGATTTCCTCAGATACAGAGAGCAGTTGATAACCTCCTGGCTAACCTGGCTTATGTGCCAGAGGAGGCACCTTTAAAGGTGCTGCACAAGTTGAGTAAAGTGCATTATTTGATAAATTAAAGGAATAAGTTTGATCCTTTACATGAAAGATATTGATCACTTAAATATGTGGTTTCCAATTTTTTTTTGGTAATTAAACGCAACTCTCCCAAAATTTCCAAATAATTATTAAACCTTCTGGTTTGTAACAGATGTAAAATTAATTTTTAGCCATTTTGTGTATGCTTGAGAACATCTAAAGCTCTTAACATTTGATTTTTCTTAGAAAAATCACTCGGAAAACTACTTATTTCCTGATATTAAGAAAAATACTAGCTTTACTGCCGTGGCAATATTTTCAGTAGAAAGGGGATGAAAAAATACATAAAAATGACCTATCGCGTGCTCTTCTTTCTCTTTGATAACTAGTTAAAAAATTGAAATATGATTAATAAATACCAGATTTTGAAATGGTCTAGCACGTTTAATTTTAAAGATATCGAATTGCGATTTCCGGTTTCTTTCATAACTTTTTATACTCTTTAAAAGTGTGTATATGAAAGTGGGGGTCAACTGCAAACCCTCACTTTTGGTCACGCGTCTGCCGCGTATGCGCTCAGGAATCTAAAATCAAGTCACATATACTGAAACTAGAGGAGACGGGCAACAAATTTTTCCTCTACCATTTTTTGCTCAGATTAACCGTTTAAGCATGAAATGCATTTGAGCCGTCTTAAAATGAACACCCTGTATAATTGTATTTATAAAACTAAAATTATTCTTTTTTTACCCGAAACTTGGCCAGCGATTTCCTCGTACAAGTTTTGCTATATCTGGATTCAAAGAGAACGTAAAGATATATTTCGGGGAATTCCTACTATTTTTTGTCTTTTAAAACCGGAATCATTCTGGAATACTCCATTTAGAGTGGCAGACATATCGCTTCCAAACTTAGTCAGCGTGTTTATAGTACAAGCCCGCAGGCCTCCAGGTAAGGCCACTGGGCCACGTGTATACTCCGTCTTCAGTAGCTAAAGGGTTAACGAGAGAGGGGCATTGTGTGGTACGGTAGTGCCCGACTCTTCTAAGCGCTATTTCCTTCATAACAATTTTTCTCTATTTTCATTTTATTTCAGAACAAATTGGGCCACAAAAAAGCGAGTTTGACGCCACTGTACTAAACATTCCAATTCTTTACGTATCCATTCATTGATATCAAAACTGCTTCAAAAAATTATTCTGTGTACTAAATCGAACTGGCTATAATTCTTTTTTGTAAATGATCTAGCAACATCTCATTTTCTTAAATAGCATTCGTGTTCAGTAGGTCGCCCTAATTCTTTAGTTTTACAGCTTTTGTCTTCCGCACAACCTGGTAATATTGCAAGGCGATTGAAGAGTAACGACTTCTTCATCTATACGTACCATGACAGTGAAATTGTGAGCAAGGTAATGGAGTGGCACCAAATGGTGCCTTCTCCAATCCAACATTCCGATGTGGTTCAACATTTATTGTATTGACTTGTTGGGAGAATTGCTAAGTTTCATTAAAAGAATAAAACAAATCAAAAAGATTGGTCAAAAACAGGATGCGTCTGTGATTGTAGTAAGCAGGACGTCCAGAGTCCTGAAAGTATTTGAAAAGCGGCAATGAATCCAGTAAATTTAATAATAAATCAAATTATTTGAAACCGTATCAGAGCGTTAGAGGTGGTGGACATAAATTAAACACTGATGTTGGGCTGTACCAACAGACAGAACGGCCATTAGCCTACTCCGCAAACAGTGGCTAATCCCTACATTAGCTCTGGCAAGCCTGCGTTTATAGAAGATACTTGCTGATCCCTTAGCACTATCTAAAAATCCACATTCAATTTTAAAATCTAACAAAAACGTTGTGGAGTCCAAGGGTCATTTGGTCTTCAGGTCTTCAGCAATGAGCAAGCAATTTGTCCCTACTATTCTGTTCAATGACTCTTCTAAACCGTTACCATTTTACTCAACCGTTTTTCTCAAAAACGCTTCTAATGTACTAATTTTAAATAAAAGGTGTTCATTTAAAGACGGCTCTGAGCTAAAAATTGTAGAGGAAAAATTTGTTGCCCGTCACCTCTACTTTCAGAATATGTGACTTGATTTTAGATACCTGCCCGCATACGCGGCAGACGCGCGTCTAAAATTAAGGATTTGCAGTTGACCCCTATTTTCATATACACAGTTTTAAAGAGTATAAAAAGTTATGAAAGAAACCGGAAACCGCAATTCGATATCTTTAAAATTAAAGGTGCTAGTCCATTTCAAAATCTGATATTTATTAATATTTCAATTTTTTAACTTGTTATCAAAGAGAAAGAAGAGCACGCGATGGGTCATTTTTATGTATTTTTCATCCCCTTTCTACTGAAAGTACTGCCAAGGCAGTAAAGCTAGTATTTTTCTTAGTATCGGGAAATAAGTAGTTTTCCGAGTGATTTTTCTAAGAAAAATCAAATGTTAAGAGCTTTAGATGTTCTCAAGCATACACAAAATGGCTAAAAATTAATTTTACATCTGTTACAAACAAGAAGGTTTAATAATTTTTTGATTAACAAAAAAATTGGAAACCTCCTGCCACATATTTAAGTGATCAATATCTTTCATGTAAAGGATCAAACTTATTCCTTAATTTATCAAATAAGGCACTTAACGCAGCTTGTGCCTTCAAAGGTGCCTCCTCAGGCTCGCAAGCCAGTTTAGCCAGGAGGTTATCAGTTGCTCTCTGTATCTGCGGAGGCACCTCTCTGTGATATATATGTATATATCGGTTCATGCGTTTAGGCGCTTCGTTGTTTACAAAAAAAGGTAACAAGACGAAGATGAAGAAGTAGAACAATTTTTGAAAATGCCGATTTTTGCTCATTTTCAGCAACTTTTTTGTCAAAATCTATTAGATCTGGGTTGTTGCAAAAAAATTAAAGTTATAAAGGAAGATTTGCCCTATATTTTAAAGAAAATTTGAGAATTTTATCTTTTATAGAAAAAGAGAAAAAAATTGACTAAATTGGGTATTTTTTAACGTTACAGTTTTTTCGTGCACTTTTTGACGATCAACCCTTATACAACTGTTCTACCGGACAGTTTAATTACACAGATTTTTCCAATAATGTCTTACAATTACTGACAACTCGAATGTGCACTGGGCAATAGTTTAAAATAAGACAGAGCTATCAGAATATTGTTTATGTTTAAAGGATAGAGATTTTAATAAAAGGTAATGTCATTTCAAACTAATGTTTGTCTAATAAACAGAGTCTAATGGTCATTAAATATAGTAAAGTTTGTAAAACGATAATGTTTGTTCCAGTCACTAATTATTACTGAGTACTTAACAATGCAGTGGTACCATCTGGCCGAACTAACAATAGGTGCAGTCCAGTCGATACATTTTAAAGATCCTTTAAGTGATTGGTTCAATAAGAGACGGGGTATCTACATTACAAATGAAGTCCGCCATAACCTCTCCGCCTAACAGCTCTGTACCAGCAAGACTAAGCACTACATAATCTAATGCACATACTTTCTTAAAACTTAAACGTTTTACTAAATCTTTACCTCTCTACTAAGTTTTATTTTATTTTTAAGGCGCAACAACATCTGAACTTATTGGCGGCCGGAGCTTTTTCAAGACAATATTCTTTCGTTACAGACATCATTGTCCATTATTGGACAGTGAGCAATAAGAAACTACTAGTAAGAGAAAAATCTAAAGGCTAGCAGCTGGATTCGAATCCAGATTCTCCCCTAATAGAGTCCAGTACACACTAACCACTGAAACTAATTCCTTCCCAATTCCGTTATTGTTACAGATTCAAAATTTTTGCGTAAACAACCATTTTACTCTTACCTAATTGTCAAGATTTCAATTTTGTAATTCCATTTAAAAGGTTTTCAAATTTCCAAACATGATTATTTCTTATTAACTTATGCAGTTCTTTAAACTTTAAACACAAAATGGGAAATGAAAATACGTCAGAACTTATTGTCATTTCTCGCTCAGATCTAAAAAAAAACGTAACTTTCTCGAAAAGATGCTCAAATAAAAATTATAGCGCAATTTGTAACCTCTGACTTCCATATTTTAAGAAACCCTACTTTAAAATTGAAAAGAGTTTTCAATGAATTTAAACAACTTGATAAACTAACACTGTAGAGTGCTCGTGAACACGTTTTCTAGCAAAACAAACGTAATTTCTCATACGAAGATATTAAGAATCCTGGAAAATGATATACCGTTAGAAAGCCCATTAGACAAGGAAACTTTTATAGAAAAAGTACCAGCACCTAGGTCTGGATAATGATCACATAAGGGCCTAATGAGTTTTCTTAAAAAATTTCGATTACTTTTATTTTTCCAGTATTCGGAGAAAGATTGAGGCTGTTTGGAGAATAACTTATGCTTCGAAATGGTATCAGTTTTATAGAAAATTTATCTGTCTTTCTAACCGTGTCATCAGAATCGAATTCGGATTAAAACTTTCTGAGTAATAACATTTTTATTGGTAAAAAAAAGTAATGATTTTAGAAAAAAAAAATCTTTAAAGTGACGTCACTCAAGAACAGTGGAAAATATGAAGTTGGCCAATACGCCATTGAACTCCACTTTAGATGTACTACAACACAGTAGGCCTATGGACAATACTTACTGGTTCACCCTGTATATTAGTTGTTAAAACCAATTTTAAGTAAAATTGCAAAATTAACTGCCGATGGATATCTTCGTCATAAACAGATAACTGGTTGACATGTAATTCAAAATTAGAAGTTAAAAGGGAAATTGGCCTATTGGATATACCACTTTAAAAATAAGAATTATTTAGTTTTTTATTCGACCAGGTTGAATAATATTGAAGTCGACTGTATTTTTTAGTACAAACTTTTTAGTTTCGAGAAATCTTAATTTATGTAAACTGAGGCTACAGAAAGTTTTATGAGCAGATTTTTCTGCTTATGTTGGTATAATTGAAATTAGAACTAAGCTTTGAGAAAGCAGGTGGTAGGGGTTAGAGGGAAGGTAATTCTTGAAGCCGCAAGAAGTTTAGCTTCGACAAAGAGGCCAGGCCAAGGCTTTACAGAAAGTTCTGTGGCTTGAATAGCAGCAGAACAAGAGCTTCTCCCATTTCTACTTATTAGAGATAAATGGGTCTGATTTGAACAGTGCCCGGGTATTATAGCATGGGGTTCTATACTCGATAATAGTGTGACTTTCAGCATTGTGTGCGTTCTCACGGGCGGAGCACCATTAATTCTATATAGAGACAATAATGGCTTATTGACGCAAACAAAACCAGTAATAAATAATGGCCGCTAATATGAACCGAGTGGAAGCTAAATCTGTAGCCTACCGTTAGCTCTGGCCATCATTCTAACCTACTGCTAAAAAATAGCTCTGTCAAAACATTACAATACCACCTACAGTATAAAGAGCTAATTCTCATGTGAACACTAGCACAAATTTCTTTTTACTCCAATATAATTAAATGATAAATCTCCTTACAGCCGTTTAGTTTCCCTCATACAGAAATTGGTCGTATACGAGGTGTGGCTATTAAATAACGAGACTGATGCTGCTAGAGAAGTACTATGCATGCACCAAATTCGTAAAGCCTTTTCTTTCAATTGCAGCGTCTCACGTGTTTGTAGAGAAAATCTGTCTGACCGGAACCGTCCGTTTGTGTAAGAGGTGTTTAGTTTCGTTTTGCCGAAAACATGATTACTACACATTGTAGTAGAGCAACGAATTGTCGTGAAATTTTACATGAAACTTGGTAAAACCGTTACTGAAACTTATCTTTTATTTAAAAGAAGTTTTTGAGTGGTTCAAGAGTTTCCAAGATGGCCGAGAAGACGTCGGAGATGATGACCGCCTGGGTCGCCCTTTCACGTCCAAAACGTATAAAAATATCGATTACAATTAATCAACATTACTACCGTGAGGTTCTTGCTCAACTCCTGCTGAAAGAGTAAGGAAAAAAACTACCCGATTAGTGGAAGAACAAGTCACGGGGTTCTCCATCAAGACAAACGTGCCAGCTCACACTGCCATTGTCTGTCAAGACGTTTCTAGCCAAGTACAACATCCCAGTTTTAGGCCATTCGCCCTTATTCGCCTGAGACCTGGTCCCATGTGACTTTTAAACTGTTCCCCAAAGTCAAATCTGCATTAAAAGGAACACATTTTCAGTCCGTTGAAGCTGTGAAAGAAAAAGCGGCACGCGTCATATGCAGGAGCTCACAGAAAAAGACTTCCAGCACTGTTTCGAACAATAGTAAATTCGCATGGAGCGTTGTAGGGATAGGGGAGGGGTGTATATTGAAGGTGATAATAACTAAATATGTATAAATTTAAAATAAAATGTTTTATAGCAATAGTCTCGTTATTTAATAGCTACACCTCGTAGTTACTTAAAAAGTTACTGGGTTGGTACCCACTATAAATACAACTAGTCACTTGCCTCATCTACAGGGTCTTTTGCATACCCTTTAATCTTTGCTGCAGCCAACAATTCAAAAACCACTTTGGCTAATCCTTTACTGTTTCAGCATCCTCCCTTCTTTAAGGACACTATAGTTGTAAGGTTGAGGCCCTTCTTTTTTGGGTTTCTGCAGGCTTGAGACTGTTTGGGACATCATGAGATTCATTTGATTGGACAGGCAAGGTTTTATTAGCGAGATTGAGACCTAGTCAAAGGATATCCAAATTTCCTCTTAGGCTACCGCTTAATTAACACTGTATTGCCAATGCTAGAACTTAGTCAGTTATTTTATTACCAATGTGGAGTCATATTGACTCCATAATTTATTTTTATCTTTTTTTATATTGATTTCAATTTTAATAATTAAATTTGCATTAAAGGATGAGAAAGAATAGGAATTAAGAACGAAAAACCAAAATTTTGTCCACAAATCGGCTTTAACATTTCACGCAGAAGGAATTAACTTCAACTTAGGATCGCAGTAATTTCAGTATTTTCTAGAACCCTGCTTGACTGCCTTCTGATCAGGGACTTTTTCATTTTTTTAATTACATTCACTATTTTCTCAATTTCTGTGCGCAGTTGACACGGATCGGAAATTCCCCAATTCGATGCAAGTTTTTGCTACAATTCGGACAGAAAATCAATTCACGAAAGAGGCTTTTTTTTTGCCTTGATACTTTCTATGAAAATTTTGTAAATTTATCAAATAAGCATTTAGGCAATAATATGGAGTCAAGTTAATGACAGAAAATCTACTTATATTACCAATCAGGAGTCAAAATGACTCCAATATATACACGTGTAATGCCAATCTGGAGTCAAAATGACTCTTATGATTCAAGTAAACTAATCTTCTTCTTCTTCTTCTTCTTCTTAAATGGCGCTACAACTCATGAAGAGTCTTGGGCAGCCGCCCTCCAGTTACGGAATCTAAGCATTGCCAAAGCATCTCTTGCCACCCAGTCTTGCCATCGCGTTCTTGGTCTGCCTACCCTCCAGGGACCCTTTTTCGCTGCCCTCCATAATTTTTTTGGGTATTTCTTCATCCCCCCATCCTTGCCACGTGCCCTCCTGCCAATCGCAGTCTTCCGAGTTTTATAATTTTGAAGATATCCGGTTCCTTGAACAAAGCATATACCTCCCGGTTTTTCCTGATCCTCCAGTTCTGTCCATCACGTACAGGGCCATAAATTCTACGGAGAACCTTCCACTCGAATACCGCCAAGGACCGCTCATCTACTTTTGATATGGTCCATGGTTCGGAGCCGTATATAAGCACTGGCCGGATCAACGTCTTGCACATTTGAATTTTCGTGCTAAGCTTGCTTTTGATGTACTTTACTAGGCCAAAATAGCACCTATTCGCGGCCATAATTCTTCTTTTAATTTTCAGGCTCTCTTGATTTTCACTACTAACTTGGGACCCTAGATAGCAAAACTCGTTAACCGTCTCGAATTTGTAGTGCGCAATCGTCAGCTGCTGTTCCTGCCAGTAAACTAATCTGCAAAAAAGGAAACTAAGAATTCCACGGTCTTCAGCTCGTGACTATCAAATGGTGAGAGAGTGGGGATAGCATATCTAAGAGCATTTTGGGATAGCTATGAGATGTGGGGAAACATTCCTATTTTTGTTTTAGTCAAATTGACTCCGGATTGGCAATGCAGTGTTAAAAATTTTTTCTGTAACTTAACTAATTCACAGTAAATTAAGAAAATAAATTTGGCGTAAAGATGGAGTTGTTGTTTTTATTTTGACCGAATCTCTCGTTATTTCAATCCTAAATATTAATAGTTTCATATAAAATAACGTTGTTTGAGGTGCCGATAGTGTTAGCAGTGAAGCTCAAACGGTTTGAAGAATAATGAAACAACTGAAAGTTAGCCATACTGCAATATTATGGTCGGTTTAAAGCGGCTGGAAAGGTGTAAAAAAAAATTCAAAAGGTAGGTGGCTTATAATTTCAACGATCGGCAAAAATGGTCACGTTGTTACGCTTCAAACTTTCCTCTAGAATAAGGAGGCACAGCAATGCAAGAAGCTAGTTGTCCAGGGACAAGGCGGAAGGCGGGTTATGGAAAGGAAATTCAAGAAGGAAACAAACTTCAGAGTTCAAAATAAACTTGGGCGCCTCGTAATAACTTTTTTTTTTGTTTTTTATGAGGGTCAAATTTACGAAATCCCGTAAAATAATAATTTCGCTTTATGATGGACAGCAATAGCGTAAAATATTTTATATTAATAATAAAAACAATAATAATAAACTGAATTACAAAAAATAATAATAATAATTAAAACTGTCCGGTAGGACAGTTGTATAAGGGTTGATCGCCAAAAAATGCACGAAAAAGCGTAACATTGAAAAACACCCAACTTTGACAATTTTTTTTCTCTTTTTCTATAAAAGATAAAATTCCCAAAATTTTCTTTAAAATATAGGGAAAATCCTTTATGACTGTAATATTTTTGCAACAACCCAGATCTAATAGATTTCGAGAAAAAAAGTTGCCAAAAATGAGCAAAAACGGCATTTTTTTCAAAAATCTTTCTTCTTGTTATTGCTGTTGTTGTTACCTTTTTTCTCTACTAGGTAGCGCCTAAACGCGCTAACCGATTTTCATGAATGAGGTGTCATTCGATTCGGAAATTTATGTAGATTTGCCATTTTTGGGGTCTCAAAGCTGTAAATTGAATAGGAGGGGAGTTAGTCCCGTGTATTTGAGGCCCCCCTCCAAAATTATTATTACTAATTACTCTGTAAATCTTAGCCCGATTTTGATAAAATTTGGCAGGATGAAAGGGGTTAGGGCTCTTCTACGTACCATTAAAGCGACGTTCTGGTTCTTACACCTATTAAGGGGAAGTTTTGCAGTCATTTAAAATTATCGTTTCGTGAATCTATTTTCTTGAATGAATGGTTTAAAAAGTGTTGTAGATTTGCAGTTTTATAGGTCTCTTTGCTGTGTATCTTTAGTAGAGGAGTTTACCCCACGCAGGTCAGGCCCTCTCTAAAACCATCAACCCTTATACTTAACTTTTAAAACTGTAAGTTTTTGTTAATAAGTAATAATAGTAACAGAGAGGAGCCTTACATACATGGGGCTATCACCTCTTCCATTGCATATACAGCGTCTAGTTCCCCAAAAGGCATTTCTACATAAAATTTCAAATCGAATGACATCTTATTCGTGAAAATCGGTTAGCGCGTTTAGGCGCTACCTAGTAGAGAAAAAAGGTAACATCAACAAGAACAAGAAGAAAGATTTTTGAAAAAAATGCCGTTTTTGCTCATTTTTGGCAACTTTTTTTCTCGAAATCTATTAGATCTGGGTTGTTGCAAAAATATTACAGTCATAAAGGATTTTCCCTATATTTTAAAGAAAATTTTGGGAATTTTATCTTTTATAGAAAAAGAGAAAAAAAATTGTCAAAGTTGGGTGTTTTTCAATGTTACGCTTTTTCGTGCATTTTTTGGCAATCAACCCTTATACAACTGTCCTACCGGACAGTTTTAATAAACTGAATTACAAAAAAATAATAATAATAAGTGAATGAAGCCAATAGTTGGGTTTGAAATTCTCAATTCAAAATAGAAAACAAGTATGTCCAAACCACGCTTAGCTGTAGAACCCATCAAGTATTTTCTTTGATGAATCTAATTCTTTCAACTATGTTTTATTTAAACTATATTCTAACGCTAATCAAGGAAAAAAAGAAAATTCAGGAATTACCTTCTGAGATTTCCTTCAACTAAAAAACTTAGAACATGTAAAACAGGCGGTGTCAAACTCGCGGCCCCCGAGGTAATTTTTTTGTGGCCCACTTTGTCCAGAAATAAAATGAAAATAAAGAAAAATTGTTATAAAGGAAATAGCGCTTAGAAGAGTCGGAGCACTACCGTATCACACAATGCCCCTCTCTCGTTAACCCTTTAGCTACTGAAGACGGAGTATACACGTGGCCCAGTGGCCTTACCTGGAGGCCTGCAGGCTTGTACTATAAACACGCTGACTCAGTTAGGAAGCGATATGTCTGCCACTCTAAATGGAGTATTCCAGAATGATTCGGATTTTTTAAAAGACAAAAAGAAGTAGGAATTCCCAAATTATCGGGTTGGTAAATAAGTTCGTTCGGTTTTTATTTTGGTACAGATTAATTCCGATTTTCTTTTTTTTATTCTCGGCGCAAGCGCAGAACTCGATTGTTCATTTGAAAGATTATGTTAAGCTTAACCTTTCTATGGATTTCGGTTTAACAAACATTACTATTGTGCTTGCTGCTTAGCTGTAAAGATGGAAGAAAATAAAGTGCATTTTCGTCATATTTTGCTCTATTATTTTAAAAAGGGCAAACGAGCTGCAGAGGCTCATAAAAAGATATGTTGTGTTTATGGTGATGATGCCCTAACAGAATGTGTCTGCCAAAAGTGGTTTGTCAATTTCTGTTCTGGAGATTTTGACATTAATGATGCGCCCCGCTTCGGTCACCCGACTGAGATTATTTCAGATGATGTCAAGAGCGTAATTGATAAAGATACATGCCAATCGGTGAGAGAGAGAGCAATAGCACTTAAACATATCCTATACGAGCTCCAAAAATCATTTACGCCGGCTGGGATACGTTTCTCGGCTCAATTTTTGGGTACTGCATGAATTAACCGACGCCAACTTAGCCACTCGCATATCCATTTGCGATTCGCTGCGGAAACGTCAAGAAAATGCCCTATTTTTAAAGCGGATGGTAACGGAAGATGAAAAATGGATCGTCTACGATAATGTAGTGCGTAAAAGATCATGGAAGCACTGCAGTGAGCCGCCGCAAACAAGCTCGAAGGCGGAATTGCATCCGAAGAAGATTATGCTCTCCGTATGGTGGGATTATAAAGGTATCATCTATTACGAGCTGTTACCGTCAGGCAAAACAATTGATTCAACCGCATACTGCTAGCAGTTAACCAAACTGGACCATGCAATCCGCACAAAACGTCCTGAATTGGCAAATCGCAAAGGTGCCGTCTCCCAACACGACGACGCCAGACCGTATGCGTCATTGACCACTCGGAATAAACTGCTGAGATGTTTTGCCTCATCCTCCTTATTCACCGGACCTGGCACCTTCTAATTATCATTTATTCTGATAGTTGAAGAACTCCATGAACAGAAAAACTTTCGATAAAGAAAAGACTGTCAAAAAACATTTTGATTGGTTTTTCGACGATAAGCCACAGACGTTCAACGAACGTGGTATAATGAAGTTGGTGGAAAGATGGCAAGAAGTTATCAGTAAGAATGGTCAATATATAATTGATTACAATTTATTCTGTGTATCAAAAAAATTGTTATTTATTCCACCGAATAAACCAACGAACTTATTTGCCAACCCTTCTCAGTCTTTGAATCCAGATAAAGCAAAACTTGTACGAGGAAATCGCTGGCCAAGTTTCGGGTAAGAAAAGAATAATTTCCGGTTTATAAATATATTTATAAAGCGTTATAATTATTCTATCCATATTGTTGAATCCTCACTTCAGAATATAAATTCAACAAGCTTTGTAAATGTGATGTGGCTTACGTGAATCTAGCCTGTAGCACCAATTGGCCCGGGTTTAAATTGAGTTTGACATCCCCTGGTTTAGTAGATCGGTCG
Source organism: Rhodnius prolixus (assembly GCF_049639745.1). Lineage (NCBI taxonomy): Eukaryota > Metazoa > Arthropoda > Insecta > Hemiptera > Reduviidae > Rhodnius > Rhodnius prolixus. The sequence continues at coordinate 333,046 of NW_027411618.1, forward strand.
TAGTAATGGTAAAATTGTTGTTTATGTCGAACTTTGAGATGCTTGTTCGGCTATTTTTGTGCAAAGTTTTCAGCATCTTTTAGTTTTTCTGTCTGTTCAGGTACATTCCAAGATATTGGGAATTTTGTTATTGGACAAAACCAGGAAAGATTTTTGGTCAAAAGTGATACCGTGGTTCTTCATTGAGGAAGAATATTTTATTTGGATATTACAGAGGAAAAGATTAGGAAGTGGAGCCAATGATTTGAGGAGAGAGTTGGAGCTAATAACAATTGCTTTGGTTTTTTGCTTATTGTTCGTAGCCCATTAGAGAATTAGATTAGTGCTCTAGTACTAAGCAATAGCGTAGCGTGGATGTTTTATTTGGGAAGGCTGTAGCCGGGCTGAAACTTCAACTTTATATCGATAAAACTTCTCCTAACGAACTGCTCAGAATATCAGACTTATCTGTATCATGCTAAATACAGGATAAGAGAAGAAATTAGAAAATGCCTCACTGCAGAGGAATGCTCTAATAACATTTTCGGCAGTAAAATCTAAATAATATTTTTCAATTTCTCGACAGAAATACAGGATATTGTTTGTACATATCAAGACTGTTTTTGCAAGTGACGTATGGATTACCTATCAAAAAGCGAGATTATAAGTAGATCTCTTAGTACTCTTGATTGATTGGATAATTTTTTATGGCGAATAAAGAAAGATGGAGTACCTAATAAAGTGTTCTTTCAATTTTTTTTGCTATTTCAATTAGAGCCATGATCTCTGCCGTACAAAAAATAATATAAAAATTCAGCAAGAACTAATGCCTGTAGCGCGCTCGCTTGAGTCTTAATCTTAATTTTAATGAGAATATGAAAATAAATTTTAAAATTAAAATGACATTTTAGTTTTATAGATTCAAATCATTTAAATAATTGCGAGAATTTTTAGTGTTAGAACCCTCCTCAAGGGAACCATTTTGCTACGTCACTTCCCCCCCCCCCATATCTGATAGAAACGTTATTGGGACATGCGGACTCAGGGGATCATTTAGAGGTATATTTTCTCGATGAGAACACAAATTAGAAAATTTGACAGCGTCGCTTAACTAGCTATTTTCTAGTTGTATGTGTGGAATTAATAGGAATGGGCCTTCCAGACAGCTGGGTTGAAGTGTGACTTCATCGGTGACAATGAGGCCTCAAGTAATCCCCTTTGAAATTCGGTTAATCTTCTACAGGGAGAGAGATCAATTCAATCATCCTAATGGAGCCGGTGCAGACTGGGTCAAGACTTGCCAATAGAACTTATTGAAGAAACGTAACGCGCATCGGTTATGAATATTGGATAGAGGCTTCTCCAAATATTAGATTATAACTTTTCACCATTTACAGGAATTAGTTAGTAAAAGGAAGGAATTAGATTCCCAGTTGAGAGCTAATATTTGGTGCGCTCCGTCAATTCCATGGCATTGCAACTCGTTGCAAGTGAGCCATCATTAATTAAAGCGCAGATTTATTGACTGCACACATTGTACTGCAAGTTTTAGTATGAGCAATGACCAAGCGTGCAAAGCCTTGAATTTGGAGAACAACGCAATCATTACAGCTTCGCTCTAACATTTCAATACCACTTTTGTAGAACGATTTATCTTTTGCCTCAAAATAGGCCTCAGTTTCAGCGATAACCTCTTCATTCGAGCGAAATTACTTACCGGCGAGCATTTTTTTTAAAGTCTGCGAACAGCCAGTAGTCGCTGGGAGCCAAATCTAGCGAATACGGTGGATGTGGGAGCAATTTGAAGTTCAATTCATGTAGTTTTGCCATTGTTTTGATTGACTTGTGACACGGTGCGTTGTCTTGATGAAACAAAACGGTGCCATATGCGGTCGTTTCTTTGCAATTTCGGCCTTCAAACGCTCCAATAACGCTATATAATATTCACTGTTGATGGTATTTCCCTTCTCAAGATAGTCGATGAATATTACACCACGCACATCCCAAAATACCGAGGCCATAACCCTTCCAGCCGATTGTTGTGCTTTCGGCCGCTTTGGACGAGCTTCACCAGTTGCTGTCCACTCAGATGAAGATCGTTTTGATTCCGGAGTGAAGTGATGGATCCATGTTTCATCCATTGTCACATATCGACGCAAAAATTCCGGTTTGTTACGTTTAAACATGGCCAAACACTGCTCAGAATCATCAACACGTTCTTGTTTTTGGTCAACAGTGAGCAAACGCGGCACCCACTTTGAACAGAGCTTTCTCATAGTCAAATGCTCATGCAGTATAAAACCAAAACGTTCTTTTGATATCTTTACGATGTCAGCTAACTCTCGCAACTTCACTTTTCGATCATTCAAAACGATTTTGTGGATTTTTTTTATGTTTTCTGTTGTTATCGCCTCATTTGGACGTCCACTGCGTTCTGCGTCATCTACGACCACGTTTGAAGTCAGCAAACCAACGTTTTATTGTTGTTTCTGATGGAGCAGAGTCCCCATAACACTTTTCAAGCCATTGCTTCGCTTGAACGGTATTTTTTCCCATCAAGAAGCAGCGTAAAATTAAAACAAGAAATTGTTTTTGATCCATTGTTTTGAAAATAACAAAAGTAGCGTCACTCTTAGCGCAATAACTCACAAACTAATGAATAGAATATCATGAAATTTTAACAGCTGTCTTTTGAAGGTTAGTACTAACTGAAAAAGTGGTGAATGCAATAAAACTAGCGCCATCTATGTGTTAGGACCGGGACTTTTCAGCACATGTGTTACATACACTCTCATTTGCCTGGCATGTGGAGATACCTCCTAACAAGGACCCCCCCTGATCCAGCATAACTACGGACCAAATTATCCAAAATATACAAGGACTCTTTGCATGTAACCTTGAAACAAACGACTGATTGGTCACAAAACTGAAGAATTCACAGATCGAAAAGAAATCATCTAGTTTTTAGTGATGTCCTTGAGGCTGCGAAAGCCTGGGATCTAAGGAGTTGAAGGCACAGATTTCTCTCGTCAGTTTTCCAGGCTGAAATTTGAAATGTTATTAAATCCTGCGCAGAGGGTACTGTGTAGTATTCACGGGGCCTGAACCCTTTTTTGCGGCCATCCAAGAATTGAGGTTTGGAGAGGCCAGATTTAAGGGGAAAAAGTTGGTTATTCAGCTATTTGCCTAAACATACTGCGGCCATTACTCCAGATGGACTATTTGGATGATCCTAGGGCTCTTTCACTGGCCATTATTAGATAGACCCATCACATGGGCTTGGCGGTGGACAGGTTCTCTGTCAGGAATAATATGATTGGCACGTGTTGTGCCAATTGTGAAAGGCTAGTTTGGGCTCAGGGTTTGGCTCTTCGGTGGAGGAAAATCCATGTCATCATACATAGCCTAGGTTCCTCTCAACAGACGCCTAAGTCTAGGAAACCAGACAGAACTGGAGACAGTGCTCTAGTTAGCGGGAGCCACAATAGACCCCCTCTGGGCTGCCGTAGCGTAGGCTTTCTTACTCGAAGAATCTAACTTACGCATGTAATTTTTAATTATTGAGTTTGTGATCAATGTACTAATCTCTTAGAAAATATACATTAGAAAGAAGGGTATTAGTAGTTGATTTATGGCTACATAGATACCTCAAAATAAATGAGCCAAAAAAAATAAAGTACATACCCAAAAAAAGGGGTTAGTATATGGGGCAGAGGAGGATGAGGTTGAACTTAGATTTAATTTCGAAAGATAGAGATACAATCTGTACTGCGGACAGCTACATTTGTAGACACCGTTGCACTATTAGGGGCGATATTTTAATATTTAACTGTCTAATAAATATCTTCCGAGTGAGTTGCCATAATAGATTGTGTCCAGAAGCTGGTTCTGCACCAGGGAACGCCTGTAATCCCACCTCTCCTCTATTTATGGCCTTCTCTATTATTACCAGGAGAGCAACTCATCAAGTATTTCGAGAAATTTACTTTCTCAACACGATTTCTTTACAATTATTACAATTCTTTTTCTTTTTTTTTTTCATTTTTCTTACCAGGTTAAAAATTTGGGAGGTTACAGCTTAAGATACGAGTTATTATTATTATTTTATACAGTCGAACCTCTCAATAACGTACACTGGCGGGGGAAAGCAAAGTGGCCGCTGTTTGGAGGTGGTCGTTAGAAGGAGGTAGGCAAGTTTCATAATGAAAAAATATGTTTTTTTTTCCAAAAATCTATTTCAAAAATTGTTTATTATTAATAGATTTAAAAACGTGCATAATTGCATAATTATTTAGCTACATGATATGCTTCAAATTTTTCTTAATTATCCAAAAAAATTATCAAAAAACTACATATTATTGACTTAATTAATAATTTTTATAATAATCATCACATTTATTCATAACAATAATAATTTATGGTAAAATTATCATCATACTATCATCTATTATTAGAAAAATAGAACAAACCTTTCGGCAAAGTTGACAATGGCTCGTTTTGGTTTTTGCAAAATCTTCTAAACACATTTATTTTCTCTTATAGAGTTAAACCACTTTCGTTTGGAAGACATATCGGAAAAAAAATAATATTGTTCGTCCAAAGTAATATTGAAAAATGGAATTAAAATGGTACAAGATGTATGGAGCTTATATAGGAAACTTTAGGAAAAACCAGAAAAAAAAAAAAGCAAAAACATGAGAGGGGATAATTATTTTTATCACCGCATCAAACGAACTTTTTTAATAATAAGGAGGTCGTTGGTGGGAGGTGAAACATTTAATCCGTTCTCCAAAATCCAATGTCCCGCGGTCGCTGTGTAGAGTGTCCGTTAGCCGGAGGTTCTTTTATATAGAAAGTGTATAGGGGTAAAACGGGGAAATCCAAAAACTGCCCGTAAATGGAGATGGTCGCTAGTGAGAGTGTCCTTTACGGGAGGCTCGTCTGTTATGAGTCTTATGCAAATTTGAAATTTCTATTAATTAGGCAAGATAAGTATTATTTTTTTTTTATTTATTTATTTAATGAATTTTAAGGCACGTCAACAACTAAGATTATTGGCGCCCGGAGCTTTTTACAGCGTACTGCCGGCCTCTGGACAGAGTTCTCTCGTTACAGACAACACTGTACATCACCGAAGCTCCTAGGAAGAGCCGGGTACGAACCCGGGATCTCCGCGTGCGAGTCTAATACGCCTTTCCTACGAGGGTCGTTTGAAAAGTCCGTGCAAAAATAAAAACTACTTAATTTTTTGGGGTAAACCTTTTTTATTTTTCAACATAGTCTCCTTTTAGGCTTATACACTTCGTCCAACGCTGCTCTAGTTTGTTGATCCCTTCCGAATAATAGGATTTGTCCAAGTCTGAAAAATAGCCATTCGTTTCTGCAATCATCTCTCGTTTGAATAAAATCTTTTTCCCGCCAGCCATTTCTTCATATTGGGGAACAAATAGTAATTCGAGGGAGCCAAGTCTGGAGAATAGGGGGGATGTGAAACGAGTTGGAACCCTATTTCCATTAATTTTGCGACCACAACTGCTGAGGTGTGAGCTGGTGCGTTGTCGTGATGGAAAAGGACTTTTTTGTGGGCCAATCGTGGCCGTTTTTCTTGCAGCTCGGTTTTCAAACGGTCCAACAATAACGATGAATAATATGCACCTGTAATAGTTTTACCCTTTTCCAGATAGTCGATGAGGATTATTCCTTGCGAATCCCAAAAGACAGTCGCCATAATCTTTCCGGCCGAAGGAACGGGCTTCGCCTTTTTTGGCGCAGATTCCCCCTTGGTAACCCATTGTTTAGATTGTTCTTTGGTCTCAGGAGTGTAGTGATGTATCCATGTTTCATCCACAGTGACGAAACGACGCTTAAAGTCCTGCGGATTCTTCTGGAACAGCTGCAAACCGTCCTTGCAACACTTCACACGATTTCGTTTTTGGTCAAGCGTGAGCAATCGCGGCACCCATCTTGCGGATAGCTTTGGCATGTCCAAATGTTGATGCAAAATATTATTTACCCGTTCATTCGAGATGCCCACAGCACTAGCCATCTCATGCACCTTCACTCTTCTGCCATCCATCACCATACCATGGATTTTATCAATGATTTCTGGAGTAGTAACCTCAACAGGGCGTCCAGAACGTTCAGCGTCACTTGTGCCCATATGGCCAATCCGAAAATTTTGAAACCACTTATAAACTGTTCTAAGCGAAGGTGCAGAGTCACCATAATGTTTATCAAGCTTCTCTTTAGTCTCCTGAGGCGTTTTGCCTTTCATAAAGTAGTGTTTAATCAACACACGAAATTCTTTTTCGTCAATTTTTTGAAAATCACTCGACTTCCTCGATTCAAACGAATGCCAAACACAAAGAAATAGACCGATCTGGCTGAAACTTGGTGTGTGTTCTTCCAAGAGATGCTACTAACTAAACATAACCTCGATACGTGCCAGTGGTGCTATCTCTCTGACTTTGCACGGACTTTTCAAACGATCCTCGTATACCTATAGTATTATTATAAGGCGAATAAATGTAATAAAAATTTTAATAAAATTAAACTAGAATTCCTGTTTGCTTAAACCAAAATATATGTATTAAATCTAAACACATATGTTCCAATCACATAGGTTGTAATGAATGACAATAGAGGGCACAAGCTAAGAAGTCTGGTGGAATTATTTGTCTGCCTTTTTCGTAATCCGTATTATATTATACATCGTTACCCTGTTCAACACCCCTAACGGATAATCCTTTATTTATAGATTGTCTTACTAAAACCTTCGCCAAATATCTTATGTGAACACTCAAACCATTTTCTCTCACCGAAGTTTAAATTAATAAAATTCTTTCTTAAATTAAGTTTAAGTTTCTTGCTACTTAAAATTTTGCACTAAAAACTAGTTGAATAAGTTGAACTTGTTGAACAGCAAAAATTTAGACAGTGAAATGCCCATATTGTCAGCCAAAAAGCGTATTTAGTAAGGTGGTTATTTTTGAACACCAAATTTTAGAAAATTACATAAATTTAATATTTTACTTACATATTAACAGTGGCGTAGCTCTTTTTTCTCTCGTCTCTTTTCTTAAGGTCCCAAAGTTGGGCCTAACCCTAAATATGTTTTGAAAAAATAAAAAAAAAAATTGCTTTCATTAGGATGAAAAAAGTAATTGCCATTTCAGTCGAGTAAAATTTATTTTGCCGAGCTTTCAACCTAGGGACTAGGTCATCTTCAGGGCTGTGGAACATATTTACAGATTGTGAACAATGTTAGAAATTATATACATAATCTAAGACAGAAAGCAGTTTAAATTTCAAAACAGACACAAATAATTTAAACAACATATACGCAAACTTACTACAAAATACTTGAAAATTGGCAACACTGACTTCCACACAACCTAACACATATCACACACAGACCGATCACACTCAGAGTCCATGAACAGACAAGACAGAAGACACACCAACCCTGTAATGTAAAATATTACTTTGTAAACTAGGTAAATAATTTTTTGTAAATTTTGTTACATTATACATATTCATTTCAATAGAATCATTGTTAACAAACTGTAAATATGTTCCACAGCTCTGAAGATGACCTAGTCACTAGGTCGAAAGCTCGGCAGAATAAATGTATCACGACTGAAAACTGGCATTTACGACATTTGGGGGTACCCAAAAAAAACCGGAATTATTTTTTAAAAGCTATTTATTTACAAATTTTTTACAGAACAACCTTATCCCCTTCAAAATACTCTCCATTACAACTAATACATTTGTCCCACCGGTGCTTCCACTGTTCGAAACATTTTTTGTAGTCATCTTTAGAAATGGCTGACAGCTCCTTCTTCGTTTTTTTCTTGACCTCTTCAATGTTGTCAAATCGGTGACCTTTCATGCCCTTTTTCATGCGTGGAAATAAGAAAAAGTCGCACAGAGCCAGGTCAGGCGAGTAAGGTGCGTGGGGCAGCGGAACCATGCCATTTTTAGCCAAAAACTGTGTAACAGAGATGGCTGTGTGTGCAGGTGCATTGTCGTGGTGGAAGAACCAGTCTCCTGTTTGCCACAAATCGGGTCTTTTTTGGCGAACACTATTGCGCAATCTTTTCAAAACTTCCAAATACAAGGTTTGATTGACGGTCTGACCTGGGGGGGACAAACTCTGAATGGACTACGCCTTTGGCATCAAAAAAGCAAATCAGCATTGTTTTGATGTTTGACTTGACTTGACGACATTTTTTTGGTCGGGGTGAAGATGACGTCTTCCATTGGCTCGACTGTTGCTTTGTTTCTGAGTCATAACCATAGCACCATGACTCATCACCAGTAATGAACCTTTGACAGAAAGTCTGGATCAGTTTCAAGCTGTTGTTTCAAAGCACGACATGTTTCAACTCGGTGTTCTTTTTGATTGTCAGTCAGAACTCGAGGAACAAACTTGGCAGCAACCCTTTTCATCCCCAAATCTTCCGTTAAAATTCGCTGAACCGAGCTCCAAGATAACCCACTACTCTCTGACAGTTGATCAATTGTCTGTCGACGGTCTGTGAACACCAGCTCTCGAATTTTTTCAACATTTTCGTCGATTCGGGCAGTTGATGGACGTCCAGAACGAGGTTTGTCATCAATCGACATGTCGCCATTTTTAAACCGAGTAAACCACTCGTATACTTGAGTTTTTCCCATAGCGTCATCTTTGTAAGCTGTTTTCAACATTAAAACACTTTCAGCAGCATTTTTGCCGAGTAGAAAACAAAATTTCAGAGCTGCACGTTGCCATCATAAACGTAAATTTGCCATCATAAAAAACGAAAAAAGAACAAAACAGCGCTGGTAAAAACAATCACTGCAGATGAACAGAACAAGCCAGGCAGACAACACAGGCAGGACTGAACTGGCAAGGAATTGCGCTATACACGTCTAGCGGCAGAAATGCGTACTACATAATGCGGCAACGCAATTCCGGTTATTTTTGGGTACCCCCTCGTATTTTTTCATCGTATTGAAACTATGAATCAGTCACCAATAAGAATGAACAACAATTGCTTTCATTATTGTGTTACGAATATCTATAGTTTAATACTGCTTCATTTTTATAATTTAAGGCGCGTTAACATCTAAGGTCGAAGCCTCAAGCTTTTTTTAGTACACACTGCTCTCATGACAGTGTTCTCTCGTTACAGACAACCATCACCGGTCAGTGTGCCGTTAGAAGCCCCTTAAAGGAGGGCCTTGATCCCGAGATCGCCACGTCTGAATCCAGTATACGCTAACTACTGAGATAATCCCCCTTTTCTAGAATACAGCTTGAAATTTCTCAGGAAAAGAAGGGTATTGGCAGAAAAATGAGACATCCTTTAATCATACTATCAATTTTAGATGAAAATTTTTTGTATAGAATGTATAGAAAGTCCATTAGACAAGGAAACTTTTATAAAAAGTGCCAGCACCTAGGTCTGATAATGATCACGTAAGGGTCTAATGAGTTTTCTTCAAAAATTTCGATTACTTTTATTTTTCCAGCATTTGGAGGAAGATTGAGGCTGATTGGAGAATAACTTATGCTTCAAAATAGTGTCAATTTTTAGAAAAAATTTCTGTCTTTCTAACCGTATCATCAGAATCGAATTCGGACTAAAACTTTCTGAGTAATAACATTTTTATTGGAAAAAAGTAATGATTTTAGAAAAAAACTTTAAAGTGACGTCACTCAAGAACAGAGGAAAATAAGAAGTTGGCCAAACGTCATTGAACTCCACTTTAGATGTACTACACACAGTAGGCCTATGGACAATACTTACTGGTTCACCCTGTGTAGTCTCTGTTCATAGTCTCAATGCATTCTTGGTACATTCTTGACGCTTGGATATTTGAATGTATTGTGGCTGCATCATAAAATATCAATGCGAAAAACGGAACGGGAAAAATGGTAACTTATTTGTGGGTTACCGCTTCTTATGTGTTATATGGTAAGCTGGAGAATGAACATTTAGTTCTTACTGAAATAATTGTATTATTTGGGTATAACAGAGATTTTGGCTTCCTTTGAACGAAGTAGAATCTCCGTCTTTCTTCAAATCCTAAAAAAATAATGATAATAATGCTTAATGGAAGGGATTAGCTATGCGGTTAGCGTATTGGACTTCCACGCGGAGGTCCCGGGTTCGAATCCAGCTGCTGACCCTTAGATTTTCTCTTCCAAGGAGCTTCTTACAGCTCACTGTCCATGTGATGGACAGTGTTGTCTGTAACGAGAGAACACTGTCCGCCGGAGGCCGGCAGTGCACTGAAAAAAGCTCCGGGCGCCAATAACCTTAGATGTTGACGCGCCTTAAATCATAAAAAATAAAAAATAAAATAAAATAATGCTTAGTTCAACTATTAAATTCTATTTTGTGATGCACGATAGAAAAATTACGTCTTTTTTTGAAAAAAAACTTTTCATATGTGCATAACATTTCCCGAATCTCTGTCAAGAAAATGAAAAATATTATTTAATTTTCTCAGTTGAATAAATATTTTTGCAGGAAGTGCTTCCATAATGAGGCAACATGTTCTATACAGATAAATACGATATTCTGTGGAGTTTGTTAGGTGAAGATTTTAATTGATATAAAACTGGAGTAGATTCAACCCGGCTACATCCTTTCTCCGAAAAAATAACCAGAGTAGCAAAAATAACTCTACGCTACTGCATATTATTATTATTATTATTTTTAATAAATCTTTATCATAAATATGTTTAATAAACTAAGGATTCAAAATTGGCGAGGAATTGGTCCAAATAAAAAACAACAACTCGTCTTTTTGCCAACGTTTCGATAAATATATTGTCTTCTTCAGGGGCCTGGATATTACAAATATATAAAATATAAACAATTTAGAGAATCAGGAACATAGAAAATCAGTAAAAAATTCAGTAATATAAAAATAAAAAAAGTAAAATACAATAAATTCGTTATAATTATTGAAAACTTACGTGGCTATGCGGGTTGGTTGAGTTACAGAAAACTAAGAGATACTTATATACAGATATAGCGGGACTTACACGGGAATTTTGGTAATTACAATGGGACAGATACAATAGACTAATTACAATGTTCAATTTGACAAAAGAGTACATAAGATAGATATTGGGAAATTTCTTTTAATACAAAAACGTTAAAGACAAACATAGCAAAAACCAGAAAACCCTTTATGAACTAAATACCATAAGAACCAAATGATTAGAAGTAAATTTAAAAAACACAGCAACAATTATGTACCGAAGTTATAGATATCTATTTATTTTTTAATGATAAAATTGTAGCAATTGGCTAAATTCGACGTGTCTGTTCTAAAGTTTACCGTGTTATTTTGTTTCACTATGTGGCACATTTCTAGAAAATTACTGCTTTGTACTGGTTCTTTTCCCTATCGAGTACTGTCACATTCTGGAAGTCAAAATTGTGTTTATTTTCAATGTGATGTCTAAGTAGCGCGATGGAACTGTCGTCTTATTGTATTTTACTTTATTTTTATATTACTGATTCTCTAGATTCTTTGTATTTTTGTATTTGTAATATCCAAGCCCTGAAGAAGACAATATATTTGTCGAAACGTTGGCAAAAAGATGAGTTGTTATTTTTAATTGGACCGATTCCTTGCCAATCTTGAATCCTTAGTTTAATAATTTACGGCCACGAAGCCTATATATTCATATATTTATAATAAATACAGATAATGAAGTGCCAATGTACCTTTATAACAATGGTATGTGGAAAGCTTAAGATTTAAAGGACAAAGAATGCAGGGTAAAAAGGAGAGGAAAAACCTGCAGCTAGTGTAGAAAGTTAGAGAAGTATGTGTTTAATTCTTTTGTGTCCTGTAGGGTATAGAAGGATCTGTAGGAGGTTATATCGCGGCACAGTGGATTAGAGGGACAGTCTAGGATGGAAAGGAGGTTTTGGAAATAGGAGTGTACGAGGATAATGGATTCAGTCTCCGTCGTTAAGTCTGATGAAATTTGTCCTGCGTTGTCCTAGAATTTCTTGATGTTGCTACTACAAGTCCAAAGCTCCAGGCGGAGCAGGCGTAGAGCAACATCGGCCAAAATTCTTTCTCCTGGACACCCAACATATGGTCATTTTCTTTTTACTGTGTCCGAGTGACCTGAAAATGTGTTTTCTCGGAGGAAAACTCTTCTAAAAAATTATTATTTTGCCATTAAAACTGTCCGGTAGGACAGTTGTATAAGGGTTGACCATCAAAAACTGCACGAAAAAGCGTAACGTTGAAAAACACCCAACTTTGACAATTTTTTTCTCTTTTTCTAAAAAAGATAAAATTCCCAAATTTTCTTTAAAATATAGGGCAAACCCTCCTTTATAGCTGCAATATTTTTGCAACAACCCAAATCTAATAGGTATCGAGAAAAAAGTTGCCAAAAATGAGCAAAAACGGCATTTTCAGAAAATGTTCTTGTTCTTCTTGTTCTTGTTGTTACCTTTTTTGTAAACAACGTAGCGTCTAAACGCGTGAACCGATTTTCATGAATGAGGTGTCATTCGATTTGGAATTTTATGTAGATGTGCTTTTTGGTGGTCTCGACGCTGTACATCAAATGGGGGAGGAGTTAGCCCCCTTAATGTAAGGCCTCCTCCAAAATTATTATTACTAATTACTCTGTAAATCTTGGCCCGATTTTGTTAAAATTTGGTAGGATGATAGGGTTAGGGCTCCCCTACGTAACATTAAAGCGGCGATCAGCTCTTACACTTGTTAAGGGGAAGTATAGCAATCGTTTCAAATTACCGACACGTGAACCGATTTTCATGAATGAAGTGTCATTCGAATCAAAATTTTGTACAGATTTGCACTGTAAAACTCTCGATGCTGTCCCTATTAAGGAGGGGAGTTTGCCCCACCAAGTAAGGCCCTTTCTAAAACTATTATAACCAATATTTCTGTAACGCTTAGTCCGATTTTGATAAAATTCAGCTCGAATAAGTGGTTAAAGCTCCTCTACGTTGCTGATGCTCTTGCACCTACTAAGAGGAAGTACTGCAATCGTTTAAATTATCAAAGAGTGAACCTATTTAAATCAATGAATTGTCGTTCGATTAAAAAATCTTTGCCTCTTTGCCTTTTAGGGAGAAGTACTGTAATCGCAGTTTATTTTTCTTGCTCCTCTTAAAAGGAAGTACTGAAATCGCAGTTTAATTTTGCTATTTACGTACAAATACCTTCCTATTTTATTCAAAACGCTTTCTAAAAAAAATTGTTATTGAGGATGGTTTGGGGACCGCAACTATAATCATTCTTTAAAAAGATCTCTCCAGTGGTAGTTACGGTTCCGATTTAACACCTTATCAGGTTATAATGATAGAATAGCTTATTCCAAATTTTAAAAAAATCTGTAAAGCAGACGTAACTTTGCAAATAGACAAAAAGGAAAATCTATCCAAAAGGTACAAAAATCTCCTTAACAAAAACTTACAGTTTTAAAAGTTAAGTATAAGGGTTGATTAAACGCTAAAAGGTACACAAATCAGCAGTACCCAACATTTCATTAATACTTCATTGATATTATTTAAGCAATTTTACTGCATTAACTTTTCCTTCACATTTTTTAGAATTTATTAGATGTCACAGACCCTTATGCTGGCCAGTTCATTCATAATATTATTTTGTTACAATTATGATAAAATGTATATTATATCTTCGTAATTAAATAGGTACTTTATTTTAACTCTATTCCAAATTATTCTTCTGATTTATCTTTAATATGACCTTTATTCTGAAGTTGTACATATACATGCATGTTAAAGTAGAAAAAGACTAAGTTTAAAAAGGCTACTGTTTAAATTTGAATCATGGACGATTTAAAACAATATTTCAGTCTTGAATTCGTCTTACCGAAATATTCGTGAGCACAAATAACACACAGTTAATAACAAGTAGATTGTTCAACAATATTTACTCATTTCTCAATTGTAATTTAATTTAGTCCCCCTAATTTTACTTATAGTAAAATACTGGAATAATTAGCTGCCCTAAAAATATGCATATCTTATTTACTTTATATTACATATATACAACATTGTGGGATGAATACCTAGATTGAGATTGTAATTGAAGAAAACTATATTATTTGCGATAAAGCCTGATTATTTATTACCTATTATTACAAACGTTTGACCACTACATAAAATAACAATTACTTTAATCGAAGAATGAACTTAAACCGACGATTTTTATTTAAAAATAAAAATAAATAAATAAAATCATTGATGTATGTTGGTGTAAGCATTTTTTAAAAAACGTTTATGAATTTTTTAGCCTCATATTTTATTTTTTATTTTTTATAACGTTTTCTTTTTAACCTGTGATTAATAGTTTGATTATTATAGATAAATAGATATTACAGTCAATCTAAGTTAAATGGTGTGCTACTTGAGTAAATATTTTGTAGATGAAAATGGCCAGCATAAGGGTCTGTGACATCTAATAAATTCTAAAAAATGTGAAGGAAAAGTTAATGCAGTAAAATTGCTTACATAATATCAATGAAGTATTAATGAAATGTTGGGTACTGCTGATTTGTGTACCTTTTAGCGTTTAATCAACCCTTATACTTAACTTTTAAAACTGTAAGTTTTTGTTAAGGATAATTTAGATATATATTATAAGCTGTTAACAATATAATTCAAACATAAAAGGTAATTGTTGAATCTCAGATGCATTTCTGCTGAAGATAGTTGAATTTTGTTAGAAAAGGTTAGAGACGAAAGGAAAGTTGGGCCGACTGAAACAATACTCACATTATACTGAACAAAAGGGAACTTAACTACCAGACACGGACTGATAAGGGTCAGCAATGTAAGGGTGTACTTGTGGGAAAGTTAAAGGCAAATTGTAGAGCTGACATCAGATATACCTTGGGATCGACTTTTGGTAAAACTGCGAGATATGGAACTAGTAGAGTTTATTTGCAGTTCCTTTAGTTGAACCGTTATTCTCAACAATCTCTTAAATAAACCAGCATTTCCCAACCTTTTTTTTAGCTTATATTTCGTGAAATTTGTTATTCTACTAGTGTATTATTTTATTATTATTATCTTTATTTGTATAGAGATACAATTTATCTGTTACAAAGGAGTTTAAGTTCATATTCACTTTATAAACTTTGTAAAGTGTAAGATCTTAGTTTTAAAACTTTTTTTAATTAATTAAAAATTGCGTACATATTTTCCTCTTCAAAATTATTAATTAATTTACAAAGTTCTTCTTTAGGATTATTATATTTGTGCCCAAATCTTCTAAACTAATTTATTTTAAGCATTCAACTACCTGTAAGTACCAATTAAATTTAATAGGATGAAAAAATAATTGCCATTTCAGTCGTAAAACATTTTTTCTGCCGAGCTTTCGACCTAAGGATTAGATCATCTTCAGGGCTGTGGAACATGTTAAATCAGAAACCAACACATGTTAGTTGGGTCATGTTAAATCAGAAACCAACACACAAAAAAGGAAAGTGCTAGAAATGATATACATATCGTAAGACAGAAAACAGTTTAAATTTCAAAACAGACACGAACAATTTAAACAACATATACGCAAACTTACTACAAAATACTTGACAATTGGCAACACTGACTTCCACACAACCGAACATATATCACACACAGACTGTTCCCACTCAGTCCATGAACAAACAAGACAGAAGACACACCAATCCTGTAATATAAAAATATTACTTTATAAACCAGTTGGGGTGGTGGCATACGTGTTTTCCCAGCCAATGAGCGGCAGGTGGGAGCAAGACAGGCGGAGTTGGAGTGTGACAGAAGGTTGGAGGAGGGCGGTCCCAGTTGAGGTGGTGGCAGTATGTTTTCTCCAGCCAATGAACATCAGGAGGGCGTGGAAACTTATGCTCAGAGAGTTGGAGGAGGGCAGTCCCAGTTGGAGGGAGGCACGCAGTTAAAAGGAGGCAGACACAGCTGGAGAAGTCAGTTTTTAAGGAGTTCTTAATGAGTTGTTAATCAGTTTTAATCAGTTAGTTTTGAGTGAGTCTTGGAGAGACGTTAGTTTGGAGAGACACTTTAGAAGTGATAGTTTTTGAGAGAGTCAGTGTTACGGAGTGCTTCAGTGGTAGCTAGTTGGGCAATTAGTCAGTTGATGATTAGAGCTGTGTTAGTGCAGCTGAGACTAGTGCAATTCGGTGCAGTGCGGACCAGGGGTCAGTCGTGGAACAGTTTTGTGGCGTTACGTAGTGAGTAAGTAACAGTAAACTGTTGTGACTGTTGTAAATGGTGACTGTAATGAATAGCGTTAGTTGCTAGTAAATGTTCATGTTAGTTAATGTTAATGTGTGAATAAATCAGGTTATTACTTACAACTTTAGCGAGTTTTATTATTTATCAAACCCACATATTATTTAAAGTAACTAGTGGCAGGCACTAGTTGTGTAAGTAAAGTTCTTTCTTAGTAAAAGGACAAGAAAAAACTTTACAATATTCTCTCGTATATCTTGAGACAGACTAACCTTTATTACTGTACAATATTAACAACTTTACTGTATAATATTATTAATTAAAATAATTTTTATGTATTTTATAAGAAATCCCAGCTGCTGGCATTTAAATTTTCTCTTCCTTGGAGCTCCTTATAGTTCACACTGTCCAATGATGGACAGTGTTGTCTGTAACAAGAGAACTGATTTAGAAGGACCCCAAAATATCGATTTTGGATGTACGGGGGATAATGGATGCAGTCTCCGAGCAGAGTCAATTTTAGTGCGTCGAGTAGAGTCTGTCGCTAAGTCTGACGAAATTTTTTTCTATGTTGTCCTGGAGTTTCTTGATGTTGCTGCTACAAGTCCAGGCTCCAGGCGTAGAGCAACATCGGCCAAAATTCTTTTTTTAAAGGAAATGAAGCCATACATTAAACTGGAAATTTTCGGTTCAAATTCAAAAAAATCGAGACTCTTCACTAAAGTAAATTCTCGAGTTATAATAGAGTTAGTGTAAGTTTAAAAAAAAAAAATGCAAAATTACAAATGCGATTTGGATAAAAGAGATATTAATAATGAGTTGAGTTGTATACTAGTCTATAAAATTGTTATTGAATGTATGATTGTTGTGGTGCACTATTAATTATGCACGATGCATGTACCTGCATGAGAGGACAGCTGCTACTGACACATGCAGCTCGTTTGCTCTTTATATTTAAACAGTGGCCAAAATAATTTAGTTGGTATTTGTGATTAATATCTCTTTGATAATCTAGTTAGATTTTCTTGCCTGTATTTTGGGAAATGAATTACCTGCTAGTAGCAATACATTGGCTAATAATTAGATTTGCTTGCCGTTAGTGGGAATTGATCAGTGAGTGAATGTGTAATGCATTAACTCGCAGCCTTTCTAGCTTATCAGCAATGTCAGCCCTTGTTATACGCGAACTGGATAATGGTCTTCAGTACCAAATTTTATGGGACGCCCCGAGTAACCGTCAATTAAAGTTGATTTTTTGTTTTATTTTTCGCACGCATATTTGGCTTAAATTTCAAGCAATAAATGTAATTTGAATTGATAAATCCAAGACCATCGTGTGAGAACCAGAAAATAAATGCAGTTGTAATGTTTAATTATTTATTGAACCCATTTTGTAATTTACCTCATCTCTTGTCTCTTGAATCTGCGCTCCTGGTGATCAAATGGGGAAGTTGTTTTGGTAAAGTTTTGGGTCAAAATCGTCAAACTGATCGGGTACATTTGGACTGCAATGTATTATCGCCAATAGTAAAACATTCTTCCGATATTTACTCTCTGCCTGAGACAGGCGAAGGAGTTCATTAAAGGCTATTCGCCGAGGCTGACTGCAGAATTAATCAGTCAAGACCGTGTGGGGCTATAAGGATGATTGTAGGCCTATTATTAACAGGCCACTGCAGGCTCAGGAAACACATGCATCGCATGGGCCTGGCAGATGGCTAGCCACTGTAGGTTCTGTCCAGGAAGAGGAGGAAACGGGCATTGCATGTGTTGTGTTAGTGTGAGGGGCTCGTCTGGGCTAAGGATGTTACTTCTTGGGGAAGGAAAAAACCAAGGCCTGGAGAGCTTTACCCAAGAGTCGCTCTCCAGCATTAAGAGTCTGATTAATAGGACATTCCTCTGACTACAAAAATGTTATTTGTAACGCAAAGATCAAAAATAATAATAATTGAAGATTTTAAAACATGTAGTGTAATGTAATGGTTGTGGGTGAATCAGGATAAATTTGTTTTATCATCAAATAAAAGCAATCATCACATCATTTTAATGCACACAGTATGCAAGACTTCTTGACCTATGATTACGGTAAGAATATCTTGCCAGGATGTTGATCTAGTGATCCAGAGCGTGGCTTTGTAACTGGGAGATCCCCAGTTTGAATCCCGTGTATGCAGTCATTCTTAAAAAAAAAAACAATACTTTTTTTAATAAAATGTTTTCATACACAGGATTCAAACTGGGGATCTCCCAGTTACAAAGCCACGCTCTGGATCACTAGATCAACATCCTGGCAAGATATTCTTACCGTAATCATAGGTCAAGAAGTCTTGCATACTGGGTGCATTAAAATGATATGATGATTGCTTTTATTTGATGATAAAACAAATTTATCCTGATTCACCCACAACCATTACATTACACTTCATGTTTTAAAATCTTCAATTATTATTATTTATTTACTTTGCGTCACCAATAACAATTTTTTTGCAGTCAGAGGACCTCCCCAAAACGCGTGTATTTCTGGTGGAAAATTAATATTGAAAACCGTTCACGAATAGAAAAAATTGTAACTTTGATATTAAATATCTCAACAAATATTACGGTTATCGAAATGGGGTCAACGTCATTTTTCACAGTATTTCATGTAGTTTTCATAATCGTTGTCAAAACCAATGGTCCTTATGTAACCCTAATCAGGTTTTTTAGCCGTAACTCCGCCAAAAATAAAGATACAACATCGGGGGTGGAAAATTTGAAAACTAGACCCAGAAAAACATACTAGTTTACTTCGTGGGTTTTTTAGAAATTTTGCTTTCCTAAAAAGTTATTAGCGATTGGTGCGTTTTAAATGGAACACCCTGTATATCAACAACTCGTATAACTTTTATTTAAAATATTTAAAACGAAATTTCAATTTTGGTGGATAGATTTTCTGTTACGTGACATTTTTTTTTTTTGTTAATAATATACGGTCCTACCTTTTGTGCACTGTTAAGAGTGTTATAGAATAAGCTGTATGTAGCGGGTGGCTAAAGGAGATTTAGGAATTTTCGAACAATGGCCAGCAGCCATATTCAAGAGTAACCAATTTCCTTCATTCAGATGCAGTTACTCTTCATAGTCATCCGATTAGCCACTTTTCATATTCATAATGGTGTACTTAGTTTAGCCCGGTTTAGTAATTTAATTATAAGTAACTTAGTAATATTTTAAGTAACTTATTTCCAAGATCCTTTTCCAACTATTTTGTTCTTACGAGGGTCGTTTGAAAAGTCCGTGCAGAGTCAGACAGGTAGCACTACTGGCGCGTATCGAGGTTATGTTTAGTTAGTAGCATCTCTTGGAAGAACACACACCAAATTTCAGCCAGATCGGTCAATTTCTTTGTGTTTGGCATTCGTTTGAATCGAGGAAGTCGAGTGATTTTCAAAAAATGGACGAAAAAGAATTTCGTGTGTTGATTAAACACTACTTTATGAAAGGCAAAACGCCTCAGGAGACTAAAGAGAAGCTTGATAAACATTATGGTGACTCTGCACCTTCGATTAGAACAGTTTATAAATGGTTTCAAAATTTTCGGAGTGGCCATTTGGGCACAAGTGACGCTGAACGTTCTGGACGCCCTGTTGAGGTTACTACTCCAGAAATCATTGATAAAATCCATGATATGGTGATGGATTACAGAAGAGTGAAGGTGCGTGAGATTGCTAGTGCTGTGGGCATCTCGAATAACGGGTACATAATATTTTGCATCAACATTTGGACATGACAAAGCTATCCGCAAGATGGGTGCCGCGATTGCTCACGCTTGACCAAAAACGAAATCGTGTGAAGTGTTGCAAGGACGGTTTGCAGCTGTTCCAGAAGAATCCGCAGGACTTTAAGCGTCGTTTCGTCACTGTGGTTGAAACATGGATACATCACTACACTCCTGAGACCAAAGAACAATCTAAACAATGGGTTACCAAGGGGGAATCTGCGCCAAAAAAGGCGAAGACCGTTCCTTCGGCCGGAAAGATTATGGCGACTGTCTTTTGGGATTCGCAAGGAATAATCCTCATCGACTATCTGGAAAAGGGTAAAACTATTACAGGTGCATATTATTCATCGTTATTGGACCGTTTGAAAACCGAGCTGCAAGAAAAACGCCCACGATTGGCCCACAAAAAAGTCCTTTTCCATCACGACAACGCACCAGCTCACACCTCAGCAGTTGTGGTCGCAAAATTAATGGAAATAGGGTTCCAACTCGTTTCACATCCCCCCTATTCTCCAGACTTGGCTCCCTCGGACTACTATTTGTTCCCCAATATGAAGAAATGGCTGGCGGGAAAAAGATTTTATTCAAACGAGGAGGTGATTGCAGAAACGAATGGCTATTTTTCAGACTTGGACAAATCCTATTATTCGGAAGGGATCAACAAACTAGAGCAGCGTTGGACGAAGTGTATAAGCCTAAAAGGAGACTATGTTGAAAAATAAAAAAGGTTTACCTCAAAAAATTAAGTAGTTTTTATTTTTGCACGGACTTTTCAAACGACCCGCGTATGTATTATTCGATTGGTTTGTAGATAAAACTACTAGAAAGTGTCTATGGAAAGAACTATAGACTGTTCGACTGGTCAATAACTTTTACCTCTCCACTAGAAGCACACGATCGTTTTGCTATCATTACTGTCGTTCGCTTCTTGTACGTAGCTTTCAACTGCCTTCTGTGTAGTCCCTACAATGGACATAATAATGAGTTTTAGTCACCCTGCAATAACTTAAATTTTGTTTTATTTTAGAGCTGTGCTAAGTTCAGTTCATCTTCAAATTTCATTTTAACTATTGACTTTTTTTTTGAAGGAATACGTATTGCGGTGCAGTCAATAAATTCACGAACAAATTTTGTTTCATCTCACCAACGTTTCGGCAAATATATTACCTTCTTCAGGGTCTGTACAAAAGAAATATTACACGAATATAGATACAAACTGAGTAAAATAGATAATATACAAGGTAACCAGAGTTATATGCTCCACCCACTTTTTTTTTTAAAAGGTACTTATAAGTACTTGAGCTCCTAAAAAAACAAATATTTTTTTAAATCGGTTAGATTTTTCAAAAGTTATAGTAATTTAAAATATGAAAAACAAATTTCAGTTTATTGTCAAAATTACGTTATTTTTTTTTTAAAGAATCTGTACAAACTGGGCACAATCAACGGATAGGCAAGCCAAAACTCTGGACTCCCACGCTCTGTTTGTAGCAGCACTTATGGTGGCAAAGTCAAGATCTAGGCAGGCTAGATATCCCCCACAAAAAATATTCCATTGGGGTTAAGTCCAGAGATCGAGGTGGCCATTAGATCGGACAATAAGTTCCTAAGCACTTTTCGTGGAAATTTCTGTCCAGGTAACCTCGAACCACTCTTGCATTATGTTCCGGGCAACCATCTTGTTGAAAATACCTCTCTAGTCGACGTTGTAGATGAACATCTTCAAGCAGAACTGGCAAAATGTCTCTTAAAAAAAAAATGTTAGATACCTTTCCACCAGTTAAGTTCTCTCTGTAGAAGTATGGGCCGATTAGTTCGATTTCCTAAAACTCCACACCAAACGTTTGTAGAAAAAACAACAACCTGAACGTTGAATAACTCTAGCCTGCCTAGATCTTGACTTTGCCCACTATAAGTGCCAGCTACAAGCAGAGAGTGGGAGTCCAGAGCTTTGGCTTGCCTATCCGTTGATGGGTGCCCAGTTTAACAGCTTCTTTAAAAAAAATAACGTAATTTTAACAATAAACTGAAATTTGTTTTTCATATTTTAAATTACTATAACTTTTGAAAAACCTAACCGATTTCAATAATTTTTTTTTTGTTTTTTTTAGGAGCTCAAATACTATAAAAATATGTAAAAAAAAAAAATATAACGTTCTATTTAAAAAAAAAAGTTGGATACTGTATCTCGAGATACAGGGGTTTAAAAAAATGGGTCAATCACTGAAAATAAACTAGACTAAAAATGATTAAATACGTGTTTTATATTTTTTCAAAATTTCTCGCCGTTTAAAAAAAAAAAGTGGGTGGAGCATATATAACTCTGGTCACCCTGAATAAAAATTTTAAATTTTTAAACTAACGCGACTGCAAGACTAATAAAGGTCGAATTTTCTTTACAGTTCAAATCGTTGCATGTTACACTCTAGATAAAGTTTAAAATTAAATGTTGCAGAATTGCTGTAAGAAAGTCTAGAATTTTTATTATAGAACTCACACTTGGTTAGTTTATTTCCGCTTTTGTAAAAGTTTATAAAAGCGGATGTGATGGTTGCCGAATTTGTTTTGGTTATCGTTTTTGTGGAAACCGGAAACGCTTTCATTTAACATAGAATAGAGAATGGTGATCATATTTCTTCAGTAAATTCGATTTCTTTGTCAATATCGGCCCATTTGTCTATGCTATAGCAATTGAAAAGATGTATTTCCATGCATATACATGTTGTCCCAAATTTGCAGTAAAATTTTAGTGCACTCTGGTTTTGTCAACAGTATCTCTTCAGGAATGTATTGATCAGACTTTGGTTTGGCTGGCAGTGTGACTGGCTCTCGGATGCAATCCAGACTGTGGTTGCTAATTATCTGCATTCACACATATTTTGGACTTTTTTTTTTTTGCTCCAGAATTCGATAATTATTATCCTTGGACAGTGGACACATTATTTTGCCAAATTTCATTACGTATATCACGCGGATTTTCTCAATACTCCATAATTTTTCCAAAGAATTTGATTTTTTTTTTTTCAAGAGGTTGTGGGGGGAGCTAGACAAATGCGCTTGGTGATTGTCCTAAAAAAAAACATGCATTATTTGTTGATATTGCCATCACTGTATTGTTCTGGTACTGTCACTAAAACATGTCTGAGGTTTTTGGCCGTCCATGACTTTTCTCACTGCACTGCTGAGCTCTGGGCAATGTTCTCTCGTTACAGATAGCAATGTACATCAGCAGACAGTTAGCTTTAAGCAGCTCCGCATGGAAATCCAGTACCGAGCTCATTTTTTTCCATGGTTAAGCATAAATTCGCTTTAATTGCTAGTGAAAGAAGAATTTGAATGTCAAGTAAAGGTGTAAGTCACCGATCAAGACGGCACAACAGGAAATAAAAACCTTCATTGCATTTAAAAAGAACACTGGTACTGATAGGGTAAAGTCGGGTGAGATGGCAACCATTTTATTTGGAGGGTGCCTGCAAAATTTTGGTTAGGGCTAGGCTTACTTTATTATAATTTTTTTGTAACCTCACACGCTCACAAACATAAGATAAGGTAAACATTTCAGAAAAAATGCTAAGGGAAACATTTTTTTATTCTTACAAAAAGAAAATAGCAGTTGGCCATCTATCCCCACTGGGTTGGGTGAGTTGGCCAACGCAACTTGGGAGAGATGGCCACATATTGTAAATGAAATTGCGCTAGTAAAACGTAAAAATAACAGAAAAAAATGAATGGTTACTTAATATTTACTTATTATTCTTCTTTTTAAATGCGCTTTTACTACAATTTTGGCAAGCGTATGCAAAAGAAGAGCAGTTTTCGTGGAACCACTTCCGGCATATTATGCGTTCCAACCAATCTTCTTTTTCTAGTCTTGCTGTAGCTTTCCCCATATCCTGTACATTCAGTTTCATCGATTTCTAAAATGGCATCACTTTTTCCTCTTCAAATTCGATTCCTGTTTCGTCCTATTGGAGGAATCAAAACCAAAAATTGAATTATGTATATATATTTTTTTTTTTTGTATTAGCATACATTAACCTTAATTTACACTTATTTGGAGCTCTATATTTTCTTTTTATGTTGTCAACTTCATTTCTTTTGCGAGTTTTACCAACACAAGCAGGAGCCCTGCTGATAGGGAATTTATTTACAGTATAACATAACAGTAGCACTGTAGATTGACTATAATATCTATTTTATATATAACAATCAAACTATTAATTACAGGTTAGAAAGAAAAACGTCATAAAAAATTTAAAAAAAAAGTGAGGCTAAAAAATTCAAATACTTTTTTTAAAAAATGCTCACACCAACTTACATCAATGATTTTGTTTATTTTATTTATTTATTTTTATTTTTAAATAAAAATCGTCGGTTTAAGTTCATTCTTCGATTAAAGTAATTGTTATTTTATGTAGTAGTCAAACGTTTATAATAATAGGTAATAATTATCTGGCTATATCGCAAATAATATAGTTTTCTTCAATTACAATCTCAATCTAGGTATTCATCCCACAATGTTGTATATATGTAATATAAAGTAAATAAGATATGCATATTTTTAGGGCAGCTAATTATTCCAGTATTTTACTATAAATAAAATTAGGGGGACTAAATTAAATTACAATTGAGAAATGAATAATTATTGTTGAATAATCTACTTGTTATTAACTGTGTGTTATTTGTGTTCACGAATATTTCGGTAAGACGAATTCAAGACTGAAATATTGTTTTAAATCCAATAATATTGATTCAAATTTAAACAGTAGCCGACTCTAACTTTGTCTTTTTCTACTTTAACATGCATGTATATGTGACTACTCAAAATAAAGGGCATATTAAAGATAAATCAGAAGAATAATTTGGAATAGAGTTAAAATAAAGTACCTATTTATACGAAGATATAATAAACATTTTATCACAATTATAACTATTATGAATGAAGTGGCCAGCATAAGGGTCTGTGACATCTAATAAATTTTAAAAAATATGAATGAAAAATAATGCAGTAAAATTACTTAAATATTAATGAAGAATTAATGAAATGTTGGGTGCTTGCTGATTTGTGTACCTTTTGGCGTTTAATCAACCCTTATACTTAACATTTTAAACTGTAAGTTTTTGTTAAAGAGATTTTTGTACCTTTTGGATAGATTTTCCTTTTTTTTTTGTCTATTTTGCAAAGTTACATATCTGCTTTACTGATTTTTTTAAAATTTGGAATAAGCAATTCTATCATTATAACCTGATAATTAAGTTGTTCAGTCGGAACCGTAACTACCACTGGAGAGATCTTTTCTAAAGAATGATTATAGTTGCGGTGCCCAAACCATCCTCAATAACAATTTTTTTTTTGAGAAAACGTTTTGAATAAAATAGGAAGGTATTAGTACGTAAATAGCAAAATTAAACTGCCATTTCAGTATTTCCTTTTCAGAGGAGTAAGAAAAATAAACTGCGAATACTCTTAGTTTTTCCTAAAAAACAAAGAGGCAAAGATTTTGATTCGAACGACAATTCATTGGTGTAAATCGGTTCACTCATTGATAATTTTAACGATTGCAATACTTTCTCTTAGTAGGTGTAAGAGCATGATGGCACTTCACAGCCACGTAGAGGAGCTTTAACCACTTCTTCCTGCTAAATTTTATCAAAATCGGACAAAGCGTTATAGAAATATTAGTATTAATAGTTTTAGAAAGGGCCTTACTTGGGTGGGGCAAACTCCCCTCCTTATGAGCACAGCGTCGAGACTTTTAAAGTGCAAATCTGTACAAAATTTCGATTCGAATGACACTTCATTCATGAAAATCGGTACACGTGTCGATAACTTGAAACGATTGCTATACTTCCCCTTAACAAGTGTAAGAGCAGATCATCCCTATATTGTTACGAAGGGGAGCCATAACCCTATCATCCTACCAAATTTTATCAAAATCGGGCCAAGATTTACAGAGTAATTAGTAATAATAATTTTGGAAGGGGCCTTACATTAAGGGGGCTAACTCCTCCCCCATTTGATGTACAGCGTCGAGACCACCAAAAGGCACATCTACATAAAATTCCAAATCGAATGACACCTCATTCATGAAAATCGGTTCACGCGTTTAGACGCTACGTTGTTTACAAAAAAGGTAACAACAAGAACAAGACCAATTTTTGAAAATGCCGTTTTTTCTCATGTTCAACAACTTTTTTTTCGAAATCTATAACATCTGGGTTGTTGCAAAAAATTACAGTTATAAAGAAGGATTTGCCCTATATTTTAAAGAAAATTTGGGAATTTTATCTTTTATAGAAAAAGAGAAAAAAATTGTCAAAGTTGGGAGTTTTTCAACTTTCTGCTTTTTCGTGCACTTTTTGACGATCAACCCTTATACAACTGTCCTACCGGACGAGTATATACAATTATAATACATTATGCTACTTTACAATACATATACATATCATAATATTTATGTATAATACCTAATATACAGGGTGGCCAGAGTTATATGCTCCACCCACTTTTTTTTTAAACGGCGGAAAATTTCGAAAAAATAAAAAACACGTATTTAATCATTTTTAGTCTAGTTTATTTTCAGTGATTGACCCATTTGTTTAAACCCCTGTATCTCGAGATACAGTATCCAACTTTTTTTTTTTAAATAGAACGTTATATTTTTTGTTGCATATTTTTATAGTAGTTAGGTTTTTCAAAAGTTATCTGTTTGTAGCAGCACTTATGGTGGTGAAGTCAAGATCTAGGCAGGTTACTAGAGTTATTCGACGTTCAAGTTGTTTTTTCTACAAACGTTTGGTGTGGAGTTATAGGAAATCAACTAATCGGCCTATACTTCTACAGAGAGAACTTAACTAACCGTTTTTTTAAGAGACATTTAGCCAGTTCTGCTTGAAGATATTCCTCTACAACGTCGGCTAGATATGTATTTTCAACAAGATGGTTGCCTGGCACATAATGCGAGAGTTATTCGAGGTTACCTGGACAGAAATTTCCATGAAAAGTGCTTAGGGACTCATTGTCCGATCTAATGGCCACCTCGATCTCCGGACTTAACCCCAATGGACTATTTTTTTTGTGGGGATATCTAAAAAATTGGCATTGAGTGTATGAATTTGTTTGATGGTAAATAGTCTTTAAAATGTAAGTTTCGAAGTCGTAGCGTCATCTTCAGCATAAACGTCTATAAAAACCATATTTAGAAGTCTTGGTAAATTTAAAATTTCACCTTTGATGATTTTATATTTTTAAAAAAAACTTATACTGAAGCAATTTACAGTTAGTAAAAATACCAAGTTTTGAAGAAAACTGAGTAGTTTCAGTAAGAGGTCGTTGGATGATGATTGTTCACGACATCTTTTATTTATGCGGAGAATGAATTTTGGAGATCAACAATTAAAACTTAGAATTTCGCTGCACAGGTTTTAAATCTATCACTTTCAATCTACACTATAAATCTATTGTTATTTCTCTTTAAAGTTAGACAGTCTGTTGGTCATTATTTATTACTAACAATAAAAGCCTTGTGTACTGGCAGTGTGTTGCTGGTACAACAAGCGACAAGATGGAATCATTTACTCAACACATACATCGTAACACACACCCACAAACACAAAGAAAACAATTAATTTGACGATAGGGTGAACCGTTATCACTGTGTAGGCTTTGCGGTAGTTGGTTATACCCCAGCAACATCTTGCTGACACTTGCACCCAACTTACCATCAGATAACTACAGCAGTTTCCAAGCTTTATAATTATGTAAGTTAGTCGGTTGATATGAAGAAGTAATCTTGCTGGTCTACATAGACTATAGTTTGCCACTGAGGATTCACTATTTTCGTACAGAATACACACTAAATCAGCCTTGTTGTTAGCTGTTCCCGTTACTAGCTCCAACAATACCTTATACAGAAAACTTCAAAGAATTTTTCAACTCTTGTAAGAGGCCAAAATGGCTCCTACGAAGTCTGAAAATTAAGTAATGAGACTGATTTTTCAAAAAAGATTTATTCAAAAAGAATTACAATTCTATATTGTCACCTTCAAAATAACTTCCTTCTGAAGCCACACACAGCGCTGGAGACGTTTCTTCCACTCCTCATAGCAGTGCTCGAACTCCGATACTGGAATAGCCTTCAGCTGGTCGGTTACAGCCGTTTGAATGTTTTCGACTGTCCCAAAATGAGTTCCCTTGAGGTGATTTTTCAACTTCGGGAAGAGAAAAAAGTCACAAGGACTCAAGTCAGGCGAATAAGGAGGCTGAGGAGCCAAAGGAATGTTTTTACTGGTCAAAAACTCGTTTATTGAAATTGCTGCATGACAAGGAGCATTATCGTGATGCAACATCCACTTGTTCTTGATGTTTGGTCTCACATGAATGACCCTTTTTCGAAGTTTTTCAAGAACCTCTCGGTAAAAGTGTTGATTGACCGTTTGACCTTGAGGTAGAAAAACTCTTTGATCTTTGACTTCGCCATCCTTGCTTTTTTGGGCCTTGGAGAGGTTGAAGTGTGGCCACTCCATGCTCTGGCGCTTGGTTTCTGGATCGTACTCAAACACCCAAGACTTGAATCCTTATGACTTTTTTCTCTTCCCGAAGTTGAAAAATCACCTTAAGGGAACTCATTTTGGGACAGTCGAAAACATTCAAACGGCTGTAACCGACCAGCTGAAGGCTATTCGAGTATCGGAGTTCGAGCACTGCTATGAGGAGTGGAAGAAACGTCTCCAGCGCTGTGTGGTTTCAGAAGGAAGTTATTTTGAAGGTGACAATATAGAATTGTAATTCTTTTTGAATAAAATTTTATTAAAAAATCAGTCTCATTACTTAATTTACAGACCTTGTACAACCACCCTATTATTAAAGACTGATAAAAGCGATATTTTATTTTTTTACAAAAAGCCTTTTTAGGTAGGCTCAATTTTATTGCTTAAAAGTGAATTACTCCAAAGCGTTGCACTATTAATTTGCTTGCACCCAATCTTCTCATAAAAAATGCCTATTATATTTTCTACTAAGAATGTTCCAAATCAATGTGATGAACTCATTTTTAAAAGATTTGATTTGGAAAAATATAAAAAAATGTTAAAAACCTGAAAACCTTACTTCATAAAATAAACTAATTGTCCGCAAATTTGGAAGTTTATTTACAAATTTAATTCACTTTAAATAAAAACTGTCCGTTAGTATCATCAAAACTGTCCGTTAGTATCATCAAAACTGTCGGTTAGTATCATCAAAACTGTCGGTTAGTATCATCAAAACTGTCCGTTAGTATCATCAAAACTGTCCGTTAGTATCTCTTTAACAAAAACTTACAGTTTAAAATGTTAAGTATAAGGGTTGATTAAACGCCAAAAGGTACACAAATCAGCAAGAACCCAACATTTCATTAATTCTTCATTAATATTTAAGTAATTTTACTGCATTATTTTTCATTAATATTTTTTAGAATTTATTAGATGTCACAGACCCTTATGCTGGCCATTTTCGTCTACAAAATATATGTTCAAGTAGCACTGTAGATTGACTGCAATATCTAGTTATTTATAATAATCAAACTGTTAATTACAGGTTAAAAAGAAAAACGTTATAAAAAAAAAAAATTATGAGGATAAAAAATTCAAAACTTTTTTTTATAAAAAAAAATGTAATACTATGTAATATAAAATAAATAAGATATGTATATTTTTAGGACAGCTAATTATTCCAGGATTTTACTGTAGGTAAAATTAGGGGGACTAAATTAAATTACAATTGAGAAATGAATAATTGTTGTTGAATAATCTGCTTGTTATTAACTGTTATTTGTGCTCAAGAATATTTCGGTAAGACGAATTCAAGACAGTAGCCTACTCTAACTTTGTCTTTTTCTACTTTAACATGCATGTACGTATGTGTGATTTATCATAATTATAACAAAAAAATATTATAAATGAAGTGGCCAGCATAAGGGTCTGTGACATCTAATAAATTTTAAAAAATATTAATGAAAAATAATGCAGTAAAATTACTTAAATATTAATGAAGAATTGATGAAATGTTGGGTGCTTGCTGATTTGTGTACCTTTTGGCGTTTAATCAACCCTTATACTTAACATTTTAAACTGTAAGTTTTTGTTAAAGAGATTTTTGTACCTTTTGGATAGATTTTCCTTTTTGTCTATTTTGCAAAGTTACATATCTGCTTTACAGATTTTTTTAAATTTGGAATAAGCAATTCTATCATTATAACCTGATAAGGTGGTAAGTCGGAACCGTAACTACCACTGGAGAGATCTTTTTAAAGAATGATTATAGTTGCGGTCCCCCAAACCATTCTCAATAACAACTTTTTTTAAAAAAGCGTTTTGAATAACATAGGTATTTGTACGTAAATAGCAAAATTAAACTGCGATTTCAGTACTTCCTTTTAAGAGGAGTAAGAAAAATAAACTGCGATTGCAGTACTTCTAGGCAAAGAGGCAAAGATTTTTTAATCTAACGACAATTCATTGATTTCAATCGGTTCACTCATTGATAATTTAAACGATTGCAGTACTTCCTCTTAGTAGGTGCAAGAGCATAGCAACGTAGACGAGCTTTAACCACTTATTCGAGCTGAATTTTATCAAAATCGGACTAAGCGTTATAGAAATATTGGTAATAATAGTTTTAGAAAGGGCCTTATTTGGGTGGGGCGAACTCCCCTCCTTATGAGGCACGGCGTCGAGACTTTTAAAGTGCAATTGTGTACAATATTTCGATTCGAATGACACTTCATTCATGAAAATCGGTTCACGTGTCGATAATTTGCAACGATTGCTATACTTCCCCTTAACAAGTGTAAGAGCTGATCGCCGCTTTAATGTTACGTAGGGGAGCCCTAACCCTATCATCCTACCAAATTTTAACAAAATCGGGCCAAGATTTACAGAGTAATTAGTAATAATAATTTTGGAGGGGGCCTTACATAAAGGGGGCTAACTCCTCTCCCATTCGATGTACAGCGTCGAGACCCCCAAAAGGCACATCTACATAAAATTCCGAATCGAATGACACCTCATTCCTGAAAATCGGTTCGCGCGTTTAGGCGCTACATTGTTTACAAAAAAGGTAACAAGAACAACAACAAGAAGAACAAGAACAAGAACATTTTTTGAAAAAGCCGTTTTTGATCATTTTCAGCATCTTTTTTCTCAAAATCTATCAGATCTAGGTTGGTGCAAAAAAATTGCAGTTATAAAGGAGGGTTTGCCCTTTATTTTAAAGAAAATTTGGGAATTTTATCTTTTATAGAAAAAGAGAAAAAAATTGACAAAGTTGGGTGTTTTTCAACGTTACGCTTTTTCGTACAGTTTTTGACGATCAACCCTTATACAACTGTCCTACCGGACGAGTATATACAATTATCAAAACTGTCCGTTAGTATCATCAAAACTGTCCGTTAGTATCATCAAAACTGTCGGTTAGTATCATCAAAACTGTCAGTTAGTATCATCAAAACTGTCAGTTAGTATCATCAAAACTGTCCGTTAGTATCATCAAAACTATCCGTTAGTATCATCAAAACTGTCCGTTAGTATCATCAAAACTGTCCGTTAGTATCATCAAAACTGTCCGTTAGTATTATCAAAACTGTCCGTTAGTATCATCAAAACTGTCCGTTAGTATCATCAAAACTGTCCGTTAGTATCATCAAAACTGTCCGTTAGTATCATCAAAACTGTCCGTTAGTATCATCAAAACTGTCCGTTAGTATCATCAAAACTATCCGTTAGTATCATCAAAACTGTCCGTTAGTATCATCAAAACTATCCGTTAGTATCATCAAAACTGTCCGTTAGTATCATCAAAACTGTCCGTTAGTATCATCAAAACTATCCGTTAGTATCATCAAAACTGTCCGTTAGTATCATCAAAACCGTCCGTTAGTATCTTCAAAATACTGCAAGAAAAAGCGTAAAGCTGAAAAACACCTAATTTTTGCCCCTTTCTTATTTATTATTACGCATGAACTGAGGGCATACATTATACTAAATGTAAAGCTGCTAGGGGATGAATGGCTGCCCTAATCTTCCCCAAAAGTGTCTTTATACAAATTTCATAAGAAAATGTTTCAAATAATGTAGTATTTATATAAAAAGACCAGTTTTTAAAATGATTAATGGTTTTAAAAAAAAAAAATAAAGAAAGAAAAAACCTAATACCTTTCATCATACTCTATAAAACATGCTATTTTAGAAAGCATTTAGGAATCATTTAATCAGTTCGGGTACTGAAAGTGTCATAAACTGATCTTTCAAAAATCATTAAACATTGATAAGCATAAGTATATTACTAAAAAATTAAAGCTTTTGACTGAAATGCCAAAGAATTACCCTAGATCAGGGTTGGCCAACAAGTCGATCGCCAGGCCAGTTTTGGTCGATCGTCGATCGCTCGTCATCGTATCACCAAATGTAGCGAATAAAAAAAGTAATCGCCTATTTTTTTCAGGCGGGGCTTAACGTCTAACTACCAATTAGGTGTCGCGAACGGAGGCGACTAGCAAACATACTTTACTGTAAATTTCTTTTATTAACTATTAAATAAAATCCAAGGCCTAAGACCGGGAATCGAACCCAGTACCACAATACATATTAGCTTCGCAGGTCTCGCCTCTAATCCGCTCTGCTTCCGTGGCGCCCAATGTAGCGAATATATCTATTCTTGTTTCGGATCTACGAATCGGTACATTCATACTTGAAGCTAAACAACTTTCTGTCCTAACTGATTCCCATACTGAAGACTCATTATTAGGGAACGGATTCGTATGTATTTACATATTTTTTTCTAGGCAATTTACAGACGTTTTTCAACTAGAAGTATTCATACTGACACTTTTTAAGCCGTTTGAGTCTACTTTTATTTCACATATTTCCACATATTTGGATGTTATCGCATATTTATACATATTTGATTAAAATAAATAAATATTTATACATATTTAATCAAAATATGTACATATTTTTCATTTTGGGCATATTTTCATAATTGGGAGATGGTTGACAGGAACTGTGAACCACAGACTGTAGGGCTGTGAATCACAGTGGGTACAATGGTTATTGTAATTTATACAGAATGCTACTAAACAGTGACGGGCACTTGTTAGTTCTTTGAAGTTGTCTGACGTTGTCTGTTCTTTCAGCTCGTTCGTTGAAGTGTCCAATTCATTTCGTTCGGTCACTTAGTGTATTCTTTTTTGGGTGAAATGCCACGAACATCGGCCTCAAACAAACAACTGGTTGCTAAATATCTTCGCGAGTTTCCAGCAGAACTTTTTCGAAGTGATGGAGACATTTTGTACTGCACAGCTTGTGACAAGCGCGTTTCTTACTCTCAACGTTCCCAAGTCACCCAACATATTGCCACCGGATCGCACATAGAGAATAAAAACAGAAAGAAAGAGAGGACGTCCTATCAAGCCTTCCTTACATCTCCATCATCAAGTAAGTCTACTCTGAGTACAGATCTGTGTCGGGCTTTGGTTAGAGCAGATATCCCTTTCCACAAACTTAAAAATCCTCATTTCAAAGGATTCTTAGAGACCTATATTAGGAAAAAAATGCCTGACGATAGCGCTCTGAGGAAAAACTACCTGGAAGATATCTATAAAGATACACTAACCAGAATTCGAGAACATATCAAAGATGGACCGATTTGGGCGTCAATTGATGAAACCACTGACGTTGAGGGCAGGTATATTGCCAATGCAGTTATTGGAAAACTTGACAGTGATGCTGATGTGGATTCAAAGCCATTCCTTTTGAACTGTGAGGTTCTCGAAAAATACAATCATTCCACCATTTCACGATTTTCATAAAAAAAAAAGAAGTCCATTTTACTTAAATATTCCAGAAAATATTTTAAGAAAATCACGTATTTTCCACATAATTGACGAAAATAAATGCATATTTTAATTAAATATTTGGCATTTTTAAATACATAAAAATCCGTTCCTTAATTATAAGCATTAGAATGTCAGCTTATTGGTTTGTAAAAACAAAGCAAAAAATGGAATCCTTAAGCGTTAGTCTATTTTTTTTTTTTTAAGTTTAATTCTGCAAAGTAACCTGGCCAAAAACCTTATAATGAGAAGAAAATACAGCTACACAAACATTACTTGTGTTTTTCAATTTTAGGAACAAGTTGTTTGACTTAGAACCAACTTAAATTGTTAATATTTTCTTCGGTTAACCTTTGTAGTTTTTTTTTTTTTTAATTATGATTTTCCTTCAATGTATACAGCGAAATTATACTCAGGCTAAGATGAAACATTTTGTTGGTAGATAGATTTAAAAAGGAAAAATGGAATTTTAGGTGGATTTTGGTGTAATATTTTTCTTTAATAAAAACTTAATCTATTTCAAAAGTTGTAAACTCAATTAAAAGAAGTGGCACATTCGAAATTGATTTTTGTTAAGCAGATATTATGCATACATAAATAAATACCTATATACTGCGTAAAAATAAGTAAAGGTTAAGAGGAAAACATAACAATAAAACAACCTTATAAGACACATTGTCTCGTGTACAGAAAAACCTAACATTAGATGTACTCCTTTGTTAGATTTGGTATACGGTGCATTCTCATTAGGTATTTAAAAAAAAACAAATTTTGTATCAGCCGACTGGTATATTTTATTGCTATGAAGAAACGAACACCGAATTTGTAATACAGGGGAGCCACAATGTGCTAATTTGTATGGCAGCCATTTCGTACCCATGTACTTCAGTTGGGTGAACAATCTCTTCGTCAAAATCTAAACAATACAAATAGCAAAACTTTTAAAGTGCAAATCTGCACAAAATTTCAATTCGAATGATACTTCATTCATGAACTTGTCGATAATTTGAAACGATTGCTATACTTCCCCTAACAACAAGTGTAAGAGCAGATCGTCTCTTTAATGTTACTTAGGGGATCCTTAATATTTTCATCCTGCCAAATTTTATCAAAATCGGGCTATGATTTACAAAGTATTAGTAATAATAATTTTGGATGGGGCCTCACCTACATGGGGCTAACTTCTCTCCCTTTCAATGTACAGCGTCGTGACCCTCTAAAGGCACATCTAAATAAAATTACGAATCGAATGACACCTCATTCATGAAAATCGGTTCACGCGTTTAGGCGCTACGCAGTTTACAAAAAAAAGGTAACAAGACCAATTTTTGAAAATGCCGTTTTTTAAAATGTAAAACCGAACAGTTTTAAAATGTAGAAATATGTACTAGAAATAGATAAATACTATTAAATAACTATAACGTTTCAGACAGATTACCATTTTTAGCTAGAGTATTTTTTTTATTTATTTATTTTTTTTTTTTTGAAATCTGTCTGTGGCCATACATTTGCATCGGTTCGTTTTTTATTTTTATATCAATACAATCAAATATAGTTGAACTTAAAACTTGAACAAATAAACCAAAATTATTTATAAAGACTTCAAATTTGTATATCTCCTTTATAACTGTATTTTTTTCGCAACAACATAGATTAAATAGATTTCGAGAAAAAAGTTTGCTGAAAATGAACAACAACAGCATTTTCAAAAATTGGTCTTGTTCTTGTTCTTCTTGTCGTTTGTTACCTTTTTTGTAAACTGCGTAGCGCCTAAACGCGCAAACCGATTTTCATGAATGAGGTGTCATTCGATTCGTAATTTTATGTAGATGTGCATTTTAGGGGTCTCGATGCTGTACCTCAAATGGGAGAGGAGTTAGCTCCCTTTATGTAAGGCTCCCTCCAAAATTATTATTACTAATCTGTAAATCTTGTCCCGATTTTGATAAAATTTGGTAGGATGATAGGGTTAGGGCTCCCCTACGTAACATTAAAGCGACGATCTGCTCTTACACTTGTTAATAGGGGAAGTATAGCAATCGTTTCAAATTATCGACACGTTCATGAATGAAGTATCATTCGAATTGAAATTTTGTGCAGATTTGCACTTTAAACGTTTTGCTATTTGTATTGTTTAGATTTTGACGAAGAGATTGTTCACCCAACTGAAAGTACATGGGTACGAAATGGCTGCCATACAAATCAGCACATTGTGGGGTGAACAAGAAGGAGAGGTCCAAACTTCGGGAGGTGATTCACCAGCTAAAAATGTAACAAAAAATATTCTATTCACTTTGGCCCGATTCTCCATAGTGTCCAAGAAATATTTACTTATAAACGGTCATAACTTATCTATCCGTTATCCTACAACAAATCTGCTTATTCCAAACGAAAGAGCATTACGTAGTAATATGCAATGTAATGTGTGTAATACGTAGGCATTTCCAAATACAGCAGTGTTTTCGCTAATGCGTCAATTTTGACGTAACGTGAAGAAAGAAGTTAAAGGTTGTAGCCGGTGAATTCAGGGTTATTTGTTGCACATTGAAATCTATGTGAACAATGGAATCGTAAAATATTTTAGTATAGCGTGTGTTGGTTTTACGTACAACAGATGGCGATGATGTTTTTTTTTTAAAAAGCATGTTTTTACCTATCACTAAGGTAACATCTAATACGTAATAGGTATATAAAAACGCGACCTTATTCGAATGCAACGTTGTGTCCAAATTTCAAAGCAAACGGTGAAGAAATTTTGGAGATTTAAGATTTTGAACAAACGAACATTTACATTTTAAGATACAGACATAAATATACGCAACGGTAATCGTTTTCAATTACAAAATTTATTTTGTTAAAATTGAATCAATTTAAAAATTGAATTAATAATTTTTCTTATTAACAATAAAAATACAATAATATTCATTATGTACATCGTTATTATGAAAACGTCCGCTAGACCAATTAAACGTATGGCGCACATAAACCTTATCTGATAGCAAATGCTTAATCTGATTTCCCTGGAGCAATGTTTCAATTATAAGTTGAACATCTTTATTTGTGCAATAATGCACCGAGTTAAAAGAAAATCGATACAATCGTTATCGAAAGTAAAAAAGAAGCTAGAAAACAACTCTCTAAAGTGATACCTCCAGTGGAAATAGATTTATTCCCTAAGTTACTGTCAGTCCCCGTGGGGCTACTCAAACGTAATACGAAGTCTCAGCTTCGTATTTTTTCTTTAGTTCACTCAGACGAACTACTTAAGCCAGCAGATTCCAAAATGTGGGAACAACATATTTGTACGAAATTTTGTTCTCTTATACACTTAATTTTTCTCAGTTATAAGCTATAGTTCTTTTGTGTACAGATCCATAAATTTAGAAGATTTAAAGTGTTGAAAATGTTTTGGGTCATGACATCCTACAGGATTGCTCCCGCTCTATAACTCCCACTGTGAACAACATATTTGTACGAAATTTTGTTCTCTTATACACTTAATTTTTCTCAGTTATAAGCTACAGTTCTTTTGTGTACAGATCCATAAATTTAGAAGATTTAAAGTGTTGAAAATGTTTTGGGTCATGACATCCTACAGGATTGCTCCCGCTCTATAACTCCCACTGTGAACAACATATTTGTACGAAATTTTGTTCCCATATACACTTCGTTTTTCTCAGTTATAAGCTACAGTTCTTTTGTGTACAGATCCATAAATTTAAAAGATATAAAGTGTTGAAAATGTTTTGGGTCATGACATCCTACAGGATTGCTCCCGCTCTATTACTCCCACTGTAAACAACATATTTGTACGAAATTTTGTTCCCATATACACTTCGTTTTTCTCAGTTATAAGCTACAGTTCTTTTGTGTACAGATCCATAAATTTAAAAGATATAAAGTGTTGAAAATGTTTTGGGTCATGACATCCTACAGGATTGCTCCCGCTCTATAACTCCCACTGTGAACAACATATTTGTACGAAATTTTGTTCCCATATACACTTCGTTTTTCTCAGTTATAAGCTATAGTTCTTTTGTGTACGGATCCATAAATTTAAAAGATATAAAGTGTTGAACATTTTTTGGGTCATGACATCCTGTAGAATTACGCCCGCTCTATAACTCCCACTGTGAGCAACATATTTGTACGAAATTTTGTTCCCTTATACACTTCGTTTTTCTCAGTTATAAGCTATAGTTCTTTTGTGTACGGATCCATAAATTTAAAAGATATAAAGTGCTGAAAATGTTTTGGGTCATGACATCCTGTAGAATTACGCCCGCTCTATAACTCCCACTGTGAACAACATACTCGTATGAAATTTTGTTCTTTTATACTCTTTGTTTTTGTCAGTTATAAGCTATAGTTCTTTTGTGTACAGATCCTTAAATTTAGAAGATATGAAGGGTTGACAATTTTTTGGGTCATGACATCCTGTAGAATTGCGCCTGCACTATAACTCCCACTGTGAACAACATATTTGTACGAAATTTTGTTCCCTTATACACTTCGTTTTTCTCAGTTATAAGCTATAGTTCTTTTGTGTACGGATCCATAAATTTAAAAGATATAAAGTGTTGAAAATGTTTTTGGTCATGACATCCTACAGGATTGCTCCCGCTCTATAACTCCCACTGTGAACAACATATTTGTACGAAATTTTGTTCCCTTATAGACTTCGTTTTTCTCAGTTATAAGCTATAGTTCTTTTGTGTACGGATCCATAAATTTAAAAGATATAAAGTGTTGAAAATGTTTTTGGTCATGACATCCTACAGGATTGCTCCCGCTCTATAACTCCCACTGTGAACAACATATTTGTACGAAATTTTGTTCCCTTATAGACTTCGTTTTTCTCAGTTATAAGCTATAGTTCTTTTGTGTACGGATCCATAAATTTAAAAGATATAAAGGGTAGAAAATTTTTTGGGTCATGACATCCTTCAGGATTGCTTCCGCTCTATAACTCCCACTGTGAACAACATATTTGTACGAAATTTTGTTCCCATATACACTTCGTTTTTCTCAGTTATAAGCTACAGTTCTTTTGTGTACAGATCCATAAATTTAAAAGATATAAAGTGTTGAAAATGTTTTGGGTCATGACATCCTGTAGAATTACGCCCGCTCTATAACTCCCACTGTGAACAATATAATTGTACGAAATTTTGTTCCCTTATACACTTCGTTTTTCTCAGTTATAAGCTATAGTTCTTTTGTGTACGGATACATAAATTTAAAAGATATAAAGTGTTGAAAATGTTTTGGGTCATGACATCCTACAGGATTGCTCCCGCTCTATAACTCCCACTGTGAACAACATATTTGTACGAAATTTGGTTCCCTTATACACTTCGTTTTTCTCAGTTATAAGCTATAGTTCTTTTGTGTACAGATCCATAAATTTAAAATATATAAAGTGTTGAAAATGTTTTGGGTCATGACATCCTACAGGATTGCTCCCGCTCTATAACTCCCACTGTGAACAACATATTTGTACGAAATTTTGTTCCCATATACACTTCGTTTTTCTCATTTATAAGCTATAGTTCTTTTGTGTACGGATCCATAAATTTAAAAGATATAAAGGGTTGAAATTTTTTTGGGTCATGACATCCTGTAGAATTACGCCCGCTCTATAACTCCCACTGTGAACAACATATTTGTAGGAAATTTTGTTCCCTTATACACTTCGTTTTTCTCAGTTATAAGATATAGTTCTTTTGTGTACGGATCCATAAATTTAGAAGATTTAAAGGATTGAAAATATTTTGGGTCATGACATACTACAGGATTGCCCCCGCTCTATAACTCCCAATGTGAACAACATATTCGTATGAAATTTTGTTCTTTTATACACTTCGTTTTTCTCAATTATAAGCTATAGTTCTTTTGTGTACGGATCCATAAATTTAAAAGATATAAATGGTTTAAAAATTTTTGGGTCTTGACATCCTGTAGAATTACGCCCGCTCTATAACTCCCACTGTGAACAACATATTTGTACGAAATTTTGTTCCCTTATAGACTTCGTTTTTCTCAGTTATAAGCTATAGTTCTTTTGTGTACGGATCTATAAATTTAAAAGATATTAAGGGTTGAAAATTTTTTGGGTCATGACATCCTTCAGGATTGCTTCTGCTCTATAACTACCACTGTGAACAACATATTTGTGCGAAATTTTGTTCCCTTATACAATTCGCTTTTCTCAGTTATAAGCTATAGTTCTTTTGTGTACGGATCCATAAATTTAAAAGATATAAAGGGTTGAAAATTTTTTGGGTCATGACATCCTTCAGGATTGCTTCCGCTCTATAACTCCCACTGTGACCAACATATTCGTTTCAAATTTTTTTCTTTTATACACTTTTTCAAACGAGAAACGACACCACTAATTCATCACCTAACTTGTAGCTTCTTTTGCTTTTGCCAACTTTGTAAATCTTTAGTAACTTCAAAAATAACCCCCAAAAGATTGCGTTAGCTGAGCGGTTAGAGGCGAAGCCCATACCCTTGTGCTTTGGTACTGGGTTCAATTTCCGGTCTAGGCATTGCATTTTATATGATTAGTTATATTGTTTAATGTATGTTTGCTAGTCTCCTCAATCCACTTACTTGATCGGTAGTTGAATGTAAAGCCTGCCTAAAAAAGTTGTCATTTCTGTACTTAGATTTATTCGTAATCGCCTTGTAAGGATGTCATTTACAGTAACATTTTATTTAAAAAAAAATTAATTTTTTAATTAAGGATTCAAAATTGGCGAGGAATCGGTCAAATCGGACAACAACTCGTCTTTTTGCAAACGTTACGATAAATTTTTATTATTTTATTCATTTTAATAATTTTTTTGTATCGCCTTGTTTTAATTCTCTAAATTGTTTGTATTTTTTGTATTTGTAATATCCTGGCCCTGACGAAGGCTATATATTTGTCGAAACGTTGGCAAAAAGACGAGTTGTTGTTTTTATTTGACCGATTCCTCGCCAATTCTGAATCCATAATTTAATAATTTACAGTCACGAAACCAATATATATTTAATTTTTATTTTTTATTTAGATTTTTTTCCGCAAAATTACAATATTACATGGAATTTCTGCATAATGAGGCATCTTGCAATTTATAATTTATATTTTTTGACCTTGGTTCCTTTAAATTCATATATTCGGTGGAGTTCGTTGTGTGAAGTTTTACTGTTCTAAAATTGAAGATTCACTATAGCCAACCAAGATAAAATTACCATGAAAAACGTTATTGTTTCAACTTTAAAAAATTAAGAAATAAAATCTTTAAAAAAATTAATTACAGTAAAAGCTCCTTATTCGCGCTTCCTTCATTCGCGTTTTCACTATTCGCGGATTAAAAAAATGCGACCCAATTCCTATATTCGCGGATATTAGCGGAAGTACACTATGATAATAAAAAGATTCCAATAGGTATCCAACCCAATATCCTTTGTAAATGCCGTCAAATGGACTAATAAAAAAAGTAAAGTAGATCTTATTACAACTTTGCCTAAAGTATGTTGTTAAATGATATCGCCGAGGACTTTGACATAAGCCGCCTTCGCCGCGATCGGTGTTTTTGAGAATGTAAACGCACAGAATGAAAGCAATTGTTCGTGATCCAGCAATAGAAAAAATGGAAGTGGAATTGTCATTATGGATCGAAGACCGCAATCAAAAAATGGTGCCCCTGAGTGGTCCAATGGTCCGGGAGAAGGCAAAGTATCTTTACGCTCATTTTAAAGAACCTGATGGTAGTTGTAGTGGCAAGTTCAAACTTTGACTGCAAACAAAGGCTTTTAAAAACTGCCAAGCAAGAGAAAATTACAAAATTCTTCAAACCATTGCCTAAGCCTTAAGATAATTAATCAAAATGTTCAAAAACTTCAATTAAATTGATTTTTTTATATAATTGCTTTTTTTTTTATTTTGTCAGCTAGGAACGTATCCCCTATAATCCCATATAAATTACCATTCCGTATTCACGGTTTCTGTATTCGCGGCATATTTATGGAACATATACCCCGCGAATAAAGAGCTTTTACTGTACATTCATTTGCGGTCTCGTATATTTGGGATAGCGGGAATTAAACTGTATTGTAGGAAAGAAAGTTACTAAGCAGCCTGAAGAGTTTTGTTTATAAGGTAATGCTAGCTGTCACTTGGAATAAAAAAGTTTAGCGGGTAAGTTGGCTTGGCGGGCCCGACAATGGTGGGAGCGCTTCGATAAATAAGAGATAGAGTGGGCGGTGGAAACAAAGAACTGAAGCTAAATGGCATGAGTGTGTATGTTCATACATCAATAATTGCAGCGTTCCTAAGTTGATGTCTGCAAGAAATACATGGGCTGATACTTTGACAGAAATGGGTAATCGCCAGTCCGTGACCTTTTGAACTTCTCCTTGTAACATCCTTGCAAATAATACAGTCGAACCTCTCAATAACGGTCACTGGCGGGGGAAAGCAAAGTGGCCGCTGTTTGGAGGTGGTCGTTAGAAGGAGGTAGGCAAGATTCATAATGAAAAAATATGGGTTTTTTTTCCAAACATCTATTTAAGTTTATTATTAATAGATTTAAAAACGTGCATAATTGCATAATTATTTAGCTATATGATATGCATCCAATTTTTCTTAATTATCCAAAACATTTATCAAAAAACTACATATTATTGACTTATTTAATAATTTTTATAATAATCATCACATTTATTTATAACAGCAATAATTTATGGTATAAAATTATCATCATACTAAAAAATAATATTTTATTTAAAACATTTCTCTGATAATTATCATCAAAAAAAATCATAAATACAAATAGCAATAAAAGTTTACATTGCATTTTTTATCCACATTTAACTTTTTTTATTACTTTATGAACGTTAAATTTTTGCTAAACTTAATGGACAGACGCACTATTACTGTATCACTCCTCAACATTGTAAAAATAATCACTAATTTTGTTTTGCAAGCCGTTTTGGTTTTTTCAACGCGTAGAATTCCATCTTGGTCCTTCAAAATTATTAACTACATAATTAACTTTTTGTTAGAAATTATGCAAACTCACAGAATATAATTGAATTTCTTAGAAAAATAGAACAAACCTTTTGCCAAGTTGACGATGGCTCGATTTGGTTTTTGCAAAATCTTCCAAACACATTTATTTTCTCTTCTAGAGTTAACCACTTTCGTTTGGAAGATATATCGGAAAAAATAATATTGTCCGTCCAAAGTAATATTGAAAAATGATTAAAATGGTACAAGTTGTATGGAGCTTATATAGGAAACTTTAGGAAAAACCAGAAAAAAATAAACAAAAACTTGAGAGGGGATAATTATTTTGATCACCGCGTCACTTTTAATAAAAAGGTGGTCGTTGGTGGGAGGTGAAACATTTAATCCGTTCCCCAAAATCAATGCCCCACGGTCGTTATGTAGAGTAACCGTTAGACGTAGGTTCTGTTGCTTAGAAAGTGTACAGGGGTAAACCGAGGAAATCCAAAAACTGTCCGTAAATGGAGGTGGTCGCTAGTGAGAGTGTCCTTTATAGGAGGCTCGACTGTATTACCGAATTCTCTTGGTTTTATTATCGAAGTCTTTCATTTAGAAATTCAAAGTCAAGTACCATTTTAAAATTATCTAATGTGTGTAAAGTAAAGATACTTTTCACTTTATTTTCACCATAATCTTCAGAGGGGGCTATCGCCCTTCCTGGATCCGTACCTTGGACTCGAAGAAAATGAAGCGTTGGTTTTATTCAAGTTGTAAACGCACGAAGGCGCCAACACCCAGAGGTAGAGACGTGGGAATTTTTTTTAGAGAGGGTTAATCTCTAGTGTCCCTTAGTTCGCAAGCCCCACCATCTCGTCAAGGCCGGAAAGACCAGGGTCATAAAGAGGGCAAAAAATAAGAACATCGATAAGACCAACCCTAAAGTTGAAGATTAAGAAAATTGTTGAAGAAGAATAGTCGAATATTTAATGTATACAGGTTGCTCGTTCTTATTGCCGATGAACGAGGTTGCATTGTATGGTAGCCTGGAAAGAAATGAGATGAAACATCGTAAAAGTTTATAGATGCAAGGCTACAGAAGTTTGGCGGAAACCATAAGCGCGGAAAAAATATAAGTAAAAGCGCGGGATAAAGCGTAAATACAATAGAGGAAAAGAAGCGTGGCGGGAAATAAGCGTGGCGGGAAAGATAAACCGCCAAGAGAAAGCTGTGAACGACTGAACTCTAGGCGAGTATTGATACATGACAGAAGTTACTTTTAAGGTTAGGAGAATGTTCGTGAAGAGAGATGATATGAACTTTTTTTAATTTTTTTTTTTTCTTCTGGTAAATCTTATTGACGATGTGTGTGTGAATTCTGTAAAAAGGCAGTAATGCTATGTTCCTTATCTGTTAGACTTGGTTTCAAAATTTTCTATTGTACCCGATTTGAAACTAAACAAATAGTACTTCTTTGAAATATTTCCTAACATTTTCTCAAATATTTCAGTGAGATCAGAAGTAAATGTTTAAAGTGCAATTTGTAACCTTTGACTTCCTTATTTTAAGACAATCTACTTTAAAAATTGACTACTTGTCCATCTAAAAGAGTTTTCAATGAATTAAACAACTTGATAAACTAACACTGTTTAGTGCTCGTGAACACGTTTTCTTGCAAAACAAACGTAATTTCTCATACGAAGATAACAGGAATCCTGGAAAATGATATACCGTTAGAAAGCCCATTAGACAAGGAAACTTTTATAAAAAGTGCCAGCACCTAGGTCTGATAATGATCACGTAAGGGCCGAATGAGTTTTCTTGAAAATGTCGATTACTATTATTTTTCCAGCATCCGGAGGAAGATTAAGGCTGTTTGGAGAATAACTTATGCTTCGAAATGGTATCAATTTTTAGAGAATTTATCTGTCTTTCTAACCGTGTCATCAGAATCGAATTCGGACTAAAACTTTCTGAGTAATAACATTTTTATTG
Source organism: Rhodnius prolixus (assembly GCF_049639745.1). Taxonomy (NCBI): domain Eukaryota; kingdom Metazoa; phylum Arthropoda; class Insecta; order Hemiptera; family Reduviidae; genus Rhodnius; species Rhodnius prolixus. The sequence continues at coordinate 377,902 of NW_027411618.1, forward strand.
GAAAAAAGTAATGATTTTAGAAAAAAACTTTAAAGTGACGTCACTTAAGAACAGAGAAAAATATGAAGTTGGCCAATACCTCATTGAACTCCACTTTAGATGTACTACACACAGTAGGCCTATGGACAATACTTACTGGTTCACCCTGCATAAGTGGCAGCAAGTATTTTTAAACTCCCAAGACCCAAAATTGGGTCGCAATCACTGAGGTGCGACCCAATGATCTAAAGTGTCACTTATCTTTAATGTACTGTCCTATCTTTTGTTTAAGTTAAACGGGATAAAATGGGTAGTTTATTTTATTTTTTGCCAGGAGCACCAACTTATTTAATAGTTTGGATCCTAGGCTATTCTGTAAACTTCGTAGTTACATTATTATAAGTATATGGTGTCACCAGAATCGAATTCGAACTAAAATTTTCTGAGTAATAACATTTTTATAGCAAAAAAGTAGGATTTTAGAAAAAAAAATTTAAAGTGACTTCACTCACGTCAATAAGTCTTTGAAGGTCACTTTAGATGAACTACACACAGTAGGCCTACGGACATTAGTTACTGGTTCACCCTGTATATCTTTACCACAATCTTAACCACGTCAGTAAAAAAACCCTCAGTTTATTGTTACAATTCAGTCTACAGTCTGCATCCACTCATCAAAGATGCATGCACAAGTTGCAATTTCCTACTAAAACTTACAGTCAGTTTCTCCACATTTGTTTAGTTGTATGTGCTTAACAAAACTTTGCAGTCTAGTAAAGCAGCTAGTGTTAAAATTACAAACTATTGGTTTGCCATCCAGTTACTAAAGAAATTTCCATTCAAAATTACAGTAACTACTATTCTATATTTGTTACCTACAGTTTAAAAAGCTCAATTAAACACAATCAAGCTACCTTTCTAATAAACTGAGCTTAACTTTTCCTTAACTGTTATTAAAAGAGAGTTCAGTAATATTTCATTTTTCGTAATTACTATTTCATCGTTAATTTAGTAACCTCTTCTAAACAAGATCTTATTACTGCAATTAAATTCTCAAATTTCCTTATCTCTAATCGTAAAAAGTTTGAAAAAGGTTTTAGTTATAAATTAGTGGTTATAAATTCTTAAGATGTATTGATAAGGTCTGTCATAAATGACAGTCAGAAATCTCAACAAAATTAATTTATTTCAGAAAATATTTCTGGTAAAATGAAAGGTTTTTGTCTTTCCATTTAGTTTCTCAAATTTAGAAAAACAAAAACAAAAAATTCTATTAAAAAATTAATGAGTTTCTATGTTAATAAGGCGAAGATTCAAAATCTTATTACAATTCAAAATGTAATAAGTTATGGGTGTCAAGTGTGGGGATATAAGCTTTATGAGGAAATTGAAAAGGTGGAACGATATTTTATAAAAAAAAAAAAGTCTTCAAATTACCCCCCCAATGCGCCAAATTACTTCATCTATTTAGAGACGGGAAGAAATTTAATTCATATGTACACACTTAGAATACATTTTAGTTACATATTGAAAATTCTAAAATATGAAGAAAATAGATTGTGTAAAGTTGTAGCAAAAGAAATAATAAAGAAGAATTGGTCATGGTTTAAAGAGTGGCGTGAATTGGCAGCCAAAATAAATTATAGATTGGATTTGAAACTGGATTCTTTGAGTTCGTGGGATAGGGAGCTGTATAAGATGTTAGATGTGTACAAGGAGCGTTTCACTCGGGAATGTATGGAAAAGGCTGCACAGGGGACACATCATGGGCCTTTATAATATATTGAATAAACAAATAGATTATTTTTCTCATTTAAAGTACACCAACAAAATTGGAATTGTAATGAAATGTAGAGGAGAACTTTTGAATTTGAATTATAAATCATTTGAATTAGACAAGGTACAGATGTGTTCAATGTGCAGCCTGAGAGAAATAGAAGATATTTATCATTTTTTAGCAGTATGCCCTATCCTGAGATCCTCTAGGAAAAAGTTTTAAAAAAAGAAAATATGTCAAAAGAGGAATTGATAAACATTCTAAATGGGGAAAATTTAATAGGTTTATATAATTTTGTTATAAAAGCAGGGCAATACAGGAATTTTTTGATTTTAGAATTTAATTATTAATGTTAGGTTTTCTTTGCTTTTTGTTATTTTCATCTAGAAGAGACGTTTTTTAATTGTGGGTTAATTTATTTTTATTATTATGGAATTTAGATATGTTTTTTGACAAACTAAAACTCCTGGCAGACGGTACGGAGTACCATGCTGTATTTTTTTCTTATTGTATGTAACATATAAATTGTAAATATATCTTAAATAAAAAAAAAGAAAAAAAAAAAAAAAAAAAAAAGGCGAAGATTCATAAAATTCATGTAAAATACAAAGGAAAAAAACCTCAATGTAAAACAATATTAAGATCATTATATTAATGGCCATTAAAATAAAAATATTTTGTCAGAGAATAATAAACTAATCGCATAGTTTTATTTGAAAAAATATTTCTTCTGGGTGGAGCCTCTAATAAATGATTCGAAAACGTTATCAACTATTACTGAAGTGAAGAAAATTTCCACTAAAATTTACGTTTTTATTAATTAATTCAAAACTTATTCTTATAATGTCTAGTATGTATTACATTGCTTGTTGGACAGATTGAGAACTAAATCGAAGGTAAATTTTTTATTGAAAACACACTTGTAAGTTTGTGACACTGTTTAATGCATGCTCAGTCTTTTCAGTTGTGACTAAACCGTTGACAGAGTAAGACGTGAGTGGTGTAAATTGAAATTAGTTTAAAACAAAATGAGAAAAGTAGTTGATTCTCCACAAGATTTACGAAGAGGTGATAAGATATTTGCTAAAATTAAGGGACATCCCTATTGGCCTGCTAAAATTTTATCAATTAATAAGGCATCTGATAATATTAAGTACCACGTATACTTCTACGGTACCAAACAAGTTGGCGTAGTAAAAGCAGAAAATGTTTGTTCATATTCTGATAATAAGATGAAGTATGGCATTATAAAAAAAAGTAAATTTTTAGTTGCGATGGGTGAGATTGAAAATGATACTTCTGACGAGGATACATCGTTAAGCACAAATTCAACTGAAGCAAAACTAGATGAAACTCATGATAGATTTGGTAAAAGAAAAACCAAAATTATAAAAAATATCGAACTGGAGATTGTCTTGAATAGACTTGAGAAAAATTTGGTTGATAACGTACAAAATAGAAATATAAGCTCTGATAGTAATCTACCAGAATCAAACGAAGATTCACAAAAAGATAGTGCATCTTCAGATGGAGTTGATTGTGATGAAGTTGATGAAATAGACGATAGTGACGATTGTATATTCGCAGAAGTTGGAAATGAAAAGGTAAAAATTCCACTTAATTTAAACCAACCTGAGTTTACTAGCGAGAAAAGTAAAGCCGAATGGTATAAATATGTGACAGTGCATGCTAATTCATTAAAGAATAGAATTGAAGGTGGCGAAGAACTAGATCCTATTGATGAAATGGATGGATGGACCATGATGAAAGAGATGGAACATCAAACAAACTATGATTTGTTAGGCCAGGAATCAGAAATATGTAACATATTATTGATGGAAGGACATCTTCTTGACATAGATTTACATTTAAGAAGATCTTTAAATACTATGGACCCAGATTTTGATGCATGCTTCTTGCTTTTTGACCATCTAATTAATTTACCCATAATGGCTATAATGTTAAAGAAACATCCACATATTGTTGCGTATATCGATGAACTAAGATGCTATGTAAGTAGTATTTATCCAGAGCTAACTTCTGATGAATTGAAACAAAGAATTGACAAATCCGAAATAGTTAGGTTAAAATCAGAAATGGCTATGGCCAAATTTAGTGAGATATTTCATGTTAACCGCGCATACTTTATGGAAAAATTCATTAGAGAAGTAGAAAAACTGCGTATTAGAACTTGTACATTGAGTGAAGAAGAATTCTATTTTTTGAGCGAAGATCCAGAGTGAGTTCTGGGCAGAAAAACTAAACCAAAATGAGTTAATTCTATACTTTATTACTTGACAATTTTATAATAGCAATTTCATATGTGTACATACATATGTATTATATATTTTTGTAAATAAATTTATTTCAAATTAAGAATTTGTTTTTTATATATTTCTATGTATATCCTAGTAATACTACAGCGTCAGTTTGAAAGAGTTAATTAAAACTGTCCGGTAGGATAGTTGTAAAAGGGTTGATCGTCAAAAACTGCACTGAAAAGCGTAACGTTGAAAAACACCCAACTTTGACAATTTTTTTCTCTTTTTCTATAAAAGATAAAATTCCCAAATTTTCTTTAAAATATAGGGCAAACCCTCCTTTATAACTGTAAATTTTTTTTTGCAACAAACCCAGATTTGATAGATTTTGAGAAAAAAGTTTGCTGAAAATGAGCAAAAAACGGCATTTTCAAAAATTGGTCTTGTTACCTTTTTTTTGTAAACTGCGTAGCGCCTAAACGCGTGAACCGATTTTCATGAATGAGGTGTCATTCGATTCGTAATTTTATTTAGATGTGCCTTTAGAGGGTCACGACGCTGTACATTGAAAGGGAGAGAAGTTAGCCCCATGTAGGTGAGGCCCCATCCAAAATTATTATTACTAATACTTTGTAAATCATAGCCCGATTTTGATAAAATTTGGCAGGATGAAAATATTAAGGATCCCCTAAGTAACATTAAAGAGACGATCTGCTCTTACACTTGTTGTTAGGGGAAGTATAGCAATCGTTTCAAATTATCGACAAGTTCATGAATGAAGTATCATTCGAATTGAAATTTTGTGCAGATTTGCACTTTAAAAGTTTTGCTATTTGTATTGTTTAGATTTTGACGAAGAGATTGTTCACCCAACTGAAGTACATGGGTACGAAATGGCTGCCATACAAATTAGCACATTGTGGCTCCCCTGTATTACAAATTCGGTGTTCGTTTCTTCATAGCAATAAAATATACCAGTCGGCTGATACAAAATTTGTTTTTTTTTAAATACCTAATGAGAATGCACCGTATACCAAATCTAACAAAGGAGTACATCTAATGTTAGGTTTCTCTGTACACGAGACAATGTGTCTTATAAGGTTGTTTTATTGTTATGTTTTCCTCTTAACCTTTACTTATTTTTACGCAGTCAAATAGGGATTTATTTATGTATGCATAATATCTGCTTAACAAAAATCAATTTCGAATGTGCCACTTCTTTTAATTGAGTTTACAACTTTTGAAATAGATTAAGTTTTTATTAAAGAAAAATATTACACCAAAATCCACCTAAAATTCCATTTTTCCTTTTTAAATCTATCTACCAACAAAATGTTTCATCTTAGCCTGAGTATAATTTCGCTGTATACATTGAAGGAAAATCATAATTAAAAAAAAAAAAACTACAAAGGTTAACCGAACAAAATATTAACAATTTAAGTTGGTTCTAAGTCAAACAACTTGTTCCTAAAATTGAAAAACACAAGTAATGTTTGTGTAGCTGTATTTTCTTCTCATTATAAGGTTTTTGGCCAGGTTACTTTGCAGAATTAAACTTAAAAAAAAAAAAATAGACTAACGCTTAAGGATTCCATTTTTTGCTTTGTTTTTACAAACCAATAAGCTGACATTCTAATACTTATAATTAAGGAACGGATTTTTATGTATTTAAAAATGCCAAATATTTAATTAAAATATGCATTTATTTTCGTCATTTATGTGGAAAATATGTGATTTTCTTAAAATATTTTCTGGAATATTTAAGTAAAATGGACTTTTTTTTTATGAAAATGGATTTGGGGGGGGGCAAGTTATAATTATTTATACAAGAAAAGAACATTTTTATAATTTATTAGGAACAAAATAATTTGTTTTTACAAGTTATAATGATTTATAAAACAAAGAACATTTTTACTATTTATAAAAAGATGTGTTAAATTTTCAATTTTGAAAACTTCACTCTTCGAAATTGTTTGCAACCACATGAAATTTCAAATGTTGGAACGTAAAGTGACGACGATCTGGGCGTAAGATGGACTTGTAACGACTAAAAGATAGTTCAACATCTACAGATGTTATAGGTGCCTTGCTGAAAGAAGTTATCTCGTTGGTTGTAAAGGGTACACGATGTTCTGAGGTGACTTCTGTTCCACTGATAATATCAGAAATCTGGCAGATGGTCTCCCACCCTTTGTTCTTGCTCAGTACTTCTACCAGTTTTGATCTGATCAGATCTCCCTTACTCCCAGGTATTCCTTCCATCTTTTCGATGACTTTTTTAACGTTGGACACGTTTTCTGTCAGTCGAACATTTTGTGTAATAACAACGTCACTGTTTAGCAGCATTCTGTGTAAATTACAATAACCATTGTACCCACTGTGATTCACAGCCCTATAGTCTGTGGTTCACAGTTCCTGTCAACCACCTCCCAATTATGAAAATATGCCCAAAATGAAAAATATGTACATATTTTGATTAAATATGTAGAAATATTTATTTATTTTAATCAAATATGTATAAATATGCGATAACATCCAAATATGTGGAAATATGTGAAATAAAAGTAGACTCAAACGGCTTAAAAAGTGTCAGTATGAATACTTCTAGTTGAAAAACGTCTGTAAATTGCCGTGGAAAAAATATGTAAATACATACGAATCCGTTCCCTAATAATAATAAGTTATTATAAAAACCCTAATAAACCTAATAATTAATAATTTACTTCAGTTTCTAATTTTTAATTTGTTTTTATGGCAAATAGTATTTTATACTTTTAAACTTCGGTTAAGTTATTAATTTTAAGTTTAAAGTTTAAGTTATTAATTTATTAATAACTTAAATAATTTATTTAGTTATTAATTAATTAATAAGCTTAAATTATTAATTTTATACTATTTTTGTGTTTACATTATTTTGTTGGGTTAACCTTTACAGTTTTTTAAATTATTATTTTCCTTCAATGTATACAATAATATCTGACAGCCAGATCGTGTAAATTTGGAAAATTACTTACTGGTACAAATTAATCTTAGTAATTTTGACAATGTTCCTAAATACGAGAATATTATTTTTTCAATAAGTCTTCGCGTGCGATACAGTGGCACGCGTGCCCGCGGATTTGCCAACCATGATTTAGATTTAGATTTTTCTTGTAAAGGTTATGCATTATAAAATGTAGCTTAATAATAAAAAACTAAAAATTAATAAAAATATTTATATTGATCTCTTTTTAGAAGATAACGTAAATAAATTCATTAAGAATTCTTAATTTATAATAAAATAATTTAGTTAAAATTTTTGTTAAAAACTTACGAGCCAAATCCATTTTTACATATTTATTTATATGGATGAAGTAACATAAAATAGCTTTACTTCAATTTGCACATAAACAATATTTCATGCATTTCTGAATAAAATTGAGATTACGTGTACCCGGGATGTTGTAATGAAGTCACTATGTTTTAGGTTGCAGTTCTTCTTAATGTTTAGATTAAATTGAGCCAGGGCCGGATTTAGATGAAAAGAGGCTCTAGGCTATTCCACTTACGAGGGTCGTTTGAAAAGTCCGTGCAAAAATAAAAACTACTTAATTTTTTGGGGGTAAACCTTTTTTATTTTTCAACATAGTCTCCTTTTAGGCTTATACACTTCGTCCAACGCTGCTCTAGTTTGTTGATCCCTTCCGAATAATAAGATTTGTCCAAGTCTGAAAAATAGCCATTCGTTTCTGCAATCACCTCCTCGTTTGAATGAAATCTTTTTCCCGCCAGCCATTTCTTCATATTGGGGAACAAATAGTAGTCCGAGGGAGCCAAGTCTGGAGAATAGGGGGGGATGTGAAACGAGTTGGAACCCTATTTCCATTAATTTTGCGACCACAACTGCTGAGGTGTGAGCTAGTGCGTTGTCGTAATGGAAAAGGACTTTTTTGTGGGCCAATCGTGGGCGTTTTTCTTGCAGCTCGGTTTTCAAACGGTCCAATAACGATGAATAATAATATGCACCTGTAATAGTTTTACCCTTTTCCAGATAGTCGATGAAGATTATTCCTTGCGAATCCCAAAAGACTGTCGCCATAATCTTTCCGGCCGAAGGAACGGTCTTCGCCTTTTTTTGGCGCAGATTCCCCCTTGGTAACCCATTGTTTAGATTGTTCTTTGGTCTCAGGAGTGTAGTGATGTATCCATGTTTCATCCACAGTAACGAAACGACGCTTAAAGTCCTGCGGATTCTTCTGGAACAGCTGCAAACCGTCCTTGCAACACTTCACACGATTTCGTTTTTGTTCAAGCGTGAGCAATCGCGGCACCCATCTTGCGGATAGCTTTGTCATGTCCAAATGTTGATGCAAAATATTATGTACCCGTTCATTCGAGATGCCCACAGCACTAGCAATCTCACGCACCTTCACTCTTCTGTCATCCATCACCATATCATGGATTTTATCAATGATTTCTGGAGTAGTAACCTCAACAGGGCGTCCAGAACGTTCAGCGTCACTTGTGCCCATATGGCCACTCCGAAAATTTTGAAACCACTTATAAACTGTTCTAATCGAAGGTGCAGAGTCACCATAATGTTTATCAAGCTTCTCTTTAGTCTCCTGAGGCGTTTTGCCTTTCACAATGTAGTGTTTAATCAACACACGAAATTCTTTTTCGTCCATTTTTTGAAAATCACTCGACTTCCTCGATTCAAACGAATGCCAAACACAAAGAAATAGACCGATCTGGCTGAAACTTGGTGTGTGTTCTTCCAAGAGACGCTACTAACTAAACAGAACCTCGATACGCGCCAGTGGTGCTATCTCTCTGACTTTGCACGGACTTTTCAAACGACCCTCGTATAGAGGCCCTTTCACCTCCCATTTTTAAGTTTGTAAATTACGTGAGAGATAATAAAATACATCACTACTGTGATATACAGGGTGTATACGGAGGAGTGGTCGAAACTTCGGGAGGTGATTCAGCAGCTCAAATGCAACAAAAAATATTCTCTTCACTTTGGCCCGATTCTCAATAGTGTCCAAGATATTTGCATTTTTAACTTTACCGTCGATATTCGCGTTTTTCCACCATAAAAACGACCGTAACTTTTTTGTCTTATATCCTACAACAAATCTGCTTATTCCAAACGAAAGAGCATTAAATTCCCTATAAATCTGCTTGGTACATAGCCTCAAAAAAGGGGGTAAATGCAGAAAACTGGGATTTTGCGAACTGACTTTTTTAATTGACATTTGAGTAAATTAGTAGTGAAAAGTCGTTTACGCAAAATCCCAGTTTTCTGCATTTACATCCCTCTGTTCGGGGTAGGGTTTTATTAAAAACCAAAAACATCCATATGGTCTTGAAGCTCAATAAATGCCCAACTTTTTCTGGAATTATGTGATTCCTTGATTCATTAACCATTGAGAAAATGAAGTTGAAAGTTTTAACAAAAATCATCGAGAACGAAATTTTTAGACATTCAAGTAAAAATTTCGTTGTTATTAGAATCGTTTTGAGGCTCTGTACCAAGCAAATTTATAGGAAATTTAATGCTCTTTCGTTTGGAATAAGCAGATTTGTTGTAGGATAAAGGATAGAAAAGTTATGGCCGTTTTTATGGTGAAAAACGGGAATATCGAGACGGAAAAGTTAAAAATGCAAATATCTTGGACGCTATTGAGAATCGGGCCAAAGTGAAGAGAATATTTTTTGTTGCATTTGAGCTGCTGAATCACCTTCCGAAGTTTCGACCACTCCTCTGCATACACCCTGTATACCAATATGTTAAATGAAACATGTTGTTTAATTGACCTTTACAAATAATGTGGCATGGATAATAAATTTTAAAAAAGTCGAAAACACTAATTTAGACATTTATTCTCAGCACCATATTATAGTACTTGTAACAATAACTAATCAAACATAACACACAACATTTACAAAGAAACAAAATTCAAATAATGAAAATCTTTGACTACGAAAATGATCATATTTCCTATCAAATAAAATGAAATTAAACATATTCAATTCATTGAATATTAAACCAAATTCGATTCCGATAAATTTATTTCGTAATAATTCGCATTTAAAGTTCAAAGTATGAATTATTATGAATTTTAAGTCTTAAACTATACCAAAAATGGAACTTTATTCATACAAAATCCAGATCACAAAAAAGAAAATATTAAATTGTACGTATATCATATTAAATTTTATGTTAATAATTTTATTTAAGAACTGATTCAATCCAATGATTCAATGTACATTTAAAACGAAGTAGTAGAATAGAAGAATTTCTTTCTAATCTTTTTCACACAGAATTCTTCTATAAGTTCATCAAAAACTATTTTTCAAAGGTCTCATTTTCAATGCAGAAAATACTCAATGAAGACAACCTCGTCTGGGTCCATTGTGCTTCTTTTTTTTTGGCATTGGCTCCCGCCATACAGCCAGCATCGTCTAGGTGCTTATCACTAGAATATCACTCACTCTCCATTCTTACCTACAAATGCATTCGCTTCACACATTCATCATTCTACTATATACTGCTATTTACATAAACTACTGCTAATGGATGGAGCAGCACTCTGTGCTCCTGCCATCCTTATAGCTTAACCAAAATTAAAATCACGTAATCCTTCTCTAAGCATTTTCTTCCATTCATTCTAATTCGGCTATAGCTTTTAAATACATTCATATTTCATTGCAAGCTCTGCTATCGACTTAAGCACATAAATGTTGGTGGAGAATATAATGTCTTCGTAGCGAAATGGTGCATCTAAATACCTGTATATGTCGTCAAACATTCGTTTCCTTTCTACCACATAACGTGGTCATATCATTATTATATGTTTGAAATCCTCCTCCTCATTGCAATCTACGCAAAGAGGAGAGGACCTTTTGTTGATCCTGTGTAGATACGATCCGCACACCGCGTGGTTCGCTCTCAGCCTGCTTATTGTCGTAACAACCCATTTAATAGTGACAGTTCCCTTAAACCGTGGTTGTCTAGGTAACTGATCTGCCATAGTTTTATAGAATCTACCTTTATCACCATTATTGTAATCTGTCTGCCATTTTTGTAGTGCTGCTTTTGCAATTATACCCTTGATGTGGTAATTTATAATTAGCCATTTCCCCACTATTGGTGGCTTCCTTTGCAAGTGTATCAACAATTTCATTCTCTTTTATACCACAATGATTCCTTACCCACAAAAAATTAATGCAGACTCCCTTCTCTTTAAAAATGGCAATAGTTTCTACAATCTCTGCGATAATGTGATTCATTCCTGAAGACTGGTTGTGTATATGTGATAATTTACACAACGCACTCTGGCTGTTACTAATAATGGTATATTTTTTCTCCGACAACGAATAAATATATTTTAAAGCCGTTAAAATAGCAATTAGCTCCGCTGTATAGATGGACGCCTCATCTTCTAATTTAATTGTCGTAAAATAGTTCCGAACCGGATCATACACAGCACTTCCGACTTTATTATTGATTTTTGATATTTTTAAGCCTTGAAAATGGCTTTTTTTCAGTACAATTAAGTGACTATTAAACTGAGAAACAGTCGTGAGATTGATTCCACATGAATATTTTCTTTGAATATTATTCGATATAAGTCTGTATGCGACAATGTGGAATTTTCTGAAGGCTTGTGCGTTGAAGTTAACTTAGCTTTGAAGTTAAAAGTTTTCCCTTTTTACTCTTGTTAAGTACGTGATTTTCCGAATTATTATTAATTATTGTTATTATTAGTCATATGCGTAGAATTTCTCCTTATTTTCGGTTCTGTGTTTTAATGTTTACTGTTTTTAGAATAGTGTAATTTTAATTTATGCTAACAATTTGAATGTAGGCCGCTCTTGATCTTGAAACCTAGTTAGCCTATAGGAAAATCCGGCCCTGAATTTAGCCTTTATGATTCCCAGCTGTTCTGTCCAAATCGAGCAATAACCAATAAGTGGAATGAATCCTTCTACTCAATTGTTCTGGCCGAAGATTCTAAATCAATCTACTCACATCCTAGGCACCATCATTAGATGAACTGGTGTTTCTTTCATTATCTAGCAAGTTTTACAACGAGAATGGCCGCTAAGAGATCCATCCAATCAGCAGTCTGAGTGATGAACATGCCCCAAATCTTGTGGGTGATTCGAAGCCGTAAATATCTGGTAGCTAGGCATGGATACATGTGTCTAAAGATACGCCAACAGGTTTTTAGACCAATGCTGAAATGTTAGCATGAAACGGCAGGGATCATTTCAAGCTAGTTTTCGTTTTTGAGAATGCAGTCCACTTACATCCCAGTTACATTGCAACTGTGCGTGTGTATGTGTGTCCATCACAAAGTATTAATTACAAACACAGCGCTAGCTGAGTGCCCCCAGACACTGGCGGACTGACGTTGTATGATAGAAAATTATTCCAGCACCACTGTAGGATCCAACTGTACAGGATAATTCATTGAATTTGACTGACTGATCGATGGTGTTTGGTCAGATAACAGGCGATGCTTAGTAGCCACCATTTGCAACTTGCCTAATTATTCTAAACACATTTCCCTTTTTTTTCCGCTTTTGCCTGCAGAATTATGTGGTGATTAGAGAGCGTAATTAGTGCGCAGGCTCGCACACCAAAACATACCTGTGAGTAATCAGGCATTTTATCTCTAATTGTGACCATTCTATTTGTCAATCCCCTCTACGTGTATCTGTCAGATTTTTGAAAATTGAGTTTTGACCAGGAATTTTTATAGGATATTTCTCTTAATCAAGGCAATTTTTTATACTTATTGTGATGGGTTCCTGATGTCTTGAAGAGGATGCGGGAATTAGTTAGAGATTTGATAGATAGATATAACGACGTTGAATAGATATATGTTTAAACACTTAGATAGGGACGCGCTCGCGGTGTAACTCGCTGGTAGAATCTTGAGGTTACGGTGGTAAAAATGTGAAGAATAATCATCGACTGATCACCCACTTCCTGTAGAGAGACCATATATAGCCCTCACCACACATTGACAAGTCTTGTAATTACGGGTCACACTCAAACATCTCTTGCCGTGTGTTGACCCTAGTCTTGAATAGGCCGGTGAAAGGTGTTGGATGTTGTCAAAGGGCTGTAGCCAGGTAGTCACTGTATACTGACCGTATAATGACCCTTTTGAAAGCGGTGTGTCTTTGGCGGGCGGTCCCTTTTTGCCCGTGCACTGACCGCGGCACTAGCGTCTGACTGGCACCACTAGTTATAATTTTTATAATTAAAAATTATATTTTTTTCTTCTGTTATCACATCACACTTATATACTTTTTGATACTTATATATATACTTTTTTATACTTATATACTTTTTTATACTTATATACTTTTTTATACTTATATACTGTTTTATACTTATATACTTTTTTATACTTATATACTGTTTTATACTTATATACTTTTTTATACTTATATAAGGTAAGTAGGGGGAAGACGCAAGTACCGTCAGATTATGCATATCTACAACTGGATGATAGTACTTCCTACGTTAGAGCGTGTAGTCATCAACTGTGAATACCGTGCTTGTGAATATTTCTATTTACATCTAGTTTAATCGTCGTTAAACTGAAAATTCAACTCTTTGAACTTGGTGAGTACCCATATTATAATATTTCGTTGTCGATTCTTAAGGTTTGGTGACGGATTGACTAGATTAAACGTAATAATTCCGTGATATTTGTGTCGTGTACATCTTGGTGAGTACGTGTTAGCTTGAAACAACATGACTGAAGCCTAGTACAAAAATAAACCTATGTGGCGTCTTCCGCCAGTGGTTGGGGTAAGATACCACCTATTTGAACTGTTTCAATTTCATATTTATTCTCATTCATTATTACATTTTGAGAATTTGAATGACAACCAAGAAGTCAACGCACCTCTGGCAATAGCTTCAACAAGCAGCAGCGGTTCCAACATGGCAATTGCTTCAACAAACAGCAGCGGTGCCAACACTTCTTTTGAAGAAATTAGTCCTATCCCCAGACTTCAGAAACCCAAGCAAACTCGAAGAAAGAAACAAACTGCTGAAGTCCTTACGACGGTGGAGAAACGGGAGGCATTGAGAAGAAAGGCTGCTCTACCGACAAAAAAAAAAGGGGGGGAAAGTACTGTAGAAAAAGGAAAGGAAGGACAGTTCATCTTCAGCATCCTCCGCTCCCGATAATTTGGTAATGACCAGTGGTGAGAGTGACATTGAAGAGGAGGACAATGATTTTTGTATTGGGTGTAAAGAATATTTTTATGATTGGAAGGGCCCAAAATGCGATTGGCTTCAATGCATAACATGCATCTTCAGCATCCTCCGCTCCCGATAATTTGGTAATGACCAGTGGTGAGAGTGACATTGAAGAGAAGGACGATGATTTTTGTATTGGGTGTAAAGAATATTTTTATGATTGGAAGGGCCCAAAATGCGATTGGCTTCAATGCATAACATGCAAGAGATGGCTACATGAAATTTGCAGCAAAGACAATTTGCATTGCAAAAAATGTTAAAAATGAAACAAAAAATGTCTTTTGTTCGGTGCTTCTTCCTTTCAGAGTTTAATATGAATATTTTGCAGTTTACCTAATATTAAATTTGTAATTTTTTCTTTCTCAATTTATATCTTAAGATATTGTTGCATCTTCCCCCGCATCAACTGGCATCTTCCCCACATCATCATGATGCCAGTTTTGCCAAATTTCATTCAAATGCATTTTTATCGGTTTTGCATTTAATTAAATATACTAATATATATATGTAATTAAAAAATAAAAAACATCCTGGACGTTGTTACATTTGGTGTTGTTTTTCGATAACCCAGTTTCCTACAGTACGGAAATAAGTGTTAAGTGTGGCATCTTCCCCCAACTTACCTTACTTTTTTATATTTTTCAACTCACTACTAGCATCGTCGCACTGGAGTTGCATTCAATATGATTTATTTTAGTTGTAAAGGATTTAATCAATCTGAAGGTAGTTTCAGTAAAATTTAGGTGCGAATGCAATAGCTTTTCATGTATACAGGGTGAACCAGTAAGTATTGTCCATAGGCCTACTGTGTGTAGTACATCTAAAGTGGACTTTAATGACGTATTGGCCAACTTCATATTCTCCACTGTTCTTGAGTGACGTCACTTTAAAGTTTTTTTCTAAAATCATTACTTTTTTCCAATAAAAATGTTATTACTCAGAAAGTTTTAGTCCGAATTCGATTCTGATGACACGGTTAGAAAGCAGATAAATTTTCTAAAAATTGATTCCATTTTGAAGCATATGTTATCCTCCAAACCGCCTCAATCTTCCTCCGGATCCTGGAAAAATAATAGTAATCGAAATTTTTAAGAAAACTCATTCAGCCCTTACGTGATCATTATCAGACCTAGGTGCTGGCACTTTTTATAAAAGTTTCCTTGTTTAATGGGCTTTCAAACGATGTATTATTTTCCATGATTCCTTTTATCTTCGTATGATAAATTACGTTTGTATTACCAGAAAACGTGTTCACAAGCACTCAACAGTGTTATGGTACGACAGAAAATTTTGAAACCAAGGTAACAGATAAGTGAAGTTTATTTGTAAGGCACCTAGTTGTACTGGTTAATACCTAATTCAGATACAACGATTATCTGTTAGAGGGTTCAAAGGGTGTTTAAGGCTTATTTACATTTTTTTCTTTTTCAACAGTGTTTTAAAAGAGTTATTAAATATTTACTTATTAAGAGTTATTAAAACTCTCACTCCTTTATTTAGGAATTTGGAATGAAAACAATTTCACTTTCAGGATCCCAGGAGCTTTGCATCAAGCAAGGTGGATAGCAAAGGCATTATATGCACTTAAAATAGCCCTTTTTGCTAAACAATTGAATATGTCTCAACGAGAATTGAAAGGAATGAAACTCGTAGCCGATTTTGTCAGTCTCATATAGTATGTTAGATTTTGGCACGAGGTAACTGTAAGTCTGTTGGGCTCCAAAGAATGATCTGGATTTGCTACAGCTTCTGGACTCTTACCCGGGATACAGACGTCAAGAACAGTGCAGTCACAGTTGCCAAGAGACATGGTATCTGTCGGAAACAAACATGGTATTGGCTTTTTTGGATGAACGTATTACTGAAGAAGTTAAACAAAGTATGGTTCAAAATTTGGAAACCAAACCTGCGAAGAAGAAGCAATTGAAAAGATTAGAAGTGTAAAAATCTAGACTTTGAAGGAAAAGACGTGAGCCATTTCGTTACCAAAAAAAGCCAAGACGTTCTTTGAGTTATTTGGGATCTACGACGTGACAGAATACTGCAGCGATTCTCTAAGAAGCCACGTAAATGCTCTTAAAGTGGTCATTGATGCTGCAGAAAGAGGAATAGCTCTGATAAAAGCTCGGTTAGAGACGAACAACAAAAACAATTCTTGTTGAGGGTAGTCGAGTATCACAGAGAAGTCGTCACTAACCGAACAAATGAAGAGATTGCATCTTATAAAATTGATTAATATACAAATGCCTTACATATTCATAATGCCTGCTAAGCCTCGTATTTAGAGTTATTATAATTGCAAGTTTGTGATTTATAGTTTTCCCAATTTCGTATTTTTTCCTAATTCTATAAAAGTGGTCAAAGTGTGCAACCTCTAAATATGATCAAATCTTCTCGAAATTTGGTATGCATAACTTTTGAATTACTGAGACTCGGAAGGCGAGCAAAGTCTGCCAAAATTTTATATTATTTTTTTCCCCCTACAAAATGAAACACCCTAGACTGTTTTGTACTCAAGGCATCTCAAAATCGGTGGTGGAATCTTAAAATTGAAAAGTTGTCTTACTTATTGAGATCTAAAAGATAGTAAAAATGGTAATATTATAAATGACAATTCTTAAGTGTTAGCAGGAAAAAAAAAAGCGCATATTTCTATTGTCAAGATTGCATAACAGGAAATGATGCACCACGCCGTTTGCATCCCATAGTTATAATAGCTATGAAACTGGTAGAGATAGTTTGGTGATTGGAGACTAACCGCTATGGGCATCGCTCTAATAGCATTGAGCGCAACGCAGCATGCATTCGTAATTGCAGGACCTGCCCGCGGCTTCAGACATTGCGCAATGAGATCTACTTTGTGAGACCGGCGGTCTTAACGAGCCAGCCCCCGGGGGTCCGTTACGGAAATGCTCACCATTCAACACATCATCCACTTCGTTTCAGCAGTTGTCCATCCAGTTTGCATCTTTTTTTTTTTTAATAATTTCTTATAAAAATCTGGTGCATTCATTCCAATTTCTTCTACTATAATCTCAAGGTTTTAACCTATAAAAATCCTTTGCTACTAACATTACTCCGATTTCTAGAACCGCGACCATATAAATTTGCATAGTTCATTCCGTCTGGCGCACCAGAAAATGTTCAGTTTATACCACAAATGCATTCATAAAATCTGAAGTAAATATTTTCCCACTAAAAGTAAAGTAACTAAGTAAACGTTTGAAGACTGGCTGTCGTCAGTCAGAATTTCGAAATTAGGTGTCGCAAACGGAGGCGACTATTCCACATTCAATTTAATTAAATTTATTGATTCCTTTTGATTTGATTGTTTTTCAAAGCGAGTTGCCTTCGTACATCTTGGTGTTCATCTTTGACAAAACTAAATAAATAAACTAGAATTAAACAAAAAACAAGTAATATAATTAATGTAATATACAGGGTGATCCATTTAAA
This sequence comes from Rhodnius prolixus, assembly GCF_049639745.1. Classification (NCBI taxonomy): domain Eukaryota; kingdom Metazoa; phylum Arthropoda; class Insecta; order Hemiptera; family Reduviidae; genus Rhodnius; species Rhodnius prolixus. The sequence continues at coordinate 395,651 of NW_027411618.1, forward strand.
ACGCACCAATCGCTAATAACTTTTTAGGAAAGCGGAATTTCGAAAAAACCCACGAAGTAAACTATATGTTTTTCTGGGTCTAGTTTTCAAATTTTCCACTCCCGACGCTATATCTTTATTTTTAGCGGAGTTACGGCTAAAAACCCGATTAAGGTTGCATAAGGACCACTAGTTTTGACAATGATTATGAAAACTACATAAAAAACTGTGAAAAATTACGTTGTCCCCGTTTCGATATCCCTAATATTTGTTGAGATATTTAAGATCAAAGTTACAATTTTATCTATTCGTGATCGGTTTTCAATATTAATTTTCCACCAGAAATACACGCGTTTTGGGTGGTCCTCTGACTGCAAAAAATGTTATTGGTGACGCAATGAACAAAAATAAAAGATTTTAAAAAATGTAGTGTAATGTAACGGTTGTGGATGTGTCAGGATAAACTTGTATTATCATCAAATAAAAGCAATCATCACATCATTTTAATGTATCCCGAATGCTAGACTTCTTGGCCTATGATTGCGGTAAGAATATCTAGCCAGTGAGGGGCGGGTGTTGATCTAGTGGTCAAGAGCGTGGCTTTGTAAGTGGAAGATCCCCAGGACGAATCCCGTGTATGACTTCATTTTACTTAAAAAAGTATTATGATGTGCTAACTATTATGAATGATGATTGCTCCCGCGGGATTCGTCTATTATTATTATCATTATTTTTGTTCATTGCGTCACCAATAACATTTTTTGCAGTCAGAGGACCACCCAAAACGCGTGCATTTCTGGGTGGAAAATTAATATTGAAAACCGTTCAAGAATAGATAAAATTGTAACTTTGATCTTAAATATCTCAACAAATATTAGGGATATCGAAACGGGGACAACGTAATTTTTCACAGTTTTTTATGTAATTTTCATAATCATTGTCAAAACTAGTGATCCTTATGAAACCTTAATCGGGTTTTTAGCCGTAACTCCGCTAAAAATAAAGATATAGCGTCGGGAGTAGAAAATTTGAAAACTAGACCCAGAAAAACATATAGTTTACTTCGTGGGTTTTTTTGAAATTCCGCTTTCCTAAAAAGTTATTAGCGATTGGTGCGTTTTAAATGGATCACCCTGTATAAAACAACTAATATATAATAAATGATTAGCAAAAACTAACTAAACCTTAACTTGTTTACAGTAATAAAACAAATCATAAATAAAAACAAGCCAGAAAACAAAATAAAATGTTTAATTAAAAATGTATGATTAAAATGAACGAATTCTTTGAATTGAATCAAATTAGATTCTATTCAAATTTAATGCATTAATAGCAAATAAATACAGATTTTGAAGTGAATTATGTGAAAGAATCTTCATTGTTGAATTTAAACTCAACAATTCTGGAACAAAATGCAATCATTAAAAGTTAAAAAGTGTAAATTTTGCATAGAAATGTTGAGAAATTAATTAATATAATGTTTTCGCCAAATGGGCATACTTCAAAATGATTTATTATTTCAATGAATCTCCTACGATATATTTCAATTTTGTACATTGTTTGTTAAACTTAAACAATGAAATTTCTAAGAAAATACTAGTTACGCCCACCTCTCTTGTGATAACCTCAGCTTCTCGCTGTTACAACGGGTCCACAGTTTGGAAAACCATGAGATGCAGTGTTTTTGGCTGATAGAGAAGTGGTTTTACTAATTGAAAATTTGAGGGAATGATGTATATATAGTGTAGAAGAAACGAGGTAGGCTAATAATTTCATAATGGATCTTAATTGAAGTGCTAATAAAGGTTGGGGCTTGTCATAATTAATGTTCATGTATTTGATAATTTACAATCTAGTTGCATCAATTTATTTGCAAGGTTAATGTTAACTAACTGCAGCTGCTATTTTATCTTGGCCTTAAAGATCAATTTATTTCGTAGCAACCTTCCTAGTATTTAGTTACATCCAATTATTTCAAAGCGCTGCAATTTGAGTCCTGGTTTGAACCAATAAATTTTTCTTTTTACGCCATAGGGTCGTTTGAAAAGTCCGTGCAAAAATCCCAGTTTTCTGCGTTTACACCCCTCTGTTCGGGGTAGGGTTTTATTAAAAACCAAAAAAAATCCATATGGTCTTGAAGCTCAATAAATGCGCAACTTTTTCTGAAATTATGTGATTCCTTGATTCATTAACCATTGAGAAAATGCAGTTGAAAGTTTCAACAAAAATCATCGAGAACGAAATTTTTAGACATTCAAGTAAAAATTTCGATGTTATAAGAATTATTTTGAGGCTCTGTACCAAGCATATTTACAGGAAATTTAATGCTCTTTCGTTTGGAATAAGCAGATTTGTTGTAGGATAAAGGCCGTTTTTATGGCGAAAAACGCGAATATCGAGACGGAAAAGTTAAAAATGCAAATATCTTGGACACTATTGAGAATCGGGTCAAAGTGAAGAGAATATTTTTTGTTGCATTTGAGCTGCTGAATCACCTTCCGAAGTTTCGACCACTCCTCCGTATACACCCTGTATACCAATATGTTAAATGAAACATGTTGTTTAATTGACCTTTACAAATAATGTGGCATGGATAATAAATTTTAAAAAAGTCGAAAACACTAATTTAGACATTTATTCTCAGCACCATATTATAGTACTTGTAACAATAACTAATCAAACATAACACACAACATTTACAAAGAAACAAAATTCAAATAATGAAAATCTTTGACTACGAAAATAAAATACGCAATAAAAATGATCATATTTCCTATCAAATTAAATGAAATTAAATATATTCAATTCATTGAATATTAAACCAAATTCGATTCCGATAAATTTATTTCGTAATAATTCGCATTTAAAGTTCAAAGTACGAGGGTCGTTTGAAAAGTCCGTGCAAAAATAAAAACTACTTAATTTTTTGGGGTAAACCTTTTTTATTTTTCAACATAGTCTCCTTTTAGGCTTATACACTTCGTCAAACGCTGCTCTAGTTTGTTGATCCTTCCGAATAATATGATTTGTCCAAGTCTGAAAAATAGCCATTCGTTTCTGCAATCACCTCCTCGTTCGAATAAAATCATTTTCCTGCCAGCCATTTCTTCATATTGGGGAACAAATAGTAGTCCAAGGGAGCCAAGTCTGGAGAATAGGGTGGATGTGAAACGAGTTGGAACCCTATTTCCATTAATTTTGCGACCACAACTGCTGAGGTGTGAGCTGGTGCGTTGTCGTGATGGAAAAGGACTTTTTTGTGGGCCAATCGTGGGCGTTTTTCTTGCAGCTCGGTTTTCAAACGGTCCAATAACGATGAATAAAATGCACCTGTAATAGTTTTACCCTTTTCCAGATAGTCGATGAAGATTATTCCTTGCAAATCCCAAAAGACAGTCGCCATAATCTTTCCGGCCGAAGGAACGGTCTTCGCCTTTTTTGGCGCAGATTCCCCCTTGGTAACCCATTGTTTAGATTGTTCTTTGGTCTCAGGAGTGTAGTGATGTATCCATGTTTCATCCACAGTGACGAAACGACGCTTAAAGTCCTGCGGATTCTTCTGGAACAGCTGCAAACCGTCCTTGCAACACTTCACACGATTTCGTTTTTGGTCAAGCGTGAGCAATCGCGGCACCAATCTTGCGGATAGCTTTGTCATGTCCAAATGTTGATGCTAAATATTATGTACCCGTTCATTCGAGATGCCCACAGCACTAGCAATCTCATGCACCTTCACTCTTCTGTCATCCATCACCATATCATGGATTTTATCAATGATTTCTGGAGTAGTAACCTCAACAGGGCGTCCAGAACGTTCAGCGTCATTTGTGCCCATATGGCCACTCCGAAAATTTTGAAACCACTTATAAACTGTTCTAATCGAAGGTGCAGAGTCACCATAATGTTTATCAAGCTTCTCTTTAGTCTCCTGAGGCGTTTTGCCTTTCATAAAGTAGTGTTTAATCAATACACGAAATTCTTTTTCGTCCATTTTTTGAAAATCACTCGACTTGCTCGATTCAAACGAATGCCAAACACAAAGAAATAGACCGATCTGGCTGAAACTTTGGTGTGTGTTCTTCCAAGAGATGCTACTAACTAAACATAACCTCGATACGCGCCAGTGGTGCTATCTCTCTGACTTTGCGCGGACTTTTCAAACGACCCTCGTATCTTTTGTAATACTTAGACTCAGGGGGTGATGATGCCCTAACAGAACGCGTGTGCCAAAAATAGTTTGTCAATTTCTATTCTGGAGATTTTGACATTAATGATGCGCCCCGCTCCGGTCACCCGACCGAGATTAATTCAGATGATGATTCAAGGACGTAATCGATAAAGATCCATGCGAATCGGTGAGAGGGATAGCACTAGCACTTAACATATCCTATACGAGCTCCAAAAATCATTTACGCCGGCTGGGATTCGTTTCTCGGCTCAATTTTTGGGTGCTGCATGAATTAACCGAGGCCAACTTAGCCACTCGCATATCCATTTGCGATTCGTTACGGAAACGTCAAAAAAAATACCCATTTTTAAAGCGGATGGTAACGGGAGATGAAAAATGGATCGTCTACGATAATGTAGTGCGTAAAAGATCATGGAAGCACTGCAGTGAGCCGCCGCAAACAAGCTCGAAGGCGGAATTGCAAACGAAGAAGATTATGCTCTCCGTATGGTGGGATTATAAAGGTATCATCTGTTACGAGCTGTTACCGTCAGGCAAAACAATTGATTCAACCGCATACTGCTAGCAGTTAACCAAACTGGACCATGCAATCCGCACAAAACGTCCTGAATTGGCAAATCGCAAAGGTGCCGTCTCCCACCACGACGACGCCAGACCGTAAAAATAGAGGGTCATTCAATAAGTAACGAGACAAATTACTACTGCTCAAAAACAGCTAAATTGATCCGTATGAAACTTTCAGGACATAAAGTTGGCAACCTTGGGATGACTTCTGATCAGCTGTTCAATTATATTTTGTAAACATAACCTCAAATTTACTCAATTAACGATGGCGAGTCCGCTCGAGAATTGCACCGTGGAAGAACAACGTGCCGTGATCAGATTTTTAGTCGCGGAAGGTGAGAAAGGTAGTAAAATCCACAAAAGAATGTTAAAAGTGTACGGAGACAATTGTTTGAATCGTTCGAACGTTTACAAATGGGTAGAACAGTTTCAAACTGGCCGTACAAAAGTTTCTGACGAGCAACGCAGTGGACGACCGATCGAAGTTGGGACTTCCTCTCTCGAATCTCGGATTGACGCGTTAATTCGGGACAATAGGCGTATCACCGTTGAACTGATAAGTGAAAAAGTAAACGCGAGTGTTGGAACTGTCCATAACATTATTCACAACAAGCTGCAGTACAAGAAAACCTGTGCGAGATGGGTGCCCAGACAACTCACGGACGCTCACAAAGAAACCCGGCTTCAAATCAGTCAACAGTTGAAAAATGGATATTCGACTGAAGGAGAAGGTTTTTTCAAAAGAATTGTAACGTGTGATGAAACATGGATCTACCACTATGAGCCAGAGTCAAAACGACAGAGCCTTGAGTGGAAGCATTCGGAAAAAATTCAGGACCCAGCCATCTGCCGGTAAAGTCATGCTTACAGTAATCTGGGATTTTCAGGGGCCAATTTATTGTGATTTTCTTGAAGGCCAAAGAACAATCAACAGCCAGTACTACAGTGACATGCTGGAAAACAAGATAAGACCTGCAATTCGAACGAAACGCCGTGGGCTCTTGACTGAAGGCGTGATTTTGCTTCATGACAACGCCCGTCCACATACGGCACAGCTGACGAAAGAAAAACTTCAGAAACTGGGATGGGAGATCATTCCACATTCCCCCTACAGCCCCGACCTCGCCCCATCAGACTTCCATCTGTTTGGACCCCTTAAAGATGGTCTACGAGGGATACATTTTTGATCCAATGAAGAGGCAAAAAATCAGGTGCAAAAGTGGCTTTGAGATCAACCCAAAGAATTTTATGCCAAGGGCATTTACAAATTAGCAGAAAGATGGGACAAGTGTATAAGTGTTGCTGGGGACTATGTTGAAAAGTAACCAAAGTTTTGTACTGATTCAATAAACCGTTTTTGAGCAATAATAATTTGTCTCGTTACTTATTGAATGACCCTCGTACTATTTTTGAAATAGGATCAAAGAAATCCCTGTGATAATGAAGGATTTTTCTTTTTTCAAAACCTTTACATCTAAAACTAGCAGACCCATACAACTGTGATTCTCAACCTTTTCTTTTGTCGCGGCACACTTTTAACAATTTCAAAATTTGGCGGTACAGTAACAATAAGATAAGTTTAAAAGTATTTTACTTATCCATAATACACTGTGTAAGATAGTTTATTATTATTTTCAATATAAAATAAAATAATATTGTACTACAAAAACAACAGTATATGTTTATTAAGGGATTAATCAGAAGTTAATAATAAGAATACTTTTAATGAGAAATTTGAGCTTGATGTTTTTTGATAATTTCATTTATATTTGGTCGTATAAATGATAATGCTACTCTCATATCGTCTTCTACACTTAATATATAATTTTTATTGTATGCATTTCTAAAATTTGGGCGGCACACTTCAAAACTTTCGCGGCACTTTTGCGTGCCGCGGCAAAGTGGTTGAGAATCACTGGTGTACAATGTAATCATTTGATTTCATTGTCTTGGCTAAGTAAGTTTTCAATAATTATAAAGAATTTAATGTATTTTACTTTGTTTATTTTTTTATATTACTGATTTTTTACTGTTTTTCTATGTTACTGATTCTCTAAATTGTTAGTATTTTTGTATTTGTAATATCCAGGCCCTGAAGAAGACAATATATTTGTCGAACCGTTTGCAAAAAGATGAGTTGTTTTTATTTTGACCGATTCCTCGCCAATCTTGAATCCTTAGTTTAATAATTTACGGTCATGAAGCCTATATATTCTTACGTGGCTATGCGGGTTGGTTGAGTTACAGAAAACTAAGAGCCAGAACTGGAGAACAGTTATATACGAGGTCTGTCTAAAAAGTATCCGACCTTTATTTTTCCCTCGCAAAATAAAGACGATGCCACGGCGCCACTGTACTCAGTAAAGGAAGACACCTTCATGCACATGTGTGAATTTTGTCACCGCCTTCCAGCGCGTCAGTCGCTGCCTGTGGGTCGCTGAGTGAGGTGCTACACAACGTGTTCGTCGCATTACCAATTCTCTCAAGATGACTGAACGTGTTGAGCTAAAGGCACTGCATCAAATTTTGTCAAAAGCTTGGTGATTCTCAAAGCGAAACAATTCGTAAGATTCAGCAGGTGTTTGGAGACGAAGAGATGGGTGAATCACAAATTAAGAAGTGGTTCAACCGCTTCAAAATAGCCGCACATCAGCGGAGAGTGACCAAGTTGTTGTCGCCGGAACAAAAGGACCTCCGTTTTGAAGTTGCACTAACTCCAACCTCTTGGGCAATCTTCCGCAAAGTCAAGCGACGATCTATCACCAAATTTCGCACAGTCTCAACAACGGCTGCACTCCGAGCAGTCTGGGGCCTGCCAGAACACTGGTCACTCTCCGCTGAAGTGCGGCCATTTTTGAAACGGTTGAACCACTCCTTAATTTGTGTTACACCCATCGCTTCGTCTCCAAACACCTGCTGAATCTTAAGCGAATTGTTTCGCTTTGAGAATCACCAAGCTTTTGACAAAGTTTGATGCAGTGCCTTTGCTCAACACGTTCAGTCATCTTGAGAGAATTGGTAATGCGACGAACACGTTGTGTAGCACCTCACTCAACGACCCACAGGCAGCGACTGACGCGCTGGAAGGCGGTGACAAAATTCACACATGTGCATGAAGGTGTCTTCCTTTACTGAGTACAGTGGCACCGCGGTATCGTCTTTATTTTGCGAGGGAAAAATAAAGGTCGGATACTTTTTAGACAGACCTCGTATATACAGATATAGCGGGACTTACACGGGAATTTCAGTAATAACAATAAAGAGATGGGACAGATACAATAGACTAATTACAATGTTCAATTTGACCAAAGAGTAAAATAGATGTTGAGAAATACAAAAACGTTTTTTGATACATTTTTTAGATAATTAAGAAAAATTTGATGCATATCATATAGCTAAATAATTACGCAATTATGCACGTTATTAAATCTATTAATAATAAACAATTTTTAAATAGATGTTTGGAAAAAAAAACCACATTTTTTCATTATGAAACTTGCCTACCTCCTTCTAACGACCACTTCCAAACAGCGGCCACTTTGCTTTCCCCCGCCAGTGACCGTTATTGAGAGGTTCGACGGTATTAAATTCTATTCGTAATGAAACAGATAATGCGTCACCTGTGAACAAGGCGTTGTGAGGGCACACCAGTTTTTCTTTTTATATAATTCCTCATTATATAAGCCATTATGCTAGAACTCAGTTTGAACGGGGGTGATCAAAAACTTGTTTGGCATGGCGCCCAATATGGGGTGAAAGTAGTTGACTATGTTCCCTTTCAGATCACACATTGACCAAAGTGCTGCATGCTGTCAAAGTACAAGCTGTAGTACTTGAGGTATCATTCTTTACACTTCAGTAACTCTATTTGTGTTTATTTTGTGTGAAAAATTAGAACATCCTATAAATTAATAAACTTCAAATAGAAATTATGGTGTAAATAATCAGAATATTTTTCCTTACTTACAGTTTAGGTTATAAATTGTTTTTTGGAAATGGAATTTTTACGAAAAAGATAATTTAGCTACAATATTATGCAAGTTTGTTGTAATAAATCCCTATCGAAATCAGCATAACGCCACAGCTCCCCAAATTCACTTTTTGTTTTGCCTAAGATAGGTTATATGCACGACCAAATGAAAACCTCTTTGGCGATTTTCTAGAAAAATTTAAGTAATTCGCTTTGGTGCTCTTTCAATCAAGGCTACACTGGCTATCCGTTAAAAAGCCCAGATGCTGTGTGTGTTTACTCAGTCTGTTGTAATAGCCACCTTGTTGGTGTAACGACTTATCCCAAGAGGCTATTTTTTTTTGTATTTTTAATTTTTAATTTCTTAATTTATAAGGCGCTTCAACATCTGAGTTCATTGGCACCCGAAGCTTCTTTTCTTTTTTTTCAGTGCACTACAGTGCCTCGTTACAGACAATACTGTTCATCACCGGACAGTAAGCTGTCCGGTATATGCCTCCGAAACCTGGACAATCACGAAAACAGATGAACAACGCCTTTTTAATATTCGAAAGGAAAATACTGCGTAAGATCTTCGAACCAATACGTGAGAACACGACTTGGCGTCGCAGAACAAACAGAGAGCTGTATGCTCTGATAAAAGAGCCGCGAATATTATAGCTTTGATTAAGCTAATCAGGCTTAGATTAGGGCCGGACATGTCACAAGAATGGCCCACGAAGAGATCCCTGGACAGGAAATCCCTGTCCGCAAAAGGAGAGTTGGGAGACCAAAGCTAAGATGGTTCGATAGCGTGACGCAGGATGTCAGGCAGCTATTGCGTACCAGGAACTAGATGGCGGCTACAAGAGAGAGGGACGACTGGCGGAGTTAGATCGAGGAGGCCAGGACCCAACTAACTGGGTTGTATCAGAAAGAGTATAGACGTTCTTCTTTTTTTTTCCTGATTCAAGGCGCGTCTACATTTGTGGTCATTAGCGCCCGGAGCTTTTTTTAGTGCACTACCGATTTCCGAACAATAATCTCTCGTTAGTGATAACGCTGTCCATTATAGGACAGTTAGCTGTAAGAAGCTCCTAGGAAGAGAAAATCTAAGGCGAAGCTGCTGGATTTGAACCCACGATCTCCGCGTTGGAATTCAGTGTTCGCTAACCTCTAATGCCTATTAATGAATTTATCGCCTGCCACAAGCCTGAGGTATTCGCGCAATATTTTGATAAGACTATTTGTGAAATTCCAGCGCTTTGTTTGTTGGCTTTTTACTGCAGTTTCCTTCCGCCGTAAATGGTTCAGATTTCTTTGGGATGCCCTTGGAAAAAGTTCTTGGGCTTGGCAGACTGTCGTTTCTTTAACCTTGGTTCTGCCCGAGCATGCAACCAAAATACACATCAAAATTGTTCATTCATTCAGAAAGTTTCACACAGCTTTGAAGTAACTTTGTAGTACTTGATAGCCATCAATTATACCCGATACTAGCCCCAGGCGGCAATATTTAGGAAATAATGTGCTCTCAGTAGATGAAATTTGCAAATATCTTGATGGTAAGGACTGGTCTATGCTCTGTAAATATCTTGATGTTAAGGACTGGTCTATGCTCTGTAAATATCTTGATGGTAAGGACTGGTCTATGCTCTGTAAAGATCTTGATGATAAGGACTGGTCTGTGCTCTGCTAATATCTTGATGGTAAGGACTGGTATATGCTCTGTAAATATCTTGATGTTAAGGACTGGTCTATGCTCTGTAAATATCTTGATGGTAAGGACTGGTCTATGCTCTGTAAATATCTTGATGGTAAGGACTGGTCTATGCTCTGTAAATATCTTGATGGTAAGGACTGGTCTATGCTCTGCAAATATCTTGAAGATAAGGACTGGTCTATGCTCTGTAAATATCTTGATGTTAAGGACTGGTCTATGCTCTGTAAATATCTTGATAGTAAGGACTGGTCTATGCTCTGTAAAGATCTTGATGATAAGGACTGGTCTGTGCTCTGCTAATATCTTGATGGTAAGGACTGGTCTATGCTCTGTAAATATCTTGATGGTAAGGACTGGTCTATGCTCTGTAAATATCTTGATGGTAAGGACTGGTCTATGCTCTGTAAATATCTTGATGGTAAGGACTGGTCTATGCTCTGTAAATATCTTGATGGTAAGGACTGGTCTATGCTCTGTAAATATCTTGATGGTAAGGACTGGTCTATGCTCTGTAAAGATCTTGATGGCAAGGACTGGTCTATACTCTGTAAATATCTTGATGGTAAGGACTGGTCTATGCTCCTGCAAATATCTAAAAGCTGCCCTACATGACATGAAATTGTTGTTGGAAGAGTTTATTTAATTAACTTCCGTGTTTCACCTCTTAAAGGACTAAATTGGTTTTTATTATTTCCGTTTTCCTTTTTTGATTTTGTGTTAATTATGAAAAGTAAAAAATTTCGTTTTTAGTTATTCATGTTCAGGTATTAGCAACTCGGAAGACGAATTCTATCCATGCTGATAAATGCCACAGCTTTATGTTTAATTTTTTGTATAATGTATTCTTCTTCTGAATAAATGCACTATTATCATTATTATTATTATTATTATTATTATTATTATTATTATTACTTGATAGCCACTAGAGCTGCCTGGATGTCCAAGAAAGTTACATTTACAGAATTTTTTGTTTTTTACTTTCCTTATAATCTAAGTAGCACAATTTCATTGCAACTACTTTAGTCTGGAAAGTTATGGCTAGTAAAAATAAAAAGTAAAGTAATGGCTATTTTTTTAGGCAGTGCTTTATGTCCAACTACCTAATCTGGTTTAAGGACGAATTGCGACTAGCGAACATGCTTTACTGTAAATTTTTTTTATTAACCATTAAATAAAATCCAAGGCCTAAGACCGGAGAATCAAATCCAGTACCACGGACCTCGCCTCTAACCGCTCGGCTACCGTGGGCCTAAGCTAACCTCTGAAATCTTGCGTCAGATTAATGCCGTACACCCTGACTCAATCTTCTTTTTGTCTTGGAGCTGTCCGAGAATTTCACCCTCGGTTAATTACTAAACTGTCAATAAATTCAATTTATTTAATGTGTATTTCACAACTTAAAGAGATCACGTTGACTAATTTTTTTTTTTTTTTTTTAATATACGAGGTGTGGCTATTAAATAACGAGACTGATGCTGCTACAGAAGAACTATGCATGCGCCAAATCCTAACGACCGACAGCTGTGCAACGTAAAGCCTTCTCTTTCGATTGCAGCGTCTCACGTGTTTGTAGAGAAATCTGTCTGACCGGAACCGTCGTTTGTGTAAGAGGTGTTAGTTTCGTTTTGCCGAAAACATGATACTACAAATTGTAGTAGAGCCAAGAATTGTCGTGAAATTTCAGGTAAAACCGCTACTGAAACTTATCTTTTAATAAAAGAAGTTTATGGCGGTGAATGTTAATCACGTGCGCAAGTTTTTGAAAGGTTCAAGCGTTTCCAAGATGGCCGAGAAGACGTCGGAGATGATGACCGCCCGGGTCGCCCTTCCACGTCCAAAAACGGATGAAAATATCGATTATAATTGATCAACATTACTACCGGTGAGGTGCTTGCTTAACTCCATGAAAAGAGTTAAGGAAAAAAACGACCCGATTTGTTGGAAGAACAAGTCACCGGGTTCTCCATCAAGACAACGCGCACAGCTCACACTGCATTGTCTGTCAAGACGTTTCTAGCCAAGTAGAACATCCCAGTTTTAGGCCTGACCTGGCCACATGTGACTTTTATCTGTTCCCACAAAGTGAAATCTGCAATAAAAGTGACACGATTTCAGTCCGTTGAAGCTGTGAAAGAAAAAGCAGCACGCGTCATGCAGGAGCTCACAGAAGGAAAAGACTTCCAGCACTGTTTCGAACAATGGTAAATTCGCATGGAGCGTTGTAGGGATAGGGGAGTGGTGTATATTGAAGGTGATAATAACTAAATATGTATAAATTTAAAATAAAATGTTTTACAGCAATAGTCTCGTTATTTAATAGCTAGCTACACCTCGTATTCTTTGAATCAATCTAATTAGGAAAATGATTTTTATTGTATACTAAATAAAAGAAATCTTCAGACTCACCCCTTAGGTCAAGTGAATATAAGAATATGTAATTGAGGTATCCACAGACTGGGTAAAGTTGATGAAAAGAGTTGAAGGGAAATTGAGACTACGGACAAAAGGGCACGCAAGAGCCGAATGGCCGCAGTAGATAGCATCGTGCCCGGCCTTTACAGTTTCAACGGTTTATACTCCCTTCTAGCTTTTTATATTCCAGCAAGACAGCCGTGAGATTTGGCCTAAGATTAGATCTAATCTGCGTGAAATGGAGCTTATAAATAACGCCAACTTGGATAATGATTTCAGCTGGAAAGTTGCCTTTATTCAATAAGAAGTGCCGTTAGTGAAGTTCAAAAAGAAAAAAAAAGCCTCTTCTTTAAATTTACACTTTTAATACGATTATTGTGTTTAATATTGCGTTATTTATAATAGTAAATTATATTTACAATTTAAATATTTAATTTAATTTTTAGATTGAAGTTGGTTTGCGTTTATAGAACCACTGGTACAGGAAATGCTGCCCCCTTCGCGTGCCAGCGGCTTTGGAATAGATTATAGCCGCCCCAGCTCGGGGGCAGCGCCAGTTAATGAACACGATGGAGATGCCGCCTCACCAACTGAGCATTTTTATACATCAACTGCTCTTACAGCCGTCTACTTTCTCTTGCTATAGCAATTATCGCTAGCGGGGCAAAATTTTCGATGTTACAGGATTTTATTAAACTAAAAAAACCTGAAGTGTGTTTTTCAAAAAAATTAAAGATTTGAGAACAAACACACTTTCTTTAGCTATTATTTTCAAGGGTGAAACCCCCAAATTTTTGTTTTTCAACTCCAAAAATGTATTTAATTTTTTTCAACATTATACAGGGTGAACCAGTAAGTATTGTCCATAGGCCTACTGTGTATAGTACATCTAAAGTGGAGTTCAACGACGTATTGGCCAACTTCATGTTCTCCACTGTTCTTGAGTGACGTCACTTGTAATTTTTTTTTCTAAAATAATTACTTTTTTCCAATAAAAATGTTATTACTCAGAAAGTTTTAGTCCGAATTCGATTCTGATGATGGCATCACCTAGGTCTGATAATGATTACGTAAGGGCCTAATGAGTTTTCTTAAAAATTTCGATTTCTTTTATTTTTCCAGCATTCGGAGGAAGATTGAGGCTGTTTGGAGAATAACTTATGCTTCAAAATAGTGTCAATTTTTAGAAAAAATTTCTGTCTTTCTAACCGTGTCATCAGAATCGAATTTGGACTAAAACTTTCTGAGTAATAACATTTTTATTGGAAAAAAGTAATGATTTTAGACAAAAAAATTTAAGTGACGTCACTCAAGAACAGTGGAGAATATAAAGTTGGCCAATACGTCATTGAACTCCACTTTAGATGTACTACAACACAGTAGGCCTATGGACATTACTTACTGGTTCACCCTGTATAGGAGAGGGGGGCACATTTGAACAGAATTTACATTTTCTGTTACAGAGTGCCCAGAATCGTATTATTGAACCTTTTTATTTTGTTTTCTACAACTTTCAAGTCTTCTCAACAGATCTGTATCAATGAACAGTTGGTACTTTACATACATATCTATATCTTTTTAATTTAAAAATGTTGTGTCAAATGTTAATATCTGCCCCCACTGGTGGGGTAGCTTTGAACACAATATAAAATAGAAAGAAATGATATTACTTTACTCTGAATCTACCTTCTATCAGTTATTTCTCTCACTACTACATTACTTTCTCTTTTAAACCACTGAAATCTGAGTTCAAAAATCAAGAATGACTTAGTTCGGGTCACCCGAAGTGATGGGTTTAGGAAGTTTGAACAAAATATTCGGTTTGTTGCGCTTCTTAATATAGGTTCGGACTCTGCGATTAAACAAAAAAAAGTCACAAACTTGCAGGTCGGTAGGGCACATTTTAACTGTGATGTTGAAATGTGGTCCCATCTCCTTCCATAAAGGAAAATATAATATCCAACACTTTTTGCAAGCAAATAGACTTTTGTAAATACTAGGTTTTAAAAATATGAATTCCAAATGTTAATATGGACTAACAATACTTACACCTTGTCCACTACAAATCTTCACAATACACTTCCAAAGCTGTACCAAAAAATTTTACTTCCACCTTACAAAATATAACATTCCTCAATTCTGGACTTTACCAAACAATGAAAACGAAGGGAAACTCTGTCCAATTATACAACATGTCTACCACAAAATATGGAGAAAATGTTTTAAATCATAAATGTTTTAAATATTTGGCAAGAATTTAAAACTGTTCAAATGTGCCCCTATCTAATTTTTAAAATTGTTTATTACCTTGAAATATTACCCAACAGAGAAGCCTTAAGCCTTTCGCCGGGATTGCTCTGAAACGATTTTTTCTAGAAAAATCGATTATAAAGTAAAAAAAGATAAAACAAAAAATGATTTAAAAAGGTAAACAAAAGATTGAATGAAGTGAAATCTTTTGTGAATGTAATGTACGCTTTGGAAGTTTACAGGAAATCCTACGAGCCAGAATCTTAAAAAATTCATTGAATAAAGTAGCGATTTCACTGAAGAATTTTTTTTTTAGACTCGGTATTTTTTTTTTGCCACACATTTTTACTCTTTTTAATAGTGATTAAGTGGTAGGACCGTACATTTTTCAAAAAGGGTAATTTAGGAAGAATTCATTAACCCGTTCTCCAAGAAGTAGTATTGTGATTATGGCCAAAAGCTTATTGAGGTATGGTAAATCATTGAATCCTTTGTTGAAATGTACAATTTTAATTTGTTTCAATTTTTTTTAAAATTTGGCTTTATGGGACAGAAGTATGAGGCTCCGCGAAACTATCCAAACGTTCACAAAATCCAATCCTACCCATTTCGAGTCCTGCGTCATACATACTCGTATAAACGTTCACCAATGTTTCCAATTAATTTCATGTTCAAAAAACGTTAGGCAAACAGTTTCATAAATTGACTATTCTTCTTTCAGAAATATTACAAGACACCTGGGCATTACATATAAAGCCTAAAATTAATAACTCGCCTTATGTTCAATTTTAAACAATTAATAGACGTATAATAGATAATAATAATAGCTAACAGGTCTTCGTGTAAACGAAAGTAAAACCAAATTTTTAACTAAAGATCGAAGGTTTGAAGGCCCCCTTAAGAGTAGGCGGCTACTCATTTGAGAAGGTCGACAGCTTTGTGTACCTGGGATCTCTAGTAACTGCTAGGAGTGACGTCTCGAGCGAGATCAGCAGGAGGATCATATCCGCGAATAGGTGCTACTTCGGGCCTTTATAGGCACATGAAAAGTAAGTTGTTGGACAGGGCAACCAAGCTAAGAATTTATAAAACCTCCGATAGTATATGCCTCCGAAACCTGGACAATCACGAAAACAGATGAACAACGCCTTTTTAATATTCGAAAGGAAAATACTGCGTAAGATCTTCGAACCAATACGTGAGAACACGACTTGGCGTCGCAGAACAAACAGAGAGCTGTATGCTCTGATGAAAGAGCCGCGAATATTATAGCTTTGATTAAGCTAATCAGGCTTAGATTAGGGCCGGACATGTCACAAGAATGGCCCACGAAGAGATCCTGTACAAGCTTCTACAGGAAGTCCCTGTCCGCAAAAGGAGAGTTGGTAGACCAAAGCTAAGATGGTTCGACAGTGTGACGCAGGATGTCAGGCAGCTATTGCGTACCAGGAACTAGATGGCGGCTGCAAGAGAGAGGGACGACTGGCGGAGTAAGATCGAGGAGGCCATGACCCAACTAACTGGGTTCTAATGCCATTGAGAGAAAGAGAATAGACGTAGCAACTAGCTTCTTTTTTTTTTCCTAATTCAAGGCGCGTCTACATTTGTGGTAATTAGCGCCCGGAGCTTTCTTCAGTGCACCACCGATTTCCGAACAGTAATCTCTCATTAGTGATAACGCTGTCCATTATAGGACAAAGAGCTGTAAGAAGCACCTAGGAAGAGAAAATCTAAGGCCAAGCAGCTGGATTCGAACCCACGATCTCCGCGTTGGAATTCAGTGTTCGCTAACCTCTAATGCCTATTAATGAACTTATCGCCTGCCACAAGCCTAAGATATTCGCGCACTATTTTGATATGACAATTTGTGAAATTCCAGCGCTTTGTTTATTGGCTTTTTACTGCAGTTTCCTTCCGCCGTAAATGGTTCAGATTTCTTTGGGATGCCCTTGGAAAAAGTTCTTGGGCTTGGCAGACTGTCGTTTCTTTAACCTTGGTTCTGCCCGAGCATGCAACCAAAATACACATCAAAGTTGTTCATTCATTCAGACACTTTCACACAGCTTTGAAGTAACTTTTGTAGTACTTGATAGCCATCAATTATGCCCGATACTAGCCTCTTACAGGCGGCAATATTTAGGAAAAAATGTGCTCTCAGTAGATGAAATTTGTAAATATCTTGATGGTAAGGACTGGCCTATGCTCTGTAAATATCTTGATGGTAAGATCTTCGGCCCAATACGTGAGAACACGACTTGGCGTCGCAGAACAAACAGAGAGAGCTGTATGCTCTGATGAAAGAGCCGCGAATATTATAGCGTTAATTAAGCTATTCAGGCTTTGATTAGGGCTGGAAATGTCACAAGAATGGCCCACGAAGAGATCCCTGGACAGGAAATCCCTGTCCGCAAAAGGAGAGTTGGTAGACCAACGCTAAGATGGTTCGACAGTGTGACGCAGGATGTCAGGCAGCTATTGCGTACCAGGAACTAGATGGCGGCTGCAAGAGAGAGGGACGACTGGCGGAGTAAGATCGAAGAGGCCAGGACCCAACTAACTGGGTTGTAGTGCCATTGAGAGAAAGAGAATAGACGTAGCAACTTTTTTTTCCCTAATTCAAGGCGCGTCTACATTTGTGGTCATTAGCGCCCGGAGCTTTCTTCAGTGCACCACCGATTTCCGAACAGTAATTTCTCGATACAGACAACACTGTCCATCACCGGACAGTGAACTGTAAGAAGCTCCTAGGAAGAGAAAATCTAAGAGTCAGCAGCGGGATTCGAACCCAGGACCTCCGCGAGGGAGTCCAGTATGCTAACCTCATAGCTAATCCCTTCCCTTGTAGCATTTAGTTGAATTTTATAGAATAAAAGTAAACTAAGCATGAATTTAAAATGGCAGGCTTTTATATTCTTTGACAGTAACTTTATAGATATTCAATATTCATTGATCTAAATCAATAATTTGAATAATAATTCTAAAAAAATTCGTTTTAGGTTAGTTCTCGGATTGGAGTTCGCACAATGTACATATTTTTTACTCGTCAAAATTCGGGAAAGAAATTTATAATTTAGGGCCCATAGTAGTGCTGATAATAAGAAAATCTGTTATCCAATATTGAGAAAAATAAATCAAACAACATCTATATACACTCAACAGCAAAAAAAACCGGACACTCAGATTTGGTCTCATAATTTTGTTAAATACGCTAATCTTTTTTATTTATGGTAAGAATTGGTTTATTTATAAGTTATTTACACAAAATCTGCCACAAATGACAAATTTTTATTAATTATTAACACAAAATTATAAAATAAAGAAAAAATAAGAAATTAACACAATTTTTTTTAAACTTTATTCTTCATTTTTATCAGGTTTTCTGACAAGGGATGTTCTTCTAATAGCGGGTATTTCTCCCTCGTCTACGGCGAAGGGCCCTAATCCTGTCAGGATAGAAGAAATTAAATTTTGGACGTACTCCACCGGCAGAGCATCCCACTCTTCACGAAGAGCAATTTGGAGCTGATTTAGGTCACTAGGAGGAGGATGACGATGTCTAACACGCCTTCCTAAATTATCCCATAAATGTTCTATGGGATTCATATCAGGAATTCGTGCAGGCCAGTCCAGAACTGTGATTCCCACTTGCTCCAAGTATTCGGTGACAATTCTGGCGGTATGTGGGCGAGCATTATCCTGCATCAAAATGAATTGGTCACCAATAAATGGAGCCAACGGGGTCACAGCCTCTAGGAGCACTTCCTCAATGTACCTCCGAGCAGTCAGAGCCCCCATTATCAATGAAAATCAGTTCAGTACGGGCGTGGAAATTGATTCCACCCCAAACCATAACTGATCTCCTTTCGGAAGGTCGTGACTCGCGAAGAGTACATTGAGCAAATCGCTCCCCTGATCGTCTCCAGACTCTGTCTCGATCGTCTGAGTGGTATAGACCAAAGCGAGACTCATCTGCGAATAAAACTGTTTCCCATTGCTCTACAGTCCATGAAAATGCTGGTCGGCAAATAATCGCCTTTCTCTACAATGCCTTTCCAGGAGTTGGGGTCCTGTCGCGGGGCGCCTTGCATCAAGTCCACGCTTCCTTAGTCTCCGCCGTACTGTGTCCGAGCTAACACGCGTATTTCGCGCCACTTGAAGCCTGTCCCGAACCTCAGGAGCAGTTAAATGGCGGTCTCTCAATACTGAGAGCGTGATAAATCGATCGTCAACTTCAGTTGTGGCCCTTGGTCGGCCACTGCCAGCCCTCCGCTCGTAACTGCCAGTCTCCCGGAAACGCTGGAGTGCATCATTAATGGCGGACTTCGATACTCCAAGGGTTTCTGCGATAGATCGGACGCTCAGGCCTTCTCTTGCCAAGGCATCAGCTCAGGCTACGTCTACATTCGAAAGAACCATTATTCTGGACCAAAATGAAAAAAATCACGTCTATTAATGACTGAAAGGGCGGTTAATAAATTAAAGATCTTTAAAGGTGCGAAAACCTACTTACAGTTTAGAAGAGTTCCGTCAGGTAAAGCAGCCTCAAGACAAATAAGCCACATCTGAGTCTTATCTCATGCCCTACTAATCCTGACGGGATTAGTTCAATGGACTTAGACCTTTCCTTCTCTGTAAAAACCAGATTACCCACAAAAGCAAACACATTACTGATAATCAGCTTTTAATATAAAAAATATTAAGTGTCCGATTTTTTTTGCTGTTGAGTGTATTTGTTACAAAAAGGCTGGCCTTTAGAAATGTAACTGGTAGTTGTTGAATTCCATTAATAGTATTCATTGCTATATTTGCAATAATAATAGTTATAATAATCACATTTATAGGTCAAGTTCAAATAACTGTTTGAATTCCATTATTCATCTTTGTTTTGCTCCTTGAGAAAAATTATTTAATTTAATAAGTGGGCATTCATTTTGAATTTGTATTTTTTTCATTGCCTTTTTTGTTAAGTGAATTTACTATATATTACACTTTCTATTATATTATTTTCATTTGTTTTTTATTTTGCCTAATTGAGCAAGATTCAAGGTGTTCATTTTAAGACGCCTCTAATGCATTTCATGCTTAAACGGTTAATCTGAGCAAAAAATTGTAGAGGAGAAATTTGTTGCCCGTCACCTCTAGTTTCAGAATATGTGACTTGATTGTAGATTGCTGCCGGCATACGCGACAGACGCGAGTACAAAAGTAAGAGTTCGCAGTTGACCCCAATTTTCATGTACACTTAAAACTGTGGCACCTTTAAGGCATAGTACATGCTTCACAAGTTAAAGTGCATTATTTGATAAATTAAGGAATAAGTTTGATCCTTTACATGAAAGATATTGATCACTTAAATATGTGGCAGGAGATTTCAATTTTTTTTGGTAATTAAACGCAACTCTCCCAAAATTACCAAATAATTATTAAACCTTCTTGTTGTAACAGATGTAAAATTATTTTTTAGCCATTTTGTGTATGCATGAGAACATCTAAAGCTCTTAAACATTTGATTTTTCTTAGAAAAATCACTCGGAAAACGACTTATTTCCCGATATTAAGAAAAATACTAGCTTTACTGCCTTGGCAATATTTTCAGTAGAAAGGGGATGAAAAAATACATAAAAATGACCTATCGCGTGCTCTTCTTTCTCTTTGATAACAAGTTAAAAAATTGAAATATGATTAATAAATACCAGATTTTGAAATGGCCTAGCACCTTTAATTTTGAAGATATCGTATTGCAGTTTCCGGTTTCTTACATAACATTTTATACTCTTTAAAACTTTGTATATGAAAATGGGGGTCAACTGCGAACCCTCACTTTTGGTCGCGCGTCAGCCGCGTATGCGGGCATTTTTTGTTCAGATCAACCGTTTAAGCATGAAATGCATTTGAGCCGTCTTAAAATGAATACCCTGTATTTAAATGTACTTTACTTATACAGGGTGTACACGGAGAAGTGGTCGAAACTTCGGGAGGTGATTCAGCAGCTCAAATGCAACAAAAAATATTCTATTCACTTTGGCCCGTTTCTCAATAGTGTCCAAGATATTTGCATTCTTAACTTTTCCGTCGATATTCGCGTTTTTCACCATAAAAACGGCCGTAACTTTTCTATCCTTTATCCTACAACAAATCTGCTTATTCCAAACGAAAGAGCATTAAATTTTCTATAAATATGCTTAGCCCAGAGACTCAAAACGTTTCTTATAAACCATGAAATGTTTACTTTAATGTCTACAAAATTCGTTCTCGAAGATTTTTGTTAAAATTTTCAACTGTATTTTTTCAATGATTAATGAATTAAGGAGTCACTTAATTTCAGAAAAAAGTTGCGCATTTATTGAGCTTCAAGACCATATGGATTTTTTTGGTTTTTAATAAAACCCTACCCCGAACAGAGGGATGTAAATGCAGAAAACTGGGATTTTGCGTAAACGACTTTTCACTACTAATTTTACTGAAATGTCCATTTTTGGAGAAGGCACAAAAAGAAAAGTAACCATTTTAGTTTTTAACAATTATTACTTAATAAAACGGAAGTAAAAAATAAATAATTTTAATACAAGTAAATAATTGAGGCTGGGTATTGAGCAAATTTATAGGAAATTTAATGCTCTTTCGTTTGGAATAAACAGATTTGTTGTAGGATAAAGGATAGAAAAGTTACGGCCGTTTTTATGGTGAAAAACGCGAACATCGACGGAAAAGTTAAGAATGCAAATATCTTGGACACTATTGAGAAACGGGCCAAAGTGAATAGAATATTTTTTGTTGCATTTGAGCTGCTGAATCACCTCCCGAAGTTTCGACCACTCCTCCGTGAATACTCTCTGTACATGTAAAATTCACTCGTTGCTATGGATTAATGTATCTAAATAGAATGAATAAAATTAATAATTTATAATTTAGGACCTTCAACATTGTTTTAAAAGAAAGTTGAATGAGTGTTGCACAAAAATAAATTTGTTATAAATAAGTTAGAAGCTTAAGAAGCTTATATTACTTACAACAATGAGAATCACAGCCAGAGAAAGTCGCCATATTTTCTTTTTTTACTTTGTCTGTCACACAAGTAAGTTCAGATTCGTTGAGAAAAATATTGCAACAGATGTCTAAGAGTGTGTAATGAAAAGTTATTTGAAACCCTAGCTGATAGGTGGCGCTGTTTTTGTGCGACAGTAAAGTTAGTGACGAGCAACTGTTTACAGAAACTTTGTAAAACATTCCTATAATGGATGTGAGTAGGACTACATATGTGTACATTGTTCATGTATCTACTACATATGTATGAAGAAAAGTTAGTACTGAAATGAGGTCAGATATTTTCACATTTCCACTCTAATAATATTCGTTCCAACAGAGTGCTGTCGTGAGAAAGTGTTGACAATGTTGATGTCTGGCGTTGGAAAGGACCGTTTGTATATAGCACTCAAGCTATCTACCCACTGCTTGCTAGCAATTCTCATAAAAATCTCTAGCAAACACTCTTATGGCTTTTTCACACTACAATTATCAAGGTTCTGACTAAAAACTTTTTTCTCTAGACACGGTATTTCTCTAAAATATTGTTACTAACATTGTAGAGAGTGAACCAAGACGATGGGTACAATGCACGAACGAGGGTGCCTGGAAATGATACTATTATACGAGGGTGTATGTGTACAGGGTGTTCATTTTAAGACGGCTCAAATGCATTTCATGTTTAAACGGTTAATCTGAGCAAAAAATGGTAGAGGTAAAATTTGTTGCCCGTCACCTCTAGTTTCAGAATATGTGACTTGATTTTAGATTCCTGCTATTCCAGTGAGGGTTCGCTGTTGATCCCCCCCCATTTATATATACACAGTTGAGTATAAAAAGTTACGAAAGAAACCGGAAACCGCAATTCGATATCTTCAAAATTAAAGGTGCTAGGCCATTTCAAAATCTGGTATTTATCAATCATATTTCAATTTTTTTAACCTCGCAAGCTAGGTTAGCCAGGAGGTTATCAACTGCTCTCTGAATCTGAGGAGGCACCTTTAAGGCATAAGTACATGCTTCACAAGTTAAAGTGCATTATTTGATAAATTAAGGAATAAGTTTGATTCTTTACATGAAAGATATTGATCACTTAAATATGTGGCAGGAGGTTTCCAATGTTTTTGGTAATTAAACGCAACTCTCCCAAAATTACCAAATAATTATTAAACCTTCTTGTTTGTAACAGATGTAAAATTAATTTTTAGCCATTTTGTGTATGCTTGTGAACATCTAAAGCTCTTAACATTTGATTATTGCTTAGAAAAATCACTCGGAAAACTACTTATTTGCTGATAGTAAGAAAAATACTAGCTTTACTGCCTTGGCAATATTTTTAGTAGAAAGGGGATGAAAAAATACAAAAAATGACCTATCGCGTGCTCTTTTTTCTCTTTAATAACAAGTTAAAAAATTGAAATATGATTAATAAATACCAGATTTTGAAGTGGTCTAGCACCTTTAATTTTGAAGATATCGAATTGCAGTTTCCGGTTTCTTTCATAACTTTTTACACTCTTTAAAACTGTGTACATGAAAATGGGGGTCAACTGCAAACCGTCACTTTTGGTCGTATGCGGGCAGGAATCTAAATTCAAGTCACATATTCTAAAACTAGAGGTGACGGGCAACAAATTTTTCCTCTACCATTTTTTGGCTCAGATTAACCGTTTAAGCATGAAATGCATTTGAGCCGTCTTAAAATGACGGATATAACGAATCATAACTAGGAGCTTTACTATTATTGCATTATTTTCTGTATCTACAGAAATTGTGGAAATAATACATATGGTATTAAGCATTAAGCTGAAACCATGACAAAATAGGGACGAAACAGTTAAGACTGTTGTTCTTAAAAGATAACTTTTGTTGGTTGCAATTAAAGATTAAAAAAAAAAAATGCAGTATCTGGACCATTAATTCCTTTTGAACAGACCCTGAAGAAGGTAATATATTCTGAAACTAGAGGTGACGGGCAACAAATATTTCCTCTACCATTTTTTGCTCAGATTAACCGTTTAAACATGAAATGCATTTGAGCCGTCTTAAAATGAACACCCTGTACATATACATACATACTCGTATAATAGTATCATTTCCAGGCACCCTCGTTCGTGCATTGTACCCATCGTCTTGGTTCACTCTCTACAACGTTAGTAACGATATTTTAGAGAAATACCGTGTCTAGAGAAAAAAGTTTTTAGTCAGAACCTTGATAATTGTAGTGTGAAAAAGCCATAAGAGTGTTTGCTAGAGATTTTTATGAGAATTGCTAGCAAGCAGTGGGTAGATAGCTTGAGTGCTATATACAAACGGTATTTTTCCCAAAATCATCAATTTAACAACGGTCGAAAACCAAAACTATCATTCAATTAAAATGAAAATTAGATATATTTTTGTTTTACTTTATAATATTTACACACCTGCAGTACATTTCTGCAAGTGAAGCTGATACAATAGAAGTGCATCAGTAGCATAAGAGGAGAATTCAGCCAATGGTGAAACTCCCAAAGAAGAACATTTCACTATTGTGCACTGGTACTTACTCGTACTTCATTAAGAAGACCTGCGCTTCAACCGTCTTGCGAGGATTTCCTCTTAGTGCAGTAAGTTTGGAAACTAGAAGGTTAGGATATGAGTAAATTCAGACTTCAGAAACATAGAGAACATGGAGATCTCGAGGTAAGCGATTCAAAGGAATGATTTGGATTGAAAAGATTGGATTCTTGTAGATATTGGGAAGCTTCCATTCCGTAAGTCCAGGGGCAGGTTTGAGTATCATGGAGTGGATAAGTGGTTTGTTGTTTAATGAAAGTTTCGATCGTTGGAATTAAAAAAAAAAAAAAACAAAAATTGTAGAAATGATCTTATTGGTTAGCGTACTGAATTTTTACGCAGAGATCGCAGGTTCGAATCCAGCACTTAGACTTTCTTTTCCTAGGAGCTTCTTAAGCTTACTATCCAGTGATGGACAGTGTTGTCTGTAACGAGAGAATACACTTTATATGCCGGCAGTGCACTAAAAAAAGCTCAATGGTGCCAATAAACTCAGATAATGAAGCGTCTTAAAAATAAAAATAATAATAATAATAATAATATACTTTATAAAAGTACTTCCCTTCAAGAGCAAATAACCTTTTGGCCAAGAAATAAACGAGTTGAGTCTACATGATATACTATAGGGAAGCACATCGATAATTTACTTACAATTATTTTAATTTATCTTACTGATAAGTGGCATACCTAAGGGTTTAGATAACCCCGAAATGA
This sequence comes from Rhodnius prolixus, assembly GCF_049639745.1. Taxonomy (NCBI): domain Eukaryota; kingdom Metazoa; phylum Arthropoda; class Insecta; order Hemiptera; family Reduviidae; genus Rhodnius; species Rhodnius prolixus. Next base: position 421,007 of record NW_027411618.1, read on the forward strand.
GGAAAATGTAAGGGATGGCAACTATGTATCCACCCTCCCCCTCGTCGACTGAGTCGATGATGTAAGAGGGGATGTATGGAGGCATTGTTCGTTACCTGGAGCTCCACTAACCTTGCTGGTCAAGGTTCAGCGTCGGATGCGCATGGGTTACAAGAACATCCGCCATCCCAAGTAGTGGAGTAATATGTTCGAGAAAGAACAGATATTAGAGGCGCCAATAACCTCAGCTGTTGATGCGCCCAAAAAATAAAAAATAAAAAAAAATAATAATATACATATACAAAATGTCCAGTATGTGAGAAGTAAGCTTAAATGCACTTCTGCATTCAGCACCGAACATACAAAATTCATGAAAATTAAAACTGTCCGGTAGGACAGTTGTATAATGGGTTGATCGTCAAAAACTGCACGAAAAAGCGTAACGTTGAAAAACACCCAACTTTGACAATTTTTTTTTCTTTTTTTCTATAAAAGATAAAATTCCCAAATTTTCTTTAAAATATGGGGCAAATCCTCCTTTATAACTGTAATTTTGTTGCAACAACATAGATTAAATAGATTTCGAGAAAAAAGTTTGCTGAAAATGGGCAAAAATGGCATTTTCAGAAAATGTTCTTGTTCTTCTTCTTGTTACCTTTTTTTGTAAACAACGTAGCGCCTAAACACGCGAACCGATTTTCATGAATGAGATGTCATTCGATTCAGAATTTTGTGTAGATGTGCATTTTGGGTGTCTCGACGATGTAAATCGAAAGGGAGAGGAGTTAGCCCCATTTTAATATTTTGGTAATCGTTGATAAAGTAAACAAACAAAAAATGCCCCTTTATTGAAAAGATTTTCTGTTTAATTGTAATGTTGACTATTCACAGCCACAAGTGGAGAGCGATTCACCTTTTACTGGACAGGGAAACTGAAGAATAAATAAAGCGTGAGCAGTGTAGGTACGCTGTGAGTTGGTGTACACCAAAGTGTTGGCGATGAAGGAAGTTAATTGCGGTCTAAGTTAGTGCTTTCTAGAAATACAGTTAGCGTACGTATTTATTACAATATTAGAGTCAGCCTGGATTTGTCTCAACTTGCTCAGACTACCTCAAATTTGATGCTTAATTTAGCACTTTATATTGTTGGACTTAGTTCATAGTTAGAATTACAAGCCCCATGGTAATCGTACGGTAAAAACTCTAGAGTAAACGCGGACGCGACTTTTTTTTATAAAAAGTATAGTTAACGAAAGTACATTTTCTTGAAACTTACAAATCGGAAAAAAAGTTGTTTTTTCTATTTAAATAAGTTAAATAAGACTATTTAAATAAGTTAAATAAGACTATTTAAATAAGTTAAATAAGACTATTTAAATAAGATAAATAAGACTATTTAAGTAAGTTAAATAAGACTATTTAAATAAGTTAAATAAGACTATTTAAATAAGTTAAATAAGACTATTTAAATAAGTTAAATAAGACTATTTAAATAAGTTAAATAAGACTATTTAAATAAGTTAAATAAGACTATTTAAATAAGTTAAATAAGACTATTTAAATAAGTTAAATAAGACTATTTAAATAAGTTAAATAAGACTATTTAAATAAGTTAAATAAGACTATTTAAGTAAGTTAAATAAGACTATTTAAATAAGTTAAATAAGACTATTTAAATAAATTATTATTTAAATTTTACCGAAAAAAATGTTTTGAATAAAAGTTGCAGATCTACTTATTCACAATAATTATATCAAGGTTAGAATCTTTGAGATTATTTTCGCAAAACGTTTGGTCGGTAAGGCGCTTTAACATCGTGAGGCCATAGCGCCCGAAGTTTTTTTTTTTTTCAGGACAGTATCATCCACTGGACCACTCGTTACAGACAACACTGTTCATCACCAGGAGCTGTAAGAAGCTCCTAGGAAGAGAAAAAAAATTTAAGAGCTGGATTCGAATCCGTGATTTCCGCGTTGGAATCCAGTATTCGCTGACCACTGAACTAATCCCCTCCTTTATAAGCTTTATTAGTGGTCCTATGGGTCGTACTTGAAATTTTATTTAGTTTTTCCCGTTTTTTGGATTATGATGACCGCATATCCTACATACAAAAATTCACAATATAACAAGTAAGTTGTAAAAAAACATTTTGGCATGATCGTAATACTCTATATTTTATTTACTGTAGTCAGAAAATAAAATCTCTTTTCCTGCAGATATTATTACCTCATTTTAAAAGTCCTATCTCTAAGATTACTACTTCTAGAATAAAATGTGGCGTTGAATTTTTAGGCAATGAAACCTATCATATCATCGAAAATGGCAAGGCAGCCTCTTCAGCCTCCATCCTATATACACCATTTACGAGAGCAGCAACCCCTTTTTATCTTAATATACCACGATCACTGTCAATTTCGATAATACTTCATATGCTTCACACAGACACACACACAAATGAACGTCTTCCAATATTAAGCCTCCCAAAAAATATATGCAGAACCAACTTGATCTTATAACTTGATATAAAACGGAAGTTAGTGGACTTCTAAACGGTTATTTCCTGTGAAGAATCACTTTAGGAAATTTAGTATTTCCGAAACAGATTCTAACCAATAGGGAGAAAGATTATCACCAATTTCTGTCAAAAAAAAATTTTTTAATTTTTGCTAAGCTTTCGACCTAGTTAGGGATTAGGTCACCTTTAGGCTTATGCTATTTATTAACAAAGTACAATATTTTTTGTTTAGATTGTTAACATCAAAGGATGGTGTATCTTCTGTCCTGACTGTTCAAATATACGTTACCAACTTCATTACAACCATACTTGATAAAAATAGCCGATCTGTTCAACCTTTAGATTTGAAATTTTCAATTCTTATAATCAATTTCAATTACAGGTGGTAAGTCTCGGCATTGCACAGAAATGACACATTAGAAAGGAAACCCCAATCAATTTTTTGCTTTCTCAAAAAAATCTTTTAAACACACTTTATACTTATATTCACTAAACACAGGGTGTATACGGAGGAGTGGTCGAAACTTCGGGAGGTGATTCAGCAGCTCAAATGCAACAAAAAATATTCTCTTCACTTTGGCCCGATTCTCAATAGCGTCCAAGATATTTGCATTTTTAACTTTTCCGTCGATATTCGCGTTTTCACCATAAAACCGGCTGTAACTTTTCTCTCCTTTATCCTACAACAAATCTGCTTATTCCAAACGAAAGAGCATTAAATGTCCTATAAATCTGCTTGGCATAGAGCCTCAAAACGATTCTTATAACAATGAAATTTTTACTTGAATGTCTAAAAATTTTGTTCTTGATGATTTTTGTTAAAATTTTCAACTGCATTTTCTAAATGGTTAATGAATCAATGAATCACATAATTTCCGAAAAAGTTGCGCATTTATTGAGCTTCAAGTTCAGATGGATTTTTTTGGTTTTTAATAAAACCCTACCCCGAACAGAAGGGTGTAAATGCAGAAAACTGGGATTTTGCGAACTGACTTTTCATTACTAATTTACTCAAATGTCAATTTTTACCATTTTAGTAACCATTTTAGTTTAGAACAATTATTATTTCATAAAACGGAAGTAAAAAATAAAGTAGCAATAAAACACAGAAGTGAAAAAGTACAATAGGCAAGTGCCTAGTTAAAATTGCTACAAAAATCGTTCGAACTATTCAAACAAGGAAGTGGGAAAGAATTGTGGCAAATTTTTAGTTTCTTGACTACAATTGTTTGTGCAACATATTTTAACGACATAATGGAGGTTTTTTTCCATCAAAGTTAATTAAAAATAATTCAAAACTAATCAATTTTTGGAGAAGGAACAAAAAGAATATAACCATTTTATTTTTGAATTATTATTAATTAACTTCGATAAAAAAAACCTCCATTATGTCATTCGAATAAGTTGCACCAACAATTGTAGTCAACTACTGCGTTTTATTGCTACTTAATTTTTTACTTCCGTTTTATTAAATAATAATTGTGAAAAACTAAAATGGTTACTTTTCTTTTTGTTCCTTCTCCAAAAATTGACATTTGAGTAAATTAGAAATGAAAAGTCAGTTCGCAAAATCCCAGTTTTCTGCATTCACACCCCTCTGTTCGGGGTAGGGTTTTATTAAAAACCAAAAAAATCCATATGATCTTGAAGCTCAATAAATGCGCAACTTTTTTCTGAAATTATGTGACTCCTTGATTCATTAATCATTGAATAAATACAGTTGAAAATTTTAACAAAAATCTTCGAGAACGAATTTTGTAGACATTAAAGTAAACATTTCATGGTTTATAAGAAACGTTCTGAAGCTTTGTACTAAGCAAATTTATAGGGAATTTAATGCTCTTTCGTTTGGAATAAGCAGATTTGTTGTAGGATAAAGGATAGAAAAGTTACAGCCGTTTTTATGGTGAAAAACGCGAATATCGACGGAAAAGTTAAAAATGCAAATATCTTGGACACTATTGAGAAACGGGCCAAAGTGAATAGAATATTTTTTGTTGCATTTGAGCTGCTGAATCACCTCTCAAAGTTTCGACCACTCCTCCGTATACACCCTGTATACCAAGTCTAAAGCAATTTTTAGGAACTTTTATCACTAAAGTGGTATTTCCAATCGGCCGATTCTTCTAAAAATAAAAAATAATAACCTTAAAGATACGTTCCCCTGGTGGCAGTTAAGCGAAATAACAAATTTTGAATTTTTTGTAATTTTTCATATTTTCAGTTAAGCAGCTAGATACAATTCACATGCGCTTTTTAATTTGTATTAACCATTTCTTTTTCCACACAAGATATCTTGAACAAATATTAACTCTGAAAAGCAACAATACACAAAACTGTGTCGCATAATGAAACGATGTAAAAAAAAAAAAATTATACTAATTTAAACATATACACTAAATGTGTGTATAGCACCCTATTGAAGGAGAATTTATTCCCAGCATGCTCTTCGATACATAATTCATGTTTTGCTTATGCAGATTAGATGAGTTGAGCCTTATCTAATTAACAATTTAAATGAACTTATTAATTTGAATTAACACAATAACTAATTTATTATAAAAACTAAACAATAATTGATGTATCAATTACGTAAATCAATAAGATTTAATCGCAAGAAACCTTCTCAATAAGGTTTGCAGAGTGAAACCTAACTAGCAGAGTGAAAACTAAAAACTCTTATCTTATAAAGCACTTTACGTCATTAAATTTTCTTGGAATTTAGAATTTATATTTAAAATGTGGTTTTGTAGGGGCCCCACCCTGCAAGAGTGGAATAAATAAGTATATAATCAAATAAATATAATTAATATCAATAATAATAAATGTAACAATATTTAAATCTGGTTAAATAAGTACGAGGGTCGTTTGAAAAGTCCGTGCAAAGTCAGAGAGATAGCACCACTGGCGTGTATCGAGGTTATGTTTAGTTAGTAGCATCTCTTGGAAGAACACACACCAAGTTTCAGCCAGATCGGTCTATTTCTTTGTGTTTGGCATTCGTTTGAATCGAAGAAGTCGAGTGATTTTCAAAAAATGGACGAAAAAGAATTTCGTGTGTTGATTAAACACTACTTTATGAAAGGCAAAATGCCTCAGGAGACTAAAGAGAAGCTTGATAAACATTATGGTGACTCTGCACCTTCGATTAGAACAGTTTATAAGTGGTTTCAAAATTTTCGGAGTGGCCATATGGGCACAAGTGACGCTGAACGTTCTGGACGCCCTGTTGATAGAAAATCATTGATAAAATCCATGATATGGTGATGGATGACAGAAGAGTGAAGGTGCGTGAGATTGCTAGTGCTGTGGGCATCTCGAATGAACGGGTACATAATATTTTGCATCAACATTTGGACATGACAAAGCTATCCGCAAGATGGGTGCCGCGATTGCTCACGCTTGGCCAAAAACGAAATCGTGTGAAGTGTTGCAAGGACGGTTTGCAGCTGTTCCAGAAGAATCCGCAGGACTTTAAGCGTCGTTTCGTCACTGTGGATGAAACATGGATACATCACTACACTCCTGAGACCAAAGAACAATCTAAACAATGGGTTACCAAGGGGGAATCTGCGCCAAAAAAGGCGAAGACCGTTCCTTCGGCCGGAAAGATTATGGCGACTGTCTTTTGGGATTCGCAAGGAATAATCCTCATCGACTATCTGGAAAAGGGTAAAACTATTACAGGTGCATATTATTCATCGTTATTGGACCGTTTGAAAACCGAGCTGCAAGAAAAAACGCCCACGATCGGCCCACAAAAAAGTCCTTTTCCATCACGACAACGCACCAGCTCACACCTCAGCAGTTGTGGTCGCAAAATTAATGGAAATAGTGTTCCAACTCGTTTCACATCCCCTCTATTCTCCAAAATTGGCTCCCTCGGACTACTATTTGTTCCCCAATATGAAGAAATGGCTGGCGGGAAAAAGATTTTATTCAAACGAGGAGGTGATTGCAGAAACGAATGACTATTTTTCAGACGTGGACAAATCCTATTATTCGGAAGGGATCAACAAACTAGAGCAGCGTTGGACGAAGTGTATAAGCCTAAAAGGAGACTATGTTGAAAAATAAAAAAGGTTTACCCCAAAAAATTAAGTAGTTTTTATTTTTGCACGGACTTTTCAAACGACCCTCGTAGATTGTTTAAACGTTTTATTGTAAAGAATCATTCCAGTATTAAGTTGGTAACTAGATAGATGTAAAAAGTATATAGACAAGTATTATGGTGGTGAGGCGACACGTTTATTAACTAAGTGTTAGTTTTTTATAAAAACCTAAAAAACCAAGACACTTCCCTACAGTTTATTTGATTATTATTCATATTCCCTAAAAATATTTCAGAAAACAATGGTGCTCCAGTTGACTAATATTCCTTCAACATGAAATTTGGATTTAGACGTTATGGTTGCGCTTAGATGTTTTAGTACGTTAAATTGCAGCAATACTGCTTTCTGATCAGTCTAAAGAAAGTTTGTAGGTCTAATAGTGAATATGGCAGCCAATTCATAGCTCATACAGAGCATGTGACCAAGGATAGATTGAACAGACTGAGCCTTAACAGACTGTGGAACAATTTGTTTTTTATTGAATGACGTTCACCTAAAAGCTAAATATCGCGTTTATTACAGTGTTTTACCATCATTAAGATGTTACGATGCTCAAGTTTGGGGCTAACAACGATTTGAGATATTAGAAAGATTTCAGAGATATTTTTACTCAAAAAATTGTTCGTACTTCCTTCAACAGCACCGGCTTTTTCATCTTAAACATCGAAACTAAAATAGATCAAGTTTACATTTACACACTGAGGATTAATTTTAAATTTTGCTTTAAGATTTTGTCTGTAAATGATAATCGCCTTTCAAAAAATTGTTACCCATGAAATAGTTAATAAAAACTTACATTGGTTCAGAGATTTGGTCCAACTTAGCCTAAAAGTACTCTCTCGTGTTCGATTTCTCTTGTGATAACATGTCAGGGTTGGAGAATAATATTTTTGAAATGTTGCGTAGGATAAAAGAGGCTAGTCTAGAGGAATCTGTGAGGCACGCTGCGAAATCTGTTTTATCCTTTATAGGACATTGCTCGAGACTACTGTCAGGCTTTGTATCTTTAGAGTTGGTTCTACCACTCAGTTGGGGCTATCAAATCTGAGGTGATTGTTTAAACTAAGTGGCAAACTGTTGTATTTAAATTATGTACCATGGATCTCAAGAGTTATAAAGTTATTTTATGTACAGTTTATCAAGTTTTTCTTTTATCTTGTTACCACACTCTGGCAGACGGCGTTAGCCATGCCTTTTGTTCATTGTAAAATGATTTAATGTACTACAATTTTTTAAATAAATGTATATTATTATTGTTGAAAGACGAAAGTGAGTAACGAGCATCGTTTTCCATAAATATGATTCCTTTTATCCAAATGATCAACTATGATTGATCCCAGATGATTATATCCAGGGTATCGACTATAATTCATTCTGCTACCAGTATCGCTCAACTACGATCGATTCCCAATGATGCTAGAAAGCCCCTCTTAATTGTGGTAAGATTTCTCACGAACCGAACCATATGTAAAGTCTAAAAGTGAATTTAAAGGCAAAAAACAAAAACAAAATAGTGCTCATACTAAGCACGTCATCCAGGATAACACGCGGAATACAAGGACTACTGAGGCACCACGGTAGCCGAGCGTTTAGTGGTGAGACCTGTAATGCTAATATGCATTGTGGTACTGGGTTCGAATCCCCGGTCTTAGGCCTTGGATTTTATTTAATGGTTAATAAAAGAAATTTACAGTAAAGTATGTTTGCTAGTCACCTCCGTCCACGACGCCTAATTGGTGGTTGGACGTAAAGATGGCCTGGAAAAATAGGCAATTACTTTACTTACAAGGACTTCTATCTAAGGATCAACGCTTTCCATAAATATGATGCTTTTTCATAGCACAGTTATTACAGTGAACAAATATAATTGATCCCAGATGATTAATTATTCCCAGTGTATCAACTGCAATTGATTACGCTAGAAGTATCACGCTGCTACAATCGATTCCCAGTCGTTTGATAGATTTCCAATCGAAAGATGGGGTGCTCCCTAAACTTCTCTTGTAATAGTGTATAAACATGTCACTCACATATTATAACACATGAAACAACATTTACGGAAGAATTTAACTTCTTTCCATGACAAAGATTTACACAAATATCATCAAATAACTAAATTCTCGATCATATTTTAATAAATGTTGAGATTAGCTCAGTGTTTAGCGTCTACTGGATTTCAAACATGGAGATGTGGGAAATTTCCTCTTCATAGGATCATCTTATTGGTTGTTTTACCGGTGATGGACGAGAGAACACTATCTGGAGGACGCCAGTGCGCTGAAAGAAGCTCCAGGCGCCAATGACCTCAGATGTTGACGCGCCTTAAATTTAAAAAAATATAAAATAAACTAATATAAAAGTAATAGACCTACAAGCAGTAGCGGTTAATGCATAATAAAAATATGTGGAGCTTGCAGCCTATAAAATAATGAAGTTTTTTTTTTTTACTGCTATTCTAATATTCAGGCAATATTATTAAGGTAAGGCTTTAGGACTCAATCGAACTTTTTAAGAGCACCCATACTTAACGTGAACATTCCATTCGTCTTTATTCATTCTGTTGAGGTTTAAATTGTTCCTTTAAATTGTAACCGAAATTAATTCTTACTTTAATAAGTTTATTTATTCTCACAGTTAAAAGTAGTTTTAATAAGGGTACACTAACTTTTAAGTTAAGGCGCTGATAATGATTGATGTTGATGCGCCGAAACAAAACAAAAAAATCTGTTGGTGACGTTTTTGAAAAAAAAATAACGCTTCAGTAAAATGGTACTTCCGATTCACTGGTTTTAAACAGAACCTTATTGTGACGAACTCTGGTGATACCTAAACGAAATGGCAAATTTGAAGTTGCTGCGGTTTTTGTTTTTTGAGACACAGTGGATACACTTTTTCGTGTGCAATGAAGGCTCAAGTCGGATATAATTCAAAACTCGATAACTCAAAACTCGATAACTCAAAACTCGATAACTCAAAACTCGATAACTCAAAACTCGATAACTCAAAACTCGATAACTCAAAACTCGATAACTCAAAACTCGATAACTCAAAACTCGATAACTCAAAACTCGATAACTCAAAACTCGATAACTCAAAATCAGCACGATTAAATTACCTACTAGAGTAAAATAATCAAAAAATGGTTTATGTACAATTTGGGAGTAGCTGTGAAGCTTGTGCATAAACTGTATCACTTTCAGTAAAGTGTCGGCTAACTCAGAGACAATGTTCTAGTCTTCAGTTCATAATGTATGTGAAAGAACGACCCGCGTGCCTGCAAGTCTTAGTGTACCATATTGTACTGTACAGAGCCTAATTTACTTTGATTGCATGGTAGGCAGTGTTTGTAAATAATGTTGTTTAAAGAGCAAAGGCTGTAGATTTGTTGAGCCATTCATAACGTGTACCCATTGAAAGTGTGGCTTCCCACGTGTCTTTGTAATGCTTTTCTTTTTGTTCTACACACGCAATGATGAAGTGTTCTATGTGCCAGCTCCGCCTGTCTCCTTACAGGACGGCGATATTGCCTCCAGTTTTTCACATTACGCGTGAACACCTGAGGTCAATGGTGCCTGGAGCTTTCATTGTACTACCACCCTCCGGACAGTGTTTTCTCGTTACAGACATCTCTCACCGTACAGGGAGTTGTAAGATGCTGGAAAGAGCAAATCTATGGGCCAGCAGCTGGATTCAAACTTGAGATCTCCACGTTGGAGTCCAGTTTACACTAACCACTGAGATAATCCCCTTCCTCACATAGTTTATAATAACTTTCCTAGAAAATCGATTGGTGTACACTTTTTTGGAGTCAATTTAGTGCATTTATACTGCTATACCAATTCTAAAATGCTTTATACGATTCAAACATTATTAAACTATCAAGAATTTGATGAAAAAGTGTCGAATGGACGCTACAGAATAATGGTTAGAGAAAGCCGAGCGTTCACACCAGTAAAAAAAATGCGAAAGAAACAAAGCGTCCTTCAATGTTCGTAGAAGTAAGAAAGTTGAAAGGAAAGCGAAAGATATCTTGATATGAACAAACTTTATTGTGCGGCAACACCCCAATTGTTGATAATTTTAGAAGGGAAATTTTGATTAGAGTAAACGACGAATTGTTTTTCATGATAATTGGACAAATGCGCTATGTGCTAAAGAGTGATTATCTAATAGAAACAATAAGTAGTTAATAATCTCCTCAAAATTATGGAAGAAAAATTATTACAAGAATTGTATTTAATTGGATATTATCACGAACATTCAAATGATTCATGTAAAGAAATCACTTAATAATTCGATAATGATTAACTAATCGATTCTTTTCAAGATAGAAAGTATTTATCTTTTGCATTTTAAACTACTTATTTTGGGTAAGTAAAGTATTTACAATTAGAAGCGTTATTCAATAATTAAACAGACAAATAGCTGTACATTGAAGATGGTTTAATAAATCAACAAAATGTTTTGTTTATTTTTTCTCGTAATCCATCTTCTTACGAACCTTCTTATACCCTCAGCGAAGAATTCTTTACCTTGATCTCAAAGCAAGTTTTGTATTTTTACCTCTTCTTTACCGATGAACATGATGCCATGCAAAGTTTTTTTCATCAGACCAAACAGATAAATATCCGAATGGGGGAAGGGGTCTTACAAGGCTGTAAGAAGAAAGTGGTAGGAGCTCCCAACCCACTTTGCCAATAGTTTCCAGCTACAGTTTTGCTGTAGGAGGTCGGGCGTTTTCTTGGAGAAGAAGCACATCTCTCCACTGCCATCCTGGACATTTCCTCATCAGCGCGGGCTTGACTTTGTTCTTCTTAATCGTATCTAAGTATTATAGACTGTTGATAGTTGCATTGATCCTCCAAATTGCTATGTCAAGTTCTATACTGGTACCAGACGCCCGGAGCGGTACTCGTCGCATACGCTTTTGCAGCCACTTTTAAACTTTTCCACCCACGCGTAAAAACTCGCACGGTTCATGCAACTACTGCCGGGTAGTTTGTTCATCCGATAGAATATTTCTGACGGTTGTTCACTTTTCGAAAGTAAAAAATCGGATTAAAGAATGCTGATCTTCAAAAGTAAATTCTTCGAGTTGTCTGACCATCGTAAAGTAAAAGGTTAAAGGTTATACTAACGCAAATACATATCAATCTAACAGCTGAATGACACACATTGCAAGGTTGTCACACTTACAAGAATTTCAATTCCCTGCATTAAAGCGTCGCCATCACTAAATATATTTGCCAATCTATTTAAGGAATGACTCTCTTAAATTTTCTATAAATTTCTGTATATTACAGCTGATAGATAGGAATAGCCTAACATTAGTGTCACGTGATTTATAATGACATCACTGTAACAGGCACCTGATTTATTGAAATCATTGAAATGGTGCAAATTGATTGGCTGTTGGGTTTGTGCGTGAAATTTTCCTATTAATCACAAAGTCTTGATTAGCAGCAACAATCTTGGTGTTGACTAAGGGCAACACTAGGTAGACGTGACGACATAGGACACAGATAGCGGTCGAAAAACTTCTCTTAAAGTTGGGTGGACAATAACAAGCAGACTGACAATGGAACTTGTAATTGTCACAAACTTGCCTGGCCATTCATAGCAATTAAACTGGGTGACCCAGAATTAACAGGAGAGTTGCTATGCAAATACAGTCCGCTGGCCTCTTCCGTTTTGCTTCTTGGTCTACCGGCAATCAAATCTGCCAGGGCACTTCCGCAACTGCTTATCAACTAACCGTAACAGAAATTCTCCTTTGTATTTAGTCCACTCGTCTACTCATTTACTACAACGTGAATTGAATATTCACATGAAGGCTCATCACTTTTTTGGAAAAATGTTTCAAATTAAAGTTATATACATATACATATACATTTAGATGACCAGTTTTAGGAAACATTCATTAAAGACCATACTGTTTATCATCATTTTTTCATTGCACTGCCAGTCTCCGGACAATAATTTTATTTACAGATAAAAGCTGTCTATTTCCAGACAGTGAGCTGTAAGAAAAAAAAAACTAAGGGCCAGGAGCTGGATTCGAACCCGGAATCTTCGCAATGGAAACAGTACACGCTGACCACTGAGCTAATCCGTTATCTACGGTTCCTTTTTTTTTAACGTTAGTTTTTAATTTATTCGTAAAGCACATAATTTTCAGGAAGAATTTCTTAACAAAGCTGCATTACGCAGAACTAAAGGTTGTTATAACAATTTGTTTATAAACAAATAAAAAAAAGCAATATTTTTTTTTTTAGATATTTTGAGCAGGCACATCCTTGGAAGCTAAAGAAGCTAAGCCAGTGTTTTGCTTATAAAATTATTACTATAATTTGTAATTAAAATAAAATTAGCTAACCATAAAATTCAACTTTACAGAATAGACCAATGAGAGTTTATTATTTCCTGGAGAACTGCTCTATCGATTTGTTTTTAAAGTAGGAAGGTAAATGTACTCCTATCAATCTATCACTTTTATTTGGAACATTTCCTCTTTCACCCCCCCCCCCTTAAAAAATTAATTGGATTTGGGTTTATGGAAAATCTGACGTTGATGTCAAATATAAATATGTGTGAGTCAATACGCACATGTGTAGATAACCATATAATCAAATATTCAGTAATTATTGCTTACTTTTCCCAATTTTTCTCTCGTTTTAGCAACAATCACGTAGCAGGTACTCCAAATACGGGATAATTAGAGGGGTATTGGGCGAGTGTGACTGGTGGCCAACGCTGTGACTGGAACAACCGTCTGCATCTACCACTTAACCAAATTAATAATTATTTTCAATTTATTAAAAGCAACATTTGTAATTATTTTTTTAATTTAATAAAAGCAACCATTTTGTTCTCAATATTTACAATTTCAAGCACCAAGTGAACTAAGTGAGACGGCAATAGTAAGCATTGGACGTCTCTTGGTGATCAAATGGGAAGGTTCTCCTGCACTTGCGAAAGCTGTGTGCACAATTAATTGGTCTAAAAAAAAATTAAAGATATCACAACAGACCAAATAGCAACCAGCTTTTGCCCAAACAAGTAATCATTAAAAATAATATTTTTAGATGGATGTAAAGATTAGGACTACCATATTTACTACCAGAGGATAGGTTCAACGGATTGTACAGTGTCCTGACTAAAGATGTGAACTATAGTGACATGGACCAATGAGGTGTCAGTATTTTAATTAAATGCAGGGATTGGCTAAACCTGAATAGCAAAAATATACTGCCAAAATAAAGTATAACTAAGCTCTTTATGCAATTTAAAAGAAATTGAAGACAGAATGCTGTTGTTGGCAGTGTGTCCTGACTTCTTTCCTCACAAAATGAAATACTACCATACTAGAGTAGTAAGTACGGAACAAGTAGTTAAGTGTTCTTAATGACAAAAACTGCAAGCTCTTACATAATTATGTGTATGGGGCTTTACATTATAGGAGCTTTCTAATTAGAGGATTTAATTATAAAATAATAATAATTAAAAATAAACGAGTAAAATACATGAATAAATTAAAATGAAATAAATTAATAAAATGAACTCCTGGCAAACCGACGGTGGATTTACCATGCCAGATATTGCGTTAAAAGTTTTTATTATTATTATTTTATAAATATGTAATGTAATTTATGTGTTGTAACTAGTAACATTGGAATAAAGTTCGTTAACTGTATATCTGCCCATCTAAATGAGAGGGCGTATATTTGAGTACGTTTATAGGAAAGCTGAGATGCAGATAAACCTGGGAAACAAGAAGAGATTCGTTAAGATTAGAAGAGGCCTAAGACAGGGAGATGTTCCCTCTGCGAAAATATTTGGAACTGTTCTGGAAGAAATATTTAAAAACTGCCATTGGGAGAAATATGGTATAAACGTAAATGGCGAATGGTTAAATACGATGAAATTCGCAGATGACCTGGTTCTAATAGGAAAATCTAAAAATGAATTATCAAATATGTTGAATGACTTGGTCAAGAATTCAAAAGAATTAGGCTTGAAAATAAACCCGAAAAAATCGAAATTAATGAGGATAAATAGTAACCCAAAAAAATGTATAAGTACCAGGCATGTTGAATAATTGTTTTTTGATTTTTGTTTTTTCGACCTACTGGTACTTTTGCAAAACACCGAGAACTTAAGCAGTGGGCTCATCATTAAACGTTGTTACTGAAAAGGACAAGTAATTCTGCAAAAAGTCTAACCATCTTCATCTACTGAAAGATATTTAGTAAATTATCAAAAATTCCAAGTAACATTTGAGAGAATTTATTTTGGCCAATTTTACTGTTTAACTTTAGTAATTCTTTCATGAATTTGTGTGTAAACTTAGAATACTATGAACACCTTATATGAAAGTATAATTGATATATTTTTGTTAAACAGTAAAATTGCAAAATTAAATTAAATCATCATTTAAAGTAAACCTAATTTAAAATTAATCAAACAAAATATTAAACCAATGTAAAAAATTAATCTATTAATAACCAAAGACATGATCCACATGACTTTTACAAAGAAAAAAAAAATTAAAATATCGTTAATAATAATAAAAATAATTAATAGACAATTTTGGCAGCTCAAGGCGGAACCATTTTCTAAAAATTGAAAAGTTTAATTTTGCATGATGTAAATATATGTGTATATAATTATAATATATTGTATATAATTTAAGGCGTAACAACATCTAAGGTTCTGGTTTAACCGATCTTCTTTTTTTTTCAGCGTACACCCGGCCTCCGGACAGTGTTCTCTCGTTTCAACATCACTATCCATCACTGGACAGTGAGCTGTAAGAAGCAAGCTCCTAGGCAAAGAAAATCTAAGGGACATCAGCTGGTTTCATACCCAGGATCTCCTCGTCGAAATCCAATACTCTAACCAAATACATGATATAATAATGTAAATTATATTATGAGGAAGAAAGTTTGAAGCAAATAAAAAATTTACTTTCAAAAATTATTTGTTTGGCCAACTTATTATAATCTTCATTAATAGAATAAAACATAAATGATGTTCCAATATTATTATTATTAATGTAAAATTTTCAGGTCTGTAGAGTGCTGGCTATCAGCCGAAACTTTTTATACTAATTGAATATGAAATAAAATATATTAAAGTCTTAAAGTATTTTTTCTTCTTCTTAGAAAGTTTTATATTCAAGAAAAGTATCATTTGTATTTTTTCATTACTCTTCAATTTCTCTCGTTTGTTTCCAGAAAAAATAATGGCCATTGAAGTTAAATTAATTTTTATTAAATTATATAGATGAATTCTACAGCAATTAAAAACTTTTTTATTTCTTAATTCCTCTTTCAATTTCTTTTCAGTTCCCAGAAAATAATAGCAATAAAAGTTAAATTAATTTTTAATAAATTAATTGGATCAATTCTACTGCAATTAAACACTTTTATTTCTTAATTCCTCTTCCAATTTCTCTTCAGTTTCTAGAAAATAATAGCAATAAAAGTTAAATTAATTTTTAATAAATTAATTGGATCAATTCTACACTTTTATTTCTTAATTCCTCTTCCAATTTCTCTTCAGTTTCTAGAAAATAATAGCAATAAAAGTTAAATTAATTTTTAATAAATTAATTGGATCAATTCTACTGCAATTAAACACTTTGTCTTTTTTTATTCCTCTTCCAATTTCTCTTGAGATTCCAGAAAATAATGACCATCAAAGTAAAATTAATTTTTAATAAATTAATTAGATCAATTCTTCTGCAATAAAACATTTCTATTTTCTAATTCTTCTCCCAATTTCTTTTCTGCTCCTGAAAATAATGACCATCGATGTTAAAATTAATTAGATCAATTCTACTGCAATAAAACATTTTTATTTCCTAATTCCTCTTTCAATTTCAATTTAAGTTAATAACTAAGTTGTAAGATGATCATATTGTAGACTTTGTCTAGGAGCTGCTCCAAATAGGGTGTGCGATACGGAAAGCGTTTCTTCCTTTTGAATGTCCACTCTACACACCTTAAATATGCTCAGCATCAGGATAAAATTGTGATAATTGGATCTTTGGTTGTTTCACTATCCAGTAACAGAAAAAAAAAAATCACTTTTCTGGACGACAAATCTCTAGAACCGAACTTTTTTTTAATCTTAAACACAAAGACAAAATAAAATTCCTTAAGATGAGCAGGAAAAATGGCCAGAAATAAAATTCTCTTCTGTGTTACTAAGGTACATTGATTGCAATGTTGGCAAAATTACTAAAATTGTTCAGTGAGATTTAATAAATTTTGATTATTTTATAATTTCGTTAGAAATGTTAAGAATTCTTTGGGTTTTTTTCAATAATATTGAATAATAATGTGAATACTTCACAATGCTGAATCACAAAACTACCAGTAATTTTGTAAAAAAACAAAAAACAAAAATAATTAAAAAAAATGTATTATAATATATATCAAAATGCCAGCGACAAGTACACATTTTTGTACTTTAGCTTATTATAATGAACTTAAAAACTGAAACGCAAAAAACATTCCCGATTTACTCCCAGGTTAGAAATTCTCAGTTAATGATGACTATGCAAATGGCTGCGCGAATACGTTATGGGTGTTACATGCCGGATTATTAATTAATTAGATTTGCTCGTTTTAAATAAATAACTGTTCAACTTTTTATATTTTAATATATCAATTTTCTGTTTAAATATTCATTTTGTTTTATTTGGGCTGACAATGCAGATGGAGGCTGCATTATTTATGGAACCAGATTATTCATTCACCGGCCAGATTTACCGGCAAAATAAAAATGAATATATTCGCCACGAATTAAATATTCATATCGGCTGGTCCCTGAGTCGCTTCATTATATATTAATCATTTATTTCATTTTTCGCAGCGTGCAATATCGTGCGCAGAATATTTCACCTCTCATCGTTTCGTCATATGGTCGTAATGACCGTGCGATTTCTATTTCTTTTAGCTCTTGTAACTGGAGTTACTGCAATAGAACAGATTTTCTATTTTGTGTTTTCATCCGAAATAAATTTGTTTGAGGTCTGTTGTGTACGAAAAAATGGTTTTTACAAATCGGCCTCTCTCTACATATATGTATATATTTTGGTTTGTGTTAATAATGTAACTCAAATAATGTAACTCAATAATGTAACTCAATAATGTAACTCAAGTAATGTAACTCAAGTAATGTAACTCATGTAATGTAACTCATGTAATGTAACTCAAAAAACGAAAAATCATTGAAAGTTCATATCTGTTAATTCGCTTAGAAATTCAAAAAAGAGGATGCTCCAATAAGTTTTGGACAACCGAAAATACCACTTCACTGAATCTTTTTTTTTTTTTTTTGTAGATTCGTTCCTACGATTTTCTTTAAACTTGGTGTACCAATAGTGTATTTTGATTGTAACCTTTATTTGTAATATTTTTCTAGGAAAATTCAATTTATGGCATTTTAGGGAGAAAAGATTCCTTCTGAAGCGTTCTTGCAAATTGTACTGTCCTGCAATCTGCATAATAATATCAACAACGACTAAATTTCGAAATTTGAAAAAAATCGACTCAAGTAATGTAACTCAAGTAATGTAACTCAAGTAATGTAACTCAAGTAATGTAACTCAAGTAATGTAACTCAAGTAATGTAACTCAAGTAATGTAACTCAAGTAATGTAACTCAAGTAATGCAACTCAAGTAATGTACCTCAATAATGTAACTCAAAAAACGAAAAATCGTTTTTTTCCCTAACTAAACCCTACCAACAATTGTAGTCAACAACTGCGTTTTATTGCTACTTTATTTTTTACTTCCGTTTTATTAAATAATAATTGTGAAAAACTAAAATGATTACTTTTCTTTTTGTTCCTTCTCCAAAAATTGACATTTGAGTAAATTAGTAATGAAAAGTCAGTTCGCAAAATCCCAGTTTTCTGCATTTACACCCCTCTGTTCGGGTAGCGTTTTATTAAAAACCTAAAAAATCCATGTGATCTTAAAGCTCAATAAATGCGCAACTTTTTCTGAAATTATGTGGTTCCTTGATTCATTAACCATTGAGAAAATGTAGTTGAAAATTTTAACAAAAATCATCGAGAACGAAATTTTTAGACATTCAAGTAAAAATTTCATTGTTATAAAATCGTTTTGAGGCTCTGTACCAAGCAGATTTATAGGAAATTTAATACTCTTTCGTTTGGAATAAGCAGATTTGTTGTAGGATAAAGGATAGAAAAGTTACGGCCATTTTTATGGCGAAAAACGCGAATATCGACGGAAAAGTTAAAAATGCAAATATCTTGGACATTATTGAGAATCGGGCCAAAGTGAAGAGAATATTTTTTGTTGCATTTGAGTTGCTGAATCACCTCCCCATGTTTCGACCACTCCTCCGTAAACACCCTGTATATTGTTACAAACTACAATGTTGTCAAGAAATAAATATGACTCAATTGTAATTTGAAGTTACAATTGAAAGAAGAAAAATGTTTGAGTTAGAATTTTGAGAAAAGTAGTAAGAGAAATTCCTGTGAGTGATCATGGCGGATTATTTTAATAAGGTGTTTTCTTTAAAGTTTATGACAACAGGTGGTAAATTAGAAGTATTCGGTCTTATGTGAATGCCAAAGCGTAGAACCCCAGAGCTAGATGCTTATGGTTGCTGAAGAAGCGTTGAAAACAATTTTCTTGAATTTAGAAAATCAGAGAAATGCATGCAGTGAGTGCCTTTAATTTTTTGTGTACATTTTATTAAAATTTGCTGACGAAATTCATTATAAGCTTCTCTCTAGAGCCCTAAACAAATTAATCAGGAATATCTAAAATAAAAGAAATATATAAGACTTACGAAAGAAATACCACAACTGTTTATATTGATGGAAGTAAAAAGTGCTAGACTTCTACAAAATCCGAGTAATCACCGCCATCAGGAGAACCCTAGAATACTTTCTTTTTAACCACTAAAACTCCTCAAAAACGGATACTGTATAAACTCATGTCGAAAATCCGCACTATTGCAATCATTTTCTTACAAGAGGAGTAAGAGAAAGTCACTTTTTCTAAATTCAAGAAAATTGTTTTCAACTTTGCAGAGTGAGAATGTCATGTGAGTGTACATATCAAGAGGAAAAATTTTTATTTGTAAGAAAAAGTGTCGCCAACTCTGGGGTATTACTTCTAGAACTTACTACAAACATAAAGAATAAGAATAATAATTTAGTGCGCGACTTCAAGCAGATTGCTTGAATCAGTCCTCTGGGAATCAAAGTTTTCAGCTCCGTAGACTTCACTTTACCCTCTTTTTTTTTTTATCACAAAAATATTTCAGCACAATTCCTTCAGATATCAGCAAAAACCTGGCACCAACACTTACATGATTGTTTCCATCCACTCTTCACAATTTACAGGATGAAATTTTTATGAATTTTGTACGCAAAAATTTGCTTAAAAAAATACCAAAAATTCATTTCGTTTTGTAACCAACTAGTAACAAGCAATTTTCTTAAAAATTGTAACTTTTCATGTATTAATTTTAATTTATATTAATACGAGGGTCGTTTGAAAAGTCCGTGCAAAAATAAAAACTACTTAATTTTTTGGGGTAAGCCTTTTTTATTTTTCAACATAGTCTCCTTTTAGGCTTATACACTTCGTCCAACGCTGCTCTAGTTTGTTGATCCCTTCCGAATAATAGGATTTGTCCAAGTCTGAAAAATAGCCATTCGTTTCTGCAATCACCTCCTCGTTTGAATAAAATCTTTTTCCCGTCAGCCATTTCTTCATATTGGGGAACAAATAGTAGTCCGAGGGAGCCAAGTCTGGAGAATAGGGAGGATGTGAAACGAGTTGGAACCCTATTTCCATTAATTTTGCGACCACAACTGCTGAGGTGTGAGCTGGTGCGTTGTCGTGATGGAAAAGGACTTTTTTGTGGGCCAATCGTGGGCGTTTTTCTTGCAGCTCGGTTTTCAAACGGTCCAATAACAATGAATAATATGCACCTGTAATAGTTTTACCCTTTTCCAGATAGTCGATTAGGATTATTCCTAGCGAATCCCAAATGACAGTCGCCATAATCTTTCCGGCAGAAGGAACGGTCTTCGCCTTTTTTGGCGCAGATTCCCCCTTGGTAACCCATTGTTTAGATTGTTCTTTGGTCTCAGGAGTATAGTGATGTATCCATGTTTCATCCACAGTGACGAAACGACGCTTAAAGTCCTGCGGATTCTTCTGGAACAGCTGCAAACCGTCCTTGCAACACTTCACACGATTTCGTTTTTGGTCAAGCGTGAGCAATCGCGGCACCCATCTTGCGGATAGCTTTGTCATGTCCAAATGTTGATGCAAAATATTATGTATCCGTTCATTCGAGATGCCCACAGCACTAGCAATCTCACGCACCTTCACTCTTCTGTCATCCATCACCATATCATGGATTTTATCAATGATTTCTGGAGTAGTAACCTCAACAGGGCGTCCAGAACGTTCAGCGTCACTTGTGCCCATATGGCCACTCCGAAAATTTTGAAACCACTTATAAACTGTTCTAATCGAAGGTGCAGAGTCACCATAATGTTTATCAAGCTTCTCTTTAGTCTCCTCAGGCGTTTTGCCTTTCATAAAGTAGTGTTTAATCATTACACGAAATTCTTTTTCGTCCATTTTTTGAAAATCACTCGACTTCTTCGATTCAAACGAATGCCAAACACAAAGAAATAGACCGATCTGGCTGAAACTTGGTGTGTGTTCTTCGAAGAGATGCTACTAACTAAACATAACCTCGATACGCGCCAGTAGTGCTATCTCTCTGACTTTGCACGGACTTTTCAAACGACCCTCTTATATTACTTGTAATAAGGCTGCTCAAGTTTCACTTTAGTTGGAAACTTTAAAGCAACCTCGATAGTCTACAAAAAAAATACTTCCGGATTTTCATGGGAAAATTATTCCAAATGAAAGTTTTTAGACCTAATTTCTTGCTTTATACAAAATTCTTGAGTATTTTCTTTGTATAGTAACAAACCTCTATTGCTAGTATCATGTTAAAATTTTCTTAGAGGATTCTTTTTGTATATATTCTCAAATAAAATATATTTGTATATATTAATAACTATATAAATAGTTATTTTCATGTATTTTTTTATTTAATCGAAGCGATTACCTTTTTTAATTTATTTTTCTTTATCTATTGTAAAAAATAAAGAAAACGTTTTAATACTTCGTTGTTTATTTCTGATACATGTTGTTTTGTTTTTATTACGTTTCTGTCTTCAAAGACATAAACTCATAATTCACTTCGTTTGATGTTATTTTCAGCTAGAAAGAGATATTTTCATGATTATACTATTTACTTCATATTTTTACTTCATTATACATTTTGCTGGCATTACCAGTGAAGTTTATAGGTCAATGTCAACTCCTTACTATAAGAACTTATTGTCTTTAAAAGTAAATATGTACTTATATTTGTATAAATATAAGTATTTCTATTTATAAATATGAATAGCATATATTTTTATAAACAAAAAAAAAGAAATTTTAATTTTTAGACAAAGACAAGGAAGAGAAAAGAAACTAATTGCTCTCATAAATATTATAACTTTTATTACCTGTGAGACACTGGAAGTCCATTTAGTGCAGATGCTTGCCAGTATATATGATGCCAATACATAGCAATAGTTTAGGTAGGTGCCATCATGTTCATCAAACGCATAAATCCTCTTCCTAAACCTCCTCATATCAATCTTGCCCTGTACGCTGATGACTTGGCTTTGTGTATATCACTATAGAGAATTGTCACTATCACTAACAGATTTACTTTAGCAACAGACAAACCGACTAAATACTGCACTAAATGGCAAATCAAAATAAACCATAACGCAATACTTTTTACTAAAAGCAGACCCTTTATTCAATAGACAAATTAGACACAACATTTATTATTATTCTGTGGTATAACTACGTCAAGAACCTCGGCTTAACTTTGGACAACAAACTGACCTTCTCTACGAACGTTAAAGGGGCTAAGTGAATTTCGGTAAACTGACTACCAGACTAGTCGTTCCTTTACTCTCACGAGACTGGAAGATATACAGGAGAAACTCCTCCTCTACAAAGTGGTCATCAGGCCGATGTTACTCTACGCCTAGATTCTGGCCCTGTGTAGTAGTAAAATCAAGAAACTCCTGACCACACAGGACAAATTTCTCAGACTTGCGACAGACTTACTAGAATCGACTCCCTCCATGAGAATGTAAACAATGTATTTCATTTCACATAGAACTTACAATTACTTTTATTTTAGTTGCTATTCGCGTAAGCAATTTAGAAATTATATTTTACTTTTATATTTACAATATATTTATTCAAACGATAGTCTTTTGTTAGCATGAACCTCACAGTTTTTAAAAAAGAATGATCTTATTTATTTGGAGATGAACACAGCAAGCAAAGCCTGCATAATATTTTGTTTAATGTTACCTTCCTTAAATTTATCTAAATACATAAAGCGAAAAGAAGTTTCATTTTGCACGGAACAGTTTTTTATTTTTTTTAACCTTTTGCAGATTTGGTTTGTTTTGCTGGAAAATAATTATTTTAGCGTCACGTCATTTACCAATTTAGGAGTCTTGCTAAGGAATATCTCAAAATAGAATGTTGTTGAAAAAATGTATTAGTTGTAAATTTAATTAGTAATTTTTAAAATATTTATCCACTTCAAGTATCTCGGCTTAACTTTAGACAACAAACTGATCTTCTCAACACATGGTCAGGACCAAGTGAACTCTGGTAAACTGACTGCAATACTACTTTTTCTTTTTACTACTGTCACTGTAAGGCTCGAAGGCGCCACGGTAGCCGAGCGGTTAGAGGCGATTCCTGTAAAGCTAATATGCATTGTGGTACTGGGTTCGATTCCCGGTCTTTAGGCCTTGGATTTTATTTAATGGTTAATAAAAGAAATTTACAGTAAAGTACGTTTGCTATTCGCCTCCGTCCACGACACCTAATTGGTAGTTGGACGTTAAGCCCCGCCTGAAAAAATAGGCGATTACTTTTTACTTTCTGTGAGGCTCGAAGATGGCTGTACAGTACAAACTTCTCATCCTCAGACCGACGTTACTTCTACCTGTTTAAGTAACATCAAGAAACTGCAGACAACACAGAACAAATTTGTGATAGGCTCTTATCGACGTACTAGCTCACTCTATGAGATAGCTTCCAAAAGTCCCCCATGCATTCCTTGATCCAAAAACGTCTACTGAAACTCCTTTCCACACTAGATTGTCATGCTAACCCATTCTGCCGCAAAATAGGCCCCTACGATCTTTCCATTCCTTATAGACACAAAAGAAACATATCCTTCTCTAACTTTCTCCTCTAGCTGTAGGTTTTTCTATCCTTTTTCGCCCTACATCCAAGCCCCATCCTAAGCGTTCCATTAAGTGTAATGATGGTTGAACTGTAAGTACATTGGTAGTTCCTATTTTGTAAATAATTGTATTATTAAATAATAAAGTTTATCTTATGTTATCCAGCAATAGTTTATCTTTATGGTCACCTCTCAAAAGAAAAAAAAAAAAAAAAAAACAATTTAGTTAAGTTATAATCAATTTTCTGGACCTTTATTAAATTTGATAACTTCACATCACCAAACATGGTTAGCTATTTATAACTGTATCGTGTTAAAAACAGCAATTATTAAATCCAAAAATAATATTATTAATGTAAATAGCGAAGCAAATATTTTTACCTAAACAATTTATGCAAACAATAATAATTTTCTGTTATTGCTTAACACTAAGGGACATTACAATTCAATAAGTTTATTTGTTTACAGTGTGTAAGTGTTGTATTTATTCATGTAGAAAAATACAACTCCTTTTTATGAATATTTTACTCAGAAAAAATAAGGAATCTATCTGTCTATCTGATTAGACCACAACGTCATTAATTACATTTCCAATTCGACCTCTGAGTAGAAGACTAATGGACAGGGTTTGGCCTCTGATATAGCTACGTTTAGACCAAGCGAACAAAAACCTAGTAGAGCAAGATCATTTTATTTCAATTTCGTTCTGTATTAACGATATTCACTCAATTGTGCTTAGAACGTTCTTCCAGCTAATGCTCTTGCGAACACATCGTTTAGACTTTTCTGTTCAGTATTTGCGTGGGGCTCTTGAACAGGATAAAAATAGTTAAAACGGTTTGTTTCATAATTATCGATTATTTAGCGCGAATAAAATCTGGCCAGCACGACTTTTTCTTATTATTTTATCCACGTTCTAAAATATACATTTTTTTTATACTTTGAATTGTAAAAAGCATTATTACTAAAACATTTAAATGTGCTCATATCACCCAAATGACACTTGGGCGGGGGGCAATTTCAGATAAATGAAAAATCCATTCATGGAAGCGGAGAGAAAAGATTAGCGCAGTGGTTTCCTTCACAGTTTCGAAGCTTCTGCTGGCCTTTAGATTTCCTCTTTCTAGGAGCTTCTTACAGCTTATTGATCGGGGATGGGCAGTGTAGCTGGTAACGAGAGAATACTTCTAGAGGCCGGCAATGCACAGAAAAAGACGCCTGCGACTAAAATTTTGTACTCTCTTTAGGATTAAATAATCTTTCTTCCTTTGAGGATTAAAACGCTCTAGCAAACAGCAAGAAACTGGCTAGGCAAGGTCGGAAGATAACATGTTTTTTATCATATGTAATGGCACAGACCGAGCGAGACATCAATTTTCACTAATGCTCGGATTGAGGAGGCAGAATTGGAGGCTACTGCTTATAGGTGAGATTAGAACATGTTTTCATTCGTTTCATATAAACGCATCTTAAAATGGAATGTGTTTGAAGCCTAAAGCAAACGTGCGCAGGGACATGTTTGGATAAAACACACGAGAGGGACCCAGTTTCTATTAAATGGCTCTAAGATTTGAAGGATTATGCCATGACAGAAACGAGTATATGGATTGCACAAGATAATGTGGCAATCCTTATTTTAAATCAAGGTGTTGCATGGACCTTAAAGCCAAAGAGGAGAAACGAAAGAGAGGTTGTTGTTGCCCGATTTATGCTTAGACTGCAAAACTTAGGAGGTTATCTGGGTCTTTTGTTGGTGCTGTTATAAAGTAGAAATAAGCACAATAAGAAGTCCGAAGCTGATCAGCTAATGTTGTCTACATTAAACTTATTTCCTAATAGTTAAGATTATTTTTGTAACGAAAGTAACAATGTTGTGAAACATATTTTGACGTATTTGCTACTTTTTAAAAAAAAAACACAAATTTCTGTGCTTTCACCATTTTATTACATAAATTTGTGCTGTAAAATTACAAATCTGTGGTAGAAATTTGTTAGTCAGTGTAGTTTCTATGGCTGGTTTTGACTTTGAAGCTCATTATTCAAAATAATCTTATTTATTAGTTTGTTTTTAACTATTAACAATTTTTTAATGATTACTATTTTATTTTATTTTATTTTTTTTTGCTTGTTAGTTTGTTACAGAAATGTTTATAGTTTGTAATAAAGTTGAATTCATTGAGCAAATTTGTAGCCAGCTCACTTCACTATAATCTTATTAAAGTTTAATGTGGGCAACAAAACTGCAAGCAGCTTAATATTTAATTAAAATGCCTGCCAGCTCGTGAACTGGTCGAAAGCACTTTGATCGCCTGGCTCTCTAAACTTGCTGCTCGCTCCATCCCGTTACACACCCCTCCTCACTTTACAAAACGCCCAACGGGATGGTTTTAGGAGGTTTTGGCTAAAGAGCGGGAGGTTAAATTTCTGATAATACAAGTTTAGCCTCCACCATTTCGGACATGAGAAACAATTCAAAGATTCCTTTATTGGATTACTCCAACTTTTTTTTATTAACTGTTCAAATACTTAGTGATGTAGTCTGGGCGCTGCTGAGATGCTAGAATCTATTTCAAAGATATGTAGCTTCATTTCTACCAGTTTTGGACATCTTTAACTTGTCATCAAGGAAACAATGGATCCTACAGTCTTGTAAATAGACCAGCTCAGGGACATTCTCTCAATGTAGGACAAAATTACCAGAGGAACTTTGATAAAAATGATAATGTAAAATGATAGTGTAACCGAACATAAAAAAATCAACCTGCGACACTTAAAAAAGCTAAGCATTTTAAGAACAAGACAATCCATTGAAACATGTTCAAGTTCCGTCGAGTCCTTTAATTTATTAACTAAAACGATGGTCGCTGTTCTAGACAATTGCGATGATCAACACCAATATAGAGCACTTCTTGGATTCAGATAGTCTATTTTACTTCATCACAAAAAAATAAAAAAAATAGTAAATCCTTAAAAGCTTCCAAGTCCAAAATCGGTTTTTCCGTATTTTGCACATGTAGCTAATAACATATTGAATCATTTCAAGGCGAAGGTCATGTTAGATGCAGACAGCGCACAGTCACGTGAAAAACAAGCAAGTTGTCATTGTTTTCACATTATTTACAGTCCACAAACAAGTTTTATGCAATGTTTTAATTAAAATCAACCGGTAAGACTGTTGTAAATGGGACGAGAAATCGTATGAAACTATTCGAAAAAAAAAAACGTACTGTTAATACATAAAATTCCCAAAAATAGCTTCAGAGCTAGATAACTATGAAAATTTTGTAAGCTGCGAAAAGCACCAAAAAACTGGTTTAGCTCTTTAAGACTTCAGAAAAGCTTCAATTCTACGTAAAGCCTGTAATTAAAAATAATTATTTTCAGCTGCATTTGTGTGCTGAAATAATAGCAATTATAAAATACTGTAAAAAAATCTAAAAATATCTTGGGTAGACTCTGCCCTAAAGCTTAAACGCCACTGACTAAGTGTGTATTAGAGGCTTAAGTGTAAATTAAAACCAAAACCAAAACAGCGATCTTCCTTTAAAGAATCTTAGTGGGAAATTTAAGTCATTTATAAAAAAAAAAAAATCTACCTATTTCTATCAAAAAGGGAAGAATGTTTTTAAAATTGTCTGCTATATTAAAATCTTCCAGTAAGTTTCACTACAATAAAGCACCCTTTAACATGGAAAAAGTGGTTAGGTCGGCATAGCTGAATTATCATCATTCGCACTACACTAGCTGACTCGCAAAGTACTAGAAGGAAAGTGAAGTCGAAGTTCTCTAAACTAAAAGTGATTAATTGGGCTCTGTTAATGGATAAAAGGCCGAATTCGTTCCGAGATATAATAAAAATGCCTGCTACGACGTATAAAACCAAAGACCACACTTAAAATGTTCTAGTGACTGTATTTTATTACTATTTGAGTGATTGAAGAATCAAGTGGCACTTTCAATTACTTCCATTGCCCCTTTAAGAAATTACCCCACTTCTAGTATTTACTGGGCTTTTTAGTTAGATAGGTCACGGTATAAAAAATGATGACTAGAGTCGAAACGTCATTTTTTTAAAATATTTTTATTAACTTATTTATTTATTATTATTTTTAGTATTATTAAGACTGAGAATAATATAGGTTATAGTATCAATAATCATGAAATTCATAAATATTACAATATGTAGTACCGTTTGAGCCATTCAAAGTATTGGTTAGTACATCACGTTCAGAGACAGAGTAACACGTTTAAAGACGTGGGGCCTTTCTTTCACAAAAATGATAAGTATATCACGTTTAAACACTCAGAGCCTTTCATATGAATGGCTATGGTATCAAGTTCAGAGAAAGAGTGAATAGTGCACCATTTTTTAAAGACATTCTTTCATAAGAATGGTAAGTGTATCTCGTTTAAAGACCCAGAGCCTTTCATACGAATGGTATGTGTGCCAAGTTTAAAGACACAGAGCCTTTCATATGAATGATAAGTACATCACGTTTAAACACTCAGAGCCTTTCATATGAATGGCTAGGGTATCAAGTTCAGAGAAAGAGTGAATAGTGCACCATTTTTAAAGACATTCCTTCATAAGAATTGTAAGTATACCACTTTTAAAGACATTGAACCATTCATTCGAATGGTGTTTTTTTCGTTCCAAAATATCGAAAAATTCAGGGAAACTTAAAAATTCCAACAGAATATTTATTCTTTAAAAAAAAAAAATTCATTGTTTTTATGTAAGTCATTGACCCACACATTAGCCGAAAATGGTACTTTAAAAGAAAACATAATGATCACTTTTCCCTAAAAGTACCCTAAAATTATGTTCCCAGTAAAATGTTATAAACAAACGCTGTAGTATTTAGTGAATTCAATTAGTACACCAAGTTTAATGAAACTAGTTAGAACTGTTTTTTTGAGAAAACTGCAAATGACTGGAAAAACAAATAAAAATAATCTATTCAGCGAATTGGCTGAATTGAAAAATTTTGTTCAAAATGTTATTGCATCGTTCTCTGATTGCATCTTTTTTAGAATTGAAACAAAAAAAAAATCATTTAGCTATGACATTTAGTCACAAACTGCGACAATAGGTATATATCACATGTGCAATACACATTTTACATATATATATATATATATATACGCAGAATGATTTATATCATTTTAAAATGTATGAGTTTTGATATATATTTGGCGCACAAATTATTGCAGTATTATTGCTGTCTAAAACACCTTTATTTTTAAAAAAAATAACAAATTTAGACCAAATATCAAATTACATTATTCCACGATTTTTTTTTTCTTTATTAGTTAATTATGGTGGCCACATAAAACCAATTTATAAAAACCATTTTTTGTTTTTTATTCATGGGACCTAAAAATGGTGTTTCCTAAAAAAAAAAAAAAAAAAAAACGCAAAATATCGCAATACCTATTAAAGAGCAAATAAACAAAACTGGTATTACTCAATCCAAATATTAAATAAAAATAAAGTTACTGCATTGTAGTTATGACAATCATAAAAACTATTGAAAACATGCAAAAAAAATTAGTAAACTTTCTGAGTTTACAAAACAAAACAGAAACAAAAAAAAAAATGATGAAGCATAAAGCGTAAAATATTTTGCAGCAAAAAAAAAAGAAAGCCTTTCTTTTTGTGAATTTCTTAAAAACTAGTAAAAATAAAGAAAGCTTCCAAGACTTGAAAGTTTAACTTAAAGATGTGCTTTGTGGTGAAAGCACGTGATAGCCATATAAACAACGCCAAGCTCCTAAGTTATCTTAAAGTGTCTTGTAAAAACCCATGTTTGATCATTCATCTATTTGTAGTTTTTTTACGGGGCAGGGGGTTTCAAATGAATTTTTCAACATTTTGCATTCATAGCTTTGGTGCTTTTTTAAAAAATATCGCAAAGTTGAGGGTTTTTTTTTGTTGGTTTTTCTTAATGTTTTTAAAGAATTTTTGAAAGTTTCCTGCTTCTTGATAGTTGCTAATTTGATTTATTTCGAATTTTACAAGCTTGTTTTTGGTTGTTGTTGTTTTTGAGAAATTGATGTGGCTTGGCTGTAAATTATAAGTAATTGTTATTTAAATTAATGATAATATAGAAGAGGCTACCTGATTGCTTTGGCAGAGCGATTGCTAGCAGTATCCAAGGTATTCCTAAGAGTAGAAACAATATCGTGCTAATCATGGTTGTCCGCAGTGCAGGTACATGTCGCGTTGCGAACTGTTCGGCCAAAGAGGCCTGCCGTACCAAGTGTAGCCCGAGCCGAGGCTGCACCAAGCCTGCTGCCGCTCGCTGACTGAAGTGCTCGCGCCAAACCACCCGCACCTCCTTATCCACAAGGCAACCTGCCCTGCGCACCACCATTCACCCCTTACCAAAGTATCCAAACTGTGCGCCTCTCTACGCCGATCTCGTATCCAGCCTGGCATTACTACAAAAGCGACTAGCTCGCACTTCAAATTACTTACCTCCGCCTCCAACCTCACACACACACTCTCACCCTAACCGTCCAAAGCGTCCCCCCTCTACCCTTCGCAATAAGTATTTGTTTCGCTAGTCAGTTGGAATCTTGAAGAGGCACCAAACACTTTTGTAACTACTACAAGTGAACGCTCCAACTATCATACACATGCAATATTATGCGTGCTCACACACTAATACTCTGCCATAAATACACCAAAACAATCTAGCACTTATTCTGCTTGTATTGTAGCTATATCTAATATATTGTGCTTTTAGATATATGATTTAGTTCTGATGAGAGGTATAATTGGTTGTCCTAGTTAGGCTCTCTACCAGAAAATATTGTGGACATTAATGATTTACTGACTGAGATCCTGCAAATCTTAAATCTAATAATCCCTGGAGAACCTGCGTGATTTCCGGGTGTGCTAACGGTGAATCCATGGCTAATTTGTGGAGGATTTTGGCGCCGGGGAGAGGTTCATCCAATCCATAGAATATTCCAATTGAGCCCGAGCTGTTGCCAGAGCTGTAGGAGTTTATACTGCTTTCAGAGCACCACTCCCAACCTTTAATTTAGGGCCAAATTAAAAATATCTAGGGAGGGATGCACAAGATATCAATGATATTATACCAGATTTGCAAATTCTCCTCTTCTCCTAAAACTTCCCTGGTGAGCTTGGTTCTTTTTTTTTATTATTATTATTTTGGAGAGCCATCTTTACAAAATGGACAGGCCTCCTTCCTCTGGCGGAATTGCCAGACTCAGAGGGCACCTCAAATAGGTGGAGCTTTAGAACGTAATGGCACTGGCTGATTTTGTGAGGAGATAAAGGAAACACCAGTACACCTTTAAGGATTCGCCTGACATAACGAGATAAACACATTACATAAATCACATAAATAAAAAAATCTTTTGAGCATTACGTTTAAGAATCACCATGAACTTTTTCTTGTAATCGACTAAAAATTTGCTTCACCTCTCATGGATCTGAAACATTTTCTCCAAAATAAAGTGGCAGGTAAGGATGGTCCAGAGAGAAAATGAATACAAATTTATCTCCTTTACAAAAACTTACAGTTTAAAAAGTTAAGTAGAAGGGTTGATTAAACGAGAAAGGTACACAAATCAGTTAGCACCCAACATTTATTATTACTTCAGCTCGTAATTCCAGCCATTTAGAAAAGGTTAAAAAAAGTTTTTATTTAAATTTTATAACAATAATGTCATTTAAGTAATTTCACTGTATTTAATTTTCATTAATATTGTTTGGAATTTATTAGAAGTCACAGAACCTTAAGCTCGCCATTTCATTCATAATAAATTTTTTGTTGAAATAATGATTAAATATATATTAAATCTTCGTAAATAGTAATAAATTATATATTATTCTTTATTTAACTCTATTCTAAATTATTTTTCTGATTTATCTTTATATGATCTTTATTCTAAATAACCATCATTTACTTACGCAAATCAAAATAGAGAAACAGAGAAAGTTATAGTTGGTCTATTTATGTTCTAACTTGATTAATTTACATGGGAAATTATTTATATAATTTCCAAAAAAAATAAAAATAATATCAGTTTACAAATTTTCCTTTTGATTAAAAACGCTGCCTAGATCTGATTTAAAATCAGTAACAGCTCCTTCCACTTCTAAATTATCAACAATTAGTAAAGGTAATTGTGAAGAATGTATTGAAAGTCGTAATAGAGATGAAATTAAAAAAAAAAATACATAATATAGTTTTTTAATTTCTGTTTTTTTTTCCAAAGCCTCTTGCGTGACCGCTGCATCACACAGGTTTTCTGGCAATGTTAAAAAATATTAAAAGTCGTACCAATAGTTAGGGAAAGAAATTTCAATGCGATAAATAATCATAGTTCAATAAAATTGGCATATATTCTTAAACATTATTGGAGGAAGCTGATAAGTAGCTCCAGCTGCTCACCTGCCTGAAACAAAATAATGTTACAAGTAATTCACAATACGGATACAGATACAGTTTCAAAACAATTGTTGCTGTTAGTAAACTAATGGATAATGGGGGCCTTTGAAAACAAAGTACATTTACAAGATTCTGTGATATTTGATATGGGATCTCACTAAGTGCTGTAGGAAAAGTTACTGTATTACCGTATTACAGGTAAAAATGAGAACTTTTTTAAGAATTACCTGCAAGATAGAAAACAATATGTCTTAAGAGACAGCTGAATTTCTCAATTAAAGAAATTTAATAGAAGAATTCCGTAAGATTAGATTGTTAGATCACTATAATTCTTAGTGTACATTAATGTTAATAAAGGTTTTGTACGTTGATGATACCTAATTCCTTGCAATAGATAAGACAACCGAAGAAGCGGCCAAGAAGTATTGCAGAAACAATCTATCACTTAAGGCGTAGCTACTAAAAAAGAAAAGTTATTTTTAAACTATAACCCTTAATATGCTAGTTAGTCTAATTGTGAAAAGATAGAAAATATTTCTAAATATATGTATTTCTTTTTCTATTAAATATATAAATACAAAATATTTCTAGGTATTACGGTAAATTGAAAACTTTACTGGCAAAGTCATGTACGAATCTTGAGTAACCAGTTAGCACAAGTAATTTATTTACTGAGAAGACTGCGGAAGAAGTACCAGTTGAAGTTATGAAGACTGCCTATTTACAGTCTATTCCATTCTGGTCTGAAGTTGTGGGAAGGTTTATCTCATGCTACTATTATTTTTTAACTCCAAAAAGAGAGATATCAGAACAATAATGAAGCAAAAATCTCGAAATAGCTGCCAGCCTCTTTTACGGCAGTTGAAAATTGATAGAATATTTATTACACTAGAAAATTAAATTTATATGACAATGGAGTAGTAGTAGTACAAACAAATTAAAATAAAATTAACTTACATGAAATTCTGAACTTAAATAACAATAAGGTCCTTACAGCCTCCAAATATGAGCAATAATTATAATAAACATTTAAATTTATATAGTATATAAATCCATATATTACTTACACTTAATAACAGAAATAGCAATAAAATAATTACATACGTAATAATAATTAATACACGTAATGCCTAGAGTACAAATATTCAGTTATTAACAAAATAAGATAAATTTATTTTCTCACAACAGAAACAATTTACTGCTACATAAATTTTACATTTACTCAATAACATACATAATTTTCAATAAAATTTAAACAAGGTGTTTATTTTGTTAACATCAATGAACCGCCACGGTATAGCCGAGCGGCTTGAGGCGAGACCTTCAAAGCTAATACGTATTGTGGTACTGAGTTCGATTCCTGGTATAGACCTTGGATTTTATTTAACATTTAACACGAGAACTTGTAGTAAAGTATGTTTGCTATTTTTTCCTCCTTACTACACGATACCTAATCGGTTGTTGGACGTAAAGCCCGCCTGAGAAAAGTAAGCATTACTTTACTTTTTTAACTTATTAGCATCAATGTTTCTCAAAAAAAAATCTACCATTATTTCTTGAGATCCTCACTTCAATAAAGAGAAAGAGAAATTAGCTATTTGAGTGGCACTTTATAAAAACTAGAGATTATAAGCATACATTAAAGTATGATTGAGAAATTATGCGTACCTTATAAACTACTTGTGATGTATGATGTTTCTTAGACATCACGGCAATTGTCAACTCCTACGTTGGTAATTGTTGTATGACTGCCCAGAAAGTATTGGTGCATATTTTGCCTAGATGCTTTGGTATTAAGAGAATGAGACAATGAGACGGAAACCCCCAAAAGGTTTCTATGGCACCTCGAAAAACTGATTATTTATGGCAAGACAACCAACAACCATTATTGCTACGATTATTTGTGAACTCATAAATTTGTAGCAATGGACGCATAACAGAAGCCAGAAGCTGGCGTAAAAGTTAATTATTAGTCACTTGCGTAAGTTTACTTAGGCATTACTACCAGGCATTCGGACGAATTTAGGCTTCTTACGAGCCCTTGCAGACTGAATAAATGCATGCATTACATGAGCCTGTCAACGGGTTAGCTTTTAATCAAGTAGAAGAAACGATAATACACGTGCTACGTATTTGCTGTCCGTGTGAAGGGCATGTTCAGATCAGAAGTTAGGTTCTTTAATGTAGAAAAAACCCGTGTCTTCAAGCTTTACCCAGGAGTTCTTCTCCACACTTTTAAGTCTAATCAAACAGACAGGACTGGACAGAATCTACATTCTTATGGGTGCCATAACACATCCCTGAGTCGCGGTAGAATAGGATGACTGGCCAACACATATGAAATCAAACCTAATCTAAACTTACCTCAAAATTTTAGATTAGAGAATTAGACAACAGAATGCAGTCAACAGATGGATTCATGTTTCTGGACAGAAGCAGAGTTAAGCCATTTAATCTGTGTGTCTTACAGTTGGAATGGCCCAAGTAATGTGTACGTCTACACTACAATTACATTGTTTTATAACATATTATTGAAAAACTTGTATTTTTTCCTATATTTTCCGGGGGAAGGTTATATCTAGCTTGTATAGTAACAATACTCATTTCGGACTAGCTTCACTAAGAGATATCTACATGCCCATAAAGATTTTCAACAAATCCAGCGGAGGTCCATAAAGGAATATTATAATACTTAAGTCTTGAGGACATGTCCACAGCTTGATCTAACACAAATAAACTTTATTGCCTACACATGCAATAAAAGAAGCAATAAATGAATTTAATAAGGATGTGGGATGGTATGTAATGGCACTTCCATATATGTAATTTAAACGACAAATTTCCCGAGAGGTTCAAACATTTCTGGCATGAACACTGACAGGATTTTTTTTTTTATTATTATGGTGACTAGCAGTAGCTTATTATCTGTAGATGCTCTTACGAACGAAAAAGTAGTTTTACGAATTGTTCCTTATGCCTGTTTATCTGGTTTTGATATGTGGGTGTTCGCTAGAGAAGATCATATCACGACATAAATTAGCAAGATCCAGGACATACTAAGAAGGTTAGGCATTGCCAACTAGATTATCTAGAGGGTGGTACAATAAGCCCCTTTGTTATGATACCTTGTGGAAGAGGATCCCTTGTCCCAATAATAATAATTATAGTGTGTGTGGTAGGGCAGGGATTAGCCCAGTGGTTGGCGAATACTGAATTCCAACGCTGAGCTGCTCCCTTAATTTTTTGCTTCCTCGAACTGTTTTGTGCGTAAAAATAGAAAACTGTTCGGAGACCGGGCTTCAATGACCACTGATGTTGACGTGCCTTAAAATCTAAAAAAAGGTTTGTTGCTAGCTTAGATTAGAGCTAATTAGAATCCACGAAACTTCACGAGAAGGTGGTTATAGCACCTCTGCCAGTCCGGAGAGTTTAATTAGACATAGTGAGTCTAATCTCGAGTCTGGTGAGCGGCTCTTGGGCAAAGATATGAAGGGCATGGTGTTTTCTTTTTCGAAGAGCCTTAGCCATGTACCAGTCTTTTGCACTGAAACAAGACGTAGTTGAGAGGGGGCACATTTGAACAGTTTTAATTTCTTGCCAAATATTTAAAACATTTATGATTGGTAATTTTCTCCAATTGCTGAGGTAGACTTGTATAATTGACAGAGTATTCCTTCGTTTTCTTTGTCTGTAAAGTCAGAATTGAGGAATTTTATATTTTGTGAGGTGGAAGTAAAATTTTTTATTGCAGCTTTGGAAGTGTATTGTGAAGATTTGTAGTGGACAAGGTGTAAGTATTGTTAGTCCATATTAACATTTGGAATTCATATTTTTAAATCTAGTATTTACAAAAGTCTATTTGCTTGCAAAAAAGTGTTGGATATTATATTTTCTTTTATGGAAGGAGAGGGGGCACATTTCAACATCACAGTTACAATGTGCCCTACCGACCTGCAAGTTTGTGACCTTTTTTTTTTTTTTGTTTAATCGCAGAGAAGGGGAAAGTGGTCCGAACGACTACATTAAGAAGCGCAACAAACCGAATATTTTGTTCAAACTTCCTAAACCCATCACACTGCGGGTACAACATCCCGAACTGAGTCATTCTTGATTTTTGAACTAGATTTCAGTGGTTTAAAAGAGAAAGTAATGTAGTAGTGAGAGAAATAACTGATAGAAGGTAGATTCAGAGTAAAGTAATATCATTTCTTTCTATTTTATATTGTGTTCAAAGGTAACCTACCAGTGGGGCAGGTATTAACATTTGACACAAAATTTTTAAATTAAAAAAATATAGATATGTATGTAATGTACCAACTGTTTATTGATATAGATCTGTTAAGAAGACTTGAAAGTTGTAGAAAACAAAATAAAAAGGTTCAACAATACGATTCTGGTGCACTCTGTAACAGAAAATGTAAATTCTGTTCAAATGTGCCTCCCGTCTCCACTACAGTGCTGTCCTAACAGAACCTACACCGACTAGCTTCTAACATATCTATGAGGCCCTTGCAATATATGTGTCGGTTTAATCTATAATGGCCATTTAAGAGACTTAAGATAATCCAAATGATCGCTGCCGGCTTGTTCTAGTAATGCCGCAGCAAGATTGGGCGTGTAATTGTTGATCAATTTTATTGGTGGCTTTCTAGCCATAAGCAATAGTTGTATTGGTTGGTAATCACAACAACTGTTTGACAAACTTTAGTTGACCAATCTCAATTAGATTTGGATACTGACAACTTCAAATTTTGGCCATGTATAAAAGAATATTCTCCGACATCGCATCAGATAGATAGCACTTAGTGTTCCACTCAACCGATATTTCTAAGTAACTGCTGAATGGTTGCATCGGCCATAGCTTTTTTTTTTTGCGATGAAAGGCAAAATAGCTAGCCTAAAACTAGGATATGAAGATATGGGGACTCCCTTGTTAAAAAAAATTAAAACAGCTGCAGCGCTGCATAATCGAATTTTCAAAGAAAAATCATCGACCTTTCTAATCGATCACCTTTATGACTGTCTTTTTTTTCTGTATATCATGTTAAACCATTTAATTTAAAAATATTCTTTGGATTATTGAATCAGTCACCAATGAACAAATGATCAAATTTTCACTTTCTACGATTTTTAATTAGTGAGTTAAGGCATTTCAAATATCTAAATAGGCATATACATACAAATTCAGAGAGAGAAGTACAAAGATATAGAAGAAAGTATTAAAAAAAAACCAAAGAAGTTACAGTCGCGTTAAGCGTGGGAAGCGAATTTGTTGAGTAGTTTGGTAAGTTAGCTTACATGAGAATTAGACATGCATCATACCATACTATCGCGCACAACTTACCAACTAACATCGCACCATAAACATGCCTAAATGTTAGTTCCAAGTTTGATTTAATGCACTTCTACATAAACTGAAAACTTTAAACCAAGAACAACTCAGCCATGTTTTACCTCAGGTAATCCCCTTAATGGGGTCATCACTGTGTATGTGTAAGGGTATGTGTCTGCCTGTCAGACTATCAAGTCCAAATTTGACATTATTTTTTTACGTAAGTGGTAACAGGCCATCATTCAAATTTTTGAAAATTTCTCTACTACTGATTAGTTAAATGTTTTAATCATGTCAAATTTTGAGAGTTTTCACTGGAATTATTTATTTTTGAGTCCCCTGAGTCCCCCTTCCCAAAAAAATGTGCTCCCAAAAGTACCTAAAGCGTACTCAGAGCTCAATGCTCCTGTTATATTAAGAAAAAATAAATGTGTCAGTAAAATAATTTAAAAAACTCTACAAAATATTCGCACAAATTTAAATATTCACCAAACAACAAATTTAAGGTTATAAATTACTAAATTTTAATGTGGCAAATTACATTCTCTTACTCTACATAAGAGAAGGTATTGTAATCGTGCATATTTTTTATTTTTAGGCTACCTCAGCGTAATCCTTGATACACAACTCACCTGGAGACTGCAGATTAACACTAAACTTCAACAAGCATACACTCGAACTGAAACAGTTACACCCACTAATTAACAGAATCACTCCTGGCATTGTACTGCTCTACAAGACGCTCCTTAGACCTCTTTTTAACATCCAGCCTGCCCAGTCTGGATTACAGCCAGTAACATACTGACGAAAAGACTGCAGTCTTTTCCAAAATAAAGTACTACGAATAGCCACTGAACGTCTCCATGGTTTACTGGGAACACCCAAATGCACAGAGAACTGGACATTCAAGGCCATTTACACTCACATCACCAAACTAACAGACAACTTTTTCCACAACCTTCATACACAGCCATCCAGATCTCATTACCATCTTGGCGAGCCTACAGCTTCAAGAAGACAAACCAAGACTGCGCCAAGATCTGTGTCTGTGAAGTTCTGAACTCCATGTAATATGCATCAATCATACATATCAATTGTACACATACATATATATAAAAATAAGAAGAAAATTTATTTACAAGCATTTAGGATATAAAAGGACCATTGCTGGGATATCTGCAATACTGAACAATAAATGCTTAAAACAAAATTAAATTAACTTGTTAAATTTAAAAGAAAATAAAACATTAAGCTTCAGCTCCTATAGCAAAAAAAAAAAAAAAATCAACTGAATAGAACAGCAAAGTTAGGGGGTATCAACAAAATCTTAAGCTTCTAAAAAAAGGTTCACGAAAGATAAGCCTAGAGTTTAGTGAGATAGCGACTCAGTTTTTTTGAATCGAATAGAATTGTGCATACTTCACTGTAAATTTCTTTTATTAACCATTAAATAAAATCCAAGGCCTACACCACCGGGAATCGAACCCAGTACCACAAATACACATAAAGCTACAATAGCTTTGCAGGTCTCGCCTCTAACCGCTCGGCTACCGTGGCGCCTTGGTTATAAAATAATTAAGACCTTAAATATTTATTTATACAACACAAAATAATTTTTTCTTCAACAAAATTGAAGCAAATATATCTATTAGAAACGAAAGTAGAAAAAGTACACTACTCAGTAAATAAAATAAAATTATAAGAAAAAAAAACTACTTGTGCATATAATTAAAAAATAAATAATCTGCACACGAAGAAAGACACAAAACGGAAAAAAAAAGTAAAATCATCGGACACGTCAGCCACACGACAATTCAGCCCTGCCACTGATAATAATTACAAGTATCAAAGGGATAGAGGCGGCATTCTTTTATAAATAAATCCAAAATGGGCGAAATTTTATATTTGTGGAAATTCGTTGGCTGCAAGCAATGAATCTGCTATAATGCTAAGTTTGTATATAATTATGTCCTAATAAATAACATATGCAGAGGAATGAAATGCTGGTGAAAGCCTGCCAAAACTGAGGCACCACATAAAAGTAAAATAATTCTTTAAAGTAAAAAAAAAATGACTAACAATTTTTGGATACAGTTTAACAAGCTCACTAGTAAATTTTGAATATATAGCTTGAATATCTTAACTGAGAAATAAAACGCATTATAGAGACACTGGTGTTAGAAGTAAGATAATATTGAGTGCCACATCTAAGAATGAAGATTTATACAGAGGACTGTATAATAAATAAAACGTTCAATCTTTCCATAAATTAAAAAAAAAAATTATATCTGTTTATAATGACAGAATGCTGGAGCAAAAGAAGGGCAGATGTAAACAATAAGTTTTCGAAATCAATCCCTTTTAAACATAATTGAGAAATCCAATTACAGCTTTACAGAGTTTGCCAGTGAGAATTGCAATAATTTGTTGTAACACAATATTGGGAAACGCGCATTTTCCGTAGCGAGTAATTATAAAGAGCCAATTCAAAGATAATTTCAACAATTTAAGAACTTTTTTAAAAATGTAAATAAAGATCTTTTTAAATCATCAGCAGCCAGATTTGTAAGTTTGAGTTTAGTTGAATTAAGTTTCTTGACATTATCCCATGAGTTACTTTTTAGCTTTATACATAATTAGCAAAACAGTACCTTGCTCTAAGTTCGCTAAGGTTTGGGATAATTATCGCAGCATGCTTTTTAATACTGAATATAAGTGTATTCAAGGCAATTTCGCGAGCAATCTTGTGTTATAGCGCGCAGGTGTGGGGTTACCGTATACATGACAGATTCTTCTAAGATTTTTTGTAAAGAAGGATAACCCAGACATACTCCAGATTTTAACATTTATTTAGAAACAAATCTGAATTTAATATTCCTGTATACTTTCAAATTACATTTGAATTACATAAAAAAGTGTCTCAAATTACCACATTCCAGGTATCCTTATATGCTAACTAGAGAAATTATAAAAAAGAAAATATTTTGGTCCAAAGGGTGGCAGGTATTGTGTACTGAATGTAATGTTGCAATAGATGATCTACTGAATGGCGATGTTTCCACCTCAGATATTATAGGAATATTCAGAAAAATTACAGCTGAAGAGTTTAAGTTAAAAGCATTGAACAGCAGTAGATATACTTTATTCAAACAGTTACAGCCAGGCAATAAATTTGTTTACGGCAATCTGCCGGCTAACCATATTGGTTGGCTAATAAAAGTGCGGGATGAGCTGATGTATTTGAATAAATATATGTTTAATCAGCCAGTTTCATTATGTTCGTTGTGCAACAAAAATGAGGTTGAAGATGTTTTTCATTTTGTAGCTTCCTGCCCCATTTTATCTGAATTTAGAATAAAATTTTTAAATAAGAAAACATTAGACCATGCCGAATTTATTTCATATTTGGATGGAAAAGATTGGACAGACGGTCAATGACCATGAGTAAGTCTTGTTGAATTAAGTATACTATATTTAATAAATTTTCAATATTGAAAAACAAACGTAATAAAAATGTAAATAAAGACTATTATTATTATTACTGAATATTTCTGAATAAAATTCAACCAAATTTATATCTATTGAATATTTCAGTACGAAGTCACATGCTGCTTTAATTTAAATCCATTTACTGTAATTTATCTTCAGGTAAATTCTAGGCCTAGGCCGACAGTTCGATAATCTATCCTAATGCCAGATCGTCATTCGACGGATTAATTAATTAGATTACTTTTTATTTATTGATGGTTACTTTGCATAAATTTTGTGTCCCGTTTCACTGAACACCTAATGCAAGAGCCTCGCTTGCCACTCCCTCAATTCTGCTTTTTTCCTCTTTCAATGAATCAACTACCTTCCTCATCCACAAATTTTCTTTCATACTTTCACTCATCTCGGTTTTAATAGCTTCAATGTGCTCCTTACTCGCAAGTTTTTTTTTTATCAATAAGGAAATTCATTTTCGTTAAAAGTATCTTTAAAGGCTTTGCACCCATTGCTCTTTCGTTAGATAATTCAGTTCTTTTAGATTACTCTGTTTCAGGCCATTCAGTGAAGCGCCAGAATTTTGTTCAATAACTTCTTCAACTCTAAGTGGAGTTTGTTGGTACTCAATCACCAGAGAGTATTCTTTTGATACGAAGACAGGTATAGAGAGTTGAGCCATTTCAACTTGAATTTCATAAATAATTCATTACACCATATTATTGAACAACTTACAGTTGTGTAATTTCTGGGGGGTCAACTTTTTACCAACCTCTTCCCCAGTGCGCACTTATGGTTATAATCATTTATCTATGGATAAAAACATTATCAGTTCAAAAATAACAATTTAAATGTTGATAATCTCTTGTCAGGTAGGCACTGTTAACAATCAAGGGCTTAGTTACTCATCAGCTAAGTACTTGTTGAGACGTCAAGAACATAAACATACCAGTTCTACAATTATAATTGTATAATTATGCTTGCATCGTTTATGAATGCTCAAATGGAACTTATTGCCAAGATTTCTTCTTATGCAACATCCTGAAGACAGTATGGGTGAATATTATTGATTTCCGTTTCTTCCTGACGATTATATCACACCTCAGAAACGCTTTCTTAGCTTCAGAGTGCAAATTATCATGCAAAAAGTATAAAGTAAACTATAAAAACTTAAAAAAATGACTCTGGAGTTGCCACTTCCATAAATATTTAATTATTTACTTTAAAAAAAAAACATTAATTCTTGCACACAAGATCATACTCATATAAAGATGCACATAATGTTTTTAATTTAACAAACTGTGGATACACCACATCAAAAAAAAAAAAAATATATATATATATAGAGGTGCATTTACTTATTACGACAGTGCTGCTGCCTAACATTCTAATATATAACTATTACAATTCTCAAAGTTATCTGGAAACTTCAACGTTTTACTAAATGTTACTTGGCTTTAATGTAGGCCTCCCTAATAAAAAAAAAAAGGATTTTTGA
The DNA here is from genome assembly GCF_049639745.1 of Rhodnius prolixus. Classification (NCBI taxonomy): domain Eukaryota; kingdom Metazoa; phylum Arthropoda; class Insecta; order Hemiptera; family Reduviidae; genus Rhodnius; species Rhodnius prolixus. The sequence goes on from NW_027411618.1 coordinate 463,720, forward strand.
GGGGACTGTGACGTCCTATCTTCAGCATGAACATTAATAGAATTTTGAACAAAACCGAGAGGTCTTTAATGCTTTATGGAAGATGAAACAAATTATTTATTTATTTTTTTAAATTAATGATTATGTTAAAAACTTTAATGGATTGTCGATGCCACAATACCTTACACTATAAGATCAAAATAAATACAGTTTATCTATTAAAAGAGATGAACCTGATATAGTAAAATGAGGGGCAATTAGTAATGAGAAGATTTTTCAAAATAAGTGAATAAACCCTGTTTCTGGTAAATACTGTTCTGCGATTTTGTAAAGTCTCACAATCGAGTCTTCTGATAGAATTTTCCAAAATGTGGGGCGAAACTCTCTACATCATCTTTTGTAAATTGTAGTAGAAATAGATTTTGAATTATACGTAATCTCGAACAAAGTAATAGAATTATTAGTCATACTATTAAAAACTTTACATCTTGTAAAAAAAGCATTCTATACTTCATTTGTATTTAGCCTCCTCACATTAACCTAAACACAAATGAGTTTAGCTTTATACACATCATCATGAAGAAGCGACACTATCACTAGTAAAATGATCTTAACAAACACTTACAATTTTAAAAGTTGTGTATAAGGGTTGATTAAACGCCACAATTCACAATTCAGCAAGTACCCAGCCTTTCATTCCTACTTTTAGAATGTATTAGATGTCACAGACCCTTGTGCTAGCCTACCTTTCAATGTACAGCGTCGAGACCACCGAAAGGCATATCTACATGAAATTTCGAATCGAATGACACCTGATTTATGAAAATCGATTTCAAAAAAGGTAACAAAGGAAGAACCAAGAAGAACAAGAAAATTTTCTGAAAATGCCGTTTTTGCCCATTTTCAGCAACTTTTTTCTCGAAATCTATTAGATCTGGGTGGTTGCAAACTTTACAGTTATAAAGGAGGATTTGCCCTAAATTTTAAAGAAAAATTGGGAATTTTATCTATAATAGAAAAAAATAAAAAAATTGTCAAAGTTGGGGGTTTTTCAACGTCACGCTTTTTCGAGCAGTTTTTGATGATGAACCCTTGTACAATTGTCCTGCCGTACAGTTTTAATCCCCTACTTTTTCAGGCAAGGCTTAACGTCCAAATTAGACGTTATTAGAAACATTAGACGTAATTAGAAACAACCAATTTTTTTTTAGTGCAAATTGTAAGTTTCAAGAACGTTTAGTCGCAAAAAGTACGGTAAGTGAAAGTCATGTGTGTTCACACCAGATTTTTCTTTTTTCAGGAGTTCCTCAATATTAAGGTTTTCCTCAATTAAATATTTCTTTTAATTCCATTTTCCAACTTGATCTATCTCGGATATACTCATCTCTCAGTCTGTAACCGTGGAGGCTTTCTTGGACGCTATTTATCCTTGGGACTTACTTTCTTTTTCTTCGTTCGGCTTCCCAGTCTAAAATTTCCTTAGTTATTCTTCCACCTTCTATTCTTTTTATACGGCCGTACCATCAAAGTTTCTTTTCCTCTACCTTCTTTAGCATATTTTTTGAATGTTCATTTTCTTTCTTATTTCTTCATTTCTTATTCTACCAGGCTTTTTCCTTCTCCAGTAATCGATCTCGGAGATTAGAAGCAGTTCTCTTAAAGCCTTATTCTTAAATCTTTATGTGTATATAAAGACAATCCATTAAAAAATAATTTGTTTCACAGAACTCCATACATTATAACGACATTATACATGATAATAAAATTCAAACTTTTTAATCAATAAAACTTTACTCATTATCACTTATTTTTATTCAAGGTAAAATAATTTTTGCTGGGGGCACATCCCGGTTTTTTAAATATTTTTATCTAAATAATTAATTAATCTGTACATTATATTTTACCAATGTTTGTTTTAATTATTTTTGGTTCTGAATATTTATTTATAAATTACAATTATTAGAATTAGTCATTATGCAGATGGACATTGTGTGAAGAGGGAAGGTTTCAATATGGTGCTGAATTGTTTATTTTGACTTCTAGGCACTGCGATGTTTCTGTGCTGGAGATAACAGCTGAAATGCAGGTAAATCTACAGTATTACTTTTTTAAAAATGTATATGATACTGTTAGGTGTTTGCTAAGTATTACTGTTAGAAAATCTCGACAGTTCGAGAAACATAGCAGAATTGGAATAATCGAACTTTTAGAGAGTATATTTTGCTGCCTAATAATCACCAACAAAGTTGTTGAAGGTCATACTCTTGTTCAGGTGCGAGTAAAAGTATTTTTCTATACGCAGCTACATTTGTCGAGAAGCCTCTGCAACTGAGAATACACTTACAGATTACTTTCAATGCTGTCGAGAAAAAGGAAACTATATATTATGGTTTTATACTAGACAATTCCGTATAAAAAAAAATTACTGCAATAATTTCAACAACCATGTGCATCCAGACGCTATGACTACAGTCGATGCCCTTGTTCCTCCCCCCCCCCCAAAAAAAAACCTCCCTACAAAATGATGAGAATCAGAATATGTTCATTATGTAGTAAGGGAAAATGGTTGGGTTAGCAGTCATCCTTTAGTAAGTTCTCCGTTTCTAGATGAAACTTCCTTCCAAAGTTTAAGGTCGGTAGTTGCCGACGTTTTCTTTCTTTGACCTTTCTAATATTGTTGGTAGATGATTATTATTACGACAAGCAGTGTGTTCTAGATATTTACTTGAGAAAAATGACGTATAAAGTTTAGGAGTCACAATGTGTGGTGGTATAATTGCCAAATCGATGTGTTTGGATCGTGCCTCTAACAGTTATGTTGCCATCGTTTAATATGAGTAGAAAGATTCCTTAAAGTGTATCTGTTCAACTTCAGGTCCTCTCTGTACGTGTAGACTTGTGTTGGGAAGAATGCTAAGTATTTATTTGGTTCTTCGTTCCTCTGGATTTCGTTTTCCAGAAGAAGTGGTACCTCGGATTAAAATTTTGTACACAGAATGATTTGTCGGTATGTAAGCAGCTGAGATGCACATAAGCAGCCTGAAATGTCTTATATTAGTGTTTTCACAAACTTCGAAGAGTTCGTTCACTGTTTGAGGCAAGATTGTTTATAAGCAAACTTTTCAAGAAGCATGGTATTACTACTATTTTAGTTTTCTTCTGTTTGTAAACAGTTGGTGCACGTTGGTAAGCCTAAGGATGAGTATATCAGTAAAAGAAAAAGTCTCGTTTCTTTCTAGTACTTTCATTTTTAAAGCTTAGATTCTAATTTCCTTTTTTTTGCGATCAGTGTGAAGATGAGTGGGGTGAAATGCGGCAGAGATTTAAGAAGGAGGGACTGGACTTCGAGTGTCTACGGTTGGAAGACCGTCTGCTGCAGGTGTGGCGCTGGCTGGTCGACGCCGAGAGCAACCTCAGGAACTCGCGCAGGATGTTGGACAAACTTTACGAGCAGCAACACGAGGAGATCGAGGTGTCAACTTCAGTTTGTTTCAACTCTGTCAACTAGCTGTCTCTGTGAATTTGGCCCACTATCTCTTCCTGCAATTCATGATAACTCATCTTTTAAACAAACTGATAGAAATGTATACTACCGTTTTCAATAACTCGAATCCATCTATGGGCCAATACTAGGAGTCTAATTAGAGGAGTCAGTTACAGGAATTTAATTCTATACTTTGGAATATAAATTGACAAGCTGCTCACGTTTCATCCACACACAAACTAAATACAAGAAGTAAACAGAGTTGCAGACTACCAAAAAGACTTCTGACAGACGTTACTGACCATCTAAATTAACAATAGAAGACAAATATTGAATTAAACATATCGAACAGACATGGATAAACGGACTTAAACTGTGGGGTCACCAAGCATACCAATCACTATCGGTTTCTTTTCCGTCAACCTACCCATCTGTTCAAAAGAACCTTCAAGTTCCTTTTGTATCAGACGTAATAAAATTCCGTTTTTCTTTTTCTCTGCGCCCTAAACTTTCCCGGACAATCCTTTTCGCCGTTGGCCTCATTGCACATTTAAGGTAAGCGGCTTGAAATCAAGGACAGCAATTTTGTATAATTTTTTAAATTTTGCACTTCAAAAATCCTTCTACGGCTAAAATGAGAGGACGGTTTTTATTCGAGGTGATTCAATAGTTCTGTTAAGTATATATCTTCATTAATTATGTTCAACGTTTAATATGTATGCCAATTTTATTTCTTACTCTATAAACTACAATTCAATCTAATTTTGTACTTATATTGTTAAAAGCTACATTCTTTATTTCGGAAATGGGATTTAGATGTGGAAATGTGGCCACAAGTAGGGAAGATAAATTTTTACAAGGTGGAATATATGGTTGTGAGGCACAGTAGTAACAAAAATTTGAATTTAGATAAGTAAATGTGTACATAAGTATTTAGGTAGATGCCACGATAGCCGAGCGGTTAGAGGTGAGACCCGCAAAGATAAGAATGCATTGTGGTGTGCTGGGTTCAATTTCCGGTCTAGGCCTTGTATTTTATTTAAATGGCTGCAATGGATTCGATCTAGAGACTGGAAGCTAACTGATGACAACTCGTTAGAGAAATCACGGCTAATTAAGGAATTTCTTAAGTTATATTCATTATGTAATTGTATGGTGCTCGATTCGGAATTAGTGGTCCTCAAGATCACACAGGTTGCTCGCCCCAGCACAAGAAATACGCTGGTTTTAAAAAATTAGTACTAATTTTTTTTTTTTTTTTGCTGCAGGAAATGGAAAATTATGTTGGAAAAATGCGGAAATTGGCCGAAGAAAAAGCGGATGATCTGGAAAATGAAAGATTACAGTTACTGAAAGAAAAAGAGAAATTAGGACTGTTATTATTCGAAGTGAATACAGAGGGTTCGAATCTAGCTGATAAGGTATGTACATGAAGTTTTTGTGACGAGTAAAATAAGGTAGGCCTTCAGATCTAGAATAAGACCCAAGACTGGGTTTTGTAAGAAACCAGTGATCGGAATCTAGCTTTTCCGGTGAGCAGGAGTAAAATAGAAGAGATAGTGTGACTCGATAGGTGCAAAGGGCTGTGCTAAAAAAATATATGAAATTAAGACCCAACGTTCGTAACTTATCAAAGCTGACGTGCGCCAGACCATATTAAGTACGGCCTTGAGGTTCTTTTAAATGTGCTACCACATCACATCTAAAGGAGATTTTAGCCTTGGCAAATTCCAAATACTGCGAACAAATCGAAGACAAGCTGCTGCTGTTTAAGACCCCAACTAGGTTGTAGGGGTGCTCTGTGACAAAATGGGTCCTGAAAAAGTCTTACGAATTCTAATTCCAGTAGTAGAGATAGTGGCTTAGAAATCTCCTATCCGGTTGTAATGGCAAATTTTGGTACAAAAAAACCCGATAAATTGTCATATTGTATTACATATATAACTTATTCTGAAAAATCAATCCACGCACACAGATTTTCTATTTCAAGTGGCAAAAAACTGTTCAGGTTTTGAAACTACTGGAAGAAAGAAATAGAGCAGTGGCTGATTTGGACATTTTGAAAAATTTAAAGCTGTCCTCAAATAGCACAAGCTTCAATTCAGATACGGATATTTTGGCCGAAATGATAAAGGTAAGAAAGAAAACTATGTAAGTAGAACATGGAGTGAGATGAGGAGTTAAATAGATGGCCCGCTTTCTTCCAGGTGTCGTCTGAAAAGGAGAGTCTGAAGAGAGAGGTAGCAGAGATGTCTGACCGGGTCACCTTGCTGGAAAAGTCGTCCAGGCAGCTGGAAATTGACAACGATAGACTCTCTTTCAAGGTAAGATTGTTTGAAAGTTGTCTTGTTTGTTCAGCAAATACTGCACAGTACAAATAGTTCAAAACAGAAACTGGTGCCCTCAGCTACACAATTCTAAACAGATAATTCGCACAACTCTTATGCGAACCAAATTTTTGAGTGCAACTCAAATTGAGATCTAAGATTATGTTTTTTGATTGAGCTCTGTCTTGTTGCCATGCTGGCTCTCTGGATTCAGCTTTCCGAAGCGTTAGCGGAAATTGAGGAGCGCGAAATGCAATTAGGATTGAGTAAGTCTTGGAAAAAAAAACTTAATAGTTCACCCAAAATTTTCTTAGGAAAACTGGGGGACTGAATGGAGTTTAATAATTTTTATTTTAATATTGGGACATTTACTCTTATTAATACAAGCATACTTTTGTTTTTATTTTAGGTGAGAGACCGAATATGTGGATTACGGATCAGAAAACTAAAATGAGGTAAGATGTTGCAAACAAGAATGGATAACCTGCATCTGAATGGCGCAATTTCTATTTGCATTCTATTTTATAGTGAACACTCGAAATGTTCTCAAGAGATATGTGAAGTTGAAAGTCGAGAAATTTCCTGCAAAGAGCCGTTCTCCAATTCATTTCATAAGGAATTTTCACAAAGTTATGGGTAATGTATACTTTTTTTTTTATATCTTTCTGTTGTTGTTTTGTATAGAGTGCTGACAATGTTGGACAAACTTTACTATTAGGATTTAGGAAAGTGTATACTTTTAAAAATTGAAGGTTTAGTGAATAATTCATTAATCTTGCTGTTGGAAGAATAGGCCATTTTCTCTAGCTTAGTTCCCATCTCTGAACCTACAATTTTAGGTCCTTTCTAAACACCAGGTATTTTGTAAGGTATTCATTCCAAACTTCTAGAACGCACTCCAAACCTTTTCGCTTTCTGTATTTGTAATAGTTTTCGCATAAAAAGTAGGTCATGAAGCAGACGGTGATAATAAGAGAGTACCAAGTCTTAGCTGTAAGCTGAGTCATGGAGAATAAGAATCTTAAAATTCAAATCTTCCACAATGAGCACATTTTGATACCACCTTGCGTAGAATACTCGTTTACCATTAACCTTAAAGAGGTCATTTTCAGTAAAACGGAGAATGGCTTAGCTAAAATAAGGGAAGACAAATCTTTGAAGGAAACTAGCTGGTAGACTTTAAACTGTAGAGCTTCTAGCTAAAGAATATTAAGGTGCATGACACTACACTGTTTATTGAAGAATTTCACTGGATACTCTAAATTCTGAAGACTACAGTTATTAAAACTACACTGTGTGTGTGAATGTGGTAAATACTAATTTTATTGATCTGTCATAAATTATTTTTATTAGCTTGACGGAAACCTATAATCTGACAAGTTAGATATGTCCCGCAGTTATTAAAAAGACTTGGGAAGTTGTCTAGAAGTAATCTGTTGTTGTGTGTTGCTGGAAAAACAACTTTTTTTTGTTCGAAAGAACCGGCTAACGCTGAGACAATTTGAGAAATGTTTTATCTTGTTGTTTACAGTAAATAATATTATCGTGATTCATGGAATGTCCATTGGGAACGAATGGCCTATGAACTCCTCCTTAATAGTTCTAGGAAAACACAATTGCATATTTAAATTTTATACATCTTTAACGGCACAAATGCCGATGCGATCCAATCTTTAACCTGCCCCAGGTTTTCGTCTGTAAATCCATTATTCTTTTGACGAAGCATATGTTATGTCAAAGAGATGTTAGCGAAGATTGCATTGCGATGGGGTCTGTTGAAGATTAATTCATGTGTCCTTAGTCTACATACTCATTTTTACATTTCCCATCGTGTGGGATGGCTAGTAACTAGTCACAATCAGTTCTACGGCAAGTACATCAGAGCGAGTCTTTTTAAGTGCTTGGATCTGAATCGTTGACTTCCTGTAAAACCTTAATACGCCTAGTCTGAACCTGTTTGATCAAACCGCGGATCAGGATATCTTCCCCCTCGACTTCACCCAGACTATGAATACCTTCCACCAGCAACACGGCACTCTATTTGAAGTTGGAATATATTTCGAAAAGTGACAATCTGCAGAGTCTAAATATTATTTTATTATCGTGTCTGTGAAAATCAAACGTATGTTTGACTTTTTTTTTTAAAGCCATGGATATTCTTTAGTTAAAAAACACTTTTTTTATACTCTCCATCATATAGTTTTAATTTTCAGCTAATTTCTCTGGTTACAGCGCTGATTCCACGCCTCCGTCGCTTCTAGTTAGTGAATTGGCGAGTGTCGGCTCGCCGAAACGTCTGTCAAGCCTTCTGGAATCATGCAATGAATTAGCTAGAATTGAGGAGGTTAAAAAGTTACAGGTTAATATTTGAAGTGTATGTATATTACGGTTTTGGTGTGGGAGCTTTTTAGTGGATTGCATGGCTACACATACAAATTCTCATGAACACTTTTTATGAAAGATATATGCTGTATTCGGTTTCTCCTTTTTGCAGTGCATCTTCAGGTAGCCATATAAAGATGAAAGATTAGTTTTCGATAATTTATCTTGACGAAACTGTCTCCGTTAGCAAGTACTATCCGTTTTAGGCCCAGCTTCTTCAGGTACCTTCTGAGTCGGCAATACCCTGTAAGCAAATCCCGTCAGCAAGCAAAACTTACTCAAATCAAGGCAAGCCTCAAATCTTCTCCGTTCCCTTAAAGGTCCAACCAATCGCATTTTCTACAATGCTACAAAGAACGGATTCATCACTCCACTCTCTTCGTATTCATTTCGAAGAAACGTTCTTGGCAAAGCTGTATCATTCCATACTTAAGGAAATTCAAGAGAAGAGAGCAAGGTCCAGGGATGTCCACTATCTAATGTTAGTGGGCTCTTTTCTCCAGTGCCTTTTCTTACTTTAAGGGCAGTAACCTTTGCCCACTTATCAACTGTAAGGTGAAGAGGTTTCAAGTTAAGGATTTCCTGTATTGCGCTTGTGAGACAAGTTTCTTATATACAGGGTGTCCCAAGCTATATGGATAACGACTTTTTCTCGGAAACTAAGATAGCTAGAAAAAAACTAAAAAATAGGTGTTCCCTTAGTTTTTTGTTAGGAATCCAAATTTACTTTGTAAATTTTTTTTGGTGCTGCCAGAAGCGAGATACAGGCACCAACTTCATTTTTTCAAATGGGAAGGTGCGGTTTTTATTTCAGCAATAGATTCCTCTATTTTTTTTAAAGAAAAATTTACTTGAACGGTTTTTTTCTGTGAGCGATATTTTAGAAGTTATGAATGAAAACATGATTCTTATAATAAACGTCAAAATGATAATATTTTAACGGTTTTTTGATTAAATAAGAAGAAAAGTACTATTTTATTATAAATTTTACTCCTCATTAATATTACAGATCATGCTCGAAATGGCGTCCACCATAGAGATGCATATACATGCACTTTCCTGCCAATTGCCCCTTACTGCCAAAGAAATAGTTTCGGCTTTAACCGAGTTACAGGTATCTATTATTCTCTGCTTTAGTTCATCTACAGATGCAATCCCGGCTTGATTCTGATGCACCTAGATTTAGAAATTCTTTTAGATAAGCAGAAATAAGGAAAGAAAGAAAAAAGTTATGAATAATCACCTTGTTTTTCAGGTATCCCCAAAGGAAATAGTCCATAGGTGTCAAATCCGGTGAGAGAGGTGGCCACTGAATAGCCCCCGTGATGGATATAACACCATCAGGCATGTAAAGAGATATCTCGATAGGAAATTTGATGGGCTATCAAAAAGCATTTCTAAATCTAGGTGCATCAGAATCAAGCCGGGATTGCATCTTTAGATGAACTAAAGCAGAGAATAGATACCTGTAACTCGGTTAAAGCCGAAACTATTTCTTTGGCAGTAAGGGGCAATTGGCAGGAAAGTGCATATCTATGCATCTCTAATGGTGGACGCCATTTCGAGCATGATCTGTAATATTAATGAGGAGTAAAATTTGTAATAAAATAGTACTTTTCTTCTTATTTAATCAAAAAACCGTTAAAATATTATCATTTTGACGTTTATAATAAGAATCATGTTTTCATTCATAACTCCTAAAATATCGCTCACAGAAAAAAACAGTTCAAGTAAATTTTTCTTTAAAAAAATAGAGGAATCTATTTCTGAAATAAAAATCGCACCTTCCCATTTGAAAAAATGAAGTTGGTGCCTGTATCTTGCTTCTGGAAGCACCGAAAAAAATTTACAAAGTAAATTTGGATTCCTAACAAAAAACTAAGGGAACACGTATTTTTTAGTTTTTTTCTAGCTATCTTAGTTTCCGAGAAAAAGTCGTTATCCATTTAGCTTGGGACACTCTGTATATATACTACTACCACTACTAGCAGTCCTAGTTCTAGTACATAGCTTTCTCTACCTGCCCCATAGATCGCTTGCTATATGCAAACTTCTCCGTGAGCGTATTACTAACAGGATAACAGTGTCGATTTTTTTGTTACAGCATGAATGTGAGAACCTGCGAGCTCAGCTCACGGTACTGGGTGAAAAATACAACACTCTCGCCTTGAAGCATATCCAGTACAAGGCAAAAAGGAAATTCCTGCTAGAGGAAATGAGGTAAGATTCTACTCTATCAAGATCATGTTGGGGCTAACTTTTTTCATCGAAGAAACTGCTTCCTCTGCGACTGATACGATCGAGTAGTATCCGACCGGTTACAACTTTGTGGAAACTTCCTTCTTTCATTTCTGGCTCTAAAATGTACCCGGCCCTATCTCTGATTTGGATAAAGCAGTTTTTATCAGTAATTAAGATGTCCCAGTAATAATAGGCATCGACTCGAATTAATAATGGTGGAATAAAAGTTTGACGTAAAAATAAAATTTCTAGCTTTAAACGATTTTTTTGTAAGAAGAAACTATTTCATTGCTATCCTTTAATAATGGCAGAAGCTTATACTAGCAGTTTTAAAGTATTAAACTCTAATTATTACCTCATAAAATACAAGCAACCTCAGAAACTGATTGCTATTTGTTATAACTATGCCCAGTATTATTTAACTAGGGGGGGTTCTTAGAGAGGAGTGAAATTAAGGACTCATTTTAAGTGCAGTTTCAAAATATTGTGCAATTCTTAAACCAATACAGGGTTTTTGAGTTTGAAATATGTATCTAACCGAAATCCCAGTTGTATAATAAGTTAGAAGAACATTTTTTAGCCCACCGAAAGGGCTTCGTACTAACAGGTTTTCGAGTTTTCTATGTTTTTCGCGTACAAGATTCTAAGTGTTTCATTTGAACTTACATAATTTTGTAAGTTTGTTCGGCGTTTCACTTTGCTTTGAAACCTTCTCTCGGAGATCAATTTTTATTGGGTTCTTGGGGTAAGTTCCATTTATTCTAGTGAAAAAAGTGGACATATATAATATTAAAATCAACTTTGGTGCAAATTTTGAGTTTTAAAAACATTTTACGTAAATTTTTGTAAGGGATTGTCTCGTGAGCGTTCGAACCAGATTATTTTTCCTCTAGTAGGTAAACTCTTACATAGATAGACTTCTGTAGTAATCCACAGATTTTTTTTATTTGGTATCACTTTTTTGACTTTTTAAAATATTTTTAAATTTTTACCACAGAGAACGACTTGATGCTTGCGAATGCCGCGCTGAAACATTACAGACTCAGTTGAGCGTGCAAAGGCAGAGGCTCAGGGCTGAGGAGATATTCCGCAAACAAGTAGAAGCTGATTATCGTCGTCTGCAAGAAGAAAAACGTACAATTGCAGCAAGGTAAAGAAAATTTGAGTTTGATAACCTAAATTCTTCCGCGAACAAATTTAAGTTTACTTGAATTTAAAATTAAAGGCGCAAAATTCTCATTAGAACAACGTGCGCAACCTGCGCATGTCATCTTGAAGGAGTCTTCTTTTTTCATTAAACAAAGGGCGCCTATTGGTCGCCAAAACGGAAAGTTCGCGACTAGGTAAATAGTGCAGAGTTCACAAATAAACGTATGACCTTAGCAACCAGTCTGAGTGAACTATGCCCTCGTAATTCTACCAGCAAACGCACAGTGCAGCAACTCCTTTTTCTCCCTTCTACCTCTCCTGCGAATGGGTATTGGTTGGTGGACTGATATTAAGTTTTTATTTCCCTCAGATTACAAAGCCGTTACGTATAAAACACTTTCTGCTCCTATCTAACTCTTCCTGCTAGTTGTCAAATAGTTATAGACATACTAGCTGTCAGACTCTTTGGGGATGTTATGTGTGCCTATCGTGCTTTATAAGGAAACATAAGGCCAAATTAAATCGAAAGGGGCATTCTTCGGACTGGATCAAGACCCGTAACTATTATAGTTATCGTGGGACCGCAAGTTATGCTGTTTGTTTTGTTTGAAAGGCTAGTGGGATGGACTGGAATGGAGCTGGCCCTAAGTAAACCTCTCCAGCCCAAAAGTTATAAAAGCGTTAAGGTAAAGATGGCGGGGCGGGCTGTCCCTCTGAAAGTCACCAGATCTTCGCTTCTGACGCGAGTACAAATCCCCACCCAGTACTGGATAGCCAATGACCGCATAAGACGCCATTCCCATCGTCCAAAATTTCGAAAGCAAGCGTTCCAGACTAGACACCTAACTCTGATTACTAGTCACTGAAATGAGGGGATAAATACGGACACGGAGGGTGGCTATTTCCCATTCTACCTGGTGTAACATTTTCTAAAAAAGAAGTAATGAAACTGAGATATTTGCAGATTTTACCTGCTAAGGTGGTCATATAGAGGAAGTTTAGAGGTAAATAAACAAACCATCTTTCATTTGTAAGTTAAAAGAAATCCCTCGACATCGCCCAGATGCCCTGTACCTTCTTCCAAATAGGTGATTATCTTCTTTTCTTTTACAGATTACTCAATACAGAATCACACCAACGCGAAGAAGCCCGAGAATTAGCTATTGTGCAACGCAAAATGGCCTTGTTAGACACAGCCAATTCAGAACTAGTCGCGCAACTTCTGAAATTAAAATATAAGACAAATATGACAAAAAGTACAACATGTGATAATATGTTGTCATCTTTGTAAACAAACTTTATGCATAAATTTATGCTCAAAATTATGTAAGTTCAGTTTACATGATTCTCAAAAATTATATTTCTAGAATTTCTTATTTTTATTTATTTTTTGTAAAGATAAATATAATACTTAATATTATATATAAATCTTTGATGTTGTGACTTCGGGTAATTAGGATTCATTCTGACATCCTTAACACAGATGTGACAAAAATTATGACTTTTGCAGAAATGGGGCTGCCACCTCTAAGCTAACACTGTTTTAAAAGCATTTCTAAGATATAAAATGTACTGTAAAAAACAAAAAAAAAATTATTGGACCATTTTCGTTTCTAAGTTGATGGTGCTGTTAAATCTACTGCAGAAAAAGGCTAAGATAAGTAGGACCGAGATTTCAATTATGCAAATGAGTGATACTGCTGGTTAACAAAGTAGAGACTATTTAAAATGTGGTTAGCTCCGCAGTTCTGGATAATATTAATTTCGTCCCAAATATCTTTAATTTTATCCGTCCTAGCACGCGTGTTTATTGTATACCTGACATGTTTCAGACTCTGATGATGAATGAAAGTCTGAAATCGTTCAGGGATACATACTGGCTATGATGAATAAGACAAAGAAAATAGTCTGTTTACTCAAATGCATTGTCGTGTCGAATATGCATTTGGAACACAGAAGTTAAATACTTTTTATTAATACATTAAGCAATGCGTATTTTTTTAGGCGGGCTTTTCGTCCACTTACCAATTAGGTGTCGTGTACGGAATAAATTGTCACAATGCTAGCAATTAAAGCTTATTGATTAGTTTTGGGGAAATTATTTTAAACGGATAGTTCTTGTTTAGTTTAATATTTGTATTTTTAAGTTTTAGAAATGAGACAAGTATCACTTTTACATTCAGATTATAATTATTATCTGAAAGTATGGTCTTTTAGATTTTACGCAGGTTTATATCTAAGGATACGCTACTCAGTAGCAGAAGTGGAACTATTGTCACTTACAAAACAGGTAATTTATTAACTGGTACTTAATGCCTCTCAGGCATAATTGACGTTAATTAGCACAATTTTTATTATTTTCTCGGTGTTATTGAACTCTCTTCCCAAAGCTTTTTCTCCATTTATTCCATTACAGTCCATAGTACAGATAGTCCCATCTGAATCTCGATACTCAATGTGAGTCGTTCATATTTAGTCTGTTTATGACAGCCCAGAATGTCACACATCATTATTTATAAAAATGAACACAAAATAATTCTTGCCAGTATTGGAATATTCTTAATAAAATGTTTCTAATTACATTATATTTAAATAAAGTATTATTTATTATTTTATCAATTTTCTGTTTCTTGATTCAAACTGCAAGTGCTAAACCTGATTCACTCAAGAGGAATGGGTGACCCACCTAGTGATATTTGAATGCTCGATACTTTTTCCCGACACGATATTGGGTATCGATAATTTTGAGAAGGTATTAGTATTTTTCTGCCCTTAGCTTTTAGCTTTCAGACGAAGGAGAATATCTAGAAACAGCATCTCTGAAAGAGATAGACTCGCTGTCCATGTTAATTAATGGTATAATGACATAAGACTAATATCCGAAGGATTTTTTTCAAAATTTGGAGGATTTTTTTAAATTAAAAACTTGTAATTTGGTCGTGAGAATGTTTGCAGTAAGTTACTCTAATTAGCGGTGTTAATAGTGATGAACGCTAAAAAGTGCAAAATAACTTTAGGATAGGTCAATATATTTAGGAAATTACATTAAAATATAACTTGTTCACTTTTTCTGAATTACTTTACTTATAATAGTAAATTATAAATCATAATTTAAACATAAGACTTTTTCTTGTGAAGTTTGTGTCTTTTTTAATCAGGACACCGGTTGGTCTTTTTATCTTTTAAAAGAAGTCACAACTCTCGTGGTCTTCATCAGTTGCAGAAATCCCTTCAGCTTCTTGAATCAACATTTAAATTTGAATTAAACAATTTAAAAGTTATATAAGTAAAATGTATGAAGTATATATATTTAATTTACATGAAATATGAAAAAAGACCCAATAGCAGTAATAAATGTTAAGATAATCTTAGTCATTTCAAATAATGTCCACAATTAAGTAAGAAATCAGGGTTTTCTTGTCACAAGAAATTTAAAACAACCCCTGATTATTCACTAATTTATTATTATTAAAATTATTTTATTTTAATGATTTAAGACGCGTCAACATCTAAGGTTATTGGCGCCCGGAGCTTTTTTCAGTGCACTGCCGGCCTCCGGACAGTGTTCTCTCGTTACAGACAACACTGTCCATCACCGGACAGTGAGCTGTAAGAAGCTCCTAGGAAGAAAAAATCTAAGGGTCAGCAGCTGGATTCGAACGCGGGATCTCCACGTGTGAGTCCAGTACGCTAACCACATAGCTAATCCCTTCCCTATATTAAAATTATTATTACACTAATTATTTTACTTCATAATTAATCAACTAATCAAAGACACATTTACACTAAACAAAATAATAATACTGTTCAAAAAGATTTATTTTAAAAAAGTAAAAGAATAATTATATATTATTCGTTTAATTTATACAATAAATCAGATATTTCTAAGGGATTCAGACATTTTTCTTTGTTGGAGTAACAAGTAATTTAAGAAAGCTAAACTCGACAGGCTGTAAAATTTGCGATCTTCTATCCGAAGAGCTGTGGTTAATTTATTGTTTCAATAGGATATAAACATCGTGTATTAAGCTTTTTATTAGGATAATAACAAAAATAAATCAGCGTGACGTCATGTCAAGCAGAGTGTCTGCTGTATTAATGGAAAACTGAAATGCTGCATCGTTATTGAGCTGAGATGATTAACTTCTCTTATATTTATGAAAATATGATGGACTTTTTTTAAAAAATTTGTCGCGGTCTACCCACTAAAATCTTGACTAATAACACATTCATACTTGTGTCTTGTATACTAATAAGAGATAGTAAGGAAATTAAACCAACATTTTTGAATGATAATTTAAAAGTACACACAGAAATAAACATCTTACAAGTTTATATCATTCATAGGAAGTCTGTCTGAATATCTCCAACCAAGAATTCATAATTAGTGTGTTCCCAAATTGGAAAAGATAGTTTTACGTGGTTTAGGCACAACTGCAGAAGAAAAGAAGAGTACAGAATTTAGATGCTTAATAAAAGCTATATTTGAAGGCCAAAATGCAGACCTGAACGAGAATGGAATTCTTGAAATGCAAGCGAAGCCATCGATTAGAAGAATGGCTTAGGTTAAAGGGACCTTTATTCATTGAAGATGCCTAAGCTGTTTGAAGCTCGTGGCTGGAAAGCACAAGAGCTTAAAAAAAATAGTAATAATTTCACATTAAAAATTACATAAACATAAAAACAACAAATGACCACAATAATCCTCCCTTTCAATTATAATACGGAGTTGAAGCTACTACCCTGAACCACAACTTTTCACTGCATTTTCATGCTTCTGAAAGCTCGTCCGGAGCACCGAGAATTTACGACTTACTGACTTTGAAGTAGATCCAGTACCACTTTCACATGGGTCCTCACCAAGCTTGTCTCACAAACAAAACTCCGCATGGGAGCAGTCATGATTAGGGCATTACCCATGAAGAAACGACGGGTAAATGAAAATAAAAGACCAATTTTAAAGATCTAAACCTAATAGACCCGTATAAAAACATAAAACGATACTTAGGTTTATATTACAGTTTTGATTGCACCAATATTGATATCTCCTATTTCTATTGTATAATTTAAATTATTGAATAAAAATAAGTGTAAGTAATCAAATCTGGCAGATCTGCTCATACATGTATGCCATGTATTCGTATATCTACTTTAGTATTTAGTACTTAGTATTAGACTAAGGAAACTTGCATGTTAAGACTCAGATTAGTGGTTTAGCGATTCAACCTATTTATGGCATACAAAAGATTAAAAAAAACACACACACAATCCGTAAAATATAGTATTTATTAAATTAAATTGGAATAAATTTTATATTTTTACATGGTCCAACGTTGAGCTAAATCACAGTCTTCAATTAAAAACAAAAAAGCCACCGGCATCGTAAACAGGGACAAAATTTGAAATTTCCAAATAAATAGTCATCTTGCCTCGTCTTCTGGGCGAATTTCAATTCAATCTGAAACAGAAATAAGTTGTTAACGCTCCATAAGTTTTTGTGAGCCACAAGAGAATGAACCATAGAACCCTAGACAGAAAACTGTGCTGTCTTAACAAAATTTCAGAGCCCAATATAAGTCAAGTTTGCTTTTCGCCAATTTTCTACAGCGTTTACTCTAAGAAATGGATATTGATAATTTCAATAAAGTTTTTCTTTACTGTTCTATTCGCTTGTTATTTTATATATTTATATTTTATATATTTATTGTGCGCAAAATGGATGGAGAAAACAAAATTCTACCCTGCAACAAGGCAGAAATTTAACATCCGTGATTTTTACATCTTTCAAAAAACAGATGAATCTGGTTTAAACGCAAGAATCCCCTCCAGCAAATTATTAAAGACAGCCAGTTAAGATGGTTCGGCCATGTACAGAGAATGAGTGATTGCCTATACCCTAAGAGGGTATATTTAGCGAAGATTTCGGGTACTCGGCCAAGAGGTAGGAAAAGACATGGCAAGAAAGGAACATACCCTGAAACAAAGTCAAATACCTCTGCTAGGATAGATGGAAATGGTGGCAACCTTGTCATTCCTCAACACCAAACGGTAGAAGAGGACCAGACTAAGTAAGCATAAACGCAGGAAGGCCGGCAAAGGTTCACTGCTAGCCTAAAGTTGCACGATTTTATACTGCTTCAAACACTTTGACAGGTAGACTGGTGTCGACTATTATTCAACGATAAAAATCACAGTTCACACTACAAGATGGAAAGTGAAGAGTAAAGCGAGGTAAAAGATAAGGAAATTAAGATTATTACACGAAGCTTTTCAAAAGAAATATAATAATTTCTAGTGAAGCTATATATTTGACCAGGAATTTATAATAGAATAGAGCTAATATTTAGCAAAATTTCGAAGTATAAATAAAATCTTCAAAAACTGTTATAACAGAATTTTGGTGTGTGTTTTCATCATATTCTTTATTTCGTCTGACAAGCTACATAATAATTAAAAAAATCTTATTCAGAGCATTTCAAAAGTTTCATTTCTCGTGGCTGTACTTACAGAAACCACCACGAATCTCTCGATCAAACTGCTCAGCATCTATTGTACCATCAATGGGTCTACAGCCTTCATTAAACACTGAATAGGCGCTGATCTCGTTAGCAGGTTTCGAACCTGTCCTCGTATTCAGATAAATGAACACTAAAATTGAGATGACAAAATACACGGCTCCAAATTCAATAATTACAAAGAATATATACAGTATTATCCAAACTATAAAGAGAAGGAACTGTTTAAAATAATTATTATTTATTGAATCAGCATCATCAATAGATTCGCAATCATCAATTTCTTCTTGATCACTTAGGTGTGCGGAGTCACTGAGGCCTGCAACATGCTGCACTTGCTCTACAACCAGCGCTTTCTTTTCCTGCAACATAATGTAAGGATAATATTTAATGTAAGGATTAAAATGAAGTTTAATCGTATACACACCAGTGAATATAAATGAATATCTTTAAAATATAAGTGATGCAAACTTGAGAGTCAACTACGTGTTTGGGCTGTGCTGTGTTGAATCTGCAGACTAAATTTTCTAAGCACAGGAAGTTAAATACTCATCGATATGTAATTTTATTTTATTTTTTTGCTTTATTTTTTAATAAAGAATTGTAATTTTATTGATTTTTGTCCACTTCTTAAGTTTTTATGTTAATAATAGTTAAATAACTATTATTTATCGTTAATATAGTTAACTAATAGTTAAATAACTATTAGTTAAATAACACATTTATTTATCTATCAATCTATCTTAGTAACTATGTGGATAACTGTAAGTGATACGGCTTCAGACGTTAAATATGGGCAGGAATCAGCCATTTCACATTGGAGAGATAAATTTGAATTGAAGTTGTGGAAAAGAAACAAACATATACAGGCGACAAAGATAAAGTTACTTTCCTGCGTCAAATGATCTAAAATCCTAACCTTCTCTACTGTCTTCCCAAGAATTCTCAGTAGAATATAACCTAGTCTCGAGGATGAACATCCTCACAGGCGAGCTCTGAGTTCTCCAACAACCTTCTGAGCTTTTTTTCGATCTTCTGTAACTCTTGGCTAGGTATGTACCTAGGAAAGACGTATCTTGCTGGGACGTTGAATTGAGAGTGGCCGCCATCCAAAACAAAAGATTTGTCACAAAACGATGAGTCCTCTATCCCTGATAATGGTGAGAGTGGTGCACGCTGTTTTAGTATATTTTTAGGGCTAGCAGAAGACACTTCATGTTCAAACTTTGAAGACTGAACTTCTGTTTGGGGAATATCTGTTATTTTGGTGGCTGTGTGGAAACAATTGTCAGAACTGCATCCTGGTTATTGTTTCTGTCGATTCGAACTTTGCTGTCATGTCAGCCTGCAGTAATCGGCCTACTTAGGAGAGCTGACAATGTTCTTTTTCTGACTTCTTTTTTCAAAGATTTCTAAGCCATGATAAAATTCCAGTAAATGATAAAACTGACTTGCTCTCAGTTTAGAGAATGCGGCAAGCAGGACACGTTTAGTGCAGTTATAAGGAAACGAAGCTGATTCTAGTAAAGGAAATGGTCAATCGCGTGAGGAACTCAGCAACAAAAACTAAATATATTTTACCTTCATTATTAACGAAATGGAGCGCCTACTAATACTTAGGCCTAATGGCAGAAACAGCCTGCACCTATGTATTTAAACACTTCAAGGGATAGAGGACCCATCGGTATAGATGTAGAGCCAGTAGTTTTCTGGCTGGAATAAAGGTTTCTACAATGCTCTGAAGAGACGCTGCTTAGATATATCGCAGGACCATTATGGAAATAAAAGAAAGGCAAATATTACTCCGACATTCTGCATCGCATCCCGGGCAAACCTTGGTTTTAAGGAATGAAATGTGAAAAACAATTTTACATCAAAATGACATGGGTTACCAAAACTTCATTTATATATTAAAGAGATTAAGAGATCCTAAATGTGACTGTGGAAGTGAATATATTCGAAAACCAATTGATGGCTGATGGCAAAGAAAACAACGTTACAATTAAGTATCAATATGATTGTTCCAGCCCTCGAAAAGCAGAATTCGCTGTAACAAATAAAGATTTTATGATCATTAATGGGAACAAGTTGACCGTGGAAAAGCTCAGGCTGTTTACCTGGTTTTCTAGGACTATTGTGGATCTTTAGATGGATTTCTGTCCTAGACTTACCTTGTGTCGCCGTAGGTGTTCTTCTTTTTGGTCGCTTAATGGCAAACAAAACTATTATTCTGTACTTCTACTGACTCTGAGGACAGGATGTAACTGGGAAGAATGACGAAATGGTAATCAATTCTCACAGATTTCGCAATGTAAGGAAAGAAGACACATATCTGAGCTTTATTTGGAACTGACAGATGCAATGGGTATTGCTAGCAATCTATTAGTAATTTAATATAATTTTACACAAAATACCTGATTGACAGAACTGTCTTCAACACTATTTGCTGTCGAAACATTTCCACCATGTTTAAATGTAAGTCCGAAATTTTTAAAATAATTAGTAATTCTATTAAAAACTACTTTTCTATTTCTATCTTTTCGATATTTAAGTAATTTCTCTTCCATTTTCATTCTAAAGTGATAATGTAAACTACAACTTATGAAAAAATTAAAAACAAACTGGCTCGCAAAAACCACAAAAACATATATAACCTTCTCTGGGGTAAATAATATGGAAACATTGGTGTGTGGGTTGCACGGGATATATTTCCAAATCTATAAAAGTTTACCTACGTGGGCGGGCGCTGAACGAATCTTCAAACCACCAACTTGAACCGCTTAATTAAGTACCACCCTTATGCGCGGGCAACGCCCCGCTCTTGAAAGGAGTTTCGTTGGTATGTAAAAAAAAATATATATATATATATATAAATAAGCCTATTTATTATTTGCCTGCAATCGAAACTATTAGTTCATAAAAGATATACAAGTGTTAAAAATACTATTTGAAAAGGCAGTATTATATGTGCTGATTTTCGATTATAAGTTTTTTACCTGAAATATAATTTAAGAGGTTTTCACAAATTTTTCTGCCACTGTGTGTGTTATCATATGTGATAGCACATATTCACCGTAATTCAAAACCAAATAATCGCAGAAAGTTCGAGAAGTATGATATCGATTTAGCTTGCGTTGCAGAAACACAATTTACTTCAACAGACAAATTCATAACATCTAGAAACCAAGTCTACAGAGCAATTAGACCGTCCGATTATACATCCAGCGAAGTTGCAATTATAATAAAGTTTGAATTATAAAGATTCGGACTTCAATCACTTAAGGGCGTCGACGTATGCCAGTGTATATTTCGGGCAATCATTTAATACACTAAATGCCAACCTCCGACCAAATCTTCAATTTAAGAATGAAAATATTCAGGATATCTTTAGATCAGTTCCTGCAATACATGAATGAAGCACCGTGGTTGAAACGAAATGAACAAGCCACAAAGAGCTAAAAGTTATACACCAAAAGACTTAAGAGACAGGACCCGGGCAGCACACACATTTCTAGAGAACGCAAAATCGGTAGAGACTTGACAACACTATCGAATCAGAATGAAAATAGCTGCACAACGACAAATGGTGCTACCGACGGTTGGGATGACATTTTTGTTGATGGCCAACTTAGGCCAAGCTCAAAGAACAGAATTTACTAAGTAAAGTAGAAATGAATCAAAATGGCAGCTAAATCTGAAAATAAGCATAATTTTTCTTTTCCTAAAGACGATGAATTTCAAAAGTCGGTGAGAGATACCTCTCGTACAGATTTTCCAATTGACATAAAAGCAAAATCTGCGATATACTGAGGAAAAATTGGAAGCTTATTTTAAAAACTGGGAAGAATATAATCATTCACTGAGGTGCCACGGTAGCCGAGCGGTTAGAGGCGAGGTCTGCAAAGCTAATATGCATTGTGGTACTGGGTTCGATTCCCGGTCTTGGCATTGAATTTTATTTAATGGTTAATAAAAGAAAACAGTAAAGTATGTTTGCTAGTCGCCTCCGTCCACGACACCTAATTGGTAGTTGGACGTTATGCCCCGCCTGAAAAAATAGGCGATTACTTTACTTTAATTTTTATAATCATTCACTGTCAGAAATATGCTGTCAGTTCGTGATATTCTCCCTCGGATATAAGATGTTGGATTGAGCAGAAGCACTTGTTTTTGGCGTATGCATAGGAGGGTGTATGTATCTTATTTTTCCAAATCAAATCTACATTTAAATACAATTTGAGATTTCGAAGTGGGCCAAGGGAAGATTTTTTTTCGTTTTTCTTTTACTTCTTTGACAGAATTAATACGAGTTGGGTCCTCCTTACTGGAATTAGATGCTGAAGGGACCATACAATGTTAATCATCCTTTCATTTACCTCTACATGGCGACTTTGTTCTTTTTTCGGAAACAGTACAATTAAAAAGAAACGGCAAGTTTCAAACCAAGCAAAGTCTGCACGAAAGCTCTCTGAAGTGTAGGACAAGTAGTTCCTGTTTGACTTTTAGTAATTTAGTATCTAAATACTTTTTTTTTAAAATCACATCCTGGAAGACTTGTTAACATCATGTGATTACTAAACTTGCTTACATACTTTTTACTTAAGTTGAGTTTATGCCCAGAAAAAATTTCAGAACTAATCCTTAACGATTCTAGCGCTCTCACGGCAGCTATTTGAACTCTCAAGTGAACACACTTTTTATTATATGTAGTTGATTATCAAAAATCATTTTAAAATATCTTTGTCACAGAGCATGGACAAGCACTTCTGAAAGTCAGTTACATTACAAAGATATTACAAAAAAATCAAATTTGTTTAATTGCTATTAAAAATATATTTATGTAAGTATTGTATTGAACACGAATGAGTCAAAAAAATGTTGCACTTAAAGAATTGCAAAAGTAACAATGCTTAAAAATTTTTAAGCGAATAAATTATCAAAGTTCGGCTCTAAAACGTATCCGTTTTCTAAATATCATTCTTAGATTTCAGCTAATGGATCAAAATTGCTGTCAGATACAATCAAATGCAACTTAATATCTGTAGTAAAGTAAAAATAAAAGTAATTGCCAGTTTTCTAGCAGGGCTTAACGCCCAACCACCAAATAAGGTGTCGTGGATAAGAGAAATCTAATTCTTGAATTTCGGCATTCATACAACAAATAAAAATTACTGTAACAGTTAATAATAACCCAATTAACTAACTACTACAAACAATGAGCTTTGCGAACCAAAGCTTATCAATAGCCATCAAGTCTCAAAACAAAAACAAAAGATATTTCAATTATTCATTCCTTCAGTTCCATAACTTTCAACTCTTGAACGAAGAGCGTTACGTCTAAAATACGTTTTAGTTTTCAAGACCTGAATTTATATTTCATTTTTTTGTCGGAAAAGGATAGAAATATCATTAATAATCCTTAATATCTGGTGGTTTAAAGAACTTAAAAAAATTAATGTGTTATAAATTTTTTAATCGAAGGCAGTTTTTCTGTAAAGACCGAAAATGATACAGATGTTGATCAACTCCACCAGAACTTCAATTCTCTCCAATAAACTTCGTCAATTAAATTAAAAATTGATTTGTTTGTTACAAGGATACGAAAACTTGATTAATTTTACAGGACGATAATAACAATTTTTATTTAAAAATATATGCAATACAGAATAAATAACAAAAAAATAATAATATGAAAAAAGAACCTTAACGAAAAAGATGATAATCCAAGGAATTGTCGAAACTGAGGTTCTCATCACGAATGTTCTCACGCTACTAGTATAGAAAAAACTTACTCTATCAATTTTTTTTAAACATAAAACCTCTCATTTTTCTACAACTCTCGTTATACTCTGAACTGTGGTATTGTACGTTTTTCTGTGTGAATTTTTTTTTTTTTTAAAGCACTCAAGTGTTTTTAATATAGCTGTGGACTTTGAAAAGAAAACTAAAGATTCCACACAACTGTCCAATGTTAGGCAACAATGTAATCTGTGTAACTGCGCAGGTAATAACCCCATAAGCAAATGCTCTGCATATAGCAAAAGGTTTAACAAACGTAACAACTGTTCATTGTTTTTGGTGACTAATTTATTAATCCAATATGATAAAAAAATAACGCCAGTTTCAGTCATGATATTTTTATTATGCCGAGCTTTCGACCTAGGGACTAGGTCATCTTCAGGGCTGTTGAACATATTTTACAATGTATTATAGTTACAGTAATTGGCAACGAAACACAACCGATCACACACAGCTCACAAGCAGACAATACAGAAGACCAACCTCAGATAATGTAAAATATATTGTCAATAAGAAATCATTTTGTAAACTCTTTTACAGTATACAAATTCACTTTAATAGAATTATTGTAGTTTTATTATAAATTGTAAAATATGTTCCACAGCCCTGAAGATGACCTAGTCCCTACGTCGAAAGCTCGGCATAATAAAAAATCATGACTGAAATTGACTTTTTTTTCATCAAATGTAACAAGTTTAATCATTTTGATAAGACTTGATCCAAAATAACAACATTAACCCGTTGCCGCACACTTTTAATTTGATGATCGTGCTCAGAAACACACTTTTTTTTCTCAATTGTTTATGACTGCCAGATGGAATCAAGTGTAAGTTGTATGTGTGGAAGTAAAAATTATCACATTTGGCCACGGTTTTTCCAAAAAAACTCTCGACGGCTATAACCGTCATTTGCTCATCATGTCATTTTTTCTCTTTCCAGAGCAAATGACGGCTATGACCGTCGTGACGACTATACAGCATTTGCTTTACTAATTCAATAATTAACAAGTGTATGCGTTAGTACACTTAGTACTAACGCTGTACTTTTTTTTATTAATTAAAATGTGCACGACGGCTATAGACGTCGTTTGCCTACATATCAACAAAGATCGGACGGCTATAGCCGTCATTTGCGGCAACGGGTTAAAACTATATAATATGTTTTGCAAGAATTGACTAAGTTTAGGTCAAGAGCAGTTGTAAAATTACTTCGATAACAACATTAATTCAAATTTAATTACATTAATTTATTTTTTTTAAATTAACTCATACGTCATACTTGACTATATACTGTTAAACATGAAAAGTGGATTTCTAGTAATAGCGACCAAATTACAGTATCAACGTTACGTTTGTATAAAAATTTCACTGAATTAAATGATAGAAAAAAACTTACGAGGCTTTTATCCCGTTCAATTATTAGAGTTACCGTACGCACGCTGAAATACTTAAAAACTAAGCGGCTTAAATAAAATTCTAGACTTCTCTGATATTAGTCATTTTTGGTAAATGAATCATTTTCACTTTAACAGCTGTAAGCAGCAATAAAAGTTTGCTTACTAGCCAAGTTCTAATTGTTCATACCCAAATATTAACACATAAACATTACAGTATTATCAATACGAAATGGGATACTCCACATAATAACATACAAAATTCAAAGCACGTTTTAAGAAATTATTACTAATTTACTGATAATTTTGAGTACTATAGCACCCATAACCACATCATAACCTCAGCATCATACCAATCTATAGCTGCAGTATTTTTTTTTCTTTCGATGTCTAAACAAGTTCAAATATTTTTATAATTAAATTAGTCCTTCTTTTTATTACTATTTTTAAAAATCATGGAATTTATTTTAATTGATTTTTTCCAACAATAAATTATTTTTTTTGAATAAAAGTTCTTAATTTTATTTTTTTCTCAATTTGTATATAGTGAATGTTGAATATCCCATTTGTATACATTTGGGTTGTGCAAAGTGTGTAGAGGTTAGCTATGTGTTTTCTGAGTGTGATACCATTTATTTCTCTAACTGGAACAATTTTCAAATAGATTTACTTTTAATTGTGCATTCACAATGCAGCTCTCTTGCAAATTCGTTTTTTTTTAAATTTCAATGTTTTAGTCCCATGATAGTAGGTCAATTATCAACATATAATATGTTCATGAAGTGAATTGCTGAAAATTTTAAACACTTGCTTCCAGCTTATTTTTTATTTTAATTGTGTATTAATTACTCTGTTTTTTGTTTATCTTTTCAATTTTTAAAAAGACTATATGAATGCAAAATTAATGAACTTTCATTTGAAAGAACAGATAATTAAAGTCTCCTTCAATATGAACTAAAAACTTATTATTAAAGTGTTTTGGACAAAAATAATATAAACAATAATACAGATTAGTATTTTCATTGCTATGAGGTTTGAGTTTGCTATTACACACAAAATAATTAAATAGAACAAATCCTTCAAGAATGGAAGCAATGGAGATAGATGAAGAAGTTGTGGATTTGAGTTTAAGGTAGGAATGACTTCTTTTAACTAGATATCTTAGTTTTAGTATTAAAAGTACAAAAACGGTTTTTTTTATTACACTAATATATTTAATAGTGTATTACAGTTGTACTGTATTTTAACTTGGTTTTTATGTCGATAATTCTGTTTGAATAACATTGTAATAGCTTCTCAGTTTGCTAATGTATAAGAGGCAACTTATTCTTTTCCTATATTTTTCTATGACTAATGCATACTTTTGGAAATTTATCACCTTCATATTTCTATGTAGAACTGATAAGTCGTACACATATTATATCCAGCTAATATGTACATTGTAAACAGTTTACCGCTGGTAAAGCTGTATTATATTAGGTTTAAAACAGTCATCAAGAAGTTCTTGCCAGGCATTGATTTCAAAAATTTAATAGGTGATTTGTTGTTTTTTTTTTAAGAGAAAAAAAAACGATAAGTGGGCGATCTGCAGATTGTAGAAAAAGTGAGACATTGGTGTATGAACTTAAAACTTCAATGCATATTTGCCTAACTACTCTTACACAATTACCTAATATTTACTCCTACAGAAGAATACTGGCATGGAATGAGTTTACTAGCGAAATCCTGAGAGGGGTGTTCAATGGCAGTCAAACGCCACTTTTGTTGGATGCAGGTGTAGAAGAATCTGAGAAAAAAAAATCGAGTTGTGGGTTTCCTGTAACTATGAAACAGTCTTTTCGGAAATTCTTCCCCTTTCTGACAGCATTATCCAATTTTAGTCAGAATAGCCCTCAAAAATGGTTCAAGCCTCTAAAAATAAAAATGAAAAATTGGAACAGGTTTGAGATTTAAAAAAAAAAGATAGCGATAAACTAATAAGGACAAAATATCCATACCTAAACACAAGCTACAGCGATAAGGAAATAAGGACTAAATAATTATAACTAAACACAAGCTTCGTCAGGAAAGAGAGAAATATAGTAGAAAGCAATCTTTCGCTGTAAATTATTAGAAGATAATAGAAGTATTACAAAGATTCGCAAGGGAGAATGGGTTCAACCGTATAAAAAAAAACTTAAGAACACTGATCGTTACCAGAGACAAGAATGCAACAAAAGGAGATAAGGATTATCTACAGAAGAAAGTAGGTATGGAAGAATGTAAAGGATAACTTAAAGGGCTGAAGAATGTTTTCTGCAAAAGGGCGGGACCTAGAATCTATTTTTAACAGGTTAGAGAACAATCATAGGTATTGTTATGTAGTTCCGAGCCTTTGACCTTCTAGATCTTCAAATAGAAGACTTAGTCTTTCTTAAAAATTGTACCACAGGATCGTTAATTAATATCCAACTGCAGTTGTATCGTTTTCAGTCTCGCGAGTTGAGAAAGATTCCGTAGTGGTCGTGACATTTTATGATAGAGACCTTTGCTTTGGAAGGAGTCGTGCTGGTAGAAGTGACTATGACAAAAAAATAACTTCTTTTTGCCTTCATTTGTGACTACCAGTTCTGCAGCAATAGCACACTAGTACTTGAGCTTAACTACTCTCTTGCTTTCCATTAAGTCGCATAATGACTCCCTGAAGCTGTCTTTCTTTCTGAGGATATCATCAGTAATTACATTTTTGAACCACTTGCCAGGCAGTTTATTAAGGATTTCTTTTTACCCTACAGTTCATGTAAAATATTTGTAGCATTGTAACTCGGCTATTTTACATTTTACAGCCCAAATTTTAGAGCCTTATAAGTGTAAAAATTGGCACTTAGTCTGTCCCTCGTTCAGAGATTCGAGGGGTGTGGATAGATAGTAGGGCACTTGGAAAAATCTCTCACATTTGTTTTATAGCCATAGTTTTTGTACTCTCAGTGAATAAAACATTTATGTATTTTTGAAGCTGTTGAACTCAAATTTTTAGGTGTTTAAAGTATACAAATCAACAATGACAAACGTGTGGCCATTCATTGAAATTGTGTAAATATCAGAATATCTCAAAAACGAAAGCTCAGATGTGGTATTTTTAAAATGTCAGGTCTACAGTGCTGAAAAATAACGCCGATTTTATCCATCAAGTATGCATGTTTTTTTGTCCCTGACATTTTGGTGTAGAGAATTTGACTTCGCTACACCAAAATGATTAAACTCCTCTGATGATGAACGGAAGTCCGAAATTTTCATTTCTATTTCAGATTACGGTTGTTCCGATGCTAAATTGGTTTTCGATGTGATTTTTTTAGTTTTACATTATTCCATATAAAGTGGTTCATGCAATTTTTTTTTTTTATTTCTTCACTCTTCATTATCATTATTCACGTATATGTCGCCTTAAGGAGTTAGGGCACACCAGTGTGTTCATACAGGCCTTTTTTTTAATCGGTTTAATTCTTTGTGTACTCTGGACTTGATTCGGGTGCTTGAATGAAAAGTCTCAACACGCTAACAGTAGAAGAAGCTGAGGTTGTAGTCCTAGTATCAGTGGATGAGGATATCAGTCCATTCCATTGTTTCTCACTATTTTTCATGTTTCTACACTAGACCTACGCAAAAGTAACGTGAGTCATTACATGACCATTCTGACTGATAGTTTCTCCTTCAAAAAATTCGTCATGATTGTAGTTCGTATTTTAAAATATCCAGAAATATGTTAGTCTCAGTCATTACACATCAGTATTAAACATTACACGGTCAATAAGACTGACAATTTTGATATGACTGGCCGATTTCAATATAAGATTTTCTTTAAGATAGAGAAAGTGTCAAACTAACTAAAGTTCAGACTTATACTGAGTGAGTTTTTGCTGTATCATTTTCCAGAAATAATCGGCGAGTGCCAGAAATCCCCAGACGGTCTCCAGTCTGTTGGCCAGCTCCCAGGAGGTGTCTAAGGCCACGCACAGAATTGAGGTCTTATGTAGAAACTCCGGATGTAGTACCCGTAGTGGTAGAAGAAGCTCGTACCAATGGTTACGCTAATGGATTCAATGATGTGGACGATGTAGATCTGCCTATGCCTCCACTACCCGTCATCAAGGTTTGTAATAACGTGTTTTAATTATTTCTCGCAGGCAGCACTATTTGTGGGTTTATGAATTTTCGTATAAATTTTGCAGGAGCTCACGGAAATGGAGGTGGCCAAACGGGAAGAAACCGTGCGCCGCTTAAGAACCGAACTGAGAAATGAAGAGATGACTTTGGTGTTATTGAAGAAACTTAGGCAGTCTTATCAGATGAAAGAGAACGTGGCTATTGTGAACCCGTGCAGTACCGTACCATCAAATGCCGTTCCGCCAGGTGGTATGAACAATGCTGGAATAGTAGGCAACACTGTGCCACAAATCCCAACGCCGGGTATACCGGTTCGACAAGCGCCTCCCAGATCCAGCAGTAAGCCACCTCCACCCCAGCCCTCAGTGCACCATCTGCTTAGGACGGTGAGTATTTCATTTTTAGATAGTCACACATGGCTCTTTAATTTATATTTTGCTGACTAAGAACATGTGACATCATTAGTCTATGAGATTCATATCCGTACCCCGAGTATTTGAAATCCATCTGTAGAGTCGTGTAATGCATCTTCTAAACTTTATTTAGAGCAGGTATGGTCATTTTTTTTTTTATACCTGCTTCCCACTTCTGCATCTTTATTGATAATAAAATTTTCTTTCCGTACCTTTTTCCTAGGTAACTTAATTTAGCGCAAATACAAAATACTCGTAGTAATTTTTAAGGGGAGGTTTATTAAAAATATGTCGTTGAATTAATTTTTTTCATTTATACTTTTGATATGTTACGCAGAAAATTTAATTGATGCTGTATTACTGCAGCTTCATCGACAATGTCGCCTACAATTTGTGGCGAAAGCCTCTATAATGGAAGAGAAAAAAAAAAATTAATTATAAAAACGGCAGTCTATGGAAATTGACTTTAGTTAATTATTAATGAGATCCTTGTGGCTGATGCTGCGAAACTAAATATATAATAATGCATCAATTTCCGAAAGAAGGTCTCATCTTTCGGAAATACAGTACCATCATTGTTAGTTTTTTTGCAGTATCTGTACTTAGTACAGATTCTTTCTACTGATTCTATTTGATTATTTAAACTTAAGTGTAGGTATTGTTACTAAATTAAAAGATATTTTTACAAAGTTTTCAGAACTTCAAAAGAAGTTTTCTTCTTTTTTCAATCGGTATGTTCTTATTGAAGACTTCCAAGATTTCAGTTAAAAGTTTACTATTGAATGGTCCATAAATAATTACGGGGTCGAATAACTTCATTATTTATTTATTTTTTCTGTTTCTTGGGTTAATGAATTGCTTCAAATAAGGTAGCAGATTAATTCATAATTCTCTATGAATAAAAAATTTCTTCTTTTAATATATAAAATATAAGAGTACGGGTGCCTTTCGTGTGTGGTCCGTAAAGAGAGAGAGCACCGCTCGCCAGCTAGAAATGCACTAGTGAGGCTTATTGCCTTTTTGACCAGTCTAAACGAGTGTGATGTTGACGCGCCTTAGTAGTTACACTTTAAAACCCTTGTAAAGCCTTTCTTGGAGCATTTATACTCTTTCCAGGTTTCTTTTATAAATAATACCAAATTGCAGCCAACAATGAACTCAAGAGGCGCGCCGAATATCCATGTGCCACCCCCAGTTCTGCCCAACCGTGGGATTACGCAAGGAATGCCGCAGTCGGTCACAACAAATCTACATCAGCCTGCAAGCACAATGTCTAGAAGTAAGCCACTTTTAAGTTCCTTTGATAATTTGAAACCTTTTTTATTGACGTCAAGGTTCTTGTAGTTTGATAATAAATTTTCTTCTTCGTGACTTTGTTGAGGTGTGTGTTTTTAAACTACAAGAACAAACCATTCGCTGTACTCAAAGTCACTAGAAATAAAGACAGGATACCTCGCAACCAATGACTAATATATTAACTTTACTAAAATAACAAGGGCTGAACTACTTGTACTGGTCATAATTCTTATTTGGAAACAAAACGAGTGGTACATTAAAAAACAAATTACGGCCTTAGTTTACTCAATCACATTGCACACTACAATCTTAGAATTAAAACTGTCCGGTAGGACAGTTTTATAAGGGTTGATCGTCAAAAAATGCTCGAAAAAGCGCTGAAAAACACCCAACTTTGACAATTTATAGACAAGCATCGCGAAAATATACAGGAGAGCACAAATTACGTAATTTAATTGCGTTATTGAAAAGTCACATATGTATATCCTACAACCACATAACCACAGTTAAAATGGTGGTCATTACAGTCTTAAACTGACGGTAATCCGCACTCCATTTCGCTAGATTAATGCAACTGTACAAGGCTCACGTCCTTGCCCAAACGTTTAAAACTTACTTACGC
Organism: Rhodnius prolixus; assembly: GCF_049639745.1. NCBI lineage: Eukaryota > Metazoa > Arthropoda > Insecta > Hemiptera > Reduviidae > Rhodnius > Rhodnius prolixus. The sequence goes on from NW_027411618.1 coordinate 495,463, forward strand.
CTTGTATATTTAAGATATTGCTTTAAACCTTCTAGAGATCTAATAACACTACCACGACAAATTTAATCTCTTTTTATGTCTGATAGGACTGTCAACACTCATCACACAGACCATTCGTTTTCAAAACGTTGTGTTCAGGTGGCCGCGAAACATGTATTTTCGGTGAAAACTTAGTTTTGAAAATTGAATTTGATCGAAATACCCTCTTTCTAAGTAGTAAAAAAAAAGAAAAAAAATTGTAAACATTTTTTAGGGGCAGGTTTTTACCATTCAAAAAATAGAAAAAGTGGGGCCTTATGTTCACTTTGAACAAATTTGGCACGTTTGTTTTTTGTTATCAATATAGATACTAACAGATCAACAATCCTCGTTGCTATACATTTGGTTTAAATAAGAAGTGTAAAAGAAATTAACTGGTATTTAACACTTCACAAAAATGAAATTTAAATATTGATTAAAAATTTAAATATGTATTACGCATATTAATTACGCATTAATGTCCATAACGACCTGCTTAAGTCTTCTGTCAATGAGTTTCTAACCAATTTAACAAATATTCTTTAGGGCGACAGTACAAACTTTTGGAAGTTGGCTATTTGAGCCAACTCGCTTTACGTTTGTACTTATTCCATTAGTACCATATTGCTTGAGTCTTAGGGTCCATAATTCTGGGCCGCACCATAAATTAAAAAAAAAAAAAAATAGAAAAGTGATCACTTGCTTTTATTTATCTGAAAAAATTACGAACGAATAATTCAGGTTTCAAATGGAAGGATTTTTTCCATTCGAAAAGAAAACTTTTTTACGTTTTTAAGGTCTAGAGAGAAGAGTTTTCTTTTTTTAACACCACAACTCTCCTCTTTCTTGAAAACTTATCTCCTCTCAAGTTTCTGAAGAACACATGGGTGATCGAAACGTCAAACAATAAATTTAGTTTTAAAAAAATTTTGGTCCCCACCAAAGAGATGTAATCTTATAAATAATTATGTACGTTTTTATTGATGTGACTTAATTTTTGTTGCTATTTTATTTTCTTTCTGTATAAAAACTATCAACGGTTCTTATTAGTTTATATTAAAATATAAATAATTATTCGAAAGACGTAATAATAAATTATTCTTCGCTTTATAATCTAATTAGTAGATTTCTGCGCTTCTTTCATTACGATCTCTGGTTTAGAACATGTGCAAGATCATTTTGTGGTGTGTGTGTGATGTAAACAGACAATTTATAGGTAATGAACAGACAGATAGGGAATAGGGAATGAATTCAACTAATAAGAATTTATTGTTATATATATTTCCCTAATTACCAAAACTTGGTGAATACAACTTAGTTAATGGTGATAGGGAAACTACACCTCAATAAGGTAAAATACATTTTGTATAAGTTATTAAAATTATTTGTCAGATAATCAAGACGTTCTCTACTGATTGATTGTTATTGATCTGGGTAATGGTTAAATTTGATCGTTCTTACAGGCAGCGCCAACGTGACAAGCGCGCGTAGCTTGGGACTGAACTTTGCAGGGGATCGTAAAGATGCCAGACACTCGCCGGCACCAACCCAACAGGTAAAATCAAACTTCATTTTCACTTTTTTTTTTATTGATACTATTTATTTTTGGTTGTTTACGTCAAAAGACCTGTTTACTTTTACATTAGTCTGCTCATTTATTTAATTTTTGTTTTTTTTTTGCAAGCTTTCTGGAAACATTGATAAGGTCGGAATTAATATTCCAATACCACAAATATCGAATGAACAGGTGAGAACTTAACGTAAATCGGGGTAAGCCTTTTAAGGCTATTTATGGATTTAAGGAAATAGCATGGTCCTAATGGGAATGCAAAGGCTTCAGTCTGCCAGCATTGATTAATGGGGGGGGGGGGTAAATTCGTGAAGAAATTGAGTGATCCATTATAGTGGAATGCTTAAAAAAAAATACTGTTTTTCCATAAAGAAATTCCCCAGACTTCAAACATTACGTTATAGTCGTTAGCCTGTGCAGATTATATTTGTGCAGGTATTCATATTGCGTATTACATCAAATATTGAATTATGTTCAGCTAATGAAGCTACTCGTGCTTTAAGTGGAATCTAGGGAGAAGTTGGCCTCCTTGAGCAAACTACCTGGCCTTGGTTAAAAAAAACAAAAAAACAAAATGAATAATGAATATGAGCTTACAAAGAAAGGAGGCTGTATGGGGTTCTGATGCACTGGACGCAGACTGGGCATTGCCAAAAGATACAATGTTGGCTGGCCATTCAGCTAATTTACTCGGAATTCTTACCCGATGAAGTTTCCATGTACCTCTGCTGGTATCAACCAGATTAAATTATATTAGAACGTCTATGGGCGGTTGTTCCCAACGGCACTGCTTCAATAAAGCTTATTGTTCCTACCGTTTCCCTAAAACAAGGGTCCTTAACCACGGGCGCATTTGAGATGGCAAAAAATAGTGGTGGGCGTAATCGGATTTGAAAGAAAAATAAATGAAAAATATTATAATCATGATAGCATAAAAAAGTGGTAGTTATTTAGCGAGTTTTTCCGAACAATAATTTAGAAATTAAAGATCTCACACCGTAACTCATATGAGCTGAGGCTCTAGGCTAATTAACCCCACTCTTTGAAGTGAAGAGGCCAATTGAGCTGCCGACTCCTTATAGTTTTAGCAGAATGAAGCTAACCTTTTTAAAAAGTTCTGGATTTTCCAATTCTGGGATTTGAAGACCGGAGGCTACATGTCGCAAACTAGCAAGTATGTCTTATGAGTAAGAATTTGATCATTTTAAGTCGGGTTGGGCTCTCAGCCAAGAGGAAACAAAACCAAAACTTTGGGCAGCAGAGTTTTATAGACTTCTTTGCCTCAAAAGTAAAGTACCTCTCTTGCCCGAAGTCTTTAATGTGGATGTTGTCTTTCTCTGTACTGCCACCAGGCCTTTGCTACTGGGTCCGATTCCATATTCTCGCCCAATGCTGGGTGCTTTACGCTGCTCGAGAAACTCCCCACATCTGTCCAAATCTAGGCATCCCAGAATAAAAACCTAACTTTAAATACTAGTCCCTGCTACGTCTGTATGATATTTTAATGTCTTGCAAATTTAGAGTGAAAAACTGAAGTGTTAAGAAAATAGCTACTTCCCACCACCCAACCGGTAAAATAAGAGGATCGTGAATGAAGTTTACATGCTGAGGCAATCTAAAAATTAATGTTATGATTTTATATATATAAATATGCGATGAAAATTAATCAGAACATTTAATATTAACAAATGAAAAACCCCTTTTTAATAATTTTCATAATTTGTTTCAATCACAGGATCGCAGATTAGATGAGGGACAGACTCCTGCTCAAAGGCAGGCTGCGGCAAAATTAGCTCTCAGAAAGCAACTTGAGAAGACACTCTTGCAGGTTTGTGTTTTTTTCTTTTGAGCTGGGAATTCCAGGATGCTGCTCCTGTAATGTTAGTTGGTAGATGGCGATGGTAATTTAGTAGAGATACCCTATTATGAGTGACAGGGCAGGTTGGCGTCTACGGTATTGGGGCCGGCCCTCGGACAACGAGCAACAGTTTGCTTTATCCGTACACAAACTGTCCATGATGACATCTTCAGCTGCATTACCTGAATACAAAACCATGTTCAGGAATACTAGAAAGTTTATAAGGTTCTAGATGGATAAGCTTTGGTAAGTAGTCCGAGCTAGAACTACTCTTAATTGATAGCAGACAACAACAAAAAATAAGCTGATGATATCTCTGACCCATTCATCTGCGCCAGATTATTCATAGCAAAGGACGTTTTTAGACAAATTGTCAAAAGGCCACTTGTCATGCGCTCACAGTGGATATAAAGAGAACATATAGAGCTTTCTTTCACACCGATCTTAAAAAAGTGCGCCTGAAGGAAATCATACTGTGTTGTCAGCCTAAAATTAGCCGGTGAAGTCTCACCCGAGAGTGTATGACACCTCTCAGAATCCCATTGTTAGAATGTCTGCCACCTTCATCTGCTGTGTCTCCAGCACTGACTCCATTACCTTTCCCTCTATCTCGGTTTTAGCTTGAGTGTAGGAGGCTTGGGCTCCAGCAGGTTTCTAATACATCACCGTACTCGTTCATTTTCATGTTACACTTACATGGAACCCATTGATAGTTGACTGATCACATCATGCCAGTTAACAAGCTTACCACTTTTTTAAACACAATAACTTGAAATGAATCTGTGGTGCAAGAATCCAAAGCCAAAATGGCCGCTCAGAAGTCATACAAGACAATAAATTTAGCCATACTTGAATTGTGGATATCCTCTTCCAGAGAACTGATGTCTCTTCTGAAACTTAGAAGGTTCTTTTTCCGATTGGAATTCTATCGCTGGAATTGGGAGAGATTTCGGGACCCGTGTTACAACCCTCAATGCCTTGTTTCAGGAATTCTTCAGTTGTGTTGCTTCATGAATTCCTCTTCAGAATTGATGCATTGTATCTTTACAGGCGGCCTAAGGTCAAATTCCTTAATTTCTTCCCCTAGAATGTTCACGTACTTTCCTTCCTGTGCCCGCTGATTGTCCGTAAAGTAGTTGAGATTGTGGCATACTGTTAAAATATTTTAGTCAGTCTTTAGACTCATTTGATTTCGCTGATGGCCAAGCTATTTTACGACTTAAGCCCGCAAAGCTTAGATGTATTGTAGTACTGGGTTCGATTCCCGGTTTAGGTCTTGGATTTTATTTTTTTTGTTAATAAAAGAAATTTATAATGGAGTAAAGTACATTTGCTAGTCGCCTCCGTCCGTGGCACATAATTTAGTAGTTGGACGTAAAGCCCGGTTGAAAAAATAGGCATTAAGTTAATTTTTTACTGTTTAGTTAAAATATCGTGAAATTCACGACATACCTTTTAAAGTTGGTATTCAAAAAAGCAGTTCGGAAGATGTTTATTGTTTTTATATTGTTACAATTTTTAGATACATTGGCTTTTCAAATATTTTTTGGTAGTGCGTAATTATTATTATACTGGTTTCACTTGGAAGTTTTTTTTTAATTTTCTAGTTTTTAAGTGGGTTGAATTTATGCACATGGTATACAATAAGTTTTGACTGCCCTCTATTGTCGCTCTTGTTTCTAACCATTTTCTCATAAATTTTTATTTTATCTATCAAAGCATGGATTCCATTATTGCAGTCATAGTTATCTCGAATCTTACTGAAAAGATTAATGATTACTTACAGATTCCGCCACCGAAACCACCACCTCCGGAAATGCATTTCATACCTAATCCGTCCAACACCGAATTCATATACCTAGTTGGCTTGGAACATGTTGTAGATTACATTACAAAGGATTCCAGAAGTCCACCGCCACCAGAGCCGTTCAGGTGTTCACAGTGTACAACTGATTTTACACCTGTCTGGAAATGGGAAAAAAGTTCAATTAAGGGTTAGTTGTGATATATTGGTACTGTCAAACGGTTTCTCTTCTACCAAATTAACTTTCAACGTTGCGATTTTGTTGACAGGTAAAGAGCCAAAAGTGATATGCGAGCAATGTGTTACATCCAATGTAAAGAAGGCACTGAAGGCGGAACACACGAACCGATTAAAGACGGCTTTTGTTAAGGCGTTGCAGCAGGAACAGGAAATAGAACAGAGACTGGCCCAGGGTTCACCCGGGCCAGACGGGGTTGTGGTGATGCCTGTGGGTGGCTCTGTACCAGGCTCCAGTGCTGCCAGTGTGCACGCCTCATCTACGGCTACGGTGCCGCAAAGCGCTGCTGGAAGTGTGGCTGTGGCTGGTGCCAGCTCAGGAATGCCCACTGCCAATACCTCGGGAATTTGCAGTACAACTCCAAACTCAATTATGTCACAAAGTGGGAATTCGTTGGTGGGTAGTAGTTCAGGTGTGAGTGTGGCCGCACAAGGTGCACCGCCGCCACAACCTCCCCCAGCAGCACCACAACCACCTCCAGCAGTACTAGGTAAACCGGCTACGCCTAAGCCGACACCACAACCGCAAACATCTTCTAACCGCGACCACTTGGCCAAGCTGGCGGACTCGGCCAAGTTCAACCCGCACCACGCAGCTGCGGCAATTCACCAGCAGCTTCTGAGAGGTCAGTCTTGTCTATGTTGCAATCAGATTGTACAATTAAATTTGCTCGGTAACTTTCGACATTTCAAATAGTACATGGCCTTAAGTATTAATTACGAGTTACGTTCGTAATTGAGAATAAAAGGCATGAACACTCAAACGACTAACGCAGTTTATGTACTTAAATTTTCTAGAAATTAAAGTTTATAATGATTAATTAGTTGCCTTCCATATTATAAAAGGGATGCTATAATCTTGAATTCTTTGGTGTCTTTCTAGTAAATTACAAGAGAGTTGTATTGCGTTTCGGTACTTCCATGTGACCTGAAAGGAAGTTAATGAACAAATTCTCTCAACCGGATGTACCACTTTAGCGATATGTATATGTAGTATAGATATATAGAGATTTTCTCGAAAACGGATCCAACAATATTCTATAATTTTCGTACATTAATTTCATTTATGTAGTCCTATATCTTTTGTTTGAATCATTTTTCCAGAAAAATATATAGGATTTATAATAAAAGAAGATAGGGATACTTTTTCACTTCAATTTTTTTTCTACTACTGGTCCAGAAATTCTGACGTTAATTTTATTAGAGGTTTAAGACTCCATTGTGAAATATGATTGTGGTAGCTAGTCTTCCTTGCTCAAAAGTTATTGTAATTCTAGAAGAGCAATTAAACTTGATTGGTAATATTTACAGTAAGTATTAGTGAAATATTGCAACCAAGATGGGATGGAAGTGTAATGAGTTCATATTGCAGGTCTGCCTCCACATCAGCCCCTGCCAGCTCATATGCTGCCCTTCACGCCGTTGCTCTATCCATACCAACTGGCCATGGCGAATGCCGCCGTGGGCGCGGGCAACAAGTCTGGCCCAGTGAGCATCGTTGAGTTGCAGCGCCAAGCAGCCGACCTGCAGCGCCAGTACCTGCTTGACATGATACCCCCACCTAACCCGACTAGGCACTCAGTCAACAATTGGAAGACATGATCCCACAGCCCCAACCCAACCGTCCGCACGGTAAGTAAAACATCATTTTTTCGATCCTCTCCCATCTACGGTTTGACTTTAAAATAACAGACGATACAACCAGTTAGAGGTTATTTGACCAAGATTAAGATTAAGCTACGCTTGATACCTCTAGGCTATATGCACCGGAATGTGGTCAGTGCTCTTAACTTATACAGATTTCATAGATTTATACACAGATTTCAGGCTCCAAACCTGTATAGCTTGGAGATCAAACTGAGAGTGGTAACCCTCTTGTCAATAAATGAGAGGTACCCGCGAAATACTGCTTTCTGGCGGCTGAGGAATGGTTTCAAATTTTAATCTTTGCTAGTGGTCTTCTTGGTGGACTCACAGTCGGTAGTAAGCGGTCTTCTGTCAAATTTCACTTGCACTTGCAGAAGAGAACTGTCGGAGTTTGTGTACAACGGGTCTGATCTCTTTTTCTGAAGATCCCAAGCCACGAGGGCATTCCGGAAAACATTAGAGCGGACTTACTGGCCATGGAGGGCTGCCAGTAGCATGTCTATATTTAAATTCAGCTTCAACTATTTTTGGAGGTGACTGCGGCTGAGGGGAAGACTTGGGAGAAGCTATGTAAAGTTGCAGCAGACTCAATCTCAGTCGGAGTAGCTGCTTCCCACTTTTTATAGGGTCGTAACTAAAGTGCGTTGTTGACTGTTTTTCTTTAATTATTTAATATGTCTTCTAAGTGCTAATTATGGTAGAGTGACTCTCCCAACCCGCCTACACGTTCCTAGTGATTGTTCAAACAAGGATCAATTTCTATAAGTTCTGATTATTTGGTCAAAATATCGTGGGCTGGCTCCCTGACCTTGTCTTACTTTCATGGCTTGTATTTGCTTGCAAGAAATTTGCTAACCGATACTGCATTAAGAATTGATGATGCATTGGGCGTCTTATCTTTCATGTTTTTCAAGTTTATTGCCTTGTTTATGCTTTAATATTGCCAAAATCTAAATATAATTCACATGTTTAAATAACTCATATGGTCAAAACATTCTAAATACTGTTACATACTGAAAAGTGAATGTTAAGTAATTAGTAATTAATAAGTATGAAGCCACCATAGTATCATATCTAGTAATTGTATTTTATATAGAGAATTATCGAAGTATGTAGTGATATATAATATCAATAAATTGAGCTGAATGAAACGAAAAACGCTGCCTGTAAATTTTTAATTTTGCCAAGTTCGGAAATTAGATATAAATAGCTTTTTTTTAAAAAAAAAAAAAAGAAAAAAAAGACTTACGTTACTCACACCTCTTCCGAAATTAAATAAGTTCTCAACAATTGGAAAAAAAGGAATATTTGGACCAGCCTGCGTGAATGGGCTCTAGAGGTTTTTTTTTTATTTATTTGTTTCAGCTTTTGGGAAATCCATTCATATTCGTAGCTAAGAAGCCCAAGTAAATATACGTCAGTGCATTAATAGAAGTAACACATTGATCACGTTCACTTTTTTAAGTAATTAGAAAAGAAATTGCCATTCAGTTACATATGTGAGTTCAGATTAAAGTTAATACCTATATATTGATATGTTTAAAACTTAAAACTAAATAATAATTATTAACAAAGTGAAAGCGACATCAAGCGTTGTGAATGCGGAGTCCAGCTGCAGTTTTGTTAGCGTACCTTTTTCTTAATATTAAGTGCTTTAAACACCAGTTAAAATTAAAAGTTATTTCTAAAAATATGCAAATAACGTTGTTATTTGACTAAAATAACTGTGTTATTATTCTATGATTTTTGATCGAGCTATTTAATGCTATAAGTGATCGAAAAATGGATTAAAAAGGTTTTAGTGGTAAGCTTACACATTCGCATAATTCACTCAGAATGCTTTTTGATAAGGACCTCCCACCTAAACAGGTGCTCGATCTCCAGCCAAACTTGATGTTATTCTCGACACTCTAAATACTCTGAGTGATAATATATGTTCACTCAGTTGCGAGATTAAAGAAATTAATTACAAAATTTTGACATCAATAGAAACATTGACTAAATTAATAATTCTTTTCTTCTTAAAAAAGAAATAATTAAATAAACTAAATGAAGAAAACAACAGTTATTTAAGAGAATTGCTGTTTGAAAAACGTTGTTTCAAATTTAATTCGTTTACTGTATGACAATATGCACGGAGAATTAGAAGAAATGAAGTGCTTCGGGGATTGTTCAGAGAACCATATCTAGTGTTTTATGAAATCCAGTGATGTAGAGTAAGTTTTGTAGTGAGTGGGTTCTGACACCCGCGCAGTCTTCTGACTGATGGCAGTGAGGTACGTGGAAGAGAGAGCCGAATAGCAAAATTAGTGAAGGAGACCCAGGTCTTCTTTGTAGGGCTGTAGTGCCAAAGGGTAGGCAGGTAATAGTTATAAGACAGAAAGAATGTATATTATAAATTTAAAACCAGTGTGGGAGAGAGCATTTGTTTTGAAATTAATGAACAAATTATTTGGTGTAATTTCAAGACTTTCCAAAGTAAAAGTAGATTTTAAAAAAAGTTAAATTACACCAAAATAAATTTATGAAAAAAGCAATAGTATGCAAAAAACTATATAACAAATTTCTGTAATGTAAGATAAAAAAATTGGAAATTCAGCGAAGTTTTTTAGAAAACGTAGGTTATTTGTGACAGAGTAACTTATAAATTATTACATAATTTTGTTTTTGCAACAATGTAGTTTCTAAAGTTTGAAAATGAACATACTATATTTGAACACCCTGGTGGTTTTGTAATTCAAGAAAGGAAAGGAACTAATTTTTAACGGGCTAGAGAGTGATGTTTGTTTGAATATTTTCTTGTTTAATAAAAGTTTTCACCTAAAGGTGAAAATTATATAATAATCGTATTTTTAACGAATGTGGTTGTGTTTATCTGTTACAGATGAGATAGTCGTTTGGGATTTTTGGTGTTTCTCCAAAAGATAAAGAAGAACGTAAATAATTTAATAAAAAAAACTAAATAATGAAGAAAATTAAGTAAATTATTGTTTTTAAAAAAAAACAACAAAAATGTGGGAAACCCAAACAACTTATATATATATATATATATATACATATAGATATATAAATACTATTTCTTTGTTTAATTCGAAAAATGTTTTGCTAATCTTAGAAAATTTCTTATTTTAGTAGAAAATGGGATTTTTGTAAATCTGGCTGAATTTTATTTCTTTTCTTGTTTAATAAAAGTTTTAAGTTGGAAAGTGAGTTAATAATGAGTTGTTGCTCAATTTGCTCAAATTGAGTTTTTTTTCTTCTTCTTAAAGAAAAGTTAAAACAAAAGAATAAATAAAAAAATTAAATAAATAAGAAAAAATAATTTATTCGCAATTGATAGTTTTTACCTTTTTGAATATATATACATATATTTACTTTCTTTTTTTTTCTTTTTTCAATTTTATTAGTATTTGTTGTAATACCTTTTAATTGTTTATAGTGGAAACAATCTAATATTTGCAACTTATAAAACTAAAGATGGAGTCTTTTTTAGTTTCTGGGGTGGACACTCTTCCCCACATAATGTGATTCATAAAAAACCCCTAAGGGCAACTCCTTCGTGCTTGCTTAGCTTGGACGCCTTATCACTTCTCCCAGGTAGATGATTCACAGCTAGTCGTGGAAGGAACTGAGCTTTCATTTTTAGCGTTTTTACCAATGAGGAGAAAGTTATTCAACGAATATAAATTAGTGATCATATCATTTAACAAAAGAAGTCCTTTATTTAATAATGGACGACAAGTTTATAAAGTTTTGCTTATCCTGAAATTCTTCGTTTATCTAGAAATAAATTTAACACCAATAGTTTGAAATAATTTTGCGTTTATTTGGATGTTTCCAACATGATTATATAATAACTGTTTTTAAACTGAAGTTACTTAATTTGCATTCGTATTATCTGTGTAAAAACTAATTTTAATCCTTTACCTGCTATATATATTGCAGAGTAGTATGCTGTAAGGCTAAAAATCCCCACCCTAGTCGAACCTCTCACGCTAATACGCTGGAACTTTAATTCTTTAACACTAATGCTCTTATATCTTGTTTTTGGGCTTTAAAGTTTTTTTAAAATAACGTTAAGTGTATTTAGGATATTATGTAATATTTCCTGTTTAATATTATTTGTTTAATATAATTATAGAAGTGAATAGTTATAAAACTATATCTATAAACTTTGCTTACCTACTATATAAAAAAAAGTTAAATGAGAAGTGTTAATGCCAGTAACAAAAGTGTTAAACTTTATTAAGTTAAAAACTTTTTTCAAGTGATCTGTAATAAATTGCAAAAGAATTTAATACATTTAGACAATTTTTTGTACAATATATATTTTTTTTATGCAAAAATATTTTTACGACGTTCCCGACATTCTAGATGACGTTATTCCTTCAAGGTCAAAATTATTTTGTCAAAATAAAAGTTCATCTTTTATCTATTAGGTAACAGTTAATTTATGTGAATATGTATAGAAATTTAGGAATAATAAACAATTTTCAAACCTTAAAAAAAAAGAGTTTCACTTAAAATCTCGGAGTGTACCCCATAATTTGAAATGTTATTTTAAATTCGTTTTCACGAAAAAAAGTGTTGAAACTAATATTTGTAGCGGGAGAGGCATTTCTAATATCGACATAAAATGTGTTTCCGTAGCAGTTAAAGGTTGATCTCTAGTAAACTTATAATCGAGTGTGCCTGTATTATGTACTCTAAATTTATTTTAAGTAATGGAATTGTTCTTTTATTTTTTACTTTTATTTATTTATTTTTTGTATCCCATAGGCCCCATATTCATCTTTACTTCGAATGTAAGTTGTTGGGTGGTGCTGAGCGTCCCTTTGTATATCGAATCTCTAGGTGTAAACGATGATTTAAAAAAAAAAAAAATTGTCACTAATTTATATTCGTAGAATAAACACACGCTTTATTCCTTCTTAGTCAATAAGATTTAGGCTCTTAAGGAACACCTTGATTATTTAAGATAACCAATTTATTCATTTTCTCTAGATATTTTGACTTCACTTATCAATGGCAAGTTCCAGTAGTGTCATTTCCTCAAGTTTTAAGTTTGTATTTTTTATTTTTATAAGCATGGTATAGAAAAATGAGGCAATAATAAACTTTTAACGTTGAATTCATCTCTTTGTTTATTGTTTTCTTGGATTTCATAATAATTGTCACATTTTTTAAATTTTAAATTTAGTGAACACCCAAGACTGTGACCAAGCGGTGTTGTTATTGAAAGTAGGCAGAGGTTACCGATATTTCTGACGTGCAGCCTAAGTAGGCTGCTAAGGATGGTGCAACGCTATAGGAAGAAGACCCGGAAGCGCAGGGAGATTTACGAATGAGGTACAAGATTGTTTCGTCGGTACTGGAGCCATCTTTAATCTGAAGATTGGAAGTACAAGATTTCAATTGAGAATTCTTTAATTGCCAGTCCCAAGGTACTTAGCTTTCCAAGTTCCACATACTTAACATCTTCCTTCTATTTCGTCTTTGTTGCAAAGTGGACATATCTCTGTTATCGATGATACCGATTTTAAAGAGATGTTTGTGCTGTAAGCCGTGGTCAGTCAGCATGTCTTTCTTTCTGTCGCATGTTGTGGATGCTAATCTTGCTAGAGGCTTCTGTAGAATTTCCATTGCAAGATAATAGCCTGTGGGTCGATGAAAAGAACAAATTTCTTCAGTTCATTGACAGAGACGGTGGAGGGAGCTTGCACATCATGCTTTTCTCTATCATAATTATTGGTCTGGAAGGCAGATATTAACTTGAAAATCATCAGCATGGACACTTCTTATTTTGTCTACTGTTCCAACTGTGTGCACATCATAACAGATTGGCTTAGGATCTTTCCTAACTATTTTGATTTCTCCTATTTTTTGAGAGAAGGATTGAAAAATATACTGAGATGGATTTTGTGCATTTCCATGGGATAGTTCCTTTATAAGTTCCAGAGATGTAGGGCCTTTTTGTGATATCGATTTTTTCTGCATAGGTCAGAATTTTGGTCGTTTATGGAATATTTTGCCTTTTGGTTGACTTCTGCTGACGTAATTTATGCTCCAGAGTTGGCGAGTGCAGTGAGACTCCTCATCACAAGTTCTTATTAGCGAGGCGAGGCCCACAAAGCTAAGATGGATTATGGTACTGGGTTCGATTCCAGGTCAAGGCCTACATATTATTTAATGGTTTTAATATGAGAATTATTATAGTAAAGTATGTTTGTTTGTTGTTTCCGCCCACGACCATAATTTGGCAGTTGGACATAAAGTCCGCCTGAAAAAATAGACATTACTTTAATTTTTTGTTTACTATCGTAGACGAACCTTTAAGTCCACAAATAGGTGGTGCGTCTGAAGGTTATAATCTCTTTTAAATTCTCATTCTGAGCGTATATCTACAGGGGATGAATTCAGCTTCAAAGACTTACTGAAAGATTTTCTGAGAAGGACTTTCTGAAAGAAGTAGTTTTTCTAAGCATATCTTGCGAGCCTATTTCCCTGACATCGCTAGGATGTAGTAAAGGCTCTAAGTAAGACATTTGGTGTTGTAGTAAGTCCTCTGGGTGATGCAGTTAACAGATGATTTGCTATTTCTTCTCTCTGTGCACGCAACATTCCAGGCCCTCAGCTTCTTCATATCTCTTCCTGCTCTCAAAACCATTCAAACGCCACAGAGTTATCAGCTTCTCTTTGCCTTTGCCATTTGTTCCGCATTGACATAGCCTTAAAAAAAAAATCCTATCTGTAAAAGTTTGCCATTTATGTTCGCAAGAGGACAGTACAATGTTGGAGTCACCGATTTAACTTTTCTTTTTTTTCTGATTCTACAGCGATAATATACCAGCGCCCCTGCGTTCAGTCCTAAGTTCCTCTTGGACCCGATAAAAAAAATTGTTAATGGTGTCATGAGCTTTATTTTGACCATTTTCGATAATTCTGGTATTTTTTCCATTGTAAAACAAAAACGTGATGCATCAATTTCTTCGTACTTCGTGTTGAATGCGAAAAAAAAAAAAATTCTTGCCGGTTAAAAAAATTGACCCTTGAAGGCCTCCTCTAAACTAGAATGAAATGGTATTTCTTCATTAATTTTTAAACCTGATTAATCGTAGAAGTAATTTTGCCGAATATTGGTTGTATTTTCGTAATCTACGTCCAAAAATAAGTAAATAAATTGTAATATAACTGATTTTGCAAATGATTTAAGGAAATCGTTAGAAGAAACATGCACAACAGTCAACATAACATGGAATAGAACTGTTGTGCAGTGGTCTGCTTTATCGGTCAACGATAGTAAAAGTGTTCTTTTTGCGTATTTTATATTCTATACAAATTTTCATTTATAGATTTACAATCAATTTATGTATTTTTGGTCATAGATTACAAAAACAGTTTTCGTATTTATTAATAAAGTTTTTTTCTACGGTTAAACATTTCATATTAAAAACAAAAAATGTATTAATAACAACGTATTTTGACGTTTAATATTGACTGTGGGGGAATTAATTTTTTTTGTTTTTCACCTCATGAAAGTATTTTTTTATTGCATTCAGTGTAGAAGAAGATGTAATTGGACGCATCAGGTTATTATTTGATGGTATACAGAAAAAAAAACCTAATAAAACGTAAGTAGCCAAAATAAAACTCATAAAACTAGAATATTTTTTCTACCAGTTAGGAAACCTATTGTATAGAACGCCAGGACACGGGTATAATTTTTCGAAATTGGTGAAAATGGTCCATTGTCTGCTAGTCTTGAAATCTACAAGTAAATGCCGCAGATTTTACTCACAAAGGCCACATTGCGGAAATGCACTAAATATCTTTTCACAACCAAAGGGCCTTTATTTATTTTTTGCGCGGGAGACCCTCATCTTTTATAAGTTGCTAAATTAAAATTTGCTCTACATGATGTAACTTGAATGAAACTGCTTATATGGAAAATAAAGCAATTTACGAAGTGCGTAAAATAATAATAATAGTCACATATAATTCGATACTTAAACAACTGTGTAAATTCTTACAAATATACGTACAATAAAATTATTCTTAGAGTAGCAATTTATTCTACCTACCTTTTTATTTTGATTTACTTCAATAGGTTGCCACCACAATATTTTTGATAACTCTGTCCATATTTTTTTTTTTTGCTAATGTTTTTCATTAAAATTCCCAAATAGTGTCATGTGTTTCTACAAAACAATCCTGACATTCAGAGCCGTGCGAAGAAGGGGCGGCAGAAATTAAGATTCCTTTTAAGCTTAATTTTTCTGTATAGCTTTGTGTACTGTTAAGGGGATTAAATGTTCAGCTAAAATTGAGTTTAAAGAAAATTCCGCAACGGGAAGTACCTCTTTATTCATTGGATTGTTAATTTTTTCTAAATTAGCTCCTAGGTTTTTCTGTTTATTTTTGTATGTATTATATAAATATATACTATATCTTTTATATAATATATCTATACATTTGTATAAATTTCCTTTTTATTTATATACATCTACTATAAGTTTTATATACATATACACCAAAACTTTTATTTATTTAAAAAAAAAAAATGTTATAGAGCAGTTCTCAGGGAGGAGTTAAGGCAGGCTTCTCTTTAAGATGACATTTCAGTGTTACAAACTATTGATATGAAATAAATATTGCTCT
This sequence comes from Rhodnius prolixus, assembly GCF_049639745.1. Taxonomy (NCBI): domain Eukaryota; kingdom Metazoa; phylum Arthropoda; class Insecta; order Hemiptera; family Reduviidae; genus Rhodnius; species Rhodnius prolixus. The sequence continues at coordinate 511,255 of NW_027411618.1, forward strand.
ATTGTTTGGAGTTCGAAAAATTTGTGTGCGTTAGAACCTTGAGAATAGTAGTAAGAGAGAGTCATGTGAGTATATCACCACCAGATTTAATAGTTTATGAACCTTCTGCAGGCAAGGCCATATACGTTAAATATTAAATGTGATGTAATAATGTAATTTAATTATTTTACTGAACTGAAGGTAGGAGCCACATTAGATCATACAAAAATTGCTTTTGCTATTCGCGACAAAGTTGTTTTTTCATTTGAGAAAAAAACAATATGAACAAGAAGTCGTGCCATTCCAATCAAGTAGTAGAAAAACATTTTTCCATTAAACTTCTTTAAGTTCATCTTTGTTAAAAACAATGATAGCATATTAAACATGACTGTTACTTTCTACCTGAATAACATTCTTAAAATTTCAGTTTCTGATTACAGTTTTTGTTTACTTTATTCGTTTGTGATGTTAGTTTTATAGTTCTATTGATAAATTACAATTAAAGACTGTATTTTGATATCTTAAAAAAAAAAAAAAATCTGATATAAACACACACGATTTTCTCTTTCTGCTATTTTTTTTATAAATTTATGCGCGTCAACTAAGTTCATTGGCACCTGGAGCTTTTTCCGTGCACTGTCGGCCTCTGGATACAGTTCTCTCTTAACAAACAACAGTATCGATCGAACAGTGAGCTGCAAGAAGCTCCAAGGAAAGGAAAATGTATGGATCAGCTGCTGGATTCGAACCCAGGATCCACTAAGTACTGAGCTGATCCCTTCCCTTACTGCTGTTCAAGTGAATTTTTTTTATTTTTTGGCGCATCCGCTGCCCTGGTCATTATTTATTTATTTTTTCATTATTTTTTTAGCCTTATAATATGTACTAGAAAATAGTTGAATTAAATTTCAATATTATACGTGTTCAGTATAAAAGGTACCATTTCCATTTATAAAAAAAAAAATAATAAAAAATAAAAATAAATAAATCAACTGCAGAAAATCTAGTCATTGAAACGCACCTCCTCCGGTGACCTAATTTTCTAAAAATTTTATAATTTTGGATTATACATTTAAGCTTATTAAGAATTAAAAGATGATGATAAATCCATACATTTCACTAAAATGAGACAACAAAAAGATCAACCACCCTCTACACCCAATTTTACCCCAAAAATGTTTCGAATTATGTAAAGTTGTAGGTAGAATTACGCAAGTACAATAAGTGTACTAAGATATTCGTACGAACCATTTTTTGAGATAATCTCAAGAAATTGGGAAAAAAAAAATCAGTTCAGTAAAGTGGCATTCCGGGTAGCTTGATCATGTCCAAAAGCTTATTGTCAGGTCCGAACTCGCACCTTAACTAGAAATCAAATTTGAAATTCCCTGCGTAGGTTATGTTGACCGAGAAAATTATCACACGTCGGCTGAGTTGTAACTGGTGTACAACAGTTTGTTGACCGACAAATCAAGGAGTGCTAAGACTCAGGCTAACGACTTGCATACGATTGTCAATATTCCACATTTGACAAAAGATTTATACAGTAAAGTAAAGTAATTGCCTATTTTTTCAGGCGGGCTTTAGTCGATACCAATGTCATGGACGGAGGCGACTAGCAAACATACTTTACGTAAAATAAATTTCTTTTATTAACCAGTAAATAAAATCGAAAGGCCTCGAATCGAACCCAGTACCAAAATATATATAGCCTTACAGGTCTCGCTTCTATCCGCTCGGCTACCGTGGCGCCTTTTTGACAACAGATTTATAAAAGGTAGTGATTCATTTTTTTTTATTATTATTAGCTGATGCGAAGCTTCATAGCTGTTACTACCCAAAATAGTTTTATAAAAAAAACACTGTTTTTGTTTTTTGTTTTTTAATAACCACTTTTACATATTTCAGCAAACTAATGTAGCTTTAAGAAGAAAAAAAAAAAATCGGGTCCGAACGCTAGCTTCTGGCTTCCTCCAGAGGTTGTGTCATTATGAACTAAAAAAAAAACTTAATTAAATTTAAATTTTCTTTTCTATCCAGTTTCATCTACAAACTCGGAATTTCTAAAGACAGTGAACTACTTTATACTTAAACCGTACGTTATACTAAAATGAATCTTTATAGAAAAGTCTACCCACATTCTAACTAGAAGTGCCCAAAGAAAATGATTCACATAAAAGTTGTAGGACACCATGAGTACAATGTGTGTACACAATTTGAAGAAAATGGCTCTCGAGTAAATCTTCTAGAGTAAGTGCAAAACCGATACTCTAAAGCAGGGGTGGCGAACCTTTTTGAGATGTGGGTCAAATTTTGTTCATTTTTTTTCAGTACTTGCTCTTGGGTCACTAATGCCCATTTGCACAAAAGTTGAGTTTACAAATTTTAAACTGAATATTTTCAAAACTAAACATCTTTAATATTCAGTTGGCTTAACGGGTAAAACGGGACGAAACAAGTGCTATGGAAGTCTCTTTTTACAAACATAACTGAACAAAACCTTACACAAGTGTGTTTTATGTGAAGAAAAATCTAAATATGGTTATTTGCTTTGGGTTGTCGTTTTTTTTTAACAAACAAAATATGGGTAAAATTATACATTTTATTTGATATCTTGTTAACACTTTTGCTTTATTTCAAATACTACAAAAGCATTTGTCGTCATTTGCGTTTTAGAACTGTAATGATCAAACTAATGGTTATAGATAGCATTTAAATTGCTTTTGTGTCAAAATACAGATAAAATATAAACTATCCACCCAATTAGAAAATCTAAATCAATCCGCGTAAAAAAACAAATGGTTGCCTAGTAATTGTGGGTCAGTGAAAAAGCATGCGCGGATCAGTGTCTGACCCGCGGGTCATGGGTTCGCCGTCACTGCTCTAAAGAGTTACTTACGGTTAAGGGATTTAGTGTTGCTAAGTTGCATTAACATCTTCCAATAAGGCCCAATTTAAACCTTTTAGCTTCCTGCAATTTTTCGTTTTTGAGATATTTTATCCTACATAAAAGGAAATGAAGTGCCTGAAGAATACAGGAAATGGTAAATAACTCTAATATTCAAGAAAGAGTCTAGGAAAAATTTGTCTAACTATAGATTCCTATAAACGAATAGGGTAAGTAGGTTGTATGACTGAATACTTAAAAGAAGACCTCTAAAATGAGTTAGAAGGACACATTAGTAAAGAGCAGGCTGGTTTTAGAGCTGTCAGATAATGTGCTGATCAAATGTTTACCCTATCAATGCTCATTGTAAAAAAGATAACAAGTGATCGAGAATTACATTTGGTCTTTACAGATTTACAAAAAGCCTATCATACCGTACTCTTAGTAAAACTGGTAGGCTTGAGAAAGTTAGGTGGATGCATTTTCGAAAACTTCCATGTCAACAGAAAATTAAAGCAGGGCTGCTGCCTTCCTTCTCTTCTATTTGATACAGAGTTAATAAGCAAGTCCTTAAAGTTTGGAAAAAGTCATGCTTGAATGTAGGTGACCAAATAAATTAGAGTTGCATCTTCTCCCTGCAATATAAAGACGATTAAGTCATCATTGCTTCGGACGTCGATGACGTCCACGTCGGACGAGGATATAGGTGATCCAGATGCGGTTCAGTTCTTAATAAGAAGAAAAAGAATTCATTGTTTTTAAAGCCCCGGCCGTACCGCTATTGATAGGTAACTGAACGCTAAATACCAGCGAAGAATTCAAACACCTCGTATGCTGATCAACTAACGGAAAATGTGAGGCGAACATTTTGCATAAAGTTAATATTGCAGAAAGATGATGAATACCTTGAATTGTATCCCCTGGAGTAAAGAAATGAGCATATCCACAATGAGAAGATCTACCACGCTTCTGTAGAAAATGTAATGACCAAAAGTTTAGAAAATAGATCGCCAGCCCTCGAAATAGACTTCTGGAGGAGGAGTTGTGGTTTATCTTGAAGGACCGATATCCCTACTCAGTGATTAGAAATAAAGTGGGCATCAAGAAATCTGTAGTGTATTCTGTAGGATATAAACGCCTAAATTGGTGCGGCCTCCTATTGAGGATGCACGGTGATTGCTGGCCGAAAAGAGTTTATCACTATTCACAAAAGAAAGACGCAAACGAGACAGGTCTAGAAAATGCTGGATAGAGGATGTAGAGTCAAGTATAGCTGCTAGGACTTAGAGAAGGAGATTTGCTGGACCGGAAAATATCGCTCCTTGGGATCGGGGACATGATCTTAGGATGTAACAACCTCTACAATTAACAAATTTAGTAATAACTTTAGTGGGGACTAACACATATTATGACCGTAGTTTACGAAGGACTCACTTTTTTCCAAGAACAAAGCCTAGGGGGGGAATCTGCAAGTCTATGTTAATGGTCCGGGATTCTAAAGATTCACTCAAAAACAAAGTAAATAAATAAATAAATAGAAGAATATTATTTTTATTTTATTACAATCATATTTATGTTGGCTAAATTCTGCAAGCATGCAGCAAACATTGCAACCTACATCATAACCTGACGTTTGATGTCTTCATGCAACGTAACTGTATTTGTAGTGCCACTAATTTTAGATAACTCGTAGAAAATAGATAAAAACTTGGAAGATACAGTTATTAACTTTTACTTTTATATTCCTTAAACTTTTTTATATTATTAATTTTAGTTCATTTGCTTAGTTGAAAATTAAAACAAAAATAAAATAAATAATGGGTTTGACAATATCCAGTGTATTGTCACGACTATTTGGAAAGAAGCAGATGAGAATCCTAATGGGTGAGTGTGCCGTATATTTCTAGCAAATCAATTTAAGAGATCAATATTATTTTATATGTATTATTTATTTTTCTTGCATTTTTCTTTCAGTCGGCCTAGATGCTGCGGGCAAAACTACTATATTATACAAGTTAAAATTAGGCGAAATCGTTACAACAATTCCAACAATAGGTGGGTGGTAATATTACAATTAAATATTTAATTATAACATTCGATTAATTTGGATTTTGTGATCTGATAGGGTATAAGGAAATTCTATTAGTTTTGGTTGTTATCTTATAATTCTAAAATATGAACCGTTTATTCTCTTATTAAATGTGTAACTGGAAATGTAAGCTCCAAGTTTGTTAAAGTTGAACTCATCTTTGAGCCAAAAAATTAAATGTTCTTCCCATTAAATCTACTGTGGTTTATCAAATTCCGGGGCTATACATGCTAAACTATAAATTTCTCATAACGACCTTTAAAATAAAATCCAGTACTAGGAGTCAAATCCAATAAATGTATAGTTATGTATACACTTGTTGCATATGAGGGTATCATTGTTTCATCAGTGGACACTGAAGAACTTTACTTCGTGACGTATCAAAATTTACGAAGTACAAACACAACGGGACCGATGGCAGTTCTTTCCTTAAGATCTAAAGGCTTTTTCACATTAGTTCGCTCTTCGTAATAATGTGCCAGTTTATTGTTAATGCATTCCAAATTCAGTGCAGGCCATCACCAGCCTGGCCTTAGTATAAATGCCTATTCTATCAGTATCAGTGATATTGTCGTGATTGCTGAATTAGAAATCCTGTAGTTTCTCAGCTGAGTCTGAGTATTGTGACTAAGTCACATTGGATTAGTCTTTCACCCAAGTCACCTCCCACCAATTTCAATTGACTTTTAGCTGTATTCCTGGGATTATTCAGCTCAGTTTGCTTTACTGTTGGGTGATTTGCTGAATATTTTCTCTGCGGTTTACTGCTCGTAGCGAAAATTATTGAAGTAGTGATTTTTTTTTTTTTTTTGCAGGCTTTAACGTAGAAACTGTGGAATACAAGAATATCTGCTTCACCGTATGGGACGTAGGCGGCCAGTGGAAGATTCGACCACTGTGGCGGCATTATTTTCAGAACACACAAGGTTTAATATTCGTGGTCGATTCTAATGATAAGGACAGAGTAGAAGAGGCTGAAAAAGAATTGCAAAACATGGTAATGCAATATTATAGTATGTGAAAGGTTCCCAGGGGTTCGTCTTGTTCAAAGAGTGACCTTCCTTGTTGCAACATTTCTCCTGCTGTAAAGTTACTCAACTAATTACCGTTCTCTTTCGACAGCTTAATGAAGACGAGTTGAGGGAAGCTGTACTGTTGGTGTTCGCTAACAAACAAGATCTTCCGAACGCTATGACACCCGCCGAACTAACTGAAAAATTAGGCCTAAATCAGTTAAGAAATAGACAGGTAATATTCTACCCTACAAAGTAAGCAGTTGTATCACGGTTGTGTGTCGCCTGCGTGGGGCTACTTTTAGATGTTTTTTTTAAGAAGGTAGGCCTACGGGAGCTCTGTAAGATGCAGGTACTGTTAATTAGTCATTGTTAGACATTGCTGTTACCAAGGCTAACTGAGACTACCAGCTACTAAGAGGTAGAAAGGGTAACACTTCTCAATGACATAATGTTGGAAATTGTTGTCCATAGGACAATGTATCGAAGAGGTACTTCTAACTGTGATAAAAAGACTTATTTAAAGAATACTTATCATTTAAACAGCAGTGGCTTTTATCTCTTAAAGTAGAAGAAAGATTGTTATCTTTGAGTGAAAAAGTAGATTGTTGCCACTCTTTCAGACGAGAGAGAGGCAATGTCCTCTTTAGCTTTTAAGCTTTAGCTTATTATTAAGGATACTTCCCAGATTGTCGTTCCAAGCATTGATATTAACTTTTTCGCTCATTAGTTAATCTTGTTGGTAGGACAGTACCAGTGTTTGGAAATAACTTCAGACCGAAGGAAACGTAAAGGTTATACAGGTTCTGGTCGTCGACTTTTTCTTTGCATAGTGTTCTGTTTGAGAAATTGTGTAGATCACAACTGCATATTACTTTTACTACAATTTCGCTGGTTAACGAACTTAACCACTGTTTTGGGGATACACATTTTTCGAGCAAAATTTTCTGAGGTCATCAAAACTATCTTAAAGTAACGAATGGAACCTAACACGACACTACAAAAAAAAATCGCGTTTCCTCTGAAACCGTGAATTAAATAATGCTAATAATAATCATAAATATAGTAATGAATAAAAAAATTGGTGATAAAAACATGTGGAACTTAATCAAGTCGTATAGTGAATCCTATGTTGACTAGTATGATTATTAACGTTTTGAAAAAATTGAGATAAGAATTATATTGACTTTATGCGATGCTCAAATAAGAAGATAAGAACAAGACAAGACGAAGAATGGCATGCGCTAATGTTAATGCTAAACTTGAATTCCAAAAATTAGCAGAAGCGTGGTCATTTCTAAGAGGGATGAGTAAAAATGACAAGAGAAAAGTTAACCTAATAAGAATTAACCTAAATGATTGCGTAATTTACTATTCAACTTTGCATAAGGAAAAATATAGAGGAATTGAAAAAGAGTGAAGAATTCATTTATCAAGGTGGTGGGATAAGGATAAAAGAAAAGATACTGAAAAAAGGCAAGAATGGAAAAGCGGTAGGAATCCATTTAGAACTCTTGTAAGTATGGTGGAGAGAAGATAAGATTGGTGAATGGAATACTTGAAGAAGGCAAGTTACCGAAAGAAATTACGGTATGATACATATCGTCTATAATTAAGAAATGGGGCAAAAAGAAATTTACCAACATGTAGAGGGATACTGAATCCACTTATGAAGATATTAAGGAATTTAATAAGAAAAAGGTTAGAAGAGATATTCTACACATCACGAACAATGCGGTATTACAGCAGGAAGATCAGCCGTTGAACATATTTTTACACTTTAGCAGGTGCTCAACTGTAAAATAAATGATTCCTTTGGCCCTTTAAAGCGATTTTTAAGTTATTCATTAGTTGTTCGAAATAATAAAGTGGTTTCTTTAATTTGTTGGGAAGTATTTTTATTAGGTTTTCTTCGAGTCTTCAAGGTTTCATAGCTTATTTGATTTCATAGCTTTTTTTACATAAAGTATACAAAATTTAATTAGTTGATTTACAGGTGATGATATACTAAATTCTTATATTAAGCTGAATCATGCCTGTATTTCATTTATTTATTTAATTTTTTATATCATTGAGTAAACTTTTGAAATTGAAAAGGTTATATTATGATTTTTTCATTGTGGTTTTGCCCAGCAATCACACTTTTACTTACGCTATAGGACCAAACAGACTTTTGCTACAGGTGTTGCCATTGTCAAAAAGAGAAAAATCCTATAAAAGTCAGCAGTCTTATTTTTGATAAAATACTAAAATTTATAATTTCTAGCTATCAGTAATAAATGCTGAAGTTATATATTCTGCAACCAATTTCTCTTTATCGCTTTCCAAAGAAGTCGAACTCTCAATAGGAAGATATCGTTATCGTTGAAAACCGTTGCTCTAGATTCGCTTTTTAAACATTTTCATTTATTTGAGATAGAAAAAGGAGAGGTAGGTGCCTCTCGAGAGGAGGTCCTTTCGGCAATAATTCGGATGTATATATGTGTTCGACAAGAGAGGCACATGAGTCGCCCGTAGCGTGGTGAACACTTCTCTGGTTGGCACAAATATCTGTCTGAATCAGTCGTAAGCTAGAAGATATTTGATAACTATTAGTAAGAAGAAAGTCTCGTGACCCAAATAAATAATTAACTTCGATATGATCACTAATAACTTATAAGCCTGTGTTTTTAATAAGATGCAGGATTCTATTATCAACTAACGTGAAGGTAGACTGTTAAAGATCTGTATCCGAATGCAGCCATTTATTTACCTTCTTTTTATAATTTTGGCATAGTTTTGGGGACTTCCATATCCTCATCCATATTTTACTGTTTTGTTTTTTTTTTTTTGTTTTTTTTTTTTTCTCTAATCTTGCTGTTATCATCTGTTCACAGTGGTACATCCAATCGACTTGCGCGACTCAAGGCCACGGTTTGTTCGAGGGCCTGGATTGGTTGTCTAATGAACTAGCCAAGAAGTGACACTATTCAAAATGCAGTATATGTTTTGCATATTACTAAAATTGCATTATTTTGGCCACCAAAAAAATAAATACATGTACTAAATTTTTTGTATTTTATTTGTTTTGAGAGTTGTAAGCAAATTACATTATAGGCTGTAAACTGAAAATGTAATATTTGTATGGCTTGGTACATTAGTAGGTTGATCAAAAATCTATGAATTGTAATGTCTCTAGACTTATGTCTAGCCGCTTAGCTCTCGTACTTGCGGCCACGTTCACTGATGATCGTCCCAGTCAGATACTTGTCCTGACGCCCAAAATCTGACTCTCATGGTACACTGAAGTGTACAAGGTGTCGTAGTGTTTTTTTTTTGTTTGTTTATTCGGCTTCTTCCAAATTGAAATTGCAAGTTTAGTTCCTTGATTCACTAAAGACCACAATTACTAATGTACCTGCCCTAAGTACATAATTTTAGTTCGGCCATGAAATTTGGTTGTATTTTAATTTATTTTTATTTTATTTTATTAGATTTATTTCATTAGTTTTGTTTTTGAGCGTTTTTATCTGTTGCGCTGACAAAGTAGTTGCTTTGGCTTCCAAAACCTAGGACTTCTGTGTACTTGCGAGTTGCAAACCAGGCGCCTAAAGTAAGATCATTTGTTGATCTTATTTTCATGAAGTGCTTGTGTTCTCTTTATTTATAGATATTTAGAACGCGTGTTCAGAGAATTTTTTTTGTCAGTTGGGACCGAGAATTTGTTTTTCACTTCTAAAGTTTCGTTCAGAAAAAATTATGTGGAAAATTGTATTTCCTTAAATGTTTGTCATACAGTACACTGAGAAAAATTTATTAATGAAGATAAAATTACCTGCTCATATCCGAATCAGTTAAAGAATTAATCAGTAGAAATGGCGGTCGTACGCTAGAAGCTATGTGTTATCTTTCAGTAAGAAGAAAGTCAAAGAACCAGTCTTTCTTTGAAGGTAGATGAAAATTCGAAACCGATTAAAAAATAATCTGTCAAGAAAAGTGTTTCAATCTCGGAAAAATAAAGTTTTTGAATGATTTTGTAGTGGTGGAAGTTTCCTACGTCCGTCTAAAAAAAAAAAAAAAAAAACAAATAAAAATGAGTTATACTCAGATTCTTTTGTTTTCATTTATTTTTATTTTCTACTAAGAATTTATTAAAAACTTTTTTTTTGAAATTTATTTAAAGCTAGTTTTGGGTAAATCAATTAATTGATACAGACTGTTCGTTATTGACCTCAAGTAGCAAACATGCTCAAACGTAAAGTTTCACCAATATTATCGGCCTGTAAACTTCATTTTGAAATTACTATACAGAATTTAAATATACAAATATAAGTTGTAAATGGTTGTTATTGAATAGGTTATATTGTTCTTTAAAAATTTGAAAATTCCATCCTTCTTTGTTAATATCTATTGCATTTTTGGTTTGATCATTGCACATAGTTAGGAAAGTTTTGATTGTAATTTGGTGTATTGATATATTGGCTTGGTCAAGAACAAAAGGGATTTTCAGGACAAAGTGAATGAATACTCTGATTGCTATCGTAAATTGGGGCGTTAACGATGGTGAGTAGGATTTTTAGTGGGAGGGATTGCGTTTAAGATTCGGCTGTACTTTTACTCAAACATTCTTTCTCTCTCCCTCCTTCATATATGTATACATATATATTATATATAGTTTCAGTTATATTCTGTCTCTCCAGGATGAACCTTCGCGTACCAGACCTTTGATTTTTGCAAAGACAGAATGGCACAGTTTGTCCGCCTTATTACGATCCAGATTTATACGCGAGGACTGAAAGAATCAGCGTTTTATGTATCGGCAGCTTAGTTGCTGTTGTTGTAAGCTGGAATCTTGAATTCATTTAAGCTGTAATTGCACCTATTGGCCGTTGGTATTCGTATCTGAATCTCTTGCGAAACTTCACAACAAAAGAGCAGGAGTGGACAAACTTCCTTACGCTCTGTTGTGAGTGTTTTCTAATAATTGTAACCTCCTACTCACTTTTGTGTCCTTTCTTCATTGGCTACCAGGCCCACTGGTTTGTGCAACTAGCTGAACCTTCAGAAAGGTTTCCTTCATCGTAATTGCTGATGTACCAACTTATCAATATCGTCTGCTTAGGCTAGCTGCTGCCCCGATTTTTGGAGGATTGCCCCTGTCGTATTCATCACTGACTCTCGAACACATTTTTTTATGAGTAATATAAAATAAATGTCAGAGCGTTTTCCTTGTCTTAGACATGTGACATTCTGCATTGCATCACCACTAGAAGTATCAACTTGGTAGGGAAATATTCATGCCTATAATGGATTAATTCTGTTTAATAATTTCAAAATTATTTGTTTGTTTTTTGTTTTGCCTTGAATGCCCCAAAATATTTGCCTGATTATTTTTCTTTATATATTTTTCAGAACTAAACATAAATTAAAGGAAAAATATGAAGTGAAATAATAACGAAAGATTGTCCATTTATAAATCGATGAATAGAATAGAAGATGTCTTTATTCAAATTATATACTAAAGTGCATCACATACTCAAACTATTTTACACAAAGACGCTACCACGATGATTTTATAAATCTTCCGTGTGAGCCAGTTGTCGGAAACATCCTTTTTTATAAATCGATGACTGTAACACACCAAGCGCTCTTGTCGCCGATGAAAAAGTTTCACTTTTTGACATCGAGTTTAAAAACCTTTGTGAAATGAATAATTTTACCAAACACAGACCCTTTGATTTTCGTGATGCCTACAAGGATCTTAGGGTAGATAAAACCAACCGCTATTGATATGTGCATTGCAAATAGTCTTTGAAAGGATGAATTAATGTATTAAAGAAAGTTGAATCTGTTAAAACTATTAATACTTCGATGAGTTGCCTTTTTTTTCTTTTTTTTTTTGGCCAATAAATATAATTTTATTTCATTTTTGGGTGTAGATATTTTTACGAGAATAGCAAGTCACTTTATTTATTAGACTTATTTTATTAAACTTTATTTATTTTGCTGGTATGCCCATAGCAAGATGCTCTTAGTACAGCGTGCAGAATAAAACCTAGATTCATGCCAAAAATCACATACTTAGTTTTATTTTTTACCTTATACAGACACACTGACGATGACGATACAAACTCTTAACTAAATCACATCGTTGAGGCTTTTAATATTAAGTTGTTAATAAATATCTTTAATTCAAGAATTATATCTTTGAAACAAAGGAAAAGGAAGATGTCTTAATTATAATGTAATTAAAAAAGTTTGTCATTTTATTTTTTAATTTAAATAAATCTTATTAATAAAACAAGAGTCTGATTATTTTATTTTACCTGTTGGGGCTCCGCCTTCATCGCAACATGTCTATTTCTTTTGTAATTTTCTGTTTTAAAAAAAGGTATATCAATATGTGTACGATCCCGAGAAAGGTTTCTCTTGTACATTGGCCCTGTATACTAGACTGTTAATAACCTGCTAATAACCCGGAAAACTAACATCCAACTAACAAATAGTAACATACTAATCAATGTTAAGGACAATAACGAACATGAGGAAATGGACTCACTAACACGAAGAACTAACTCTAATGAGTTTCATGCTGGTACTATAAGTACTAATAATATTGGTTCAAAAACCGTATAAAAGTTACAACAAAAACATCTCAAGCAGCAAACAATCTGCTAATCCTAGAAAAAAAAATAACAGTATACATCCGTTACCTGAGGGTTCAAACTACAAGAGTCATCAATCATAACGAATTGGATGAACAAGAATTATTAACGGAAATGATCTCCTTCATGGTCTCTATAAACGTCAGAAGGGTGATAAACAAAATTATTGACTACAATAAAACTGAACTTGTTCAAACCTGTATGTTTCATAAGTTTTATACGTGTATTGTAGTCCCTATTCGAACAAGTAAGTTTATATGGGAAATATGCTACGTTGAGCCTTACATACTTACCTCCCTTAGAACAATGCAAAATCTGCTACGTTTCACACACGCAGAAGATCAATGTCGTAGTATGCCTCGTTGTGCTGTACTATAGGGGAATGTCCATCCAGTCGCCGAAGCGTTGTAGTAAAAAGAAAAATTAGAAAATATTAGCTAGAATGACCAGCAAATGATTGTATTTTGTCTCTTGCCACCGATATCTACTACAGAGCTAAAATGTACATATCAAGTTGCCCCAATTTAGAAAAAGAAGTTCAAAAACTATGTTAAAAAAAAAAACCGCAGTAAGTGCGAAAATAGCATATAAGTGCATTTTCCCTAAAGATATCTATAGTAGAGCTAGAATACACTTATTAAGTAGCCTTTATATGGTCAATCAGCTTCAAAACGAAGGAGACATTATAGAAATTAAGAGATTAGAAATAAATATCAATAGTAGAGTTAGAATATTCACAGTCATCTTGATTTGAAAATGAAGTTTAAAACGAAGAAAAAATTAAAAAATAATAGCTATAATGATCAGCCAATTAGTGATTAACAGCTAGAGATTATACATATTTAGGCGCACTAATTTGGAAATAGAAATTAAAAACGAAGGAAAAATTACCTAGAATGACCAGAAAATTAATTTATTTTGCTTTAACTACCGATATCTACAGCAGAGCTGGTATATTTTTGAGCCGTAATATGTCGATTCCCATCTTATGTAATTCAATGTCTTTTGGCACAATTATAGACTACAACGATCTACACTATTGAGAGAAATATGAACTTTTATGATGGAATACTACTGGAAATATTGGAAGATATAATTTATGTGGATAGATAATAAAGTTCATTCATGTTTATAAATTTATGTGGAGATACCTACAATCGATGATTGTGCCAAAATACATAGCATGTACATGATATTAATATTCAAAATTTAGGTTGAATGAAAGATTAGGAAAATTAATCTTCTCATATCTCTGCTTGCATTGCACCTAAAGGTTCATATTTCACACAATTGTGATTTGTAATTTATAACTGCCAAGACATAGAATTGCGTCCTACTATTAGTACTCAAAATATTAATGGATCTTCCTGTATCTCGTTTTGCATTGCATCTAAAATGTTCACGTCACTTTCAATTTTGGAGATAGAAGTAGTTAATAATTGTGCTAAATACGTAGGTAGTGTTTTGTACAATAAAAATCGTGATATTCATATTAAAAATATAGGTTATATGAATGATTAGAAATTTTTTTATTACTATTTCTCTTTTTGCATTGCCACAATGTTCATCTTTCTCTATTATAGAGATAGTTGCACTGATGGTTTCAAAGATTCAAATGGAGTTGGTTCTACCAAATTCAACTATCAAGGTATAGTAGGAAATGTACAGATTCCTCCCTAACATCGCATTTATAAACACAGCCGAACTAACGGCTATCAAAAAGTACCACCAGTATATCACTGCCATGAAAGGAAAAATCAATATTAACTTTACGAGTAAGTAAAAGTGTGTAATCCATACTGAAAGAATCTGGACTCAAAGCTCGTACTACACGTTTTTAACACTATCGGTTTAATTATAAGATTCCAAAAATGGGTAAACTTGTGCTTTCAATGTGGGTTAAAGGGAAACCGGAATGAAAGTAACGAAATGGCGGACTCGCTAGCTAATGAGGCAGTTAAACTTAAACATCCCAACACTTCCTTATTGCTTCGCTCCGATCTAAAGAATCACATCAAATGATCACAATACGTGCAATGGAAACAATACAATTTTTCGTACCCAAGAAACCTTGGTTCCATATTTTTTTCCTCCCCTTCTAGAAACCCTAGAAGAGAACCGTTTATTCTGTATATCCCCAGAAGTATAATTGGTTCCTTAATTTTCAACACTGGTCCAAGTTTTTTACCTCGAATATTGAACAAACAATGAGAAGTACAGGAAAAGAAAACCACGCTCATCAGAGAGGTACGGTCCCCGAGGGGCGTGTAGCTGAGATAGGCCGTTCTTATCGGTTTCTGAGGCGCCTGCAGTGCTGTAAATGGCATAGTATGTTGTACACTTCACCAGTGATGATCCTGCTTTTGCTGGTACTATTTGTGGTCGCTGCTTGTAGTAAGTTTGCACGCTAGGTTATCTACTTCTAACTAATGCAGTAATAATTTAAATGTTAATTAAATCACATATAAACAATCTAATGTGAACCAAATTACTCACCCAGTCCTCTATTGGCAGCTAACCGAAATATCAAATTTATACTTTCTGCGATTTTTCGTATTTGAATTATAGTGGATACATAAGTATATCCTGACTGACCGATAGTAAAAACCACTGTTTTGTTCTCAGGGGACCTTAAAAAAAATGGTTTTTTTTAAAATGAAAACTCTAAATTGTAAATTTGCATAATTACAACACCTTCTCTTACTTACTAGGACAAAAGAAAGTTAAAGTACATACATAAATTATAGAAACATTAATTACAATGGTTTTTCTCATAACATCATTGGTAGAAAAGTTATTCTATGTAAAAATACCTACAGAGTATGAATATCTAGCTTGAAAGTTATTTAAATAATAATGGAAAAATAATGTTTTTAAAAAATATGTTTAAATACTGTTTTTAAAAAAATATCCTCTTAAGTAAGGTAAGTATTTCGGTCACATCAATCTTTGAATTATTTAGAAAATGCTCTGTACTTTGTGAACATAATTCCTCAATAACGATTAATCGCAGGAAGCTGGGACCTCTCCAGCAAATTTGATTACCATAACTTGCCGGTCAAAACCCCCTCAACTGGAAATACTACTTTAATGATAAGATTTCTCACTTCTTTCAGGATTTTCTTGATAATGTTCAAACAATTTTCTTTAAACATTTTTTGCATTTTCGTTTACGACTTCTATTAAAACGCTTCTCATGAAAATTCGATTAAGGAGACTTCTGTGAGAGAAGTTGGCTAGAATTCTTTATAAACTAGGTTTTTGACTTGAAATATATGGCCATTCTAAAGACTATAGATTAATATCATGGCGCCGTAGAAAAATAACAGAAAAAAAAGAGCGGTCATAGAAATTGAACTGAAAGTATCATCATAGAACTTTATGAATATGATAGATCTACAAAGTCATTTCCTTTGTTCAATTTTAGTGTAAAAGAAACCCGTAAAGCGTTTGGAATTTTACCGAAATAAAAGAGAGAATTTTCATCGTTTTTGTAGATCGTAGGTATATTGTTTCTACATTAGTTTTTTGAGAACTTATTTGGTGGAATCTGGCTTTATCAGACTATTAAATAATATTAAAACATCAAAACTTTTTTTACACTAGAGACGCATTCACAAAGTTTACATTTGAAATTATCGCTGACTGTTGTTAAGATTGGACGTACGTCCTGATCATTTCTTATATCCGGCAGTTGTTTAGATTTTAGAGGTCTCCGAGTCCGTGATCTTGTCGTGTTTCTGTAGTACTTTGGTTCTCTAGAAATATGTATGTTGTCTTGTCTGAAGTATTTTTATCTTAGGTACTTCCAGCCTGCTGTGGATTTGAGTAAAACGCGACACTCCAAAGCGACACGCAGCATTTTATATTTAGTAAAACTTGGAGTACATTCATTTCAATCCAGTAATGTTTTGTGTACAGATGTATACAAAAGACAAGAGCAATGAGTTTCAGAAGTGCCTGACTCTTGATGAGCTGTCTGAGAGTGATTCTAGTTTTAAGTAACTAAAAATTGTTACTAAAACATCGTTGCTTTTTGGTAATTAGTCCGCAATTTTGCCTTTTTAAATATAGACATACAGATTTAGAGGCGTTACTTTCTGTTTTGAACAAACTCTCAAAATTGTTGAGGTTTGTGAAAAAAGTATGGTTAATATAGTTTCGTGTATTTTAAGAAGAGCTAAAACTTCGCTTGCAAAAAGCCTGTAAAGTATATTGTTACAATCCTTGGATCAAAATGACCACTGTCTTACTAGGAGGTCGAGAAAGTAAAAATGATTTGGAGGAGTGGTGTTGCAGGCTGGGGAGGAGACGGCCCGTGCAAGAATTCGATTGCACCTTCGACTGGAAGGCGGCTCAAGGAGGACCTACTCTGCAACTACGATCGCGATGCTCGGCCTGTCAAGAACTCAACCAATGGCACTACCGTCTTGATGAATATGTTTCCTATGGTTTTTGATCTGGTAGGTTTGCGAATTAAGGGGCTCATTCTCTAATCCCGTTTAAAGAGCCCATGAACCAGAATTCAAAATTAAAGTGGCTATTCCATGAACTACAATTTTACATACTTAAATTATGATTAAGTGCCTTTTTCAAAGGTTTGCTCGAATATTTTCTTTTTTTTTTTGCAGGACGAGGAATTCAGCAAAATGGAGGTTCATACATGGCTGCAATTGGTAAATATTTTATTCAAGAGATTCATGTGCATGTTAGTAGAAAGTCAATATTTTAACAAATTAAAATTTCCTACCTTCATTCAATTCATTTTTAAATTTCGACTGGCAGATCATCCATCTTATTAGGACGGGATTCTCCTCACATGATTTACAGGATCTGAATTAGATCTAATTCTCAGCATCTGCAACTATAAATTTTATTGCAGCAAACTAAACTTACCGCCAAAACTAAGCCATAATTTAATCCTAACCATTCTTTGCCGCAACAGTTGTTAAATCTTGCAATGTTTATTAGCCCTATTATTTATTAAAAATCGTGTAGTAAACTTCGGAATGGATGATTATAAGCTACACATTTATATAAATCTTTGTTTTGACCTTTTATAAGTTCGCTCAAAAGTGGTCAAAGGTCGCAAAAATCTTATTCTTTTTTTGTAAATATCTTGTTTCCTTTGCTCTAAATGACGTTTAAAGAAACAAGATATTGTAACTCCGTTTCATTGAATATTTTTTAGCAAATTTTTTTATTTATTAACCCTTCACTGCATGAAATTTTATTTTTCGTTCTAAAAATTACAGATGATCCTTCAAACCCTCTATTTCATGGAAGAAATAGTAAAAAAAAATCCTGAACATCTCTAATTGATTTTATTTAGGTTTTTTTGCTCCTACCCCATCGGCTGAAGACTTAAATTTAAAGAAAATAAATTAATTTCTTTTTTAACTAAGTGCATCTTTCTTAAGAACTTAGCTAGATGTATAAGGTTACGCTAATAATTTATCAAAATTCTTAAATGAAATGCCGTTTCCACCAACCCCTTTCTGAAGCAGCATGTGACGAAAAAAAGCAAATGGGAGGACCCATAGAAAAAACACTACTGTCACTCTACCAGTGCATTCTGTGGGACAACCTTTCACCTACATAAACAAAAACGTCGATTCTAAATGGTAAATGCATCAAATAACCGATAGGATGCAGTAGTTTAGAAAAATTCCAGTACAAAAGGTAAGTAGCCGATTGGCTATACCATGCAATGAAGGGTTAGTATGTAATTATTAATGTTTCTCACCTTTCGTAGAATTTGGAGTTTATTAAATTGTTTTTACTTTAAAATTAGACCAAAAAGTTTGGGAAGTGATATTTTAAATGTTAATGATTTTTTGAAATTTAGACAGGACATCTCAAGGCCACTGGCGTTTTAACCTCTAGAACTTTAACAGAGAGAAATCAGGATGAGAGGCGACAGTCTAGTGGATTGGAATGTGAGGACGGAGCACTATGGAGTCTCTGTGTTCTTAGTTTTTCACTTCCAGTTGGAAGAAATTATTCTGTGTG
Source organism: Rhodnius prolixus (assembly GCF_049639745.1). Lineage (NCBI taxonomy): Eukaryota > Metazoa > Arthropoda > Insecta > Hemiptera > Reduviidae > Rhodnius > Rhodnius prolixus. The sequence goes on from NW_027411618.1 coordinate 529,879, forward strand.
GTTTGATTGGATACATATAGAGAGGCGTTCATTATTGTACGAAAGCTTTTGGATTGTAGGGGCTTGTTGCGGTTGAGGTTGGAACGTTTGGATGTACCCCACAGCTCGCAGCCGTAAGAACACATTGGTTTGTTAAGTGATGCATGAAGTAAACGTTTGTTTTCAAATGACAGCCTTTATCTATTTTCTCGTAAAACTTGACAGTAGCGAATTTTCATTTCCTGTCTAGAGTCGAGTGAGGAGGTTCCAAGTAAGTTTCTTGTCAGTGTACTTCCCGAAAGTAGTAGACGATATCAGAAGCAGGAAGAGGAATTTTGTTGAAATCTTGAAGGAGGAAGAGTAATCGTATCTCCTGTCTATTTCTTTCGTTTAACTTAACCCTTCGTTTTTTTTAAACCATCTTTGGGGTTTGAGGAGATTCAGCTTTATCATCTACGAGGGTCGTTTGAAAAGTCCGTGCAAAGTCAGAGAGATAGCACTACTGGCGCGTATCGAGGTTATGTTTAGTTAGTAGCATCTCTTGGAAGAACACACACCAAGTTTCAGCCAGATCGGTCTATTTCTTTGTGTTTGGCATTCGTTTGAATCGAGGAAGTCGAGTGATTTTCAAAAAATGGACGAAAAAGAATTTCGTGTGTTGATTAAACACTACTTTATGAAAGGCAAAACACCTCAGGAGACTAAAGAGAAGCTTGATAAACATTATGGTGACTCTGCACCTTCGATTAGAACAGTTTATAAGTGGTTTCAAAATTTTCGGAGTGGCCATATGGGCACAAGTGACGCTGAACGTTCTGGACGCCCTGTTGAGGTTACTACTCCAGAAATCATTGATAAAATCCATGATATGGTGATGGATGACGGAAGAGTGAAGGTGCGTGAGATTGCTAGTGCTGTGGGCATCTCGAATGAACGGGTACATAATATTTTGCATCAACATTTGGACATGACAAAGCTATCCGCAAGATGGGTGCCGCGATTGCTCACGCTTGACCAAAAACGAAATCGTGTGAAGTGTTGCAAGGACGGTTTGCAGCTGTTCCAGAAGAATCCGCAGGACTTTAAGCGTCGTTTCGTCACTGTGGATGAAATATGGATACATCACTACACTTCTGAGACCAAAGAACAATCTAAACAATGGGTTAACAAGGGGGGAATCTGCGCCAAAAAAGGCGAAGACCGTTCCTTCGGCCGGAAAGATTATGGCGACTGTCTTTTGGGATTCGCAAGGAATAATCCTCATCGACTATCTGGAAAAGGGTAAAACTATTACAGGTGCATATTATTCATCGTTATTGGACCGTTTGAAAACCGAGCTGCAAGAAAAACGCCCACGATTGGCCCACAAAAAAGTCCTTTTCCATCACGACAACGCACCAGCTCACACCTCAGCAGTTGTGGTCGCAAAATTAATGGAAATAGGGTTCCAACTCGTTTCACATCCCCCCTATTCTCCAGACTTGGCTCCCTCGGACTACTATTTGTTCCCCAATATGAAGAAATGGCTGGCGGGAAAAAGATTTTATTCAAACGAGGAGGTGATTGCAGAAACGAATGGCTATTTTTCAGACTTGGACAAATCCTATTATTCGGAAGGGATCAACAAACTAGAGCAGCGTTGGACGAAGTGTATAAGCCTAAAAGGAGACTATGTTGAAAAATAAAAAAGGTTTACCCCAAAAAATTAAGTAGTTTTTATTTTTGCACGGACTTTTCAAACGACCCTCGTACATGGGTAGCGAGAATGGTTTTCGGTTTGGTCGGGATGTGTGCTCTGTTCACTTTGCCTAGGACTACTTTGCTTCCTTCATGAACACCAACTTTGACTCTTCGGTAGGACAAAGAGAAGACTCAAACATTACTTGAAAGTAACGTTTGGAGAGATAGGATTGGTGTATGAGGTGGATGTTAATGACTGGATGGTTCTTAAAGAATAAAAAGAATATTTTTTCTTTGATTTTGTTGCTGCGCTGTACGGGCCTCATTCAGAGCTTCACTACAAGCGGGCAAAGAGCACTATATCTCCTTATGCACGCCATAACTGAACTTTGTATCAATATTGGATAGATTCCAGATACTTTAATATGTTTGTAATTTTTTTTCTCTGATTTTACAGGTTTGGAAAGATGAATTTTTGACCTGGAATCCAGTCGATTATGACGGTAAAAAGTATATTGTTATGGAAGGATCTGATATTTGGGTGCCAGATTTGACTGACTTTAACAGGTATAGTTATAACACAAAAATCACCGAATGTCTGTCCATCGGGTTCGGTAACTTGGGTAACTGGTTATTTAGGCTGAAAAAATTTGTCTTATGATTGCTAATTGGTGCACGGTACTTTAGATATGTTTGCATATCCATAGTACTTGGACTCTCAGTAAGATATCCGTAGAGCAGAACTAGGTTGCAAGTAATTTGTAGAAGTCCTATGATTTTCAGGAATAGTCGGTGTAAAATTAAATTTTTTCGAAATAAATTATGTTTTCAAAATTTTTTTATTTTATTTTAAGGAAAGGGGATTTGAAGGAACTAACAGATAAACACTCAGTAACAAAAAGTAAATTCTCAGTAACAAAATAAAACTGTTTTATTGTGTGATAGCAAGTGAAAACAAAATTAACTAATATAATAAATATAATAATAAGACATAAGACATAATTAATTTGTTTTAAGATACATATCTCATACAACAGAGTTTGGTTTATTTATTATATACAAAAATAATAATAATAGTAGTAATAATAAAAATAATAATTTTTTCCCTCAATTTTCAAAAGAAATTATAAATAAGTGAATAAAATATATAAAATAATTAAACAAAATAATAAAAGAACAAATTAAATATTTACTTTTAATAGAAATAAAATAATAATATAGGTAACTATGATTAAAACTATTCATTTTTTATATATGCTCTTAGTTTGAGCGACCCTACTATATACAAGTAAGTATTATTTGCCTGATCTTTGTCTTGAATTTCCAGCAATTTCGTTATTTTGGCCACTTTATCATTCACGCCATTCATATATTTTGCCAGATATTGCATTCTTAAAGGTTCGTACTGTAACCGAAAAATAGTCGTAGATAGCAGGAGCGGCTACATAATGTAAATTTGCACATTGGACTGCAAGACAAGGTGCTATTTACAGCCAAGATTCCAAAATTAAAAAAAAAAAATTCATTCTCTACCTTACGTTTGGCCTGGCCAGTGCCTGCTTATGTTATCTATCGTCTGTGAGTTCTATATTTTTATTATTATTTTGTATCTTGCATAAATTTTCCTTTTTGTATGAATTTTTCCTTAAGTAAAGGTATTTTGTTGTTTGGTTCATTAAGCATAAGAAAGAATTTTATTTTACTCCCTATCGCCCCGGGTGATTGTCTCCAGGACCCTCCCTCCTCTCACCAGTGAGCTATCCCGCCAGAGGCACCCTTAAGGGTATTTTTCTAATTGACGCTGGTTAGGGATATCGTATCTGATAGCTTCGGCTATCTGGCGCCCGCAAGGATACCGCCCCTGACCGGTCACAGTACAATGGGCATTCTGTCAAATAATGTTCTAAATTCTCTGGCAATTGGCATTTACATATAGAACAGTTCTCAGACCCTTCAAATTTATGGAGTACCCCATTCCAATATAGCTTAAAATATTTATAATTATTTATCCTCAATTGACTAATCAACCTCCTTTTGGCTATATTTTGAACAAAATGTAAATATTGTTCTCCCAAACCAGAAGTTGTTAGATTTCGGTAATAAATATTAGAATTTGAATTTTATAACCGCTTCAGAATCTAACGACTTATGGTGGTTCACATACCGTTCAATTACGTTCGAGGTTTCCCTTAGTTTTGTCTGGATATCCTGATTCAAAACCCATCCGGATCCCACCGTATCAAGTTTTCTTTTAATTTGACTGAACCAGTTGTAGCACAGATCATTACGCTCCCAAGTGTTAACCACTTTAAGTCTTTCATAACACAGTCTGGGTAACCTAGATGGTGGCATGGTAAGTATTCTGTGTAGCCAGCCAAGCATGCGTTTCACCACTTCAGCTTTCACATGCCTCAATCCTAGTACCATTCTCGCAAAATGCATTGGAGTAGTCCGAGGCCAATGATAGAGCGCTTTATAGAATCTATATGGGATCAATTCCAACCTATGGCAGTGTAACGGCCCCCAAATTTCGGCGGCATAAAGTAAAACAGACGTAACCATAGAATTGCAGAGCATCATTTCTGTATCAAAAGATTTTGATTTTGCCTTACTTAAAATGCGTCTGACATTTGCTGCCGCTATCATAGCTTTTTTAGTTACAGAATCAACATTCTGATTAAATTTTCCGCGATGAGGCAAATACCTCTCCTAAATATTTATAATTCTCCTCTACTTCAAGTTTTGTATTTTTAAACATGGGGTGTTTCATATGTTTCTTCAACCCCTTCGACGAAATACCATTGCCTTAGTTTTCTGCTGATTAACTACAAGTTTATTACTGTCGCAATATTGCTCAAGTAATTTTAGTTTGCGGCTGGCATCTGACCACGAGCTTGATAAAAGAACTAAATCATCAGCAAACAGTAAAGTATTAACCTCATTACGCGAATCAATAGCTACTCCTCTGACGTCATTTTGTTCAAAGAATTTGATTAAATCAGAAATATAAAGTGCAAACAGCAGAGGTGATAAAGAATCACCTTGAAGGATTCCCTGGGTTAACTCTATTTCTTGATCATTTATGACTATCTTAGATTTACTGTACGCCTCACTTAATAGATTTACCATTTTGGTACTTACACCGAAATTAGATAATTTTTGAAATAATTTGTAATGATTAATTGAATCAAAGGCTTTCTTAAAGTCCACAAATATTGCAATTAACTAACATCAAAATCTCTGGCATGACCAAAATTTAATATCACTAAAAAAAACCTATAAAGAAATTTCGTATGCATTTAAACTCAACTTAATAAGTAAAGATATAAATTTTGTTTTGAACTCCACTTTTAATCCCCATTACAGGCTACTGAGTAACTTTCACTATGATACAATATATAGCAGTCTGAATTGTTCGATTGATAAATTAAGAGTATTAGCTCAATTAAGAATGGCCTCAAATAAAGTAACTAGAGTTATTATTGGAGCTGAAAGATTTCAATTTAATGCCAGTGATGACTGCAAAATCTGCCACTCTTCCGACAAGGACACTTTAACTCACTTCTTAATTTGTTGTAGTGCCTTGGACCACCTGAGATCTAAATTCATAAATAAATATTTGCCTCTTTTAAAACATGAAAATTGTATTATAGAAGCTCTTTTGAGCGATATAAACCAAAATAAACTAAATGACACATACTTTTTTGTTAGAAAAAGCCTAAATTGCAGACAAACCATTCTCAATAAATACACAGCTAGCTTGGTAGTGGGAAGGGAACGAAAATTGGCAAAATGAATGAAAGGAGGGGAAGGGAGAGAAAAGAGGGAAAGAGGAAGAAAAAGGAGGGAAAAGGAAGGAAAAGAGGAAGAGAAAAAAGGAAAAGAAGAAGAAGAAAAAAAAAAAGAATAAATGGATAAATAAATGGATAAGACGAAACTATTGTAAAGTGCCGTGATAATTGCTAGGTGTTATTACTATTCCATTACGTGTACTATTAATAATTTGTTACTTTCCAAAAATTAAGTCTAAAGTTTGTGTTTATTTGTTTATGTTTACCTGCTTATTCTAAAAGTGTCCATTTATCTTTTAGTTCATATTACTCTTTTTATTATTTTAAATAAAACTCAAAAGAAAATTGTTTATTTTGAAATATTCTCTATTTGTCAGTGATGATTGAAGCTAATTTTTTTTTCATTACGAGAGTTTATAGCACATGTGTTTGTATTAAGGTTCTTATTTTTTTTTTTTTTTTTTTTTTTTTTGGCGCATCAACAGCTGAGGTCATTAGCGCCCGGAGCTTTTTCCAGTGCACTGCCGGCCTCCGGACAGTGTTCTCTCGTTACAGACAACACTGTCCATCACCGGACAGTGAGCTGTAAGAAGCTCCTAGGAAGAGGAAATCTAAGGGTCAGCTGCTGGATTCGAACCCGGGACCTCCGCGTGGGAGTCCAGTATGCTAACCTCATAGCTAATCCCTTCCCTTCCTTTAACATAAAATGTCCAAATTTATTTTCTAGTTTTTTGTAATATGTAATTATACGTAACCAAGTATACGGTCTGCTTTAGAAGTAAGATAGTCTCGATATTTCATAAGATTGTAAATATTGGATAATGGATAAATGCCCTTACATTATACAAATTTGCACATTGCTTACCAAGTAAACCTCACTGCTATTATGTATATGGATGAGCGTAACCGAATCGTTCGAGTGGTAATGGTAAGCATCTACAATTTTTTTGTAGTTCTCTATTTTTCTATTTGTAGTTCTCTATTTTTTTTTCTTTTTTTTTTGTCACAGCAGAGTTAATTCTAAGCACGTTATTACCTGGACTCCTTAGCTATGAAATGTATTTTCTATAAGCTAATAAAAAAAAAAAATATTGCAATTAAAGACACTTTTTTTTATTGTTAAATTAAGATTTATTAAGGAAAAAAGCACAAAAATATTGTCATTACAACTCCTTCCCTGTCGAAACCCATTCTGTAAAATATAATAATAAGATACAATATTAATGCCGAATTTCAAAGGCACTAAGTCGTAGGAACATTTTTTTTATTTAATATTTATTCATGACAAAGTTAAAATAGCCAAAGCTTTTATTTTTTAAAAACGTTTTCAATTTTTCAGAACTAACACTGAAATTTTATCAACCGGAGGTACTAAAGTTGTACTAAGATTCATCAAAAAACGCAAAATATTAAAATGTTGCAAAAACCTTTGTGTCTCTATTAAAAGAGTCGTATTTTATTATAGTGTACTTGCTTTGCATTGAATGTTTCATAAACACCCACAGAGCTCTTGTATGAAGGATGTGAAACTTTACAAGCCTTCAAGAATCAGAATTGTGTGCAGTTATCTAAAAGTAAATTTTAGGACAATCAAACGAAGAACCTAAGACCAAAACTGGGTTCTTTTCACTTTATCCTCGAGCTTACGCAGTATTCCACTCAAGTCACGCATTTGGGAAGCTTTTACTCTCTCGTGGCCTTTGAAACTATGCAAAATGTGGTGACAAGATTTTTTTTTTCTACATATTTGTAATAACTAAGGAACGGATTTTTATGTATTTAAAAATGCCAAATATTTAATTAAAATATGCATTTATTTTCGTCAATTATGTGGAAAATATGTGATTTTCTTAAAATATTTTCTGGAATATTTAAGTAAAATGGACATTTTTTTTTATGAAAATGGATTTGGGGGGGGGCAAGTTATAATTATTTATACAAGAAAAGAACATTTTCACAATTTATAATAATTTATTAGGAACAAAATAATTTGTTTTTACAAGTTATAATGATTTATACAACAAAGAACATTTTTACTATTTATAAAAAGATGTGTTGAATTTTCAATTTTGAAAACTTCACTCTTCGAAATTGTTTGCAACCACATGAAATTTCAAATGTTGGAACGTAAAGTGACGACGATCTGGGCGTAAGATGGATTTGTAACGACTAAAATCCTTTGAAATGAGGATTTTTAAGTTTGTGGAAAGGGATATCTGCTCTAACCAAAGCCCGACACAGATCTGTACTCAGTGTAGACTTACTTGATGATGGAGATGTAAGGAAGGCTTAATAGGACGTCCTCTCTTTCTTTCTGTTTTTATTCTCTATGTGCGATCCGGTGGCAATATGTTGGGTGACTTGGGAACGTTGAGAGCAAGAAACGCGCTTGTCACAAGCTATGCAGTACAAAATGTCTCCATCACTTCGAAAAAGTTCTGCCGGAAACTCGCGAAGATATTTAGCAACCAGTTGTTTGTTTGAGGCCGATGTTCGTGGCATTTCACCCAAAAAAGAATACACTAAGTGACCGAACGAAATGAATTGGACACTTCAACGAACGAGCTGAAAGAACAGACAACTTCAAAGAACTAACAAGTGCCCGTCACTGTTTAGCAGCATTCTGTGTAAATTACAATAACCATTGTACCCACTGTGATTTACAGCCCTACAGTCTGTGGTTCACAGTTCCTGTCAATTTTCCCAATTATGAAAATATGCCCAAAATGAAAAATATGAAAAAATATGTACATATTTTGATTAAATATGTAGAAATATTTATTTATTTTAATCAAATATGTATAAATATGCGATAACATCCAAATATGTGGAAATATGTGAAATAAAATTGGACTCAAACGGCTTAAAAAGTGTCAGTATGAATACTTCTAGTTGAAAAACGTCTGTAAATTGCCTAGAAAAAAATATGTAAATACATACGAATCCGTTCCCTAGTAATAACCAATTAACTTAAGTTTGAGGTCTAGTTAAAATGGTCAAATTGTTTTCTTTAATATCCTTAATAGACTAAAATCCCATTATTACTGAAATCGTTAATTTTTTTTCTAGTCATGGGAACTCGAATGATTTTCTCATAGAGAGGAACAAAGCCACAGTGTTCAATACGGGCAAAGTGACGCTAACCTTCATGACACTGTTTACCACCCACTGCAAAATGGATGTCCGATATTGGCCAAACGATCGACACACTTGCGGTAGCATGATTGGATCTAAAACCTACCTTGGCCCAACTCTTGATCTATCAATAACAAGCAATGTAAGAAGCTATATTTTGACAAGTTAAAAACACTGTGCATGTGTCTTATATAACAACAAGTTAGTTGCAAGAAAGCTCGAAACCATTTTGTGCTTTAATCTACTAAAAATTAATTGCAAGCCAATTGAAGACTTCAATTCGACTTTTATATTACTAGAAGTTCATTGCAAGGAAGTTCAAGATTTCAGTTTAATAAACAGTTACAAGCAAGCTAAAATTTAGTTGGAAGCAAGTTCAAAACTTAAGTTCAATTATATGGGTTATATGTTAGTTTTAGTTGCAATTAATTTTAAAACTTCACATTCAAAAATTTGTAATTTATCTTCTTTTTTCAGTCGGTGAGTTTAATTTTTTTTAAAGGGTCCAGAAAATGGAAATTAGAAAGTGCGACTCTTATCCGCAAAGTTGCCGAACTGAACGCATCTTTTATTGTAACACTTGATTACAATTTTACAGTGAAACGACATTCAAAAACTCATATATCAACGACGGTGTTGCCACTTATCGGTAAGTTACTGTGTCTTGCCTAGCATTCACGAAAAATGCGCCGATGGCGCGATAACCTTTCATGGACGGAATTGCCAGTTGCAGGCACGTTTGAATTCTTATTTTTCAATTCTTCTATTGAATATTGTAGGTATGGTGGTACTTACTTTAATCTCTTTTTGGCAACATCCGTTGGAATTGCCACGCATTGTCACCCTAGTTGTGTCACTCATTGGACACTTCTTCATTGTGGAGCAACTATCTTGGCTAGTTCCTGTCAACGGTGAAACTTCCGTGCTTATATGTAAGCAACAATTTTACAATTTTCACAAAACAATTTATAGAACCCTGAATGCAAGAACATTAGTCTCTCAATTCAAGTATTCATTAGTCTCTCATATTTTGATTTCACTCTTTTGATAACAATTTCAACATGCATTATGTGTGTAAGAAAAAAGTATTTTGATATCATTACCAAATTGAGGAAAAAGTTTATAAGAAACTTTTTAAAGATATTTTAAATGATATAAACTCAAAACTTAGTGACGTGCCAGACGGAATTAAATATAGAATCGCAGTTTCATTTTAGGCTATTTAATTATATATCATAATAGAATATGGTTCAAAAAATTGGAGTCTGTACAAAATGTATCATCTAGAACCTTAAAAATTGTACACACAAGAATTTGTTTTACTGATGTACTCTGCTAACCGCTAAAAGTAATTGCCGTTTTTTGTGTTGTAGTGGACTTAGTTGCATACTCGCTACTGATCTGCGCATTCAGCCTTATGCTGCCTGTCGCCTACAGGAACTCCTTTGTCGACAAACCCTTACCAATATGGCTGAGCAATCTCCGCCTGAAAGTGAACAACTCTAACGCGGCATGGTTATTCTTTCTGACGGCGCCGCAACAGCCAGTCGGCCAAGCCAGCGCCTCTGATGAAGAGGCTATTATCAATACGTCGCCCAAATATCGCCAAGATTGGCTAATCATTGCTAATATTTTAGATCGTCTAATATTCTATATCCTAATGTTAGTCTATATAATTATGTTTGCTGCATGTTTGTCCAACTAAATAGTTCAAATCTGACTGAACTAAAGAGGTTTGCTCAAGTGTTTAATAAATTCAATTTTATTGAAAACCTGTAGTTTTGTCCTCTTTTAAGTTTTGTCTCTTTTATTGTGAAGTGTGCATAACTTAAGGCTGGAATGGCTAAAAGAGAACACGAGACACAATTCACAAAGAAAAAGGCTTAATTCATATTACACACTTCAAAATAAATTATTTATTAATTTATATCATTTTCACAGGCATACAAAATAAATAGAAGAAGAAGAAAAAGTCTTTATTGATTGTGCCATATACAGGGTGTCCCAAGGTATATGGATAACGACTTTTTCTCGGGAACTAAGATAGCTAGAAAAAAACTAAAAAATACGTGTTCCCTTAGTTTTTTGTTAGGAATCCAAATTTAATTTGTAAATTTTTTTCGGTGCTTCCAGAAGCGAGATACAGGCACCAACTTCATTTTTTCAAATGGGAAGGTGCGGTTTTTATTTCAGAAATAGATTCCTCTATTTTTTTAAAGAAAAATTTACTTGAACGGTTTTTTTCTGTGAGCGATATTTTAGAAGTTATGAATGAAAACATGATTCTTATAAGAAATGACAAAATGATAATATTATAACGGTTTTTTGATTGAATAAGATGAAAAGTACTATTTTATTATAAATTTTACTCCTCATTAATATTACAGATCATGCTCGAAATGGCCTCCACCATTAGAGATGCATAGACATGCACTTTCCTGCCAATTACCCCTTTCTGCCAAAGAAATAGATTCGGCTTTAACCGACTTACACGTATCTATTATTCTCTGCTTTAGTTCATCTACAGATGCAATCCCGGCTTGATTCTGATGCACCTAGATTTAGAAATGCTTTTAGATAAGCAGAAATAAGGAAAGAAAGAAAAAAGTTATGAATAATCACCTTGTTTTTCAGGTATCCCCAAAGGAAATAGTCCATAGGTGTCAAATCCGGTGAACGAGGTGGCCACTGAATCGTCCCCCGAGTCGATATAACACCTTCAGGCATGTAAAGAGATATCTCGATAGGCTATTTGATGGGCATGTTATATCGACACGGGGGGAATTCAGTGACCACCTCGTTCACCGGATTTGACACCTATGGACTATTTCCTTTGGGGATACCTGAAAAACAAGGTGATTATTCATAACTTTTTTCTTTCTTTCCTTATTTCTGCTTATCTAAAAGCATTTCTAAATCTAGGTGCATCAGAATCAAGCCGGGATTGCATCTGTAGATGAACTAAAGCAGAGAATAATAGATACCTGTAACTCGGTTAAAGCTGAATCTATTTCTTTGGCAGCAAGGGACAATTAGCAAGAAACAGCATGTCTCCTCTAATGGTGGAGGCCAGTTCGAGCATGATCTGTAATATTAATGAGGAGTAAAATTTATAATAAAATAGTACTTTTCTTCTTATTCAATCAAAAAACCGTTATAATATTATCATTTTGACATTTCTTATAAGAATCATGTTTTCATTCATAACTTCTAAAATATCGCTCACAGAAAAAACCGTTCAAGTAAATTTTTCTTTGAAAAAATAGCGGAATCCATTTCTGAAATAAAAACCCCACCTCCCCATTTGAAAAAATGAAGTTGGTGCCCGTATCTCGCTTCTGGAAGCATCGAAAAAAATTTACAAATTAAATTTGGATTTCTAACAAAAAACTAAGGGAACACGTATTTTTTAGTTTTTTTCTAGCTATCTTAGTTTCCGAGAAAAAGTCTGTTATCCATATAGCTTGGGACACCCTGTATACAGAAAAAAAAAAAAAATTAAAAATATACAAACTTTACTGAGTATCTGTTAAAAGACAGCAACTTGGCCTTACGGCCGTCAGTGGAGTCTATATAATGAACTATATTATATACATTAACAAAACAATTTTACTCTAATTTGATGAATAAAAATATGAAAAAAAAACAATATAAAATAAAAATAATGAACCTTTTTCTTAACTAAACATTTAAAAAGCAATATTCACAAATCAATTAAACAAAAATCAAATAAAAGCGCCTATATAAAGAAAATTTAATACAATATATTTACTCTACGAATAAATGCCATCCTACAAAAATTTATTAGGGCATCCCAACTTCCACCGTTCAGATAGCCCGCAACATCGCTTCCGGAAAGAACAGGTGACCCAAACCACCTCCGGCGAATTTCATCATACACAGGACAAATCGCCAGAAAATGGAACAGATCCTCCCCCTCCTCCCGGTCACACACCGTGCACAGAGTATCTGAACTTTTAAAGCCTTTATAGTTGAGGCCAAGTAGGTCACCTCTAATTTTGAAGATCCACCTAATATTAAAAAGTGACTGTTCATTATTTATATAAAACTTATCATTTAGATCATACTGAAGCATTCGATGCCAGGGAGATACACTAGAATTTCTTATTTTCATCCGAACCCCATTGTAGAATTCTTTTTTTAACGTTTCTTTAAGAATAACAAAACTACTTCTCCATAACTCACTATTATTACAATTTTTTATATTTAAAGTTACATTTATATTATAATTCTGGAGACAGTTTCTAATTTCTTTAAACCAATACATATGTTTAGTTATTACCTGAAGGGTCAGAATTTTTGGATACCTATTGTCTGGTAATTGTAGTGTTTTCAATATGAAATCAAGGTGCAATTTGAAAGTAAACAAAAAGATCGGTGGCAACTTGGTCTCAAAGTGAATAAATGCCGAGGATGTATACGTGGGGACTCTAAATAGCTTTTTAATAAAGAAATACAGGAGCTTTTCCACTTCCTCGAATCTCTTCCACCCCCAAACCTGAGCAGCATAACATATACTTGATCTTCTAAACTGATGCCAAAAAGACACCCACCTGATGCCCTTCCAACCCTCGCTTCTCTAATTGCAGGAATCCACAATTTCTGATGATCTTCAAACAAGTTATCAAAATGTTTAATATCTTCTCTTTCCACAAAAGTCTCAAAAAGTAGAAACACATCAAATTTTTTAACATATGAAATAAAATCAGTATTACTTTTCTTGTTACGCAATCCTCTAATGTTGTATGCCAAAATATCTAAAGTCTGTAGTACCTCACCAACCAGCTACGGCATTTCATCTGTTGTAGATCTACCACTTTCTGAACAATTACTTATGTTCCCCTCACTTCCAGATCTTGGTACCTTGGACGAAAAACTAAACTGCTGAAGCTTCCTTCTTGCTGACTCAGATGTTTCCTTTTTGTTTTCTTCAAGTTTGAATTTTTTGGAGTTGATATTTTTTCCGCTAAAGGGGAATCCGACAACGCACGTTTTTTGACTGAAGCAGCAATTTGTTTATCACTTGACAAATTTATGTCCTGCACAATCAGTTTATCATGCCGCAGTATGGCGAATTTACCATTTTTTCGAGCTTCGAAAAGTTTTGGCAGAAGCAACTTTCGAGTCTGTATAACCTCTTTTGAAAAATCTTCTGTAATTCGAATCGAAGCACCTTTTAGTTTAGAAGTGTTTTTGAGAATTATCAATTTTGTACGGAGTTGAGTAAAACCTACTAATATAGGACGTGGATTATTGCCTCTTCGTCTTCCTAATCTTCTCACAAAATCTAAATGGGACTCGTTTAAATTTAAATCCAATTTTTCATTTAACAGGGAATATACAAATTTTTCTAGGTCCCAGTAATTATTGAATTCTTCGGATATCCCAAATAAAATCAAATTGCGTTTTCGAGAATCTCTTTCTAAACGTTCAACCTTCGTGTTCAAATTTTCTTACTTTACGTTAAAATCATTTAAGCAATTTTTAATGTCTGAGATAATTAAATCACTCTGTTTTATCATATTTTCATTTAATTCAGTTTTCATTTTTATTAAAAAATCTTTAACGCTCTGATCCATTGTTTAACAAAGTATAAATAAATTATATTTATGTTTATTATTTACGTGAGGTATTCCAGTGGAAGTTACTGTGCCACTGTAATCACTTCCACTCCTATCCAACGCTGGAACAAAATACAAGGTATCCCCACTGCTTATTTCAAATAAACCACAGTTCGTTTTTATTTATAATACTTATGTTACTTTTATCCTCAAACTATAATTTTAATAAATATTAGCATGCGCACGCAGATATCTTGAAAGATAGCACAGACAAATCCCCACTCTTTTCACTAATACATGCACAAAACAACTAATTTTGACAAAAAATAAAAATCTCTTTCATGAAAAACTTAAGAATGGCTCGAAAGTTTTTTTCAAAAAATTGCCACAATAACCTAAGGCTTTTAAGCTCGGTACAGACAAAATTTGGTACAAATCCGAACGGTATAAACTGTATAATTCATAAACTTAAGAGACACGAAGTTACTCGTACAAAGGCTCAACATAGACTCCTACAAAATAAATATTGAGACTTAAATAAATATTTAAAGCGAGTTCAACGAGCTGTCTGGCTTGCTCCGCAATATCGGCTTTTTCGCTTCTTTCCATCGCTGAAAAAGAAGAAGAAAAAAATTCGGACTGATTATATGATGTGGCTTCTCCTGTCCTTGGGCGTTACAAACGTCTGGTCGTTTTTGTCTGAGAATTATGAGAGCATACCACATTAGAGCTTAATATTAAATAAATTTAATAGCTTCTAAAATTTGAAAAAACAACTGTCAACGAACTTTGTTAATTTTTTTTTTTAAACTGTCTAATCTTTTCTTTAAAAGATTTTAAAGAATACTTTTATTCTTCTAACAATGCGCTTCAAATCCTTCTTATCCCTTGTACTTAGGTTTCAAACGATAGCTATACCAAATGCACTTTTATACATAAAAATATGAAATCAAAAAAAAATTTGCATAATTAGGCCCATTTCCAGAAGCCTCTTTGAACCCTTAAAATTTTGGCTGAAAACTCGATTGCGATATCAAGGTGAGTAATCAAATCAATTTTTAATTGTAAAAGAAAAACGCAAATACTTTTCTTGAACGTAGTATTAGGATTTGGATTATCCAGCTCAATTAGAAATCTCTCACTTACATCCTTCAAGGTGCCCTGCCTGGTCAGGAGGTACAGCACAAAGTAGACTGGTATGACTGCCATCGGTACTAAAGCCAGAGTGCGACCTGTGTTCAGTGCCCAGTTTGGGTAGAAGTACGTTCGGTTGTAAGTGAGTGGCAACGCCTGTATTGTAGAAAATATAAGGATTCCCTAGAAAATATTTTCAAACTTTAAAATTTTTACCATAAATAGCATTAGCCCCAATTGCAAAATAAAATTTATTTGCCTCACCAATGTGCAGATTGGCGTCAACCAAAGCCAACAAATACGAAACCATCCATGGATCATGTAGCCAACCATTTCCTTAATATTATGACAAAATAAGTCCACGCCATAGAAATGTGCTACAACGATTGATTCAAAGAAACAAAACCATAACAGTACCATACCACTGGCGCCGTAATAGTCAAAAATTTGGAATATATATATTCCACCCTGGAATAAAGAAGAGTTACAATTAAGAATGGTGCGTAAGATTGGATTGATTGAGCGTAGCTGGCAAGCCTCGAAAAACCCTAAAAGAGCATAAAAAAACCTAAAGGTGAACTTTAGATCTTCGATATCACATTACAACTTTTCATGCCATGATGAAGCAGACTCGGCTCCATATGTGCTATAGATCAGGCGAGCTTGTCAGGAATCACTGGGGTTAACTCTTCATAGATAGTTTTCTTGATTAAATGAGGAGTCTCCAGGCGTAATGAATAACTGAGGCTCTATCAAAGAACTTGGAGCATAAAAGCACTTAAGTTGGTGACCATCAACAAGCCGATGAGGTAACTCACGCCAGCCTCTGCTGCAATGAAGATCTAGTTTATTACTTCCTATTAGAATCTAAATTAAATGGGTGCTACTCATTACTGAATAAATATTTTATGCATGAATATGGCCAGCATAAGGGTCTGATACATCTAATACATTCTAAAAAATTACTAAAAAAGTAAGAATGAAATGTTGGGTACTTGCTGATTTGTGTACCTTTTGGCGTTTAATCAACCCTTATACTTTGCCTTTTAAACTGTAAGTTTTTGTACCTTTTGGATAGATTTTTGTTTGTTCCTTGGTTGGAACATATTTATACATCCAATGATTTTTTTAAAAAATACGAGTATCGCGAATTATAAGTTGGATGATCTAGGATGAAAAAAAACTGAAACAAGTTATGGAGGAATGGTAACAAGTTGGTGGGAAGGTTTTATCTTAAGCTGAAAGTAAAAGGGGTAAGTAAACAGGGCAAAGTACGCTTCAGCATTCAGAGAAAAACGCAGACTTTTTTTACAACGTAGTATCAATCTCATGTTGGAAATTTTAAACCTACAATTTGAGCTATTTTTATTCGAATTATGCTCATTATCCATATGTTACGTATTATTTTTTAGGCCTCAAAGCATTATCCAACTTAAGTGGTATTCCAAGGTGGAAACTTGGTGGGGTTTTGAGAGCAGGGAGTATTGAGAATGGGTCAATATGAAAAAAGTGGGGTGAGGTTTTCATCATAGGACTCAGACGTGGCAGCTGAAGGCCTAGAATGTCATTATGCAGCTGAGAGATTTAATTCAAATCCTCGACTGCCTTTGGGCCACCTACCCAGCGTACCTTGCCTAGAACCTTGACCACATTCTGTTATTTTTCAATGTTGTTTCGTCAGTTGGAACCGAGAATTTGTTTTTCACTTCTAAAGTTTCGTTCAGAAATAAATTATGTGGAAAATAAATAAATGACTAAAATAAAGAGATAGCCCTAACTAAACCTTAATTTTCAACACTGGTACAAGTTTTTTACCTCGAATATTGAATAAACAATGAGAAGTACAGGAAAAGAAAACCACGCTCATCAGAGAGGTACGGTCCCCAAGGGGCGGGCGTGTAGCTGAGATAGGCCGTTCTTATCGGTTTCTGAGGCGCCTGCAGTGCTGTAAATGGCATAGTATGTTGTACACTTCACCAGTGATGATCCTGCTTTTGCTGGTACTATTTGTGGTCGCTGCTTGTAGTAAGTTTGCACGCTAGGTTATCTACTTCTAACTAATGCAGTAATAATCTAAATTTTTATTAAATCACATATAAACAATCTAATGTGAACCAGATTACTCACCCAGTCCTCTATTGGCAGCTAACCGAAATATCAAATTTATACTTTCTGCGATTTTTCGAATTTGAATTACAGTGGATACATAAGTATATCCTGACTGACCGATAGTAAAAACCACTGTTTTGTTCTCAGGGGACCTTAAAAAAGATTGTTTTTTTTTAAAATGAAAACTCTAAATTGTAAATTTGCATAATTACAACACCTTCTCTTACTTACTAGGACAAGAGAAAGTTAAAGTACATACATAAATTATAGAAACATTAATTACAATGGTTTTTCTCGTAACATCATTGGTAGAAAAGTTATTCTATGTAAAAATACCTACAGAGTATGAATATCTAGCTTGAAAGTTATTTAAATAATAATGGAAAAATAATGTTTTTAAAAAATATGTTTAAATACTGTTTTTAAAAAAATATCCTCTTAAGTAAGGTAAGTATTTCGGTCACATCAATCTTTGAATTATTTAGAAAATGCTCTGTACTTTGTGAACATAATTCCTCAATAACGATTAATCGCAGGAAGCTGGGACCTCTCCAGCAAATTTGATTACCATAACTTGCCGATCAAAACCCCCTCAACTGGAAATACTACTTTAATGATAAGATTTCTCACTTCTTTCAGGATTTTCTTGATAATGTTCAAACAATTTTCTTTAAACATTTTTTGCATTTTCGTTTACGACTTCTATTAAAACGCTTCTCATGAAAATTCGATTAAGGAGACTTCTGTGAGAGAAGTTGGCTAGAATTCTTTATAAACTAGGTTTTTGACTTGAAATATATGGCCATTCTAAAGACTATAGATTAATATCATGGCGCCGTAGAAAAATAACAGAAAAAAAAGAGCGGTCATAGAAATTGAACTGAAAGTATCATCATAGAACTTTATGAATATGATAGATCTACAAAGTCATTTCCTTTGTTCAATTTTAGTGTAAAACAAACCCGTAAAGCGTTTGGAATTTTACCGAAATAAAAGAGAGAATTTTCATCGTTTTTGTAGATCGTAGGTATATTGTTTCTACATTAGTTTTTTGAGAACTTATTTGGTGGAATCTGGCTTTATCAGACTATTAAATAATATTAAAACATCAAAACTTTTTTTACACTAGAGACGCATTCACATAGTTTACATTTGAAATTATCGCTGACTGTTGTTAAGATTGGACGTACGTCCTGATCATTTCTTATATCCGGCAGTTGTTTAGATTTTAGAGGTCTCCGAGTCCGTGATCTTGTCGTGTTTCTGTAGTACTTTGGTTCTCTAGAAATATGTATGTTGTCTTGTCTGAAGTATTTTTATCTTAGGTACTTCCAGCCTGCTGTGGATTTGAGTAAAACGCGACACTCCAAAGCGACACGCAGCATTTTATATTTAGTAAAACTTGGAGTACATTCATTTCAATCCAGTAATGTTTTGTGTACAGATGTATACAAAAGACAAGAGCAATGAGTTTCAGAAGTGCCTGACTCTTGATGAGCTGTCTGAGAGTGATTCTAGTTTTAAGTAACTAAAAATTGTTACTAAAACATCGTTGCTTTTTGGTAATTAGTCCGCAATTTTGCCTTTTTAAATATAGACATACAGATTTAGAGGCGTTACTTTCTGTTTTGAACAAACTCTCAAAATTGTTGAGGTTTGTGAAAAAAGTATGGTTAATATAGTTTCGTGTATTTTAAGAAGAGCTAAAACTTCGCTTGCAAAAAGCCTGTAAAGTATATTGTTACAATCCTTGGATCAAAATGACCACTGTCTTACTAGGAGGTCGAGAAAGTAAAAATGATTTGGAGGAGTGGTGTTGCAGGCTGGGGAGGAGACGGCCCGTGCAAGAATTCGATTGCACCTTCGACTGGAAGGCGGCTCAAGGAGGACCTACTCTGCAACTACGATCGCGATGCTCGGCCTGTCAAGAACTCAACCAATGGCACTACCGTCTTGATGAATATGTTCCCTGTGCTTATTGATCTGGTAGGTTTGCGAATTGTTGTTTTTTTTTAATAACAAACTTGAGTTTCGTGCGATACATATAACATATACAATTATATACTAGTAGTCTCACTATTGAAGGTTTTATCAACCTAAAGATTAGTAGCATATTCAGACTACCTTCCGCCCACAATTCATTTCCTCGCAGGCTCTCATTGTCTCCTGATTTCCAGAACTGCTGGAAATCCTAGTATTGCATCCCAGTTCAAAACTGCCTGCAGAATTCTGTTATCACTTACTCTACTTAACCGTTTAAGTAGGCCACACCCTTCCTGTCTGTTCTTTTCTATATTTTGAAGATTGCCCTTCCCAAGCATTATTAGTCATTATTAGTATTAGTTGAAAGGCTACCTGGTTAGCCTTTCAACTCTGGGAACATTCTGGCTGCTCCCCTCCAATGCTCCATTTCTGTGGATAGCAATTTTATCTTCAAATCTTCACTTAACGTCCATGTGTCCGCTACTTATGTGACATCGAAAACAGACTTGTAAACGAAATGTTTCGTGTTGCTGTTCAATAGCTAGTCCACAGATCCGAGTAGAGCATTGCAAACAATTCCGGGTCAGATTCTCTGCCGGAAGTGCTAGCTGTTTCCCGAAGTTAACCCACATACTTGGAAACTATCCATTGTTTTTATATTCTTCTTTTCAACCAGATTGTCGACTTACACACTTCACAAGGCCATATATTTGGTCTTGTAAATTGACCTGCAGGCCATCATTTAGACTATTCCTTATCATCACGATCTTAAATAATTATCACCTGGACTTCGGCAGATAATAAATGGTGAAGAAACTGATGTCCAATCCATATGCCTATTTTACTACATTTTCTGTTCCAGTTGTTTAAGATATGAACGTATTAAGATATTTAGGATTTAAAGTATTAATATAAATTTTAAATAATTGCACGGTTACAATACTTTTAAAGTGAACAAACGTTTATCCCATCAATGGCGCAATTAATGGTATATAAATATTTTCAAGTCAATATTAAGGTACTTAGATCTAAATAAAATAAGTGTCTTCTTTGAGTAGACCAACGGGTATGACATGTACGTTCTGAAAAACTTCTAATAAAAAAGTAACTTGTTTCTTCTTGATAGAAAGTATTTGTAAGTTAACAGTGTGTCATGTTTTGGTGAGGACTACCGCTTTTAGGCTAAAAATTGTTGTGACGTCTTGTTTTTTTCAACAGTACCATGAATCAAGTGAAAATGTATAATTTTATTGAAATCAACTATTTTTTTAGTATAAATTCCAAGCAGTACTGCAGTAGACTGTCCTAAGACTATTTAAAAGCTAAACTGTCAGGGCACAAGACACTCCAACCTTCGATATTAAAAAAGTAAAATTATTATAATTAATAACAAGCATAAGCTGTGAAGATGACCCTCACCCTAAGTAGAAAACTTGACAATAAATTATAACTGAAATTGGCAAAAAATTTTTTTTTTTTTTTGCTATTAAATAATGAATGCATAAATGTTGAAATATTATATTAATGATATATAATTTTCTACATTACACAAATTAGTGACAAAATTATATTTTTCATATAATTTAAGGGATTCAAACTCTAATCCCGCTTAAAGAGCACATGAACAAGAATTCAAAATTAAAGTGGCTATTCCATGAACAACAATTTTACATACTTACATTATGATTACGTGTCTTTTTCAAAGGTTTACTCGAATATTTTCTTTTTTTTTTTTGCAGGACGAGTTATTCAGCAAATTGGAGATTCATATATGGCTGCAATTGGTAAATATTTTATTCAAGGGATTCATGTGCATGTTAGTAGAAAGTCAATATTTTAACAAATTAAAATTTCCTAACTTCATTCAATTCATTTTTAAATTTCGACTGGCAAATCATCCATCTTATTAGGACGGGATTCTCCTCACATGATGTACAGGATCTGAATTAGATCTAATTCTCAGCATCTGCAACTATAAATTTTATTGCAGCAAACTAAACTCATCGCCAAAACTAAGCCATAATTTAATCCTAACCATTCTTTGCCGCAACAGTTGTTAAATCTTGCAATGTTTATTAGCCCTATTATTTATTAAAAATCGTCTGGTAAACTTCGGGATGGATGATTATAAGCTACACATTTATATAAATCTTTGTTTGGTCCAATAAGTTTGGGAAGTGATACTTTAAATGTTGATTATTTTTTGAAATTTACAATGACACTCTAGTGACAGGACCTCTCAAGGCCACTGACGTTTTAACCTCTAGAAACTTTAACAGGGAGATCAGTATGAGAGACGACGGTCTAGTGGATTGGAATGTGAGGATGGAGCACTATGGAGTCTCTGTGTTCTTAGTTTTTCACTTCCAGTTGGAAGAAAATATTCTGTGTGGTTTGATTGGATACATATAGAGAGGCGTTTATTATTGTACGAAGGCTTTTGGATTGTAGGGGCTTGTTGTGGTTGAGGTTGGAACGTTTGGATGTACCCCACAGCTCGCAGCCGTAAGAACACATTGGTTTGATAAGTGATGCATGAAGTAAACGTTTGTTTTCTAATGACAGTATTTATCTATTTTCCCGTAAAAGTTGACTGTAGCGAATTTTCATTTCCTGTCTTTAGTGTCGAGTGAGAAGGTTCAAAGTAAGTTTCTTGTCAGTGTACTTCCCGAAAGTAGTAGACGATATCAGAAGCAGGAAGAGGAATTTTGTTGAAATCTTGAAGGAGGAAGTCACTCTTCCAAGAGTAATCGTATCTCCTGTCTATTTCTTTCGTTTAACTCAACCCTTCGTTTTTTAAAATTATCTTCGGGGTTTGAGGAGATTCAGCTTTATCATCTACATGGGTAGCGAGAATGGTTTTCGGTTTGGTCGGAATGTGTGCACTGTTCACCTTGTCTAGGACTGGGTCGCTTCCTTCATGAACCAACTTTGACTCTTCGGTAGGACAAAGAGAAGACTCAAACATTACTTGAAAGTAACGTTTAGAGAGATAGGATTGGAGTATGAGGTGGATGTTAATGACTGGATGGTTCTTAAAGAATAAAAAGAATATTTTTTCTTTGATTTTGTTGCTGGGCTGTACGGGCCTCATTCAGAGCTTCACTACAAGCGGGCAAAGAGCACTATATCTCCTTATGCACGCCATAACTGAACTTTGTATCAATATTGGATAGATTCCAGATACTTTAATATGTTTGTAATTTTTTTTCTCTGATTTTACAGGTTTGGAAAGATGAATTTTTGACCTGGAATCCGGACGATTATGACGGTAAAAAGTATATTGTTATGGAAGGATCTGATATTTGGGTGCCAAATTTGATTGACTTTAAGAGGTATAGTTATAACACAAAAATCACCGAATGTCTGTCCATCGGGTTCGGTAACTTGGGTAACTGGTTATTTAGGCTGGAAAAATTTGTCTTGATTGCTAATTGGTGCACGGTACTTTAGATATGTTTGCATATCCATAGTACTTGGACTCTCAGTAAGATATCCGTAGAGCAGAACTAGGTTGCAAGTAATTTGTAGAGGTCCTTTGATTTTTAGGAATAGACGGTGTAAAATTAAATTTTTTCGAAATAAATTATGTTTTCAAAATTTTTTATTTT
This sequence comes from Rhodnius prolixus, assembly GCF_049639745.1. Lineage (NCBI taxonomy): Eukaryota > Metazoa > Arthropoda > Insecta > Hemiptera > Reduviidae > Rhodnius > Rhodnius prolixus. The sequence continues at coordinate 552,883 of NW_027411618.1, forward strand.
ATTTTAAGGAAAGGGGATTTGAAGGAACTAACAGATAAGCACTCAGTAACAAAAAGTAAATACTCAGTAACAAAATACGATAAAATTCTTTTATTGCATGAGAGCAAGTGAAAACAAAATTAATTAATATAATAAATATAATAGTAAGATACACTGGGCGCTAATGACCAAGATGTCGATGCGCCGAAAAAAAAAAAAAAATAGTAAGATACAATATTAATGCCGAATTTCAAAGGCATTAGGTCGTAAGAACTTTTTTTCTAATTAATATTTATTCAAGACAAATAAATATTTCAAATTCGCATATCGAAGGGACAAACAGATTGGCGTCTATAATGTAAAAAAAAAAAAAGTTTAACTCAAGTTTGACGTGAAGTTAAAATAGTCAAAACTTTTATTTTTTAACGACGTTTTCAATTTTTCAGAAGTAACACTGAAATTTTTTCAACCGGAGGTACTAGAGTTTTACTAAGATGCATCAAAAACCGTAAGATATTAACCTGTTGCAAAAACCTTTTGCCGGACCAGCTCCGAGGAATCTCCGACCCAAATCTTACCCGAATGAGAAGTGTCTCTATTAAAAGAGTCGTATTTTATTATAGTGTACTTGCTTTGCATTGAATGTTTCATAAACACCCACAGAGCTCTTGTATGAAGGATGTGAAACTTTACAAGCCTTCAAGAATCAGAATTGTGTGCAGTTATCTAAAAGTAAATTTTAGGACAATCAACCGAAGAACCTAAAACCAAGACTGGGTTCTTTTCACTTTATCCTCGAGCTTTCGCAGTATTCCACTCAAGTCACGCATTTGGGAAGCTTTTACTCTCTCGTGGCCTTTGAAACTATGCAAAATGTGGTGACAAGATTTTTTTTTTCTACATATTTGTAAAAACCAATTAACTCAAGTTTGAGGTCTAGTTAAAATGGTCAAATTGTTTTCTTTAATATCCTTAATAGACTAAAATCCCATTATTACTGAAATCGTTAATTTTTTTTCTAGTCATGGGAACTCGAATGATTTGCTCATGGAGAGGAAGACAGCCATAGTGTTCAATACGGGCAAAGTGACGCTAACCTTCATGACACAGTTTACCGCCCACTGCAAAATGGATGTCCGATATTGGCCAAACGATCGACACACTTGCGGTAGCATGATTGGATCTAAAACCTACCTTGGCCCAGCTCTTGATCTAACAATAAATAGCAATGTAAGAAGCTATATTTTGACAAGTTAAATACACTGTGCATGTGTCTTATATAACAACAAGTTAGTTGCAAGAAAGCTCGAAACCATTTTGTGCTTTAATCTACTAAAAATTAATTGCCAGCCAATTGAAGACTTCAATTCGACTTTTATATTACTAGAAGTTCATTGCAAGGAAGTTTAAGATTTCAGTTTAATAAACACTTAGTTACAAGCAAGCTAAAATTTAGTTGGAAGCAAGTTCAAAACTTAAGTTCAATTATATGGGTTATATGTTAGTTTTAGTTGCAATTAATTTTAAAACTTCACTTTCAAAAATTTGTAATTTATCTTCTTTTTTCAGTCGGTGAGTTTAATTTTTTTTAAAGGGTCCAGAAAATGGAAATTAGAAAGTGCGACTCTTATCCGCAAAGTTGCCGAACTGAACGCATCTTTTTTTGTAACACTTGATTACAATTTTACAGTGAAACGACATTCAAAAACTCATATATCAACGACGGTGTTGCCACTTATCGGTAAGTTACTGTGTCTTGCCTAGCATTCACGTAAAACGCGCTGATGGCCTGATAACCTTTCTTGGAGGAATTGCCAGTTGCAGGCACGTTTGAATTCTTATTTTGCAATTCTTCTATTGAATATTGTAGGTGCGGTGGTACTTACTTTAATCTCTTTTTGGCAACATCCGTTGGAATTGCCACGCATTGTCACCCTAGTTGTGTCACTCATTGGACACTTCTTCATTGTGGAGCAACTATCTTGGCTAGTTCCTGTCAACGGTGAAACTTCCGTGCTTATATGTAAGCAACAATTTTACAATTTTCACAAAACAATTTATAGAACCCTGAATGCAAGAACATTAGTCTCTCAATTCAAGTATTCATTAGTCTCTCATATTTTGATTTCACTCTTTTGATAACAATTTTAACATGCATTATGTGTGTAAGAAAAAAGTATTTTGATATCATTACCAAATTGAGGAAAAAGTTTATAAGAAACTTTTTAAAGATATTTTAAATGATATAAACTCAAAACGTAGTGACGTGCCAGACGGAATGAAATATAGAATCACAGTTTCATTTTAGGCTATTTAATTATATATCATAAGAATTAAATAGGGTTCAAAAAATTGGAGTCTGTATAAAATGTATCATTTAGAACCTTAAAAATTGTACACACAAGAATTTGTTTTACTGATGTACTCTGCTAATCGCTAAAAGTAATTGCAGTATTTTGTGTTGCAGTGGACTTAGTTGCATACTCGCTGCTGATCTGCGCATTCAGCCTTATGCTGCCTGTCGCCTACAGGAACTCCTTTGTCGACAAACCCTTACCAATATGGCTGAGCAATCTTCGTCTGAAAGTGAACAACTCCAACGCTGCATGGTTATTCTTTCTGACGGCGCCGCAACAGCCAGTCGGCCAAGCCAGCGCCTCTGATGAAGAGGCTATTATCAATACGTCGCCCAAATATCGCCAAGATTGGCTAATCATTGCTAATATTTTAGATCGTCTAATATTCTATATCCTAATGTTAGTCTATATAATTATGTTTGCTTCATGTTTGTCCAACTAAATAGTTCAAATCTGACTGAACTAAAGAGGTTTGCTCAAGTGTTTAATAAATTTAATTTTATTGAAAACCTGTAGTTTTGTCCTCTTTGAAAGTTTTGTCTCTTGTCTTCTATTGTGAAGTGTGCATAACTTAAGGCTGGAATGGCTGAAAGAGAACACGAGACACAATTCACAAAGAAAAAGGCTTAATTCATATTACACACTTCAAAATAAATTATTTATTAATTTATATCATTTTCACAGGCATACAAAATAAATATTGAGACTTTAAAAAAATATTTAAGGCGAGTTTAGCGAGCTGTCTGGCTTGCTCGGCAATATCGGCTTTGTCGCTTCTTTCCATCGCTGAAAAAGAAGAAGAAAAAAATTCGGACATTATATTGATGTGGCTTCTCCGGTCCTTGGGCGTTACAAACGTCTGGTCGTTTTTGTCTGAGAATTATGAGAGCGTTGATATGGTTATTATTATTAGCGTTTAATATTAAATAAATTTAATAGCTTCTAAAATTTGAAAAAACAACTCTCAACGATCTTTGTTAATTAAAAAAAAAAAAAAAAAAATTGTCTAATCTTTTAAAGTATTCTTCTAACAATGCGCTTCAAATCCCCCTTATCCCTTGTACTTAGGTTTCAAACGATAGCTATAGCAAATGCACTTTTATATACAAAAACATGAAATCCAAGAAAATTTGCATAATTAGGCCCATTTCTAAAAGCCTCTTTGAACCCTTAAAATTTTGGCTCAAAACTCGATGAGTAATCAAATAAATTTTTAATTGTAAAAGAAAAACGCAAATACTTTTCTTGAACGTAGTATTAGGATTTGGATTATCCAGCTCAAATAGAAATCTCTCACTTACATCCTTCAAGGTGCCCTGCCTGGTCAGGAGGTACAGCACAAAGTAGACTGGAATGACTGCCATCGGTACTAATGCCAGAGTGCGACCTATGTTCAGTGCCCAGTTTGGGTAGAAGTACGTTCGGTTGTAAGTGAGTGGCAACGCCTGTATTGTAGAAAATATAAGGATTCCCTAGAAAATATTTTCAAATTTTAAAATTTTTACCATAAATAGCATTAGCCACAACTGCAAAATAAAATTTATTTGCCTCACCAATGTGCAGATTGGCGTCAACCAAAGCCAACAAATACGAAACCATCCATGGATCATGTAGCCAACCATTTCCTTAATATTATGACAAAATAAGTCCACGCCATAGAAATGTGCTACAACGATTGATTCAAAGAAACAAAACCATAACAGTACCATGCCACTGGCGCCGTAATAGTCAAAAATTTGGAATATATATATTCCACCCTGGAATAAAGAAGAGTTACAATTAAGAATGGTACGTAAGATTGAATTGATTGAGCGAAGCTGGCAAGCCTCGAAAAACCCTATAAGTGCATAAAAAAACCTAAAGGTGTACTTTAGAACTTCGATATCACATTACAACTTTTCATGCCATGATGGAGCAGACTCGGCTAACAAATTTCACTTAAGTAGATTTTCAAAATCGCTTATGGGCGTTTTCCATATGTGCTATAGATTAGGCCAGCTTGTCAGGAATACTGGGGTTAAGTCTCCATAGGTAGTTTTCTAAATTAAAAGAGGAGTCTCCAGGCGAAATGAATAACTGAGGCTCTATCAAAAAACTTGGAGCATAAAAGCACTTACGTTGGTGACCATCAACAAGCCGATGAGGTAACTAATGCCAGCCACTGCTGCGATGAAGATCTGCCGGTTGCCAAGGTCCCTGAGCAATGAAGGCCACAGGTCCACGATGGCCGTCACGAATCCTTCGACGCCAACAAATTGTGAGTCCAAACCCATCAGCAATATCATGAAAAAAAAGAGGACTGACCAAACTGGTGCGATGGGCATTTCGGCCACTGCTTTTGGATACGCGATGAATGCTAGTCCAGGACCGCTCTCGGCTACCTGTAAACAAAAATTCATTGAGATGCCTGTCTAGGAGTTCCTTTCATGGCCAGAATAGGAAGTAAGTCTACTTTGTCGACCGACACGCCTTGCTCGTTGGCCATGAAGCCAAGCACGCTGAAGACCGCCAGGCCTGCGTAGATACTGGTGCAACTGTTGACTACCGAGATCAGCAGACAGTCCTTGATGAAGTTGTTGTGAAACTCGTTATAAGAGCCAAGTGCGGTCATGCAGCCAAGCGCAATTGCATAAGAAAAGAATATCTGCGTGCCAGCGTCAATCCACACCTGCAATAAGAGAATTTAGCCTCTAAAAAATCCATGTAATCATACTTGAGGAAATTAAACTGACTAAATGATTTTTAAACTTACCTGCGATTCAAACAATTTGGAGAAATCTGGTTTTAGATAGAATTTCAAACCTTCGCTGGCGCCTTTCAGAGTAATGCCTCGGACAAACAGTGCAGTAAGCATGAAGTAAGGGAAAATCGCTGGAAAAAAAAGCTTTGTTTTTTATGCTTATTGAGATTTAGAATAATGGAGGATATTGTCCAAATGTTTAATCGGGATCATGTGGTCCCTTTAGAAACAAGTACGTGCTGGGTATGGAAGAGGATGCAAAAATTATACAGCTGTTTAAACCTGACTTTCTTGTTAGTAAAGGAGCTTTTAAGATTAAATCTGTGCTAGCTCCACAACTGTGGTTCTATTGAATAAATGGCAGGAGTTCTTGGTTCTAAATCTATGCCTTGAGCAGTGCCATCGACTAAGATTGCATTAGTAAATAAGGGCTGAGAATAGAAAGTTTCGGAACAGAAATGAGAAAACTTATAATGAAACATAACTACATCCGATCTTTCCCACTGCAACTACACACAATCTTCTGATGTGCCCTCTGGGTGCACTAATCTGCAAGCCTACCTACATCGAACAGTGCGAAACCATCTCCGGCTACTACGTTATCTGTCAGTAACTGATGCTGCCTACTTGTTAGCTTCTCTAGCTTAAGTGACGGAGATAAGACGTAATTTACGTTAGAAAATTATATCAAACAAATACTACCATAATCCCGAAAGAAAACGGGAACACTCCCTAATTATCCATCGTAAGAATTGAAAAATTTAAACATGATGGCGCATAAAATTGCCTACATTGATTGAAAGAACTTGGAACTAAATTTAAACAAGAAGAACTCCACAACTTGTGATGTTATTTACAATTGTTTTTATTGATAGGCTAACTATAACGAATTCTATAATTGCAGGAGCTCAACTGCATGTGGTGCTATTTAAAATTGCCTTAATTATTATGCAGGAGTTTTCACTAGAACAGGATAAGCTCCATAGTCTAACGCAATCTTTGTGGCTCTTCGTAGTAAAAATTTAGAACCAAGAGGTACTGTTTATCAAGAAAGGTAACTTTTACAAGGCAATCAAATGTGCATTATAAATAGGTTAAAATAAACAAGAAGAAGATTTCTAAGAATCTACAAATCTCAAGAGTGAGGACTTTGGAGGTACTGAGCTACAACGTCTATTAATGCTACATAACAAAAAAAAAATCTGAAAAAATGTTTTTAAGCGACTGATAAGACTAAATACCTGTGAAATACACTACCTTCCCAGAGGATTTAATGCCCCGGTAAATGCAAAAATAGACCAAGATCCAGACTACAAGTAGTGACAAGGCCAGCTCTGGTCTTATCTGGCCAATGTCCTCGATACCAGTGCTTAGTCCAAGAACTCGATTCCTGAAAAGAACTACATGAGAATCTAAAACTCAACTCTAGTATGTCACTCATGCTTATTCCATAATACGAAATTAAGTGAGCAAGTTAAGAGAAGAGAGGGGTGGGGTCCTAGTGGGGTACATTCGATCATTGGTGTCGAGTTTTCAGATATGTTCACTATGCCCAACTTGGGAAGCAACCTATAGATTTCAATTAGGTTAAGTAGTTGAGCCAAGCATTTTCTCTGGATGGACTTTTTTCCAAGCTATCCCAAGTGAAATTTAAAGTTGTAAATTATACGTAAAATGATATTAAAACTGTCCGGTAGGACAGTTGTATAAGGGTTGACCATCAAAAACTGCACGAAAAAGCGTAACGTTGAAAAACACCCAACTTTGACAATTTTTTTCTCTTTTTCTATAAAAGATAAAATTCCCAAATTTTCTTTAAATCTTACTCCAAACCCTCCTTTATAACTGTAATTTTTTTGCAACCACCCAGATCTAATAGGTTTCGAGAAAAAAGTTGCCGAAAATGAGCAAAAACGGCTTTTTCAAAAAATGTTCTTGTTCTTGTTCTTCTTGTTGTTGTTGTTCTTGTTGTTCTTGTTGTTCTTGTTGTTACCTTTTTTGTAAACAACGTAGCGCCTAAACGCGCGAACCGATTTTCATGAATGAGGTGTCATTCGATTCAATATTTTATGTAGATGTGCCTTTTGGGGGCCCCGACGCTGTACATCGAATGGGAGAGGAGTTAGCCCCCTTTATGTAAGGCCCCCTCCAAAATTATTATTACTAATTACTCTGTAAATCTTGGCCCGATTTTGATAAAATTTGGTAGGATGATAGGGTTAGGGCTGCCCTACGTAACATTAAGCGGCGATCAGCTCTTACACTTGTTAAGGGGAAGTATAACAATCTTTCAAATTATCGACACGTGAACCGATTTTTATGAATGAAGTGTCATTCGAATCGAAATTTTATACAGATTTGCACTTTAAAAGTCTCGACGCTATGCCTCATAAGGAGGGGAGTTCGCCCCACCCAAATAAGGCCCTTTCTAAAACTATTATTACCAATATTTCTACAAAGCTTAGTCCGATTTTGATAAAATTCAGCTCGAATAGGTGGTTATAGCTCCTCTACGTTGCTGATTCTCTTGCTCCTACTAAGAGGAAGTACTGCAATCGTTTAAATTATCAATGAGTGAACCGATTTAAATCAATGAATTGTTCGATTAAAAAATCTTTGCCTCTTTGCCTTTTAGGGAGAAGTACTGCAATCCTAGTTTATTTTTCTTACTCCTCTTAAAAGGAAGTACTGAAATCGCAGTTTAATTTTGCTATTTACGTACAAATACCTTCCTATGTTATTCAAAACGCTTTCTCAAAAAAATTGTTATTGTGGATGGTTTGGGAGCCGCAACTACAATCATTCTTTAAAAAGATCTCTCCAGTGGTAGTTAACACCTTATCAGGTTATAATGATAAAATTGCTTATTCCAAATTTTAAAAAAATCTGTAAAGCAGATATGTAACTTTGTAAAATAGACAAAAAGGAAAATCTATCCAAAAGGTACAAAAATCTCCTTAACAAAAACTTACAGTTTAAAATGTTAAGTATAAGGGTTGATTAAACGCCAAAAGGTACACAAATCAGCGAGTACCCAACATTTCATTAATACTTCATTAATATTTAAGTAATTCTACTGCATTAATTTTCATTAATAAGTTATTTTTTAGAATTTATTAGATATCACAGACCCTTATGCTGGCCACTTCATTTATATTATTTTTTTGTTATAATTATGATAAATCACATATACGTACATGCATGTTAAAGTAAAGATAAAGTTAGAGTTGGCTACTGTCTTGAATTCGTCTTACCGAAATATTCGTGAGCACAATTAACACACAGTTAATAACAAGTAGATTATTAAACAATAATTATTCATTTCTCTATTGTAATTTAATTTAGTCCCCCTAATTTTACTTATAGTAAAATACTGGAATAATTAGCTGTCCTAAATATATGCATATCTTATTTACTTTATATTACATATATACAACATTGTGGGAAGAACACCTAGATGGAGAATGTAATTGAAGAAAACTATATTATTTGCGATAAAGCCAGATAATTATTACCTATTATTATAAACGTTTGACTACTTCATACAATAACAATTACTTTAATCGAAGAATGAACTTAAACCGACGATTTTTATTTAAGAAATAAAAATAAATAAATAAAATAAACAAAATCATTGATGTAAGTTGGTGTAAGCATTTTTTTAAACAAGGTTTTGAATTTTTTAGCCTCATATTTTTATTTTATTTTTTATAACGTTTTTCTTTTTAACCTGTAATTAATAGTTTGATTATTATAAATAACTAGATATTACAGTCAATCTACAGTGCTACTTGAACATATATTTTGTAGACGAAAATGGCCAGCATAAGGGTCTGTGACATCTAATAAATTCTAAAAAATAACTTATTAATGAAAATTAATGCAGTAGAATTACTTAAATATTAATGAAGTATTAATGAAATGTTGGGTACTCGCTGATTTGTGTACCTTTTGGCGTTTAATCAACCCTTATACTTAACATTTTAAACTGTAAGTTTTTGTTAAGGAGTATGTATATGTATTAAATATAAAAGACTTTATATGATAAGAAAAATTATATGTATTAAATACTCGTATAAGGGACTTTATCACCACAAGAGAAATTATCTTAATGCGCTTGAGCAATTTACAAACTATAAAGAAATTTTCTTACGTCCGTAAAGAACTTTAGGAACGAAATGGAAATTCTTTTACATCTTTTAAAGAGATTTATATAGGAAAGAGAAATCTTCTTAAAATCTTAAGAGAAATCTAGAGTTTACTGTAGCTGGTGTGCAGGATTCGCTTTCACAGCTGTCAATAGAATTTAAATTTTATAACTTTAAAGTATAACTTAGTTAATAACTTTAAAGTTAGAAGATGCCTATGACCAAGCTTAACTGTCCAAGCTCTTATTACCTCTAATTGTTTTGAACGAGACCTGTATGTAGTAGAGTTCTCTGGAAACGAATGTTCCCTCTCTATTTCACTATATTTCGTCAGCGACGTTTTAGGTTAGTTTACTTACTTTTGCTACACTAGGTAAAAGGAAGTTCTGCGATCGTGTCAAATTGAGTTTATACCGTTAATATCCGTTTTGAGGTTCCACGAATAAAAAAAAAAGTATTTATAAATTAGTTTGCGTGCATGCATTAATATATGTATATATAATGTATGTGTGGTTGTCACAAATGAAATAAAAAATCACAGAAACGTCAAATTTGATATTTAGTTTTGGAATACTAACTATTGGACTCGGCAATGCCCTATTGGATAAAATCAGTCTACAGAAGAGCCATTTTTAATTTTAAAAAAAATCGTTTTTATTACTCCTAAGATTTTCTTCCAACGTGGTGAATTACTTGTATAATTATAGACCAATAACTTTTGTTTCAAACATTTGTCCAGAAAAATTCATGTTATGGCACTTTTGAAAGAGTCATGAGGGAGGCTACTTCCCAAAGTGTCATTTACTAATCTAGTAAATATTAATAGAAATTATGTATGTAAAAATGCCATATTTGAAAAAAAAATTCTCCGTAATTACATCTTTATTGAGTGTATTTTTCACTTTTATTTTTATTTTTTCAAAAATGTTTTGAATATTTTGTTTAAACTTCAAATTCATGCAAGTAGATATAATACTTTTATTAAAATAATGTTTCTAGAAGTGTTTGTTTTAGGCAGTTATACAGAGAGATAGGGTTAGACTTCCTTCTAATGTTTCTTAATAATAACGTTAGTTAGTTTTACGAAATAATGGGAGTAAGAATTAAATGTTTTGCACGTCCAACTTTCAATAATATGTATAGATTAGAATTTTGGTTAATGCAGTAAGAGAAAGTCGTGTGAGAGTGTCGTATTAAAAGTTGTGTCTTAATGTAGTGTAAATCGCGTAGGTTTTATCTTAAGCTGAAAGTAAAAGGGGTAATTAAACAGGGCAAAGTACGCTTCAGCATTCAGAGAAAAACGCAGACTTCTTTTACAACGTAGTATCAATCTCATGTTGGAAATTTTAAACCAACAATTTGAGCTATTTTTATTCGAATTATGCTCATTATCCATATGTTACGTATCATTTTTCAGGTCTCAAAGCATTATCCAACTTAAGTGGTATTCCAAGGTGGAAACATGGTGGGGCTTTGAGAGCAGGGAGTATTGAGAATGGGTCAATATGAAAAAAGTGGGGTGAGGTTTTCCTTATAGGACTCAGACGTGACAGCTGAAGGCCTAGAATGTCATTATGCAGCTGAGAGATTTAATTCAAATCCTCGACTGCCTTTGGGCCACCTACCCAGCGTACCTTGCCTAGAACCTTGAGCATATTCTGTTATTTTTCAAGGAAATATCTAGCAAGGACTGCTATAGGTTAGCATGCAGTCTGGGTGATAACATGAATTGCTGGTCCCCTTCTCTTGACTTTCGACTTCCTCACTCACCTTGGGTACACACTTACTCCCAGTACTCCACAACTGGATCCACGGTTCCATTTTGTGCTAAGGAAGTATTTGTAAAACATCTCTCAGTGTTCCAGTAGTGACCACAAGTGGCCCATGGCAATTCTTGGGCGAAAGAGTTATAGAAGTAGTGTGCGCCCCATGCCAGAATCACGATGTAGTAGATGTTCAGCACAAAGCAGATGATAGTTGTGCCATATCCAATGCCTGCAGTCGAGTAAATATCATGAGCCATTCTTACTACCGACTTCTAATAGCTACTTACAGCAAATAGCAAAATGACCTTAAAAAATGGTTTACCTTTAAATACAGGACATATATTCCATGCGGTAATACCACCTTCACTCATGTATTGTCCAAGTCCAACTTCCAACAGAAAGATTGGGATGCCGCCAGTTATTAGGCATATAAAGTAAGGTATAAGAAACGCCCCTGGAAAAAAACAAAGAAATTTTTAAATAAGTGTTATCAAAACAACAACACCACAAAATACCCAGATTGCAGGACCTAAAGGTTGAAGATCACACCTGAAACCGGAAGCCCTCTACATGAACAGGATAAAAACTAAACCTAGTGGTTCCTATATTATTTAGTACAAGAACTGAGCTTGTCACTTGGAAGCTATATAATCAAGACTAGATTAGATTCCGTGGGGGTCGGAAGGCCAACGCCACTGCGACCCAGATGGTCTACTGAGACCTCCAGGCCTATCTGTTAAACTAGAATTAGGGATCTTGGGAAGGGTACCTCGGGGGTATTATTAAGGCATAGGTTTATCTTTTTGGAATCAAATGCGTCTTTCGCACATTCACAATACGTGCAGTGTCGTTTCCTTCTTACTTACAAAACCTAAGAAGCTAATCGATACTAGGCCTAAGCGATACATTTGTTTTCTCACAACATAGGATCCCTCCTTGGGGAAGCGATGCCATGATATCTAAATGTATGAGCACCCAGTTTAGACGAAAAAGATCTATTTTTGCACCTTATTTGGCAGATTAATCAGTACTAAAAACTTATTTATTTTCAATGTTATTGATGTTATAAGTTTGATGTAATGGGATTGATTTATAAATTTTATCCTTTAAATCCTTAATTTATTGATCAATAAAAGACAATATTGTTATATAATGACCGCTCCATATAGATTTACATCACATGCAGTAATAGCGGAGAAAATGTAACAAAAAAGTTGCTCGCAGCAAATGAATTACGAGAAACTGTCTTGTATTCGTTTATTTTTCTATAGCTACAAGAGCCGTCTTTGCCTTTTAAAAATAACATCAAGGAAAATGATTTGATGCTGGAGTTAGTTTCGCAGTCGTCCCTTAATCAAGTTGGCCCATGATACTTTCTAGTATTAATAATAATACATTAACAAAAAAAAAAAAAAACTTGTTAACATATCGAAAATAAATAAATGCTAAGTATTTTATGACTTGGAAACATCCTTCAGCCGAAGATAAACTTTTTAAGATTTAACTATAACATACAAAATACAAATAAAATAAATCATATTCTAATTTTTTTTTATATTTAATTTAAAAAAAAAACGTAATAATTATAATAGATAAATAAACCAAAAGTAAAAAAAAAACATACTATTGGGAATTGATTGAAAACAAAAAGTAATTAAGTAATAAAATACAAGAAATTGAATTTAAGAATAGTAAAAGGAACATGTTTAAGTATATATTCTAATATCTTTGAAATCATCACACTAAATAAGGAAAATAGAAACATAGACGTTGGGAAAATTGTTAAATAAAATAAATAAATTAACACCGTTTATGAAAAATTGAACTCCTGCATTAATTTGAACCGATTCTGCTATACGAAGCGAGTAAAAATTAACTAGACTTTTACAATCCAAAGAATTGAGAAGAAACACAAGAAGAAGAAGACAGAAAAAGAAGAACTCCGAGATGGCGCACTCGAAATTCCGCGAGAATTGTACAAATTACAAGGTTCTGCACAATGTTCTTCCCCGCATTGAGGTTATGTATGGAACACCTCCTTCTTTCCTCATCACTTTCAACCCAGGGCGCATAGTTCAAATATGAGTAATTTGCCTCTCATTTTATGTAACGATATCTAATCTCTTGAGAAGGATAGTGGATAAAATATAATAATTCGCAGTTTGTATCTAGCTGCTTATAGAATGTGAATCTTGAGGAGCACAAGCTTCGTGAAATCTATCTGATGTGCCAATTTAAGTTTTTCCAGCAGGATCTAAAACTGGTTTTCCCATAGGGGCTGGTCACCAATAAATACTTTCTAGTATAAAACAGGTTAAATCACTTACCTCCTCCATTTTTATAGCAAAGATATGGAAATCTCCAGACATTACCCAATCCGACGGCAAATCCAATCACTGACAGTACAAATTCTATTTTATTATCCCATTTCTCTCTGGGTGGCGTTACTCGACTAGTTTTGGAACTCTGCAGCTGTTTGGCCATCACTGCCGGCCATTCGTGTGGATGAGTGCAGCCGTAGATTATAAATCAGTGCCGGTCCAAACCAAGGACAAGCATGAATTAGTCTCAATTATTTAATTTGGCGTGTTAGAGTAACAAAGGGGCGACCTAGGCTAATTGGCTGAATGAAGAGCTAGCGGCCACCCAAGTATCCAACATCCCGAACACATCACTTTCTCTTTTTCCAATTATTACAAGTTTCATTGGTAATTTGTCCTCTCAGTGGATCTAGAATACGATTACCTGTAGTTAAGCGTTCAGCAGCACGTACTCATACTCTTAACTTCTACATATCTTTTAGTGAGGACTAATGTTCTAACCTATTTCAGTTATAAATATAGTGTAAATGAAAGCCTTTATTTAATTTATTACTAATATAATTATATTTTGCAAAAGAAGTGAAGAGACTAACATGACTCATGGTTGACTGATCAAAGATGCTGTCTCTATTTAAACAATTAGAAATAATAAATTTGTAACAGTTTTAACTCAAAAATTTGCCTGTACTCATTCATTTAGAACGGTATTAAATTAAGAAAGACATTTCATATTCTTTCATAGGGCCGTGAGAAGTAAAATTGGTGCCTGGGACAAACCAATAATTTGACTGGATCTTATAAAATTATTTTTAAAAAATTATGTTTTTTAAACTATCTGATTTAAATATCTCAAAATGCAAGCTTGATGTCCGAAAATTCTTACCAGTAAAATTATAAAGAAAAAAAAAAACTCGTCTTTAATGATTTAAAATGTTTGACTGAGTGCTATGATGAACAGTCAGGTGAAAGACCTTTGAGTCTTGATAGTCTAACTTCAAAAATTCATTTAAAATCCTATTCCCCCTAAACAGGTAGGAGAAATTTAAAATAGAGAATGTCAGTCAGAAGAATAATGAATTCGTTGGGTGGCAGGCTTTATAGCATTTTAGAATAGGATCTAAACGAGCATACCTATTTTTTATAGTGCTCATGGCCTTTTCTTGTATTCAACTTGGGTAAAACGAAATGGGATTTAAATATACCAAAGCCATTAACCACACGGAACATCAACAAACAATTTGTGTCTTTTATTTAACATGTAGGAACCAGAGAATTATTTTCATTAGAGAACATATTTCTCTAAAAAGAAAGTCTTACTAGATATGAATAAGTAGTTTATATAAAATCGCCTAACAGTATTGGTCAGCTTTACTATATGAGTAATGAGAATGTTTATAAAGAGAGGCATGAGAAGGGTCTAAACAATTAGCCAAAAAAATAATTAGTAATCTAGTCTTTGTTCTAGAATTTATAAGTTTAAAAAAAAATTAATGAGATGGGCGTTTAGTTTTATTTGATAATTTTTAGTTTTTTAAATGTTAACTTATTAGAATTCTTTACTTTGAGAAATTATACTTGCTCTTTCTCTCTATGTTAAGTATGAGAAGGTATTGTTTTAGAGTTTTCTCCAGAAATATCCGTTTTGAGGTTCCTGAGTCCAAAAAAGGGGTTTTTATACTTTGGTCTGTGTCTTACTCTCTTTCTCTCACTTTATTATTATTTCAACATGCACCACATTAAATAGTATTGCATGCAATTTATAACTATGATTAATTATTTAAAATAATATTGTTTAATTATTATGATACGTCAAAGGCACCTCGCCAAAGGATTGCTGCATCTCATCAAAGATGTGAATAAAGGAGAAACTCCAGCATACGAATTAAAAGCCCTAGCCTTAGAAACCATCCATAATAGATACCCGGACAGCCTTTGACTGCATGTGTATACGGATGGGTCAGCTGTAAACGCTAGTGGTAGTGCAGGTGCAGGGGTTTATGGCTCCGATTTCAGTTTGGCGGAACCAGTAGGAAGAGTGGCCTCTAATTTCGATGGGGAGGTCAGAGCGGTCCTTTAAGCCCTAAAATGCATTGTTAATATGGCGATTAAGAATGTAGTCCTTTTTATCGATTCGCAGGCCGCGATAACGGCACTGACTACTTGGGCTGCGACCGAGTCTCACACGATGTAATTCAATGTCGTAAAATAATTAACGACCTCATCGAGGAAAATGTGAGGGTAATTTTACAATGGATCCCCAGCCATTGCGGCCTCAGCGGGAATGAAGAAGCTGACAGACTCGCCAAGCTGTCAGCAAATATGACACAGCCTGAAACCCTTCAGGACCCCCATTCCTTTTGAGACCACAAGACAAATTTGCCGGACAAAAGCCAAAAAGAGAACAGCGGAGCTGCACACCACACAATCAGAGGGCAAACGATGGACCATCTTGAGGGACAATGTGCTGCCAAAGAACCTGCCTCGGAGGGTAGCGGTGGCCTGTTTTCGTTTGGTCACTGGACACGATTACCTGCAGGCACACTTATTTAAGATCGGGGTAGTTGACAACCCGAACTGTGTGCTTTGCGGGAACGGGCATATGACAGAAGACCATCTTTTTGAGTGCGAAGCCCTGTCCCTTTTGACTGCGACAACTGACGAGCTCTCTTCAAGAGCGAAAATATATTGGGCTGCGAGACATCTAATGGCCGAGCGCCAATGATGTATGGCATTAGGAAAAAAAAAAAATTATTAAATGAAAATGAGATGTTAATAATTTAACATACAATACCAAACATATCTATTTAAAGAAAAATGTAATTAAATAAACTGAAGTCACAAAATGTCAAAATCGATGTATTTTATAAACGGATATCACTAAAGTTGTCTAGTCACTTATTAGTGGAGTGATTGACAACACAAAGCTGAAATGCCGGACAAGAGAAGATCTAGTTGGCTCTAGAAGCGGGCAATGGAACATGAGATGGTCAACTTTCTGCTGTTGATTTCCAGTTAGGTCACAGAGACAACTAGCGGAGTCCAAGTGACCAAAACGGGCCAGAATACTCTTTAAACTACCTTGGTCTTTATGTAAAGATTAAATATTTATACTAATACCTTTCGGTGATTTTTCATTTTTGAGTTACCATAAAATACATTAAAAAAATCGTTTAACCGAAAATACCACTTTACTGATTTAATTCTGTTTTTGAGGGCTTTTTCGAAAACGGCTCCTTCGTTGTTTGTTTTTTTTAAATAGTAAACTAGTTGTAAATATGTGGGTAAATAACTTTTATTTGCAACATTTTTCCATAAAAATTCCATTAAACGCAATTAAGGGAGAGGGCGTGGTCATAAATTCTTATAATGTACCACCCTGTTAATTATACTTACTTGCTTGCCACCTGATGTTTTTTTGGTACTTTTATGACGTTAATAAAAATCAAATTTGGGACTGAATTTCCAAATTTAAAGAAAATCGGCTCACCACTAATAAATAAGCTTCGACTATTCTATTGAAACATCGAATCTTCAACACAAACAAAAACATTAATTAGAAACACTTTCCCGGAACATTTGATTAAAGGTATTTCTAGGTGGGGGATGAATAAGTTCCCTCTAAAATGTCATTTTTGTGTAATTTTTGGTCCTATTTCTTGGTACTTATAAGAAGGGTTATATTGGTTTCAAGAAAATTACTCAATCTGATGTTAGTCTCAAACGAAGAAAAAATAGAAAAAGGCCGCTAAACTGATCCCTGCCACCTTCCTCGTTTTTTAATTCCCCTTTGTTCAGACCACTGATTATTCTGGTAACATACTGAGATCTCTCCATTAAGCATTGTTTCAGAACGTTCTAACTAGTGCCTTTAACACTTAAATGTTCACGTTTCAGAGTCAGCATCCCGTGAGATACGTTATCAAAAATTCTAAAAAAAGTTAAAAAAAAAAAAAAAAAAGGCCTTGCTTAGATCACAGATGATTACTGCTGAAGTTTCTTTGCTCTCCATTGCGACTAGCTTTTCTTTTACCAGCTTGCTTACAACGTCAGTCGTTGAATGTCTCTTTCTGTAGCCATATTGTGGCTATATCACTCATTCATTAACTACTTTTTAAACTAACGTCGACAGTTTGTAAGTCTTCGTTTCTTTTCTTAAATACTGATGTTATTTTACTAATTTTTAAAACATTAGGAAAACAAACTTCTTTGACGCAAAGATTTATATGATTAGTTATGGGTGTTATAATAGATTGTTTTTTAAATAAAATAATTGGAATGATCAATAACTTTTATTGATGTGGATCTATACTAATTATTGGTGAATGAAGAAACAGTCCCAGAAACTTTTAAAAAGTGAGTATTTAACTTTTCTACTTGCATTATCGTTTATTTCCACACAGTCTTGTAGTTATCATCCGAATGTAAAAAAACAGTTTTCGTTGCTAATCCTTTTTTTGCAATTTGCAATCCCAACATTGCTCTTATTAGATTTACCCTGACTAATGTTGATTTATTCGAAAACTAAGCTTTTTTTAAATAATACAATATCTCTATATTTCTTGGAGAAGTTACTCATTAAAAATTTTTTTTGATTGCCAAGATTACCCTTAATTTTATATTTTGTTTAAACCTACGTCTTCACGGGCAATAGCTACTTCGGCCATGCGACGTCTGGCAGCCCATTTTGTATGTTTGTGTATGTGGGTCCGTGAGCATATTGTCCCGGACATCCTGCAGTTGGGAACATGTGAGCAGGACCATTCATAAAATTCATTTCTAGTGTGGTGCACCAACAGTCCCTTTAGCTTCATCAGATTGAACAGCCTAACTCTAAATGTTATATTTCTTTGACAATCGGTTTCACAGAATCAATAAAACCTGAGGCAGATTTTTATATTGCGTGGCCCATTATTTTTGTTGGAAATGTTAATTCATCTTCTCCAATAATCTGAGCTAATTTCATTTTCTTGCTCTCTCTTGCCTAATTCGAAAGATTTTAGAGATTGATTTTCACCAGAAATTCATGGTGTCACCGTAACCAGTCGTGCTGAAGACCGCAATGTTGGGCTCTCAGAATGCTGTTCAGTCATGGATTCAGCTTAGGTCAAACTTGATTAGGATTTTTGAATTTTAAAACTACAAAATTAAAAAAAGTGTTTATTTTGAATAGACTATACAAAAACTTGTTTGTATACAATGTTCGAGGTCGCCTCAAATTGCTTATCCAGGTGGTTCGAAACAGAGTCAAGATTCCAGTAAAAAACTTTTAGGTATCATTAAAGTTACGCTTGCTTCGAGGGTTCATTTACACTCAGTCTTTCAAGTTATTTGGTTGTTGTTCATAGGGAACATGGTGTTACAAGATTATTCAAGCAATTCTGAAGCTCTTCCAAATCCTGGTGATTGGTATCCTTGAATACGGAGTTGCCTTGAGTCCTTTTTACTTGAAAATGTAAAAAGTTTCCTTCTGAAGAATATCTTCCATCAAGAAATGACAGAAATTTTGAGGAATGCCCAACAGAAGACTGAAATTAACTTATTTTTGGAGCCAATACTCAGGAACTCGTCTTTATGCCTTGGAAAGAAATGAGGCGAATAGACGATAACTCACGATCAGTTAAAAAATCAAAATAGATTTTTTTTTTTAAAGTTAGGAAATTAAATGGATATTCTACGTTTGCTATAATTGAAGGTTACATCAGTACATATCCTCCAGGCCGGGGCGTAATCGTTGTTGTGGTCTTCTTTCATAGCGCACCCTAGGCTCCCGAGTTGAATGATCTCCCATCGAGATCTCCGCGCAAAGTTGCTTATCCAGTGACTAAAACACAACAGAAGAAAAAATTATGAGTTCAAAACAGTTTAAAAAAGCTCCGAGTAGTTATAAGGCCGCAGGTTTACGCTAAGCCTAGCCAGAACTGGTATTATTATTAATTCTTTATTAAATACAAAATAAACATAATAAAATTATCAATTAAAATCATTCAAAAGCACCAACATGATCTTAAGACCATTGACAACGTCACTTAACTGCAAGAGTAAGGAAAGGACTTCACTTAAAGTTTGCGACTACATAATTATTTACAATAATTAAAGTCAATCAATATAAACCCAAGAAATTTAGTTAACAGCAGATTCCTATTAAAAATTAATTACAGTAGCAAAAATGCGTGCAGCTTTAGAACAAAAGATTATCAGTGGCCAGACAGAACCATTAAACATTTTAAAATATCTTCACTAGAAAATACATACTTGGCTACATACTTTCAGTGACAATAATAATACAGTTGTTGTAAAATACAAAATTGTAATAATAATAATAATAATAATAATAATAATATGTAATCTGGAAGCTGTGGGTCTGCACGTGTCATCCCAGCTCGAGTAGTATTTGGAAATAAGAAGAACTATGATAGTGGGCGCTAATGACCAAGATGTTGATGCGCCGAAAAAAAAAAAATAATAATAATATGTAATAACAATAATGTGACTTCGTTATTAAAATGGCCTTTTCAAGTTTTAATTTTTTTTCCCCCTAAGACAAGCCTCTTTCTGATAAATTGAAATTAAAACACTATTACGTCAAAAAATGATTTTTTATTTATTTATTTATTTTAAGTATTCTGAAGTCACAAGCTAACTTTATTTTTTAAGCGTTACCAATTCATTCAAATTGTTGCTGTAATCAGGTGAAAAATTAATAACGTTCTTATGTTATTAAGTTTTTGGAATAAAATAATCTTCTTCTAGGAATAATGTAATGCAGTAATGAATTCTACCATTCAATTCAACAGTGATCAGATCGAAATTAATAGTTTCAAATACTATCACTGCCTTCAAGCTTATTAAACCAAGACATGTTAGTGTGTGACGCTAGATTTATTGTGGATCGTTATGTAAGTAGGAGACATACTTAAACTGTCTCCAATATTAGCATTCCCATTTCCAATGTGAAGGCTACCTCTAGATGCAGTAAGTGCTCTAGCGCGCAAAGCATTGAATAACACGTTACTAACAGCGGAATGCATCATCTCATAGAACCTAAAACAGAAGATGGTAGAGAATGATAGAGAATACCTTCTAGGTTTAGCCAAAAAACCCCGTAGGGGGAGCCACTTCTTCAGGGTACTTGGAGTCCCCGCGGGTATCCCAGCCTAACAACATGAACATGAGCAACATATACTGTTACTACACCCCATTACATTTAAACTGTACACATAGGGGCATAGTCATCTGTACAATGTGGGGGCTTATTAGCTCGGATCCGTTGGTGCAGATTGTAACTGGATGAGGAGAAAACGGCCTCTCTCACTGGCTGTTCGACTGCGGTGCAATCGAGTTGGTTGCGCTATGAAACCTATGGATCTTGCGAGACCAAAGGAGATAGTAGCGCAAAAAGAACTAGTAGGGAAAGTCATCCACCTCTTTAGTAGGGGAGGTTTCATCTACTAGATCCAAAGGGGATGGCACAATAAGTCTATTTTGGCTGCGGTGCCGTGGAGCGTAGATTCGTACCCCGACAATCTAATCTAATCTAGCCAAAAAAAAAGTCTGAAGCTGCACAACAGAATTGCAAACTACATGCTTTCGGAGTTTAAAAACAGCAGGTGAACATATCATACCTCAGACGTTATATGATTCAAATTCCTAAGTTGGTTCTCAAGTTTTTCAAATTCCTGTAGAATGTCAGGCTTGCCTAACTTCTTTACTGATGCCTTAGTCTTGGCTATCTGAAAAATTAATCAATGATTAGTTCAGGCCAGAAATTTGTATTTTCAAGGCTTGGAAGTTTGGATGAGCGATTTGTAAAATACTTACTATTTCCTCACAGAACGTATGCTTCTTTTCTGTGGCTGAATCCGTCTGCAGAACGCTTCTTAGGATGGGAAACGTGTCGTCCGGACGATTTAAATCAGCCAATGCCGCTACCTTAACAGAACCACAGGATGGAATCCATGAATTATTGTGTTTCTAAGTCATATTTCGAGATTATTTTACTTAATGCTGACATAAATAAGAAATCCGACTAGAGAAGGAATCATTTTTTCAGACTTAAAGTTTATGAAACCGCATAAAGCCCATCAGCTAATAACCATTAGCCCTGTGTTAAGTATATCTACCAAAAACAGAACTACTGCTATACACCACGTGGAGACGTGTCCACTTTTGCAAAGGAAAGCATTTTCGTAAGTTTTAGAGTACTAGTTTATTCTATCTACAATGTACAGGACTACAAAAAAAGGATTAACCCTATTATTTAACTTTAATCTGATTAACTACAATCACGGCCAAGTCCGTGGGGTGGTCATCACAGAAAGAAAGATCAACTTGTAGTAAGTATTCTACAGTATATGGTTACGGTTTGTGAGAATTGGGGCCACTGCCGGTCTAAACGGTTCTTTAAAGGGTTTAATCTAGCTCGTAGAGGTCCACAGTTGGGTATCTTCTACCCTATCTGCGCACAATACTTACAGCAAGTATAGGTATTTTAATATTGGAATAGGTTACCTTCAAGTTCCTGATTGTCACGTAAGTTTGTTGCTTCGTAGAGCTGAGTATCTCAAGCGCAACATGCGGAGACTTTTGGTTGAGAGCTAAAGCTGCTGCAAAGGTCCCAGCACGTCTCATTGGATAATGTCCATATTTTGTAAATTCCGACCATAAATTTTTGGCGTAATTGAAGGATTCCGCCGTATTCTGTATCAGAAATAAGAAATAATTTATAAGTTCAAATTAGCGATGAGCTGAGGTGGATTTTTTCTTCCTCCAAAAACTGAATTCATCTCATCTACATATATTTGTGAGGCTCAAGGTTTCTTTAGTAGTGGATGATCTTCAAAAGTGCAGCAAGATAGGTTGACCCTAAATTATCTTGAGTTTATTATCACCATTTTTAAGCCACTTTTGAAGGAGTTTTTTTAAATGCCTCAACTAACCATGAAAATACTATTGAACTTCTAGGAAAAATAGAAACAAGACTTCTGAATAATAACAACATAATTTTGCTTACTAACCAGTTTATAGCAAGCTGCCAGAACTAAGACCACAGCGTTTTTAGGAAATTTGGATCCTTGCACCTGTTTTTTCTGGATTACATCGAACACCTGGATTACCTCTTCGTACATTTCATTTTTTAACAATAAGTCCATGAGGATCTGGAATGACATTAACTGGTCGAAGAATCCATCCATTTCTGGATTCATGAACATCTGGAAAATAAATTGTACACATAATTGTAGGTGTACCCGGGGTTCTATCTCTTCACTCCTGTGTCATAATGAGCTAAGTACTCATTAACATGGAATAAATAATTTCTGCAGGCGCAGAGTATATTGTATTCAATACATTGGTGGCTCATCCGACACATGATGATCTAGTGAATTGCATTCTGCCAGATCGGAAATCTAGTCGAAAGGCTGCAGAAGTAAATAATCACTCATATCACTTTACTAAGGAACGGAAACACCAAAAGAAAGTATTAAAAAATTAAGAAAGGGTTCTCTGGATCTACTGCATGTCATTTAGGTACACTAATTAAAGTTTTTCATTTTTCACGAGTTCACTAGTGTTAAAGTTATATTACAGAGATATCAGAAAATGAAGTAGACACCTATTTAAATTTAGGTGAGGATGGCGTCACAGCCAATGTGAAGAAAGAAAAAAAAAATGAATAGTACGCATTTAGCTCTCAAAAAGCGAAAATTTACCCACGTCTACGTTATTACCTCATTTAGCAAAAATGAGTTTAATATGCCTGTTAAACAACTCTTGTGAAGAATGTGTAGATTTGTTGGCGACCTTCTGTTTCATCTTATGTCTAATCAGAGGGCACATGATAATTGCAATATCACCATCACCCCTTAGGTGCAAAAAAGTGATTAACGCTAAGCCATTTATTACAACTTAAGGAGGTTTCGCTGTCTGCAAAAAGGTGCTAAAAGTGAGCCTAGAATGTAGCACATACAATGAAATTCTTATATGAAATTACTACAGAAACCCATCCGTGCCTTTACTATTTAGGCAGCGAAACTTTACCATCTTCCTTTACATATAAATGAAAAGAGCTATCACATAGATTAATAGTTAAAAAGACCTAAAACGAAAACAATTAGGCGGGAACCTGAAAAAAATCTTGAAAGCAAATTGATAATAAAATTATCCTTTTACCCGGCCAGAGATTGATTCTCTTTTACGAGCCAAGAATTATTTATAAAGTTAGCTGGTACAATTGCTTTACTTGATGAAACTGGTGCCGGATGTTGAATAAACCCACAAAATGCAGGCAATGAAATAAAAGGTGTACCCGGGGTTCTATCTCTTCACTCCTGTGTCATAATGAGCTAAGCACTCATTAATCTCGATGCAAGGAAATCCGGCTCAATGGTCCACCATTCTCTCCAGAGAAAAGGGCTTCCAAGGCCCCTTTTACCCATCCTTTTAAGGACCCTAGAAACAAATGTGCAGGGAAATCTGCGATACACAAATGTAGTTTGGATAGATGGTAAAGACTCGAGTTACATAAGATACAAAAATTTTAACAAGGTTTGCTTGCTGATGAGTTGAGTTTAATCCAAAGAAGGGCTCTGGAATAATACTGGATGATGGGGCCATGCAAGAATATGTTATAATTATTACTAGGAGTAAAGATAAAATTCTATAAACAATAAAAATAAATAAATAAATAAATGCCCAGGATATAAGGGAGAGAAATTATTGCCAATTCCGTAATTTGTAATATGTGTATTTGCCAAGCTTTCGACTTAGAGACCAAAATTTCTTCAGGGCTTTTACTGATTGACAATTGCACATTAGTATTGATAGCATAGTTTAAAACTTTTTTTTTACATGGTAGCTATAACCTCAAAGATTAGGTAATGGTTATTTTTTTGGTTCTGATTGTTAAGGTGTGGTTATCTATTACCCGTAAAGATAATTTAAAAAGTTTTTTTTTTTAATTTTTTCGAAAATTGCCATCTCTGGTATATTCCATTAATGAAAAATAAGACAATTGCTGTTTTTACCTCGAATGCTTCTTTTGGCCTGTTGACGAAGTAGTACATCCTCATGACAACAGGGCCAAAAATAAACGACCCAAAGCGCAGCTCTCTGTTCTGGCTGGAAAACCTGGAAAAAGGAAATTACCCAACATTACCACACGTAACTGCACCAGCAAAATTATAGGAAGATCCAGCAGTTGACAAAGACCTAGCACGCTGTTGTAATATGTAAAATGTAATTTTGCAAAAACAAAAATATATCGGCGTCTAGATCCAGCAAGTACTAGAAAATGGAAACATTCCGTTAAGTAAAAAAATTTCTTCAGATCAATCAATTTTCTTTATACATAGAATTGTTGGCAACAAATATAATAAAATTTATATAAGAACGAAGTCTCCGCAATCGAAGTTTAAAGAAAATAGTTGGAGAAACTTTTAGGAAATACATGAAAAATAGCATCAACGCAATCTCACCTTGGGTCTGAACCGACAATAATTTTAGACCAGAATATCAGCTTGAGCTTCATCAAATCAGAAGCGACAAGATTATCACAGAATGTGCGATAAAAACGGTGCCTCGCGAAAAAAAAAACCTTTTAAATTATTCTAAAATACAAAACTACATAAGCATATGAGTATAGCTGAGAGACATGAGGCTAGCCGCAAGCAGTGAGGTGAAGAGAACTGCATTGCACTGCAATGACTTATTGTAGCATGTGGAAGACGGGAGACCCTTCTGAGGGAAATGGTGCCAAACGTTCACTCGTTGAGGGATTTATCGCCAACTTTAGACTGCCAACACAGCAAGATTTCCTTCAGGTTTTAAAATCAAGTGAAAGATAACTCTGTTTGCTCTTTGTGTGAAATGAATGAGCAAGTGATAGGCAACCATCTGACAACTTGTCTAAAATAGTCCACGTTAAAGAAAAAATCACGCGCTGATAAATGGCGCCAGAGATATCTTTATAGTACTGGGATGCAAGTCGGGAAATAAGATTAATTTTCGCTCAAAAAACTGGTACAGAATAAAAAATCAGACAGACAGCCACAATGTCTAACTTACAAAATCCACTTTTTCGTATCCAGCGAAAATGTGTACTTCCAGTGAAAAATCAAAATAGAAATTCACAAGCTTAAGAGAATGCAATTTTTAGACGTTTCTCAATCAAGTGTAAATTAACCTAATCTTATACTCACTTGAGCATCATATTTCGAACCAGTTCAAGGTCTTGGTCGGTGCCCTCCACTAAATGGATCATGTGCTTCAAATCCTCTGTGAATATCATGCTGTTGGAATCCTGGTTGGCATAGGCCGACATTTTCATTCGAAACTTATCTTCAACATTTGCAAACTGAGTTTTAATTCGTTCCCTCGCTTTCGAGTAGTTATCCACGCCCAAAACTGTCGAGTTGTACAGTGTTCTGTAAACTGTGCATTCATTATGAAATTACAAAGCTAACTTGACACACTCTTACTTCACATAAATATAATATATAGTACGTATAAGGGATTCAAAAACATATCTGAAAATGAAGCGGCTCCTGAGACTGTATTAAATTTATAATAAATTTGAGAAAATCATACCAAATGTTTAGGGACTATTTCATACAAGAAAACATCTAGTTTTTCTGATAGCATAAAGTAAAAGTTATTTCCAGAAGAGCTTGGGTACTATTGTTCCTCATTAACTTGAATACAAATGAAGAGATAACTGCAGGTACCCTAATTATGTATGCTGAAGACTCAACCTTAACAACAAGGGTGACAAAGAAGCATGAAGCCTTGAAGATAGACACATGCTTGAATCGAAGAAGAGAGTGAAAAATGTGAGTTGTAGATAATACGACGGCACTAAATATGAATAAAACAGATTTAGTTTGGTCTGAATAAAAATTTTGCGGAAACTACCTACCAAGTATCTTACATACAGCAAATGTACTCAGTAAAGTAACGTTGAGAAAGAAATAAGTAGGCTGAATTTTTTTTTTATTTACCAATTAATAGAACTACTGCATGTGGATGTTTTAGGAACTACTTTGGATTGTTCCACCCACATCTAATGAGTGAACTAATGTGATTTAGGGGTCACTATATATTGATTAGGTATTCAAAATCAAGAAAAAAGTAATTCGTGTAATGGTCAAAGCATGGAAGTTGGCTTACTGCAGAAAAATTCACCAACATGAGAATCCCATTGGTGTTTATTTTAACAAATGTGATCATGAGCAAATATCGTTTGGTTAGCTTGGACAATAAGAAATGTTAAGGGAACCAAGCAGACTTCCGATTATGCTGCACAGAATAAGATAGGAAATCTTATTCACTGACGGTGCTTCTACATACCGTAGTGACCGTGTTAAATTATACGCATGTGCACAGTTGTAAGTATGAAGCCAACCAAGCATCACTTCTAAATTTAAAGAACTCTATTTCATTTGTTGTTCCAACTTATAAATTGTTCAAAAGACGTTAACTCATCAAATCTGAATGTACGAAGGAATAAATGAATGGAACAAAATAAAAACCATACAAAAAATCCAGTTTAATGTTATTTAAAAAAAAAAAAAAAAAAATTATTCAACTATTTTGCTGCAATTTTTTATTTCTGTTCTAGGTTTAATTACTTCATTTAGACGTTGAACATTGTCTATGCATCACTAACCCTTAAAAGATCAACTAAGGTTGAGGACAAACTCGACCATGCTAACAGTTCTCTTTTAGCATAGTGATATAGGACCTCAGGCTCTGGCCATCCCAGGAGCGTTAGGATGAGATACTATCAATTTCTTGAACCTGAATTCGATCCTACTGGATTAATGAAAGAATATTGGTAAGCAAGTAAGAGCTTGTTTTCAACGTCATAGGTCTCTTAGCGATTGGAGGGAAGTGTTGAGAACTCCAACATACCTTATTTGATCAATGATCAACTGCTTGTTGTAATTTCATATATCAATGAAGTTATCAAAGCTACATTAGCAACCAAAAAATATAGCTGATTGATTAAATAAATAATTTTATACCTTTTACTACTACTTTAGTCTGGAGATTTACAATTTGCTCTGATGAAGCACTTCACGGCTCAAACACTCAGCCAACATTGCCTTAACATTGAGGCTTAATGGTGGCTACCATGAATATGCCACACTGAAAAGACTGAAATCGAGTTACAGTGCTCAGAAATACTAGGCTAGATCAAATTGGTGAAAGCCTAAAATGAGTTTTGAAGCTGCGGCTGGGGCTTTAGAACTCGAGTTCTGCACTGATTCTCATTAACTCAAAACTTCAATAGACTTACGAGATACAGCATAGATACATATTCCTCTTTTCCGAACTGAAGAAATAATTGAGAGGTTTGCAGTTAGGGTGCATGAGTTAGTCACCATCTAGGACATTACTAAAGTACTTACCGGTTGCCGTGCATCCTTGACCATACAACTTTTGTAACCCAACACTAATACTTCTCAAATTACTAGTTAATCTTATCATAGTTACGTTAGAAACAAGAAAGATAAATACATAAATAGTTCCTTTGATTTATACAACTAGACCTAGAACATTTAATGCAACTTGCTTGAGATCAGATACTGGTAAAGGTAAGTGAGGAGGTTTCATTAGCACCATGTGCAACTCAATCAAATTTTTTCTTATATATAAGTATATATATATTAGTTTTTAATTTTCCATTGCCAGCACAAAATGAAGTTAATTAATTAAGTTTTATTTGTTAAAATTATATTAGATTAAAAACATTAAAAGTCAGTTTTAAAAGAATATGTATGTATGTAACATTGGGGCGGAGCCGTCCACTGAAAATTCTTCTTCAATTTCTGTCTGCAACTCTGCAACAGAATAAACATTAAACTGAAGATATAAAACTTTCAAAACTTATTAGGTATCGCCGATTATTCGGCGTTACTCTATAAGCGTAGATAATAGGAGTAGTTATATGAAGGTATAATCTTGATCTAAGAAAATTTGACTTCTGACTTTTGACGCAACTCATAAAAATTCCATACTTTACCAAATTCTTGAAATCGAATTTTAACATTTCTACAGTTCTGATAATAAAAGTATGAATTTAATTGTACATTCCGTGATACTTATTAAACAAAAAATTGTTTTTATGCACAAAAGGTTTCGGGATCGATGAAATCAATGTAGCAAGAAGAGAAAATATGAATGGATTTATTGTGGCAAATCTAGAAAGCATCTTACTTCTCGCAGGAATGTTTTCTCAAATAATTGTTTGATAATGTCTTCTTTATCTATTATTTGTAGGAAATTATAAATGACCATTTTCTGCAAAATAAGGAACAATTGTTTCGTGCAATTTTCCACTTCTGTGCTGAGAACAAATTATCTAGCACTGAGAACCCAACAAATTTTCAATATTTTATTTGTTATTACAAAAATATTTTTCTGCCAGAACAGTGTGCACTCGGTCTAACTGAGTAGACTAGAGTCAGCAAGTAATCGCGCACGACAGTCACAACTAGTTCAAAATATATTTCTGGTTCTATTGCTGGGCAAAGAATCAATTTTCTTACTAAATCATTCAGTTGGATTATAAAGGCATGGGCTTCAACATTAATTTTAGGTAAACCCCCTTATTTACAAAATGGTGACGAAAATAATTATTGCCAATTATGTAATGAAGAAGTGCTAGACGGTTGTTACCATTTCATTGCAGTCTGTTCTAAACTTGCAGAAATTACAATGAAATATTTGAATAAGTAGCAACTTTTCGGAGAGGAGATGATTGCTTTGTTGAATGGTGAAGCTTGGAGGTTTTGAGTAGGGTATATTCTCCCCTAATACCCAGCCACTAAGATTTTCAAGAGAAACCTCTGGAAGCGAGGGGTTGTTGGGACAGATGTCTAACAACGCCCTGGTGCATTTTGCGCTACCCTCCTAATGCTCTGAGATATTTGAAGAACAGCTCCATAAATTAAAGTAAACATGATATTCTAGGAACAGAGAGTAGCCGTCGGTCGGAGATAACCAATCCCTGATGTCCTCCAGATTCATTCTCACAATTCCCTCACCATATCTTTCACAAAGCTATACTAACTTAATCATGTAGAACTATAACTTTTACTTGTGACATTTTCCTAAGAAAATCGATTAAAAATTACTCTTAACAACAGAGCATTCCCTTTATTTTAAAGAAAATTACAGAATTTTATCTTCTATAGAAAAAAAGTATATTTTGAATTTTAATGAATTTTTCTATTGATAGGTTTAAGTTGCTGAAACTTAGAGAGCTGCACTCTTCTACTATCTTGCGGCGATCGTAAGAACTAAATGCTTTGTCTTTAAACTAATCACCCAAAAAATTCAATAGATTTCAAATCGTGTTGAATTCACATTCACAGCAATGAGTTAGAATCAGGATTTTTTTTTTATCTACAAAGGTTTCATAAACACTTATCTGATGTATACAAATAACTTATTACCGACTTGTAATGTCACCTTGCACAATGTCCAATTAAATATAGTCAGTTCCAGAACTTTTGACTTTAACTTACCGTTTTTGTAATTTTATTTAGTAGTGGAAGAATACTGCGCTATAGTGAATCTAAGTGCTCTTTGTGAAATCGTGTGCTCTGTGTGAAGTGTGTGTCATCGAACTCACGGTGTTGATTACAAAAAATTTATTTTTATAGTTATTCAGTTTTAGAATGGAAGAAATGTTTTGGGTAACCCAGGTGTGATTTTGTTGAGGGTTTACTAGAAACTATCTAGGCAAATAATCCACAAGCCTTGCTGTAGAACAGGCAGTATCTAAATAAATATAATCTCAATAAATGTTCAAAATTTATGCTTCCAAGATTAAAAATGAGAAAATAAAAACACACGAAGAAGTAAAATTTTGAATTTTTCTTTCTGAATCGACTAAATAAAATAATAATAATAATAATGCGGTTAGCATACTGGATTCCCACGCGGAGATCCCGGTATTGAATCCAGCTGCTGACCCTTAGATTTTCTATACCTAGGAGCTCCTTACAGCTCACTGTCCGGTGATGGACAGTGTTGTCTGTAACGGAGAACTCTGTCCGGTGCACTGGCCAATAACCTTATGTACATGTTGACGCGCCTTAAATCATTAAAAAATAATAATAATAACTGAGTTTAACAAAAGTTTTTACGATTTTTACTATATTAAGAGGAATGAAGGAACTGTTTTCATAATCATAAGTGATATTGGCTCTGATCAAATTAATTATTTTATTATAAATTTTTTATTTGAAAATAATTTGTTACAAGTTTTTGTTTTCATAAGTTCAGCGCCTTAATCAAATGATCATCAGGCCATATTCTAATGAATTTATCATTTGTCAATCATCCAGCTGGGAGTGAGTGTATTGAACATCTTTTCAGAGTATTCTATTATTTTCTGGACTGTTGCCGAAGAAGTTTCATTAGAAGTTGGACACAAAAATCTGCTTTAATCAGGTACGTTGCTATTAATTAATTAATTTACTATTAATTTACTATTCTATTAATTTGCTTTGTGTTCCGTGACAAAATGGAAATAATAACAGTAATGTAGCGAAATTGTTATGTTATTCTAAAGCGCAGACGTCAAAACAAAGGCCATTGAGGAGTTGAGGAATCATCATCTATCTGATGTTTATGATCAGAGGATTCATTTGAAAATATATAGCTTTCTAGCAAGGTGGGTATTGTGTCCATTAAAATTTGTTCGCGTTGAATGGAAATAATAGCAGAGAATAAATCATTTTTCCTATCATTTCTGAACTATCTTCTGATAGTGGACCACAATCAAACATTTGAGAAAAAACTCGAAAACTTAGAAAAGGAAATGGGAATAGCATTGCTGTTCGTTCGAACAAATATTTCAGAAATTTATGAGAAACTGAAGCAATGTTTCATATTAAATTTATGTTTTTCTTTGTTACAAGTATTAGTTTGTTTTAAATGAAGCTTTTATTTGTTTTAAATGATAGTAATATAATAAAACTATGAGATTTATGTAACTATAACGAAGCAAATTGTAATCAGATTTACGTTAAGTAATGTTCCTTATCACTCCATTTCGTCATTCAAATTTTGGTATGTGTGTCCCGCAAGAAAAATATCAAGTGAATTGGTTTCCGTAAGTCTAAAAAGATTGAGAACCACTGCTTTAGACCGCAATTTCGGTTTGAAACTTTTCAGAAACATTTCTGAATCCAACAGAAATTGGATTTCTGGGAGGTAGCTGTGACATCATATTTCCTTTAACAGTGTCATTTTATCATTGTAAACTTGTATTATAATAATAAATACAAACTATATTTTCAATAAAAATTATAAATTTCAAGGAAGTTTCATTAAGCAAACTTTGGTATGAAAAAACTATGTAATTTTACTGTTTTTCTTCAATTTAAAAATTTTATTGAAAAATTCAATTTTTTTTATGCACCCCATTAATACTTTGAAATTATGCTACTTGAATGCAATCATACTTACACGCCCACCAGTACTCGTACTTGCATTTGTATAATTTATCTGTATAGACCATGGGGCATACTCGAAATGGACCAAATTTTCTTTTTCGATTAATCGCAATAGTGTGTACTTGATAATTATGAAAAATTACTAAAAATATTGCACAATATGCAATAATTATTAAAAATGCACTTAAAAGTTTCATGATGAAAATGTAGCCGGGACACAGTATTCTATAATACTATTCACCTTGACAATAAAACAATGAAAACGCAATCATTAAATTCTTAATAAAAATTTAATTACTTCTATAAACAATTGTACAAATAAAACATCTAGTAAGCGAAATAATTTAAAATAAAATCGTGTAGTGTAACGGCCGGTCATTTAGGTGGGTGCAATGCAACCGGGCCCCAAGTTCGATAGGGACCCAAACCGAGAATGAACTATAACTTAACATAAATTGGGAATATCATAACGTTAATAAATTCGTTTTTTTCTGTATCTATCCAAAATTAGGGTATTATACAAAAAAACAATTAAAATTAGAGGCGATCTTATATCGTTTGAATTGCAGATTTTACAAGAATAGCGGCCTGGAATGTACTCTATGTGACCTGAAAGAGAATGAGGACTTATACCATTTTCTGGCTGTTTGTCCAGCATTGGGTGAACTTCACCAGGTGTGGTATGGCTCCACGACTCTTTCTAGAGACAGTTTGGTAGAGTAGTTGAATTATAAAGACTGGGTGGCGCTAGTGAGTTACTGTATTACTGCCTATGGTCGCCGAACATAGTTTAAAATTATTTTTAATTACATTATTGAGACTGTGCGTCCTGTATTTAAAATATCGACGTGAAATGTGTCAGTTACCACTTGCTTGAAAAATATATGTAAAAAAAAAATAAATAAAAAAGTAAAAATAAAATATATATACAGGGTGTCCCAAGCTATATGGACAACGACTTTGTCTCGGAAACTAAGATACAAAAAACTAAAAAATACGTGTCCACTTAGTTTTTTGTTAGAAATTCAAATTTAATTTGTAAATTTTTCTCGTTGCTTCCAGAAGCAAGATACAGGCACCAACTTCATTTTTTCGAATGGGGAGGTGTGGTTTTTACTTAAGAAATAGATTCCTTGATTTTTTTTTAAAGAAAAATTTACTTGAACGGCTTTTTTCTGTAAGCGATATTTTACAAGTTATGAATGAAAAAATGATTCTTATAAGAAATTTCAAAATGATATTATAACGGTTTTTTGATTGAATAAAAAGAAAAGTACTATTTTATTTCATTATTATTATTATTATTTTTAAAGTGATTTAAGGCGCATCAACAGCTGAGGTTATTAGCGCCCGGAGCTTTTTCCAGTGCACTAACGACCTCCGGACAGCGTTCTCTCTTTACAGACAACACTGTCCATCACCGGACAGTGAGCTGTAAGAAGCTCCTAAGAAGAGAAAATCTAAGGGTTAGCAGCTGGATTAGAACACGGAACCACCGCGTGGGAGTCCAGTACGCTAACCGCACAGCTAATCCCCTCCCTTACTATTTTATTATAAATTTTACTACTCATTAATATTACAGATCATGCTCGAAATGTCCTCCACCATTACAGATGCATAGACATGATCTTTCCAGCCAATGGGGAAAATTAGTAAAAAAAAATGTAAATAGTATTTTTCCTAGAAATAATTACCAAAAATGATTGGCTAATCTCATTGGCGAACGGGATGTGTGAAGTAGGCGGACTGTAGCTGATGACGTATTGGCACCGTAAGCCACACCCTCACCAATAAAAGCAGTTATCCAGTACATAACATGGTGCTCTTTCACTTTCATTCAATGATATAGATTTTACTTTCTTTTACTTCAGGAAAATATTTCGTTAACTTTTTTGATTCTGCATTACACTAGAAGTATGAAACTGGAAATAAAATGTTCCA
Organism: Rhodnius prolixus; assembly: GCF_049639745.1. NCBI lineage: Eukaryota > Metazoa > Arthropoda > Insecta > Hemiptera > Reduviidae > Rhodnius > Rhodnius prolixus. The sequence continues at coordinate 586,599 of NW_027411618.1, forward strand.
AATATGTTTATTTTGGACATTTTTAAGATATCAATTTTTATTAGATTATTCGATAATTTATCAAATACCAATGAGGGAAAAATTAGTAAAAAAAATTTAAACAGTATTTTTCCTAGAAATAATTACCAAAAACGATTGGCTAATCTCATTGGCGAACGGGATGTGTGAAGTAGGCGGACTGTAGCTGATGACGTAGTGACACCGTAAGCCACTCCCTCACCAATAAATGCACACTTATCCAGTACATAAAATGGAGCTTTTTTCTTTCTTTTCTTATTTCTGCTTTTTTAAAAGCTTTTCTAATTCTAGGTGTATCAGAATCAAGCCGGAATTGCATCTGTAGATGAACTAAAGTAGAGAATAATAGATGCCTGTAACTCGGTTAAAGCCGAATCTATTTCTTTGGCACTAATTAAAAATTAAAATATGCCGTTAATAAATTTCCTGAAGTACAAAAGTAAATATTTTGGTTAGATGTTTGTGAAACATGACTCCACGGACGGTCCATGTTGTACTATTATACATAGTAAATATTGTATTATTACATTATATTTACAACGTAAAAGTATTTTTATGTAGTAATTTTTTTTTTATATGAATGTAAATCTTCTTTTGGTTTTTGTAAATAAAGACTTTTTCTTCTTCTTCTACAAATCTACAAAAGTAATTAAATGTCCTCTTCTAGTGGAGAAGCTAATGAGGATTTGCTTTTGTAGTCGAAAGTTAGGGGGGTTCACACATTAATTTTTTTTTTTTTAAATTAAAGGCGCGTCAACATCTGAGTTTATAGGCGGCTGTACAGTGTTCTTTCGTTACAAGCAACACTATCCATCACCGTACAATTAGCTATAAGAGGAAAATCTACGTGCCGGTAGCTGGATTCAAACCTGGGAACTCCACGTGGGAATCTATAATTTGCAAAATATAGCATTAAACTTTAGTGCTAAAAATAAGAACACCATTCGCTTGGTAGTTTCTGTTTTAAAAAAATCTATGATAATGCGCCTATTGCAGTGTTACCAGATTCCTGTAATATCTAGTATAGGTATTAGTCAAATTTGCCACTCCCTTTTGTATTTATAAAATATTATAAAATGTTGAAATAATCCTTGCGGAAAAAAAACATTGATATTTTATTATTGTTTATTTTTTAAGTAATAATTAATAATAATAATAAAGCTCATTTTTATTAAGTATTTAATGGATGCATTTTACAAAATACACAACATATATTTTTTATTCAATTTAACAAGAAGTATCTTTATTTATTCAAAAAAATTATCGTATACAGTGTTCGTATATTTAAGTTAATACATTTTGTTTTCTTCTTTTAAATAAATAAATATATTTATTTATTCTTAAATGTATTTTATTTTCATTAAAAGAGTTTGGGACAGGGATTTAGAAAATTTAGTTTTTATAAAGGAGATTTGTTTTAAAGCAAGGAGATCTTTGGAAGAGTGCAATAGATATTTTTTTTTTTATTTTACAATATAGTTTATGTTTAGCCTAATTTTGAAAACATGTATTTGTATTTTAAAGGAAAAAATTACACGCATTTTGTGTCCTACTTGCAGGGTGTAGATGGTTGGCGTGGATGTATTCATTCAGTAGTAGGTTAACACTACATTTGAAGAAAACGAACCTCAGCTATCAATCGGTAAAATCTTCTCCGTTTTCAAGATATTACACATTTTATAATTTTTAATTGTAATAATAAGATGCCTAAATTCCTAAAATATACTTAAACTAATGTGCTCCATGTTCTAATGCTTTATATTCTATGAGTTCCCAATTTAGATTATATCGACCATTAGAGGGGAATAGAAAACCCTTCGTGGCAATGTTAAATCACAAGATTTTAGGGGGGTTCATTTGGGCAATAAATCCTAGTAGAACAAAAACGCCCGTCTAACTTTTTTACGAAATGAAAATTCACGTTAAGATCTATTAAAAATTAAGTATCATGCTACTTTCGATTTACCCTATACATGCCATTTATATGTGTTAATGTTTTTTTTTTTTTCTTATTTTGCCCAAGAGTTGATTTTATTTCTCTAGTATTATTTAACTCTAATGTTTTACCATTTCAGTCTGCAGCAAACTGAAGATTGTCTTTTCACTTTGGTTAGTTAAGCCATATCATTCGAAAATAAAGAAGATATAATATTAAATTTATTTGGAAGCAATGGCCGTCAGTGAGTAATTTCCCCCGTGTTTACAATCTAGATATTACTAAAATTAACAATGTTTTGAGAAGAAAATAATGAAAAGTACAAAAGATTTATTACAAATGGAAGTTCGCTAGCTATCCAGAGGTACTAAATTTTGGGACATATAGTTGAATCGAATAATTTATTTAAAAAAAATACAAGTTCTTGAATATAAGAAAAATGTAATAGTTAACCCTTGCAATAGAAGTTATGTTTTTATCTCAAACAGTTATGTTCTTTTTTAATGAAAGAAAGAAACCATATATTTCAATTATAAAATGTGCAATTTCTGAATAAAAAGTGTAAACTCGAACCATTCGTTAATGAGGAATAGAAGAGTGCTTGAATATGGTTAGTTCAACTTGCTATACCCTGCATGCAGTATTGAAAACAGAGATGGACTGCATCAGTCAGTATCATGAAACTAATTTAGTGTACGAGTACTTCAAGGGTTCCACTCCTCGGTGATAATAACAAAAGAAATAGTACTAAGAAAGAAGAATGATTAGGGTTGAATAGTGTTCAGTATTTCTACAAATCCACAGAAGACGCTTAAATAGCGGTTGAAATAGATTTCAGTTTTTAACAAATCAAGTCTTAGCAAGGGGCCTTATCAGTTTAGGTTTGTTCAGCAAATTATGAGAATTGTGATGATATACAGATATTGATGAGTAATACGATATGAAATGTAGCGACAATTAATAATGTCTGGAAATAAATTAAGTGCCATACTAAACTACATTTTATTCTATACACAGCTGAACTTAATTGCTTTGATTTAACCTTCTTGCAGTAGGCAAATGAATGCCGCTTACTGTGCAAATCTCTTTCTGTTACTACATGGTTTGTTTCTTCGAATGCTCTGATTGGTCAGAATCCATTTTAAACTTACAGTCACAAATCTGTCAGAGGTTATGATGGAACAAACTTATAAAAGAATGAAATATTGTGATTTACATAGTAAAGCCAATGTGAAGTCTTGGCTGGATATATCTAAGTGAAAAATAATCTAGAAGGATACAATATACAGTAATGATAAAGACAGTTTTTCTTCTAATTCTTTTTAGTATCTTTACTACAAGGGGGCAGAGAAGCGACTATCCCTTCTCTAATTGACAGCTACTTGAGTTTTATTATTTTTTTTCAAAACTAAGACTAGTAAAATTGCTTCTTATCAATCAAGATGTTGCCAATCACCTCTTATCAAAAGACATCACACTAAGTTTGTCAATATCATTTTATTAATCCAAATGTCAACAAAATAAATCCCCAAAAGAGGTAGCTAATTAACTGTTTTTAACAAAACACCTTCCAATAAAATTTACCTTAAAGAATTTCCTTTGGAGGGGAATATAATTTAATGGTATAGAACAAGCAATGATCTAACCAATGTGAATTGCCCACTGTTTATGAGAGAACAGTTAACATATAAAAAGAACCAGAAGAGGAAAACAGTCCCAAATTATTATTCCACCAAATTATAATTAACTGCGATATTTCCATCGAAGATACATTAATTTTACTATATAGATCTTAGTCTAAGATCTAAGCTCGGTTTATTTGTATATGTTACTGGCAGAATTTGAAATCCTGGCGTTTTATATAATACCTAGTTACTTTATAGAATGTCTTGCCGATTTTGGCTGTTTATGCAATATACCTTTCAAAAATTAGCTACATCGTATAAGAAAGGTGCTAATGCGAAAAAGTAAGTTTATAAAAAAAAAAAAATTGATCGTACATGATCGTACGTTAAACCATATTACTTTTTCAAATTACAATATTAATTAAAGTAATAGAAAAAGAAAACTTAAATGAACTTTAAAATATAAATCTCGTTAAAAATATAACTAAATTTAACAAGGTAACTTTTAGTAGAGTACTTAATACTTTAACCAAGTTGTCATTTTATACAATTCAACTAACTAATAAAATAATCTAAATAATTTTTTTTTTTAATAATTAATTAAATTAGCTGCTCTTAAACTTACATTTTTCGGGATTACAGAAAATTGTCCAAAAGTTTCACACAATTCTTCCTGGCACTTTATAAGAAACCCAGGTTTTATAAGTAAAGCCTAAATAATAACCCACGATATTTAATTTTAAAGAATATTCATAGTAAATAGTATTTTGGGCAATTTGTTCGATTTTATAAAATAACCAGGCATTAGATAAAATGCCAAACTTGCATATTCTGCCGGTAACACACATTTATACATAAATTTATTATATATATATATAATAGAATAGAGTTTAGTAAATTATCTTAAAATTAGTAAATTAATTATTGCTACTTTCTGTACCATCTAATCCATCAAATATCTAAACATATTTTTCAAGCGTAACAACATTGGCCCAATTAGCTAAGTCAAATGCATAGCAACCTATTGAAACCTGATGTAAATATAAACGAGATTATCTATAAGCATTCCTTAGTGAATCTTCGTTAACGTTAAGTTAAAGTAAGTTGAAATACTTAACAGATACTTAGCAGACAACAGGTTGTTTCTTTGTGCTCCAAAACAAATCAGGGAAATCTCCTTTTTTCAATGGAGACGAAAATAGAAATCTGTAAGTCCCTAAACCGTCTACTCCTAACATATGGCTTCTTAATCTGGATCGCACCTGAGAAAGATGAAAGAAACCTGTTGGGTTCAGAATCCAATGGGGTTTCACATGAATAAGAATCTTTTATGAGTTATTTAATAAAAGAAATATGGCTCAGTTTACCAAATTAGCCAGACTTTGATAGACAAAAAGCTTTGTTGGACTCGAAGAGTTGGGAGGCCTAAGTTGCGGCGGAAGATGGTAATACCAAGACTGTGCAAAACATTAATTATACAATAGGAGAACAACCAAAAATTAATCTTAAAAACGAAAGCCTTTCTTTTATTTTAGAGAAAATTAGGGAATTTTATCTTCTATAGAAAAGAAAGAAAACATTGTCAAAGTTGGGTGTTTTTCAACACAACGCGTCTTCTTCTGGTTTCTGACAATCAGTCCTTATATAACTGTCCTACAAAGACAGTTTGAATTAAATAAAATAATTAAATAATTGAGAATTTTCTGAATTATGAGAAAATTAGTTGACCTGAGCAGCAGCTCAGTACACGGGATCAGCATTGAGCAATGAGTTGAGTTCAACTATGGCTGATGATGATTAGATCCATGCAAGCTGGCTCATAACAATGCTACTGTTATCTGAGCCGAGGTTACGATTAGCCCAATAAGTTTTTTTTTTTGTTAGGGTCTTGTCAGGTTGAGAGATGCAGGGTAACAAAGGTGAGAATTAGTGCTTTTAAACCCTACTCGTTTTGAAGATGCCTAGACTTGAGTATAAAATGTTAATTTTCACTTAAGACGCATTCCTTTAAGTGAAATTCTATACAACTTTACTGTCTTAGAGTTAGGAGCATTTACAGACATAGAAGTACATATAGCCAACTCAGTGCAGTGCATGATTTATGAATGCATTCCATAGCTATGAATCCATCCATAGTTTACAGAATGACAACTAGATGAACAGGTAATAAACTGAATGCCATAATTAAGGGATATTTTACCATGAATCTTTGATTAAGAAATACTGAACACCAATTAAAATGCATTCTTCCCGAAAACAACATAAAATCATTCTAGGCTGAATTTAAATTACAGTTATTCATAGACGTTACAATTTCGGCAAATAAATTTTTAAAGCGTCATTTTTTTAAAAAAAATTGACGCTCCAAAAAAACAAAAATTCAACTCGTAATAGCAAATACTACATCTGAGCATTAATTAGAAACATTTTTTTTTAATCCCGTATACAAATTTGGGTTCACATTTTTAGGATTCAATTTGAAGGGATCTCTAGGAAAGGACATTAGACCAAGTGGCTTCGAATCCCTTAGGAAGACTTCCTTAAAGAGGCGTTACAGCTAAAAAAAGAAAAACAGATTTACTGCAAAAAAAAATCTCAGTAAAAACAATGGGTTTTTTGAGTCATTAAAAAAAGTTAGTTTTGATTCAAGGCTGTGATTTTGCGAATGTAAATTCTATGTGAACATTTGCATTCTGCAACAGGTTGGTCAACACATGGTTTAATAAAGTAACCCATTGAAGCATGCTTAAATTAGTGCAGTGCTTATAGCACATGAGGTCAGGAGGCTGCTTCCTAGGAATTATCCCAACACAGTCAGTCAACATGTGAAGCATGTAGAATATTTGTTGCAAGTTAGTCTACAAATCATTCTTGTTCAAGGTTACTGTTGCAATTGTTTTGACTTCGACCATAGTTTGTACTTTATTATTATTATTTATTTTTTATTTTTTTTGTGGGAAATGAGGTTCGCCCCTTAAAATATGAAGTCCACCGGTCTTATTTTTCAGGTTTGACCCAAACCACATCTTGTGCTCCTTGATTCACGTGTTGATGTTTTCACGGTTTTTTGGTTTGGCTGGGATTTTAAGGTTTTTTTTTAAATTTTTCTAATTTAATTTTAAAATTAATTTTACATAGCAAATTGCTAATAACATATCCTAAGTTGATGATGCCTCGGTGACGTGCGAAGCTCGAGATGTCTTCTTTGTTGATGTTCTCCTGGAGATTTCTCCAGATGGCCAGTGTGTTATGGAATTTCCAAGGATCTTAAGAGCTTGCTAGAAAGTGTGAATACATGAAGAAATCTTGAGTCCAGATGTGTGAATATTTTTCTTGTATAAGTATTCTTGGTTCAAACTAAGAGTCGATCCGAGCGCTGGTCCTGGCGGTGCTCTGCAACATTTAAACATATAAATTGTTAAAGAGGTTTGTATGTAACAAAGGAAAAAGATCCTTACTTTTTTTTTTTAATCAACTGATTTATCATAATTCAAAAATTTATTCTTTACTTTGGCTTATGATTAACTTATTTATTTATGGCGCGTCAACACTGTCCATCACCAGACTGAGAATTATAAGAAGCTCCTTGGAAGAAAAGATCTAAGTGCCACCAGCTGGATTTGAACCCGTGATCTCCGCGTTGGAATCCAGTATTCGCTAACCACTCAGCTAATCCCTTCCCATTAATTTCTTATAGTTATTTATTTCATTTATTCATTATTTTTGCATTTATCATACTTATATGAATATAATTTTTTCCTTCTATTCATTTATTTATTTATTTTAAGTTTTCATATTATTTCTTTTTTCTTTATCGGCGAAAAATATTATTTTATTTAATTGTAAATTATATAATTAGGTTTTGTTGAAACTTTATACATGACTAAAAAATATGTTTAATTTTAAGAAGACTAACAAAGACTAGTTGGAAAGAGATTTAGTTGCCCTCATACTGAAGCCAGGACTGATGCCACTAAAGTAATCAGTCAGACCTACTTTCTGGAGTAATGCTAGGCTGCTTCCAAGCTTCTTGGCAAATTGCCTGCCAACTGTAGTAAAAATAGACCAGGGTTTCTAAACCCTGACTTGATGGTCTAAGCAGAGCTGGTGTATTGCAATCGGCTGCGTCTGCAGTCACAGCAGGCATTTTTAGATCTAGGTCATCATCTGCTTCTTGATATGCTTCCTCCAAATGAGTCTACAAGTCTTCTTGAGGGAAATGCCAGGATGTAACCTAGGTTTCAGGAAGCAAATCTAGTAAATAGCTCAGGTTTTCTAGTCTAGCTGTGTATGATGAGTCAGACTGTATTTCAGTAGTACAGCAGACCGGTCTAGCATGTCAGCTGTCTCAGATATCCCCCACTTGAGACTACAAAGCTCCGTGGGCAAACAATACCAGTCCAAAAAAAAAATCACTTAATAGTTTTCAGGAATTTCTCCAATAGATATCTGTAAAATAAAAATTTCACTTACTTGACTACAGGTGATGACCATAATATTGCGGTGGATAATGGTACTCGGAGTGGAATGCCGGGTCGCCAGGTCGATGCATCATCTGCTGTCCGTCCATCATGTAGCCCATGCCGGCCGCTTCCGGCGAATACGCTCCACTGGGACCTGCGTGCGGAGAGTAAACTATGTTATACGTCAGATATACTGTTCTTAAGACACAGTTGTAAAAAGCAACAAGCTATAAAATATATATGAAACTGTAAGGTTGCATTAGCTAAGATTTGACTACAATCCGGTGGTATCTGTTAGTCACAATTTTTGGACAGTACTGACGATCAAATGTTTAGCTTCCAATTTTGGGCTCCAAAGCTTAGCCTAACTATAATATTACGCAAAAAATAAAGATGATTTTATTTTTTAATAACTACCTGTATATCAGCTTTTAATAGTAGCTTTGATACAAGAATATTTTGAAATACATACTCTTAAGAATAACTGAAGCCTGATCTTTTAAAGCTGCCCTCCACACCAATTTTGATTAACACTATTTATTTCAGTCAATGAGGAATATTTTAAGAGAGTTGACAACTTATACCTCAATAAGAAACTGAAATTTCGCTTATATTTCGCTTTTTGATAATTCCATCATGAAGCAAATTATAAGTTGATGATTTCTCAAACAAGGATTAAAGATTGGAATTTCATTTATATGAAAATTTTCAACGACAATGATGTGAAAAAAAATTTTTCTTTCTTCCCTGGCCAGTTTCGCTGGGCCCATCCCTGACTTTGTGCACTTAAGTGACGCATTTATTGCCGTATTTTCTGAATTACAGTAATTACACCAGTTACTTCCAAGAAACTAGATTTATGAGGCAAGTGTAATGTGTTAACTTACCCAGAACTCTTCTATTTGAGCCGTTTTAGTTGGATTCGTTAACCAAAAAAGAAGAAAAAATTATTGCCAATTTCGCTCACAAAAACATTTTCTTTTTTGGCAACCTTTCGGCCTAGAAACTAGGCCAATTGGGTAACTAAATGGTACTGAAATGAGTACCTAAACAGTCAGCACAGAAGACACACTAACCTATATCAACAATGTAAACTAATAACATAAGTTTTTAAGCCCTAAAGATAACCTAGTCCCAAGGTTGAAAGCTGGGCTAAAAACATTTTTTTTATTTGCTGAAACTGGTAGAAATCTTTCTTCTCTTTCGGAAATAATTAATTAATTTAATATTATTATTTGAATGAATAATAATCTAGTTTGATTCTTTTTTGAAGAATATTTAAAATGTTCTTTTATACATCGTATCTACGGGATATCCACCCAACCATCGATTTCCACGCTAGATATAGTACGATATATGTTCCTCAGAACATCGTGCAAATAAAATCCCGTGTAAAACAAGACTGGGATTTCATGTAAAATATAATTTAAAAAAAATCAATTTGTGAACCGTGTGAATTAATCTAAGAAATATAAAGAAATTTCGAGATATATTTAATAAAATCATGTAAAATTTGTACGGTTACATTGGAAAATGAAATTTGTTCATGTTAATGTTCAACAATGCATCATTACTTTAGACTTTTAAGAAAATGTTAATATTTTCACATCTTTCTACTAAAATTCTTTAATTTTTATTTTTTAGTTACAACCAAAAGAAATGGCATCAAAGTTTCACATTGGAATGGCTTCACTTGTTGTGGACCTGGTTTCATTTTTCGCTTTATCATGGTTTGATTTTTGTACGAAAAAGATTATCAACATTTGCTTATTTTGGCAAGTAATCTTGTTGATTTCTTCATATTGAGACAGAACATTTATTATTTTTCTTTGAAATTTAGTTCTCTAAAGAACGGAAAGTTGTTCGCACACGGGCACAAAGACTATAATAATAGTTATTTGTAAAGAAAAATAAATAAAACCAATATTAATTTGCAATAATGATTATTTGACAATTAATAGTAGCGTTATACGGAGCTTAGGTCTAGGGACTGTTTTCCGCCTGTTCAGTTCAAACGGCGGCCCAGTAAAGGTTTTTAAGCAGTTAAGGTTTGTTTGGTGTGAAGTGTTTCACAGGACTATGCTGGTTAGTTCGTGAGATCGATGGCACAACTGGCTTTCATGCTTCCCAGGAGAGTTTGTGTTTATGTGTGTGGGTAAGGCAGTAGGATCCCATCCATCAGGATCCCCTTGGTTTGGCGCGATATATCACCGGACTTGCCCTCCTCCGCTACCTAAACAACCAATATACCATCAAAGACAAGAAAAACCCCTTACTACAGTTCTACCGTTCCTGGCAGCGCCCTTTCCCTTAAATATACAACTTGTAAGCGCGCAAATTTCAATTTTAAATCTCGCCTACACATACATCTAACCAGTGACATGCCCTGAGAAGGAAATTTAGGGTTTGAATGCCAAAATATATGATAAATAAAAGTTACCCATTAATGTGCTATAAAAATGGGACTGTGTTGTTGATGTGGCCAAAAATCTCATAAATGGATCCCAAAGCTTGGCTGCTAAACTAAAGAACTAATCGGTTCCAAAACAGTTCGTGTGTTTCAGTAGCGGGAGATAAGAATAGGAAGGTGGCATTAGGGCGATTTGCTAAAATTTTCTAGGCGGAGATGCTGCGAGACACTGTGGCAGGAGAATCCTGAATGATGTAACAGAGATATGAATCTTCTAGTTAGGTTGTTGATGAAAATGTGGTAAACCAGCTGGAATTCTGAGAAGCTGGTAAGGAGAAAACGCCTGTAACATTTTACCCAGCGAAGAATAATTAGACTCTTCTGGACATCTGGACATTTAAAGATTGAGAGTAACAAAAGGGAGAGATGAATTTACAAGAGTGGGTACTAGCATAAAAGTCTTTGCCCTGGCACTCTCAAAACTAACGGAATTAACAGGCAATGGAGGCTGAGAAAATTGGAAATATCCTGGACGGAGATAAGTTTTTGCCAACAGGCTATGAGTTTAATCACAATCTGGACACTAGAAGGTACTCCAGTGGATCTCGTAATGGAGATTTAAGAGTTCTAGGTGAAGGAGATGACTGGTCTCGCCTCTGTGGCTGATTATACTGAATACCATAGTAAACAGTGTGAGGATGGAGTGCGATACGCTGTGTATCATTACTTGACACATGGTCCTTGCTTCCTGAAGGCCAGGTATAAGATATTTGGGGCACTGGCCTGATTTTTAAAGGAGGATCTTGGTCAGTGAAAGGTTAAAAGGATATTGCATTGAGACTTACAGATTAATCAGGGGACTTGGAGTGATATCTTCCGGATTATTCTTTTTTTTATGGGGTTGGGACCAGGGTAACGAGAGAACACTGTCCGGAGGCCAGCAGTGCATTGAAAAAATCTTCGGTCGCCAACAACTTTAGATGTTAACACATCATAAATTAAAAGAAACCAATAAAATAAATAAATAAAATTATCAAATTAAAATACCTTACATTTTTAGTGCTTTGGTTATGCTGGCCACAAAAACCAGTTTCTAAAACCACTTTATCGTTAACAGTGAAACCTCAAAATTCAATTGGTGTCTCAATTTCAGAATAATTGACCCGATCTTAATACCTTTGACTTTGAATAAACTAAAAAAAACTAGCACAGCCTAATTGCTTCGAAAACGTTCAACACTTTCTTTTTTTTATTTTCCAAACATAGAGTCGTTGTGGTAGTGTGAATTCACTATTATTTTGGGTTTAGAGGGGAAGGGAAACTTTAACTTGGGTTACATTGTAAAGGTTTGGTCAATTGTCCAAATAACATTCGGTTCAAATGTTACCTTAGGGATACTTTAATACTCACTTTTACAACTCTGTTGGTCTGCAAGAATTAGTCCCCTACCGTCAATTGAATTAGTACACTAGGGTGCAAACACAACGTTTACTCCGAAGTAAATGTACTTTGAAAATTGGTAGGCTTTCCTACAGAATGGTTTTCCTAGCCAAGGTTATGTAAACAGTCTTACTGCACATTTAACTGGCCAAACTACCTTAGCCCTACACTCACATGGCTACAAATTAAGACTTGCCCTTCGTAAAATCCACTTGGAATTACAGCTGATGGTTGTAAAACAACCTTTTTTCCTTGTGTAAATGGCTAGACGGTAGGTAATAGATTAGGGGCACGAATTAAGACATTCAAGTAAGAAATTTTGGGGTGTTAGAGAGCTTCTCAAACCTATTAAAAAGAAAGTATCTGGTATGTACACCAATTTCCATTATTTTTTTCAACCAATTCTGAATTTTACTATATTTTGCAAATTTACCCACCGTATTGACCCACTTTTCTTCACATTGGAAATTTATCGATGCTTTTTATTCCAATCGATATTATGTAGGTAGCGGCAGTGTTCTAAAGTAGCAGCCAACCAATTTGCTTCAAATTTGGTACTTTGCTTATTGTATATTTAATTACTACTAACATACTGGAAATAAGATTGTACACTGCACTAAATTGGCACATTAGAAGAACAATCACTAATATCTAAATGAAATGGCCTTAATCGCCTACAAAAATGTAGGTAAAAAAATAATAAAAATAAAATAGAGCTATATATGGGGATTGTAAATTTAAATGAAATTATTCGAGCCGATTTTTTTTTAGAAATTTGGTACATCTGATTGGCTGATTTTTTTGCCACATAAAGTAAATATTAATAGGTTTCTATGGTAGCACTTAAATTTAAAAACTGCATTATCTTTTTAGCTTTTGATTAAAAAGAATGAAATACTTCCGAAAATAATAGGCACCAATTTATAAAATCAGCTTCGTTTTCTATTGATACTCAATGGACCACAAAAACCAAAAAAAGACTTCATCATGATAAAAGTTAAAAGAGCTTTATCAGAGATAAGAAAAAGGGTAAGTACAGATTAAAGTAATTTATTTCGCATTGTTAGAAAGCAAAATGTGGAAAGTGTAACTTTGTGAAACTAAGCACATAGATGACAATCAAGTTAGCTTGATTGAAACCCACAAACTATTTTGTGCAGTTTAGGGGTCAAGCAAGCCCACTTAATTGAATCAAACGCTGATTTTAGAGTTCCATTGCAGTTTTATTTGAGCTTCTATTAATGAGAGCCTCAATTAGCTATTAAATTTTGTAGCCTTAATTTAATCTACAAATAAATGTTCTACAATTTTGCTTTCATTTTAGATTAAAAGTCAACCAGTTGCATTTTGATGCAGCAGTTTTTTTAAATTCGCAGTTTTATTGATATTTTTGTTGTAGTATGTGAAACCAAGTCAATTCTGGTATCCCCAGACAAAAAATTTATCCTAAACCACTGGTAATAACACATACATTTTAATTTTATTTATTTATTGCAAAACTTCATTAAAATTAAACCTAAAATATATTTTGCGATAGTTACCTGCTCTATTCGATTGATCTATCATAGGTTGGACGATTCTGCGCCTCGCGTTTATAAACCTGAAACACACAAAAATGCCCAAAACTTTAAAATTATTTACGTCATACCACCAAATAAGCAATTTTAATAAGCATTAAACTTTTTTTAAAAAAAATTTCCTCACTTCTATTATAGAAGAATTGATCTCAAATTTTAGTAAACTAGATGTTATCAAAAAATACACATTTTTAAATCTCTTTGGTACAAACAAATCTCTGGTGCAATCTCTCTCACAAAACTCCTCAAGTTTTACACTATTTTTTTCAAATTCTAGAGTCTAGAACAATATATATTTTGCAAAGACTAGAAATAAAGATTGAGAATTGTTAAAAAATATTATGGGTCAAAAAATTGCTTCTTATGGTCTAATATTTACAATTGATATAGTCTGATTTAATTTATTCGATTAATCGAAAAGAAAAATTAATGTGAACAGATTTAAATGGGGTTTTTAAAGAATGAAGAAATTATAATCTTAATTTAAAGTGCCACTTCAGTTTTTGTTAAAGGGAGGAGTCATCAAAGAGGTCGATATCGACCCCTGGGGATCGATATAATATAATTAGAGGTCGATCCGGTCTATTGAATGCTATTCAATCACAAATTTATTTACAGTATTAATACTTCAAATACTTTTTTAAATTTACGACAATTAGATATAACCGAAAAAGTATTGGAACTATAAAAAAATCATCTCCAAAAATTAAATAATGATTTTAAATTACGCTTTTGGAGATACTGAAAATATGTATATCCCAAAATGGATTATAGCGCAATTTTCTGCTCAAGTTGAAAATATCGACAGTCATTTGCAAGATTTAGCCATTGAATAATTAAATAATAATTTAAATTTTGGACAAACATAAATATTACGCAAAATATAATCCAAAACATTGTAATGCGGCATTTCACTTTTTTAATTGAATTTTCAAGCTCGTATATGGTTGAATTTGGCTTCGGTCATGTTAATTCTATTTTAACAAAGCAGAGAAATATAGTGAATGGGTAGCTTCGAGACGATTGAAGGAAGAAAGTAACAAATTTCGAACCTGTCATGTTAGAAATAGGAAATAAGGAAAATATAGTAAAACTAAGCAAGATTGTACTATTTTTGTCGTTTAAGAGAATCAGTGAATCCAAAACTAGCTGTATACAATGTACGAGGTGTGTTCAAAAAGTAACGGGAATTTTTAAATTTCGCGGGTTTGGAGAGTCTGATTGTAAATTTTTTTTTTTTATTATGTTGGTACACATGCCCCTGAAGTACGATAAAATTTTCAGTAATATTCATTGTTTACTTCTTAAGTGGCAGCCGTTAAGGTTAGACGTGTTTTTCGAGCTTGGCGATTTTTGTTTGTTAAAAAAAATGGATCAAAGAATTTGTATTAAATTTTGCGTAAAAAATGAAATAAAGTGTGTGAAATGTTAATAAAGGCATATGGTGAGTCTGCTATGAGTAAAACAAGGATTTACGAGTGGTATAAGCGTTTCCAAGATGGCCGCGAAAACGTTGAAGATGACGAACGACCTGGACGTCCAAGCACATCAACAACCGATGAAAACGTGAAAAAAGTGAAAGAAATGGTTATGAACGATCGCCGAATCACAATCAGAGAAGTCGCTGATGATGTTGCCATATCAATTGGCTCATGCCATGAAATTTTTTCGGATGTTTTGGGTATGAAACGTGTGGCAAAATTTGTTCCAAAATTGTTGAATTTCGAACAAAAACAGCGGAGAATGGAAGTTGCTCAAGAGTCACTCAATGAAGTCGACAACGATGCGGATCTACTGAAACAGGTGACGAAACATGGGTTTACGGATATGATGTCGAAACTAAGGCTCAATCGTCCCAGTGGAGGCATTCTGGATCGCCAAGACCGAAAAAGGCTCGACAAGTGCGGTCGAATGTGAAGGTTATGCTCACTGTGTTCTTCGATTTTAATGGCATAGTGCATCATGAATTCTTGCCACAAGGTCAAACAATCAATAAGGAGTACTACCTACAAGTTCAACGCCGTTTGCGTGAAGCAATCCGAAAAAAACGCCCGGATTTGTGGCAAAACAATTCATGGATTTTGTACCACGATAATGCACCTGCTCACACTTCATTGCTTGTTCGTGAATTTTTGGCCAAAAACAAAACTTTAACGATGCCCCAGCCTCCATATTCGCCAGACATGGCT
Source organism: Rhodnius prolixus (assembly GCF_049639745.1). NCBI lineage: Eukaryota > Metazoa > Arthropoda > Insecta > Hemiptera > Reduviidae > Rhodnius > Rhodnius prolixus. The sequence continues at coordinate 602,257 of NW_027411618.1, forward strand.
CCATGTGACTTTTTTCTATTTCCAAACATAAAGAGAACATTAAAAGGCCGTCGTTTTACAAGCATAGATGACATTAAAAGCGAATCGCTGAAAGAGCTGAAAGCTATCACAAAGATCGAGTTTCAGAAGTGTTTCGAGGATTTGAAAAAGCGCTGGCACAAATGTATTGTATGCGAAGGGGACTACTTTGAAGGCGACAATATTAATGAATAAATAAATATTTTTTTCAAAAAACGAAAATTCCCGTTACTTTTTGAACACACCTCGTACATATATGTATTCGGAATAAAATTAGAGAATCACAGGTTTTTACTTTTTCTTTTTTAACATTTTTTTTTTTTTATAGATGGCGTTGATCAGAGGATGAGCACATTTTTAGGGGTTGATGAATAAGAACTTTCGGCGCCCTCTGGTTGATGGTTTATATCTAAGTAATACGAATTATTGATGAGTATAAGTCTAATGGAACTAAATTTCGAATTACAAGCATGTTAGTCATTCAGAAGTGCGAATGATCTAGTTTTCACTTCTTTCCGTTAACCTTTTTAGCACAATTTTAAGAAAATGCTATTACAAATAACACTGTTGTAAGTGAACGTTTTTGAGCGCTGGTGCAAGATTTGTTTTTAAGAAATAAAATAATTATAATAAATTATTTGCTTATATCGTAAATACAAATGTTTCTTCTTTGCCACTGCCTGTTTGCTTCTCTAAAAAAGTTTGAAGGTGCCACCCTCTAGCTTGGAAGCTGGCACCTTCTTTGCACGCCTTTGGAAGAGCCAGAGGAATGGTCCCAAGTGATGGAGTACAGCAGCTTGACAAAGACACCCTCAGTTTTTGGGGTATGTATTAAGCGCACAGTGACTGGCCACCTTCTCTGAACCCCCCGCTAGTCGCCCCAAAACGTACCCCGTTTTTTTTTCCCCCCATCAGACGTCATTTTTTACCCCCTTATCTAATGGTTTCCTGCCAGTTTCATTACCAAGACGGGCCCCAAGACCATTACCTCCGTATTCGGCGCAATCAATCATCGACTAGATTCTCAGTTCTTCGCTTCCCCACTATCAATTCATACTCTACCTTCAGTCTAGAATGTACGTACTTGCACTCCTACTCAGCGTGTAACAAGCAGATATACCCCTCTATAATCTCAATTCTGCAAGGTCGCTCTCGTCACTTTTACAGCTATAGTCTTTCTTAAGTTTCGAAATTCGATCACAGCTTTTAGTACCCATTAAATAAACCAAATACAGTACTAGCCATTTTTTTTCCGGAGGCGAATAACCAACATACTTTAAACTTTTTTTTATTAACCAATAAATAAAATCCAAGGCCTAGAGTCCGGGAATCGAACGCACGACCACAATACTTATTAGCTTTACAGTTCTGCCTCTAACCGCTCGGCTACCGTGGCGCCTTTAAATTAAACATTTGGTTGAATTCCAAAGCTCGCCTGCGAAAAAGTAAGCATTATTTTATTTCTGCAATCGTGTTCATTATTTTCGGTTAGTGAAGTTATATGTTATTTATTTTATTAAATAGATCTATTAAATACCTCTCCTACTATTCTAGCCATTGATACGAAAGCCTTCTTCGTGTCTATTTTTTCAGGCGAGCTTTACGTCCAAATACCAATTAGGTGTCGGGGACGGAGGCGACTAGCAAACATACTTTACTGTAAAATTCCTTTTATTAACCATTAAATAAAATCCAAGGCCTAAGACCGGGGAATCGAACCCAGTACCACAATACATATTAGCTTTGCAAGTCTCGCCTCTGACCGCTCGACTACCGTGGAGCCTAATACTTTCATTATTTTTGGCGCATATCGTCCTTTTAATTGAAACCACTTATAAACCCACATTAGTCTTATCAAAAAATCGTGAAATACTGGCTAAAATATTAACAGTTCTGAGGTTGTCCACTATGTTGCGCTTCAATCGGTATTCTTCCCATTATTGAATAAATATTCGAATAAAATAATATTAATTGATGAGACGTGATTTAGTTGAGAAACGGGATGTACCATTTCAGGTAATCCATTTTCAGTAGTGTTTTAAACAATTAAAAGCAACTATCTGTTAGTAAAAAGTTCATAGTTTGTGAAAAAGTTTGGTTACTCTATGACAGAAGATTGGAAAAGTAAGTTTCGTGTATGCCATTTGGGTTGTTGTTAGTGAGTGGTAAATTCTGGCTTCGAGGCTTTAGTAGATTCTGTGGCAAATGCAATGGATAGGCTGTAGGCTATTTCACCAGCAATGAGACCGTAGCCAGTTTAGCCACGTACACCTTCTAAGATAGGCGGGTGGAGGATTCCTTTCCTCCCTCGTGGGATTGACTCTGGCCGCCGTAATACCGTTCGCGCCATAAACTCTAGTTTGCAGTAACAGCCAATACAAGGACTTTCCGGCCATAAAATTATTAGAAATGACGTCACTACTAGAATGCATGGGGTCAGTATCTTTATCTTATAAATAAATGAGGGTAAAAATCTTACGTGTTCACTCATAACACTTTTTGTTACGATAATTTTTAAAAAGCATTTTTCCAAACTTTTAAGTTTCAGCAGGTTTTTTTTCATCAAAAGTAACCGTTTTGAGTAGCTCCCAATTTTGAGAGTTTGTTTAAAACAGAACATAACGCTACCTACGCTATATGCTTATAATTGATGACGCCAAAATAGCGGACTAGCCATCCGGAGGTTTATCAAAAAGCTACAAATTTCCGTTTTGTTGCTAAGCTTTATTTACTGAACTTGTGGCAAACCTACAGCAACGCCTCTTTATGCAAAAGAACGTGAATAGTAACTCACAGTTTTCTGTTCATCGTAACCATTTTCTTTCTTTTAACCTAATTTTAATTTATTTTATGATTTAAGGCGCGTCAACATCTAAGGTTATTGGCGCCCGGAGATTTTTTCAGTGCACTGCCGGCCTCCGGAGACAGTGTTCTCTCGTTACAGACAACACTATCCATCACCGGACAGTGAGCTGTAAGAAGCTCCTAGGAAGAGAAAATCTAAGGGTCAGCAGCTGGATTCGAACCCGGGACCTCCGCGTGAGAGTCCAGTATGCTAACCTCATAGCTAATCCCTTCCCTCCTGATTTTAATGTTATTTCCTTTTAGGACACCCATGAAATCCAAGCCTGGGAATTATAAATTAAAAAACGATCATATCTAGTAGTATTTACCAAATTTATAATGGCTAATTGGCTCAGAAAACGCATAGCCAATCACGCGAAGGCAAAAGAATTGGAATTAAAAAAAAAAATCACGTTTTGCGTGTAACAAATTTGTGTTACTATATTGTGATTATAATGAAATGTTACATTGTAATAAATACGAGTTAATTCACCACTTCGTTACTTAACTATGAAATTAGGGTATACCCTATTTCGAGAATAGTGACGAGGGTACCACGCCTGGTGGATGTAATTAATTTGCTCTTGTTTTCCTAATTTTAGGCGCGTCAACATCTAAGATCATTGGTACCCGGAATATTTTCAGTGTTTACTCGGACTCCGGACAGTGTTCACTCGTTACCGGACAGTGAGCAGTAAGAGAACCTCCTGGGAAGAGAATGTCTAATCTGCCTGCAGATGATTTTTACTCTGCGTGTAAATCCAGGACGATAACAAATGAGCTAGCCCCTTCTCTGTGATTAATTTATTATTTGTTTTTAATATTAATTTTTTTTTTTTTCTGGTAATATCTTTTATTCATCCATGTTAACTAGACAGCATAAAGAGAATTAAATAGCCAATACCGTGGGATGAAAGGAGTTAAAAATAGCATCATGGTGGAAGTGGTTTTAACTCGACACAAGACCAAGTTGAACTCCATAAATTACTCGTAGACTGAAATAAAGACAGTCCTACCAAACTCTTAGACAGATCTATCCTCTCGTAAACCAACGGAAAACTAATGAAACCACGTGGCTCTGCTACTTCTGTAATACATCTGTTCTTATACCAACAAATAGCATGCCGCTAACATATATGAAGCCGCTTGGAGGAGTTTCTCCAGCTCCCAAAATCGACGAGGTATTCTTTTCTGTTTCTAGAAACATTGAAAAAAAAAAAAATTGCCTGGGCCACCAAGATTGTTGAATCTTTAAAGAAACTGTAAGCGAAAAGCGCTAGATGGTCTAATAGTATGAGTTGAGAAGAGGATGCTTCGCTCTAACGTGCCATTTAGGCGTTTTGTAGAGATCTGGCACTATTACTTATGAGTTGAGAAGAGAACGTTACGCTCTAACATGCCATTTAGGCGTTTTGTAGAGACCTGCCACTATTACCTATGAGTTGAGAAGAAGACGATTCGCTCTAACTTTTGTAGAAATCTGGCACTATTACCTATGAGTTGAGAAGAGGACGCTTCGCTCGAACATGCCATTTAGGAGTTTTGTAGAGTCCTGCCATTATTATCTATGAATTGAGAAGAGGACGCTTCGCACTAACGTGCCATTTAGGCGATTAATGACATTATTACTATTTTAATTTTTTTTTTATTTTGGCACAACAGTTAAGTGAGAAAATTGTATCAATTCTGATAAAGTGATTCTAATGTATCAGAAAATATAACGCATCAGTGAATATATTAAATTAACAATATCTACCACTTTTACGATAAGCAAAAATACTAGGCCTAGTGACATTGGATAAGTGGTTTATGAAAATTAGATTAGAAGAAAAGTACTCTAATGCTAGAGATAATGTGCGCTCGAAACCCTACCCCTTAACCGGTCGAAACTAAATTAACAAATAATTGTATTGTTTAGTGTGGAGTGGATTTACTTGTCCCTCTTATTTGTGTATATGTATATTTGTGTGTGTGCGTGTGTGAGTAAGTAGTTTCGAGTGGTGGGAATAGAAAATGACATTGTATGAGCTAATGGTTTTAGTAGAGTATAGTTATGGCAAGCTTCGAAACTCTCTGGGGTATATATATATAGAGAGAGAGACTGAGAGGGATCTCTCTGGTCTGCCGAGTAATAGGCGGAGGGTGCAACCTCCCCATCAGTACCCACACCAGTACATCACATCAGAATCCAATTTTACAAATGCAATCTACGGCGGCCATGTGCTATGCTCGGCGTAATTGTCTGCAATCAATACTATTAGCTGGGACCGCCCGGAAATAGTCAGCCCACATTTTTACAAAAACTTCCTCATACCAAAAAAAAAGTTCCACCGAAAATAAAAACAAACTGGTATATTAAAATTCACACATAAAACATTCTTTTAACTCACCTTACGCAATTAAACTTTTCTTGTAATATAGAATTTGTATTATAAAGGTAGTTTTACTTCAATATATTATGTATATCACGTTTCACTAATTTTTCCTCCGCAGGTATTTGATAAAGTAAGTAATGTGATGCCAATTTTTACAAGCGAGCTTTACATCTAAAATTACCAATTAAGTGTCATGGACGGAGGCGACTAGCAAACATACTACATAGTTTCTCAAATTAAACATTAAATAAAAATCCAAAGCTTCTTGACCGGGAATCGAACCCACTACCTCACACAATACATATTAGCTTTGCAGGCCGCGCCTTTAACCGCTCGGCTACTGTGGCACCTGTTTGTTATAGTACTAGATTGTGTAATAAAAAGTTTTCTTAATTAAAACACCTAAAATTAAAGATTTTCCTTGCTTAATATCTAACTTTCTAAGTTAGAATATTTCTATTAAAAATAAGTATAAGTAATTGTGTTGATAAAATTTTACTTAGTTTAACTGTAAAAATTTTCTTTACTGCATTCACAATTATTATTATTTTTTTTAAAAAAAAGATTTAAGGCGCGTCATCATCTCAGGTTATTGGCGCCCGGAGCTTTTTTCAGTGCACTGCCCGCTTCCGGACTGTGTTCTTTCGTTACAGACAACACTGTCCATCACCGGAGACAGTGAGCTGTAAGAAACTCCTAGGAAGAGAAAATCTATGGATCAGCAGCTGGATTCGAACCCGTGATCTCCACCTGGGAGTCCAATACGCTAACCGCATAGCTAATCCCTTCCCTATTGAATGTATTTGTTCTTTGGAAAGCTCCAAAATGATTTATTTATTTATCTATACAATACATAATGTTCACTACAATAAAATGATTTTATAGAATAAAGCATGAGTCTTCTAGAGCCCAATAAAAACCATTAAAAGTGGAAAAATATACCAATAAGTAATGTATTGTGGTACTGGGTTCGATTCCCCGGTCTATAGGTCTTGGATTTTCTTTAATGGTTAATAAAAAGAAATTTACAGTAAAGTAGGTTTGCTAGTCGCCTCCGTCCACAACACCTAATTGGTAGTTGAACGTAAAGCCCGCCTAAAAAAATATGCAAAATATACCAATAAGTATTATACACATCATACAACTGTACAATAAACAATTAAAAATTATGGACAGTTTTAAATTTATAGTTAAGCATGTATAATACATTGTTGATTGACCAACAATGGATACCGCAAAGAGAAAATACCGGTCAATCGATCCAGTCCAAGAAAAGGTTATTGCGATGCCCGTTTTTTTTTGTGAAAATCGGTAACAGATATCCAATTTGTACTTATCTGTTATGTTCCGTTTGAATTATACTTATATCACGTGACACACAATTTGTTACAAAAAAATGAAAAAAAACAGCGTTGTCTAAAAAAGCGTACAGACGGCACAGGGCGTTAAAAAAAGAAGAAGAAGAGAATGGAGTCCGAGGGTGTAAACAGTTCCCAACGGGCTCGAAACACACCCCAAGTTTGAAGACCTCTTATCTTCAGAATATTCTTAATTAGCTTATCTATGCCGTTTGTGGCACCTAATTCTCTCTTCAAACTCCAAACGGCAATTGCAACTTGATGTCTTGCAGACTTCCTTGGCAAACGAGAGATACGCAACTTTAATGAAAAAAAAAATGCACCCCTCTTGGTTGGAAGTCTTAGAAAAATAATAATAAAAAAAAAACGAAGAAGACAATTTTTTCACCCTAATTTCACCCTTATTTCACCCTTATCATATTTATTTTCTTTTTTAAACTTGTTTCATTATTAAGATGAATATACCTTGACTTTCTCTCTTTTAGCGCCCAACTCACCCCAAAAAAACCTAACTAAAATCAATCGTCCAAAAAAGAACTTTAAATAAAAATGACTTTGTGTTCGTAATGTGAGCCTGAAAGTTGAGAACAAGTTTTAGAAGCGGTTATATTTAAAAATCAGAACAAAAATTTAGGTGTGAATTTTCACACGAATTTCGCTTGCAGTAATTTACAAATCTTTTAACATATTATATTTTATTCATACTTTGAATTTCTAAATATACTACTCTCACACACATTATATAGTTTGTGAAAAAAAACAAAAACTGTACATTGTATTGAAGTGACACTTTGGAGGGGAATCTACCAATCATCAATCACTAGAACAGCCCCCCCCCCACAAAATGAATTCTTCTAGAAATTTTAGGTTTGATTTTCTATAAATTTTTGGGAATTTTACTTATAAATTTAACACCAATTAATATTAAGCAAGTGGTGAGATCGTACCCTACACCGAAATGACACGTTAGAATAAAGACCTATGCAATCAATTTTCCGAAGATAATGTCCAAAAAATAAAAGTTTATAGATCTGCATAAAGAAATAAAAAACGAGAGGATCACTTTCGGTTGAGTGATACTGTCTAAAAGTTTAATAAGTCATATCTGATGTTGGCCAAAGGAAGTAAGTAGTCGCCACAATAGCCGAGCGGTTAGAAGTGTGGCCTGCGAAGCTAAGGATGTATTGTGGTACTGGGTTCGATTCCCCAGTCTATAGGCCTTAGATTTTATTTAATGGTTAATAAAAAGAAATTTACAGTAAAGTATGTTTGCTAGTCCACGACACCTAATTGGTAGTTAGCCAATAAAGCCGACCTGAAAAATAGGCAATTACTTTACTTTACTCTTACATTTATTCACTGTGTAACACAAATTTGAATAAATTTGCCGTTTGGAGTTTGAAGAGAGAATTAGGTGCCACAAACGGCATAGATAAGCTAATTAAGAATATTCTGAAGATAAGAGGTCTTCAAACTTGGGGTGTGTTTCGAGCCCGTTGGGAATTGTTTACACCCGCGGACTCCATTCTCTTCTTCTTTTTTTTTTTAACGCCCTGTGCCGTCTGTACGCTTTTTCAAGAATAAAAAAAAAAAATAAATAAAAAATCTAAAGCTAAATACTGATACACATATTCAATTAATTGACACCTATAGACATCGTATCACTACATCATACAGAAATAACACGTTAGAGAAAAAGCATACACTTTTTCATTTCCCTACTACAACATTTCCTAATCCTATCTCCAAAAATTAGGTCCTTACAAAAAAGTCAAAAGTAAAGTAGTTGCCTATTTTTTTTCAGGCGGGGCTTAACGTCCAACTACTAAATTAGGTGCCGTTGGACGGAGGTGTGGAAGCTCATACTTTACTACAAACAATTTTTTCTAACAAATAAAAAGGTAACCGTATGCGGGATTCGAACTGGCGACCTCCAACACACAAAGCCATTCTCTTGACCACTAGACCAACACCTGTCCCTTCAAGTTTAAATAAAATTGGTTCATCTTAAACAACTTATACAGCTACTGGTCATTGAATACTATTTTTTTTTTTTTTTGCTGTGAAACGTAAATTCAAATTTGAAATGCTTTTAGAATTGCAGTGATTATTTCCACACCAAGACTAGTGTCTTCTTATTGGTTGGCGTGTTTAAGTATAATTTATGGTTCCATCAGTCATTTGGTGAGAAAAGGGCGCGTTTTTAAGAAGCGATATATTTATTGTAACAGAGTAGTTTATTTTATTTTTATTATTATTATTTTTTTTTTATAGAGGACTACTGATCTTATTGGAGGTCGTCTAAAATGGCTGACATTGCACCAGTATTTTGGTTCCGATATGAATAAGGGTGCGTTGGAATGTTCATGCAAGCTAATGGTGCGGATTAAAGTGTAGCCGACTGCCACACTAGTATATTGTGTTCGCCATGAGTCAGAACCCTAGAAGGGTACACCACATTACCAGTTAGTTTACGACAGGGATTTAGTGGGCGTCTAAAAACAGCCGCGTTCACAAACACTCGGCTGGAAGTTCCCCTATACCCACCCACCCCTCCCATAACCATCCCTTACATGACCAGCAAGCACACTCGGGGCTCGCGCGTGTGTGTGTGTCTAAGTGTACAGTTTGTTAGTGTATCACCCTCAGTTTTGATGATATTATCACTAAACGCACACAAAATACTATATCTATACATCACGATTAAGCTGCTAGAAAGAATTGAAATAGACAATAATTAGAGTTTGCCAGTAGTGGCCCCCCGTTTCGTTGTGTTAGTGTACTCTGTTAGCCCGTAGATATATATGTATATACACTGCCTTGTTTTTGTTTATTCAGCAGGGTTTGGTAGAGCATTCCTCTAGAGATATGCAAATGAGAAACGCACTGTGTGACTCTTTCCTAAGCAGATTATTTATACCCAACCCTGCTTAACACAAAATAAGTGCAATCGTTCATTGTGCTAAGGCAACCACCCTACACAAAGGAGGGAGAGGTTTCATAGCCACCCACCCCTCTTGTCCATTTCCTCTTTCAAAATATCACCGACCATTTTAAAGTCAGTTTCAACATTCTCTAAGTTTAAATCCACGATTGACTTTTTCACTTAAGCATGCCATAATCATTTTTTTCGCATTTTTTATTTACTTCTCCTATTCAAATTTACTGTCAAGCCCAAAAAAAGGTTTGTGTATTATTATAGATTGATTAATAAACTTTATTATAAAGTATTAAATAAATTAATTGCTAAAATAAATAAATACAAATAATAGAGAAGAGGGCGCCACGGTAGCCGAGCGGTTAGAGGCGAGATCTGCGAAGCTAATATGTATTGTGGTACTGGGTTCGATTCCAGGTCTGTAGGCCTTGGATTTTATTTAATGGTTAATAAAAGGAAATTTACAGTAAAGTATGTTTGTTAGCCGCCTCCGTCCACGACACCTAATTGGTAGTTGGACGTTAAGCTCCGCCTGAAAAAATAGGCGATTACTTTACTTTACTTAATAGAGAAGAGGTTAGCTGAGTGGTTAGCGAATACTGGGTTCCAACGCGAAGATCCCGGGTCAGAATCCAGCAAAAATCCCTCCCTATCTAGGAGCTTCTTACAGCTCACTGTTCTGGTGATGGACACTGTTGTCAGTAAAGAGAGAACATTTTCCGGAGACCGGTAGTGCAATGAACAAAAAACTACGGGCGCTACTAAGCTCAGATAATACAAAAATAAAAATATAATTAAGTTCAAAATGTATTTACCTTCATTACATTTTTGGAGTACTCTTAATAAAGTAAAGTAATTGCCTATTTTTTTCAGGCGGAGCTTTACGTCCAACTACCACAATTAGGTGTCGTGGACGGAGGTGACCTTGCCAACCTACTTTACTGAAAAATTCTCATATTAACCATTAAATAAAATCCAAGGCCTATAGACCGGGGAATCGAACTCGGTACCATAATAATACATATTAGCTTTGCAGTCTCTCCTCTTAACCGCTCGGCTACCGTGGCGCCTTATAGTACTCTTAATATTGGACAAGGATAAAGTACGTAGAATATGATGTTTTCTGTACGAAGTCTTAAGAGAAAATTTGGGGTTAAAAAAAAAACTCCGGAGGTAGTGCGTTTCAAAATCTTTTTTAAAGAAGTCATCCTGGAGGATGAGAGTTAATGTGTTAAAGTTGGAGTTGTATTTAAGTAATGGTATATATTTTAGGACAATTAACTGAGGAAAAAGTAGACGGAACAGGGTGCCGTTGGGATACAAGATTGGAGTGAAATATTGGGATAATCCCCTGGGTACGGCGTTAGGAGGAGAGCACAAGGGCAAGGATGTGGTAGGGTATTGGGTCTAGAACTGGCACATAACTCAGACTACACCGTCCTGCCAAAGAAGGGGGCATAAATAAAGAGTAATGCAGGGTGTGTCTAGCACAAGGGGAATTGCACACAAGTGTGTGTAGGCCATTATCTGGCGGCCGATAGATTGGTCAGACGATGGGTTCCACTATCTATGAGACAGTATTTCACACAAATGGACCCGGCGTCTTATCCCAGTGGAAAGCACCCTAGAAACTAACCATTTCTACCTCACATACTTGCACACAACAACATATATACTGGGCTAAAGTATTTTCTACCAGTTTGTCCCTAAAGATTTGCAGCTCCGGTTCAAGTCCGAACGCGTAACCAAACCACCCTATCCCGTCTCCATCCGCCTGGAACGCTTGTAAAAAAAAAAGGAAAAAGCTGCTTCATTGTTTACAAGATCCAGTCAGTAACAAGCTGGCTCTCTCTTACCCCAAATATTTTTCCAATTCTCTTACTTCTCATAAAAGGAAGTGGAGCGAACATGCAAACTTTCAATTATGAGATCTTCATTGCAAGTATTCCTTTTAATGAATTAATTTTGACCTACACTCCGAAAAAATATTTTTATTTAAAATTTAGACTTATTAAAATGTAGAAAAAATACAGTACACTTAATTATAACGAGGCGCCACGGTAGCCGAGCGGGTTAGAGGCGACTTCTGTAAAGCTAATATGTATTGTGGTACTGGGTTCGATTGCCGGTCTAGAGGCCTTGGATTTTATTTAATGGTTAATAAAAAGAAATTTACTGTAAATTATGTTTGCTAGACGCCTCCGTTCACGACACCTAATTGGTGGTTGGACGTGTAAAGCCTGCCTGAAAACATACAGTACACTTAATTATAACGAGGTACCATGGTAGCCGAGCGGTTAGAGACGAGACCTGTAAAGCTAATATGTATTGTGGTTCTGGGTTAAATTCCCCGGTCTTAGACCTTGGATTTTATTTAATGGTTAATAAAAGAAATTTACAGTAAAGTATGTTTGCTAGTCGCCTCCGTCCACGACACTTAATTGGTGGTTGGACGTGTAAAGCCTGCCTGAAAACATACAGTACACTTAATTATAACGAGGTGCCACGGTAGCCGAGCGGTTAGAGGCGAGACCTGTAAAGCTAAGATGTATTGTCGTACTGGGTTCGATTCTCCGGTCTTAGGCCTTGGATTTTATTTAATGGTTAATAAAAAGAAATTTACAGTAAAGTATGTTTGCTAGTCGCCTCCGTCCAAGACACCTAATTTGGTAGTTGGACGTGTAAATCCAGCCTGAAAAGGTAGGCATTACTTTACTTTATTTACTTAATAATAACGAATTTTTTTTTATTCACTGTAATAAAATCGTTTCATTTTTGTAGGATGGTTATGATATAGATCTCCCATCAGGCAATAGATCTCAGGGAATTTGCTAAAAAAAAATAAATGACAGAATTACTGTTCTTTATTTTTGGTGACGGATTCATAATTTCAATAGGATGAAAAATTAAATGCCAGATTCAGACAGTATAAACTATAATAAATAGTTGTACTATACGAGAGTCGTTTGAAAAGTCCGTGCAATGTCAGAGATAGCACTACTGGCGCGTATCGAGGTTATGTTTAGTTAGTAGCATCTACTAACACACACCAAGTTTCAGCCAGATCGGTCTATTTCTTTGTGTTTGGCATTCGTTTGAATCGAGGAAGTCGAGTGATTTTCAAAAAATGGACGAAAAAGAATTTCGTGTGTTGATTAAACACTACTTCATGAAAGGCAAAACGCCTCAGGAGACTAAAGAGAAGCTTGATAAACATTATGGTGACTCTGCACCTTCGATTAGAATAGTTTATAAGTGGTTTCAAAATTTTCGGAGTGGCCATATGGGCACAAGTGACGCTGAACGTTCTGGACGCCCTGTTGAGGTTACTACTCCAGAAATCATTGATAAAATCCATGATATGGTGATGGATGACAGAAGAGTGAAGGTGCGTGAGATTGCTAGTGCTGTGGGCATCTCGAATGAACGGGTACATAATATTTTGCATCAACATTTGGACATGACAAAGCTATCCGCAAGATGGGTGCCGCGATTGCTCACGCTTGACCAAAAACGAAATCGTGTGAAGTGTTGCAAGGACGGTTTGCAGCTGTTCCAGAAGAATCCGCAGGACTTTAAGCGTCGTTTCGTCACTGTGGATGAAACATGGATACATCACTACACTCCTGAGACCAAAGAACAACCTAAACAATGGGTTACCAAGGGGGAATCGGCGCCAAAAAAGGGGAAGACCGTTCCTTCGGCCGGAAAGATTATGGCGACTGTCTTTTGGGATTCGCAAGGAATAATTCTCATCGACTATCTGGAAAAGGGTAAAACTATTACAGGTGCATATTATTCATCGTTGGACCGTTTGAAAACCGAGCTGCCAGAAAAACGCCCACGATTGGCCCACAAAAAAGTCCTTTTCCATCACGACAACGCACCAGCTCACACCTCAGCAGTTGTGATCGCAAAATTAATGGAAATAGGGTTCCAACTCGTTTCACATCCCCCCTATTCTCCAGACTTGGCTCCCTCGGACTACTATTTGTTCCCCAATATGAAGAAATGGCTGGCGGGAAAAAGATTTTATTTAAACGAGGAGGTGATTGCAGAAACGAATGGCTATTTTTCAGACTTGGACAAATCCTATTATTCGGAAGGGATCAACAAACTAGAGCAGCGTTGGACGAAGTGTATAAGCCTAAAAGGAGACTATGTTGAAAAATAAAAAAGGTTTACCCCAAAAAATTAAGTAGTTTTTATTTTTGCACGGACTTTTCAAACGACACTCGTATAGTACAACTATTTATTATAGTTTATACTGTCTGAATCTGGCATTCATTTTTCCATCCTATTAAATGACAGAATTTATATTTTGTCATTTACGTTGTTGTAATTTTTAGAGGTTGTTTTCCGTCCTTTTTTGGACGATACTGTCCCTTAACTTCACCGTAGTTTTCGCTATTGGCTTCATAAAATATGAACTGCTGGCACCTGGACAGTTAAAACGAGAGAACACTGTCCATCACGGGGGACAGTGAGGTTGTAATAGTGAATGCCCATCTAGTGGAGAGGACTCAGGTTGACTATAAAAACCCCTTAAATCTTTACTCGATGGTATCTTTGAATGCATTTTTTTTTTAAATACTAAATTATTATGCGGTTTCATGAAACAAATAATGCATATAGGATACAGGAAGACGCCACGGTAGCCGAGCGGCTTAGAGGCGAGCCCTGCAAATTTGATATGTATTGTGATGATACTGGGTTCGATTTCTGTTCTCTAGTAATATAATAGTCTAATATTATTGGTTTTATTGACCATAAAAATATTTTATTAAGGATTCAAATTTTATGTAAAAAGAGGAGTTGTTGTTTAAATTTGGACCGATTCCTTGCCAATTTGAATCCTTTATTAAATGAAACTATTTTTTTGTCACTGTCATTTTCATTTTTCTATAAACACAAGACGCGAATTAAGATAGTGAAATATTCTGTGGAACTCACTCTGTAGAATCACTGATATTTACAACGTTTTTACAAAGATATTATATTGTGCTTTCAATAAGAATCTCCATTTTAAGTTAAGATCTTTTGAGTAGTTTCATCCAATAAAGGAGTTTTTAGAAAATGAATTGTGCGCATAGACTGTGGCGGGTCAATTTCAAAATAAACAAAACATTTATTAGTTCTTTAAAACGAGCATTTTCGATGTTAACTGAAAATCGAAAATCTGTACGATTACAATATTTACGAGGGGGTAAATGAAAGTAAAATTGCATCCGATAGGGGATGTGTTTATAGTATATGAGAGAAGTGACCAACGGAGTCCTCTGTTACAGATGTCCGGAACAAATCCTGCCGCCTCCATATAGCTACAAAACTGATGCGCCTTCAGTTCTGACAGCCGTAACAAATAATCGAGCTGTAACTTCCATTCTTTAACTGTCTGCCACGGTTCGAAGACAAGGCTGCTATTGTCTTGTCTGTACTGATAGGGCAGAGCTAACGTAATGAATAATTTACTATCTAGCGCAACATTCAATCGTTCCAGAAGGTGGAGATCTAGCGCACACTCCAGTCGCTTGCTGGAATTCATTGTCGCACACATACAAACGCACACACAAAAAAACACGTACAAACACCCAGAAACAAGATTTCCCAACATTTGGGTAGCATTTTTGCGTGAGAAAAAGTGCATTAAATGAATTTATATTCTGAAGGAAGATCTCAGCATCCGAATGTTTATAATTAAATTTTACTCGAGTTTTTAATTTAGTGGGCATCAACATCTAAGAACATTGGTGTTTGGAGCTTTAATTTAGCGCACTGCTGGAACCCGAACAGTGTAAACGAGAGAACACTGTTCTTCACGAGAATAGTGAATGCCCATCTAGTGGAGAGACTCAGGTTGACTTAAAAAACCCCTTAAATCTTTACTCGATGGTATCTTTGAATGCATTTTTTTTAAAAATAGTAAATTATTATGCGGTTTCATGAAACAAATAATACATATAGGATATAAGAGCGAGGTGCCACGGTAGCCGAGCGGTTAGAGGCGTTACCTGCAAAGCTATAAAGGTATTGAGGTACTGGGTTCGATTCCCCGGTCTATAGGCCTTGGATTTTATTTAATGGTTAATATGAGAAATTTACAGTAAAGTAGGTTGGCAAGGTCACCTCCGTCCACGACACCTAATTGGTATTTGGACGTACGACCCACCTGAAAAAAGTAGGCAATTACTTTACTTTTAATGCAAATGAAGAAATAGTTTACCACTAATATGATAAAGAAAACGTAGACTTAATCTAGAGGTTAGAGGAGACTGATATGCAACGGCAAATTGTGGAAACCCTAAAACTCGAATATTGTAAAAACTTCCAAACGGGCGATTGTAAAGTAAGTAAAGTAAAGTAATTGCCTATTTTTCCGGGCGAGCTTTTTCGTCCAACTATCAATTAGGTGTCGTGGACGGAAGCGACCAGCAAACGTACTTTACTGTAAATTTCTTTTATTAACCATTAAATAAAATCCAAGGCCTAGAAACCGGAAATCGAACCCAGTACCACACAATACATATTAGCTTTACAGGTCTCGCCTCTAAACCGCTCGGCTACCGTGGCACCTCGTTATAATTAAGTGTACTGTATGTTTTCAGGCGGGCTTTAAGTCCAACAACCAATTAGGTGTCGTGAACGGAGGCGACTAGCAAACATACTTTACTGTAAATTTCTTTTATTAACCATTAAATAAAATCCAAGGCCTAGAAACCGGAAATCGAACCCAGTACCACACAATACATATTAGCTTTACAGGTCTCGCCTCTAAACCGCTCGGCTACCGTGGCACCTCGTTATAATTAAGTGTACTGTATGTTTTCAGGCGGGCTTTAAGTCCAACAACCAATTAGGTGTCGTGAACGGAGGCGACTAGCAAACATACTTTACTGTAAATTTCTTTTATTAACCATTAAATAAAATCCAAGGCCTAGAAACCGGAAATCGAACCCAGTACCACACAATACATATTAGCTTTACAGGTCTCGCCTCTAAACCGCTCGGCTACCGTGGCACCTCGTTATAATTAAGTGTACTGTATGTTTTCAGGCGGGCTTTAGGTCCAACAACCAATTAGGTGTCGTGAACGGAGGCGACTAGCAAACATACTTTACTGTAAATTTCTTTTTATTAACCATTTAAATAAAATCCAAGGCCTATAGACCGGGGAATCGAAACTAGTACCAACAATACGGATATGGCAATAAGCGAATATATGACTTACGAATTAGTAATTACTAAATTTTGCCTAAAAACCATTTCAGCTACAGGTAATAAAAACTATAAAGCTACAGTTACTACGCAGTAATGCATGATAAAAGTAATTGTATGCAAACAGGGCTACCACCCTACAGCCTAAATAGGTCATCTCCCCCCTCTTGAACAGTTGCCGGCAAGGAAATCCGCAGCAATATCATTAGCCAACTTGTGCAGTTAGAATTAACTCTAACAACTCGTTAAGCGGTAATGGCAGTTTGATTTCCATTCTCTTAGCCTTCTAATTTCTTTAAAGCTGCGCCTACTGTTGTGCTACGGTGGGTGCGTGCTTTTAGTGCCCCAAAAGTATCCGTTAGGTGATTTCCGAAGTCCTGGAGCATCAATGAACTTCAATCCTCCCATTTCTTCAAACTGTTCCGCATACTCGTAAATGTGTCCTAGAGCTTTTTTGTTCTTCTACTTCTTCCTTTATGCAAACTGACATTTCTTCCAGTTATGAACCCTTAAACTCTTTGTAACTTCTGGCAGTTCTTGATTTACAGAATTTCAATCCACTACTTTCTCATTACAAAATCATTAAAAAATTTATTGACTAATATCTTAGTAAACATTTAAATTGCTTACAAATTTGACCTTTATTTTAAAAACGCTCTTTCAATATTAAAATGTTCATCAAACTTAAAATAATTTACAGCCTAAGTTATGGTTGTATTTTCTTTTCTGGCCGGTTTTGGATATCCATCTACCATCAGAGGTTGTTTCTATTCTGCCGCTATCATAAATACATTATTCTCCTAATATTTTATTACTTTTATTACGACATAATTTCATTTTTCTTTTAAATAATAATGCACAACTTTCAAGCTTATAATTTCCTAGCTGTAGTGTCATACTTTAATGGTAGGTTTATTTCAGGATTTTCTATTTTGTAGCAAATAATATTTTTTTTTATTATTTATAAAATCTTTTTCTTAATTCAAGATTTTTTTTCTTTTTTAAATATATTTTTTATCACGGTTTTTAGATGTATTTATATCAATCCTTGGCTCACTTAAATCTTTAAGTCTTAAATAGTATTTGTAGTATACAGGGTGTTCAGTATAAGACTACCGTTACTTCGGGAGCCGATTCTGGGCATCAATTGCAACAATAAATTTTTTATAAACTATGGCTCGATTCGGCTCCGTTTTATAGATATTTTTAATTTTTATGTTTTTTTAAAGGTATTACTACTTTTTAGCAAAAAGTTGCCTATATTTTCCAAACTATTAAAGCTACAGCTATTTTAATTAGCTCATTAGAAAGAAGGTTAAATTTCCTTTTAAATAAGCTAATTTATATTCCAAAATAATAGTAACAAGTATTTTACTTTGTGGCCCAAACATAAGAAATAGCAAGTTTCTAATTTTTTCCAAAAACTTTGACTTCATTTTTCTCAAAAATATTGTATATGTAAAAAACGTGCACTATTCATGAAAAACATCTTACATACGATCACCTTTCGAAAGGTATACAGTGCATTGGGGTTATGTTAAAAATTGATGCAGATATCTGTGATTAATTGCATAAAAGTAGGCCTCAAAACAGCGTCGGCATTATGAAAGGAATTCACCTACCATAAGAATATACGAGTAATTGATCAGAATCATCAAATCCAGTACGATTTTTTGCAAACGTGTAATTTAATAATTAATTTATTTAGGAACTATATTCAAAAATATAAAATTTACATTATAAATAATAAAATAAAATAAAATGGTATATGAGTTTAAATGAGTGTTAGGTACCAATTTCGAAAGAAAGGATTTTCGTTTAACGAGTTTAGATCTGTGTGTTATTCTTGAGAATAGAATATTTTTAAGAAAAATGAAGTCAAAGTTTTTGGAAAAAATGTTCTTTCTAATGAGCTTATTGAAATTGCTGTAGCTTTAGTAGTTTGAGAAATATAGACAACTTTTTGCTAAAAAGTAGTAATACCTTGAAAAAACATAAAATTAAAAATATCTATAAAACGGAGCCGAATCGAGCCATAGTTTATATGGAATTTTTTGTTGCAAATGATGCCCTGAATCGCCTCCCGGAAGTAACGGTAGTCTTTATGCTGAACACCCACACACGAAAATTTTGACAAATTTGATTGTGAATTCCAGCAGATCAGCTTTTACTTATTCCTCTAAGTTTTTACAATTTTTAGTATAGTTACCGCCAAAACGGGTACCCTAGGTCCTTAATTTTTCTTGTATTTTATTTTTTCATTATCAAGTTATTTTGAAAGCATGGTTTCCTGTAAGTGCCACCTCTTACGACGCTCGTACTGCTACTTTTAACTTCCAACAAAGTGCAGCATTTTATCTGTTAAGTCCTGGGCTAGTAGCTAGAGATGTATATCTATTTATCTAGAACCTCAGCCAAGAACTGGAATAGGTGTGAAAGATGGGTGTGGCTAGAAAACGTTAGGGCTTGATGAATTCTCTAGCATAATCAGGAGAGAATGGCTTTATGGAAGTGCCGAAGAGAAAGATGAACTCCCCCAGGCTGAAGGAAGAAGCCACAAGAAGCTAATATCAAGGGGGCGATTGCAATATCATTTTATGTGATGTCGCTGGCTGTCTCGGCGAGTAGAAATTACTTGGGCTGCAATGTAGCTCGGATGGTGGTAATAAGGGAAGTGCATTTAAATTTTGATGTGTGACCCCGAACAGGAGGAGCTCATCATGGAAGCAGGAAAGGTTGCCGGCGACTTCCCCCCCAGTAATGTGCTTACACTTATTTTACTCGCTTTTGTGTGTACTGTAAATGAAAAGTGGATGACAAGGGTGCTGTAGTAAGCAGCGGTGTGGCCCACGATGTTCCTGAGGCTAAATTGGTTTCAGCATCGTTTTTCAGCTCATTTCCCCATGTTTTTCCTTCTTTTTCTTTCTACCCCTCAACGTATATCCTCCCCCCAGAATGTGGTTATATTAAAGAACCTCTTTATAACCTTACTATCACATTGTTATTATAACCAACCTTACATCGTCACCTGTCCCACCCTGCTATGTAATGAAATCCGCCGGAAAGGCTATCGCTTTGGTGCCCGTTAGTCTTGCTCCACAAGAAATTGGATGCACGCCAAGGAAACACAAACTTTACCTTTTGCTGAACTTTTGGGCTCGGAAATGCTAACTGAACCTATTAAGGTTGCTTTCACATTCTAAATAGCTATTAAGACAGGTACAGCCCACTTAGCAATATTATTTTCAGTTTGTTAGTTAGTGGAGATTCAGTTAGTGAACTCATACTGCTCTGGACTACAGAATGTAGCACCACTTAAATGAGTGTTTAGTCCAGCTCCAGCAAGGTTCCTCAATCTGGTTGAGTTTATTAGTTAGTGGAGATTTAGTTAGTGAGCTCACACTGCTCTGGAATACAGTAATGGACATATATTTTGAGCGAGTCCATATTCACCGTCTGTAAGATCCAGTGGTTGAGAGTTTAGTCCAGCTCCAGCAGTGTTCCTCAAACTGGAGGAGTTTATTAGTTAGTGGAGATTCAGTTAGTGAGCTCACACTGCTCTGGACTACAGTGATGGACATATATTCTGTGCGAGTCCATATCCACCGTCTGTGAGAACCAGTAATTGAGAGTTTAGTCCAGTTCCAGCAATGGTCCTCTAACTGGAAGAGTTTATTAGTTAGTGAGCTCACACGGATCTGGACTACAGTTTATGGTGGCTCGGCGCCAAGTTGTATTTTGGTTCTGGGTTCGATTTTTGGTCTAGGCCTTAGATTTTATTACAAGGTTAATATGAGAAATTTATAGTTAATTATGTCTGCTAGTCGCCTTTTTCCACGTCACCTAATTGGACGTAAAGCATTACTTCTTTTATTTTACTGGTGTAAGTGTGTAAGAATGCAGTCAGTGAAAATTGTATAAAAATTTTACCCAGATTTTTTTTTTAGTTTTATTTTTTGTTTCGATACTGTTAATGAGTTCCTTGGAAGGGGGGGTGCAGCCCTGCTCACCCACACAATGTAAGAGACCGGATTGTTAGGCTGCTCGTAGTAGTGAGGACAGGGTCCCTGCCAAGCACCCAATGGTTTGTGATAACAGAAATTGCTCTGTCAGCCCCGAGTGATATATTCTCTGAATTTCCATACGGAGTTGCAACCCCCGTTGGTAGCGTCTATACCTCTCTCTTTATTTCTGCACCCTCTGGTATCTTCATCTTTTTTTACTACCCCCCCCTCTTGTTCCTTTAGCCTCGCTATGTACATTTATTTTTTCCTTCACCAGTACATCTACACCCACACATAGAGGTTGTGTGCCCGTTGCTCAGCTTTGTAATTGTTCCTTGCCTGCCTTTACACAATCTTGCCTTCCTACAACTGGAAATACCGTCCTCGCCATCTCGGCCTGATCCCCCTCTATTCCCCTTCCAGGCGACTCCTTGTCACTCGCAGAATGAATGTTTTCTGGGAGTCGCCTATCGGAATAATTGGACAAGAGAGGAAAGATGCTGGGGTAGATTTTTTTTTTTCCTTCTTCTTCTGAGCTCTCTGTTTTCCCTGTGCGATACATCTTGCTTCAGCACCCGCACGAACTTTCCCTGGGAGTCTGCCATATCTCAAAGCTTTTCTCTTTTTTCTTTTTTTTTTACTTCTTCCGCTTCAGTTATAAAACAATAACAGCGGAAGCTCATCTCTGTTGGTGATCTTGCATAAAACTTGGGAGTCAGCCTACGGCCGTTCTACGAAAAGATTTCGGATAGCATTTTTCCTTAGAAAATTTGAAATTTTTGTACAGCCTGGTTGACAGGTATTATTCCCAAATAGGGTTCGTTTTGTTGGTTTCGAACCCTATAAAATACTAAGAGCTTAACTCTATTAAGAGATTCCCACCCTAAGAACCAAACTTAAATCTGTTAAAAACAAGATTTTCGCTTTAGTAATCAATCAGTTGAATTAAACTATAATCAGGAGTAAAGTAATGCCTATTTTTATTTTGTTTATCTTGTCAGCTTTTGGATGGATCAGATGTTTGAGGACATATTTCGCTTAATTTTCTTACTTAACATATTAAATAAAATCCACGGCCTAGACCTGGAATCGAACCCAGTACCACGGGCCTCGCCTCTAACCGCTCAGCTATTATGGTGACTAAATTAAAATATTGAATATCTTCGTTGACACTTTTACAAACCTCATTATTCGAGACAGCGCTATTAAATAACGAGACTGATGCTGCTACAGAAGAACTATACTTGTGCCAAATCCTAACGACCCGACAGCTGTGCAGCGTAAAGCCTTCTCTTTCGATTGCAGCGTCTCACGTGTTTGTAGAGAAAAATCTGTCTGGCCGGAACCGTCATTTGTGTAAGAGGTGTTAGTTTCGTTTTGCCGAAAACATGATACTACACATTGTAGTAGAGCAAAGAATTGTCGTGAAATTTCACATGAAACTGGGTAAAACCACTACTGAAACTTATCTTTTATTAAAAGAAGTTTATGGCGATGAATGTTAATCACGTGCGCGAGTTTTTGAGTAGTTCAAGCGTTTCCAAGATGGCCGAGAAGACGTCGGAGATGATTACCGCCCGAGTCGCCCTTCCACGTCCAAAACGGATTGAAAATATCGATTATAATTAATCAACATTACTACCATGAGGTGCTTGCTCAATTCCGTGAAAAGAGTAAGGAAAAACACGACCCGATTTGTTGGAAGAACAAGTCACGGGTTCTCCATCAAGACAGCGCGCCGGTTCTCTGTCAAGACGTTTTTAGCCAAGTACAACATCCCAGTTTTAGGCCTGACCTGACCCCATATGACTTTTGTCTGTTCCCTAAAGTCAAATCTGCATTAAAAGGAACACGATTTCAGTCCGTTGAAGCTGTGAAAGAAAAAGCATCACGCGTCATGCAGGAGCTCACAGGAAAAGACTTCCAGCACTGTTTCGAACAATGGTAAATTCGCATGGAGCGTTGTAGGTATAGAGGAGGGGTGTATATTGAAGGTGATAATAACTAATTAGGTTTAAATTTAAAATAAAATGTTTTACAGCAATAGTCTCGTTATTTAATAGCCACACCTCGTATTTTCAACAGACTAATTTAGTTCTACATCTCAAATGATTTCAACAATCCAATCTTGGATGCTGTGACCTTTGTTTAGGACGTAGATTTCCAAAGTCAAGTTTATATTGAAGAATGAACTACATGACTATGTGACATTTAACCTTATTGACTGGATTCCAATCATCTTTTTGCAACCTAACATCCTAAGTTTTTTGCAAACTTACGCGATCTGATTTCACTTAGTTAAAAATTTTGGCTGTAGTAGTTGTTCCTTCTTGAAGGTAATTCTTAAAGAAGTTCATTTTCAACTCCCAAATCCTAATGATTCCACCAACTTAACGTGTAGCCTTAACTTTGGCGTTTAAAGCTCCGGTTTTTCAATGATTAGCTTCTATGTTTTTTTGGCAGCTCTGCTTTATTTTTGATAGTTTCTGGATTTCACCACGATTTGGAAGGAATAGTAAAGCACCGCCCCATGTAACTATAACACCTTAATAACTACACTAGTTAGGGAAGGGATTAGCTATGAGGTTAGCATACTGGACTCCCACGCGGAGGTCCCGGGTTCGAATCCAGCAGCTGACCCTTAGATTTTTTTCTTCCTAGGAGCTTCTTACAGCTCACTGTCCGGTGATGGACAGTGTTGTCTGTAACGAGAGAACACTGTCCGGAGGCCGGCAGTGCACTGGAAAAAGCTCCGGGCGCTAATGACCTCAGCTGTTGATGCGCCAAAAAAAAAAAAAAAAAAAAAAAAAAAACTACACTAGTTCCAACACCCCTCGAACGGCAGGGTGGCCCAGGGTAATTGGTCATGTCCTTCTTTAACTGCACGCGCTAGCACACATCGACACCATTATTCTTTGGCTTAGGGGGTACCTGCACCTACAGCCTCAATTCTACTCCGCCCTCTCATTTCCGAGATCCTCCCATATCTTTGTTTTTTCAACCCCCTATAATTGCACATTAACTGTACCACATAATATTTTTAGCTAGGTGGCTTTTAATTGAAATGACTTTTTATCCCTCTATTGATTGAAGCCTTTTGGTTATCACTTGAACTTAGAGACGGATTTAAAGGGCCTCATTTTCCATAGGGCCTCAAAATTAAATTATTTTTTTTATTTTATTTTAAAGTAATTACTATTTATTAAATTAATTTTACAGTAATCAGGTTTTATAATAGAAAATACAATTTTTTTTCAGATATTCCCTGAATTTTCGCAGAATTTTAATTTATTTATAAACTTTCGAGCCTCCCATAAAGGACACCTCTCACTAGCGACCACCTCCATTGACGGACAGTTTTTGGATTTCCCCGTTTTTACCCCTATAAACTTTCTTGTATAAAAGAACCTCCGTCTAACGGTGACTCTACACAGCGACCGCGGACATTGATTTTGGGGAACGGATTTCTATGTTTCACCTCCCACTAACGACCACCTTATTATTAAAAGTTCGTTTGACGCACTGATCAAAATAATTATCCCCTCTCAAGTTTTTGCTTTTTTTTCTGGTTTTTCCTAAGTTTCCTATATAAGCTCCATACATCTTGTACCATTTTAATCATTTTTCAATATTACTTTGGACGAACAATATTATTTTTTCCGATATGTCTCTCAAACGAAAGTGGTTTAACTCTAGAAGAGAAAATAAATGTGTTGGAAGATTTGCAAAAACCAAATCGAGCCATCGTCAACTTGCCGAAAGGTTTGTTCTATTTTTCTAATAATAGAAACGAATGACACCTCATTCATGAAAATCGGTTAGCGCGTTTAGGCGCTACGTAGTTTACAAGAAAGGTAACAACAACAAGAAGAACAAGAACATTTTTTGAAAAAGCCGTTATTGCTCATTTTCAGCAACGTATTTCTCGATATCTATTTAATTTATGTTGTTGCAAAAAAATTACAGTTATAAAGGAGGGTTTGCCCTACATTTTAAAGAAATTTTGGGAATTTTATCTTTTATAGAAAAAGAGAAAAAAATTGTCAAAGTTGGGTGTTTTTCAACGTTACGCTTTTTCGTGCAGTTTTTGACGATCAACCCTTATATTTTTCAGATAGACGATAGTATGATGATAATTTTACCATAAATTATTATTGTTATGAATAAATGTGATGATTATTATAAACATTGTTATAAAAATTATTAATTAAGTCAATAATATGTAGTTTTTTGATAAATTTTTTTGATAATTAACAAAAAATTTGATGCATATCATATAGCTAAATAATTACGCAATTATGTACTTTTTAAAATCTATTAATAATAAACAATTTTTGAACTAGATGTTTGGGAAAAAACCCATATTTTTTCATTATGAAACTTGCCTACACTCCTTCTGACGGCCACCTCCAAACAGCGGCCACTTTGCTTTCCCCCGCCAGTGTCCGTTATTGGAGAGGTTCGACTGTATTTACTTTTTTATGATTTAAGGCACTAAGACATCTAAGATTATTGGAGCTTCTTCCAGAGCTCTGCCAGCCTTCGGACATTGTTCTCTCGTTACAGACAATACCGTTCATCACAGGATAGTTTAGCTGTAAGAAGCTGTAGGGAAGAGAAAATTTTACGGGATAATCTAAGTGCTTTCTGCGCTTAAGGGATATTTACAAAGCTTTGTTTACGTTAATCTGCAATCCCAAATCGCTTGCTACTATTTCAAAGGATTCTGCTTAACGTCGCTCTTTCTTTTTGTAGTTGCGAATCTGCCCAGCCTTAACTTCAATTCCCGTTACAACTACAGCTTGGGTATAACAGCTTAATAATTTCAGTTTTCATATTCCTTAACGTTATTTTTTGAGACTACTTGTATCCATTTAACCCTGGATAGATCAAGTAAGAATAATTTTACAAAACTTTATTCATTTCTCACCCTTTGTTACGTGAGGATTAGGGCGGGAAATGAGACAGAAAACTCTTTAAAGTTGAATTCAACTCCCCCGCAGAGAACTGTTTACATTACTCATGCAAAACATGATGCGACTTTTATCCCTTGAGTTTATTGTTTTCTTTGGGTTAAAAAATCATCAAATATATTGTCTTAATAAAGATGATTATTATGTAGTGGAGAGGGGGCACATTTGAACAGGAGGGCACTTTTGAACACTTTTAATTCCTCGCACAAATATTTAAAACATTTATGATTGGTAATTTTCTCCATATTATAGTGGTAGACCTGTTCTATAATTGGACCCTTCGTCTTCATTGTTTGGTAAAGTCCAGAATTGAGGAATGTTATATTTTGTAAGGTGGAAGTAAAATTTTTAGGTGCATCTTTGGAAGTGTATTGTGAAGATTTGTAGTGGACAAGGTGTAAGTATTGTTAGTCCATATTAACATTAGGAATTCGTATTTTTAAAACCTAGTATTTACAAAAGTCTATTTGCTAGCAAAAAAGTGTTGGATATTATATTTTCTTTTATGGAAGGAGAGGGGGCACATTTCAACATCACAGTTAAAATGTGCCCTACCGACCTGCAAGTTTGTGACTTTTTTTTGTTTAATCGCAGAGAAGGGGAAAGTGGGTCCGAACCTATATTAAGAAGCGCAACAAACCGAATATTTTGTTCAAACTTCCTAAACCCATCACTTCGGGTGACCCGAACTGAGCCATTCTTGATTTTTGAACCAGATTTCAGTGGTTTAAAAGAGAAAGTAATGTAGTAGTGAGAGAAATAACTGATAGAAGGTAGATTCAGAGTAAAGTAATATCATTTCTTTCTATTTTATATTGTGTTCAAAGCTACCCCACCATTGGGGCAGATATTAACATTTGGCACAACATTTTTAAATTAAAAAGATATAGATATGTATGTAAAGTACCAACTGTTTATTGATATAGATCTGTTAAGAAGACTTGAAAGTTGTAGAAAACAAAATAAAAAGGTTCAATTGGTCAAAATCGATCAATCGAAAGTACCATCTTAATCAAGTTTTTCTGTAACTTAATTTCCCATCCAAGGTTCCAAATATTTCTTCAAACATATTAAACACATCATCATCATCATGGTGGTCTACAATATTAAGTGGAAACAATTTCTCAGGAGAATTTTATTAAGGACATTTTTGGGCGAGTGAGTTTCCTTCTAAAGGATAATTTTAAGTAGGTGAGAGGGGACCACATTTGAACAGAATTTACATTTTCTGCTACAGAGTGCACCAGAATCGTATTATTGAACCTTTTTATTTTGTTTTCTACAACTTTCAAGTCTTCTTAACAGATCTATATCAATAAACAGTTGGTACTTTACATACATATCTATATTTTTTTAATTTAAAATTGTTTTTAAACCCCGCCTGAAAAAATAAGCGCTTACTTTACTACTTTTTTTTAATTAAAGAGTGTCAAAAAATGCAATAATATAAATAAATAAATATTAAGACAAAATTGAACGATGTTGAGTAAAGGCTATCTTGGGCTAATGAATGATGAGGTGGTAATGCGTGCAGTTAGTTATTACAGCCAAAGAACGTTAGAATCGGTTTGCTGTAATCCGAGAAAGCATAGTCTACTAGGGGATCTGTCCCGTTATGACTGGGGCAACATTGTAATATTAGATTCATTAAATGTAGTTTGAAGGGACCAACTGACTGGTGATAATTTTTGATGACAGACAGGGTTTTTGTGTGAGTGTGTTAGTAAAAGAAAGAGGGGCGATGTTTCCCCCTAACGCGCGCGCCAAAAAAAAAATGCTGGGGGTAAGTTGGGGGTTTCCTTCTACTCTTAATTCTAGAACTTCAAGATAACACAATTATTTTTATTAAAAACTTAGAAATTTTATGTACAATTATGCATGAATTCTTTGAGGCTAAAAATGTTAATTCATTAGGGATTGTAGCATGCTAAATCTCTTCTTAATTATTCTAAGGAGATTCTATAAAACTATATCAGATCAGTTACCTAGACAACCATGGTTTAAGGGAATAAATGGGTTGTTTACGACAATAAGCAGGCTGAGAGCGAACCACACGGTGAGCGGATCGTATCTTCACAGGATCAACAAAAAGGTCCTCTCTCCTCTTTGCGTAGATTGCAATGAGGAGGAGGATTTCAAACATATAATAATGATATGTCCACGTTATGTGGTAGAAAGGAAACGAATGTTTGACGACATATACAGGTATTTAGATGCACCATTTCGCCACATAATATTCTCCACCAACATCTATGTGCTTAGGTCTATAGCAGAGCTAGCAATGAAGTATGAATGTATTTACGAGGGTCGTTTGAAAAGTCCGTGCAAAAATAAAAACTACTTAATTTTTTGGGGTAAACCTTTTTTATTTTTCAACATAGTCTCCTTTTAGGCTTATACACTTCGTCCAACGCTGCTCTAGTTTGTTGATCCCTTCCGAATAATAGGATTTGTCCAAGTCTGAAAAATAGCCATTCGTTTCTGCAATCACCTCCTCGTTTGAATAAAATCTTTTTCCCGCCAGCCATTTCTTCATATTGGGGAACAAATAGTAGTCCGAGGGAGCCAAGTCTGGAGAATAGGGGGGATGTGAAACGAGTTAGAACCCTATTTCCATTAATTTTGCGACCACAACTGCTGAGGTGTGAGCTGGTGCGTTGTCGTGATGGAAAAGGACTTTTTTGTGGACCAATCGTGGGCGTTTTTCTTGCAGCTCGGTTTTCAAACGGTCCAATAACTATGAATAATATGCACCTGTAATAGTTTTACCCTTTTCCAGATAGTCGATGAGGATTATTCCTTGCGAATCCCAAAAGACAATCGCCATAATCTTTCCGGCCGAAGGAACGGTCTTCGCCTTTTTTGGCGCAGATTCCCCCTTGTTAACCCATTGTTTAGATTGTTCTTTGGTCTCAGGAGTGTAGTGATGTATCCATGTTTCATCCACAGTGACGAAACGACGCTTAAAGTCCTGCGGATTCTTCTGGAACAGCTGCAAACCGTCCTTGCAACACTTCACACGATTTCGTTTTTGGTCAAGCGTGAGCAATCGCGGCACCCATCTTGCGGATAGCTTTGTCATGTACAAATGTTGATGCAAAATATTATGTACCCGTTCATTCGAGATGCCCACAGCACTAGCAATCTCACGCACCTTCACTCTTCTGTCATCCATCACCATATCATGGATTTTATCAATGATTTCTGGAGTAGTAACCTCAACAGGGTGTCCAGAACGTTCTTAGTGTTTAATCAACACACGAAATTCTTTTTCGTCCATTTTTTGAAAATCACTCGACTTCCTCGATTCAAACGAATGCCAAACACAAAGAAATAGACCGATCTGGCTGAAACTTGGTGTGTGTTCTTCCAAGAGATGCTACTAACTAAACATAACCTCGATATGCGCCAGTGGTGCTATCTCTCTGACTTTGCACGGACTTTTTAAACGACCCTCGTAAAAGTTATAGCTTATTAGAATGAATGGAATAAAATGATTAGAGAAGGATTACGGTGATTTTAATTTCGGTTAAGCTATAAGGATGGCAGGAATATAACGTAGAGTACTGATCCATCCATTAGTTGTAAGGTTAAATAGTTGTATATAGTAGAGGGATGAATGTGTGAAGCGAATGTATTTATAAGTAAGAATGGAGAGTGAGTGATATTCTAGTGATATGCACCTAGACGATGCTGGCTGTATGGCGGAAGCCATTGCCAAATGAAAAAAACTATTCTAAAATAACATTTATTTAAAAAGTAATTTAAATAGTAGGGCGATTCTAGGTGAAACATGGTCTGCTCCTAGGACAGAAGATGAAGTGGGTACCAAGGTGTGATTATCCCAGACTAGGCAAGCTAGCCGCAGACATCCAGTCGGAACAAGTTGAAATATTTATTAATTCGTTTAAAATAATAAGATGTGGTAAATTAATTTCTAAGTCAACCTATCAGAGAGTTGATATCCTAATTTGACGGCTGCCCACTTTTTTTGGTGCTTCCTTAGGAAGTCTGGGTAGTTACCAGGTTTTGCAGAATATGAAAGAAATGTTTAGGCACCTAGAAAACTTGAGTAGTTATTATTTATGCTTTAGACGAGAATACAACCTCTCATGGGTAAGGAGAGATATTTAGGCACCAGAGGTTCTAAACTGCAGGATATCCCCACTATTCCAGAAGGCTTCCCTAGAGAACATGGAAGATCACCATAGATGGAAAGAAAAGAAGTACCATCTCCTTTCACTTTCTAAAACTCCTTTAAGGAGCATCATTCCCTTAGTGTGGGTTTTACCATCCTCCCAAATTTCTGGACACCTTTGCTGGTATAGTGGTGTTTCTTAACTGTCAACATACTCATTTACGTGAGGTAGCTTCTCTAGAGAGACTGTATGGTTATCTGAGTAGTTGGTGAGGAATATACCCTATCGAGAAGCCGTTAGGGAGATTCAGTATACAAGAAGATACAAGAAGTGAGCACAGCGCATGGAATAGTTTTTATCAGAGCTGTGAATGGTTACACATGCTGGGCAGCATAATAGGGTTTTTTGGGGTCCCAGTGCGGACGCTGTTACAAAAAGAAAAAAAAAATGTGCTCTACCGACCTGCAAGTTTGTGACTTTTTTGTTTAATCGCAGAGAAGGGGAAAGTGGGTCCGAACCTACATTAAGAAGCGCAACAAACCGAATATTTTGTTCAAACTTCCTAAACCCATCACTTCGGGTACAACATCCCAAACTAGATTTCAGTTTTTTAAAAGAGAAAGTAATGTAGTAGTGAGAGAAATAACTGATAGAAGGTAGATTCAGAGTAAAGTAATATCATTTCTTTCTATTTTATATTGTGTTCAAAGCTACCCTACCAGTGGGGCAGATATTAACATTTGACACAACATTTTTCAATTAAAAAAATATAGATATGTATGTAAAGTACCAACTGTTCATTGATACAGATCTGTTGAGAAGACTTGAAAGTTGTAGAAAACAAAATAAAAAGGTTCAATAATACGATTCTTGTGCACTCTGTAACAGAAAATGTAAATTCTGTTCAAATGTACCCCCCTATACCATACTTAAAATTATCCTTTAGAAGGAAACTCTCTCGCCCAAAAATGTCCTTAATAAAATTCTGCTGAGAAATTGTTTCCACTTAATGTTGTAGACCACCATGATGATGATGAGCTTAATAAGTTTGAAGATAAATTTGGAATCTTAGGGGGGAATTAAGTTACGTAAAAACTTGAGTAAGATGGTACTTTCGATTGATCGATTTCGACCAATTGAACCTTTTTATTTTGTTTTCTACAACTTTCAAGTCTTCTTAACAGATCTATATCAATAAGCAGTTGGTGCTTTACATATATATCTAAATTTTGTTTATTTAAAGAAAAGTTACTTTTCACCTTCTGAGATTAATCTTTTTCTTTTTAAGTAAAGTAATGGCCTATTTTTTTAGGCGGGCTTTACGTCTATCAAATCAGGTGACGGAGGCGACTAGCAAACATACTTTAATGTAAAATTTCTTTTATTAACCATTAAATAAAATCCAAGGCCTCTAGTATTACAATACATATTAGCTTCACAGGTCTCGCCTCTAACCGCTCGGCTACCGTGGCTCCTCAATTTTTCTTGTTAGGTATGGTTCATAAAAACACGCACACCACTTTTTCGTTCTAAAATTCAAAAAACGGTAATTTCCAGTGAAATATAAAGTTCAAAAATTTAGCATGGACGCAATCTTGTTAGAGATAGTGTATACTTGCTGTGCCAAAAAAACTAATTTATAATTTTGTTTTACAGACATT
This sequence comes from Rhodnius prolixus, assembly GCF_049639745.1. NCBI lineage: Eukaryota > Metazoa > Arthropoda > Insecta > Hemiptera > Reduviidae > Rhodnius > Rhodnius prolixus. Next base: position 633,782 of record NW_027411618.1, read on the forward strand.
TTCACGGTTGCAGTATCTCTAATTTCTCCTGACACATCTATTTTTGGTCTACAACCACCATTTCTATTTTGTAAATCCTTTTCATGAAATAAATAATTCTAAGAAAGGTTCCCAAACTAAATTATTACCAAATAGTGCAACAATTTACTCTGAAAAAGTAGATACTCGCTACTAAATATTTAATACATTTCAGTGAAACTTATTGTGTAATGTGGGATCCCAAACATGTCGGTCGATGTCTAGTAGACAGGTTGTCCCCATATGTACAAATGTTTGTATGAGCAATGCTTTTGCTGGTCAGGGAAGTTTCTCTCTAGCCATCTTGATATGACAGTTCACATCCGGTCTAATGCGTTTGATTGACAGCCACTTCCGTTTCTGAACCATTATTTATTACCAAGCTAAACCCAGGCAACACTCTTGGCTAAACAAACTACCTAACATTTACGCGCTTTGCCTTCTCGGTGTGGCAAGGGGAGGTTACAAAAACTAAAAAATTGAGTCCACCTTCGGATTCATTGGATATGATTCAATTCCATGATCGAATCCTTCATCCATCGTATCTCCAAAAATTATAATTTGGAGAAAGCTGAAATTTGATATTTTGCTTGTTAAAATCAATCTATACTCAGTAGATAGTTTTAATAATTTGAAATTAATTTACTACCAATCAATAAATTTCAAATTATAACAATAAATGCAAAATATTCCCTAATTTAGACGTTTCAGTAACCAAAATTATTTGTTTTTTAAATTCTGTACGAAACACATAAAAAATGAAGTGATTTTAACGTCAATTAATCGAAATTTTTCAAAAATGTATATTTTTCTTAATACTTTTTTAACAAAAATACAGCTTCTTTAATAACTCATAACTTTGAAAGTAAAATGGCCATTAAAATGATTCCAACTGCATTGTCTTTGTAACAAATTATATTCAAATAAACTTAGTTCAATTACATGTTTTGCTAATAATTTGAAAAGATACAAAACATTTAATAAGGATTTTATATATATATATATACAGGGTGTCCCAAGCTATATGGATAACGACTTTTTCTCGGAAACTAAGATAGCTAGAAAAAAACTAAAAAATACGTGTTCCCTTAGTTTTTTGTTAGAAATCCAAATTTACTTTGTAAATTTTTTTCGGTGCCTCCAGAAGCGAGATACAGGCACCAACTTCATTTTTTCAAATGGGAAGGTGCGGTTTTTATTTCAGAAATAGATTTCTCTATTTTTTTAAAGAAAAATTTACTCGAACGGTTTTTTTCTGTGAGCGATATTTTACAAGTTATAAATGAAAACATGATTCTTATAAGAAATGTCAACATGATAATATTTTAATGGTTTTTTGATTAAATAAGATGAAAAGTACTATTTTATTATACATTTTACTCCTCATTAATATTACAGATCATACTCGAAATGGCTTCCACCATTAGAGATGCATATACACGCTCTTTCCTGCCAATTGCCCCTTACTGCCAAAGAAATAGATTCGGCTTTAACCGAGTTACAGGCATCTATTATTCTCTGCTTTAGTTCATCTACAGATGCAATCCCGGCTTGATTTTGATACACCTAGATTTAAAAATGCTTTTAGATAAGCAGAAATAAGGAAAGAAAGAAAAAAGTTATGAATAATCACCTTGTTTTTCAGGTATCCCCAAAGGAAGTAGTCCATAGGTGTCTAATTCGGTGAACGAGGTGGCCACTGAATTCTTCCCGTGTCGATATAACACTATCAGGCATGTAAAGAGCTATCTCGATAGGCAATTTGATGGGCGTGTTATATCGACACGGGGGGCGATTCAGTGGCCACCTCGTTCACTGGATTTGACACCTATGGACTATATTTCCTTTGGGGATACCTGAAAAACAAGGTGATTATTCATAACTGCTTACCTAAAAGCATTTCTAAATCTGGGTGTATCAAAATCAAGCCGGGATTGCATCTGTAGATGAACTAAAGCAGAGGATAATTATTCATAACTTTTTTCTTTCTTTCCTTATTTCTGCTTACCTAAAAGCATTTCTAAATCTAGGTGTATCAGAATCAAGCCGGGATTGCATCTGTAGATGAACTAAAGCAGAGAATAATAGATGCCTGTAACTCGGTTAAAGCCGAATCTATTTCTTTGGCAGTAAGGGACAATTGGCAGGAAATAGCATGTGTCTATGCATCTCTAATGGTGGAGGCCATTTCGAGCATGATCTGTAATATTAATGAGGAGTAAAATTTATAATAAAATAGTACTTTTCTTCTTATTCTATCAAAAAACCGTTATAATATTATCATTTTGACATTTCTTATAAGAATCATGTTTTCATTCATAACTTGCAAAATATCGTTCACAGAAAAAAACCGTTCAAGTAAATTTTTCTTTAAAAAAATAGAGGAATCTATTTCTGAAATAAAAACCGCACCTTCCCATTTGAAAAAATGAAGTTGGTGCCTGTATCTCGCTTCTGGAAGCACCGAAAAAAATTTACAAATTAAATTTGGATTCCTAACAAAAAACTAAGGGAACACGTATTTTTTAGTTTTTTTCTAGCTATCTTAGTTTCCGAGAAAAAGTCGTTATCCATATAGCTTGGGACACCCTGTATATATACTCGTATATATAAAAGCAAAACAAAATTTTGACCGTTTTAGTTCTGTTATTGATGGAAATAGGTTCCATTTAATTTTTTTTGACTTAAAAATTACTTCTCTTACAAATTTTCAAAATAATTTACATATACCTGTATAACGTAATTAATAATAAATCACCATCATCCTCCAATTCTCTTGCAACATCTGCAGAGTCGCATCCTTCCACATTCATGGCCAGAATCTTTATTTTACACTTTTACTTCAATTTCATTCTCACTTTCCCCTTTCCAAGTCCCTTTTCGGAGGCGACTCTAATTGTATATTCTTCCTGTTAACTCATGACTCTTTCACTAATTTTACTCTAAGGTCTTCTGTAAATCAGTACCAGGTTGGTTGATAATTTTTCATAGCTGGTACTATACGTCTAGATTTCTCTTCTTACCGCGTTGTTCTTGATCTTTGGTTGTTTTCCGAGCAATTTTTCTTAGATAACTCATTTCCATTGCCTAAAGAAAAGTTTTTTAGCTTTTCTTGGGGGTGTGGGGTCTAAGAATCACTTGGATACGTTAGTATTGGGAAGAAAACGGTGTTATTTATAAACAGCGTCCTTTGCTTTTGAAGAGTTTTCCTTATTTTCTATAATTTTTTTTTAAGGTTTGCAGGAACCTTCATGTCGCAGTTATCCTTATTTTTTATCTAATCTTCAATTCTTTGGGATTTATTTTCAATTAAACTAACTTTTCTGCTAGTATGCTTAAGTTAAACTAGTGTTCCTTTTCTGTATCTGCTGCCACCATTGGCATGTGGCCATCATAGTTAAATCCCACACTTTGAAGATCTCTAAATTGAATATGAAAATTTATCATTTTATTTGGACATTACTTACAAATATTTGTGGGAAGTACCGAGTTATAAGCAAATGTTAACATTGACTACAATGTTATGTGTTAACATTGACTACAAAGGGTAGGTTGTTTGATTATTTACACCAGATTATTGTTTGTTTTTTTTTAATCAAAACCATATTGTGGTGTCAGTGAACGGCTTTTCAGAAAGAGAAAGTGCGACTATGTTTGAATGTTTGAGAGGGGATTACCTTGTTACTTTGTTTAGCGCGGAGCATTGAGTTAGGATTAATGGAAGAAAGTGCCTTATTCGCCATTGTCTGGAACTCTGCTAATGCATGCCTATCTACTTACAATTGTTTCCCCTCGTGAGGCTGTGCCAAATAAGGCATGCATGGTCTGCATTGTTGTGCGACTAGAACTGCGACATGCAACACACACACACACACACACACAATAGGCGAGTTTGGGGAGTCTCCCCAGTCTGCCATGGATCTGGCTTGCGTAATTACAACCCCCACAACAGATTCATTGTTTGGAGGTGCCCTCTGCATTGCTAGTACAAACTAGTGCTATCCACTTACAAAATTTCTACCGTTTCTTTTTTGTCTAATCTACAATTTTTATTTAGATTTTGAATTTTTGTTTCATGTTCACTTCATAAAGTAGCCTTTATTTATTCAGGTTGGCTATACGAGTAATTAAACCAAATCGACTCTTAAAGCATTACCACCATCATTCAAGAACTCCTCTTAAGACTTGTTTCATATTTCATGGTAAAAGCTGAAATTCGGAGTGGAAAATTTTAGTAACTCAAAAGGACTTGACACCCTTTCAATTCCTTGAGACGTGACATTACTCAGAAGTTACCCATCTTCTTGTTCATGATAAATTTTCGCACCTCCTGCAAAATTTAGTTATCGCGCAAGGCTGTTTAGCGTAACTCCAAATTTTGGGTTCTAATAGTGCAATTATAGATTTTACTGCTCAGCGGGAATTGTAGCTGCTTAACTCCTGCCTATATCGCTAACCAATGCAAAAGAAAATGTATTGTCACCTCCACCAGCAAAAGAAGGTTTCTTTGAAGAAATGAGAAGATATTGCGAGGGAGGTATTTGCCTAAAGAAACGACTTCCATTCGACCTGCCAAGAGTTTTGTAGGCTCATCACTGGCCTTGACTTTCTACAACCATATCGTCTCCATACAATTGGTATTGAGGATTCTCTCAAACGCTGTTGTAAAATGGCTGGATTCTTTTATTGGACGGCGCGCTTTATTGGTACAAATGTCTTCAGTAGCGGTGTGAAAGGATTATCTCAGTGGTTAACAATATACTGGAATCCAACGCAAGATCCTTCAGAAGTGGATGACTTTACAATCCTTCAGAATTATAGAAAATGAATGACGTGAGTTACTCATATTGTTGGGATGCTGTGATCAAAATTACATAAGTGCATATCCCACCTGGACATATTTTATTAGTTGAGCTTTTCCCCCTAAACTCTGAGTCACAGTTCTGCTCATATCTACGACCTGAGCTCCATATCTAAGTTTTAATCCGCCGAAATCACATGTAAGTTCATATTATTACTGATTGGCAGCTTCTTTATTGAGATGTGCCCCCGTCTATGGACGCCACCAAGAGCTGTGGAACAACCCTCTGCAAACGTATTATTAACACCTTCTATATTAAATTCCTGGCTTTTAAAAATTAAATTGCAAATAAACTTATTTATTTATTTATTTTTTTGGACGTCACCTTACATTAAGGTTTTCATTTATAAGAAGCATATTTTCAACGTACTTGATATTTTTACTTGTCAGAACAAATACTAAGGTAAAAAGATGATGTCTAAAAAGGTAAAAAGGGGCTTATCTAGTTCCGAACATTATACATGAAAAAAGGATGTTGAAAAAGAAGCCCTGACACCAAGAATTTTATTCTTAAACACCTTTTCATAGAAAATTATTAAATACAGGGTGATCCATTTAAAACGCACCAATCGCTAATAAATTTTTAGTAAAGCGGAATTTCGAAAAAACCCACGAAGTAAACTAAAGTCCGTGCAAAAATAAAAACTACTTAATTTTTTGGGGTAAACCTTTTTTATTTTTCAACATAGTCTCCTTTTAGGCTTATACACTTCGTCCAACGCTGCTCTAGTTTGTTGATCCCTTCCGAATAATAGGATTTGTCCAAGTCTGAAAAATAGCCATTCGTTTCTGCAATCACCTCCTCGTTTGAATAAAATCTTTTTCCCGCCAGCCATTTCTTCATATTGGGGAACAAATAGTAGTCCGAGGGAGCCAAGTCTGGAGAATAGGGGGGATGTGAAACGAGTTAGAACCCTATTTCCATTAATTTTGCGACCACAACTGCTGAGGTGTGAGCTGGTGCGTTGTCGTGATGGAAAAGGACTTTTTTGTGGGCCAATCGTGGGCGTTTTTCTTGCAGCTCGGTTTTCAAGCGGTCCAATAACGATGAATAATATGCACTTGTAATAGTTTTACCCTTTTCCAGATAGTCGTTGAGGATTATTCCTTGCGAATCCCAAAAGACAGTCGCCATAATCTTTCCGGCCGAAGGAACGGTCTTCGCCTTTTTTTGGCGCAGATTCTCCCTTGGTGACACATTGTTTAGATTGTTCTTTGGTCTCAGGAGTGTAGTGATGTATCCATGTTTCATCCACAGTGACGAAACGACGCTTAAAGTCCTGCGGATTCTTCTGGAACAGCTGCAAACCGTCCTTGCAACACTTCACACGATTTCGTTTTTGGTCAAGCGTGAGCAATCGCGGCACCCATCTTGCGGATAGCTTTGTCATGTCCAAATGTTGATGCAAAATATTATGTACCCGTTCATTCGAGATGCCCACAGCACTAGCAATCTCACGCACCTTCACTCTTCTGTCATCCATCACCATATCATGAATTTTATCAATGATTTCTGGAGTAGTAACCTCAACAGGGCATCCAGAACGTTCAGCGTCACTTGTGCCCTTATGGCCACTCCGAAAATTTTGAAACCACTTATAAACTGTTCTAATCGAAGGTGCAGAGTGACCATAATGTTTATCAAGCTTCTCTTTAGTCTCCTGAGGCGTTTTGCCTTTCATAAAGTAGTGTTTAATCAATACACGAAATTCTTTTTCGTCCATTTTTTGAAAATCACTCGACTTCCTCGATTCAAACGAATGCCAAACACAAAGAAATAGACCGATCTGGCTGAAACTTGGTGTGTGTTCTTCCAAGAGATGCTACTAACTAAACATAACCTCGATACGTGCCAGTGGTGCTATCTCTCTGACTTTGCACGGACTTTTCAAACGACCCTCGTATGTGTTCTTTTTTAGTCTAGTTTTCATATTTTCCACCCACGATGCTGTATCTTCATTTTTGGCGGAGTTACGGCTAAAAACTTGTTTGGGGTTTCATAAGGACCACTGGTTTTGACAATGATTGTGAAAACTACATAAAAAACTGTGAAAAATGACGTTAATCCCGTTTCGATATCCCTAATATTACTTGAAAGATTACCTGAAATTTAAGATCAAAGTTACTACATTTTATTTAAAAAAGTGTTACGATGTATTAAGTAATAAAAATGACTGCATACGCGGGATTCGAACTGGGGATCTCCCACATACAAAGCCACGCTCTTGATCATTAGACCAACACCCTGGCAAGATATTCTTACCGCAATCATAAGTCAAGAAGTCTTGCATACTGGGTGCATTAAAATGATGTGATGATTGCTTTTATTTGATGATAAAACGAATTTATCCCTAATTCACCCACAACCATTACACTATACTACATGTTTTTAAATCTTCAATTATTATTATTTTTTCCCTTTGCGTCACCAATAACATTTTTTGCAGTCAGAGGACCTCCCAAAACGTGTATTTCTGGTGGAAAATTAATATAGAAAACCGTTCATTAATAGGTAAAATAGTAACTTTGATCTTAAATTTCTCAACTAATATTAGGGATATCGAAACGGGATTAACGTCATTTTTCACAGTTTTTTATGTAGTTTTCACAATTATTGTCAAAACCAGTGGTCCTTATGAAACCCCAAACAGGTTTTTAGCCGTAACTCCGCCAAAAATAAAGATACAGCATCGTGGGTAAAAAATTTGAAAACTAGACAAAAAAAACATATAGTTTACTTCGTGGGTTTTTTCGAAATTCCGCTTTCCTAAAAAGTTATTAGCGATTGGTGCGTTTTAAATGGATCACCCTGTATAAATTGTAAATCTAGTGCGTGTAATCTAAACACATAGTTAAGTAAATTTTAGATGATATTTTCAAGCATTCTGTCCGGGTATAGCATCTGAGATTACTGTAGAATCTAAGAAGAGAACTATTCTCCCTAACATCTACTACCACTTTCTGCATTTTTTCATGTTCAGAGGACTCCTCTGAAAATTGAAAATGAAAAAACAAATCCGAGAAATTGAAGGAAAAAAAATACATTCTCTTAAAAACACGTACAGAAATGAAATTTATATGAACTGAAATGTGTAATGGAAAGATCGATTTGAAAGAAGCTGTCATAGCTGTTACAGTCTGACAGGTGACAAGTCCAGCGCAAAGGGAATCTTTAAGCAAAAGTACTCACTGTGTGACAGTTAGTTTTGTGACCTATTATAGTCACAGCCTGGCGCCACAATTGTTTGTGTAAATATGGCTACATTGTTATAACTAAATGAACAATGGTTTCTATCATGGTGGCTAATCCAAAATTTCCAGGGTTGTGAATAACAGGGTGTCCAATTTTTTTTATGGTAGTTTTCATGATCATTGCCAAAAACCAGCGGTTCTTATGAAACCCTGATAAGCTTTTTGGCCGTATCTTCGCTAATAATGAAGATACAGCAACGGGGGTGGAAAATTTGAAAACTAGACCAGAAAAAACATATAGTTTATTTAATGGGGTTTTTCCGGATTTCAGCTTTCCTAAAAAGTTATTAGCGATTGTGCGTTTTAAATGGATCTCTCTGTATATTAGGCAAACCAAAGTAGCAATAAGTAAAGTGATCGCCTATTATTTTAGGCAGGGCTTAACGTCCAATCACCAATTAGGTATCTTGGGCGGAGGCTAAAGCTGACACTCCTATATCAGTGATGGCAAACCTTTTGAGCTCGGTGTGTCAAAATTTTAAAAAATAGAAACATAATTTTCGTGGCGTGTCCACACATCACAAAAGTAGAGACTAAAAAAATTGGAGATATAGTTTTTTTTAAATTAATTATTTGTTTAATGCCATTTAAAATACAAAAACCAAAATTATGAAACCAATGATTTACATTTAGAGACTTGTTTTACATATTTCATTGACACTTAACATAGAAAATCAAGTAATATACGAGTATATACAGGGTGAACCAGTAAGTATTGTCCATAGGCCTACTGTGTGTAGTACATCTAAAGTGGAGTTCAATGACGTATTGGCCAACTTCATATTTTCCACTGTTCTTGAGTGACGTCACTTTAATTTTTTTTTCTAAAATCATTACTTTTTTGCAATAAAAATGTTATTACTCAGAATGTTCTAGTCCGAATTCGATTCTGATGACACGATTAGAAAGACAGATAAATTTTCTATAAATCGATACCATTTTGAAGCATAAGTTATTCTCCAAACAGCCTCAATCTTCCTCCTGGATACTGGAAAAATAAAAGTAATCGAAATTTTTGAAGAAAACTCATTAGGCCCTTATGTGATCATTATCAGACCTAGGTGCTGGCACTTTTTTGTAAAAGTTTCCTTGTCTAATGGGCTTTCAAACGGTATATCATTTTCCAGGATTCCTTTTATCTTCGTATGAGAAATTGCGTTTGTTTTGCAAGAAAACGTGTCCACGAGCACTCAACAGTGTTAAATTATCAAGTTGTTTAATTCATTGAAAACTCTTTTTGATGGACCAGTAGTCAATTTTTAAAGTAGATTGTTTTAAAATAAGGAAGTCAAAGGATACAAATTGCACTAATAATAAATTGGTTACAATTCAGAATTAAATTATTATTATTAACGTAAGTAATAATATTATTATTAATAACCAACTCTGGCAATAAGAGACAAATAATTGAATTATGAATTTTTTTATCTTTGAAGATGCGTGTCACCAAAAATGAGCTCGCGTGTCAGAGGTTCGCCATCACTGCTCTATATAAACAATTTTTTTCCAACAAATCATAAGTAACCATATACAGGATTCGAACTGGGGATCTCCCACATACAAAGCCATGCTTATAACCACCAGACCAACACTCTCGCTTCCACAAAGAGTTAAAGTGGTCTCTCTACTGAGGCCCAGTAATATACTTCTTCTTTTTTTAATGAAAAATTTCAAAATTCGTGGAATAACTTGCATTTAGCAAGTTTAAAGTGTTATAATAATTATTTGTACAAGTCATTGGAATGGGTGGGACCAACGCGCGCGCCGACTCTTGCTGCTGGCGTAAGCATTTTCGGTTTGTAAACTCCCGCATTTCCAGGCTGTGACGCGTTAATTGGAGCCGGAAGGGATGAGATGTTCAATAAGGAAGTAACTGCCAGCTGGCCCTAATTGACTAGATCTGAGTTGGCAAAATTCACCCCTAATACACAGGCCGGGGAGAGCTTCCTCCAGTATGACATCCAATAGTCCCAGAAGTTCTGTAACAGTACCAACTCTTGGGGCATACAATCCGCTAATACTGTATTAATACCCTCAACATTTCTGGCCAAAGTAGGCTAACCCCACACAGCATGCCAATTGTAGCTTTGACGATTCTCCCAGTTAAAGAAATTATGGCAATCTGAATACAATAGCCTAGTCTAGACCAGAGTATTTTCTAATTTTAATCGGTTCCGAAGCCACTAAAGATTAAGTTGACAGACATTCTCAGCCTCGTGCGATTTATATTTCTCCTATAACTCTGTTGCAGATGAAGGAGAACAGGCGGTTCGATATGATTGTAAACAATGCACGAATTTGATTTGGATGTAGATTTGATTTAAAATTGTGCTATTTGCGTAAAAATACCATGATCAGCTTATAAATAACATTTCTTCACGTATTTTATATTCTTTTAGTTTGTTGAAAAAGTTGGTTGTGGCACTCTTCCCAAAAAGGTTGGCCACCCTTGGTCTATAGAATGAAATGATTTTTTACGTAAATTAATTTATCTATAAGGCTGTTGGATTTGAAAGTTTGAAGAATTAATTCTTGAGTCGCTTAAGTATTGAAGGATTTACATATAGTTACTTGGGGAATTGAGCTTATATATATTCCGTTTGGGCTTTACCATTTTGACTTGCAAGCTACCACAGTTAGGGTGGTAGAGTTGTACATTATACCTGGGTGCATGGACTTGTACGGCTTACCCAAAGACCTGCTCTTTACCTCATTGAAATATGCCTTTTACGCCAGCAATACGTGCTCTGCTCTCCTCTATTATACTTTTGGTAGACAACTTGGTATTCCTTTACTACTAAAGTATTCTCAATGCACATCTTGCATGTTAGATGCTCTGTGGGGATTCCTCTTTAAGCTCCAAAAACTACCTAAATACCTGTTTATTCAATATTCATCTTAGCCCCCCACTAGGTTGCTTTAATATTGTATATGCAAATTATTTAGATTTAAATTATTGGTTTCTATATGTACAGGGTGTTCAGCATAATACTACGGTAACTTCGGGAGGCGATTCTGGGCATCATTTGAAACAAAAAATTCCATATAAACTATGACTCGATTCGGCTCCATTTTATAGATATTTTTAATTTTATGTTTGCAAAAAATCGTACTGGATTTGATGATTCTGATCAGTTGTATTCTTATGCTAGGTGAATTCCTTTCATAATGCCGACGCTGTTTTGAGGCCTACTTTTTTGCAATTAATCACAGATTTCTGCATCAATTTTTAAAATAACCCCAATGCATTGTATACCGTTCGAAAGGTGATTGTATGTAGATGTTATTCATGAATAGTGCACGTTTTTTACATATATAATATTTTTGAGGAAAATGAAGTCAAAGTTTTTGGAAAAATTTAGAAACTTGCTATTTCTTATGTTTGGGCCACAAAGTAAAATACTTGATATTATTATTTTGGAATACAAATTAGCTTATTTAAAAGTAAATTTAACCTTCTTTCTAATGAGCTAATTAAAATAGCTGTAGCTTTAATAGTTTGGAAAATATAGGCAACTTTTTGCTAAAAAGTAGTAGTATCTTGAAAAAACATAAAATTAAAAATATCTATAAAACGGAGCCGAATCGTGCCATAGTTTATATAGAATTTTTTGTTGCAAATGATGCCCAGAATCGCCTCCCGAAGTTACGGTAGTCTTATGCTGAACACCCTGTATATCCTCAAAATTGTGCGAATGGTTTTGAAACAGTGACTTTACTAATATATTTCTGTTGGCAGGTTTTTCGAGCTAGTCAGAGTCTCTAAAGTGTGTTTTTTTAATCACATTATACCCTTCATTTAATACCTATTTATTAAAAAATCTTTCCTCTTTGGATCTAAAGGCATTTGAATTTTGATAATTTGGAGAAATTGTATTCTTACTCTCTTGCAATAACAATTACCAATCGATTAAGATTAATGCGATAGAAATATAGAAGAATTGTTCGGAATGATTGTATATACTCGTATATAGGGTGAACCAGTAAGTAATGTCCATAGGCCTACTGTGTGTAGTACATCTAAAATGGAGTTCAATGACGTATTGTCCAACTTCATATTTTCCACTGTTCTTTTGCAATAAAAATATTATTACTCAGAAAGTTTTAGTCCGAATTCGATTCTGATGACCCGGTTAGAAAGACAGATAAATTTTCTAAAAATTGATACCATTTCGAAGCATAAGTTATTCTCCAAACAGCCTCAATCTTCCTCCGAATACTGGAAAAATAAAAGTAATCGAAATTTTTAAGAAAACTCATTAGACCCTTATGTGATCATTATCAGACCTAGGTGCTGGCACTTTTTATAAAAGTTTCCTTGTCTAATGGGCTTTCAAACAGTATATCATTTTCCAGGATTCCTTTTATCTTCGTATGAGAAATTAGGTTTGTTTTGCAAGAGAACGTGTTCACGAGCACTCAACAGTGTTAGTTTATCAAGTGGTTTAATTCATTGAAAACTCTTTTAGATGGGACCAGTAGTCATTTTTTAAAGTAGATTGTCTTAAAATAAGGAAGTCAAAGGTTACAAATTGCACTTTAAACATTTACTTTTGATCTCTCTAAAATATTTGAGAAAATGTTAGGAAATATTTCAAACAAGGGCTATTTCTATAATCGAAGGTTAATTTGCTTAGTTTCAAATAGGGCACAATAGAAAATTTTGAAGAACCAAATCTAACAGATCAGAGAAGTTTATTTATAAGATACCTAGTTGTATTGGTTAATTCCAGATTCCGATATAAGGATTATCTGTTAGTGGGTTCAAAGGGTTGTTAAGGTTTATTCACATTCTTATCTTTTTTAACGGTGCAGTTATGTGTGAAATTGTAATTTGGAGTAAATACAAACTATATGAATTTTTGTTTAATTACTTTAAAATATTTCCTAACATTTTCTCAAATATTTCAGAGAGATCAGAAGTAAATGTTCAAAGTGCAATTTGTAACCTTAGACTTCCTTATTTTAAGACAATCTACATTAAAAATTGACTACTGGTCCATCTAAAAGAGTTTTCAATGAATTAAACAACTTGATAAACTAACACTGTTGTGGTGCTCGTGATAACGTTTTCTTGCAGAAACAAACATAATTTCTCGTACGAAGATAAAAGGAATCCTGGAAAATGATATACCGTTTGAAAGCCCATTAGACAAGGAAACTTTTATAAAAAGTGCCAGCACCTAGGTCTGATAATGATCACATAAGGGCCTAATGAGTTTTCTTCAAAAAATTTCGATTACTTTTATTTTTCCAGCATTCGGAGGAAGATTGAGGCTGTTTAGAGAATAACTTATGCTTCAAAATGGTATCGATTTATAGAAAATTTATCTGTCTTTCTAACCGTGTCACCAGAATCGAATTCGGACTAGAACATTCTGAGTAATAACATTTTTATTGCAAAAGAACAGTGGAAAATATGAAGTTGGCCAATACGTCATTGAACTCCACTTTAGATGTACTACACACAGTAGGACTATGGACATTACTTACTGGTTCTCCATTTATATACAAATATTTCCTTAGCAACAATAACTGCTTTGTAAAGAGAACAGTATTTCACTTTGCATTTATCTTTAAGGGATGCAACGCCCTTCATTGGGTCCTGATCGGCAGGAATCCCTTGACAGTTAACTCTTAATCCAATTTAGAAAATATATTAACAATAATTGATTTTGCACGTATTAAAAGTGTTCATTTTTTTTACCGACATAAGCTTTTTGCAGCATAGAATTCTCACCAAATCTTTTTTTTATTTTAGTATTAATAAATTAAAAAGTATCTAATATTCAAAAATAACTTTTTAAAAATAACAATTGCATTTCTATTTGAATAACATAGCTTTGTAATTATGCATGTAATAATTTCTAAGCAATATTAGGTTGAGTAACCATTTATCATGTATAATTAGATTTTAATTTATGATTATTAGTCTTATTTTCATTGTTTAACATAAGAATTCGTTTCGTTTTGTTATGCTCGAAAGAGATGAAAGATTGTTTATTTAGTGTTTATCTTCTTTCTAATTTTATCTTTATTTAATTGTTTTTAATGGCGGCTCGTGCTTAGAATGCACGGTTGCACTGGCCCCAGCTAAAAATAATATGCAAAATTTTTGTATCATTTCATTACATTATTCCATACACTATTTTAAAAAAAATAATACATTAGTGTAGTATCAACGTTAAGATTGATTTTAAAAAATAACCTATGCAAAGAAAATCGGAATTTTGAATCACGTTTAAAATTCTATAGAAAATGGAATTTTTCCGGACTTTTTAGCAAGCTTTTAATCATCTGATTTCCCAAAATTACGAGGGTCGTTTAAAAAATTCGGGCAAAGTCAGAGAGATAGCACCACTGGCGCGTATCGAGGTTATGTTTAGTTAGTAGCATCTCTTGGAAGAACACACACCAAGTTTCAGCCAGATCGGTCTATTTCTTTGTGTTTGGCATTCGTTTGAATCGAGGAAGTCGAGTGATTTTCAAAAAATGGACGAAAAAGAATTTCGTGTATTGATTAAACACTACTTTATGAAAGGCAAAACGCCTCAGGAGACTAAAGAGAAGCTTGATAAACATTATGGTGACTCTGCACCTTCGATTAGAACAGTTTATAAGTGGTTTTAAAATTTTCGGAGTGGCCATATGGGCACAAGTGACGCTGAACGTTCTGGACGCCCTGTTGAGGTTACTACTCCAGAAATCATTGATAAAATCCATGATATGGTTATGGATGACAGAAGAGTGAAGGTGCGTGAGATTGCTAGTGCTGTGGGCATCTTGAATGAACGGGTACATAATATTTTGCATCAACATTTGGACATGACAAAGCTATCCGCAAGATGGGTGCCGCGATTGCTCTCGCTTGACCAAAAACTAAATCGTGTGAAGTGTTGCAAGGACGGTTTGCAGCTGTTCCAGAAGAATCCGCAGGACTTTAAGCGTCGTTTCGTCACTGTGGATGAAACATGGATACATCACTACACTCCAGAGACCAAAGAACAATCTAAACAATGGGTTATCAAGGGGGAATCTGCGCCAAAAAAGGCGAAGACCGTTCCTTCGGCCGGAAAGATTATGGCGACTGTCTTTTGGGATTCGCAAGGAATAATTCTCATCGACTATCTGGAAAAGGGTAAAACTATTACAGGTGCATATTATTCATCGTTATTGGACCGCTTGAAAACCGAGCTGCAAGAAAAACGCCCACGATTGGCCCACAAAAAAGTCCTTTTCCATCACGACAACGCACCAGCTCACACCTCAGCAGTTGTGGTCGCAAAATTAATGGAAATAGGGTTCCAACTCGTTTCACATCCCCCCTATTCTCCAGACTTGGCTCCCTCGGACTACTATTTGTTCCCCAATATGAAGAAATGGCTGGCGGGAAAAAGATTTTATTCAAACGAGGAGGTGATTGCAGAAACGAATGGCTATTTTTCAGACTTGGACAAATCCTATTATTCGGAAGGGATCAACAAACTAGAGCAGCGTTGGACGAAGTGTATAAGCCTAAAAGGAGACTATGTTGAAAAATAAAAAAGGTTTACCCCAAAAAATTAAGTAGTTTTTATTTTTGCACGGACTTTTCAAACGACCCTCGTATTAAACATACTGTGTCTTTCTGGATTAAAATATCGGATATGCTTCAATAAAAGCCTTCTTAGTACTTCACCACATTAACATGCACTTCAAACTATTCAGCACATTTGTGCAAAATTTCTTTTTATTATTGGTGCTCAGGAATCTGTGAGATCGTTCTAGACACGAGTAAGGCGAAAATAACAATTGAATTAAAAATCATTGTACGAGTCTTGATTTCCCAAATTCTTCTGTATGAAAGATAGAATCTATTTTCCAGAAATGGGTGTAGTTTTGGGGAATTATTTGCTCCTTATAAACTTTTAACTGTAGCATTAAAATGAACGGAGCCATTGATCAGCTTTTGGCTGAATTTCTGATCAAGGTATCTCAATTATTTATTAATGTTAAAGTACATAGATTTTAACCCAAATAACGGCTATTCTTTATGCAATATAGGAACACATATTATCTTATTTTCTACTTTTCTAGATAGGTCATATCACTATTTGGCTGTCTATCCCCCGGCTTGGTGAGATAAGATTGAAATGGCTTGGCCGGTAGTGCCTTTTCTGGACATGATATAACAGATTATCATTAAATAAAATGCAAGGCCTAAGACCAGGAATCGAACCCAGTATCACAATACATATTAGCTTTACAGGTCTCGCCTCAAACCGCTCGGCTAACGTGGCGCCTCAATAAACGAACTATTTTAGCTTGTTTAAGTGAATCCACCATTGTTATATGTTACAGTATTTCGCCAGTCACTAAAAGTAGTCGATGGTTTTGGGAAGTTAACTTGTGGTATATCTGCCACTTTTTCTGGAAACAGTTTTTCCTTTTTTGAGAAGGAGGAATATACTTTGAGGTCTTTTATTGGTTGGGCATTGGCAGTTCCTTTTTGCAGGAAGTAATGAAGTGTTGACTGAACGAAGGTTGGAATACTCCTGTCGTCGATCCATCACTACCGCCACACACTTTCTAATTTCCGTTCCAGATTGCAAACATTCATTACAAAAGAGAGTAGGTAGGTGGACTCTTATTTGTGCAGTGAAGGCGTTGCGTGATGCATCCTTAAAAAGGACAATCGCATCCATTACGCCAGAGTTTATTTTGCTGCAACCGTCCATTATTATCTGTATTCAAGGTTCGTTTCGTTTTCCACAGCCACCTAGAGTGACATTAAAGTCTCCATACTTGTACGATTCAATACTTTGTCTAATTTGTAATTGAAATTATACACTAACACAAAACTGATGTTTCATATGACTTTCACTTAGTGAACTATTCAAACATCTAAATTACAAAATTCTCTTCTAAATTCTGCTGTTTCTGTGGTATAAGTTAAAAAGTTGTCTTCCATGCATAAAGATGGCGCTGATGTCAAATTTTGTAACGTTATTGTGTACTTCAATTTAATCTGTCGAATGCATTCTTTCTATTACTCATTATTATTAGGCGCTACATTGTTTACAAAAAAATAACAAGAAGAACAAGAACATTTTCTGAAAATGTCTGTTATAAAGGAGGATTTGCCCTATATTATATAGGAAATTTGGGAATTTTATCTTTTATGGAAAAAGAGAAAAAATGGTCAAAGTTGGGTGTTTTTCAACGTTACGCTTTTTCGTGCAGTTTTTGACGATCAACCTTTATACAACTGTCCTACCGGACAGTTTTAATTATTATTTATTATTATTCCATCAGTTATCTTTCATGCTTATAAAATACATTCGTAGCATGGGAATGACTTTACGACAATACGAAACAAAACAAAGTCTAAATCAAATTAGAAATTACACTGACATTAAACAGAATCAAGCAAAAAACTAAACAAAGTGTGTCTTTAATAATTAAACTAAAATAAAGAAATTATTGTATGCAAATAAAATAAATGCAGATTTCTTACAAAAATACTGAAAATAGTTACATCTTAAGCATAGAAAATAATATCTCCTAGTAAGATATTGTAACTACAATTATAAATAACTAAGTGATTGCATGATATAGTTACGATAAAAAAGACAATAAGTTACAATATAAACAGCGATGGGTAATAATAGAACATCTATAAGAATAACTCAGTATTTAATAAATTCAATAATCCAAAAAACACTAATTATTTAGCTAAGATATTCAAATGGAAGTACTATTTTTATTTGTAAAAAATTATAAGTTTTGTTAAAGTTTATAAAGATTGTGAATCAATGCTTACGTAAATAAGATTGTCTTTTATTGTCTTTATTATAATACAGTACAAATATACAATACAAAATAATAATGCACCAAACTTGAACAAATAATAAATAATAATAATTAGGATGATAGTAACAGCAATGATAAAACTTTTCAAAATTAAGAGATTTTTGCATCAATTTTTAAAATAACCCCAATGCATTGTATACCTTTCGAAAGGTGATTGTATGTAGATGTTTTTCATGAATAGTACACGTTTTTTACATATATAATATTTTTGAGGAAAATGAAGTCAAAGTTTTTGGAAAAAATTAGAAACTTGCTATTTCTTATGTTTGGGCCACAAAGTAAAATACTTAATATTATTATTTTGGAATACAAATTAGCTTATATAAAAGGAAATTTAACCTTCTTTCTAATGAGCTTATTGAGGAGGGTAGGCAACTAGCAAACATAACTTACTACAAAGTTCTCATATTAAATATTAAATTAAAAATCCAAGGCCCAGGACTGGAGAAACGAACCCAGTACCACAAAATAGATATTAACTTTGCAGGCCTCGCCGCTAACCGCTTGGCTATCGTGGTGCTTTAGAAAATTGAAGAGCTTGGTGCAAAAAGGAGTTATCTACATTTTTTTTTTTCAGAAAATGTGTTTAGTGGCGCCCTCTATTGTATGTTCAATTCTACATCTTTTGGTGCATAAACGAGTAAAGACTCTAGTTTCAGAATATGTGACTTAATTTTAGATTCCTGCCCGCATACGCGTCTGACGCACGACCAAAAGTAAGGGTTCGCAGTTGACCCCATTTTCATATACACAGTTTTAAAGAGTATAAAAAGTTATGAAAGAAACAGGAAACCGCAATTCGATATCTTTAAAATTAAAGGTGCTAGGCCATTTCAAAATCTGGTATTTATTAATCATATTTCAATTTTTTAACTTGTTATCAAAGAGAAAGAAGAGCACGCGATAGGTCATTTTTTTGTATTTTTTCATCCCCTTTCTACTGAAAATATTGCCAAGGCAGTAAAGATAGTATTTTTCTTAATATCGGGAAATAAGTCGTTTTCCGAGTGATTTTTTCAAGAAAAATCAAATGTTAAGAGCTTTAGATGTTCTCAAGCATACACAAAATGGCTAAAAATTAATTACTGTGCCTTCAAACATGCCTCCTCAGATACAGAGAGCAGTTGTTAACCTCCTGGCTAACCTGGCTTGCGAGTCTGAGGAGGCACGTTTGAAGGCACAGTACATGCTTCACAAGTTGAGTCAAGTGCATTATTTGATAAATTAAGGAATAAGTTTGATCCTTTACATGATCAAGTAAATATGTCGCAGGAGGTTTCCAATTTTTTTGGTAATTAAACACAACTCTCCTAAAATTACTAAATAATTATTTAACCTTCTTGTTTGTAACAGATGTAAAATTAATTTTTAGCCATTTTGTGTACGCTTGAGAAGATCTAAAGCTCTTAACATTTGATTTTTCTTAGAAAAATCACTCGGAAAACGACTTATTTCCCGATATTAAGAAAAATACTAGGTTTACTGCCTTGGCAATACTTTTAGTAGAAAGGGGATGAAAAAATACATAAAAATGACCTATCGCGTGCTCTTCTTTCTCTTTGATAACAAGTTAAAAAAATTGAAATATGATTAAAAATACCAGATTTTGAAATGGCCTAGCACCTTTAATTTTAATGATATCGAATTGCGGTTTCCGGTTTCTTTCATAACTTTTTATACTCTTTAAAACTATGTATATGAAAATGGGGGTCAACTGCAAACCCTCACTTTTGGTCGCGCGTCAGACGCGTATGCGGACAGGAATCTAAAATCAAGTCACATATACTGAAACTAGAGGTGACGAGCAACAAATTTTTCCTTTACCATTTTTCGATCGGATCAACCGTTTAAGCATGAAATGCATTTGAGCCGTCTTAAAATGAACACCCTGTATTAAAACTGTCCGGTAGGACAGTTGTATAAGGGTTGATCATCAAAAACTGCACGAAAAAGCGTAACGTTGAAAAACACCCAACTTTGACAATTTTTTTCTCTTTTTCTATAAAAGATAAAATTCCCAAATTTTCTTTAAAATAAAGGGCAAACCCTCCTTTATAACTGTAATTTTTTTGCAACAACCCAGATTTAATAGGTTTCGAGAAAAAAGTTGCCAAAAATGAGCAAAAACCGCTTTTTCAAAAAATGTTCTTGTTCTTGTTCTTGTTGTTCTTGTTGTTCTTGTTGTTCTTGTTGTTACCTTTTTTGTAAACAACGTAGCGCCTAAGCGCGCAAACCGATTTTCATGAATGAGGTGTCATTCGATTCGGAATTTTATGTAGATGTGCCTTTTGGGGGTCTCGACGCTGTACATTAAACAAGAGAGGAGTTAGCCCCCTTAAAGTAAGGCCCCCTCCAAAATTATTATTACTAATTACTCTGTAAATCTTAGCCCGATTTTGATAAAATTTGGTAGGATGATAGGGTTAGGGCTCCCCTACGTAACATTAAAGCGGCGATCAGCTCTTACACTTGTTAAGAGGAAGTATAGCAATCGTTGCAAATTATCGACACGTGAACCGATTTTCATGAATGAAGTGACATTCGAATCGAAATTTTGTACAGATTTGCACTTTAAAAGTCTCGACACCGTGCCTCATAAGGAGGGGAGTTTGCCCCACCCAAATAAGGCCCTTTCTAAAACTATTATTACCAATATTTCTATAACGCTAAATCCGATTTTGATAAAATTCAGCTCGAATAAGTGGTTAAAGCTCCTCTACGTTGCTGATGCTCTTGCACCTACTAAGAGGAAGTACTGCAATCGTTTGAATTATCAATGAGTGAACCGATTTAAATCAATGAATTGTCGTTCGATTAAAAAATCTTTGCCTCTTTGCCTTTTAGGGAGAAGTACTGCAATCGTAGTTTATTTTTCTTACTCCTCTTAAAAGGAAGTACTGAAATCGCAGTTTAATTTTGCTATTTACGTACAAATACCTTCCTATGTTATTCAAAACGCTTTTTCAAAAAAATTGTTATTGAGGATGGTTTGGGGGAACGCAACTATAATCATTCTTTAAAAAGATCTCTCCAGTGGTAGTTACGGTTCCGACTTAACACCTTATCAGATTATAATGATAGAATTGCTTATTCCAAATTTTAAAAAAATCTGTAAAGAAGATATGTAACTTTGTAAAATAGACGAAAAGGAAAATCTATCCAAAAGGTACAATAATCTCCTTAACAAAAACTTACAGTTTCAAATGTTAAGTATAAGGGTTGATTAAACGCCAAAAGGTACACAAATCAGCGTGTACCCAACATTTCATTAATACTTCATTAATAGTCAAGCAATTCTATTGCATTAATTTTCATTAATAAGTTATTTTTTAGAATTTATTAGATGTCACAGACCCTTATGCTGGCCTCTTCATTTATAATATTTTTTGTTATAATTATGATAAATCACATATATATGTACATGCATGTTAAAGGAGAACAAGACAAAGTTAGAGTAGGCTACTGTCTTGAATTCGTCTTACCGATATTACATATATACAACATTGTGGGATGAATACCTAGATTGAGAATGTAATTGAAGAAAACTATATTATTTGCGATAAAGCCAGATAATTATTACCTATTATTATAAACGTTTGACTACTACATAAAATAACAATTGCTTTAATCAAAGAATGAACTTAAACCAACGATTTTTATTTAAAAATAAAAATAAATCAATAAAATAAACAAAATCATTGGTGTAAGTTTTTTATAAAAAAAAGTTTTGAATTTTTTAGCCTCATAATTTTTTTTTATTTTTTGTAACGTTTTTCTTTTTAACCTGTAATTAATAGTTTCATTATTATAGATAACTAGATATTACAGTCAATCTACAGTGCTACTTGAACAAATATTTTGTAGACGAAAATGGCCAGCATAAGGGTCTGTGACATCTAATAAATTCTAAAAAATAACTTATTAATGAAAATTAATGCAATAGAATTGCTTGACTATTAATGAAGTATTAATGAAATGTTGGGTACACGCTGATTTGTGTACCTTTTGGCGTTTAATCAACCCTTATACTTAACATTTGAAACTGTAAGTTTTTGTTAAGGAGTACGATATTAACTAATCCTTACAGCAGACACAACATAAGGAATACATCTTAAAGCATTTTTTGTCCCTACTAAAAATTTTAAAAAAACTGTAGATAACTTCTTTTTTGCACCAAGCTCTTCAATTGTGGAATACTTCATGATTTTCTGCTTCACAAGGGCCATGCTAATCTTCTCTTTATCGTTTCGATTGTTTAGTACTCGTATATGTACCGCAGAAGTGAGTTTTATTATAATATTTTTTATTCTTATAAGAGGGTGTAAATTCTACGTCCTGTTATCATTTCGTCAGATCGCCCAGAAATGAAGAGAGAAATAACGCGGTACTTCCAAGTAAGAGGAGCTAAAAACCACTTACTCCGTACTCGAGGGAAAACATGTATTTCTGTTTTAAGTAATAACTACGCACGGTGGTTTTTAAGAGGGGCGCCACTTCTATCCTGTTTTATATTTTATGAATTGTCAATCTGTGGTGACAGAGATGAAGACGCTGGTTTATGGATTATGGAGTAGTAAAGGTGTTTTGGGAGTACATTGGCAGGGAAAGTGATAATGTGTGCTTTAGATGTATGTTGTTGCTGGCGAGAAGTTGGAAATCGTTCTCCCGTGGGATATGTTAATCTCACAGTGTGATGATTCTGGTATGGGGTAACCCCCTAGCACCAGGATATGCTGTAGCTGCTTTTTCTTTTAAAGCGGCACCACCACTTAGATCTGGAATAGCTTTTTTAGGAAAAAGAAGAAGAAGAAGAAAGACTAGGGTGTTATTTTGATCTTAGAATTGTTTATGCGAACTCACACTTGTGGGTGTCCCTGTCACCAGCAGCAGCAGTAGAGTGTGTGGGGAAGTGGTAGAACAGTAGAAGCAAAACAGCCCTTTACGGTGAAAAGTATTAAGTGGTGAATTGGAGATAGAGTAAAAGGTACACTTGGCTTAAAGTACCTACCTTGTCAAACACCCTTGACAAAAGTTAAACCAAATCTACTTGAAACTGTGTGCCCAGCTTTTCGTCTAATTTCCGTGCTAAGTTCTTCCTTAACTTAATGCAATACCAAAAGCTTAGGACTTGAAGTTTAAGTCTCAATTAGTACTTGGTCTCACCGCTAGAGCTTTTACAATCTCTTATCTACTAAGTCGACCGCTTCCTTGTATTTATATATATTTGTCTTTTCACGTCAAACTGACAAGTGTGAAACATTTTCAACCAGGTTCCGCTCCATCATTCCCCCCCCCCCAAACCCGTAACCCCTCGAATTACCCATCAATAATTGTGGCAATTTTCCATAAAAACTGGGGACATTTTAAAGACTTTGGTGTTAACACTGTCCACGGCAATTAAAACTTTATAAGCATTTATTAACACTGAACCTACCACGACCGGTCAATTGACTGTTTTTTAAATTTGATTTAAATTTTCTAATTACAGCGTTATCATACCGCCATTAAACTTCACGACTTTTCCTAAAATATGTATGCAATTGTTTTTTTAATATTCACTTCTTTTCCTAATATTTGATTTTTGAGAAAAATATGTAGTCCGTCTTAACTACCGCTACCGGCTGAATATTTTCATTTTATTTACTTATTTTAATATTTCATTTTATTTATTTATTTTTTTGTTACAGAATTCTCTCGAAAACTCAATTTGATAATGCATTTATCGGATTATTGTTTGCATGTGGTGCATATGAGGCAAAAAACGTACGATATTGCCCTTTTCACTGGAACGAAAAATAGGGACGAGCATTCTTCTCAAACACGGTGAGCAGAAATGTATAGAAGGAAATTTTGAGGTTTATTCGATTGGATCAAAGAAATCATCGCTTACAAACCGATAAATTTGCTTTGATTTCTAAATTTTGGAACAAATTCGTAGAGAACTGTCAAAACTGTTCTAACCAAGAGCATATATCTCTTCCAAGGACATTTGTTCCCAACAAAGTCAAGATGTAGATTTACTCAGTACATGCCACCAAATAAACCGGACAAATTTGTTATCAAATCTTGGCTAGCGTTCGATGCAATAAAAGGCTTTCCATTTTTGGGAAAAAACGTGAAAGCAGAGAACCTTCAGTTCCGCTTGGGGAGTTGGTCGCTCTGAAATTAGCAGAAATGCATACAGCTCGTGGAAGAAATATAACCGTGGAAAATTTCGGAGATGGCCTCAACAAATAGTCTTCAATATCCTGGACTTAGCCCCGGGATAAATGCGTGGATTTTGTATTAAAAAAACTACCGGAAGTGAAATTTCAAGGCAAAATTTGGTGTTACCATTGCAAAATCATGACAAATATTAGTACACGAACAAGTGGTCGGAAAATAGCCAAATAAGATACTGCAAAGGCAATAAGACTAAAAAAATGCTGTCTAAACTGTAAAAAATACGTATGCGGGGGATGTGCTATTGAGAAGCCTATAATTATAAAAAATGCTGCAAAAAAGAGTAAAATCTACGAGATTTATTTTTAAACAAGAGAAACTGCGCTTTTTCATAGTCAAATAATTATTATCTTCATTTGATAATAAGAAATTTAAGTAACTTTAAAGTCCGGTCATTTGATCGGTCACGGTAGGAATAGTTATGCATAAATGTCGGTAGGTTTAGTGTTAAAACTTAAATTTTGAAATCATTTTTGAAAATGATAACCCAAGCGCCCGCCCAGTGCACCTTCCTTCTCCGCAAGAGCCGCTTTAAAACCTGAAAACAGTTCTATGAGCCTCGGATAGGAAGCACAAACCAGGAAATAAAAGGGGTGGCCAGCATATTAGTGCCTCTGGAGTGTTGCCGAAGACTTCTTTGACAAGCTGGTGGTGTGGTCCTGAAAATTAGTGCTGTGAAACATATGTTACAAGGACTGGAAATGAAAGAAACACAATAATTTGTGAGTTAATAGCTCCCAGTGGGGCATATCACCCGCTCCTATAAGGATGAAATCAAGTAGCTCTAGTGACATCCCTAGTTACAATTCCAAACACAGAGTCAATATTTAGCTGGAGCAATAATTCTTGTAAGTGCGCTAGCGCAATGCAATTAGAGAGGGGACGAGAAATACGAGGGATGTGTATAAGAAGTACTGAGTCACAATGACCTTGCTGTTTGCTAGAGGGTCTAAACACTGGTTAGGCCTCCTGGCAACCCTTCATGTCAGGTTTTCTTCGACCAACCCCTGGCATCTGGGAGAAGTAATCTAGAGCTACCACTAGTATATAAACTAAACATTCCGGATTAACCCCATGGCTCTTAGCGCGATTGTTAGTATATATTTAAGTTTCCACAAGCTTTGTAAGTTTCTAGGACCTTTTGAGTTCAAAACAATGGTTTCAATTAAACCGATTTCCTTAATTGGTCAGCCTAAACACAAAAACCTGGCATTCTTAAAACACCACTGCTTTCTACTGCAGTACCAACGGTTTAATTGGTAAATTTACTAAAGCCTTACAATTTTATTGAACATTTATTTGTCTTTAACCCCAGATTGCTGATGTGGAATATTTTCGCAAGTTAGGTTACTGTAGGAGAGAGGAGGGCACCTTTGAAACATGTAGGGCGCCACGGTAGCCGAGCGGTTAGAGGCAAGACCTGTGAAGCTAATATGTATTGTGGTACTGGGTTAGATTCCTGGTCTCTAGCCCTTGTATTTTATTTAATGGTTAATAAAAGAAATGTACAGTAAAGTATGTTTGCTAGTTGCCTCCGTCCACGACACCTAATTGGTAGTTGGACGTAAAGCCTGCCTGAAATAATAGGCAATTACTTTACCTTATTTTACTTTATTTAAAACATTTATGATTGGTAATTTTCTCCATATTTTGTGGTAGACCTGTTGTATTAATTGACAGAGTTTCCCTTCGTTTTCATTCGCTAATACGAGGTGTGGCTATTAAATAACGAGACTGAGGCTGCTACAGAAAAACTATGCATGCGCCAAATCTTAACGACCGACAGCTGTGCAGCGTAAAGCCTTCTCTTTCGATTGCATCGCCTCTCACTTGTTTATAGAGAAATCTGTCGACACCGTCGTTTGTGTGAGAGGTGTTAGTTTCGTTTTGCCGAAAACATGATACTGCACATGTAGTAGACCAACGAATTGTCGTAAAATTTCACCTGAAACTGGGTAAAACCGCTACTGAAACTTATCTTTTATTAAAAGAAGTTTATGGCGATGAATGTTAATCATGTGCGCGAGTTTTTGAGTGGTTCAAGTGTTTCCAAGATGGCCGAGAAGACGTAGGAGGTGATGATGACCGCCCGGGTCGCCCTTCCACGTCCAAAACGGATGAAAATATCGATTATAATTAATCAACATTACTACCGTGAGGTGCTTGCTCAACTCCGTGAAAGAGTAAGGAAAAAAACGACCCGATTTGTGGAAGAACAAGTCATGAGTTCTCTATTAAGACAACGCGCCGGCTCACACTGCATTGTCTGTCAAGAAGTTTCTAGCCAAGTACAACATCCCAGTTTTAGGCCATCCGCCTTATTCGCCTGAGACCTGGCCCCCATGTGACTTTTATCTGTTCCCCAAAGTCAAATCTTGCATTAAAAGGAACACGATTTCAGTCCGTTGAAGCTGTGAAAGAAACAGCGGCACGCGTCATGCAGGAGCTCACAGGAAAAGACTTCCAGCACTGTTTCGAAAAATGGTGAATTCGCATGGAGCGTTGTAGGGATAGGGGAGAGGTGTATATTGAAGGTGATAATAACTAAATATGTTTAAATTTAAAATAAAATGTTTTACAGCAATAGTCTCGTTGTTTAATAGCCACAGCTCGTTCATTCTAGATAATATTAATGAAAATTTAAGGCAATAAAATTACTTAAATGATATCAGTTATTACAATATGCTTTTTCGAATGTTTCTAAATGGCTGAAATTACGGGCGGAAGTATGAATGAAATGTTTGGTACTCTCTGATTTGTGTACCTTTTGGCATTTAATCAAGTTACTTAACTTTTGAAACTGTAAGTTTTTGTTGAGGAGTTTTATCTAATAATAACCCAAGATTAATTATTGCCTATTATTATTAATGCTTAACTACTAGATAAAGTAAAGTAATAATCAATTTACTCGGGGTCAAATCTGCATTAACATAAAAGGAACACGATTTCAGTCCGTTGAAGCTGTGAAAGAAAAAGCGGCACGAGTCATGCAGGAGCTGACAGAAAAAGACTTCCAGCACTGGTGATAATAACTACTCGTAAATGTGTATAAATTAAAAATGAAATGTTTTATAGATTTTAGTCTCGTTATTTAATAGCCACACCTCGTAGACTCTACATAGGTTCAGATAAAGTGCCAAATAACAAACATGGTGTCCATTTCCAAACAATGAACTATCTCCAGCTAAATCTCTGGATTTAATCTCATTACCAGAGAAAATCTTCTTATTTGTGCCGTTACAGTGGTAATTAGGGAAGTTTAGAATGTGGATGGCAAAATGGGGGAGAATCCCTAGCGAGAGAATATTGGGGGCGGAGAATCTCCTTTTCGGCCCCCGGGGGTGGCAGCGCTACTATAATTACAGAGATTAATCAACGCTAGCTACACTTTCCTAGCAAGAGGCACATGTGCGTGCTAGCTGAATGAACAACGGCTACCCGCTTGTACTCTGCTTATTGTAGCCAGAAGTCATCACCGCCTTCAAAATATTAATCTCCATCTCTCCAGTGAGAACATACCAATTTCTCTCACAACCACTTCGCTATAATTCCAAGGCATTTTTTTGTTTTATCTGCCCTCATTACAGCGGATGTTAGAAATGCATTTCATGTCTCTGAAAACTTATTAAATTTTATTAATTTTCGGTGAAATTAGTTAGTAATTCTTTTCACTGACACCATTTTTTTCGCTACATTCACCATTTCAAAATATTCCATCTAACTCCAAAAATTAAATGAAATCCTTTGGAATTTAAATTTTAAAAATACTACATTTTATCTATGTGCTAAATACTGACTCCATTTCAGGTATGTTTTAAACCTAGGACTGAATGGAGGGTGAACTGGACGTAGCAGTGGCGGAAGGGAGTCATTTGGTTTATCGATGGCTCCAAGATGGACTGTGGGACTGGGGCTGGAGTGTATGGGGTTAAACCTGAGGTTCTATTGAGAGGTCTCTTGGGAGATACTCCACCGTCCTCCAGGCCGAGGTTTTTGCTATTAAAATATGTGCTGAGGAAAACCTGCGGATGGAACCTAGAAATAGGGAGATTCGTATCTTTTCGGACAGCTAGGCTGCACTGAAGGCTCTTGTATCCTTCAGAATGACCTCTTCCCTAGTTTGGGAATGCAGAAAGGCCCTAGAACTAATGGCCCGGTACAACAAAGTTCGGCTAGAATGGGTGCCGGGTCATGTGGGGATTGAAGGGAATGAGACAGCTGATCATCTGGCCAGGAATGGAGTTAACACTCCTTTCATCGGTCCGGAGCCTGTCCTGGGGATGACCAAGGGTTTGGCTCGTGCGGCTCTCAGAGAATGGATCTGAAGGTAGCACGAAAAGAACTGGGTGATGTGTCCTGGGGTTAAACATAGCAAGACTATGATGCCTTGGCTGTGTAAGCATAGAACCAAAGAGACTCTGTGCTTGGGCAGAAATCAGATTACTCTGATTTCAGGCCTATTCACGGGGCACGGTAGGTTCAGGAAGCATCTGCGCAAGGAACCGCTGTGCAGATTATGTCAGGAAGAGGAGAAAACGGCCTCTCACCTGTTGTTTGATTGCGTTGCAATCTAGCGTTTGCGCTATGAAACCTTTGGAACGCTGAGGCATACATAATTTTAGAAACATTAGGTTGCCTCTAACGTGCCACTTATTGTGTAATTTTCTGTCCCATCTTTTGTGTGCTGATAGAATAGAATGTATCTTTATTACAATAAATATGTACAAAACATTGTAGCCTTCATAACAAGTGAGGATAACAAGAAAGGTTATAAGGTGTAGGATAAAGAATGCAGGGAAAAAGGAGAGGAAAAACCTGCAGCTAGTGTAGAAAGTTAGAGGAGTATGTGTTAAATTCTTTTGTGCCTGTAGGTTATAGAAGGATCTGTAGGAGGCTATGTCGCGGCAGTGTGGAGTAGGATGTCAGTCTAGGATGGAGAGGAGTTTCACCAGGCGATTTTGGTTATGGGAGTGTACCAGCGATAAATGGATACTGTCTCCGTGGAGTGAGTCAATTTTAGTGCGTCGAGAAGAGTCTGTCGCAAGTCTGACGAAATTTGTCCTGAAGTTTCTTGATGTTATTACTACAAGTGCAGGCTCTTTGCGGATCAGAGCAACATCGGGCCTATTGACCACTTTGTAAAGGAGGAGTTTGTTGGTCACCAGTCATTTTTGGAGTCAAGTGAGAGTAGAGGAAATAGTAGTCCAGTTTGCCAGAGTTTACTTTGTCCTGCACGTGGGTAGTGAAAGTCAGTTTGTTGTCCAAAGTTAGGCCTAGGTACTAGAACGTGGGTAGACCACAGGGGATCAGAGAATTATTGTGTCGTAATTTGTCGATTAAAAGTGGATCTGCGTTTGAGTGAAGAGTATAGTGTTAGTCTGTCCGGTAGCAAAAGAGTAAGTCTGTTGGTGCTAAGTATCCATTCTCCAAGATGACGTGTATAAAAGCCACGTCATCAGCGTACAAGGCAAGGTTGAAGGTTTCTGATAAGAAAGGTTAAAAATGTGTTACTAAAATTCCTTGAGTAAAGAAATGTTCCTTAAACACCGGAATTCAAATCTTGACTCAAGGTATTTATTCAATTTTTCGAGATTTTGTCCAAAATTACTCATTTTCAATTAACATTGTATGTAAACATTATATCCGAAAATTTATTCATTATTTTTATAAAAATTAATTTTACCGCTGTTATCGGGGAGAGGTTTATGACAGGTTTTTTTCTGTAAGGTTAAATTCCAGTGTAATGTACGGTTTTACAAGCTATAAGGTAAGTGGGGGAAAGATGCAAGTATCGTCATATTTTGCATATCTACAACTGGATGACAGCAATTCCTACGTTAAAGTGTGTAGTAAACAACTGTGAATACCGTGCTTGTGAGTTTTTCTATTTACATCTAGTTTAATCCTCGTTAAAGTGAAAATTCAACTCTATGTACTTGGTGAGTACCCATGTTATAATATTTCGTTGTCGATACTTAAGGTTTGGTGATGGATTGATTAGATTAAACGTAATAATTCCGTGATATTTGTGTCGTGCACATCTTGGTGAGTACGTGTTAGCTTGAAACAACATGATTGAAGCCTTAGTACAAAAATAAACCTATGTGGCGTCTTCCTCCAGTGCTTGGGGTAAGATGCCACCTATTGAAGTGTTTCAATTTCATATTGATTCTCTTTCATAATTACATTATAATGATATATTTTATAATATAAAACAATTACTGACACACGAAATATAGTTTTTGTATAATACATTAATATTATTAACCCTTGAGCCGTCTCCTTATGTGAAGTGCCATAATCCGTCACCTCGGGTCATATTGACCTAGCATTAAAAACTATTAAATAAAAAGGAAAAACTAACTAATATCATGTTATAGGGAATAGAAATCAAAGACAAAACTTTTTGGCAGCATGCCCTTAACAACTGGATCCATTCAAACCCGGGACGCAGAATCACCAGACTTCAATTTGGGTCTTTGCTGAGCGCCGCGTGGAATAGGGCAGCAACTGTTGGAAATGGCAGCGTGGGATTTTCTGCATGCGGAATTTATACATACGATCCGCAAAAAATTACAGAATTTACAGAATACAAAAAATTTGAATGCCACACAAGAAGTTAATGCACCTCTGGCAATAGCTTCAAGAATCACTTCTTTTGAAGAAATTAGTCCTACCCCCAGATTTCAGAAACCCAAGCAAACTCGAAGAAAGAAAAAAACTGCTGAAGTCCTTACGACAGTGGAGAAACGGGAGGCATTGAGAAGAAAGGCTACTCTGCCGACAGAAGGGGGAAAAGTACAGCAGAAAAAGAAAAGGAAGGACAGTTTATCTTCAGCATCCTCCGCTACCGATAATTTGGTAATGACCAGTGGTGAGAGTGACATTGAAGAGGAGGACGATGATTTTCGTATTGAGTGTAAAGGATATTTTTATGATAAGGAAGGGCCCAAAATGCGATTGGATTCAATGCATAACATGCAAGAGATGGCTACATGAAATTTGCAGCAAAGACAATTTGCATTGCAAAAAATGTTAAAAATTAAACAAAAAATGTCTTTTGTTCGGTGTTCCTTCCCCTCAGTGTTTAATGAGAATATTTTGCAGTTTACCTAACATTAAATTTGTAATTTTTTCTTTCTCAATTTATATCTTAAGATATTGTTGCATCTTCCCCCGCATCAACTGGCATCTTCCCCACATGATGGGGTAAGATGCCAGTTTTGACAAATTTCATTCAAATGCATTTTTAATGGTTTTGCATTTAATTAAATATACTAATATATATATGTAATTAAAGAATAAAAAACAACCTGGACGTTGATACATTTGGTGTTTTTTTTTCGATAACCCAGTTTCCTACAAAACGGAAATAAGTGTTAAGTGTGGCATCTTCCCCCCACTTACCTTATATCTCAAATTATTCAATACGAAGTTATCAAAATGAGGTAAAATGTTCACTTCTGCTATCCTTAATAACAAATTTCGGCCTAAACTCTACCCAAAAGTGCGTCTTCTCTAAATAACATGGGCTTAACCCTATGGAATATTAGAAATGATAATATAGGGAAAAATACAGACCTATACCTTGCGGAAAAAATTAATTTAAAATGACAGGTGACAAAACTTAATAAATAGCGAGATTATCTGTTGTAATGAAACGAGGAATCCAAGAATGAATTCATATTGAGATTATGCTCATACGAGTACTATAGTGCACCTGCACATGTTACTCATGAGAATCGATGAAATTAAGGCTCCCTCCCAAGCAATGCACCAGTAGAAATAATGAGCTCTCTTCTATCAGGCTGCAAAGGATATGATCAGGACGGCAGTGCGAAAAATGTAAGTTATATACCCAAGAATTATTTATATTTATTTCAGTTTCCAATAATTATACGTACAGGGTGTTCATTTTAAGACGGCTCAAATACATTTCAGGCTTAAACTGTTAATCTGAGCAAAAAATGGTAGAGGAAAAATTTGTTACCCGTCACCTCTAGTTTCAGAATATGTGACTTGATTTTAGATTTCTGCCCGCATACGCGTCTGACGCGCGACCAAAAGTGAGCAAGCAAGCCAGGTTAGCCAGGTTATCAACTGCTCTCTGTATCTGTGGAGGCACGTTTGAAGGCACAGTACATGCTTCACAAGTTAAGTAAAGTGCATTATTTGATAAATTAAGGAATAATTTTGATGCTTTACATACAAGATATTGATCACTTAAAAATGTGGCAGGAGGTTTCCAATATTTTTGGTAATTATTTGGAACCCTCACTTTTGGTCGCGAGTCAGCCGCGTATGTGGGCAGGAATCTAAAATCAAGTCACATATTCTGAATTGCATTTGAGCCGTTTTAAAATGAACACCCTGTATAATAAATTATTTTCTTGATAATATTTATTAAAGTTTATTCATTACTTTTGTCCACTTCCTAAGTTCTATAAAAATTTGAGCTGCCTAGATTCCCCTTCTTGGTAGCAGTAGACAACCCTGCTGAATAATGTTTGTTTTCCTTGTTGATCCTTCGAAGTAGTCATTCTTCAATTGATTTACAACACTAAAGATATTGAGTGCAATTGGAGTAAACTCAGATTGATGGACCACTATGGCAGAGAAGTGGACTATCCTTTATTAACGTCACCACAATTCTACCAGAGAAAGAGAGGTAATCGACCTAGAATCGTACTTTCACAGTACCGGCCAACTGTCTCCCAGTAATTCTTCTACTTCTTCTTTTTGGTTCAAATAAATGTTTTGTAAAAAAAAAAAACTATTCTTGAAGTTTCAGTTGACGGAATCTTAGTTGACTGAAACAGCAATACCAAAACAGAATAAAAAGGTTCACCGTTCGACAAACACTGACAAAAAGACGTTGACTAACTGACAAAAAGCTGAAATATGTATTTAT
This sequence comes from Rhodnius prolixus, assembly GCF_049639745.1. Classification (NCBI taxonomy): domain Eukaryota; kingdom Metazoa; phylum Arthropoda; class Insecta; order Hemiptera; family Reduviidae; genus Rhodnius; species Rhodnius prolixus. The sequence goes on from NW_027411618.1 coordinate 666,898, forward strand.
TGAGAAAGGCAAGGTGTTAGTTGTAACGTACCTAGTTCAAATAATGCCCAAGTTATAATTTAGTCAAATGTATTGATAGATTGTGTTACCGAAGGTTAGGCTTTCGGATATCTTTGGAAGTTGTCGGATATATTAGGCGCGCTTTGACATTTTGTGGTGAACGGGAATGAAGTCACATACGTAAAAGAAGTCACAATTTGCAAACAATAAAAAAATTTTGGCCGTACATGGAGGAATGATGATAATGATGAATGAATAATGATAATGATGAATGAATGATGATAATGATGAATGAATGATGATAATGATGAATGAATGATGATAATGATGAATGAATGATGATAATGATGAATGAATGATGATAATGATGAATGAATGATGATAATGATGAATGAATAATGATAATGATGAATGAATGATGATAATGATGAATGAATGATGATAATGATGAATGAATGATGATAATAATAAATGAATGATGATAATGATGAATGAATGATGATAATGATGAATGAATGATGATAATGATGATGAATGAATGATGATAATGATAAAATAGAAAACATTAAAATTGTACAATAAAATTGCACTTCAGTTAAACCGCTTTTCTTAATATTAAGAATTCAATTTAAGTATCTAATCCCTCTGATATTATCAAGAAATACGCAGACATAGTGCTAAGATTGTCCTGTTATTTCATTCTGCGACTTTTTTTTTACCAATAACTTTTTACCCTGGATTCATCATTTTGAACAGAAAAACTATTAAATTCAAACTATCATTTACCCAGTTTCGTATTAGAATTAAATTTAAATATTCTAGTTCTAATATTAGAACTATTAGAATATTATTATTAACCAGTTTTTTTGTATTAGAATTAAATTTAAATATTCTAGTTCTAATATTAGAACTGTTAGAATATTTTAGAATTTAAAGGTTGAAGACTTACATCATTTTTTTTTTTAATTGTCTGTCCAGCATATTCTGATTTACGATGCAAGTTGTTCAGAACAACTTCTGATCTGAATGGAATAAACTGAACAGAACTAGCTAATTACTGCACCTGGGCATAATTGTTTTTAAAATGAATGCATATTACAAAGAAATATCTTTAAAATGTTTGTCTTTTATGATGTAATAGTAATTTTCATATAGTGCATTCTGTTTATCTTGTCTATTATCTTGATGATGCAAAGGTTCATTTTTATTAGTTAATTTTATTGCACTTGTGGATTATTATTGTTATTTAATTTGTCGGTAAGTACTATAATTTTTTACTTTGATTTGCCTATTCCTGTAGTGGTTGAATAACCAACAGATTTGTCATTCCATATTTTTTTCGTTGAATTTTATAAATTCAATTTTTTATTTGTAAAGTTTTGCGAATATTTAATTAAAGACAATTATTATAATTTTAGAACCCTTAAAACTAAATAATAATATTAAATAACTGTTAATGAATTGAAAAATGTTATTTAGATTTCTCTGCTAAAAATAAACAGGCAGCCTCCTCGGTAAGGCATGTTCCGACATGTTCTAGTGGCATTTATTTTATGATCATGGTATAGATTAGTTTATTTATAGTTTATAATAGGAGTTCTTTTTTTACTCATCACTCATTTTTTACTCATCTAATCATCTCGGATAAACTGTCTGCTCTGATAAAGTAAACATGCTACCGCTACTGATTGTAGATTCTATAGCCTAAGATTCAACACTAAAACCACAGGAATATGGGTAATATAACTTACCAGTTGTTGACCTGCAGGATGGTAAGTCCTGTATCCTGTGCTAGTTGCTTCTTCTGGTCTTCCGAAGGGTAGGGATGCTGTAACAAAGATGACAAAATAAAAAAAAATTAGAAAATTTTTTAGCGTACATTGGTAGTATTATTTGTACAGCTTTACTTCTTTGTAATTATTAATATATATCAATACACAGGTCTTTCTCAAAAAACGTTTTCTTTTAAAAAATATGGAATAACTGCAAGTAATACCTATTTTTTTTAGGCAAGCAATTTAGGTATAGTGGACGTAAGCGACTAGCAAACACATACTTCACACTATAAAGTTCTCATTTTAATCATTAAATAAAATCTAAGGCCTAGAGACTGGGGAATTGAACCCAGTACCATAATGCATACGAGGGTCGTTTGAAAAGTCCGTGCAAAAATAAAAACTACTTAATTTTTTGGGGTAAACCTTTTTTATTTTTCAACATAGTCTCCTTTTAGGCTTATACACTTCGTCCAACGCTGCTCTAGTTTGTTGATTTCTTCCGAATAATAGGATTTGTCCAAGTCTGAAAAATAGCCATTCGTTTCTGCAATCACCTCCTCGTTTGAATAAAATCTTTTTCCAGCCAGCCATTTCTTCATATTGGGGAACAAATAGTAGTCCGAGGGAGCCAAGTCTGGAGAATAGGGGGGATGTGAAACGAGTTGGCACCCTATTTCCATTAATTTTGCGACCACAACTGCTGAGGTGTGAGCTGGTGCGTTGTCGTAATGGAAAAGGACTTTTTTGTGGGCCAATCGTGGGCGTTTTTCTTGCAGCTCGGTTTTCAAACGGTCCAATAACGATGAATAATATGCACCTGTAATAGTTTTACCCTTTTCCAGATAGTCGATGAGGATTATTCCTTGCGAATCCCAAAAGACAGTCGCCATAATCTTTCCGGCCGAAGGAACGGTCTTCGCCTTTTTTGGAGCAGATTCCCCCTTGGAAACACATTGTTTAGATTGTTCTTTGGTCTCAGGAGTGTAGTGATGTATCCATGTTTCATCCACAGTGATGAAACGACGCTTAAAGTCCTGCGGATTCTTCTGGAACAGCTGCAAACCGTCCTTGCAACACTTCACACGATTTCGTTTTTGGTCAAGCGTGAGCGATCGCGGCATCCATCTTGCGGATAGCCTTGTCATGTCCAAATGTTGATGCAAAATATTATGTATCCGTTCATTCGAGATGCCCACAGCACTAGCAATCTCACGCACCTTCACTCTTCTGTCATCCATCACCATATCATGGATTTTATCAATGATTTCTGGAGTAGTAACCTCAACAGGGCGTCCAGGACGTTCAGCGTCACTTGTGCCCATATGGCCACTCCGAAAATTTTGAAACCACTTGTAAACTGTTCTAATCGAAGGTGCAGAGTCACCATAATGTTTATCAAGCTTCTCTTTAGTCTCCTGAGGCGTTTTGCCTTTCATAAAGTAGTGTTTAATCAACACACGAAATTCTTTTTCGTCCATTTTTTGAAAATCACTCGACTTCCTCGATTCAAACGAATGCCAAACACAAAGAAATAGACCGATCTGGCTGAAACTTGGTGTGTGTTCTTCCAAGAGATGCTACTAACTAAACATAACCTCGATATGCGCCAGTAGTGCTATCTCTCTGACTTTGCACGGACTTTTCAAACGACCCTCGTATTAGCTTTAAAGGTCACGCCTTTAACCCGCTCGGCTACCGTGGTGCCTTCATATTATAAATAATTCCTCTCTTAAATATCTCTTTGGGAGAAAACAATGCAATTTAATCGTTTTTTTATTTATTTTTATTTTACGTTTTAATGGAAAACCCATGGCTTTTATGATTTCTAGAGAAATTCGTTTTCGGATAGTTCCTAGGCAGTGGAAAGCTCTCCTAAGGTAACATTATAGTGTATTTGTACGGTTTTACAAACTGTACAGTATGGGTAACAACTTAATATGGTTCAAATGTTCGGATTATATAGAAAATTGATGTTATAATCTTGAAAATTGTACGAGAATATGTATATTCTCGTATTAAGAGAATATGAGTGTGCACTTCGAAGTGGATTTTTGAATATACAGTGTGAACCAGTAAGTAATGTCCATAGGCCTACTGTGTGTAGTCCATCTAAAGTGGAGTTCAATGACGGATTGGCTAACTTCATATTTTCCACTGCTCTTGAGTGACGTAACTTTAATTTTTTTCTAAAATCATTACTTTTTTTGCAATAAAAATGTTATTACTCAGAAAGTTTTAGCCGGAATTCGATTCTGATGACACGGTTAGAAAGACAGTTAAATTTTCTAAAAATTGATACCATTTCGAAGCATAAGTTATTCTCCAAACAGCCTCAATCTTTCTCTGAATGCTGGAAAAATAAAAGTAATCGAAATTTTTTGAAGAATACTCATTAGGCCCTTATGTGATCATTATCAGACCTAGGTGCTGGCACTTTTTATAAAAGTTTCCTTGTCTAATGGGCTTTCAAACGGTATATCATTTTCCAGGATTCCTTTTATCTTCGTATGAGAAATTAGGTTTGTTTTGCAAGAGAACGTGTTCACGAGCACTCAACAGTGTTAGTTTATCAAGTTGTTTAATTCATTGAAAACTCTTTTAGATGGACCAGTAGTCAATTTTTAAAGTAGATTGTCTTAAAATAAGGAAGGCAAAGGTTACAAATTGCACTTTAAACATTTACTTCTGATCTCTCTGAAATATTTGAGAAAATGTTAGGAAATATTTTAAATGTCAATTTGTAGAAATCACATTTTTGAACACAGATTACTGAAAAAAAACAAAAAAAAAAAAAACAGAAATCAAATCTGCCCGATTCCAGCATTTTTCCGAACAAAAAGAGCAAAAAGATTTCCGAAAAAATAGGTCCAGTAAGTAAAAGCAGAAGACTTTTTTAGTAAAAGTTTTTAGTATAAAAATAAAAATCCATGAGAGGAAATGATGTGTCTCGCGCCAGATTTTATTTTTCCCGCGGCTAGAAGATCTCCCTGTGGGGACATGGAGGGAAATTGAAATCACCGGAAGGAAAAAAGGAATATACACAAGTGATAAAATTAGGAGCTAGGAGGGTGTGATAAGGGAAGAAGTGTTAAAGCCGAGGTTATAGCCTAGGAGGTGGTTAGATGTTTGGGGAATGTCTTAGGGTATTTACCCTTCGGGGAATATCTCTAACACCACCTTATATAACCTGGTCACAGGACTATCGGTAGATGGTAATGGAAATGCGGAAACGAAACAAAAGAAAGGTCGTAAGCTCGATTATAGGCACAGCTTACACATTGCAATGCCTACTTCTCTGCATAATGCGATGATTCTGGATTTGGACTGCGAGTGCAGCTGAAGCGAATCATACATTTTCTCCTACTTTAGAAACTATATCTCCAGAATAATAAATGCTAAGACTCTGGACGTTAACAGAAAAGTCGGACAAGTAAGTGGCAACTGTCCATCCCTGTAGAAAGAAACATGGTGAACTTAAGATAAAAATACTGGTGTGAACAATCAGAAAATATTGTCTATCAGTGGATAGTGGTGATTTGTAAGAAGCTCTAAAACAATAAGCTCTCAAGCTCTCCAACTACAACTATCATTCTAGGCAGTTCCCAGAGCTTTAAGGTTTATAAATTCCATAAATATAGATCTAGTCCTGAGAGAGTTCCGTGTCAGGTAGCTAGGAAAGGTCTCCTATTCAGTCGGAGGGAGGTTATTAACCACCTGAATAGGCTGTACGGTTGGCGGAGTATTCACAGATACACTCTTTAAGCTTGGCGTTACCGAGGCATTTCTAATACAACAATTTAAATATGATCCTTAATCTTTTTAAAATAAGTAATCTTTATAAACAGTCTTCATAAAGAAAGCATAATTTACGTCTTATTATCTAAATTTGTAGAACTAGAATAATACCAAACTCCAGGCAGATGGCTAATAGCCATGCCTTATTAGGCCATGCCATGGCTAATAGCCATGCCTTATTTTGCTTTAGTTCAAACTTTAAATATTGTATACAAAATAGTGCAACATGAATAAAGCGTTTATTATTATTAGATCTAGTCCTATTCTATGAGATGAGGCGAAAATTAGAACTAATGCAACTTAGCTTGAAATCGTTCATTATCTGACAGTAGGTAAAGTAAAGTAACTGTCATTATCTGACAGTAGGTAAAGTAAAGTAACTGTCATTATCTGACAGTAGGTAAAGTAAAGTAACTGTCATTATCTGACAGTAGGTAAAGTAAAGTAACTGTCATTATCTGACAATTTATTGTTCAGTCACTTTCTTTTTTGCAAATTTAAGCATGTCCTCTGGGTGATATTCTTTCGTTACAGACCACACTATCCCACATAACCAGACAGTAGAAGTAATGCAACTTAGCTTGAAATCGTTCATTATCTGACATTAAGTAAAGTAATTGCCTATTTCTTTCAGGCAGGCTTTACCGTCCAACTACCAATTAGTTGTTGTGGAAGGAGGTGACTAGCAAAAATACTTTACTGTAAATTTCTTTTATTAACCATTTAAATAAAATCGAAGGCCTGTGACCGGGGGAATCAAACCCAATACCACAATACATATTAGCTGTACAGGTCTCGCCTCTAACCGCTCGGCTACCGTGGCACCTCGTTAAAATTAGGTTTACTGTATGTTTTCAAGCAGGCCTAACGTCCAACTACCAATTAGGTGTCGTGGACGGAGGCGACTAGCAAACATACTTTACTTTAAATTTCTTTTATTAGCCTTCAAATAAAATCCAAGGCCTAAGACCGGGAATCGAACCCAGTAACCACAATACATATTAACTTTTTAGGTCTCACCTCTGAGCAAATTTATAGGAAATTATATGCTCTTTCGTTTGGAACAAGCAGATTTGTTGTAGGATAAAGGATAGAAAAGTTACGGCCGTTTTTATGGTGGAAAAACGCGAATATCGACGGAAAAGTTGTAAATGCAAATATCTTGCGACACTATTGAGAATCGGGACAAAGTGAATAGAATATTTTTTGTTGCATTTGAGCTGCTGAATCACCTCCCGAAGTTTAAACCACTCCTCCGCATACACCCTGTATAATGGAAATTTAAGTTCATTAAAAATTACGCTAGGAGGCACCACGGTAGCCGAGCGGTTAGAGGCGAGGCCCCAATAATCTAAGAAGGATTGTGGGTAATGGGTTCGATTCCCCTGTCTAGGCCTTGGATTTTATTTAATTGTTACAATGAGAAATTTATAGTAAAGTATAAAGTAATTGCCTATTTTTTCGGGCAGGCTTTACCGTCCAACTACCAAATTAGGTGTCGTGGACGGAGGCGACTAGCAAACATACTTTACTGTAAATTTCTCTTCGGGAATCGAACCCCACAATACATATTAGCTTTACAGTTCTCGCCTCAAACCGCTTGGCTACCGTGGCGCCTACTGTCTGATCTGATATCCATAGATAAAAATTCCTTACGAGGATACCTAGGAATGAAACCTTAAACTTGAAAAGAAATAAAGAAAAGGAAGGATCTAAGAGGACTGTTCAGGCAGGAAGGGATTCTGGTTGGAAGGGCACCATTAGCGGCCCCCCTGGGATCGAGTTGTGGTTTCACCAGGTACATCTTTATACCCTAGGAAGATAGGTAATTCAAAGCAGGAACCACTACGGTCAAAGTGACTGAACTATTCCCCATCCAAGTCTATCCCATTTTTTCTGTTTCCTTTTAAAGCTCAGTCGAAAATTATTCGCTTTTAAACAGTAGAGAACACTACTATAAACAATTTGCTGAGTTTAACGGTTTTTCTAGATGCAACCCTTGGGAGTTGAAGAGAGAGACTTACAAGCGTGCCCCCATACCTCTTCTCGCCGAGATATCCCCCAGAGTGTGCTATTTCCAAGCCACCCTTCTAGATCTTACCAAGGAAAAGGAAATTGCAAATTGCTATTCTAACGGGGTAGAGATTGCAAGTCCAATGGCATTGCCCTTGCTTCCACAAACTTTAGCACACTAAACCTATTTTCTTGTCTTCTAAGATTATACAGACACACACACACACACTTGCGCCAAACACTCCGCCCTTTATTATCCAGAGCGCCCTATTATCCATTAAAGGAACATAGCTAGCCGAAATTCCAGCAGCTTGCCAACTCACCCAATCCCAAACTACCTAATTAAAGCCAGTCCCCCTCAAGATGTCATTAGCATAAACAATTCACAGAACGGAAAAGAGTAAAACATACCGGAACTTACTAAATGTGTAACAATTAGACAACAATTCTATTAATAAAGGATGCAGCTAAAAACCCATTACATCTACGAGTACTAATCTTTTTTCAAACAAAATCTAAAGAAGCGCATAACTAGAAGTGACGGAAGTAGTACCCTGAAAAAGTAAATTATGCACTCTGAACCACACATTACTTTTTTACCCATATTATTTATTAATGTTTCATTTTTATTAATATTATCGACATACTCTTTAATTATAGAATTTCGCTGACCGTTCGGTTGTTCTACACAATGGTACCGACGTAAGTAAATACTCATTCCACTCCGAAGATTTAGTTTTTACTTTATCTCACTTCTTGTTAAGAGCATGTATTTCAATCAGGCAGTTTACAAACTTTGCAATTTCACCGGGAAAATACATGTTTTTAGGGTTCCATTAAATTGTATAAGTATTTCACCGGAAATACATGTTTTTAGGGTTCCATTAAATTGTATAAGAATTTCACTGGAAATACATGTTTTTAGGGTTCCATTAAATTGTAAAAGTATTTCACCGGAAATACATGTTTTTAGGGTTCCATTAAATTGTATAAGAATTTCACTGGAAATACATGTTTTTAGGGTTCCATTAAATTGTATAAGAATTTCACTGGAAATACATGTTTTTAGGGTTCCATTAAATTGTATAAGAATTTCACTGGAAATACATGTTTTTAGGGTTCCATTAAATTGTATAAGAATTTCACCGGAAATACATGTTTTTAGGGTTCCATTAAATTGTATAAGAATTTCACCGGAAATACATGTTTTTAGGGTTCCATTAAATTGTAAAAGTATTTCACCGGAAATACATGTTTTTAGGGTTCCATTAAATTGTATAAGAATTTCACTGGAAATACATGTTTTTAGGGTTCCATTAAATTGTATAAGTATTTCACCGGAAATACATGTTTTTAGGGTTCCATTAAATTGTATAAGAATTTCACCGGAAATACATGTTTTTAGGGTTCCATTAAATTGTATAAGTATGGAAAGTTAACTTTTTTTGCGCACCGTGTTCAGGTAATGGCATCTTGATCGAGTTTGTGAAATAGATTTGTTACAATATATTATTTGGATTTAAGGTTACGTCAATATCTTGAGTTTATTGGCGCTCGGATAATTTTATTTTTCAGTGCGTTGCCGGTCTTCGGACAGAGTTCTCACGTTACAGACAACACAGTGAGCTGTAAGAAGCTCTTAGGAAGAGAAAATCTAATGGCTTGCAGCTGGATTCGAGCCCGGAATCTCTGCGTGGGAATCCAATACGCTGACCTCTATGCTGATCTCTTCCGTTGATTGTTGTTATTATTATTATTGTTATTACAATCGTTTCAAATAACTGTACGCGTCCAATAAAATTTCGTATTATTACAACTGAAATAGAAATGAAGCTTGAGTTAAAATTTTTAATTAGATTAAGAGAAAATAGTATAAGTATTCAGAATATTAAAACTGTCCGGTAGGATATTAGAAGAGCTGTAACTTTGAAAAACACCCAACTTTGACAATTTTTTTCTCTTTGCCTATAAAAGATAAAATTCCCAAAATTTCTTTAAAATATAGGGCAACTCCTCCTTTATAACTGTAATTTTTTTTTTGCAACAACCCAGATCTAATAGATTTCGAGAAAAAAAAAAAAGTTGCTGAAAATGAGCAAAAACGGTATTTTCAAAAAGTTGGTCTTGTTCTTGTTGTTGTTACCTTTTTTGTAAAACAACGTAGCACCAAAACGCGCCGGATTTTCATGAATGAGGTTTCATTCGATAAGTTAATAAGTTAATAAGTTCGATAAGTTTTCCAAAACACTGGGACCTCACATACAAAATGTACGCTGAAAATGTATTCTTTACAATACTGAGAAGGTAAGAAAATGTGTAAATTGAAATAAAATTATATAAAAAGAAATACCATACGTGGTGAACATTTATACAACCCATTTCTATTTGGAAGGCCGTGAAAATTTTAAGATTAAGCTTAAAATCGAAAAATCTTCCCGATTGCTATGCTACCCTCTTACGAGGGGAGAGGAGTGAAAATGTCAGTAAAGTGCCCGCAGATATATCGATAATAATAGTGCGGTAGTTGGGAATAGATTTGTCGTAATAATTGGCTACTTTGCAACGTACCCTGGCTATAGTCAACAATTTTATGGTAACATAACAAGAAATGCTGCTTGTTGGGGAGTCCGCGGCTTTATCTCCCCAGATATTCCCTTATACTTGGGCCCTTCATGCCTAACGGAAGTGCTTTTTCTTTCTTTTTGCCCATAGCATTGCAATTGAACAGAAATTCGAACAGTTCGCTCATGAATATTGTTTTTAACAACCATGGTCGTTCACAACTGGGAAGCCAAATCTTTACGGAATATGTAAGAATATATATACAATTTTTTCCTCCCTCCTTTCAGTGGATGATGGCTTGGGATTTGTTGAGGATGGTAAAGATTGGCCCCCGTCTCTCTCTGACTTGGCGTAAGAGATTACCGGGTAGAAGATCATGTTTGTAAGGCGTCTTACAACCGTTCAGTGTTGACTACCCCTCATCCAATAAGATGCAATAACGTGTTGAGCGACTGAATGTGTTGGAAGCCACCCTTCGCAATCCGAGCTGCAGCTTCTTGCGCTTCGATCATTGAAATCCACACCAGAAGAACGCATTTCCCATGAATTATCTTCATTAACCCATTCATACAATGTCTAACGCACAAAAAAACGGGATCGTTCATATTTGTTTTAATAATTTTACGTTTTCAAATATTAAATAATTAATTAAAATAAAATAAAAAAAAAGAATTATGTAGACTTAAACGAAGTTTTAATTATAAATCTCATCGCTCAAAATTAATTGAACAAGATAAATTTATACTTATTATTCAACATTTTAATCTAGTTTTTTATTTACACTTTACAACTGACAAATGAATGGTCTAGCGTGGCTTTGTAAGTGCGAGATCTCCAGTTCGAATCCCCGTGTACTACTACTTTTTATTTGTTAATAAAATTACTTCTTTTTTTTTATTGCGATTACAGAAAAATTCAAACACATCGCATAACTAAAAATGGTTTTATACAAATTGACTTTCTGGCATTTTATAACACCTTATACCTAGGCATTAAATGTAAAGCAAATAAATGCTCGCTTTAAGTTTAATTTTTCAACGAACAAACTAGTAACACTAGCATTTTACACGATTTGTTGAGTTTTACAAAAGTATCTTAAGGCATTAAATTGAAACCAAACTATTTTTTTGAATTGTTTAATAATAATAATAATAACTAGTAATGTTTAATTCAACGAACAAACTAGTAACACTAGCATTTTACACGATTTGTTGAGTTTTACAAAAGTATCTTATGGCATTAAATTGAAACCCAACTATTTTTTTGAATTGTTTAATAACAATAATAATAACTAGTAATGTTTAATTATTATAACAAAAATGTTTCAAATCAAAGTTGTAGATCACCATGATACGTTTTCACGTAATTTAAAGAAAATCGATTATTAATCGATATTAATAATGAAACCAAACTATTTTTTTTGTGTTTTTGTTTAGTAAACATTCCAAGTAAGATTGGAAATATTTGTAATCTAGAACTTATTTGAATTGTTTCAAAAAAGCAGGTCGTGCGAGTATTTTTGATTGTATTTTGGCTCTAGGGTTTTTTTTTAGGGACTAGGTGAGGATGGCCCTCTCTCTTAAACACACATACGCACACATCCACACACGCACGTACGCGCACAAAGAGGAAAAGTATGCGGCACCTTTATAGTGAACATGTCCTGTAAGGTTATAGATTGGACTGGCTTCATTTTGACTGGCAGGACGAAGCGAGAGGATTTTTTTTTTTTTTTGAAAACTGAGGGTGTACTGTGTGCGTGCGTGCGTATGTGTATGTTGTGTTTGTGTGGGTAACTGACTGGGATAGTTGTATTCTCCGATAATTAAGGAGCTTTAGAAATGCTAGGGAGTCTGCAGAGAGCCTAGCTTGGAGATACATATATTATACTGTCAGAAAAGGGGAGACGACACACATACACATACACACACAAATATATATATATATATTTATGTACAAAGACATACAACGAAGGAATGGGTAAGTAGAGGTAAAGGCAATATATAACGCTCTGACATTGTATAGGTTGTGGCTGGGATACGGTTTAGCCATGGTCGTGTGAGTAAAGGAGCTCTTGTGTTTCTGTATTAGTGTGTAAGGCAAAACCCAATTGGATGTGGATAGGGAAAAGCTTACAGAGCCAGAAGTACACCTGCGCCAACTTGCAGGGCCGCCATCTTGGTTTGCTGTGTCGGCCTGTTAGTGGTGGGGGGGACTGCGACGAGAGAGAGTTTGAGAGGGAATGATTCAAGCTGGAACATTCGGCTAGATAACTCCTAGCGCAGCACCGCAATCTAATACCAATCACGCATTTAAAAGCGATGGGCATAATATTCTGTCCGAGTTACAGAAAAAAAAAAAAAGTATCCCAAAAACCAACCCCTCTTCCCCCCCCCAAAAAACCTGTTAAAATCACTCACATTAGGTTCTAACTCCCAAATTATTCTTCAAACATTTACAGTCCATAATTAATTCTTATTTAATCCAGTTAGTAATCGTACATTATACTGAAAATGCAGTCACTTGAAAGTCAAATTCCCAAAATTTTCACCGAGAACCCGAGCAATAAATCTTATGTATAAGTGTGTATGAAAATATAAAAGTTTTCTGTAAATCTTAGGCGACATTTTTAAGATGCAGTTATTAATAATAATTAGAAGAATTAATGTCATTAAGGTTGAGGAATTTGATTTTATTAGCAACACCTTTTTTTAAAACTCCTTAGAACCATATCAATAAATTTAATCGACATTTTGGAATCATTGAGTGATGGATATTATTAAAAATGCTTGCTAAATAAAATCAAAATTAGTATTTTTTTTTGCAAATTAGTGTGCATATGTCCCCCATAACTCAAAACCTGAAAATCGCTACTTCATGGACAAAATCAGCTTGTAGATTCATTGAATTTGATTCAAATCCCATGAATAGATCTGATTCCAAAATTGAGTTCACCGATTCCTTAAAGGGTTAAAAAAAAAGGTAAAAGTAATAATTTTTGGCGGACATCTTCAGTTCTAGTTCACCGTAATAAGAACAAAAAAAACAAAAAATTGAATTATCTGTTCAGATATATCGAAAGTAGCACACCCCGAATCGATTTTTCGATTCTTTCGATTTTTGTGAAAAAAAAAACACTTTTTTTTTTTGTTCAACCTTGACATATTAATTGTACAATGTGTAGATCTATTACTTTATTTTGTAACATTTTTCTAGGCAGGCTAATCTCTAAGTGTCACTTTAGTACAATGTACGGTTTCACCATCTGTATAATGTTTACTGTAAAGTGAATTTTCTCATACAAGTTTTTCTTTTTTTTTCGAGTATTCCATAACTTTTTAGACAGTTTAAATGGATTTTAGAGCGTGTGGATTTTGATCGAGAGTATTAAGGTGTATCATTTTGGTTTGTAACTTTTTTTTATCTAGAAATGTATAACAAATATTGGTATACCCTATCCTTTTAGTACAAATTCTAATTGTTAATAAATTCTATTCAGAGCAAGTCTTGGGAGTGTTGAAACCAGATTTTTTCTCCCCTTATACGAGACATAGGAGCTCGTAACAGTAACAAATCTGACCAACGCTAGGTTTATAAGGGAAATTAAAAAAAAAAATCACAGGAGCAAATCAGGAGAATTGTTGAGCTCCTTAGGCGCAACTAAATTCCCAGTGTTCTAAGATAGAAATTAACTAGTTCACATTAGTGGGTTGTCGCCTTCGTTTTTGTTCTCTTTAAGCTGGTGTTTGTTCATTGTATTAAATTAATGTTTAAAGCCTTAATATTTTAAAATTGAACTTTTGTGTACCAATACAAATGGACTGTCCACACATGTGTGTCTGTTATTATTGTATTTGCGCGCTAGTATTCGTGCGTCCTTGCATCTAGGAACATCTGGTGTACACACTCGCACGCACAACGCTTCTCTGTTCTTTCAGTGACTATAAACGTATCATTTGCTTGTATACTCTGCACTAACTTCCCAAGTGGTGTAACCAAAAAAAAAAAAGATAAAAAATAATGCTGTAATGACAGACAATTGTGCGGCGATAACTTAATAATTTTGGGTTTTCTCAACTACATGTCATTAGTTCTATTAAATTAAGGCTAGTCTGCAATTAAATATAATACTGCAGTATAGTTGGAGCCGTTGAGAAGATCTAACTCGATAGTTTCCCATTGCGGTTTACATTATAGTTATTAAAATTAAATCCAAACCATTTAAATTAAACTAATAAGCAAATCCAAAATCCTAGATTGTTCTTTTCCAGTTAAAATCCCTTTTTCTCCTTAATTTTAGCAATATTAAAACTGTCCAGTACGGCAGTTATAAAAGAATTGATCGACAAAAAACTGCACGAAAAAGCATAATGTTGAAACACATCCAATTGTTTGAAATTTTTTCACTCTTAGCCCATAAAAGTTAAAATTCCCAAATTTTCTTTAAAATAAAGGGTAAATCCTCGTTTATAAGTATATACGAGGTGTGTTCAAAAAGTAACGGGAATTTTCGTTTTTTGAAAAAAATATTTATTTATTCATCTACATTAATGTTGTCGCCTTCAAAGTAGTCCCCTTCGCATGCAATACATTTGTGCCAGCGCTTTTTCCAATCCTCGAAACACTTCTGAAACTCGATCTTTGTGATAGCTTTCAGCTCTTTCAGCGATTCGCTTTTAATGTCATCTATGCTTGTAAAACGACGGCCTTTTAATGTTCTCTTTATGTTTGGAAATAGAAAAAAGTCACATGGAGCCATGTCTGGCGAATATGGAGGCTGGGGCATCGTTAAAGTTTTGTTTTTGGCCAAAAATTCACGAACAAGCAATGAAGTGTGAGCAGGTGCATTATCGTGGTGCAAAATCCATGAATTGTTTTGCCACAAATCCGGGCTTTTTTTTCGGATTGCTTCACGCAAACGGCGTTGAACTTGTAGGTAGTACTCCTTATTGATTGTTTGACCTTGTGGCAAGAATTAATGATGCACTATGCCATTAAAATCGAAGAACCCAGTGAGCATAACCTTCACATTCGACCGCACTTGTCGAGCCTTTTTCGGTCTTGGCGATCCAGAATGCCTCCTCTGGGACGATTGAGCCTTAGTTTCGACATCATATCCGTAAACCCATGTTTCGTCACCTGTTATAACACGTTTCAGTAGATCCGCATCGTTGTCGACTTCATTGAGTGACTCTTGAGCAACTTCCATTCTCCGCTGTTTTTGTTCGAAATTCAACAATTTTGGAACAAATTTTGCTGCCACACGTTTCATACCCAAAACATCCGAAAAAATTTCATGGCATGAGCCAATTGATATGGCAACATCATCAGCGACTTCTCTGATTGTGATTCGGCGATCGTTCATAACCATTTCTTTCACTTTTTTCACGTTTTCATCGGTTGTTGATATGCTTGGACGTCCAGGTCGTTCGTCATCTTCAACGTTTTCGCGGCCATCTTGGAAACGCTTATACCACTCGTAAATCCTTGTTTTACTCATAGCAGACTCACCATATGCCTTTATTAACATTTCACACACTTTATTTCATTTTTTACGCAAAATTTAATACAAATTCTTTGATCCATTTTTTTTAACAAACAAAAATCGCCAAGCTCGAAAAAAACGTCTAACCTTAACGGCTGCCACTTAAGAAGTAAACAATGAATATTACTGAAAATTTTATCGTACTTCAGGGGCATGTGTACCAACATAATAAAAAAAAAAAAATTTACAATCAGACTCTCCAAACCCGCGAAATTTAAAAATTCCCGTTACTTTTTGAACACACCTCGTATATATATATATTTTTTTTTTTTTAGGCACCCATGGTAGCCGAGCGGTTTGAGGCGAGACCTGTAAAGTTAATATGTATTGTGGTACTGGGTTCGATTCCCGGTCTTACGCCTTGGATTTTATTTAATGGTTAATAATAGAAATTTACAGTAAAGTATGTTTGCTAGTCGCCTCCGTCCACGACACCTAATTGGTAGCTGGACGTTAAGCCCCGCCTGAAAAAATAGGCGATTACTTTACTTTATATATATATATTTGCAACATCCTAGACCAAACAGATTTTGAGAATAATAGAAAATACTACAACTAATTCATCTACTTTAAATTAAACATTCCTAAATCCGAAACTGACCCTATTACTGTTGAGATTACATGAATCTTCACACCTGTTTTAACCGCCGTAACTTGTACGACTGCATTTTGATGTATATGACATAATATATGGGCTCTAAGGGGCCCCGAGCGGTTAGAGGAGTGGCCCGCAAAGGTAATATTATAATTTGGTACTGGGTTAGATTCCCGGTCTAGGCCTTGGATTTTATTTAATGTTTAATAAGAGAACTTTGTAGTAAAGTATGTTTGCTAGTCGCCTCTGCCTACGGCACCAAATTGTGGTAGTTGGACGTAAAGCCCGCCTTAGGCATTACTTTACTTTTTTTAAAAAAATCCATGGCTCCATTGAATATCAATCATTAGTTTTCTCCTTTTCAATCATTATTCCATCATGCCCTATTCTGTATCCGTTTTCACGGAATCCAACTACAACTATCATTCTAGGCAGTTCCCAGAGCATTAAGGTTTCTAAATTCCATTAATATAGATCTATAGTCCTATTCTATTGATATGAGGCGAGAATTTTGAACTAATGCAATTTAGCTTGAAATTATTCATTATCTGACAGTTTATTGTTCGAAAATTTTTAGTCACTGTTTTTTAAAATTTAAGCGCGTCCTCTGGGTAGTGTTCTCACGTTACAGATCACATTACCTGACAGTGATCTATTAGAAGCTGGATTCGAACCCGGGAACTCCACGTGGCAATCCAGTACTCTTAAACACTGACCTAATCCTTCCGTAAAACAAACAAAGCCAAACCTAATTGTTTATGCAAGCTGTTATTTTACATAATTACAACTAACAAACAAATTAATGTAACTAATTTTATGTTAGTTCATTTACCCGCAATTAAAAGTGTATTTTCTTTTATTTTTTCAAGTATTTTTTAAAATATTTCATTGCATGCCTAAATGTTCAACAAATTGTCTATTCCCGTTACTAATATTTTGTAAGGCAGGCTTTGTAAGGCAGCCTAATAAAAAGTACCCGCTTAATGCGTAATTTTAATCAATTAATATACAAAGTACCTTGCTGGATACCATATTCTGCCGCTATCATAAATATATATTATTCTCCTCATATTTTATTACTTTTATTACGATATAATTTCATTAATTTCATTTTATTCTTTTAAATAATAATGCACAACTTTCAAGCTTATAATTTCCTAGCTGTAGTGTCATACTTTAATGGTAGGTTTATTTCAGGATTTTCTATTTTGTAGCAAATAATATTTTTTTTTATTATTTATAAAATCTTTTTCTTAATTCAAGATTTTTTTTTCTTTTTTAAATATATTTTTTATCACGGTTTTTGGATGTATTTATATCAATCCTTGGCTCACTTAAATCTTTAAGTCTTAAATAATATTTGTAGTATACAGGGTGTTCAGTATAAGACTACCGTTACTTCGGGAGCCGATTCTGGGCATCAATTGCAACAATAAATTTTTTATAAACTATGGCTCGATTCGGCTCCGTTTTATAGATATTTTTAATTTTTATGTTTTTTTTAAGGTATTACTACTTTTTAGCAAAAGGTTGTCTATATTTCTTAAACTATTAAAGCTACAGCAATTTCAATAAGCTCATTAGAAAGAAGATTAAATTTCCTTTTAAATAAGCTAATTTATATTTCAAAATAATAAGATCAAGTATTTCATTTGGTGGCCCAAACATAAGAAATAGCAAATTTCTAATTTTTTCCAAAAACTTTCGACTTCATTTTTCTCAAAAATATTATATATGTAAAAAAAACGTGCACTATTCATGAAAAACATCTACATACAATCACCTTTCGAAAGTTATACCATGAATAGTGGTTATTTTGAAAATTGATGCAGAAATCTGTGATTAATTGCAAAAAAGTAGGCCTCAAAACAACGTCGGCATTATGAAAGGAATTCTCCTACCATAAGAATATAACTGAACAGAATCATCAAATCCAGTACGATTTTTTGCAAACGTGTAATTTAATAATTAATTAATTTAAGAACTATTTTCAAAAATATAAAATTTACATTATAAATAATAAAATAAAATAAAAAGAAGAAAAATGAATATGATGTTAAATGAGTGTTAGGTACCAATTTCGAAAGAAAGGATTTTCGTTTAACGAGTTTAGAACTGTGTGCTATTCTTTAGTTAATTAAAAAATATGCTAAATAATGTGAACAAATCACAGATTTTCTTGAACTACTCAATAAACTTTTGGAAATTAACAGGTTGTGAAGTGCTAACAACAAAATAAGTCGCATTTATTTATTAAGGAGCTTTTTATCAGTGCACTGTCAGCCTCTGGACAATTCTCTCGTTACAGCGGACCTGTGAGCTGTGAAGAAGCTTCTAGGGAAAGAGAGAGAAAAAAGAGCCAGCAGTATGATTCGAACCCGGTATCTTCGCGTTGGACTCCAGTATTTGCTAACTACTTTTAATGGATTTGAAAGTCCGAAATCGATCGGAGATACAATGAACATGCGAGATTCGACGAATTAAATCAAAGCTATAAAGTTTTATTTTATTATTATTTTTTAAAGTCTACAAAACCTTCCATTACAATAATACTTTTTTGTTTTGAATCACAGAATATTCTTTTTTTAACAGAAATTTTCTGAATTTAATTTAAAAATTTTTTATATTGTTCGCTATCCGAAGTAAACTGAATTGATTGATCTTACGATTTGTAGACAAACATTTTCTTACATAACTGTTATGTATAGTTCAGAAATGTTAAGATAAATGGTTTATTCTTACCTATACTTTTTATTTAACGTGATAATAAGCAGTCTTGCTAGAAAACGATATTTGTTCAAATGATACCACTGATTATAATAAATATGTAGTCAAATGACGATCGATATGCTCCTAAACCCTTTTGTAGTTTTTGCTTTTTTGGCGTCTATTATGCAACATAACAATCTTATTATACATGAACTATTTATTCAAGAGGCGAACTTATGAAACAATCAGGTTCACAGAATAATGCACATTGAAAAGAATCTTTAACAAGCTTGCAGAGTGCACATTTGTTTTAATTTTCCATTTTAGGATATAACCAACTGTCTGTCCTACTCCAAACTTTTGCTATCAGCACTATTTAATACCCACTACGCTTAAATTCCATACCGATTAGAGCACTTGCGTGTTAGCTTACATCACTTTAGGTAATGTGTTGGGCTGAACACTCAGTAGCAGTTTGCGTGTAGAAAATTGGACAGACTGAACCATTGGTTCAAGTGTACCAGCTGATATGTTGTGGTTCGACCAGTGCCCAGTCTATGGTTACCAGACTCCCTATCCATTATTCGCTTAAACTAAAATGAATTTTTAACCACCAAATGTTCAAAAAAGGAAAATTGAGTTTGGTAAAGAAAATTTACCAAACTGCGCATCATTTAGTAATTTCACATTACATTATACTATATTACTTACAACCTACCCCCCATTGCAAAATATTATAAAAGTTTGCTACTATAACACGGACACTATTTAGCAAAACTTACATCCTGGATAAGTCCAAAGACTTCCAATTCCTAAAAATAAATGCTGTAAAAAGTAGGTATTTAACGGGAAGAGGCAAACCTAACAAAAAAGAAAGAAAGAAAAAAGAAAGAAAGAAAGAAAGAAGAAAGAAAGAAGAAAGAAAGAAAGAAGAAAGAAAGAAGAAAGAAAGAAGAAAGAAAGGAAGACAGAAAGAAAGGAAGAAAGAAAGAAAGAAAGAAAGAAAGAAAGAAGAAAGAAAGAATAAAAGAAAGAAAGAAAGAAAGAATAAAGAAAGAAAGAAAGAATAAAGAAAGAAAGAAAGAAGAAGGGAAGAAAGAAAGAAGAAAGAAAGAAGAAAGAAAGGAAGACAGAAAGAAAGGAAGAAAGAAAGAAAGAAAGAAGAAAGAAAGAAGAAAGAAAGAATAAAGAAAGAATAAAGAAAGAAAGAAAGAAAGAATAAAGAAAGAAAGAAAGAAGAAGGAAAGAAAGAAAGAAGAAGGAAAGAAAGAAAGAAAGAATGAAAGAAAGAAAGAAAGAAAGAAAGAAAGAAAGAAAGAAGAAATATTGAATCCTATGCTGATTCTTCATTTGCAGAATTTTCGTATAGGATCTTTGATCGCACCGTGAGCAGCACTCAAAAAATGAAAATCGCGCAAAGCTCAAGTTGATATTTGATTAAACTTTTGCGCACAAAAAAAACAATCATCCAAAAATGCCGCTTTAATGATCCATTGGGAGGGGGGGATATTCTTGAAAATAGCTCTAACTCAACGGTAAGTAAGTTCTTTAGGTACGTCAAAAACTGGTATCATTTGCGCCCGGAACTTTTTTTTTCATTGCACTTGTCGGTCTCTGGACAATGTTCTGTCTTTACAGACACCACCCTCTATCACCGTAGAGTGAGCTTCAAAAAGCTCGTAAAAAGAGAAAATCTAAGGGCCAACAGCTGGATTCGAACCCGGGGTCTCCGAATAGGAATCCATTGAACTAATCGACTCCTATCTGTTTAATTATGGTTATTTGCCAGTGCGTTTTGGAAACCCTACGTTATCAAAAATTCCTCTGAGCCAGTGCAGCAATTGGAAGAAAAAGAAATATCTGCATCTTGCCTAAAAAGATCTAGTCCTGCATCTGGGCCTCACAGTTAAACCGAACAAATCAAGCAAGAATTTTAAGGAATCACAGCTTCTATTTAAGCTGCTCCAGCATCAAGCTAACTCTACCAATGATCCTCAACATCTTCATACTTTAAACTATCCGTCACATGTTGGATGGATCAAGCTAGGTATCTTTGTAAAACTACAATGCCCAGTGA
This sequence comes from Rhodnius prolixus, assembly GCF_049639745.1. Taxonomy (NCBI): domain Eukaryota; kingdom Metazoa; phylum Arthropoda; class Insecta; order Hemiptera; family Reduviidae; genus Rhodnius; species Rhodnius prolixus. The sequence continues at coordinate 687,972 of NW_027411618.1, forward strand.
GGGAACCAACTCTGTCTCAGTTAGAGAGAGATATCCGTGAAATGCACGACACCATCTCACAATTAACAGAGGACCGGGTCTTGAATTCAACAATGTAGACCGCGTCGACAAGATAAGGATGAATGCTGCGAGACCAATCTTTGCTTTGAAAGGAATTTGCTTAAACAAGGATTTCTATCAGGAGATCAACATTCTCATGTGCGTCAAGAGAGAAAGACTAAAATGTCCTTGGCCAAGCAGAAAGGATGCCAGAACCTAGAGCACATGCAAGGACGGCAAGCTTTGTGGTAAGAGACTGAAAGAAAGGGAAACGTGGATACAAAATTTGCAAAAGAATCTTCAAAAGATGAGAGAATAAAAAGATGGCAGACAAAAGCCAAAAATCATCCAGATTACCAACAAATTGGTGAAGAGTTTAAGATTTTGCAAAAGCTGTTGAACCTATTAGTAAATAAATGAAAATGATGCTTAAAGGTAGCTTCAGATAATATAACAATATAGCTTTGGTCTTAATCGATCGCACAGAACTTTGTACAACATTAATGAATAGATTTTTAATTTTGTTTACACAACAAAATCTGTAGTATCTTTAATTATCAACATTAGCCTAGAAAACTTTGATTAAAAACACTTCTTGACAGTGTGGTAGTTTAGGCTTACTTATACAAGGCTATTTCTGTATATTGTGTAGCCTTATTACAAATATAATATTTATATGAATCCAATTGTGTGTCTGGAAGCGCCACTTATATAATCGATTAGGGTTTTATCTAAAAAGACGATGTATTTATTTAGACTGAAGAAACAATCTTCGAAGAAAATATCTCGAACTGAAAAATTTATTCTGAAACATTTTTCTCACCGTTGTTTGACTTTACATTCTTCATTTTTTAAAGTTTATCGTGATGGGCAAAAGTTTAGGAATCCGCTACCTAGACATTAGCCAAAGAGATTCATTTGAATTTAGAGATTATTTGTGTTAAGCGTAGATTTAAAAGATATTACAGAGCTCTTCTTGTTCTCAGAATCAGTCCCATTTTACTACAGTGAAACCAGCGAGAAATCAGCTAATGTTTAGTACCGATAAGGAAATTTGAGTACCTAAATTACGGTAAAAGTAAAAAGTCAAGTGAGTTGTACTCAACAAATTTTGATTTGGTTTCCTTCGAACCCTACTATAATACTGACCGCTTTTATTAGTAAATTCTTTTCAATGTAAATATAGTTTAAAGGTATCATGTGGGACGGAGGCGAAGCGAAATTTCCTAAAAAGAACCGTATTATTTATAGTAACAACTAATCGAAGCCAACTAACATTAGTTTAAAGTGCAAGTTATAATAAAATGATTAAATTACAAAATTTTGAAAATTTGAAGTAAGAGAAATTCTTATCGTATTTCAAAATATTGAAAATTTGTTTTCAATTTAAAATTGAAATTGCATCATGCAGAATGCTTCCATTTTAGGACAAGAAAAGACGTCCAAAAAGATATGGATGGGTGTCACAGGATTTGGATGAAGGCAAAGAAGTTTTCATATTAAAGGAACGCCCCTTAGACGGGTAAGTAATAATTAGTATGATTAGGATGTTCCGAGCTTATTAATTGACGAATTTAGGTAGATATCTAATTGGAATAACTAGCTTAGGATCATAACCTTATGGATATAGCGAAGGTTGCAAACCTAAAACAGGTACCAATTGGCTAGCTTAGGAATTTCCATAATTTGGTACAGTTTTAGGAAAGATACATTTTTCCTCACACCGAGTAACTGAACGATTAAGAACCTATAATGGAATCTCTCCGCATTCCTTTACAGAATCTGTTGTGCTAGCACATTACTAAGTTTTCTTCAGAAATCTAGCCAAAAATGCCCTTTGAGGAAACCTATTTTTAGGCTATTTTTGTTCAGACCAATGAATTCTCTTCATGTATAAAATGCTCAAGCAGATTTTTGCCTTTCTCAGTCCTGGGATGTCCCTACAGAGTTTAGTTCTGCTGATTTTTCCCTCCTTTTTTTCATGAACTTCTTCTAATGAAGACTTCAAGATCGGTAGTTCAACAGAATAGTTTGGGGCAGATGCTGCGAAAAGAGTTATCATTTCCTGTTAACAAGAAGTCCTGTTCTTTTCCCAAATCGCTTTCCAATGCATTTTTGTGCTGATTAAAGCACTGTATAATCAGTGCTTTAATGATAGCCAGGATATCGGATTGGATAATTATGATACGATTCTGATACTTTTGTCAAGGTTTCCCGTCTGGAAGGTGCTATGAAATTCACCTGTAGGCTCCGTCCCAAAACACTTCAGTTACTGAGAGAATCTTTACTTCTTGTTCTTTAGCTGTACGATCCTTCAAGGGCCTTCATCTCTTTCAAACCATTCTTCTCTTATCAAAGTATTCCTACTCTATCATCCTCGACATCTTCCAGCCACCTAATCTTAGATTATCCCCTTCTTCTAGCCTGTCCAGGGGGCGCTCATCCAGTATTTTCTTGGGAATATTTGTTCTTACTTTCTACCTATCTAAATTCCTTCATAGGGCCAAGGATTTCATTTCCTATCCAAGGATTCAGCGACCTCTCATTTTTTTTTTTTTTGTTAGCACGACTCGTCTCGGTAATATAGATTGCGCCATTGGGTTCTTGTCTGTATGGCACTAACAGCCTGCTCTAGAGTCAAATGATGCAAGCCTGTATTTATAGGGGATTTTTCAGAGACATCAGAGCCTTTTGCCATTTTTGTCTCGGAAAATATCATCGCTGTAAGCCGGATCAGCTATGCAGGGATTTCAAACTATTCCAAATAGATCAACGGCCCGTTTCAGCTCGAAAAGTTGAAATCTGCGGGACCTTCGTCTGCACGGCTGTCTACGTTCGTCTACAACTTTCTTCGCTTCTTGATTGAAAGGAGGTATCCTGTTACTTAATCTTTCACTTAGTCTCTTAGTGTAAAAAGTTTCGCTGATGATGTCTCCTATTACAGAAGGAATCGGATAAAACTAAACGAAACACATAAGTTCATGAAAAGAAGAAAGGATGAGGATGTGGACAAGTGGTCGCGTACACCCGGTGCGTTAACAGCCGAAGGTTTCTTTTTTTTTAAAAAAAGGGAAACTTGGTCGCAGTAAGAGAAAGTGGTGTTCCAAACACACACACTCACACAGCTCCAGGATTTACTTGAAGGATTAGCACTTACTGTCAGGTGCTGGAACAGCCAGGCCCGCAGGATGTTGGTGGCCACTTTGGGGAATATTCCTCGCTTCTTCTGGTTCTTCTTGCCATTGCTTTCATCGTCCTCTTCACCGGTACCTTCGCCGCTCCCGATACTAGCATTGCTCGCATCGCCTGCAAACCAGAGCAGCAAATAAAAAAAAAAACCTGGTGTGAAACACTCACACTACCTTTCTCTTACTGCGATACTCGAAAGTTTTAACTAAAAAACATTTTTCTTCAACATTGAATCTTTACTAAATGTTAGTCTGGCTTCAGTAAAAAAAAAAGAATTGCTTGCTTCACTGCAATAAAACTGTGATTAGAAACGAGACGTCCAAAACCTTTCAGAACCCGCCTAAAATGGTTTTCCTGAAGAATGTAACAGACATACATATAATAATAGGGTTTATGAAAAACAATCTGGGATGGTAACAATTAGGGTTTTCTTTTACTCCAATTATTACAAATAACTCTACTGAAAAAGTTTCGAAAAACAAGTATAAACGCAATTTGTTTTTTTTTTATTCCCGAATCTTTCATTCATTTTTTGATGGGCTAACAAGTTGTGAACTTATAGTAAGTGAATGACGTATGTGGGTTTCACAACCGTTTTAGTTTTGTTAATTAGCAGGCCATTTGTTTTCTAAATAAAGTAAATAACAGATTACCAATTGTATAATAAGCAAGATTGAAGATTGAAGGTGTGATATGCTGGTATTCAATCGGGGCCAATCAAACAATGATAATAGATAGTTGGCCACACCTTCCCCATCTAGTAGACCACGCCCCGTCCAATGAAAATGGACTTATATGTTCACCAAGTAATACATTCGTACGTAAGGTATCCTGTTTTAGTAAAACATTTTTTGAGATCAGTCTTTATTTTGAAAAAATAATTTCGAATACTTTTACTCGTCTTTTTCTTCTTTTATCTAGATTCATATCTATTTCAATGAATTTTAAGATACGTGTCTAGTTACAATATTGTCTTGCAAACACACGAAAGTTATTTATACCAGAAAATTCTTACAAATAAAAGTGATTTTTTTTTAGGGGGTAAACAAATAGAATTCCTAGTTTAATAAACATCGATGGAGTCAATTTCTAGAAAAACAAAAAGAAATGAGTAACCTGCTTTCTGTAACCTCGCTCTACCCACGTTACCTATTCTTTAAAATCCAGTAAAATCTAGCATTGCATTTATTACTTTCTACTTGATACAGTATAATTGATGGAATGGTATTTTATTCTGAAGTACACTATAAAGGAATGTTTAAAATTATACCTGGAACCTGTTTTTATGCGAGGGACAAACGTATAAACTCTAAGAGTTAGCAATGATAAGTAGTTACAAAAGATAAAAGTTTGCGGAAACCTATCAAAAATTCAGCTACCTAAATAATAATATTGTTTTAAGTGCAATGACTGTTCATTAAATTTGCGTTTTGTGTACCGTGAATAGCAATAAATATTTTTTAATTATTACTTTTATTCAGAAACGCCAAAAGCAATGGGTAATGGTCTTCTTGCTGTCTTCATGGTTTATGATCTAGCGAGATACATTTAAACAAATATCGCTAACTAGAAAGAATGCGTATTATGAAAAATCACTTTTTGGTTTCATGTTGAAAAGAATATGAAAGAAATCATAAACATTGTTTAACTAAATCGAGTGGAGTGATAGTCTAAATATCGAAAGACGAATTAAAATCACATTCTTCGGATCGTTGACTACAATAAAAATTTTGAAAAATGTCCCTGTAAAGATTTTTGTAGCAAAACAAAAAAATATATTCTTCGATGTAAACAAATATGTGATTGTTTTAGAAGTTTCTTTTTTTTGCCATAAGTAAAATAATGAACAAAAAATATTGAAACACGAAAGACTAAAAAACGAACGAGTTTCATAGCTGTACGTTCGACCAAATATTTATGGAAATTTTGAGTACCAACTAATCTACTCGTAAATGCTCATGGTTTCTACAAACCTGGAATCCTATATTATTAGAAGATAATTCATGATTTTGGGGTATATTGAAGTGCGGCCAATAAATTAAAAAAAACAAAAACATTTTTGTTTCTTCGTACCAACGTTTTGGGTAAAAATATTACCTTCTTCAGGGTATTGTAAAATTTGTGGAGTTTAATTTTAAGCTATATCAACATAACTGTTGAATCAACATTACAGTTTGGTCGAAAACCAAAACTATCATTTGAAGATAATAAATAGAAACCGAAGGAAGTAATGCCTATTTTTTCAGGCGGGCTTTACGTTGAACTACCAAATTAGGTGTCATCGTTGGAGACGACTAGCAAACATACTTTATACTGCAAATTTCTTTTATTAACTATTAAATAAAATCCAAGGCCTAAGACCGGGGAATCGAACCCAGTACCCACAATACATACTCGTATTTAGCTTCACAGGTCTCGCCTCTAACCGCTCGGCTACTGTGGCATCTAAGAGACCTCAGTAATCGCTCTGGCAAATATCTGACAAATATCTCTTCAACTCTTCAACGCACTAATTTACATTTCTATTCAGCCAGCTGTTCCACTCAAACCCTGATACAGACTGGTTCTTACCAAATCATTCGCTCAACTGGAAGAAACCAATTTATTTGACAGCTTATCGATTAAAAAAAAAAAAAAAAAAATCGATTCTAGGAAGAATTTGCGGGAGAGTGTCATTCGGTCTTGCCTCTAGACTGCCATCTCTTAGTATTTTTCAGGCGGGCTTTACGTCCAGCTACCAAATTATGTGTCGTGGACGGAGGCGGCTAGCAAACATACTTTACTGTAAATTTCTTTTATTAACCATTAAATAAAATCCAAGGCCTAAGACCGGGGAATTGAACCCAGTACCACATTACACATATTAGCTTTACAGGTCTCGCCTTAAACCGCTCGGCTACCGTGGCGCCTCCATCTCTTAGTATTTTTAACCTTTTATCATAAAGAAATAATTGAATTATGTTACTAGAATTCTGTGTTTGGCAGAATTTTGTTTTTTCCTCACATACAGCTGTGAGATTGGCAGTTAGTGGTAGTGATTTATCATTCAAGATGTAATGTGATTTTTAATGGAAATGATTCCAATGATTTTTTTTTTTAAAGCCACGCATGCGCATGAGACACTTTATTTCAAAACAATTTTGAGGTGCCACTCTATACTTCTCTTACGCGGGGTAACTAGGAGACATGACATTGTACATACTGCAAAGTCGGCACCCCACATAGTCTTCAGAAGGCTGAAGGGTTGGGTTGTCTTAGTGGAAGGCTATATACATATACCACCCTTATATATGGTGCTCCTATCTGAGGTTGGGGTGGGATGACACCAAACTATCTACTGCCTACGAACACACACACTGCCATTACGGTGGTAATCTCAGTGCTGTTTCTGTTTGTATGTATAGGGTTTGTATTAGATGGAAAAACATTGGGAAGTCTTGCTGAGCTGCTACCCTTTTCGACCACCTAGTGTTTAGTACCATAATCATGGGTCAATGTCCCGTTTAATCTTTATTTAAAAGCAAACCCAACTCTCTCTTTAGTGGCGCTGTTCACTGACACACCAATACACTGTCTCCCCTCGGGCAATAAAAAAAAAGGCTGCAGGGCGGGTTTTAGAAACTGGCGGGATTTTAATACTATCTTTTCAACATTACTACACACACAGCTGGATATCTTTGACACTTCTAATACATATTTATCCATACTATAACCAAATACCCTCTCCATTATACTTTGGAGGGTCTATGCAATCCATGGATCAGGTACCTGTCTCACTGGGACTTCCTATCGCTCTAGAGCACTTGTTTTTGGGTCTTTGTTTTTCCTAGACGGAGACACAACAATGGCTGAACTTAATGTGCAACATTATTTTTGTGGAATTTTGAGTTTCATTGGTTTAGTGACCGTAAATTATTAAATTAAGGATTCAAAATTGGCGAGGAATCGGTCCAAATGAAACAACTCGTCTTTTTGCCAACGTTTCGACAAATATATTGCCTTCTTCAGGGCCAGGATATTACAAATACAAAACAATTTAGAAAATTGAAAAATCAGTAATATAAAAATAAAATAAATAAATAAATAAAATACAATAAATTTTATATAATTATTGAAAACTATTGATATATACAGTGATTATATAAGACTATTGATATATAATTATTGATATAAGGCGCCACGGTAGCCGAGCGGTTAGAGGCGAGACCTGCGAAGCTAATGCGAGGGTCGTTTGAAAAGTCCGTGCAAAGTCAGAGAGATAGCACCACTGGCGCTTATCGAGGTTATGTTTAGTTAGTAGCATCTCTTGGAAGAACACACACCAAGTTTCAGCCAGATCGGTCTATTTCTTTGTGTTTGGCATTCGTTTGGATCGAGGAAGTCGAGTGATTTTCAAAAAATGGACGAAAAAGAATTTCGTGTGTTGATTAAACACTACTTTATGAAAGGCAAAACGCCTCAGGAGACTAAAGAGAAGCTTGATAAACATTATGGTGACTCTGCACCTTCGATTAGAACAGTTTATAAGTGGTTTCAAAATTTTCGGAGTGGCCATATGGGCACAAGTGACGCCGAACGTTCTGGACGCCCTGTTGAGGTTACTACTCCAGAAATCATTGATAAAATCCATGATATGGTGATGGATGACAGAAGAGTGAAGGTGCGTGAGATTGCTAGTGCTGTGGGCATCTCGAATGAACGGGTACATAATATTTTGCATCAACATTTGGACATGACAAAGCTATCCGCAAGATGGGTGCCGCGATTGCTCACGCTTGACCAAAAACGAAATTGTGTGAAGTGTTGCAAGGACGGTTTGCAGCTGTTCCAGAAGAATCCGCAGGACTTTAAGCGTCGTTTCGTCACTGTGGATGAAATATAGATACATCACTACACTCCTGAGACCAAAGAACAATCTAAACAATGGGTTACCAAGGGGGAATCTGTGCCAAAAAAGGCGAAGACCGTTCCTTCGGCCGGAAAGATTATGGCGACTGTCTTTTGGGATTCGCAAGGAATAATCCTCATCGACTATCTGGAAAAGGGTAAAACTATTACAGGAGCATATTATTCATCGTTATTGGACCGTTTGAAAACCGAGCTGCAAGAATAACGCCCACGATTGGCCCACAAAAAAGTCCTTTTCCATCATGACAACGCACCAGCTCACACCTCAGCAGTTATGGTCGCAAAATTAATGGAAATAGGGTTCCAACTCGTTTCACATCCCCCCTATTCTCCAGACTTGGCTCCCTCGGACTACTATTTGTTCCCCAATATGAAGAAATGGCTGGCGGGAAAAAGATTTTATTCAAACGAGGAGGTGATTGCAGAAACGAATGGCTATTTTTCAGACTTGGACAAATCCTATTTTTCGGAAGGGATCAACAAACTAGAGCAGCGTTGGACGAAGTGTATAAGCCTAAAAGGAGACTATGTTGAAAAATAAAAAAGATTTACCCCCCAAAATTAAGTGGTTTTTATTTTTGCACGGACTTTTCAAACGACCCTCGTATGTATTGTGGTACTGGGTTCGATTCCCGGTCTTTAGGCCTTGGATTTTATTTAATGGTTAATAAAAGAAATTTACAGTAAAGTATGTTTGCTAGTCGCTTCCGTCCACGACACCTAATTGGTAGTTGGACGTTAAGCCCCGCCTGAAAAAATAGGCGATTACTTTACTTATAATTATTGATATATACAGTGTTACCTCAGTTTTCGAACGACTTGACTTTCGAACAAATCGGTATTCGACCAAGAAATTCGAGAAAATATTGTCCTGAAATCCGAATAAACATTTGGAACTCGAACACCCGAGATGCATGTGGACATGCGAATTTAGCGTACCATCTTTTTAAATGCGGCCTTACCCAGGCGCCAATTTGAGCTGGCTATGGTGAGTCCAATGAGACTGTGCGGTACTTTGTAGAGGTGTGTCCCGTTTATTCTAAAACTAGATTTCTCGTTCTTTGGCAGGTTAAATGTTTCCCTACAGGAGATTGTGGCAACCCTTAATCTTTACCTGAACTTTCTAGGTTTATTCAGTGCACTTTGGCAATTGAGTCGCCATGCTCCCTAGTGTCCTGTCACTACTTTATTAGTTTATTGTTCGGCTATCCGGAAAGTCTTAGACGGATTTATTGGTCTTGAAGCCTCGATATCTCTTATGAGAGGCATTATAGATGAGAGGTAAGCGAGGAACAATGGGCATTTTGGATTACCCTTTTTGGTGGAACCGCCCTTTTAATACAATCTACAATCTACAAATTTAATAATTACTTTGTATTAGTTTAAACCCAAATTTAAATTAGATTAATTAAAACCAAGAAATGAATGCAATTATAGCCAGTTTTAGGTTTGAAATTAGAATTATAATTATCAGAAATATTTGTTCGCATAATAGCAGTTATTATGTAATTTATTTATTAAATTTGAATATAAAATACTCTAAAATAGTATTTACATTAATTAGATAACTTTATTATTAAATATTTACAATCACTTACAAAAAAATGAAGTAGCAATGTACTTACAGTTTAACCTTCATTATAGAGTCCGGGATACTTGCGAAGAACCGACTGAATTTAGCAGACAATGAACGGGTAGAGAATAAAACATTGACGCGACCGAGTTAGAGACATCACAATAAGTGCCAATCTAAACTTGACCTGATTAAAAGAAATAAGCTGTAGATAAAAAGTGGTCATCTGCATCTGCCAGGATGAATGCTTCACGCACTTCTGTGCAGCGTAAAGCCTTCTCTTCCATTTGCAGCGTCTCACATGTTTGCATAGAAATCTGTCTGACCGGAACCGTCGTTTGTGTAAGAGGTGTTAGTTTCGTTTTGCCGAAAACATGTTTACTACACATTGTAGTAGAGCAACGAATTGTCGTGAAATTTCACATGACACTTGGTAAAACCGCTACTGAAAGTTATCTTTTATTAAAAGAAGTTTATGGTGATGAATGTTTATCACTTGCGCAAGTTTTTGAATGGTTCAAGCGTTTCCAAGATGGCCGAGAAGACGTCGGAGATGATGACCGCCCGGGTCGCCCTTCCACGTAGAAAACGGATAAAAATATGGGTTATAATTAATCAACATTACTACCGTGAGGTGCTTGCTCAACTCCGTGAAAAGAGTAAGGAAAAAACCGACCCGATTTGTTGGAAGAACAAGTCACGGGGTTCTCCATCAAGACAACGCGCCGACTCACACTGCATTGTCTGGTCAAGACGTTTCTAGCCAAGTACAACGTTCCAGTTTTAGGCCATCCGCCCTTATTCGCCTGACCTGGCCCCCATGTGACTTTTATCTGTCATGCAGGAGCTCACAGAAAAAGACTTCCAGCACTGTTTGGAACAATGGTAAATTCGCATGGAGCGTTGTAGGGATAGGGGAGGGGTGTATATTGAAAGTGATAATAACTAAATGTGTATAAATTTAAAATAAAATGTTTTATAGCAATAGTCTCGTTATTTAATAGCCACACCTCGTATCTACTCTTTTTCCCTGCATATTTTATCCTTGTCCTATCCTAAGCCTTCCCAAAACTGTAATGAAGGTTAAAATGTAAATTTACATTGGTACTTCATCTTTGTAATTAATTGTACATATTTAATAATAACGTTTATTTATCTATCTATCGTGTTATCTTATTATAACATTTTTCTTTCACAAGTTAGGCAATTGCGTGTTCTTTTTTCCAGAATCAACAAGAGCATGCATATAAAAACGTACCTTGCAAAATGAACTATAGTTTCAACCTCACTGCCGCATCTGTTACCGAAACGTTCAGTATCTTGTACAAGAATGGCCGATACTAAAAGAAACTCCTCGAAGAAATGCGTAATTTACATTTAGACATTCATTAGCCTATTCTGAGCCTAAATTTCTGTTAAAAATTTACTTTTATCGATATATTTTTCAATAATGATTCATATATTCTTTAAGGAACTGTCCTATCTAACAGAAGACTAAATTGAAGAAATAAAAACTTAATTTACACTGTAAATTTAATTTAATGTAAATGTTACGTCAAGCGGAGACGTAGCAATCTTTCGTAGATCATAATGAGGAATTGCATCGAATTTTATCGAGTATATTATTACATAAATGAATGTGAAATAACTTTCTTTTTTTATAAATATACTGTTCTAAATGATTGACAGATACAAGCGTTACGTTTTGAGTTAAATCTGTATTACCCAATTATTTTCATTTATAAAGATAATTATTCATGAAAAGTGTATAATTAATGTAAATAAAATATTTAGATATTCTCTAATTTTTTAATGGGTTTCATTATTCAATTTTGTAACGTCACAGGCTATTTGTACAGGATCAGGTCTCTAATTCCTTCATCAATTACAGAGATTACAGACAACCACGGTCGTTCTTTGCTAGTACAACTTGGATGGTTAGCGTACGCCAAGAGCTAGCTGAGTGGTAAAGGTGAGTTTTCTGTAGCCTAAATTAAAACCTTTTCGGTTTCTCTTAGCAATGGTAGAGCTCCTTTTCAAGGAGAACAATCAAAAGAAATAGACTCATAAGGGAAAATTAAATGAACAAATAAAAGTAAGCTATCCTAGGGAAGGGATTAGCTATGCGATTAGCGTATTGGATTCCAACGCGGAGATCCTCGGTTCGAATCCAGCTGTTGGCTCTTAGATTTTCCTAGGAGCTTCTTACAGCTCACTGTCCGGTGATGGACAGTGTAGTCTGTAACGAGAGAACATTGTCTGGAGGCCGGTAGTGCACTGGAAAAAGCCTCGGGTGCCAATTACCTCAGATGTTGACGCGCCTTAAATCATTAAAATAATAATAATCATTTATAAGACTTTCTTTTATTATTTTTCTCAGGGTTCTAACCCACAAATTTTCTTCGAATTGTGAAGGTTTGAACCTTACTTAAATTCTTATCACTTTAGAAGGATTCTTCTATCCACTCACTCTCTGTCCGTGAAGGAAAATTTTGTTTGTAAGGAGAGAACACAGTCTGGGGACCGGTAGTGCACTGGGAAAAGCCTCGGGTGCCAATAAACTGAGCTGTTGTCGCGTTTCAAATTAAAAAATAGAAATAAAAAATAAAAAACAAAAAATATATATATATGTATAAAAGCTCTCCTACGCGCAGGGTTTTTTTGAGAATTGCCACAAGCGGAAGTTTTCTTGATTACTGTTTTTCACTGTGTAAAATTATCAATGAGGTATGAAATGCTTATTGCGAGCTTACTTACAAACTAAAGGGGAGAGAATATGATGGGAAGTTGGTAGAAGAGAAATAGAGGGTTAGCAGGAGGTTCTCAGTGAAAGTTAGGGGTGGTTTTTGGCAGCAACTCGGAGCATCTATCATTCTGTGTGTGTGTGTGTGTGTGTGTGTGTGTGTGTGTGTGTGTGTGTGTGTGTGTGTGTGTGTGTGTGTGTGTGCGCGTTTGAGTAGACAAGCTGCACGTGTGCATGTTCTGTCACATGTTACTTTCTGGTTGTGGAAGACTAGCTGGAGTAAATTATGTAGGGAACATTCAGTCTGCTTGGCAGAGTATGGAAGGGTCTACACAGGATGTAGCCCTCTAAGATTTCCTAAACAGATATTTACATTTTCCGGCGAAACTCTTACTTTAAAAAAAGAGAGAAAAAAGTGCTCTCTTACAGGGCAGACTCCAAAAGCAGAAACGGAAACTCAAAATTGGCTCTCTGTTGTAGTAAAAGCATTGCCACCCGCGAAGACACCATTGAAAAGAACGTTGATACTTTTTATTTGTAGTTAATAGTAAGTATTAGGATCGAACCATATTTTGGATCTGGGCTTTTCACCGAAAATTCCCATTTTGAGGTCCCTCAGAATCCAAAAAAGAGGGTTTTTACAAATTAGTCTAATTGCTTAAGAAGAATGTGATGATCAGTAGAAGTTTTTTTAAGTATATTCCAACTGAACAGCTAGTACAATATGTTAAAAGAAAAGAATGAGATTTCGTGAACAGAGCCATCCACTGATAACAGCGGCATAACAGGCTGTCAAGGGCATAATAGAACTGCCTCGTAACTCTAAAACGAAAAAGCTCCAGAAGTTTAAATTAAAATATCTGCTTTAGATTTTACTATTGGACCTGACAATAAGCTTCTAGGCTTATTTCTAGCTTACTTACAAACTAAAAAGTGGGTACAAATGGTAAGCTGCTAGCAGTTGTCACTTTAGTGAAGCAATTTTCTTTTAGATCACAAAATTGATGTTTTAAGTTGGTTTCTATCTTCAGAATCTTATGTTAGATTCTTAGAGTATAGCACCATGCGAGATCTAAGGGAACAAACAGTGTACAATAATTCCTATATAAATATCCCCTTGAGAAAAACACTTACAGTTTAAAAAGTTAAATATACGGATTGATTAAACGCCAAAAGTGCCCAACATTTCATTCGTAATTTCAACCATTTAGAAACGTTCGTTAAAGCTTATGCGTTTTATTCAAATTTTTGTAACAAAATAATATCATTCAAGTAATTTTACTGCATTCAATTTCCATTAATATTTTTTTTAGCATTTTGATTAGATGTCACACACCATTATGCTGGGCATTTTAATATGCAAAATATTTGTTCAGTACAAGAGTAACACACCATTTAACTTTGACCATTGACTGTAATAGAAGGTATCAAACTATTAAACATTAACTCCTTAAAATAACAGCCCTATGCAAATGAACAAAATGGCGGTAACAATAGATGAAACAAGACCCACAATTTCCTTTTATCTACTTCTCTCATTATGCCAAATTTTCTGTTCGCCTATTGAGAAAAATTGATTTTGCCGAATTTGATACATCATTAAATACCTACGAAGAAAAAATTATTAAAAAAAAAAATAATAATACTTTTATTTTCCACAGAAATAATTAGCGATAAAGAATTGGCCAATCACAAATAAAGAATGGAAGTGAGAAAAGTAGGTTAGTTGAAGAGCCAATCAGAAGCGAGAACTGTTTATTAAACCACGCCTACCCTCCCATGTATGACATACCACGCCCTCTTTGGCCAGTAATAAAATGGAAGATCTTGTATTTTCCATTTTTTCTACTCACTATTACTTTAGACAAACGAAAATATTGGCCTATTTTATTTAAATTAAGAATTATTTGCTACGGAACTCAGGTTTGGGGCCTGAGATATACGGAGGAACTGGAAAAAGCATCCCTTTTTTTCTATAAGAGACATCTCCAACTCTCCAAAAACACTCCAAATTACTTGATTAGGTTAGAGACGGGTCAGCTAGCTGTGAGTTATACCATTCTAAAATTAACTTTAAATTGGTTGGTGTGTTTACTCAATATGAATAACTGCAGATATCCAAAATTATGTTTTACCAAATTACGCAGTATCTCTGATTCTAACACTAAATACAATTGGGTCTCACAACTAAAAGCCATTTTATGAGAATGATGGTTACAGCCTAAAAAAGAAAATTCCTAAAATTCTACAGACTTACGGTGATTATCTTCAGGCTTTGGACTGTGAACGCTTATTTAACTCTAACTTCAATAGCCATTCTTACAAAATCCTCAACTCTTCTGTTACTGTAACGTTCTATTTATCATGCGACATACCTTTTCATTTCACCAGATTGTTTGCTCAAGTCAGGACTTCCGGTAAATACGTCATAAAAATTTCCTCCAGATCCATGACACACAAAATTAATCCTCAGTTGAGTTGCAAACTCTGTCCGTTAAAAGTATTGGAAAACATCGACCACATTCTAGTGGAATGTCCCTTCTATCAGTCAGTCAGACAACATTTTAAAGTTCATGATATGGGAGAGCTGTGGCCGAACACAATATTAGACCCCAAATCAAAACAGCAAGTCATATTATATTACAATTATATCTCATCAGTACTATTTTTAAGAAATTTCATTCTGACTTGACAATCTCGTTTTAAATGCAGGTGTACTTTTATTTATAATTCATTTATAATTATAAATTAATATAGTCCCTTTAATTGAGTACTTATTATCAAAAAATAAAATAAACCTAATTTTAGGGAACAGATTAGCTATGCGTTTAGCATATTTAGTGCTGCACGAGAAACGAGACAAATCTCGGTCTCGGTCTCGGTCTCGGTACCGAGACCGAGACCGAGACGAGACTTAAGCAACCGAGACCGAGATCGAGACATGATATATATCTCGTCGAGAAATCTCGGTCTCGTCTCGGTTTTTCAAATATTAATTTTTAGCTACAAAATTATAAAATTGTGGAGGCAGATATGTTATTTGGGTTTTTCATTTGGCGCGTTTTTAACATCTTTTTGAAATTATATAAAGATATATAACAGTAATTAAAACTGTCCGGTAGGACAGTTGTATAAGGATTGATCGTCAAAAACTGCACGAAAAAGCGTAACGTTAAAAAACACCCAACTTTGACAATTTTTTTCTCTAAAAGATAAAATTCCCAAATTTTCTTTAAAATATAGGGCAAACCCTCCTTTATAACTGTAATTTTTTTGCAACCCCCCAGACCTAATAGATTTCGAGAAAAAAGTTGCCGAAAATGAGCAAAAACGGCATTTTCAGAAATTGTTGTTGTTGTTGTTCTTCTTCTTCTTCTTCTTCTTGTTGTTGTTGTTGTTACCTTTTTTGTAAACTACGTAGCGCCTAAACGCGAGAACCGATTTTCATGAATGAGGTGACATTCGATTCGGAATTTTATGTAGATGTGCCTTTTGGGGGTCTCGACGCTGTACACCGAATTAGAGAGGAGTTAGCCCCCTTTATGTAAGGCCCCCTTCAAAATTATTATTACTAATTACTCTGTAAATCTTAGCCCGATTTTGATAAAATTTGGTAGGATGATAGAGTTAGGGCTCCCCTACGTAACATTAAAGCGGCGATCTGCTCTTACACTAGTTAAGGGGAAGTATAGCAATCGTTTCAAATTATCGACAAGTGAACTGATTTTCATGAATGAAGTGTCATTCGAATCGAAATTTTGTACAGATTTGCACTTTAAAAGTCTCGTCGCTACGCCTCATATGGAGGGGAGTTTGCCCCACCCAAGTATGGCCGTTTCTAAAACTATTATTACCAATATTTCTATAACGCTTTGTCCGATTTTGATAAAATTTAGCACGAAGAAGTGATTAAAGCTCCTCTACATGGCTGTGAAGTGCCATCATGCTCTTACACCTACTAAGAGGAAGTACTGAAATCGTTAAAATTATCAATGGATGAACCTATTTACATTAATGAATTGTCGTTCGATTCAAAATCTTTGCCTCTTTGCCTTTTAGGGAGAAGTACTGTAATCGCCCGTTTATTTTTCTTACTCCTCTTAAAAGGAAGGTCTGAAATCGCAGTTTAAATTTGCTTTTTACGTACAAATACCTTCCTATTTTATATAAAAAGGCTTTCTCAAAAAAATTGTTATTGAGGATGGTTTGGGGACCGCAACTATAATCATTCTTTAAAAAGATCTCTCCAGTGGTAGTTACGGTTCCTACTTAACACCTTATCAGGTTATAATGATAGAATTGCTTATTCCTAATTTAAAAAAAGCAGTAAAGCAGATATGTAACTTAGCAAAATAGACAAAAATGAAAATCTATCCAAAAGGTACAAAAATCTCCTTAACAAAAACTTACAGTTTAAAAAGTTAAGTATAAGGGTTGATTAAGCGCCAAAAGGTACACAAATCAGCTAGTACCCAACATTTCATTCAAGCTTAGTTGATATAATTTAAGTAATTTTGCTGCATTAACTTTTCCTTCACATTTTTTAGAATTTATTAGATGTCACAGACCCTTATGCTGGCCATTTTCATCTACAAAATATTTGTTCAAGTAGCACTGTAGATTGACTTTAATATCTATTAATCTATAATAATCAAACTATTAATTACAGGTTAAAAAGAAAACGGTATAAAAAATAAAAAAAATTACGAGGCTACAAAATTT
Source organism: Rhodnius prolixus (assembly GCF_049639745.1). Taxonomy (NCBI): domain Eukaryota; kingdom Metazoa; phylum Arthropoda; class Insecta; order Hemiptera; family Reduviidae; genus Rhodnius; species Rhodnius prolixus. The sequence goes on from NW_027411618.1 coordinate 705,146, forward strand.
AAAAACTTTTTTAAAAAAATGCTTACACCAACATACATCAATGATTTCGATTATTTTATTTTTAATAAAAATCGTCGGTTTAAGTTCATTCTTCGATTAAAGTAATTGTTATTTTATGAAGTAGTCAAACGTTTATAATAATAGGTAATAATTATCTGGCTCTATCGCAAATAATATAGTTTTCTTCAATCACACTCTCAATGTAGCTGTTCTTCTCACAATGTTATATATATGTTATGTAATATAAAATAAATAAGTATTGCATACTTTTAGGACAGCTAATTATTCCAGTATTTTACTATAAGTAAAATTAAATTACAATTGAGAAATGAATAATTGTTGTTGAATAATCTACTTGTTATTAACTGTGTGTTATTTGTGCTCACGAATATTTCGGTAAGACGAATTCAAGTCTGAAATATTGTTTTAAATCCTCCGTGATTCAAATTTAAACAGTAGCCGACTCTAACTTTGTCTTTTTCTACTTTAACATGCATGTATAAGATGTGACAACTTCAGAATAAAGGGCATATTAAAGATAAATCAGAAGAATAATTTGGAATAGAGTTAAAATAAAGTACCTATTTAAAAACGAAGATATAATATACATTTTATCATAATTATAACCAAATAATATTATCAACGAACTGGCCAGCATAAGGGTCTGTGACATCTAATAAATTCTAAAAAATGTGAAGGAAAAGTTAATGCAGCAAAATTACTTAAATTATATCAACTAAGCTTGAATGAAATGTTGGGTACTAGCTGATTTGTGTACCTTTTGGCGCTTAATCAACCCTTATACTTAACTTTTTAAACTGTAAGTTTTTGTTAAGGAGTAGTAATATATGATGCATTGAAGTGTAAGTAGTTGTCTTCTTTTACACACATTTTCATTACCAATATATAAATTAAAATAATTATTAGAAAATAATGACATTTTTTGAAAAGATTAGTAATAGCAAACCACTTTTAATACTTAAACAAAAATTCAAAAAAACTGAGACCGAGACTGAGATATCTCGACGAGACCGAGATCGAGACTGCATAAAATCTCGCCTCGTCTCGGTCTCGTGCAGCACTAAGCGTATTGGATTCCCACACGGAGGTCCCAGGTTCGACTCCAGCTGCTGACCCTTAGATTTTCTCTTCCTAGGAGCTTCTTACAGCTCACTGTCCGGTGATGGACAGTGTTGTCTGTAACGAGAGAACACTGTCCGGAGGCCGGCAGTGCACTGAAAAAAGCTCCGGGCGCCAATAACCTTAGATGTTGACGCGCCTTAAATCATAAAAAAAAAAAAATAACCTAATTCCCATTACAATCAAAATTAAATTGAATTAAGTTCAAGTTAAGTTGCGAATAAGCCATTTATTAATCAACAGCCACGTAAGACTTCACCATCTTTACTTCGCGAGTGGCCATCGGCACCCGCTTGGCGTCGCGCTACCATTGCTTTACCGAGAAAGTGTGTATTAATAAACCATTTTTCATATTCATTCCTGCTCACTACGCCATCTTATTCGCCCGTTATTTTGTATTATTTTCATAAAAATTAATTTAATTTATAATCAAAGTCCAACATTTTGGCCGAGTGTTGAGTCCCCTGTAGTGTTAGGGCCTGCCTAAAGGCGGGTCTGGCTGCTTCTTTTCCCTTTTAGGCATTTTAGGGTTCCCTCTTTGCTGTCCTTAAAACAAAAAAAAAAAAAAAAAAAAAACCAGAGCAGCTGGTTAATTTGAATGCCAACCTACCAGCCGAGAGCGGAATATTGAATGTTTTTTAAGGACACCCACACATACAGCAATTCAGCAATTCAGTTTAATTTTAGTGATCTGGGCGCAGTTCAGCAAGAACCCCTCCAGGTCTGTCTGCCAGTGACAAGCGGAGTGTCCAAGCTCGGGGTGTGTCAAGCGCAGGCACAACCATTAGTCGGGTCCCTTCTTGCCGGGATCGATACGCTACAGAGCCCACTACAGCACACCAGCACCCTGCAGGCGGAGGACCACCCCCAGTGCGGCGCGTGCCGCCTCTCTTTATACGCTCCTTACTTTCCTCTAACTGCCGGAACAGTAAGTATCCCGAGCGGCTCCCATTTTCTACAAATTGAGTATTCGCAAATGCAGGATGCAGCAGAAACTTGCTATCTTACTATCGTATCTAACGCTATATTTTTTCCCCTCAAATGGGTAGTGTTCAACTTACTGAATAGATTTTTAATTTCTCTTAGCCCCTTTGCTATTGACATAAGCGGCTGGTCCGGTTCCCCAAAGTAACCCGAAAGTATCAAAGGGTCTCACCCTATGGCGTTCGTGTAGATTTTCATTCCCCCATTCCAGCAATACACCTTTTTGACCCCTTCTCAGAGCATATTCAGGAAACTAGGAATTTCGAAAACATTTTATGTTAAAACCGTACAGTTACAATAGCACGTTCAGAGAGAAGCTCAAAATCCCTCTCCGCAACTATCAAAAAATTCAATTACACTTGATGTCTTTACAGTCATTTGTACACTCAGTTTAGATAGTTCAGCAAGAATAATTACCACAAAAACAAATTGAGGAAAGAAAACTATTAAAAAAAAGTACTTCTAAGTCTTTTTCTGTGAGCTCCTGCATGACGCGTGCCGCTTTTTATTTCACAGCTTCAACTGGACTGAAATCGTGTTCCTTTTAATGCAGATTTGACTTTGGAGGGGACAGATAAAAGTCACACGGGGGCCAAGTCAGGGGAATAAGGGCGGATGACCTAAAACTGGGATGTCTGTACTTGGCTAGAAACGTCTTGACAGAGACAATGCATTGTCTTGATGCAGAACCCGTGACTTATTCTTCCAACAAATCGGGTCGTTTTATTTCCTTACTCTTTTCACGGAGTTGAGCAAGCACCTCACATGTAGTAATGTTGATTAATTATAATCGATATTTTCATCCGTTTTTGGACGTGGAAGGGCGACCTGGGCGGTCATCATCACCTCCTACGCCTTCTCTGGCCATCTTGGAAACGCTTGAATCACTCAAAAAACTTGCGCACTTAATAAACATTCATCGCCATAAACTTCTTTTAATAAAAGATAACTTTCAGTAGCGGTTTTACCAAGTGTCATGTGAAATTTCACGACAATTCGTTGCTCTACTACAATGTGTAGTAAACATGTTTTCGGCAAAACGAAACTAACACCTCTCATACAAACGACGGTTCCGGTCAGACAGATTTGATTAATTTATAGAAGCCAAATATAGCGCCTCCATTCTCATAGTAACCAATATGGTTTCATTAGGAAATCGGTCATATTCGGACAGTCTGGTTAAGAACTTTGGTTTTTACTCTATTTGCGGTAGCTGATGAATCACAATTATTACATCCTTTCCGCAACCAAAGTAACAATTGGAAACACTTGCGTTTTGGTGAGGTTATGGATAAACCTAAACCGCATTATCTTAGAACTGCCTTTCCCCGTAACTTTGGCTGCGACAAATGGCTTTTACATCGGCATACCATCTTCGCCTACTGCCATCATTCCAAACAATGAAGTCTCTTCAGAAAACTTAAGCCCAATGGAACGCTCTCTTTTGCCACGTTGACCCCAGATCCCAAAACTTTTCCAGCATTACCATCTCTAACTGTATTTTTCCTGCAGCATTCTTAAGCCTATTTCTAAGATTAAAGGGTCTGTCAAATTACCTGGTCTTGTAACGCACAACTTTAATTATTGCTCACCTACTCTAGTGGTTTATTTTTTATTATATCAACCCTTTCTGGTTAGAGTAAAGCTTTCCGTTTAGCCCAATACTTGTGTGTTAACCACAATAATCACCTGGATGTTGCACATCCAGTATTAACCTCACCATACTCTCTGAAATCTCGGAAAGTTGAACGGTTCTCCATAGCTTAGAGGCCAGAATTTAGAAGAAGCGCCAGTTCTTCTCTTTCTACTATAGTCCATCGTCGTAAAAATAGAAGAACTGGCATTTATCCTGCTAATTAAGGAGCATTATTAAGTAAGTTAGTATGCCGAAGTAGATGAAATTTGGAGCCCGCAAATGCTTTAAGGGAAATTTTGTGGGATCGGAGACACAGTGAAGTAGTTTAAAATCTTTATGAAGAACTTAACGCGTGAGTTAAATTGACTACAATAATCTCTAGAATAAATAGAGCGATTTTTGTGAAATACTGGGTTTGGCTATCAGTAGGATGTTGAAGGTAATTTTGTAGAATATCGTAGTTGGGCTCTTGGATGGTGAAACTGATCAAGCACTGTTCTGATAGATCTTGTTTGATAGAGCCTGCTGCTATACTTACACGAGTTGTACTCGCCTGGGCTGCCGAGGAATACTGAGGAGTATAGAACACCGCGTCTCGCCGCATCGCTGGCGGCTCTTGCTTCCGCCGGCGATGGCCACTCTCGACGGCCGCACCACTTGCCTGTAACACAAATCAATGACTATAGTGACTAAATTTGTATTTACTTATAAAAAAACACATTGTTGGAAGAAGAGGAATTTTGGAGTATTGTCTTGGGTAATGCGGATGGATCTAAACCAGGAAATCTCCTAATCAGGATGTGCAAAGATAGATCCATGGGACTCACGCTAATAGCATTTTATAAAATGGAATACAGAAAGTAAAATGGAATTTCTAGGTCAGTATTGAGGATTTTATAAGAAACGTTGGTGCTTTAGTGAAGGTATTTGGATTGGATGCGACAAAAAATTGGGATACTCAATTTCACCCCAAAACCTCGCACCCTTATATCCAGATGGGTATGACTGGGTTTTAAATTAGTATTTTGTTATTTCAGAAACATTATGAACGTCTATTAAGTAGTTTTGAATGAACTTTGTAGCATCGATTGAGGTCTAGTCTTTACAGTATTGTATCTGGGTCTTCATGTAAGTTGTTATCTAATTATAGTTCTGGGTATAGCACAGTCGGTATTATGGACCCAAAAGAAGAGGACTGAAGGAAGATTGGATTAGTTGCAAGGATATTGTGGAAATCCAGAAAATGTAAGGATGGATTAGTTCGTTAACAAAGGGGATACTAAAGGGCGATCTTTTTACTTTTTTAAAGAATTGAGATATTGAAACTAAGGTGAGCGTTAACCATATGACGAGGAGCTTCAATAGATTGGCGGAATTAGATTCTCTGGATGATGGATGGTTTCGTGGAAACCATAAATCCATGCTGATCCATCTGAAGTGTTTTTTTAAAAAGAGATTTTTGGTTTTCTACATTCATGATAGATCTAAGTCCAAACAGACGTCGTAGTTTTTCAAAAAGTTAGTGTTAATTCTAGTATTTTCAGTCTTGTATGGTGGGTTCCATGTATAAATAGAGGTAGAGAGTACTTCTAGAGTGAAAATGAATGTTCTTCTAGTTCTGTATAATTTTCCATTTTACGCACACAAAGAGCAGATAAGCACAAAATGTTCTTAGATATAATAAGGAAGCTCAGGTTTAGGATTATAGATTATATAACAGTATCTGTACGTTGTAATCAAGGTTTCTGGATAAGTGGGATTAACAGCGGTGAACACTCGACCAAGAATGATTTCTTAGCAAAAATACGCTAGCACGATAGAATTTCGTCACAGAGAGTTCAATGCCGCAACTAACTCTGTAGTAGCGATCTATCAGACAGGAGTAGACAATTTGGTAATATGAAATGGGAAGGAATCTCTTCAGTTTATATACAACAGTGACGAATCCTGTCGGAAGCCAGAATCAAGTCCAGGACGGCTAATGGTCAGAAATTCTTAATCTCCGAAATCGGAGGACATTTTGAAAAAAAGATAATTGACAAAATTCCCCATCGAAAGAACATTTTAAAAGTGAATACAACAACTTTCAGAATAATCTTTCATAGTCAAGGATTCACCTTAATATTATGGAGTCTAAAACACCTTACGTGGATCCTCTATGAATTTGAGATTTTCAAAGTTGATGGGAGTGCTGTAAGGAACTGTTACCACCGTTACAGTTGATCTAAAGAGGACAGTTTATCATAAGAAATAAAAAAGTAAAGTAATAACTATTTTTTTTCAGGCTGGCTTTACGTCCAATTACCAAAATTAGGTGTCGTGGACGGTGGCAACTAGCAAACTTATTTTACTGCAAAATTTCTTTTATTAACCATTAAATAAAATCCCAAGGCCTAGAGACCGGGGAATCGAACCCAGTAACCACACAATACATATTTAGCTTTACGGGTCTCGCCTCTAAACCGCTCGGCTACCGTGGCGCCTTAAGAAGTGTATCATAAGAAGTATGATTGTTCTAACTGAAAAACTGGAATTTACACATCATTTTTTGGGGGCCAAACTCGGGAGATATGAACTTATTAGTTTTATTTCATAAAATAGTTATCGGAATTTTGGGCAAGCAGAAAATAAGTACAGGACTCTCTCACTAGCGAACACCTCCATTTACGGGCAGTTTTTGGATTTCCCCGTTTTACCCCTATACACTTGCTATATAAAAAAACCTCCGTCTAACGGACACTCTACATAGCGACCGCGGACATTGATTTCACCTCCCACCAACGACCACCTTATTATTAAAAGTTCGTTTGACGCGGTGATAAAAAATAATTATCTCCTCTCAAGTTTTCGTTTTTTTTTCTAGTTTTTCCTAAAGTTTCCTATATAAGCTCCATACATCTTGTATCATTTTAATCATTTTTCAATATAACTTTGGACGAACAATATTATTTTTTCCGATATGTCTCACAAACGAAAATGGTTAACTCTAGAAGAGAAAATAAATGTGTTGGAAGATTTTGCAAAAACCAAATCGAGCCATCGTCAACTTGCCGAAAGGTTTGTTCTATTTTTCTAATAATAGATGATACGAGTAGTATGATGATAATTTTACCATAAATTATTATTGTTAGGAATAAATGTGATGATTATTATAAAAATTATTAATTAAGTCAATAATATGTAGTTTTTTGATAAATTTTTTGGATAATTAAGAAAAATTTGATGCATATCATATAGCTAAATAATTATGCAATTATGCACGTTTTAAAATAGATGTTTGGAAAAAAAACCCATATTTTTTCATTATGAAACTTGCCTACCTCCTTCTAACGACTCCTCCAAACAGCGGCCACTTTACTTTCCCCCGCCAGTGTCCGTTATTGAGAGGTTCGACTGTAGTTAGACTTAAAAATCATGCAACCGTACAGCAAACTGCTAGATAAAATTCTTTCTTGCGTATAAGCACTAAACTCAAATTAGTTGATTACAATTGATTATAGGCGCGGCAGGGAATAAAAAAAAAAGAAAAAAAAAATTAAAATTATACTTGTCTCTAACGCGAGTAAAGAAGACAGAATGGTGGCGTAACTGGAGTTCCGCTTGGAGGGTCCCTGTAATGAGCAAGGTTGTTTCCACGGCATTTCATTAGCGCACAGTCCCATTATTCTCGCTAACCAAGCGAGCCACACTACTTGCTCCTTACATGTTAATGTGCCCCTTGAAGGGGGGGTCTCTCCTCCTCCTCCTCTCAGCGCCACTACTTGCATCTTCTTTAACAATGGCCAGATTAACTTTTTTTTATTTTCTACCTTCCATTAGAAAGGTAGTTTACAAATTACGCGAGCAGTCTGTCTTCATCACTGTCCTATTCTAACCGGTTAGAGAATAATAATAATAATAATAATAATAAAAAGATTCTTTAAAAAAACTTACATGGCGTTCTCTACACTTAATTTTTTTAACAAATTAAATTTTCTTGAATCTAATATACTGGAGAATTCAAAACTTTTGAACTAATAAGATCGTCAACTTCAGCATTACCCCGTAGATAACACAACTTTTATTGGTCTTTTAACTACCCACAATTCAAAGCAGCTTTGTTCCACAGAAATATTAGTTTATTGGATGGCCAAGAAACGTACCTGAATTCAATTCCTCAAATCAGTCAAATTATTTCTCAGATTAGACTAGCTTCTAAAAAATCTGTTCGATTATTTATTAATGGACTGAAACACACATTTTTTCCTGAAAGCCAATGTAAATTGTGTAAAGAAGCTAGTTCTAAGGACGATCTTTGTCATTTCTTTACAGAATGTAAAATTTTAGATTGACCTGAGAAATAAATTCTTTCAATTTCATTTTCAAGAGGAGCCGGTTTCTAAATTAGTCCAATTTGGAAAAATTATTGTGCTTAGATTTAAATTTACTATCGAGGGATTAAGAGTAAGATCGATATTATTGTAGGGCTTAAAACTTGAACTATTGTTGTCTCTTTTCTACTTTTGTGATTGCATTATTCTCTGAAATAACATTCATTTCTTCAAAATATCATTACAATTATTGTCATTTATCTATATGTTAAGATGCTGAAGATTTCCATTATATTGTCTAAATAAGGTTTCTTATACCCACATATGTATTTTTTTAAGTAAATTTCACTATTTTACAGGATTTCAAAGAACCCAGCACTATTGGTTCTCTACGAAAAAAACAACGTCTAAACGCATAAGAATTATACTAAAGGCTAACGCTTTTCGTAGCCTCCAGTGGGCGTTACTGCTTGATAGTTTTAACTGCCTCTGAAAGCTATAGCCTTTCCAGGCTCAAACATCGGAAATTGACCGCTTTTGCGTCAAAGGCGCTCTTTAATAATAATACTGCCATTATGATCTGAGAAAAAATTTAATTAAATATAACTGTTACTACCCAGTTACCGGTTTTATACAAACTTATCACCATTATCACAACAGCAAAAGTTTTGCAATGCAACAATTCTGAACAACGTTAATCAGAAGAGAAAAATTACCCTTTCACGAAGCCACTAGCGCTTAAGACGATTCTAGGAGAATCGTCCAGAAAAAATTGTTCGAGTATACAGGGTGAACCAGTAAGTATTGTCCACAGGCCTAAAGTGGAGTTCAATGGCGTATTGGCAAACTTCATATTTCTTTTTCTAAAAAAATTACTTTTTTGCAATAAAAATGTTATTACTCAGAAAGTTTTAGTCCGAATTCGATTCTGATGACACGGTTAGAAAGACAGATAAATTTTCTAAATAACTGACACCATTTCGAAGCATAACTTATTCTCCAAACAGCCTCAATCTTCCTCCTGGATACTGGAAAAATAAAAGTAATCGAAATTTTTGAAGAAAACTCATTAGGCCCTTACGTGATCATTATCAGACCTAGGTGCTGGCACTTTTTATAAAAGTTTCCTTGTCTAATGGGCTTTCAAACGGTACATCATTTTCCAGGATTCCTTTTATCTTCGTATGAGAAATTACGTTTGTTTTTACAAGAAAACGTGTTCACGAGCACACACAACAGTGTTAGTTGATCAAGTTTGTTTAATTCATTGATAAAACTCTTTTAGATGGACCAGTAGTCAAGTTTTTTATCAAGTAGATTGCCTTAAAATAAGGAAGTCAAAGGTTACAAATTGCACACAAAAAGGAGCACCGCTAGGCAGAATATACGAGCATAGTTCGTGATCTGTTGTCTAATTTTTCTGTCTTTTGAGGTGACTATATAGTTTGTAAATCTCTTATTACTGAAGTCGTTTTTATCTTTTATCTAATCGATCTTTTTATCGATGAACAGACCAAGGTAGCGGATGATATCTGTGGTTGGGAGAGGAATTTTGGTTATAATATAGATAGCAGTGTTCTTCTGTGGACTTGCAGTTTTACTCTCTACCCAGGAAACAATTTCTCTAACTATTTCAAATTTCAAATTATATTTTGTTAATTAATACTGAACTTACGAATTTATTTAAATTTTAACGCCAAAAATGAAAAACATGCTAATTAAGTATACATGGTAATAGTCCACAAAATAGGGACTGAAATTTGATCTACCTTCATTCAGTTTGTAGACAAAATATTTTCTGTGTAACTGTGGGTGATTATTGTTCATATAAATACTTGTTTTCTGTTTTTTTACTGCTACTTTTTTTAACCAGCTTATGGCACAGAACTTGCCTCTTCATGTAACCGAATGGCCTAAATTTCCAGCAATATGTTTAATCGGCGATTAAAACAATCCATATCGGTATCATAAAGTAAAAAATATATAAACACTGAGAGACTTTTTCTTTTAGCCTGTTAATATTAATCATACTATTGTTGCATAATGATAATATTAATAATAATATCGTAATAGGTGAGTTGCTATTTGTTGCGGGGCGTGGCAAAGGTAGCCAGTGCGACGGCGCCTGGCGGTCCAATCAACGAACCCGAGCGGCCTTCTGTTCGATCTACCACACTACCCTTATAACTATAACACAACGCAAACACTGGCACAAATAGTATTGTCTGTTAATATTTAATTTGCTACCCCTAAATTGCTATAGAAAATAATTTTGGAATAGAAAAAAAGAGTAAAATCTGACAAGACTGTTGGTCATAAGCGTTGGTTATTGTATCCCAGAAATTGTAATAAATGTACTAAAAAAAGGGTGGTTGGCTTTTAATATTATACATAAAATTATTTCAGTTAAGAAATCCTGACGTCATAGCGATTCCCGGTCTCTAGGTCTTGGATTTTATTTAATGGTTAATATGAGAATTTAATAATAAAGTATGTACGCCTAATTTGGTAGTTGGACGTACAGCCTGTCTAAAAAAAAAGTTGTTGCAAAAAAATTACAGTTATAAACGAGGATTTGCCCTACATTATAAAGAAAATTTGGGAATTTTATCTTTTATAGAAAAAGAGAAAAAAATTGTCAAAGTTGGGTGTTTTTCAACGTTACGCTTTTTCGTGCACTTTTTAACGATCAACCCTTATACAACTGTCCTACCGGACAGTTTTAATATGGTTGGCTTTAATATTTAAATTTTGACTATAATAAAATGGTACTGTTAAAGTAGCGCTAAAAAAAAGTTCAAACTAAAGTGATAGGCTCATAATGCAATTAGACTCTTTGGTGAGACGACACGAAACCTCACCTGTAAACGATTGTATAGTTGCATCAAACAAATCCATAACTATTTGTAAGCAAGTACCCATCATAATTTTGAAGAGAAAAATTAACTGGTTTGCTATATCTTACAAAACATTATAATACAAGCTTTAATTTGATTGACAGATTTAAATACTAGACTGCAGTGAACGGATTAGCTATGCGTTTAGCGTATTGGATTCCCACGCGGAGGACCCGGGTTCGTATCCAGCTGCTGCTGATCCTCTTAGATTTTTTTCTCTTTCTAGGAGCTTTTTACAGTTCACTGTCCGTTGATTTACAGTATTGTCTGTAATGAGTGAACACTGTGCGGAGGCCGGCAGTGAACTGAAAAAAAAAAAAAACTTCGGGCGCTAATAATCTCAGACGTTGATGCGCCTTAAATAATTTAAAAACAAAACAAAAAAATGATACTAGATTACAAAATATTTTGTAAATAGGTGACTGCATTAAATTTTGCAATATTAATTAACTTTCCTACAAAACCCTGAAGAATGTTAGTTGACTGACCAGTTTAACGACCCTTGTTCTAGCTCAAAAGCCCAAAAAAACTGTAGTAAGATCATCTTTAACTTTGTTCAAATCTAACAATAGTAAAGCAAAGTAAATCTTAATCTTTTAAAAGGTAAAGAAGACTTATCAAGCAAAAAACTCTCTTCAGAGGATCTACTAATATCTGGTGAAGGAGATCAAATCAAGAAGAAAGAGGCTTTAGAAAGGAATCAGGATTAAGTGATCAATCTGGGTAAATACAGGGCTGGACATGAGTGGAGGAGACTAAGGACAATGAAATAGATAGAAGATTGAAAGAATTAGGAAAGCCTAGTCTGCTGAAAACAAATGGTCGGAAAAGTGAATAAAAGATGCTACAAACATTCTTGGTTTAAGCAACTGGGACTGGCAGCCGCAGAAGACGGGGAAATCCGGCATAAACTTTAGATTGAAGCGGCCGTGGGCTCTGATTATTGATCTTATTAGTTCTTCATTATTAAATTACGGCGCATCAACTCCTGAGTAGCACGGAAGACCATTGTGAATATTGGTTTACCTGTTTTCCGTATTCAGAGGATCTGATCTGTAAAAACACATAATAAGGAAATCTGCACGATTACAGAACGTTCCCTTAATTGTAGAGTAAGAGAAAATAAAAAACGTGGCAAATTTTGGACAAATGCGGTACACTTTTTCTTTTTTATCCAAATCAGGACACAGAGTCCCGGAAATGTTCCAGCTAATCCAGGAATTCTGGTCGCCTTTATGATCTAACCCCGTAACGATCCCTATATGTTATAAGGCCGTGCTAATCTTTGATGGCCATAATGTACGGGTGTGAAGCAATCAGTCATGGGTTTGTAGTTCTTAGTCTTTGTTTGAGACTCATAGGGTTTTGGGGTAGGGATTCTAGTTGCTTCTTTTCTCTTTTTTATGACAATAGTATACGGTTGCACCCTATCCCTTGTACCCTAGAACAAATTCCTCCTTCTACATTCATTACAATGCAGCCAGCTCGTTTCCAGTGCCCCGTTTTACCCCTCCACTGTCTTTCTATAGAACCCAATACAGGCAATAGAGGACCCTAACTTGCAGCAGAGGTACCCCATTCTTATCACTTTCCTACGACCGCAGACACAAAACCCCCTGCCCATGGGGCTTAAACATCACAGTCAGGGATTGCTATTGTCTACCTACCATCCATGGTTCCGCCTTGAACTTGTACTACATGCTCGTATATTCTTTCCCTATTCTTCTTAAATCGACTTCTATCTTGAAAACTCAAACACATAGACACAAACCAATGCTCTCTTTCAGTAACCAAAGAAGAACCCTAATTACAACCAACCTAGTTTTCTGCTCTTAAGATCCACCCACAAACAAAACAGAATTAATGGCAAAAAAAAGAAAAGAAAAAGGATTACTATTTTTCCCGCCCTAACAATTTCCCGCCATCATAAAATACACGCACAATAGGCAGACTGAACAGGATAAAGAAACATAGCATAAGAAAACTATAGGGCGTACCTATGTGAAGGAAATATATTAGGCAAGTACCTTCTTTACAAGCACAATTCGCATTAACTTATCCTTTACCTACAAGAACTGACAGGGGTGAAAATTCACCTTCCCGGGGGGTGTAAACATCTTACAAGCATTATTTTATTTTATTACACTCCATTAAATATATAACAACGCTAGTATTCCCAACATTCGGCGAATTTACTTCTTTCTAGTTTCCTTTGCACCAGACTGAGGTCCTGGTTAACAAATTATTATAATAACTAACAGCATGGTTATTTACATGTGGATAGGCTACAACTGTGAGATAATCTTCAAAGTTCTACCAATAAAACTGGAGGGCACCTGTGGGTGGGACTAGTTCTGAGGATGGAAGACGGCAGAATGCCGAAGAAAGTTTTGAACCACCGTGTCATCGGTACCAGAAAGGTTGGACGCCCGAAAGCTCGATGGATGGACCAAATTGGAAGGGATGCAACCAGGCTGGGTGCGCGGTATTGGCGATCTAAGGCTTTGGATAGGGACGATTGGGGTCAATTTCGTTTGGAGGTCAAAGAGACAGGCGAAGGAGTTCATCACGGGCTATACGCTAAAGCTGACTGCAGACTTAATCCGTCAAGGCCGTGTGGTTTATTAGGATAATTGTCGGCCTATTAACTGGCCACTGCAGGCTCAGAAAACACATGTATCGCTTGGGCCTGACAGATGATAGCCTCTATAGGTTCTGTCTGGAAGAGGAGGAAACGGCACTGCATGTATTGTGTCAGTGTGAGGGGCTTGTCCTGGCTAAGGATGTTACTTCTCGGGGAGGAAAAACCAAGGCCTAAGAGCTTTACACCCAAGAGTAGCTCTCCAGAATTAAGAGTCTGATTAAACGGACGGGTCTGGAGAGTTAGTTCCTAGAGTAGTGGGAGCCACAATAGATCCAATAGAACAGGCCCTCCTAGTTAGAATCTATTCTATTCTTCCAATAAAACTTATTTTTTAAGGTAAGGCGCGCCAACTTTTTAAGTTATTGGCGCCCGAAGACTTTTTTCGGTGCACTACCAGCCTCCGGACAGTGTTCACTTGTTACAGACTATCACTGTCCATCATCGGACAGTGAGCTGTAAATAGCTTTTAACTGAGGTCATAAAATACAAAACAGTAAGAAAATTTGAGATGTCTCACTTTATGGGAACACCCTGTGAAAACTGTTATTTAAATTTTTTTAAAAAAATTTAAATTATACTTTAGATTATTACTGAGAATAGTTTCTAATACCAAACTGTTTTTGCGAATGACGCATAAATTCACCGTCAAGCGAGAAATTATGAGTTGGGCTTCGCATTATTCTTTGTAGTGAACGAAGAAAGATGGAGATTCTAAAACAAAGTGTCCATTAAATTATCATGTTCAGTTCATACGAAGATCTCTTATAAAGGCACCCACAAAAAATAATAATATAATAATTCAATAAGAACTTATTTTCGTTATAGAAAATACATCACAAAAAATTAAAATTAAAAAACGCGCCACATCAATCCGACAACTCCCGAAGATAGCCGAAAGACTAGGCTACAATACTGCGCAAGCCCAGTAGGCCGCATAGAGTTCCAGCCTTTCAAATTTTTAAAGCTTCACGTTATTCAAAATGTTCATAATTAAATTTTTATGTACTTAAGCAAATTTAGTGCTAAAATATAGTTAGTTAGTTAAACAAAATTGTATTTTACAATTTATTAAAAACTTGTAAATTGAGTACTCACTTTAAGGTTATGTAGTTTAATTTACATTTATAATGAGATTCATATTTTTTAAATATATGTTTTTAATATTTATACTTAATTTTTTCTTTACTTGCTCTTAGAATGTTTAACTTAAAATTGTTTAACAAATGTGTACAATTCAATTATTTATAAATTTACAATATTATTTTGTAATTACTGATATTTTATGAAGTATCTAGTCATTATATAAAATATCACTCTTGAATAAATTCTGCTGATAAAATTTACAAAATAAAAACTACAGTAGGTTGATCAATTTAATTTGAAACCATTTTTTGTTTCGAAACTAATTTTAGAGATATTCTTAGAGGGAGAAATAGGACTAAAGCAATCATAGAATTGGTGCTTGTGTAATGTGACTAACCCAACAGTCGCTATTAGTTTGATGGTACCAGAAATAGGGTTCTGTTCCCTCGTTCGCTACGTTGCTTTTTTATTTGATACGGGCTGATAGTTTGATGGGGCACAAGCTGGGTTAGACCGGGTGTGCTAGGGAGCAACTTATGGACACGTAATCTATTTGGCAAGCGGTGTCCAAAGAAATAGACTTGAGGGTGCCAAACTGTGAGACGTGCTAGGCACACTAATGCGCCATCACTGTTAATGTAGTTGTAAAGGTTGTATTCCTCTAGAGACCAATTACATTCGTTAATAACGCACATACACCCGGGTACCAACCCTCTATATAGAAGAAGGGTGCTTACAGTTTTAGACTGGTTAATTTTTAAAACTAAACTTGGGGTAGCAACACCTCCCCACAATATATTATTAAGTTAATCAATTCTTAAATATCTGCGGCCAGACCAAAACCATCTCCACCTACTTCTATTCTAGCTAAATATTTTTCCAATTTCTCTTACCGTTCATAAGAAAGAAAAACAAAATGATTGTAATCGTTCACATTTTAAATTTAGAGTTTTCACCGTTTTGAGGTCCCGCAGAGTCCGAAAAAGTGATTTATTTTCGACCCAACATTTTCACTGAAATTGGCATTATTCTTTCTATCTTCTGGATTATAGAATCAGTCACCAAAAACAATGAACAATACATGTAAAACGAAAGCTAAACGACCCAACATTTTCACTGAAATTGGCATTATTCTTTCTATCTTCTGGATTAATGAATCAGTCGCCAAAAACAGTGAAGAATACTTGTAAAACGAAAGCTAAACGACCTAACATTTTCACTGAAATTGGTATTATTCTTTCTTCTTTCTGGATTAATGAATCAGTCGCCAATAACAATGAACAATACTTGTAACACGAAAGCTAAATGACCCAACATTTTCACTGAAATTGGCATTATTCTTTCTTTCTTCTGGATTAATGAATCAGTCGCCAATAACAATGAACAATACTTGTAACACGAAAGCTAAACGACCTAACATTTTCACTGAAATTGGTATTATTCTTTCTTCTTTCTGGATTAATGAATCAGTCGCCAATAACAATGAACAATACTTGTAACACGAAAGCTAAATGACCCAACATTTTCACTGAAATTGGCATTATTCTTTCTTTCTTCTGGATTAATGAATCAGTCGCCAAAAACAACAATGAACAATACTTGTAAGACGAAAGGTAAACGACCCAACATTTTCACTGAAATTGGCATTATTCTTTCTTCCTTCTGGATTAACGAATCAGTCGCCAAAAACAATGAATAATACTTGTAAAACGAAAGACAATAGACCCAACATTTAAACTGGAATTGGCATTATTCTTTCTTTCTTTTGGATTAATGAATCAGTCACCAAAAACTGATGAGCAAAACTGAATAATGTTGGTAGTTTAAAGGAAATTAGTGAGGTTAGGACCTAGACTGATAATAGTGAGAGAATTTGTTTTGTTGTGTTTAAACACACACACACACATACCCAGAGAGAGTGAGAGAGAGATTTGTTTGAACTCCATGTCAGAAAGTCTGATACGATCGCTGTACTGCGAGAGAATGTAAACAAAATTAGTTGTCGAGAAAACAAAAGGAAAAATAAAAAAAAAAACTGTTGTCAAACTGTGTGTAGTTGTGCTTAAGGACTCGTTTCCTTGATCTAGTAAGCAAGACAGGATTCTCCGCTGTCCGTATGTCGCGCTGAGAGGTTGTAGGTGTTTTTTTTTTACCACTGCTGATTACGATGCGTGTGAGCAATGAGGTCGTAAAGTGTTATTAGATATGTGCCGTAACACTGGCCGACTTGTATTCTTCTTATGTCTATTACCAGTAACATTTCCGCCTGGCTCGCCATGTTACTGTTTTTCTGTTTTTGTTTTTTTTCCATGCGTGTTTGCATGTGTTATTTTTTTTGAGTGAGTTTTAAGAGAAAATTAAATTAACATGACTGGCTCTCTCAGTGAGTACCACCATTCCATTACAGCTGGCACCCACATGGTCCTTGTGTTAGCTTCTGGGCTTCCTAAAACAGACGTCCGGCAGGCCCATTAGACACCTCTCTTTCTGTTACAGTCGAATCCCCACCCAAACTATGGAAAAACACAAATTTCCCAACATATGAAAACTCATATGACTTTAGGGCGCCTGAAAATTGGACAGTGTTTTACTTGTTACAGACAACATTGTCTGATACCGAGCAGTGAGCTGTAAGAAATTACTACGAAGAAAAAAAAAATCTAAGGACCAACAGCTGGATTCGAACCTATGATGTCCGCTTACTGTCATGCCCCAGAAGGCATACGAGGTGTGGCTATTAAATAACGAGACTATTGCAACGTAAAACATTTTATTTTAAATTTAAAGTTATTTAGTTATTATCACCTTCAATATACACCCCTCCCCTATCCCTACAACGCTCCATGCGAATTTACCATTGTAACGAAACAGTGCTGAAAGTCTTTTTCCGTGATCTCCTGCATGACGCGTGCCGCTTTTTCTTTTACAGCTTCAACGGACTGAAATCCGTGTTCCTATTAATGTAGATTTGACCTAGGAGGAACAGATAAAAGTCATATGGGGTCCAGGTCAGGCGAATAAGGCGCGGATGGCCTAAAACTGGGATATTTGTACTTGCCTAGAAACGTCTTTGACAGACAATGCAGTGTGAGCCGGCGCGTTGTCTTGATGGAGAACCCCGTGACTTGTTCTTCTCTACAAATCGGGTCGTTTTTTCCTTACTCTTTCGCGGAGTTGAGCAAGCACCTCATGGTAGTAATGTTGATTAATTATAATCGATATTTTCAGCCGTTTTGGACGTGGAAGGGCGACCCGGGCGGTCATCATCTCCGTGGTCTTCTCGGCCTTCTTGGAAATGCTTGAACCACTCAAAAAAACTCGCGCACGTGATTAACATTCATCGCTATAAACTTCTTTTAATAAAAGATAAGTATAATTGTAATAATATTTTTAAAGCTTTTTTGGCTTAATCGCATCTAATGTTAATCCAAGATGAATTAATTGACTCTTTTGAATATTTTGAAATTAAACTTTACAGGTAATAAACAAAAAAAGCTTCAAAACGTTCGCGTGCCGCGACACAGTGGTTGAGAATCACTGGATTAGAGGGTTGGGTTCTCACGGGTTCGATTCCAACTACCGGCCTTTATATTTTCTCTATCTTGCTTCTAACAGCAAAACAGAGATTGACAGTGTGGTCTGTAACAAGAGAACACTATTCGGAGCCTGGCAGTGCACTGAATAAAGCTTCAGGCGCCAATGACTTGTTGACGCGCCTTAAATTTAGAAAAAGAATGATGATTTAGAACTTCGAAGAGAAAAGTTTGTTAAGTATTTGATTGCTTGGGTTGTGTCATCAGTACTATAGACAGACAGACACACACACACACACCCACATGTTCGCCATAGTGGCCAGCGTAGTGGTTTAAAGTGTTTGGTAGAAGGACAAAACCAAAATGGAATTAAGTACGCTGATACTTTAATATGCGGGTAGCGCGGTCTGTATACTACAGATGGGGTCTATTATTCAATGCAGAACGGCCACTTCAGACAAGTGTGGCACTAATCAAGTAGGCACTTGTAACTTAGGATAGCAAAATCGAACCCGTACAAAACCTTTAAGTGTACTTATTTATGCACCGCAACCTTATTAAATCTCCATAACTGCATAATAGGGCGATTATCGAGTTATCAGGTTTGACAGTTCCAGGTCTAGGTGGATGAAGAGTTCTCTGTCTGCTAACGCCATTTTCTTTCTTACTTGTTACTCTAACCAGAGGGACTGAAATTAGATATCCGTTAAACCTATTAGACCAATTCAAGAACCATTCTCTAGCGTCCAATGGTATTCCCTAGCTTGTAACTTGCACATTTCCTTCAGACTTCAGAACGTTTGAGCTTAATTCTTATCACTTTAGAAGGTGACATCCTCTCTCAGAGAAGTACCCTTAATCTAATTCTGTAGATTTATGTGTTTGTAAAATAAAATCGCAGGCGCTGTTTGCGAAAAAATGTTAAAAATAAGGATATTTCCCTTGCATGAGGAAATATTGCATTTCTAAAAATGTTCCCTGCAATGCCCGAAAAACAAAATGCATTACTTTTCATTTGTTAAGAAAACTAGCGAAATAAAAGTACTGTATTGTAGTCCCTGTTTTAATTGGAATGATATTAATGAAGCTGTGCCTAGCAATAATCTCCTGAATTCAACGAGTAGCAATAAATGCTCTGACAGCTGTTAGTGACTGTAGCAATCTGGTTTATAACTATTTTTGTAAAATTAAACTTAACAGTTTTTATGTTTGTAGTTGATATATCTAAATCGTCACAAAGTATTGCGTCATGCCTTTACGAGGTGTGGCTATTAAATAACGAGACTGATGCTGCTACAGAAAAACTATGCATACGCCAAATCTTAACGACCGGACAGCTGTGCAGCGTAAAGCCTTCTCTTTCGATTGCAGCGCCTCACGCTGTGTTTGTAAAGACAATCTGTCTGACCCGGAACCGTCGTTTGTGTAAGAGGTATTAGTTTCGTTTTGCCGAAAACATGATACTACACATTGTAGTAGAGCAACGAATTGTCGTGAAATTTCACATGTTACTTGGTAAAACCGCTACTGAAATTTATCTTTTATTAAAAGAAGTTTATGGCGATGAATGTTAATCACGTGCGCGAGGTTTTGAGTGGTTCAAGCGTTTCCAAGATGGTCGAGAAGACGTCGGAGATGATGACGGCCCGGGACGCCCTTCCACGTCCAAAACGGATGAAAATATCGATTATAATTAAATCAACATTACTACCGTGAGGTGCTTGCTCAACTCCGTGAAAGAGTAAAGAAAAAAACGACCCGATTTGTTGGAAGAACAAGTCTCGGTGTTCTCCATCAAGACAACGTGCCAGCTCACACTGCATTGTCTGTCAAGACCTTTGTAGCCAAGTACAACATCCCAGTTTTAGGCTATCCGCCTTATTCGCCTGACCTGGCCCCCGTGTGACTTTTATCTGTTCCCCCAAAGTCAAATCTGCATTAAAAGAAACACGGATTTCAGTCCGTTGAAGCTGTGAAAGAAAAAGCGGCACGCGTCATGCAGGAGCTCACAGAAAAAGACTTTCAGCACTGTTTCGTTACAATGGTAAATTCGCATGGAGCGTTGTAGGGATAGGGGAGGGGTGTATATTGAAGGTGATAATAAGTAAATATGTATAAATTTAAAATAAAATGTTTTATAGCAATAGTCTCGTTATTTAATAGCCTCACCTCGTATGTCTTCTAAGGCATGGCAGTAAGCATCGGCACAATGCTGGAAAATTGCTAGTCTAAAGAGACACGAAAGGATTTTAATTGATCTTGGACTTATGCTAGTTCGTTTAACTGGTTTCAAACTTGTTCTTAAGGAATATTATTATTTCTAAAGCTCTAGACGAGTTGTTAAGCTTTCTTCAACGGCACTATTTTATTATAGTGAAGACCACCTATCCGTGGTAATTCGTGGAAATGTTATTACTTCCATTATGGGTACAAGAACGTCGTGTGAGAACTAACACCAGAACTTGTCTGAGGCAGCAGGAAGAATGGTGGTTTTTAGATTGATAAGTGCAATAATTGGAGGTCATATGAGGTGGCTCACGCTTTGATGAACTTTTATGAAATGTGTACGCTAGCGTTATTGGACCAAAATTTCTTACGAGCCGAAGCGTAATGAAGCGATACGAATCTTCCGCTCTATCTGTTTATGTGGTTGTATTCCATTTGTCTTGCATCAGCCGAACTGTCATGCAGCCTAATGGAAAGTGACAGCGCAATGGCGATGACGTCATGTCTCGGCACCTAGTCCAGAAAGCATTGTCACACCCTACTCAAAAAGTCCCCAACTGGATAGTCTCCAATAGACTTGGATGGTCCTGAAAAGTTTCCTTCTTATAGCCAGCAACATTTTTACAGGTGACAATGTAAAAATAATTTCAACTTAGCATTTTTTTACTAAATATTACAACACAGCTAGCAAGAACTGTGTCTAATTATTCTTATTTCAGGAAGGGATTACTTTTCGCTTACTATTCCTGGCGGAGATAAAGGTCCAATTACCAATTAGGTGTCCTGGTCGGGGGCAGAAGCCCATACTTTACTATTACAATTTTTTTCTAACAAATAAAAAAGTACGTATTCGCGGGATTCGAACAGGGTATCTCCCACTTACGAGGTCTGTAAATTAAGTAATGAGACTGATTTTTTAAAATTTTTTGTTCAAAAAGAATTACAATTCTATATTGTCACCTTCAAAATAACTTCCTTATGAAGCCACACAGCGCTGGAGACGTTTCTTCCACTCCTCATAGCAGTGCTCGAACTCCCGATACAGGTATAGCCTTCAGCTGGTCGGTTGAATGTTTTTGACCGTCCCAAAATGAGTTCCCTTGAGGTGATTTTTCAACTTCGGGAAGAGAAAAAAGTCACAAGGACTCAAGTCAGGCGAATAAGGAGGCTGAGGAGTTTATTGAAATTGCTGTGTGACTAGGAGCATTATCGTGATGCAACACCCACTTGTTCCTCTTGATGTTTGGTCACCACACGAATGACCCCCTTTTTCGAAGTTTTTCAAAAACCTCACGGTAAAAGTGTTGATTGACCGTTTGATCTTGAGGTAGAAACTCTTTGTGGACGATTCCGTGGATATCGAAAAAACAAAATCAGCATGCATTTGATCTTTGACTTCGCCATCCTTGCTTTTTGGGGCCTTGGAGAGGTTGAAGAGTGTCACTCCATGCTCTGGCGTTTAGTTTCTGGGTCGTACTCAAACACCCAAGACTCGTCACCAGTAATGGACACGTTCCAGAAAATGGGGGTCATTTTCAATTGAATCCAAAAAAATCACCTCAAGGGAACTCATTCAAACGGCTGTAACCGACCAGCAGAAGGCTATTCCAGTATCGGAGTTCGAGCACTGCTGTGAGGAGTGGAAGAAACGTCTCCAGCGCTGTGTGGTTTCAGAAGGAAGTTATTTTGAAGGTGACAATATAGAATTGTAATTCTTTTTGAATAAAAAATTTAAAAAAAAATCAATTTACAGACCTTGTACACAGCCAGGCTTCGCAACAACTACATCAACACTAGCCCATTGTACAGGATATTCGAAAAAAAAAGCAAATAAATCTAAGAAGCTCATTGGAGAATGAAACCCCCGCATAGCTAGATAGATTCAAGAGAAATTAGGTTAAGAAGTTGGCTTCAAGTGCGGAAAGATGGGTGAACAGTTAGTGAGTTCTGTGTTCAAGATAATACGGGCTAGTGGCTTAACTCCAACTAGCTTCACTTAATTCTCCTATTGTGCTAAACCCATGGCGACTAAGAATTTGTTTCCTTGTTTTTGAAGGAAAATTGTTGCAGCAAAATTAAGTTGGTACTTTTGGCCAACAAGACCAAAAAGTTTTTCCCTAAGACCGGAAACTTCTCGAAGATAACAACACTTTCCTTGCTTAGAAAGTGAGAAAGGCGTGGTTTTTGGAGTGGGGACGAGGTAACCATGCGGAACTTCATAGAACTTAATCGGTGACTTTATGAAGTATAAGGCTTTAACTGAGGCATCGTTGCGAAGTTGTTGATTATCATCGCGCCTTTAGAACACCTGTGCTGGTGACAAATTCGGTAACACCTAACCATGTTCTTGCGTACCCGTAGTTTATTGTTTATATTTAAATCGTTCTTCCGGAAATATTAATATTAGCTTGGTGTTAGTTGGAAAATGAACTTCCATAACTTCCGCAGTTTCGCTCATTCTATTTTGAAATAACGGTTTTTACGAGGTGTGTTCAAAAAGTAACGGGAATTTTTAAATTTCGCGGGTTTGGAGAGTCTGATTGTAAAAATTTTTTTTTTATTATGTTGGTACACATGCCCCTGAAGTACGATAAAATTTTCAGTAATATTCATTGTTTACTTCTTAAGTGGCAGCCGTTAAGGTTAGACGTGTTTTTCGAGCTTGGCGATTTTTGTTTGTTAAAAAAAATGGATCAAAGAATTTGTATTAAATTTTGCGTAAAAAATGAAATAAAGTGTGTGAAATGTTAATAAAGGCATATGGTGAGTCTGCTATGAGTAAAACAAGGATTTACGAGTGGTATAAGCGTTTCCAAGATGGCCGCGAAAACGTTGAAGATGACGAACGACCTGGACGTCCAAGCACATCAACAACCGATGAAAACGTGAAAAAAGTGAAAGAAATGGTTATGAACGATCGCCGAATCACAATCAGAGAAGTCGCTGATGATGTTGCCATATCAATTGGCTCATGCCATGAAATTTTTTCGGATGTTTTGGGTATGAAACGTGTGGCAGCAAAATTTGTTCCAAAATTGTTGAATTTCGAACAAAAACAGCGGAGAATGGAAGTTGCTCAAGAGTCACTCAATGAAGTCGACAACGATGCGGATCTACTGAAACGTGTTATAACAGGTGACGAAACATGGGTTTACGGATATGATGTCGAAACTAAGGCTCAATCGTCCCAGTGGAGGCATTCTGGATCGCCAAGACCGAAAAAGGCTCGACAAGTGCGGTCGAATGTGAAGGTTATGCTCACTGTGTTCTTCGATTTTAATGGCATAGTGCATCATGAATTCTTGCCACAAGGTCAAACAATCAATAAGGAGTACTACCTACAAGTTCAACGCCGTTTGCGTGAAGCAATCCGAAAAAAACGCCCGGATTTGTGGCAAAACAATTCATGGATTTTGCACCACGATAATGCACCTGCTCACACTTCATTGCTTGTTCGTGAATTTTTGGCCAAAAACAAAACTTTAACGATGCCCCAGCCTCCATATTCGCCAGACATGGCTCCATGTGACTTTTTTCTATTTCCAAACATAAAGAGAACATTAAAAGGCCGTCGTTTTACAAGCATAGATGACATTAAAAGCGAATCGCTGAAAGAGCTGAAAGCTATCACAAAGATCGAGTTTCAGAAGTGTTTCGAGGATTGGAAAAAGCGCTGGCACAAGTGTATTGTATGCGAAGGGGACTACTTTGAAGGCGACAATATTAATGTAAATGAATAAATAAATATTTTTTTCAAAAAACGAAAATTCCCGTTACTTTTTGAACATACCTCGTATGTGCCTTGATTCTCCCAAAAATGGTCTGTAAACGCTTGAACCAAATACCAAATATCTCAAAATACTACGTCACTCTACTGTAACGAAGGTTAAAATGTAAATTTAAATTGGTACCTTATCTTTGTAATTAATTGTAAATATTTAATAACAAAATTTGTCTATCTATTCTAACGTCACTCTACTTGCCATTCAGTTTAGCTGATTCTTTTAGTTATAAATAAATTTGTATTTAGTTTACCCCAGTTAGTTATTGAAATTTACGCACGCCCCTAAGTTAGTGTTAATGCTAACAAATCAACACTTAGTCAGTAATATTATTTTTTATCCTCTTTAGCCCTTCAGCCATCCCAATCTAACCAAAATTTTCCGCTCTTGTCTAGTAATTAATAGCTACTTAAATCTACTTTTTAGTGGCCTGCATTCATTGACATCAACCTCATCTACAGCTAACAACACAAAGGTTGTGAACAACTTTTATGTTAGACATTTTTGCAGTAACATTTGAATGAGAGCATTTAATAGAACATTCTTCTAAAAAAGCCATTTGAATTTTACGTACGGTTTTATATGTCTTACATTTTATTTGGCACGTTTGTAACAGGAGATTGTATCATTTTTTTTTTGTACGTACCTGCATATTGCCACTTACCTGTCGTACTGACTGACATTTATTGCCCTTATAATGCCTTATTTAGCATTATGGCACAGGTAATACAATAATAGCATTAATACTAATGAGCTGTGCGAACTATGGATTAACTTGAACCCATGTGGGTTATTACACTCTAGGGCCCACAGTTCCTTATAGACCTTGCTTAAACTTCACGTATATCCTACTCTCAGACAATGTATGATTAATTTTATTAGTAATAGGGCACCTGTTGTGATGGGGCTACGCCCCCCCCCCATTAAACTCCTTATTGATTATCCGGGCGTACACTTCTGCTAACTGTAAATATTTGCAACTATAATACACTGCTTAGTTGATTTCAATGAAATATCAGAGTAGAAAGAGTTGCTCAGTACGAATGAAACTGGTATATATCTACTCTTAGGTCACCCAACTCTGAAAATGCCTCAATATGCTTTGAATCTATAGCTCGGGTATTTACAAATTTTTAACATACTGATATGCTCACAAATATCCGGGATTCCATTCTGACATGGTATATATATTTGGAACGCATTTGTCTGTACGCATGCTGAGCGTTTGGCGCCATCTAGCCAGATATTTTGGCGCCACGCCAATTAACCGCTAACCCAAGTACAGTCGCAAACAAAACATTATCGCTGTCCTAACTTTGTACCATACACTAAATTTATAAATAACCTTAACAAATTTACTGAAAAGTTAATTTTTTTTATTTTTAGTCAAATTATAAATGTAATTTTGAAGTTGTCCATTTTTTTCAGTTCAATGCATTAAGGCCAATGTTTTCCGAAGAAGATTCTATTCCTGATGTGCAATTCTGGAAAATACGCATCTGTGGCTACTGTCATCTCTACTTTTTGACTCAAAACGTTTTCCTGATTTCCTCTTTTTCTGAACAGATTTGAGGATTGATGGATGTTAAAGAGTTCCCATTTCCAGTGGATAGGGTGGATGTTCCAACAATACCTACTTCATATACCTCAGTCTGCCCCATTGTCAATGCACCTGGACAGCTGCAGCAGCTACCTGATTGAAGACCAGAATTCGTAATGCAGAAAACTAATGTATTTGCCAGTTATTTGTTTTAGTCTTTGCAAGAAAATTAATAAAAGAATTCTTTTATCATCCCAGAAAACTCTTCATCATATCCATTAAGGTGGGCGAAATCGACTTCGTCTCCAGATTTAGGGGTTACACAGTAACAAATGGGTCCACAGAATCAGTTAGTTTTTTTTTTTTTTTTTATTAAATGATCTTTAAATGGATCCCATATCTTCTAACAAATGAAGGCTCTAGAACTACGTAGGCTAATTTTAGCTCTTACTGCGTTCTTGACAGTAAAAGTAAAGTAAAGTAATTGCCTATTTTTTCAGGCGGGCTTTACGTCCAACTACCACAATTAGGTGTCGTGGACGGAGGCGACTAGTAAACATTCTTAACAATTAAATTTCTTTTATTAAGCATTAAATAAAATCCAAGGCCTAAGACCGGGGAATCGAACCCAGTACCACAATACATATTAGCTTTACAGGTCTCGCCTCTAACCGCTCGGCTACCGTAGCGCCTCGATCTTGAACAGTATCACTACATATTTGCTAATAATAATCAATTCCTTTGTCCAGATTTCCACCCATTTGGGTGACAAAAATCATAATAATTGCTTCTGATAAAATATTAAATAACTACAGCCGTAGTAAGGAGTTGGCCTCCAAAACATCTCACTGGCCCTCCAGGTTAGGGGTCCATGGTGGGGATGACACCCTCTTCCATTTGAGAATTTCGTCCGTTATTAACAGCCTCAAATAGTTAGAAAACCAAACTGTCTTTAATGATTATCGGACTAAAGATATATTAAAAAGACTAGTTATCGGACTCAGATAGTCTAAGTTTTGCTTTTCGGTTAAGTTATTTCATTAATGCACGCAATTCTATTAAACTCTTTGAATGAACTAGAAAATTATAAAAAATATTTGAACCATAGATTTTACTAACTTTGAGACACATGGACGATAACCTTAATTTTACAGATTTCCTGAAGAATTAAGATGAAGTAATGTGTATTTTTTCTTCATACGAGCTTTTTAATGTCCAACTACCAAATTAGGTTACTTTAGAAAAAATTCTTTTTATTAAACTTAATTTAAATCCAAGTCCTAGGCCGGGAATCGAACCCAGTACCACAATACCAGGGTTAAAACCCAGGTGAACAAAGGTTTTGTTTTTCACAAAACCTGGTGTTCCGGATGCAGACGGTCTAAGGATCATGAATATGTATGTCTTAATGCTTTTGTATTTAAAGATATATGTAAAACTTTTTAATAAAGACTTATTATTATTATAGGTGTTCCGGAAATCTGTCTATATTGCGTTTCGTCATAAAAAAAAAATTAAATTATAAAAAACGGCATTGTAAGAACTATAAAATGATTTACAAATTTATTTTTAACTGATGAAATTGTAGACAGTGTGTGTATGTATAGATATTAATACAGTGGGAATGTCTGCAGCTGCAAAGAAGGGTTAAATGACCCGTTGTTTACCCTATGGTGTCGGGTGTCTACCAATAGTTGCTATAGATTAGTTAGGTTTGCCCATACTGTTGCAGTCACTAACTATAAATCTGTGGCTCCGTATTAAAGGAAAAATACTGTATATCCTTGGGTCCAAATCCTATTTTCCTCAAAGGATTTCCGACCTAAATAGCCACTACCCTCCTCCTATGATGGAGTAAGCTTACCTCTAATAGGGCTCATTCTATGTATTTTAGGATCTTACCACTGGCAAGTTATTAATAGGAATAAAATATGTTATAGATTTTTCAAATTTAATGAAATATTGACTGCTTCAATGCAAATATAATTTTACTTAATTCTCATGGGTTTATTATTGGTGTATTTCCTTAAGATAGCGTCCTTACCAGCAAAAGGTAAGGCACTTTTCGCTTTTTGTCATAGTGAATATTAAAAATATGTGAATTTTCCACTTTTATTTGCAGCATAATTCCCCAAAATTTCGATTAAGGGTACTTCTAAGAGAATGAGAGGGTAGAAGAATTCTTTTAAAGTGATAAGAATTAAGTAAGGTTCAAACCTTCACAGTTTGAAGAAATTTGTGGGTTAGAACCCTGAGAACATTAATAAGAGAAACTCGTCCGAATGTTCACCCAAAATTATTATTATTTTAATGATTTAAGGCGCGTCAGTGGCCTTGATTGGAAGAAACCAAAATGTATTATGTAACGCTTTTCAAAGAACTGCAAAGTGGGAGCAGCCGAACTCAGACTGGAGATTAATTTCGACAAAACGGAATATGTAGTCTCCAAAAGAAGACCAAAATAGACAAAACGCTCTAACTGTAGATGGATACACCTTCAAGAACAAGGACCAGTTTAAATACTTGGGTACAATAATCACTGCAAAGAATGAAGTGTCTCAGGAGATTGCAGCAAGGTTGATGGGCAGAAAATAGGTAATATGCAGCACTATGTTTTAAAAAACAAAACGGTTTTGAGAGAAATCAAAATAAATATTTACAAAACCGTAATAAGACCTGTAGTGATCTATGCAGCAGAAACCTGGGTCTTAACGAGAGAGCAGGAAAAAAGAAACAATACCTGGGAAAGAAAGATTTTAAGAAAATTTTATGGTCCTGTAAGAAGTGGTGACGGGTGGAAAATGTGATCCAACTCAGAACTGAGGGAGCTGTACCATGAACCGGATATAGTGGGAGTGGTAAAAGCCAGTAGACTGGAGGTGGATTGGGCATTGAGAAAGAATGGGAAAAGAGAGAATGCCCAAGAAAGCAGTGGATATAGTCACCCAAGTGGTAGGAGATTGCGGGGCAGGCCGAGAATGAGATGGTTGGAGGAAGTGGAGCAGGATGTCCGCAGTAAGGAGATGGCGAGTTAAGGCGCAAGACAGAGGGGTTTGAAAGGAGATTGTCGAGGATTGTCCATGGCCCGTAGCGCTTAAAAAAAAATTATAGACAGCACTGTCCGTCACTGGACAAAGTGCGAACCTGCTCCTAGGAAGAGAAAATCTAAGGGTCAACAGCTGGATTCGAACCCGGGACTTCCGTGTGGTAATCCAATATGCTAAAACCGTATAGTAAATCCCTTCCCTGTTATTATTATTATTATTATGCAGGTGGCTGTGCAGTAAAATTTACAAAAAAAAAACGTCTAAGAGGGAAACTTGATCTCTCCCACTTCCAACAATTTTTAAAGCACCCTTATTTTTTTTAAAAAAATTGCAAACATACTAAGAAATATGATGGTGATGCTGCTTGTGGTGGGCAGCAAGATTAGTCACATGTTACGAGTGCGTATTGGTTTGTAGAAATCTGGTAGCTGTAATGGCACTCAGATGGCATTTCACAGAAAGAGGGTGTTCAAGTCGAGCTCAGCACTAGACCAGATGTGATCAAGCATTGTGTGGGTGTGAGGACAAAATACGCGGGGGATTTCAAGTGGCGAACTGTTGCGCAGGCACTCAAGGAAATGCCACATCGTATCGCACTTAGGATGTCTTTCTAATAGAAAACTATCTAAACCACTCTCATCTCCTAAGAGCTGCTTTCACGCGGCTTTGACTCGCATACTTCTATGTAACCATCTTACAAGCCCTGAACTTCCAGAGGAGGGAAAAAGCTAACGTAAATTCCCCAATCCCTTGGCAGAAAGCAGGCAATCTACCCAAATAAGTAGAAGGAAGATACACTGATAATACCGGCAGCGTTCCCTCTATATATATATATATATACAGACACAAACACCCTCACGAAGACCCATCAATTCCCTGAGGACCTAAATACACAGCACTTGCCTTTCCTAAAGATGCGCACTTTGTCTTAAATACAAAATCTTCGAGACACTAATGCTTGCCCAAAAGTTTTTTCTAAAATCATAAGCCTATACAAATCCTTACTGAACCAAAACTGGAGAAAATTGGCCGAAAAGTTCTAGTTGAACTACCAAGTAAAGTTTTGTATTTTAAAGGTTTTACCTAACCTACTTAACTTCTGTTTGAAGGGAATATGGTTTGTTGAAAGCCTCAGCAGGGTAGTAGTGAAGAAAACTATGGTTTCAGTCTAAATTTGTTGACCTAAAGTGCATACTTTATTGGAGCTAGTTTCTAAAAAAAAAATGTTTGCTAAATATTAACGACTTAATTTAAGACGTGAATTGGCTATACAAGCCCTCGGCGATATGTAAAGCTCATTGCGTTCAGTGCGGTTAGGTTATGTTTTCATAGGAAAGTTATTTTAAAAGTAAAGTAATCGTCTATATTTTTTTCAGGCGTGGCTTAACGTCCATCTACCAATTAGGTGTCGTGGACGGGGGGCGGAAGCTCATACTTTACTGTAAACAATTTTCTTCTAACAAATAAAAAGTAGTCAAACGCGGGATTCGATCTGGCGATCTCCCACTTACAAAGCCACGCTCTTAACCACTAGACCACAGTTAAGTAGAGATGCTGATAAGAAAATAAGCCCTGTAACGAATTACCGCTAAGACTATGCCAACAATATTGGTTATTCTTGGCCCCGTTTCAATAAAAATAATAGGGCTATATTTAGCTGAAGAAAAAACTTAAGTCTTGTAGAAAAGCTGTTCAGAAAGTTAGACATGTAACGAATTACTGCTAAGACTATGCCAAACAATATAGGTTATTCTTTGTCCCGTTTCAATAAAAATAATAGGGCTATATTTAGCTGAAGAAAAAACTTAAGTCTTGCAGAAAAGCTGTTCAGAAAGTTAGAAATGTAACGAATTACTGCTAAGACTATGCTAAACAATACAGGTTATTCTTTGTCCCGTTTCAATAAAAATAATACGGCTATATTTAGCTGAAGAAAAAACTTAAGTCTTGTAGAAAAGCTGTTCAGAAAGTTAGAAATGTAACGAATTACTGCTAAGACTATGCTAAACAATACAGGTTATTCTTTGTCCCGTTTCAATAAAAATAATACGGCTATATTTAGCTGAAGAAAAAACTTAAGTCTTGCAGAAAAGCTGTTCAGAAAGTTAGAAATGTAACGAATTACTGCTAAGACTATGCTAAACAATACAGGTTATTCTTTGTCCCGTTTCAATAAAAATAATACGGCTATATTTAGCTGAAGAAAAAACTTAAGTCTTGCAGAAAAGCTGTTCAGAAAGTTAGACATGTAACGAATTACTGCTAAGACTATGCTAAACAATACAGGTTATTCTTTGTCCCGTTTCAATAAAAATAATACGGCTATATTTAGCTGAAGAAAAAACTTAAGTCTTGCAGAAAAGCTGTTCAGAAAGTTAGACATGTAACGAATTACTGCTAAGACTATGCTAAACAATACAGGTTATTCTTTGTCCCGTTTCAATAAAAATAATAGGGCTATATTTAGCTGAAGAAAAAACTTAAGTCTTGCAGAAAAGCTGTTCAGAAAGATAGACATGTAACGAATTACTGCTAAGACTATGCCAAACAATATAGGTTATTCTTTGTCCCGTTTCAATAAAAATAATAGGGCTATATTTAGCTGAAGAAAATACTTAAGTCTTGTAGAAAAGCTGATAAGAATGTTACGACATGTAACGAATTACCGCTAAGACTATGCCAAACAATACAGGTTATTCTTTGTCCCGTTTCAATAAAAATAATACGGCTATATTTAGCTGAAGTAAATACTTAAGTCTTGTAGAAAAGCTGTTCAGAAAGTTAGACATGTAACGAATTACTGCTAAGACTATGCCAACAATATAGTTATTGTTTGTCTCATTCTAATACATTTCTTGAATAATCATTATCTTATTTTTTTCTCTCTATTCTTTAAGTTAATTTTTTTATTTTCTTTGCTTTTATTAGTTTTTTATTTTTAATAATTATTATTCAACCCATTTTTTTGAATAAAGTTTTATCCTTTCCTAATTTTTTTTATTTTTCCTGTCATTTTCTAATTTTATTCTTTTGCATAATCACCTATTGCATCCGGTCCCACTCTTTGCAGCATAATGACCCCTCTTCTGCAGTGTGTTAGTAAACTGCGTGCACAGCGACCTTTAAGCTCTATTGTGGCCTTAAGCACACGTTTTAGTCCCAGATTCAAAGAAAACTCACTGGATTTCAGAGATGTTATGTCCATTTCTAGCTGCTGGTATTTTTTTTCTGGATCTTCCTTAATTTATCTGTATCTGTAGTTAGACAGGATGTATTGTTAGTATTTTCTCCATTTTTTTTCCATAAAATCTGCAAGTACTATTTACGTTTTAGATCCAGTTTCTTCAGATGCACTTGACAATGCACTGTGAGAAAGCCTGTAAAGTTTAAAAAGTGATCTTTATTCTTGTCTTTATAATCAACTAAACCAATTTTCGCCAGTCTCAGGCCGGAAAAGCTGATCCAAAGCCTATCTCTGCAGACCTATTCCTATGTTTCCAACTCCGCACGAAGAGAACTTAAAGAACAAGACGGTTTTAGCGACTTGTCTGGCCAGACATTCATTCTAGCATCCATAGTTACCCGGTAAGATAAAAACTGCACGAAAAAGCTTATTACTGAAAAATGCCCAACTTAAACAACTTTTTCCTGAAAAGATAAAATTCCCAAATTTTCTTTATTTTCAGGTCCTTACATATCCTCTTTTTTATGAGTGTAATTTTTTGCTGTAACACAAATCAAATAGATTACGAGAATATGTGAAAGGTTGTTGAGGCATTCCTCTGACACAAACTTAGAACTGTCTGGACATAAGATATATAAGAGTACAGCGGATTTCGCTCTGGATTCCGTTGACCCTAACAGCTATTGGAATCTTTTACTCAGCGGATATGGATTTTTTTAGTGATAAAGGAGGCTGTGACGCCAAAAATCAAGAGCAGTAATTTTGTTATCTACAATGCATAGCGATAAATCCATTGACAGCGGAACAGGGAACAAAAATAAACCCGAAATTATAACTTTTCACAATGCTACCCAAGGAGGGGTACACACTGATGACCAACTTTGTGCAAATTATTCTGTAGGAAGAAAAACAAATAGATAGCCAATGGCCATTTTTTTACCACTTACTTATTGTGTCAGGCATTAATGCGTATATCACATATAAAAATAATGCTCAACGTAAAAAATATAAATTTTCAAAATGGACCGACGCACCTTCCTCAAAAGTTTGGGGCATCAATTATTGCGAAACGTCATTATCAGAAAGTCGCTGAGCACCGTGAACCCCGCGGAATTTGAAGGTGAGGAACAAATATTTAACTGCAAGAAGAAGGCGCAACAATTCTTCCGATTGCAACAAATGGAGAAGACATTCCTAACCCTAAAAAAACGAAGAAGATGCCACATATGCCCTAGTACAAGGGACAGTAAATATCCTACTTTTTGCAGTAACTGGTAAAAATTACATATGTAAGATACACTCAGTAACTATTTGCACTAACTGCAGAAATAATTGTAATTAATTAACTGTTTTAATTTTAATTGTAAACTGTCAATATTTTCTCTGTTTTTCATTACATGCTAAGCAGCACCTCATTCAGAAATTACATCTTTATGTTATTGATTTTTTTTTAAATTTGTATTTCTGTTTTATTAAAGTATAAATAAATGTTTTGTCTTCGATTTCTATTCCCTATAACATGATATTAGTTAGTTTTTCCTTTTTATTTAATAGTTTTTAATGCTGGGTCAATATGACCCGAGGTGACGGATTATAGCACTTTACGAAAGGTGACGGCTCAAGGGTTAAATTATGCTTACAGCCGATTGTCTTAATGGTGTATAAATTCCAACTCAGGAATGTAAATTCAAATTACGTTAACGGTGGTTGTAGTGCGGGAGAATGTAAACGAAAAGTGATTTTTAGTTATGGTTCTTCAAAGCAACTTTAGAACCTTAAAATGTACTTGAGTAGTGCCACGTCACTAAAAATGTACCATCTTCAAAATAGTATTGTACTTTTTCTGTTTTTTGTTTAGCTAAATGTGTGCCTACTTTTCTAGGAATGGTACAGTTAGAGATATGTGGAATACAAAAGCGACGAGCTTGCACAATGCCGTTGAACTGCAGCACACCTGCTTTCCAGGTAGAGGGCCATAGACAACAGTCCTAAACATCCCTTGCAGGTCTCCCACTTTTATGAACCTTTTTACCCAATCTTTTCATTCGATTCCTCTTTCAGTACCACCAACAGCTTGGAAGAGCAAAATTTTTAGTCGTGCTAACATTAATACCACGACCCATATTGACAGATTTTTTTTTTTTTTAGAAAAACGCTATTTTAAAAACTAATTGAAAATTTTTTGCCATTTTTTTTCCAAAATATCATTTAATAAGAATGAGAAGTAACTTTTAATTTTTTTCAAAATAAATTTTTAACGTGAATATACGAGGGTCGTTTGAAAAGTCCGTGCAAAAATAAAAACTACTTAATTTTTTGGAGTAAACCTTTTTTATTTTTCAACATAGTCTCCTTTTAGGCTTATACACTTCGTCCAACGCTGCTCTAGTTTGTTGATCCCTTCCGAATAATAGGATTTGTCCAAGTCTGAAAAATAGCCATTCGTTTCTGCAATCACCTCCTCGTTTGAATAAAATCTTTTTCCCGCCAGCCATTTCTTCATATTGGGGAACAAATAGTAGTCCGAGGGAGCCAAGTCTGGAAAATAGGGGGGATGTGAAACGAGTTGGAACCCTATTTCCCATTAATTTTGCGACCACAACTGCTGAGGTGTGAGCTGGTGCGTTGTCGTGATGGAAAAGGACTTTTTTCTGGGCCAATCGTGGGCGTTTTTCTTGCAGCTCGGTTTTCAAACGGTCCAATAACGATGAATAATATGCACCTGTAATAGTTTTACCCTTTTCCAGATAGTCGATGAGAATTATTCCTTGCGAATTCCAAAAGACAGTCGCCATAATCTTTCCGGCCGAAGGTACGGTCTTCGCCTTTTTTGGCGCAGATTCCCCCTTGGTAACCCATTGTTTAGATTGTTCTTTGGTCTCAGGAGTGTAGTGATGTATCCATGTTTCATCCACAGTGACGAAACGACGCTTAAAGTCCTGCGGATTCTTCTGGAACAGCTGCAAACCGTCCTTGCAACATTTCACACGATTTCGTTTTTGGTCAAGCGTGAGCAATCGCGGCACCCATCTTGCGGATAGTTTTGTCATGTCCAAATGTTGATGCAAAATATTATGTACCCGTTCATTCGAGATGCCCACAGCACTAGCAATCTCACGCACCTTCACTCTTCTGTCATCCATCACCATATCATGGATTTTATCAATGATTTTTGGAGTAGTAACCTCAACAGGGCGTCCAGAACGTTCAACGTCACTTGTGCCCATATGGCCACTCCGAAAATTTTGAAACCACTTATAAACTGTTCTAATCGAAGGTGCAGAGTCACCATAATGTTTATCAAGCTTCTCTTTAGTCTCTTGAGGCGTTTTGCCTTTCATAAAGTAGTGTTTAATCAACACACGAAATTCTTTTTCGTCCATTTTTTGAAAATCACTCGACTTCCTCGATTCAAACGAATGCCAAACACAAAGAAATAGACCGATCTGGCTGAAACTTGGTGTGTGTTCTTCCAAGAGATGCTACTAACTAAACATAACCTCGATACGCGCCTGTAGTGCTATCTCTCTGACTTTGCACGGACTTTTCAAACGACCCTCGTACTTTGTCAACACCTTTTACCGAGAGGTTCTTGAAAAACTTCGAAAAAGGGTCATTCGTGTCAGACCAAACATCAAGAAACAAGTGGGCGTTGCATCACGA
The DNA here is from genome assembly GCF_049639745.1 of Rhodnius prolixus. NCBI lineage: Eukaryota > Metazoa > Arthropoda > Insecta > Hemiptera > Reduviidae > Rhodnius > Rhodnius prolixus. The sequence goes on from NW_027411618.1 coordinate 740,815, forward strand.
TAATGCTACTTGTCACACACAGCAATTTCAATAAACCAGAGTTTTTGGCCAGTAAAAACATTCCTGTGGCTCCTCCAGCCTCCTTATTCGCCTGACTTGAGTCCTTGTGACTTTTTTTTCTCTTCCCGAAGTTGAAAAAATCACCTCAAGGGAACTCATTTTGGGAGAGTCGAAAACATTCAACCGACCAGCTGAAGGCTATTCCAGTATCGGAGTTCGAGCACTGCTATGAGAAGTGGAAGAAACGTCTCCAGCGCTGTGTGGCTTCAGAAGGAAGTTATTTTGAAGGTGACAATATAGAATTGTAATTCTTTTTGAATAAAAATTTTTTAAAAAAATCAGTCTCATTACTTAATGATCTTAAGGATTCAAATTAACGAGGAATCGGTCCAAATAAAAACAACAACTCCTCTTTTTGCCAACGTTTCGACAAATATATTGCCTTCTTCAGGGCGTGGCTATGCGGGTTGGTTGAGCTACAGAAAACTAAGTTTTTCTTGAATGAAGAAGGCAATAGTTGAATTCTTAATATAAATTTTCAACCATCGATGTGAGACTTTTTTTAACAAAAAAATAAAATCAAGAATGAAGTAGCACGAAAGAAAACAGGGTCAAATGTCTTCAGTACAGGGATGGACCCAACGATATGGCCAAAAATAATCACTGAATACTGTAACAGCAAAATGAAAATGAAGAAAATGCGTCCCATAGTTGATTAAGGCTGAAAGAGAAGGTACATAGATATTTTGAAGTGCCATTTTTGTTAAATGTACGGTTCTACCATTTATTTACTGGTATAGTAAGTTAAATGCATTGCTAAGGCGCCACTCGGTAGCCGAGTGGTTAGAAATGGAATTGTAAAGTATTTATGTTAGCACATCGTGGGTTGCTTTTACGTCCAACAGATAGCGCCGTTTTTTATATATAAAAAAACATGTTTTTTACCTGTCACAGGTGTGTTATCTATTAATAGGTATATAAAAACGCGCCCGTCTTCGAATGCAACGTTGTGACAAAATTTCAAAGCAAACGGTGAAGAACTTTCGGAGATTTAAGATTTTGAACAAACGAACATTTACATATTTATTTATATAGATTTTACCAGGAGGTTTAAGTAATTTCCCTCGATAACTGATCATCGAAAGGCGCCACGGTAGCCGAGCGGTTAGAAGTGAGACCTGCAAAGCTAATATGTATTGTGGTATTGGGTTCGATTCCCGGTCTTAGGCCTTGGATTTTATTTAATGGTTAATAAAAGAAATTTACAGTAAAGTATGTTTGCTAGTCGCCTCCGGCCACGAGCGGTTAGAGGCGATACCTGTAAAGCTAATATGTATTGTGGTATTGGGTTCGATTCCCGGTCTTAGGCCTTGGATTTTATTTAATGGTTAATAAAAGAAATTTACAGTAAAGTATGTTTGCTAGTCGCCTCCGGCCACGAGCGGTTAGAGGCGATACCTGTAAAGCTAATATGTATTGTGGTATTGGGTTCGATTCCCGGTCTTAGGCCTTGGATTTTATTTAATGGTTAATAAAAGAAATTTACAGTAAAGTATGTTTGCTAGTCGCCTCCGTCCACTCTAACTAATTGTGGTAGTTGGACGTAAAGCCCGCCTAAAAAAATAGGCAATTACTTTACTTTACTTAAATACGTTGCTAAAATTTCGAATTTTACGCAGTTTTTGAACCGGTGGTAACTTTTTGCTCAACAGGTTGTTCACATTTTTGTACTTTACTCTAAAGATAGCTCAAGATTTCCTGTAAATTTAGTGTAAAAAGATCAAAAATAGTTAATTTCTTAAACTAATTGTTAAAAAAATACATTTTAGGGCAGTTTTTATGGAAGAGTTTTGGTAGGATGTCAATGGTTTTATCAACTCAAAATTAATTTTGACTCAAATTTTTTTTAATGTGTGATGTAAATTTGTGAGTTAAAATTGTGAGGAAAAATTGGTATAAAGTGTTAACACCACAATTTTTTTGTAAACGTAGAATACATAGACTTTAGTTTGAAACATCTTTACTAGTATACTTTTATTTTTTAAATGTTGGTTATACGAGTAAGAAGGGGATTGGGTAAGAGCTTTGACAATGACGTTGGTCTCACAGCGTGTTGGGCCCAGTAATGGGTAACTGTTTCTCGAGGGTGCCACTGTCTGCATATATACATACACACACAGAGTTTGTCGGCTCCCAAAATAAACAGCTCTGGTAACTACATGTGTTCGCAGACTGTGGTAAACTCTCCTTCACTCAAGAGATATTTACATATCCTGTCAACGCAGACCTTTGGCTGCATCTCCACTGAACCTTACTAAAAAGCGGTCAACAACTATGTGGACATAACTGCAATTCTCACAATTTCAATTGACTCTTTTATTTTATTTTTAATTTCACTCTTTTATGAGGAATATTACGGCAATCGTGCCGTTTTTCGATGACGAGTAAAAAGTAAGTGAAGTAAAGTTAGTAATTGCCAATTTTTTCAGGCGGACTTTACGTCCAACTACCACAATTAGCTGTCGTGGAGGAGGCGACTAACAAACATACTTTACTCTAAATTTCTTTTATTAACCATTAAATAAAATCCAAGGTCCAAGACCTGGGAATCGAACCCAGTACCACCAATACATATTAGCTTTACAGGTCTCGCCTCTAACCTCTCGGCTACCGTGGCAACTCGTTATAATTAAGTATACTGTATATTTTCAAGCAGGCTTTACGGCCATCTACCAATTAGGTGTCGTGGACGGAGGCGACTAGGAAACATACTTTACTACAAATTTCTTTTATTAACCATTAAATAAAATCCAAGGTCCAAGACCTGGGAATCGAACCCAGTACCACCAATACATATTAGCTTTACAGGTCTCGCCTCTAACCTCTCGGCTACCGTGGCAACTCGTTATAATTAAGTGTACTGTAAGTTTTCAGGCGACCTTTACGTCCAACCACCACAATTAGGTGTCGTGGACAGAGGCGACTAGCAAACATACTTTACTGTAAATTTCTTTTATTAACCATTAAATAAAATCCAAGGCCTAACATCGGGGAATTGAACCCAGTACCAACAATACATATTAGCTTTACAGGTCTCGCCTCTAACCGCTCGGCTACCCTGGCGCCTTTCGATGATCAGTTATCGAGGGAAATTACTTAAACCTCCTGGTAAAATCTATATAAATAAATATGTAAATGTTCGTTTGTTCAAAATCTTAAATCTCCGAAAGTTCTTCACCGTCTGCTTTGAAATTTTGCCACAACGTTGCATTCGAAGACGGGCGCGTTTTTATATACCTATTAATAGATAACACACCTGTGACAGGTAAAAAACATGTTTTTTTATATATAAAAAACGGCGCTATCTGTTGGACGTAAAAGCAACACACGATGTGCTAACATAAATACTTTACAATTCCATTTCAATGTTTCCGATTGCATTGTTAAATTGAATGTTCACATAGATTTCTATGTGCAACAAATAGCCCTGAATCCACCGGCTACAATGTTAACTGCTTTCTTCACGGTCAAAATGATGCGTTTGCTGAAAATACTGCTGTATTCGGAAAGTTGGAGAGTTCTGGGAGAAATATAAATCGCACATGGCTGAAGATATTTCCCTTCGAATAGGCAAGGAACATGCCAATATGAGCATGGATTTCACAGCTGAAATCTACAACGAAGGCGTTGATAATGATTGAAGATTTTTGCTTAGAAATCGCTAACTAATTTCTCAATCAATCGGGAATGCCATCACCGAATCTATCTGCTGCTGCTTCGCTGAGGACTTAGCCACAGCAACGCGTGGCCCGCGCTATCTGTTGGACGTAAAAGCAACACACGATGTGCTAACATAAATACTTTACAATTCCATTTCAATGTTTCCGATTGCATTGTTAAATTGAATGTTCACATAGATTTCTATGTGCAACAAATAGCCCTGAATCCACCGGCTACAATGTTAACTGCTTTCTTCACGGTCAAAATGATGCGTTTGCTGAAAATACTGCTGTATTCGGAAAGTTGGAGAGTTCTGGGAGAAATATAAATCGCACATGGCTGAAGATATTTCCCTTCGAATAGGCAAGGAACATGCCAATATGAGCATGGATTTCACAGCTGAAATCTACAACGAAGGCGTTGATAATGATTGAAGATTTTTGCTTAGAAATCGCTAACTAATTTCTCAATCAATCGGGAATGCCATCACCGAATCTATCTGCTGCTGCTTCGCTGAGGACTTAGCCACAGCAACGCGTGGCCCGGTACAGCTAGTGTAGAATATTTTTTTGAGATGCGATAACTTTTTTAAAATATACAAAAAAATAGATATTAATCGCAAATCATAATCATGAAAATGAACTAAATATAGTTCGAAATTTTGGCCTAAAGCTTTGTTCTTTTTAAAAGAGGGCAGAACTCAATTAATCTCAGAAACAATTGCAAATTCTATATTTTTGATTCAAGCGCCTCGATTGGCGACCCGAATTTAGGACGAAATTCGAAATTTCCAACTGTAAGAAACGATTTTGGTTTTTGTTTCTTTCTTGCCAGGAAACTTTGTGAGATTCTTAGGAACCAATTTAAGCTCTCCTGTAAATTGCTGTTGCAGTATATTTCACGTTCATAACACATGTACAAATGAAGAAAGAATATTGCCAATTTATGTCATTATTTTTAATTTTTGCTAAGATTTCGACCTAGTTAGGGACTAGTTCATCTTCAGGGCTTATGATTGTTGCCAATAATAATATTTTTTACATCTTTATAAGTAAGATTGGTGTGTATTCTGTCCTGGTCAGTTTAGGTCACACCAACTTACATATAATAATGTAAAACAAATACTAATGCTCGGCAAAAAATTAAAAAAGTTATTTCTGAAATTGTCTTTATTCTTTCTTCATTTCGGATTAAACGAATCAATCACCAAAAACTATGACAATACTCCTTCACATGTATAAAGTTAAGGTGTAAAACAAAAAGGTAAACCAAAATTCCGAGTTAGCTAGATAAAAATCAAACGGAAGTGAGATATTATGGGAATAGCCTTCTACAGTTTTCTGTACTTCTTAGACGTAATTGAAAGTTTTTTCTTTTTTAATCTTAAAAATGACGTCTTGTTACTCTAATTAGCTAATAAATAAAACACGATACGAACGGCAGCAAACAAAATGGTTTTAACCACACGATACCAATTATATGACCGACTTGTGTAACGTACAAAGATGTAATAAATTATGTTTGTTATATGGGTTTCCACTTTTGCTTTTAGCATGTGCGTTTTTTATTTTTAATTAATTAACACAAAAAATTGCGCTCGTCAAAATGCGTCCTATCTTCCGTTATAATCTGCTGCAACAATCACTCGCTGTACAAGAAAGCTTGGCAACAATAACGGCAAGGTGTATGCAGAAAATAATATTCATAATACATAATATTTAAATAATATTAATAACATATAAGTATACGGATCTTCAATCCCCAGAGGTGGGCAATGCTAGTGATTCCCAAGTAATTCCAGGCGGTAGGAAAGAGTTCTGGAAGCCTTGATGGTAAAATAGCGGCCAAAAAACTGAGGGAGAATGTGGTTAAAATTATGTGTCCACGGAACCAGCCGTGCAGTATCTGGAAGATATGGCCGACAGAAATTGTGAGTTGTTGGTGCAATGGATATGGATCCGGGCAACTGGATCTTTTCCAGGAATGAAAAAGCCATTTATTTGACCAAGAAGGAAGCATCTCTGGATCCAGCCTTTCTCTGTCATTCCATGTGGATCTGCTGCTAGATTAATTAATGGCCAAACGGTTGTGGTCCATTGAAAAACAGAGATTACTCGAGTTGGCTACAGGCAGTGAAAGACAAAAATTTTACCCAGGCCACAGAGATTCATATAACGGCAGAACTCCCAAGAAAAAAATGATCCTGTCAAATTTCAGAATAGTAAAGATGTATGACTACCTGCAGGCGCCCATCTTTTCAGGAACAGTGTTGTGCAAATGGACTTTCCTTGTGCTCCAATGAAAAGATGGACACCGAGAACCTCTCGGTGGTTCTCAAGAGGTGAACAGAAAGAGGCTGTTGGGCCACAAATGCTAACAGATTTTCTGGACTATCCGGCACAAACGTGTGAGCGAAGGAGATTATATTTACAAGTTACTTATCGCCCAATCCCGTACTACAGAGACAGTTCGGTTACGCCATCTTGGTGAAAGATGTGCCGTGATTCGTTTAAAACAGGTAATTCATTTATTACAAAAAAATATCACTACAAGGTACAAAAAAATAGCATACTTTTGCATCATTTTCATTCCTAGTCATTTTTAAAATAACTAGCAAATCAAATATACAACTGTCGTTGGAAAGTGATGCTCCCAATTAAATTAAGATGCAGTTTGAAGCAAAGTATTGCTACTTTTTAGGTGGTTTTTAAGTCCATCTACTAATTTAGGTGACTAGCAAACATACTTTACCTAACCTTAAATCCTGTACTAGGAATCTATTTAATCTATGTTGTTGCAAAAAAATTACAGTTATAAAGAAGGATTTGCCCAATATTTTAAAGAAAATTTGAGAATTTTATCTTTTATAGAAAAAGAGAAAAAAATTGACAAAGTTGGGTATTTTTCAACGTTACAGCTTTTTCGTGCAGTTTTTTGGCTATCAACCCTTATACAACTGTCCTACCGGACAGTTTTAATCAAACCCAGTACCACAGTACAACTTAGCTTTGTAAATCTACCTCTAACCGCTCTTAATATATACTACTAAATTGAGGTACTAAATTTTCAAATTTAAACAGCCCCAAAAGTGTTCTTTTTCAACTTACTAAATCGATTATATAATTGCAAAGTTAAGATTTGTTGGTAGAAATAGGTTAAATTTCCGGTTTAAGCCTTGGATTATATTTATTGGCAAATATTATAAATAAAAAAACAATTGTAATAAAGTACGTTTGCTAGTAGCCTCCGTCTACGACACCTAATTTGGGTAGTTGGTAGCACGCCTGACAAAAATAGGCAATCACTTTACTTTAGGGGCACTTCTGAGAAAATTCTTAAATAGATTCCTTGTAGAAGAATCATTTCTTTTTAAATGCACGGACTCTAATAAAATAGAAGCTGCCCAATCATCAGAGTATAATATAAGGTACACCAGACCACCGTTCGGGACACCCAATCATATTCAGGCATTGCATTCACTCACTGAGGATTCATTCTAACTCACTTTCCATGACGTTAAAAGAATTAAACATGTCCTTCTCTAATTCTCTCCTCTAGCTGAAGGTTATTCTATCCCTTTTTCGCCTGCATATTTTATTCTTGTCCCATCCTAAGCGTTCCCTAAACTGTAATGAAGGTTAAAATGTAAATTTAAATTGGTACCTCATCTTTGTAATTAATTGTAAATATTTAATAACAAAATTTGTCTATCTATTCTAACGTCACTCTACTTGCCATTCAGTTTAGCTGATTCTTTTAGTTATAAATAAATTTGTATTTAGTTTACCCCAGTTAGTTATTGAAATTTACGCTCGTCCCTAAGTTAGTGTTAATGCTAACCAATCTACTCTTAGTCAGTAATATTATTTTTTATCCTCTTTAGCCCTTCAGCCATCCTAATCTATCCAAAATATTCCGCTCGTATCGTTATTCCACTCGTTATTGGCGAATCTGACTTTGTTCATTGCGATAATGGGTTGTGAATAAAACAGAGGTTACCAGATTTAACTGAAAATGGTATAATCATGTTCTTTCGCTTGATGTCCGATAGGGCTTGTTCATTCTGGCTATAGTCGCTTGTATAGAGGATATCAGTTTATTGGGTCAGCCAGATTCGAGTATCGAGTTTACAAGGCACTGAGAAACAGGTCTAGAAATGGTTATCACCATATAGACACCAAAACAACCCAGTACGATGTGCAATCTAGGTAGAATTGAAACCCTGGAGCACTTTTTCTTTGTCTGTCCGCTGTACTCTCCACTTAGAAGACACTACCAGGAAGGGGTTCCTCCAAAAAGTGCCCCGATTAATAAATATTTTAAAAGTAAACTCATATGATAGCCTAAATAAGGTCTACCATTACGTTATAGAAAGGAACGATTAAAAAAATAGAGTTTAGCTAGAATGTTTAAGTTATATTTAATTTACATTAGGAATCATTTTTATTATCTTTTCTTTATATAGAAATAAACTGCTCCACAAAAAAAGTGGCGCACTATGAAAAAAGCGTTTATTTTTTGTTTTATCACATTTTGGGGAAAGATTATTAGTTTTAATTATTTTCATAAACTGTCAGGGAACAATTAATCGAATCAAGGTCCAAAGTTTCACGTAAATAGAGAAGCAATTCCTCGTTTAATCCCCTTCGGTCTTTTTGTGTAAACAACAACATGAACTTTACCTCAACAGTAAATAAATTTATTGACCTCTACAGTTGCGTTTCGACTTTTTTCAAGCTGTAAGCATTGCAAATTCTCAGAAAATGGTGATTACTGCAGAGCAAGTGGCCCGTATTATTGCATTAGTTGAGGATGGACGGAGTCAGCGGTACGCAGCACGAACGTTAGGGTTGCCTGAGACCACTGTCCGTAGAGCCATCCATCGTTACCGGGAGACAGGCTTCTGCACTCGCAGACAAGGTTCGGGTCGACCAAGAGCCACAGAAGCAATTGATGACCGATTTATTAGAATTCACACTCTGAGAAATTGTAAATCAACTCCTTCTGAAACTGCTCAAACACTGCTTACTGTTCGTGGAGTTTCAGTCAGTGCCGAAACTGTACGAAGAAGGCTCGCTGAAATGAATTTACGCCCTAGGAAGCAAGCCACAGGACCATTGCTCACCGTAGACCATCGGAGAGCCCATCTAGAGTTCGCTAGGGAACACCGCAACTGGTCTGAGAACGATTGGAGAAACGTTCTCTTTTCAGACGAGTCCCGTTTTGCTCTCTACGCACCTGATGGGAGGCGACGAGTTTACCGAAGGCCTGGGGAGCGCTACGCTCCGTGCAATATTTCTGGTAGTCTACTATTCGGAGGTGGTTCAGTGATGGTGTGGGCTGGGATTTCTATGGGGGCTCATACTGAGCTCCACGTGTTCAACAGGGCAATCTTGAATGCAGATTTGTATGTGAGGGAAATTTTGCAGCAATATGTGATACCCTATGCACCATTTATTGGGGAGAATTTTATTTTTATGCAAGATAATGCCCGACCACACACTGCCGCCTGTGTTGTTCAATATCTACAGGATACTAGCATTCGTGTTTTGAGGTGGCCAGCACGCAGCCCGGATTTAAATCCAATTGAACATGTTTGGGATGAGCTGGGTAGGCGATTAAGATGGAGAAATAATCCTCCCAGGAGCTTAGAAGAGTTGCGAGGTGCTCTGGTGGAGATATGGCAGGAATTAACACAAGATTTCGTGAGAAATTTAATAAGGAGTATCCCGAGGAGATTGGATGCAGTAATACGAGCAATACACGTTACTAAAATTCTTTTTCTCTTTTTTTAATCGGAAGAAATACATTTTTTTTCAAACTCATTTTTTGCCGAGAAGTACTTTTTTGTTAAATTAAAGGTTTTCATTTCTTTTAGATCATTTTTTATTTTATTTTAGCCCTCCCGTAACTTTATACTTCTTATATTTGCTAACTAAAATAAAATGTAGAACAAAAAAGTTACAGAGAAAAAAAATAACGCATTTTTAAAGTGCGCCACTTTTTTTGTGGAGCAGTGTATTTAATTCATTTTATTATTTTTAATAATAATATTTAGTAAAGTAAAGTAAGTAAAGTAATCGCCTATTTTTTTCAGGCGGGGCTTAACGTCCAATTATCATTTAGGACGGAGACGACTAGCAAACATACTTTACTCTAAATTTCTTTTATTAACCATTAAATAAAATCCAAGGCCTAAGACCCGGGAATCGAACCTAGTACCACAATGCATAAGTTTAGCTTAACAGGTCTCTCCTCTAACCCGCTCGGCTACCGTGGCGCCTTAATAATAATATTTATAATTATACTAGTGGTTATTTAAAATTATTTTACACTTCAAAACCACTGTAATATGTGAATTAACATCAAATACAGAAGTTTATCTATCTATCTTTCTATCTATCTATCTATCTATCTATCTATCTACCTATCTACCTATCTACCTATCTACCTACCTATCTATCTATCTATCTATCTCTTTAGCCCTTCAGCCATCCTAATCTAACCAAAATATTCCGCTCGTGTCTATAAATTAATAGCTACTTAACTACTCGTGGCCCTTATCCATCGACATCAACGTATACATGTATGTACGAGGGTCGTTTGAAAAGTCCGTGCAAAGTCAGAGAGATAGCACCACTGGCGCGTATCGAGGTTATGTTTAGTTAGTAGCATCTCTTGGAAGAACACACACCAAGTTTCAGCCAGATCGGTCGATTTCTTTGTGTTTGGCATTCGTTTGAAACGAGGAAGTCGAGTGATTTTCAAATAATGGACGAAAAAGAATTTCGTGTGTTGATTAAACTCTACTTTATGAAAGGCAAAACGCCTCAGGAGACTAAAGAGAAGCTTGATAAACATTATGGTGACTCTGCACCTTCGATTAGAACAGTTTATAAGTGGTTTCAAAATTTTCGGAGTGGCCATATGGGCACAAGTGACGCTGAACGTTCTGGACGCCCTGTTGAGGTTACTACTCCAGAAATCATTGATAAAATCCATGATATGGTGATGGATGACAGAAGAGTGAAGGTGCGTGAGATTGCTAGTGCTGTGGACATCTCGAATGAACGGGTACATAATATTTTGCATCAACATTTGGACATGACTAAGCTATCCGCAAGATGGGTGCCGCGATTGCTCACGCTTGACCAAAAACGAAATCGTGTGAAGTGTTGCAAGGACGGTTAGCAGCTGTTCCAGAAGAATCCGCAGGACTTTAAGCGTCGTTTCGTCACTGTGGATGGAACATGGATACATCGCTACACTCCTGAGACCAAAGAACAATCTAAACAATGGGTTACCAAGGGGGAATCTGCACCAAAAAAGGCGAAGACCGTTTTTATTATGGCGACTGTCTTTTGGGATTCGCAAGGAATAATCCTCATCGACTATCTGGAAAAGGGTAAAAATATTACAGGTGCATATTATTCATCGTTATTGGACCGTTTGAAAACCGAGCTGCAAGAAAAACGCCCACGATTGGCCCACAAAAAAGTCCTTTTCCATCACGACAACGCACTAGCTCACACCTCAGCAGTTGTGGTCGCAAAATTAATGGAAATAGGGTTCTAACTCGTTTCACATCCCCCCCTATTCTCCAGACTTGGCTCCCTCGGACTACTATTTGTTCCCCAATATGAAGAAATGGCTGGCGGGAAAAAGATTTTATTCAAACGAGGAGGTGATTGCAGAAACGAATGGCTATTTTTCAGACTTGGACAAATCCTATTATTCGGAAGGGATCAACAAACTAGAGCAGCGTTGGACGAAGTGTATAAGCCTAAAAGGAGACTATGTTGAAAAATAAAAAAGGTTTACCCCAAAAAATTAAGTAGTTTTTATTTTTGCACGGACTTTTCAAACGACCCTCGTACATCTAGATTTATATCATTCTCTTTCATAACTATATTCTAAGGAAAAAATTTCTTTTAGGCAATTCTTTAGGCAAGAGTTTTGTTCAGAATAATGAATGGTTTGAAAATCTTTTGAAATGTTGATAATGACGGAAATATTTGTAGTTTCGAAAACAAAGTTATTGGAATATAATCTTTAGAATTTAAGATGAGAGGGCTTGTGTAAGTTGTTAGCATCAGATTTGTTTTGTTCTTATGGCTGTAGGAGTCTGATTTAGGCAAAGTCTAAAAATAGGGGCACACATATATTTATACTGCGGAACACTTTAATGCAAACCAAATGCAGCTAAAGGGAGTTCCATGTGCAGGAGTATTGCTACTAGAATGGTAGACCAGCAGTCTTGTTAATAATTTCTGTTCTCTTTTTTGTGATATATATATATTTTTTTGTTTAAAGAAATAAAATGCATTATAAAAGTGTAAGTCATGCAAAATGTATTTATAAAAGTGGTGTGACGACCTTGTATGACGCTGTCCTCTAAATGACGCACTCATGGACACTTCACTGATAATACGCCCCCTTTACATACACATACACAGAGCAATCTACAACATTCATGTCAAATTCTATCTAAACTTACTTGTAGCCGACTGAATTTAGTGTTTGCTTTAAATAGCTTTTATCAAATTAAATGCTACGCAACTAAATTTTTTTTCCCTATCTTTCGCCTTCTTACAAAGTCAAGTGTTGTATTTGGTGTTTTTTGCATAGGTCATGCAAGTAAATAGTTAATTGTATTTAGTCCGAGAAGATTTTTTCTTGAAATATTAATTATATGCCAAAGAATGGATGCTATATTGAATTTTACCCATATAAATGAAAAAACAATTCTGCTGTTAAGGTTCACTTAAAGCAGTTTCCACAACCTTTTTCCCAATTAAAACCCGCCAACTCCTAGTTTCCTCACTTATTTTCCCTCCATTTCCACTATGGTTGCTCCAGTGTATGGCTCAAGCGCCTCTCATGAACTGGCTTCATACGATTTATTTTCAGCATACCCAGAGACAAAACGCATTTCGCCACTACTACGATGAGTTGAAGTGGCTTTTTACCCTGTCTACCGCCGAGTTATCTTTTCCAAGTTATCCAATCTCAAAGGCTATCCTTGTATTTTCCAGCTCTTCAAGTTCAAATCCTGGATCTATTCTCGCAGTACTAGATCTCGTTCCTCTGATCTTTATATTCCTTCACACCGTACTTCATCCTTTGACAAATCTTTCTTAATACGCGCTACCTCTTTCTGGAACTCCTTACCATCATCTATCCGCCATGCTCCTACCCTTTCCATCTTTAAATCCCTTCTGTTTAATCATCTCCTTCATCTACTCAGCTTCCTCCGAAATAATAATTGAATTTCATTTATTTCCTTAATTTTAATTCCTATTTTTTGTAAATACTTACTTATTTTTTTGTACATAAATATCTAAAATACAGGCCTCCAAACTGTACATGTTTTTATTCTTAGGCGACAATAGTCCCAGGATAACAGATTTATTTTCTTTCTATCTTTCACTTAGGGGTAGGAATTAGCTATGTGGTTAGCGTATTGGATTCCCACGCGGAGATCCCAGGTTCGAATCCAGCTACTGGCACTTTAGATTTTCACTTTCTAGGAGCTTCTTACAGCTCCACTGTTCGGAGGCCAGCAATAAGCCGAAAAAAAAAGCTACGGGCGCCAATAACCTCAGCTGTTGATGCGCCTTAAATCTTATTAAAAAAAAAAAATAGTCTGGCGTGTACACTTAAAAAAACATTTCAGAAACTGAGAATAAGATATTCTTCTCTACTCATCCAACCGAGGCAAAACGACTACATATCCTTCAACTGAAACTAGACTACCCAATTACGTGTCTTTTGTCTTGAAACAGTAACAAAAAAATGCCCGTTCTCCCTCCAACATATTCGCTCTAGAAAAGAGTGTGTACATTTCCAAAACGATCCATGTCTATTGCAAGACTATATCATAGTCAAAAAGCCCCTTCTCAATGACTAGCCGTTTCAAAACGGTTCTTTTTTCACCAACCAAACTGATTCCAAAGTATTCTGCCCAAATTAAATGCTTCCTTTTTTCGTCAATATAACTGCAATTGAACTGGAACTCCTTAAAAATATTTCTGAGATATTAAATAAGTTTTATAACTAGAGGAAATCTTAAAATAAATTGTCAAAAATACTGAATAATACAGTTTTTTTTAAATTTCCGAAAAATTAGGTAACAAGATTCATTTTTGAATCTCAATTAGTTTCGACCAACAATAATAAAATATACAAATAATTAAAAGTAATTAAAACTGGGTGGTACGACAGTTGTATCAAAAAATTTAAATTGTATTGTACTAAAAAAAAAAAAACATAACAAAATTAATCGTCAAAAAACAGCCTGAATGTATTGTTGGAAAAAACCCCCAACTTAGACATTATTTCCCACTTATTCTGTACCAAATAAAATTTTCAGTGAAATGCACGTAGAATAATCAACAGAAGTAATTTGGAGTAAATCGTGGAATACTGAGAATAGACTTTAGAAAAACTGTACCCAAAAAAAACTGTTTCCCGCAAGTTTTGTACTCGAAGGTTTGCTTTTACACAAAAGTACAGGCAGCAACCAAGACTTCTCTTAGACTAGAATATAACTATAAAAAATGTAAGCATTTTAAAAAAAGTAATAATTAAATAATATTTAAAGAAATTCGGCAGCTTATTCTTTCAAAAAAGGATAAATACGCTTTTTTTTTAAAAAAAAATTACCAACGCTATTTTTGCTCTTACCGGGATCTGAGTGGTCCAGCTGCTGTGATGCAGACACCTGCGATAAAGGTCCTGGTGTGCCGCCAGACCCCGGCGATCGGACGTCCTCGTTACCATGTCCAGGGTATGATAAAGATGAAGAAGGTGGTCTCTGGAACAGAATAAGTAAATAAATTATAATCAAACATTCTTTGAATTTTCAAAAATCGGAGTAAAAATACAAAAAAAAAAATTAACGATATTCGTGTAAATAATTTTTCAGGCGTTTTATGGTATTAGATCAGGGGTCGGCAACCTATTTTAAGTAGAGAGCCATTTCTCCTTAAATAATTTTAATAATTCTTACCAAGAGCCGCAAGGGTGATAGAGTGTAAACAACTCTGAAGATCATTTGTAATCACTAAGGAACGGATTTTTATGCATTTAAAAATGCCAAATATTTAATTAAAATATGCATTTATTTTCGTCAATTATGTGGAAAATATGTGATTTTCTTAAAATATTTTCTGGAATATTTAAGTAAAATGGACATTTTTTTTTATGAAAATGGAATTTTTTGGGGGGGGGGCAAGTTATAATTATTTATACAAGAAAAGAACATTTTTACAATTTATAATAATTTATTAGGAACAAAATAATTTGTTTTTACAAGTTATAATGATTTATACAACAAAGAACATTTTTACTATTTATAAAAAGATGTGTTAAATTTTCAATTTTGAAAACTTCACTCTTCGAAATTGTTTGCAACCACATGAAATTTCAAATGTTGGAACGTAAAGTGACGATAAGATGGACTTGTAACGACTAAAAGATCATTCAACATCTACAGATGTTATAGGTGCCTTGCTGAAAGAAGTTATCTCGTTGGTTGTAAAGGGTACACGATGTTCTGAGGTGACTTCTGTTCCACTGATAATATCAGAAATCTGGCAGATGGTCTCCCACCCTTTGTTCTTGCTCAGTACTTCTACCAGTTTTGATCTTATTTTTTTAAAAATACCTTTAATAAATGGAGTTTTCATTCGTTTCAATAAAATTAAAATATACATTATATTTTGGGCAGGCTGAAGAGCCACACAATTGGGATAAAAGAGCCGCATGCGGCTCGCGAGCCACGGGTTGCCGACCCCTGTATTAGATGGTTATTTTCAAATGTTAATGGTTATAACCAAAAGGTATCGATTGCAGTCTTTTCAATGTCTTTTTAAAATTTTCAGGGTAGGACAGTGGTATAAGGGTTGATCGTCAAAAAGTGCACGAAAAAGCTGTAACTTTGAAAAAACACTCAACTTTGACAATTTTTTTTTCTCTTTTTCTGTAAAAGATAAAATTCCAAAATTATCTTTATATTGTAGGAAAAACCTTAGTTTATAACTACAATTGTTTTCGTAATAACATAGTTTAATTAGTTTCCGAGAAAGACGATGCCAAAAATGAGCAAAAATGGCATTTTTAAAAATTGTTCTTGTTGTTGTTACCATTTTTGTAAACTGCGTAGCGCCTAAACGCACCAACCGATTTTCATGAATGAGGTGTCATTCGATTCGGAATTTTATGCAGATGTGCCTTTTGGGGGTGCATCGAATGGGAGAAGTGTTAGCCCCATGTAAGGTCCCCTCCAAAATTATTATTACTAATAACTCTGTAAATCTTACGACTGATTTTGTTAAAATTTGGCTTTATTTAAAGGAATAAGACGTTTCGGAACTCACAGAATCAATTCTCAGCTTCATATTAATTCTGACGTTAAGTTGTAACATAATTAGCATTAAATAAGTTTTATTATTATTATTATTACTATTAAGGCACGTCAACATCTAAGGTTATTGGCGCCCATAGCTTTTTTTAAGTGCACTGCCGGCCTCCGGACAGTGTGCTCTCGTTACAGACAACCGAACAGTGAGCTGTAAGAAGCTTCTGGAAAGAAAAAAATCTAAGGGGTCAGCAGCTGGATTTGAACCCGGGTCTTCCGCGTGGGAATCCAATACTTTAACCGCACAGCTAATCCGTTCCCTATTGAATAAGGTTTTATTTTTTCATTTATTAATCTGTTGTGAACACTCCAATGACTTTTTCTTACTTCTTATTTTCGAAATTCTACCTCTTATAGTTGGTAAACAAACTCCGAATATTCGAATAAGTTTAATAAAATAAATTTTCATAAAAACGTTATTAATTTAAAGGTTATGTTTTCGAGAAATTTTCTATTTTGGGATTAGAGAAAGTAAACAAGATTTGGTGATATTATTCTCTCTAAGGAAGGGATTAGCTAAGTGGTTAGCGTACTTGATTCCTGCGTGGAAATCCGTGGTTCGCGAATCCTTTCTCACTTCTTTCATAAAAGAATTTTGACCAAATATGTTTTGTTTTTTTTAAACCATTTAAAGTTTCACACCAGTCTTACAAATTGAAAGTTGATTTATAAGACTATATGTGGGGAACCATTGATTATTCTTAAATTATATGTAATTTATACTAAGGTGATCATATGTTTTAGATAGGGTCCTATTGTTAATAAAGTTGGCTATACATTGTGTTATTACAGCACACACACTCACACATAGAAATATGGGACGTACGCCATAGTTTTGCGTAAACACTAGTTTATAGAGGCGTAACTCTATTATAGTTATAGACTTCTGCTAGGTAAAGTACTGGCCCTATAATTTAGCTAGTTACGTACTTAGCACAGTATAACTTACAAGCCAAGTGAACTTAGTGCCGTGTACGTGTACGTGTGTGTAAGGTGACACCCCACTATCCCTCTTGTCCTTTAATTTGGGGGCAGATTTCTATCCCACACCAAACCTCCTCAGTATTACTGCTAACAGAAAACTACCTAATACGTCTTTACATGTCACAGCTTTATCTAGCATGATTTATAGCGGTTGGGTCTAGTAGCTCCAAGTTTTGTCTAGCCTAGAGATTAGATAGCATTGCCATATATTATCAGGAGACATTATTAAGAAGAAGCGTGTGACTTTTTAATAATTTTTCAAAATTCAAAGTGTTTTGGTAAAATTAAAAAATTAATTGTTTACACTCATGGGTTTTCTCTTAACGCAGTATGTATCAATTACATTTTGTGAACACCTATACGGGGTGTCCCAAGCTATATGGATAACGACTTTTAATCTCCGAAACTAAGATAGCTAGAAAAAAAACTAAAAAATACGTGTCTCCTTAGTTTTTTGTTAGAAATCCAAATTTAATTTGTAAATTTTGTTCGGTGCTTCCAGAAGCGAGATACAGGCACCAACTTCATTTTTTCAAATGGGGAGGTGTGGTTTTTATTTCAGAAATAGATTCCTCTATTTTTTTTAAGACAAATTTACTTGAACGGTTTTTTTTCTGTGAGCAAAAATATTTGCATCAAATTGCCTATCAAGATATCTCTTTACATGCCTGATGGTGTTATATCGACACGGGGGCCACCTCGTTCACCGGATTTGACGGACTATTTCCTTTGGGTATCCCTGAAAAACAAGGCGATTATTCATAACTTTTTTCTTTCTTTTCTTATTTCTGCTTACCTAAAAGCATTTCTAAATCTAGGTGCATCAGAATCAAGCCGGGATTGCATCTGTAGATGAACTAAAGCAGAGAATAATAGATGCCTGTAACTCGGTTAAAGCCGAATCTATTTCTTTGGCAGTAAGGGACAATTGGCAGGAAAGAGCATGTCTGTGCATCTCTAATGGTGGAGGCCAGTTCGAACATGATCTATAATATTAATGAGGAGTAAAATTTATAATAAAATAGTACTTTTCTTCTTATTCAATCCAAAAAAAACCGTTATAATATTATCATTTTGAAATTTCTTATAAGAATCATGTTTTCATTCATAACTTGTAAAATATCGCTCACAGAAAAATAGTGTTCAAGTAAATTTTTCTTACTAAAAATAGAGGAATCTATTTCTGAAATAAAAACCGCACCTCCCCATTTGAAAAAATGAAGTTGGTGCCCGTAACTCGCTTCTGGAGGCACCGAAAAAAATTTACAAATTAAATTTGGATTTCTAACAAAAAACTAAGGGAACACGTATTTTTTAGTTTTTTTTCTAGCTATCTTAGTTTCCGAGAAAAAGTCGTTATCCATATAGCTTGGTTGATTTTTAACGCTATTGCAAGTTTACTACAATAATAGATTGAAAAACGCTGGTCAAGAAACTGATAGAATACTTGATAGAAACCGTTTTTTAAATTCTTATCTTCAAATTTCTGAATTTAGTAACAATTTTAAATGAATTTAATGAAAGGGCAAGTTTAAAAAAAAGCGCAATTATACCGCCCTTAAACGAATTTACCCGTTAAACTGTTTCAAATAAACGTTATGAGACTATTTACGAGGGTCGTTTGAAAAGTCCGTGCAAAAATAAAAACTACTTAATTTTTTGGGGTAAACCTTTTTTATTTTTCAACATAGTCTCCTTTTAGGCTTATACACTTCGTCCAACGCTGCTCTAGTTTGTTGATCCCTTCCGAATAATAGGATTTGTCCAAGTCTGAAAAATAGCCATTCGTTTCTGCAATCACCTCCTCGTTTGAATAAAATCTTTTTCTCGCCAGCCTTTTCTTCATATTGGGGAACAAATAGTAGTCCGAGGGAGCCAAGTCTGGAGAATAGGGGGGATGTGAAACGAGTTGGAACCCTATTTCCATTAATTTTGCGACCACAATTGCTGAGGTGTGAGCTGGTGCGTTGTCGTGATGGAAAAGGACTTTTTTGTGGGCCAATCGTGGGCGTTTTTCTTGCAGCTCGATTTTCAAACGGTCCAATAACGATGAATAATATGCACCTGTAATAGTTTTACCCTTTTCCAGATAGTCGATGAGGATTATTCCTTGCGAATCCCAAAAGACAGTCGCCATAATCTTTCCGGCCGAAGGAACGGTCTTCGCCTTTTTTGGCGCAGATTCCCCCTTGGTAACCCATTGTTTAGATTGTTCTTTGGTCTCAGGAGTGTAGTGATGTATCCATGTTTCATCCATAGTGACGAAACGACGCTTAAAGTCCTGCGGATTCTTCTGCAACAGCTGCAAACCGTCCTTGCAACACTTCGCACGATTTCGTTTTTGGTCAAGCGTGAGCAATCGCTGCACCCATCTTGCGGATAGCTTTGTCATGTCCAAATGTTGATACAAAATATTATGTACCCGTTCATTCGAGATGCCCACAGCACTAGCAATCTCACGCACCTTCACTCTTCTGTCATCCATCACCATATCATGGATTTTATCAATGATTTCTGGAGTAGTAACCTCAACAGGGCGTCCAGAACGTTCAGCGTCACTTGTGCCCATATGGCCACTCCGAAAATTTTGAAACCACTTATAAACTGTTCTAATCGAAGGTGCAGAGTCACCATAATGTTTATCAAGCTTCTCTTTAGTCTCCTGAGGCGTTTTGCCTTTCATAAAGTAGTGTTTAATCAACACACGAAATTCTTTTTCGTCCATTTTTTGAAAATCACTCGACTTCCTCGATTCAAACGAATGCCAAACACAAAGAAATAGACCGATCTGGCTGAAACTTGGTGTGTGTTCTTCCAAGAGATGCTACTAACTAAACATAACCTCGATACGCGCCAGTAGTGCTATCTCTCTGACTTTGCACGGACTTTTCAAACGACCCTCGTATAAGCCATAATTTATTGGGATTAATTTATGGTTAAAATTAGTTATTTCTTATAGAAGAGACTTCAAAACGGAAACACCGGTTAAAACTAAAAGTGAAAAATGTGCTCATTTGCAATAAATACTACCTCTTTCAACTGACAAGAATAAATAATCTTTCAAACAAATAAAAACGTCTTTAATAATCAACTCAAAAAAAAATATTGGGACTTCCGGTGGTTTGATTCTAATCAAAAGCCCATTGTCAGGGCTCCTTTAGAGGCACCTGGCGCCAACGACCTCAGATGCGCCTAAAATTATTAATAATAAAAAAAAAATTTAAAAATGGAAAAAAACGAACAAACTGACCAGACTGAATATCAAATTTAACCATTTTACGATTTCCATTTTCTCTCGCCCCTCTTAACCCTTGAGCTGTCGCCTTATGTGAAGTGCTATAATCCGTCACCTCGGGTGATATTGACCCAGCATTAAAAACTATTAAATAAAAAGGAAAAACTAACTAATATCATGTTATAGGGATTAGAAATCGAAGACAAAACATTTATTCATACTTTAATAAAACAGAAATACAAATCTAAAAAAAAAATCAGGAACATAAAGTTGTAATTTCTAAATGAGGTGCTGCTTAGCATGTAATGAAAAACAGAGAAAATATTTACAGTTTACAATTAAAATTAAAACAGTTAATTAATTACAATTATTACTACAGTTAGTGCAAATAGTGACTGAGTGTATCTTACATATGTAATTTTTACAGTTACTGCAAAAAGTAGGATATTTATTGTCCCTTGTTCTAGGGCATATGTGGCATCTTCTTCGATTTTTTGGGTTAGAATGTCTTCTTCATTTGTTCATCAATTGGAAGAATTGTTGCGCCTTCTTCTTGCAGATACATATTGATCCTCACCTTCAGATTCCGTGGGATCACGGTGCTCAGCGACCTTCTAATAATGACGTTTCGCAATAATTGATGCCCCAAACTTTTGAGGAAGGTGCATCGGTCCATTTTGAAAATTTATATCTTTTACGTTGAGCAATATTTTTATATGTGATGTACGCATTAATGGCTGACACATTAAGTAAGTGGTAAAAAATGGCCATGGGCCATCTATTTGTTTTTCTTCCTACAGAATAATTTGCAAAAAGTTGGTCATCAGTGTGTACCCCTCCTTTAGTAGCATTGTAATTGTTCCCTGTTCCGCTGTCAATGGATTTATCGCTATGCATTGTCGATAACAAAATTACTGCTCTTGATTTTTTTGGGTACATAAGACACCATAGAAATTTTCTTTGTGAACCCAAAAAAGGTAGCTGTTCGCTTCCCTTGACTTGTGTGGCAGAAATGCAGTGGGGATTTCTGGCTTATTTTTCCTAAGAGTCCCAACAAAGGTTAAGAAATGAACTAAGACTAAGAAATGAACACACTGTCAGCTCGGTTCAAAACACTAAGAAATGAACCACACAAACTGTCACCTCGGGTCAAAATGGCTGGTTCGCGCCCATACTGCTGGCAGCGGGAAAAAATCCTGTGCCATCTCAATCAAAATACGTCAAAAAGAGATAAATAAAAATTTCGCGAGCCCAACCCTTATAGATATTAAAATAGAAGACTTGAAAGTATGAGCTGGGTCAATATGACCCGACGTGACGGCTGAAGGGTTAAGAGGGTAGGACAGCAATCATGCAGGTTTCCATCTTGAGATCTACCGATCACAGGACAAGTATTTTGGCAAACTTGTCTGTGTGAATATTATTTCAGCGTCAAAGACAAAAATAAAAAAACTCATTTGACTATTCGTGACTACTATTATCAAAGACTACAAGACTTCAAATATCCTCGAGGAAGAAATCTGTACGGAACATATTCCTCCTCTACAAAGTGGTCACCAGGCCTTTGTTACTCTACGCCTGGAGCCCTGATCTGTTGTACAAACATCAAGAAACTCCAGGACAATACAGTACCAATTTCTCAGACTAGCGAAAGACTCTGTTCGACGTAGCTCTAAAATCAACTCATTCCATGAGATTGTTTCCATAATCCCCCTGTACAAATCCTTTATCCGAAACCGACCACTCTGAAACTCTTTGCCACTCTGCCGCGACATAGCCCACCTACGATCTTTTCCATTCCGTACAGACGCAAAAGAATTAAACATATCCTTCTAAAAACTTTCTCGTCTAACTGCAGGTTTTTCTATCCTTTTTATCCTGAATATTTTATCCTTAAACCATCTTAAGTGATTCAATAACTTAGTATATAAAGAATTGCCTAGAATTTTCATTTAAAATTAGGCTTAACTTATGTTAGGCCTATTATTTTTTGGTTTTTAAATTTTTTTTAGGGCACAATGATTTAAGTGTGGTTCTAAAGAAGCTGTGTAGGCACAAGAATAATTGCTTATTTTTGCAATAAAAACCAACTATATCTTATTGCTATCTTTTAAAAGAAGAAGACAAATCATCGGGCAAAAAAAAAAATCCTTCTAAAGAATTAAGATTAGCGAAAACAACTCCTGCAAAACGGAATAGGCTTTAGAAGCAAATAGGTTAAGATAATCAATCTATAATAACCTTGAAACGACGAGAGGACAATGGAATAGGATCGAAGGAAATTGAAAAGCTGGGTCGACTAGAATTTAAAGCGATCGATGGAGTGAATAAAGATAGTGCACATATCATCCTTGGTTTAAGCAAATGGAAGCCAGCCGCACAAGACAGGGAAACCAGGTTTAAACCAAGGAATGGCAAGAAACTAGATGGAGGTACCTGTAAGGAATTAAAAATATAAAGGTTGGAGCACAAAATAGAGGTAACTGGTGGAATTCAGGAAGCCGATGGTAACTAAAAGGCTGTACCATCCAATAATATTTAAGTAAAATTTTTGTTTAAGCAAATTGTAAGTGTTCATTTTGGAATTAACATACCTCAAATTGTATATTTTCAGTTACAAAAGAAAGTGGTAATTTCTAAATGACTGCAATACTTCTTATTAGACGTAAGTAAGAGTAATAAATGGAATTTATTAATTTTTGTTTGAAGGTGAAAGACGCTCGTATTGTAAAGAGTTTAGTAGCCTAAGAATAAATACCTCGGTGTGGCCTTAATTTGCATTTAGATTGTGGCAGGCAGTCTCTATTACATACCTGTTCACCAAGTCCGTCGGCTTATTTTAATTTTTTTTAAATATTAATTACATTTTAAATTCTATTTTTAAACATTCAAAAATAGTTAAAAAGAGTTTCAAAACGTTAATGGACAATGAGTTATAAGTTTTAGCGATTTGAGGTGTTAAAAAAATAGTACATTACAGAAAGTCATAGTGTAATTACAATGCATTCTACCTGTAGTTCCTTACAACAAGAAGTTTTGGGGCTTTAATAAAAGAAAATGAACGACTTTTCAACGTATTGGAAAGAAAAGTCTGAAGAAAAACTTAAACTGAAGATAAGAAAAAAAATGAAGAACTAAAAAGGGCTATGTGACCACCCTAATCTGGTAGCCTGTGTAAAATTAGGTCGTCTGAGATGACCACAACATTTAGTGGGTTAGAACCTAAAGAAAATACACCGAAAAATATCTGGTTGAACCCTTACAGAACTTTCACTTAAGATTCTAACTCATTAATAATTTTCAAACTAAGAAATTGATGTTGGCCGGGCGGGTTAGAGGCGAGACTCGCAAAGCATGTATTGTGTGGTACTGGGTTCGATTTCCGGTCTCTTGGCCTTGGATTTTATTTAATGGTTAACACGAGAACTTTATAGTAAAGTATGTTTACTATCCGTTTCCGTTCACAACACCTAATTTGGTAGTTGGATGTAAAGTTTGTCTGAAAAATAGCCATTACTTTACTTTACTTCAAGTAGGAGCCGTTTTAAAGACTATTCTAAATTTTTGGGGAATCTACTCATTAAATAATGCTTTGCAGTCAGTTTCTTCAAATTTGGAAATTAAGTTCCATATTTAGATCTCATTATTATCATTATACAGGTGATAAGATGGTTAAATTTACAAAAATGGCACTTCATAGTAAAACTTCTACGCTAGAACTGCTCTTAATCAAATTTCCTTGAAAAAAATATTTCAAATGAATGTTATAGGCCTACATCTACACAATTGGTGAGCGCCACGGTAACCGAGCGGTTAGTGGCGATACCTGTAAAGCTAATATGTATTTATGGTACTGGGTTCGATTCCCGGTCTTAGGCCTTGGATTTTATTTAATGGTTAATAATTTACAGTAAAGTATGTTAGCTAGTCGCCTCCGTCCACGACAACTCTGGTAGCTGAACGTTAAAGCCTGCCTAAAAAAATAGGCAATTACTACACAATTGGAACACACGGTATAAAGGAAAAATTGTTGCAACCGTTTTTTATGAAAAACTTAAAAAAAAAAAATTTAGATTTGAACCGTTCACTGCACAAATCGATTAACTCCACTTTTTGAAATATCTTAAATTTAAGTGTCAAAACACTTGGTTCAATCATAGCTTTTAATATTTATAATAAATTTCCCCAAATAATAAAAATTAACACCATTAAATGGCAAAAAAAAAAATTTTGTCCATTGAATAATAAATAATTTATTTCAGAAGCCATTTTGATTGATTCGGTGCTCTAATGTAAATCGTTGCAGTAATTCAACTCAATTCTGTATTGTTTCATCACATTTCTCGGATACAATGCTTTTTCGTCCTCTAACTAGTAGGATAAGAGTTCGTACATAAAACTTTGAAGAGAAATATCGTAGGAGTGTTCATGTTCACAGATTTAGTTATATTTAGGAATGGGAGTTGTATGGGATTTACAAGTTAGTAGGAGATTGCGTGCTTACATGGTACTGTTATATTATTTGGGTCACAACTGTGTATTGACCCATGGGTTTTGGCTTTGTAGGGAAAGGGTGCTCTCTAGCTAGCTGGGTGGGAAATGCCAAGTCCTTTGTTCTGGGCCCGCCTTTTTTACACCCCAAACCCCCCCCCCTCACCACTGGCCTGCTGAATTACTGCGTCTGCAAATATTACAAGGGCAGAAAATTGTCGAACGCCACGTGCCAAGTGCTCCCAGTTCGTGCAGTTGCACACAGGATATGTTTGGAGGGAGGGAATACACTAAGGGTTTGTATCGGCTCTAACAAAACCAAACAAACAGCTTTGGTTTCTCCAAATAGACAATGTACGTCGGCGGTGAACCTCACCCACGTTATGTTCGCCCGGCCAACCTTCATGCTATTGGAACAATGGTTTTAGACAATTTCTGGCGTCTTTAAAAACCTTCAGGATTATTCAAAAATCCAATTCTCATTCCGCACTAAAAAAAAAAGAAAATCTCTTGTTTATACAAATTTAAAATTGATTCCAAAATTAAATATTCAAAAATCATATTATTCAAAACATATATTCTGAAAGTCTGATAATAGGAAGGTAACCTCATTCCTTCCCAGTAAAAACGACATTTCTAGACAACAACAAAACATGTTTTATCTCTTGTACAATTGTAAAATATTAAGTTTTTACTTATCAAGTGGAGGTTTTGCTCACACGAGCGTAGCGAGTCAGTAACTAGACGAGGGAATTCTGCAATCATTTCAATAAATTAGGAGTTAAACTCCTATTGTAGTAGTTGAAAAAGTTAACCACAGAAGATGAGGTAGGTTACTGAATTTAGAATATTGCATTAATTCCACTAATAGAAGTGTAAATAAATAAATAAAAAAAATAATAATGCCGCTAAGTTAAACTTAAAATAATCTTTTATTTTGATGTTTACTGTACTTCTGTTAGACGCCACGGTAGCCGAGCGGTTAGAAGCGTGGCCCGCTAAGCTAAGAAGTATTGTGATACTCGGGTTCGATTCCCGGACTCCTAGGCCTTAGATTTTTATTTAATGCTTAATATGAGAAATTTACAGTACAGTATATTAGCTAGTCGCCTGCGTCCATGACACCTAATTTAGTAAGTTGGGACGTAAAGCCTGCCTGCAAAAAAAATAGGCATTACTTTATTGTACATACTTCTGTTTTCATAACTAGCAGGTGCAGGATATTGATGTAGATTAGTTACTACTAAACAGTTAATGTTAATATGTAAGTAACTTATCTAATAGTTTTCTGTAATTCATTTAATTTTAGCCGGAGTATTTTTAGACAAATTAATTACAAAATATTTAGAGTAAAATTAGTCTTAAAACATGATCTTGATGATAGACCAGTATGTAAGAAAATGTATCTCTTAGGTAACCTAACAAGAGGTGCCTAAAATTGCATACAATATTTCAAAGGTATTAATAACTTAGGATTTAATATATTATTAGGTAATACAAAATTCAAAAATATTTTTAAAATTATTATTAAAATTATAATGAAAACTTCCTAATTAAGCACATATAGTAATAATGCATTAAACAGTGAATTTTAAAAAATAAAGTACTTCTTTCGCTAAATTTTATTATTATAATAACCAGCTAAAACCAGCAGTGCACTAATCAAAAATGCTTAGGGTGCCTTAAATAAAATAATAATAATAACTTTAGTAATTGTGAATTTGTATTAGCTTTTAGTGAATTTGTATTAGCTTTTAGTGAATTTGTATTAGCTTTTAGTGAATTTGTATTAGCTTTTAGTGAATTTGTATTAGCTTTTAGTGAATTTGTATTAGCTTTTAGTGAATTTGTATTAGCTTTTAGTGAATTTGTATTAGCTTTTAGTGAAAATATTTGTATTAAGGAATCAATTTAGCGAGGAATCGGTCCAGAACAAAAAAAAACAACTCCGTCTTTTTAGCCAACGTTTCGGCAAATTTATTGTCCTTCTTCAGGGCCTGGATATTATAAATAAAACAAATGTAAACAATTTCATAATATTGAGACACGGTACTACAAATGCAACATATTAATACATCATTTCTTATACTTTTAAATAAGTTTCTAAATTGTTGTATTCGTTTTATTTATAATAAACAGGCCCTGAAGAAGGACAATAAATTTGCCGAAACGTTGGCAAAAAGACGGAGTTGTTTTTTTTTTTGTTCTGGACCGATTCCTCGCTAAATTGAATCTTTAATATAATTTAGTAATTGTATGAAAATAAAATATTGAATTTTTAAAAACCAAAATGTTATGAAATTTTTCCAGTTTTAATAAATTTCTGGATTTCATAAATGTAATTGCTATATCTGCTACTAAACATTAATTTAGTTCGCCTATTTATTATTTTTTTACATTAATAAAATATTTAATATCTACATTTGCAAATAAAAGCCTTTAAAATTACTGGGTACTGGTCGCAAATGATTATTTCATAGAAAAAAATAAAAGGTTAAAAGAAAAAATATCTCTAATAAATGTACGAGGGTCGTTTGAAAAGTCCGTGCAAAGTCAGAGAGATAGCACTACTGGCGCGTATCGAGGTTATGTTTAGTTAGTAGCATCTCTTGGAAGAACACACACCAAGTTTCAGCTAGATCGGTCTATTTCTTTGTGTTTGGCATTCGTTTGAATCGAGGAAGTCGAGTGATTTTCAAATAATGGACGAAAAAGAATTTCGTGTGTTGATTAAACACTACTTTATGAAAGGCAAAACGCCTCAGGATACTAAAGAGAAGCTTGATAAACATTATGGTGACTCTGCACCTTCGATTAGAACAGTTTATAAGTGGTTTCAAAATTTTCGGAGTGGCCATATGGGCACAAGTGACGCTGAACGTTCTGGACGCCCTGTTGAGGTTACTACTCCAGAAATCATTGATAAAATCCATGATATGGTGATGGATGACAGAAGAGTGAAGGTGCGTGAGATTGCTAGTGCTGTGGGCATCTCGAATGAACGGGTACATAATATTTTGCATCAACATTTGGACATGACAATGCTATCCGCAAGATGAGTGCCGCCATTGCTCACGCATGACCAAAAACGAAATCGTGTGAAGTGTTGCAAGGACGGTTTGCAGCTGTTCCAGAAGAATCCGCAGGACTTTAAGCGTCGTTTCGTCATTGTGGATGAAACATGGATACATCACTACACTCCTGAGACCAAAGAACAATCTAAACAATGGGTTACCATTGCGCCAAAAAAGGCGAAGACCGTTCCTTCGGCCGGATAGATTATGGCGACTGTCTTTTGGGATTCGCAAGGAATAATCCTGATCGACTATCTGGAAAAGGGTAAAACTATTACAGGTGCATATTATTCATAGTTATTGGACAGTTTGAAAACCGAGCTGCAAGAAAAACGCCCACGATTGGCCCACAAGAAAGTCCTTTTCCATCACGACAACGCACCAGCTCACACCTCAGCAGTTGTGGTCGCAAAATTAATGGAAATAGGGTTCAAACTCGTTTCACATCCCCCCTATTCTCCAGACTTGGCTCCCTCGGACTACTATTTGTTCCCCAATATGAAGAAATGGCTGGCGGGAAAAAGATTTTATTCAAACGAGAAGGTGATTGCAGAAACGAATGGCTATTTTTCAGACTTGGACAAATCCTATTATTCGGAAGGGATCAACAAACTAGAGCAGCGTTGGACGAAGTGTATAAGCCTAAAAGGAGACTATGTTGAAAAATAAAAAAGGTTTACCCCAAAAAATTAAGTAGTTTTTATTTTTGCACGGACTTTTCAAACGACCCTCGTATATGCGAATACAATAATCAAATGTTTAAAATTCTGGATAATTTGTGCAATATTGGAATAACGTAAGCTGCCAGTATTGTGTGATTTGCTTTATTAGTGAGAAAATATAATTCAAAACGCTACATTGTCAATTTAAAGACGGACATAGCTTTTTTTTTTTCACATATCTCAACAAATGCATTCTGTCAATCCTATGCAAATAATATGCATATCAATTTTATTTTTGACATTTTACATTTACGCCATGTGGTTTTTGTTTTTATTGAGTGTTTGTGAGAGCAAAAAAACAAAACAAAAAAAATATGCGTATGCATTATTTTAAGTCAAAATATCGTATGACAGGTCAAATAAAATTTTGCCCGACCCAAATAGCGTGTATATGCATAATTTCGGATAAATACGTTATGCAAATTCTTACAAATTAACTAAGTACTGTTAATTTGCTAAATTTAATTTTTTGTTTATAGGTACTTTGATTTACAAACGGAAATCTAATGTAAAAACTAACATGATTACAATTCTAATTTGCTAGATTTTTGACTAATATTGCATTTGCTTTACATCTAAACTTATTTACATATTCATTATGATCTAATTGTTACGAATCATTAAATTAATATATTATACTAATTATACTAATTCGTAACAATTATACTTTTACTATTATACATGCTAATTATAAATATTTACTTTCTAGTACTCTTCAATCTACATATATTGCTCAGATATTCCAGAACCTGGCTTCACGAAAACAAAGTGTCTCCATTCGTAGGTTCCAGAATGAAGAACTACGTCTATTAAAATTTAACAACCAGGGAATGTGCAGGAAACAAAAGGGCGAAGGAGTGCGCCATCTTGGCGTAATCCTTAATGCACCTGGTGACAAGCTTACACTCGACTGAAACTAGGTTATACGCATTAATTAACAAGAAACACTCCTGGCACTGTACTGGTCTACAAGACGGCTCCTTAGACATCTTTTAACATCTAGTCTGTCCAGTCTGGATTACAGCTAGCAACACACTTGACAAAAAGACCTGCAGACTGCACATCAACACAAAACTGCAACAAGCATACACTCGCCCGAAACAGTTATACCCAGTAATTAGCAGAAACACTCCTGGCACTGTACTGCTCTACAAGACGGCTCCTTAGACCTCTTTTAACATCTAGCCTGCCCAGTCTGGATTACAGTTAGCAACACAATGAAGAAAAGACCTGCAGACTGCACATCTACACAATACTGCAACAAGCATACACTCGCCTGAAACAGTTATACCCAGTAATTAGCAGTACAACGAATTGATTTACTGGGAACACCCAAATGTACAGAGAACTGGACATTCACACTCACATAACCAAAACTAACTAACAACTTCTTCTTCAACCCATCTCTTCATCAAACGGTCTCTTGATTACTCCTGTTAACCGAGAGTTTAATCTGTTGCTGAAAATTCAAATCTAAAAAAAGCCAGTTTTTGGGAATGGGATGGGGTAGGATTTTCCGGTAAGGTTAAATATTAGTGTAAGGTACAGTATAATGTTTGTAAAAATTAGCAAATAAATGTTTTGCACTTTGCAGGAAATGTTTGTGAACGTTCAAGATATTTTTTTCGGCACCCTGTTAGATCTGCGCATGTTCAAATTATTCCTAAAGGAAATCAAAATGGTACATTTTATTGTGGAGGCATGCACTCTGAGGTTGTAAATTGTCTGTGACTATTATCAAGCTAAAGTAAATATTTGTAAATTGTAGTAAGAGTAGATATTTCATAAAGAGCGGCACTATACGAAGAAGAATTCCCTCTTCCAACACCCTCCCAGCCACTGGCGACCGGATACGGGACCTGTACAAACACTGCAGATAGGGCACGGACATGTGGAAACACATGTAATCGATGTGTTTGTTACTAGATATTTACTTGGCGGTCCCTAATCACCTTTCTACGTAATACTGTGTCAAGCCAAAGACGCGATACGCAGCTCTGGTGGGACTGAAGTGTGTGTGGAGAAAAAGGACGATAATTCTGTCTCTATTTAATGTTACAATGTTTTCGTACGATAAGCAAATTATCTGTTAGCTCTCAGGTAGGAGCAATTGTCGGTTCCGGACCGCTGAAGGCGTAGATAGCAAAAAAGGGACGACAACGGAAACCCGCATACTGATAACGCTATACGAGTGGAATAGGGGTATATACCAGTTCAATACCCGCCTACGTACAACTGCCAATATCATACTTGGGTAATTCAAATATGGTGTGAACGCTCATCGTTTTCAACTACCGCAGTTCAGTCAATAAAACATTCTTTAATATTTAAATTCTTAAAAAAACAACAAAAAAGTGGCTTCAATATAAAAAATTTGAAATGATTCCTTTGAAAGAAACGTGATGTCGAAACCACCTATTGTTTTCAGAAAAAATTTCCACCTGAAGTAAGAGTAAGTAAAAGGGTAAAGTAATTGCCTATTTTTTCAGGCGGAGCTATACGTACGTCCAACTACCAACTAGGTGTCGTGGACGAAGGCGACTAGCAAACATACTTTACTGTAAAATTTCTTTTATTAACCATTAAATAAAATCCAAGGCCTAGAGACCCAGTACCACAAAACATCTTTACAGGTCCCACCTCCAACCGCTCGGCTACCGTGACGTCAACAAAATTTTTTAACAATATAAAACTCTAATGACTAGTAGCTGGACGCGAACCCAGTACCTTCGTGTTACTAGCCGAGTTCTCTAACCAATAAGCTACACTGTACTTCCAACTTAACCATTACTTTTTGACAGAATGAACCAAATTAAAGTGCCACATTACTGAATTGATTTTTCATTTTTTTTAATTTATTTTATTGGGGAAGGAATTTCATTTTTACTTTATACTTGACGGCTCGGCTACCGTGGCGCCTTCAAATTGGTAGCTCAACGCGAGATATTTTCAAATTAATTTTTTTTTGACATTATACTTGGCGAGTTATTAGGAAAAAATAAAATAAAGCAAGTTGTTTGTAAGTGGCATTGTTTAAAGTTTTTCACCATTCAGGAATCTGTTAGTTTTACTGAATTCTTAATATTATAGTTAAAGATTTTTTGAAAACAAATTAATACTTGCAATAAACAAAATAATAAATTTAATGAAAAATACGTGCGTGATGTTCGTCTCAAATTTCTGGAATGTTCGGTAGGACGAATAACAATGGCGCTCTCATAACCTACTTCCAATACAATAATTTTTTGTTTTTGTTTTGATTCGTAGAATATTCTTCTTCTGTTTTCTTTTTCTTTGTCAGAAATCTTTTGAGTGTCATTTTTCCAAATTTTTAATTGTCCGTAAACTGTAGAATAAGTTTTTTTGTTTTTGTTTTTTTATGGTTAAACACTCGTTGCCGACAACACTGTTCATCACCGGATAGTGAGCTGTAAGAAGCTTCTAGAAAGAGAAAAATCTAAGCGTCAACAGCTGGATTTGAACCCGGGTCCCCCGCGTGGGAATCCAATACGCTATTCTCATAGCTAATCCGTTCCCTAAGAGGGGAACAATGTTTTTTTAATTTTTACTTACGTATTAATATCATTTAAATTTAATTGTAGTAATGAGGCTACGTATTGAAATTGAATTCTTCTAAATAATGTACTCGACTCCCCTTCCAATAAAAGTGCATTTATATTAATGTTCGTTGGAGAAAATTACATCTAATTGTGTATGTACGCTAGATTTTTTTATTTTTAACAATTTTGGGCTAAAATTCATTTTAGGGGGTATTGATAACAGCGGTAAATGTAAATAAGTGTAATACTCTCATCAGATTGCTTTTGTCGCAGAAGCTGATAGCGGCAGAGTAAGATCTGAATGGTCAGTATATATATATAAATATATATATGCGCCACCAATAGACAGCCAGAGATCTGTTCCCGCTCATTGGTATAAGTGCCGCGTACAACCGCGCACATAATTGACAGATTCACCAGCCGCTTTTTGCCCTTGTCCCCTGGCCGGGGCAGATTCCAATGGACACGTCTTTAGAAGGCCGCGACCGTAATCTCACCAGTGCGAATGCTTGACATTGCCGGCATCACCAAACACGTAGCACATTGTGCTAGCCACACTTCTTTCACTTGGCCACTTCAGTTGTCTTCAATTCTCTTTTTATCTGTTACAATTAAAACACTCGCCGCTAGTAGAACTGTCCATGCAAGGCGTACCACCTGTCGCCATATTAGACTTGTAAAACGTTATTAAAAACCTAATTCAAAATTCCTACTAGATTTATTAAGACATCTTTTTTTACCCTGCGAATTAAATAAATAAAATACAAGTATCTCGTCTACCATACTAAAATTCTTACTCTGTTAAAAACGAGTCATGCATAAGGTTAAGTGATAACCCGGACAATCGAAATCTAGACTATCCGTTAGTTCGAACCCATTGAAAACCATTAGACGATGGTTTCTCAACCATTAGACTGCGTTAAAATTTTTAATGGGTAGCGAAAGTGTAAATTAATAAAAACGTTGTAGTTCGAGTTATTTACGTTCAACAATTTTGAAAAATAAGTTCCACACATGATTCTTATTAATCTTATTAATTATTAATGTAGAGAAGGGTGTTGGTCTAGTGGTCACGAGAGTGGCTTTTTAAGTGGGAGATCCCCGGTTCGAATCCCGCGTAAGACTATTTTTTATTTGTTAGGAAAAAATGTTTATAGTAAAGTATGAGCTTCTGCTTTCGTCCTCGGCACCTAATTGGTTGTTGAGCGTTAAGCCCCGCCTGAAAAGTCCGTGTAATTACCAGTAATTGCACTTAAAGAGGAAGTCTAATCGCTACAATCTTTACCAGAACATAAAATTTAGAAGGGAAAATGTTTAATATTCAAGGTTCAATTCTACATATGTATGTAACTAGTGCAACAAGTCCAATGAAAATTTTTGGAACTATTTTTAAAAAAATTGTTTGGCGAAAAGGGCCTAACAGTTGACCAATTTTTAACAAATTGTTACTGTTCACAAAACGGAATGTCGGACTTATGAGACCTCGAAAATTCTAATTCGAAAATCTGTAAGGTTACTACTCTTACTTCGTAAATAAGAAAAAAGGTTTAGTAAAACTCAGTATTACTACACAATTTGAAAGCGGAATATTAACTAAAGCGAATTAGAAAAAGGTTTAGTAAAACTCAGTATTACTACGCAATTTGAAAGCGGAATATTAACTAAAGCGAATTAGAAAAAGGTTTAGTAAAACTCAGTATTACTACACAATTTGAAAGCGGAATATTAACTAAAGCGAATTAGAAAAAGGTTTAGTAAAACTCAGTATTACTACACAATTTGAAAGCGGAATATTAACTAAAGCGAATTAGAAAAAGGTTTAGTAAAACTCAGTATTACTACACAATTTGAAAGCGGAATATTAACTAAAGCGAATTAGAAAAAGGTTTAGTAAAACTCAGTATTACTACACAATTTGAAAGCGCAATATTAGCTAAAGCGAATGAGAAAAAGGTTTAGTAAAACTCAGTATTACTAGACAATTTGAAAGCGGAATATTAACTAAAGCGAATGAGGAAAAGGTTCAGTAAACCTCAGTATTACTAGACAATTTGAAAGCGCAATATTAACTAAAGCGAATTAGAAAAAGTCGTGTGAGTATGGCACTAGATATCAAGAAAATTGGGCACGATCGCAATAATACTTCCAAGGTGGTAGAGAAAATGAAACAAAGTTTTATTTAACAATTTCCTTGGGTTTTAATAGGGTTTGTGTTAGGGTTACGTTCGTTCCCACTGGGGAATTTTGCACTGTGCTAGTCCCGGGTGGAGGCGTTATGCTGGAGAGCGTACTTTGCGCCATACAGAGGGGTGACGTCCCAACACCGGGGGGGTTCTCTAAGCAGTAAAAACAGAATCTAAAGCCTTATTGTCAAGCAAGTCGCCTAGCGCCACTTTGAATTATCAATAAACCTTCAAGCCGAGAAATAATCGTATAATGTGCTCTACTTTGTGCCCACAACTTAGAAGCTAAGTATTAAGAACTGACTGAGGTCTACGCAACTCAATCTCCATTGCAATAACTCTACATTATTTTCTATTATAGGGCAATCCCCAAATTTCTAACAAATAAATTATTTTCAAATGGTGTCCTGCTTTATTGTTGACGTTTTCACTTTCTTTTAACCCTTAAATTTAAATTTAAATTTGTCAAATTTGAGTTATTTAGGACATTAAAATGCAGAAAGGGAAGGAATTAGGTCAGCAATTAACGTTAACTGGATTCCCGGGTTCGAATCTGGCTGCCCTTTTATTTTTTCTCTTCCTACTGGCTTCTTACAGCTAATTGTTTGGTGATGG
This sequence comes from Rhodnius prolixus, assembly GCF_049639745.1. NCBI lineage: Eukaryota > Metazoa > Arthropoda > Insecta > Hemiptera > Reduviidae > Rhodnius > Rhodnius prolixus. The sequence continues at coordinate 775,820 of NW_027411618.1, forward strand.
ACAATGTCTGTAACGAGAGAGCGTTGTCTGGAGGCTGGCAGTACACTGAACAAAAGCTCCGGGCGCTAATAACCTTAGCTGCTGACGCGACTTAAAATTAAATAAATTAATTAAACTTTACGTCCAACTACCAAATCATGTATCGTTGACGGTGGTGATTAGCAAACTATACTTAACTGTAAACTTCTCATATAAACTATTAGATAAAATCCAAGGCCTGGAGACCGGGAATCGAACCCAGTACCACAACACATTTTAGCTTTGCAGGCCTCGCCTCAAACCGCTCGGCTACCGTGGCGTCTAAAAAGAGGAGAAGTTTTGTCCAAGAATTAACTGCAGATGGACGATATTCTGGACACTTAATTATCTCTCTAATAGAGCCCGCAATAACTCAAATCAAAATGCTACGAAATATGTTACGAGTAAAACGTCTGGGAAAAGAAAAGCAACGCTGAATTCTGGAGAATGTTCATGGAAGTAGAAGTTCACAGATTTAAGTGGAATTGGGCAGGTCATGTTGGCCGTTTTAAAGGTGAAAGGTGAAGACGAAGAACTTAAGATTGAAGACTCAACAGGACTATTTACAAAACCTGAAGAGAAATGGGAACAATGCCCGCACGGCCGCCTTACCTCTGCTTGGTATTCCCTTGACATGGTATCCTTCCAGACTTGAAGCTGCACCCTCAGTGGTACTACTTGTGTGCATTACTTCAGCCAAATATGTGTGCAGCAAAAACGTAGTTGAAGTTAAATTTTCTTCACTAAACCACTAACGGAGTATTCAACTTCTACTGAAGTGTGAAAGCAAAACCGATCCGAAATTTAAAGAAATAAAAAAGCGTCTCAACGACAGATAAAATAAGCGAAAACTTTTAAAACTGCAAGTATGCATAAATATCAAGTATAAAGAAAAATAAAATTACTTCCCCAATAAAATAAAATAAAAATGAAAAATCAATTCAGTAATGTGGCACTTTAAATTTGGTTCATTTTGTCAAAAAATCAATTCTTAAGTTGGAAGTACAGTGTAGCTTATTGGTTAGAGAACTGGGCTAGAAATGCGAAGGTACTGGGTTCGCGTCCAGCTACCAGTTATTAGAATTTTATATACGATAGTTAAAAAATTTTGTAGACGCCACGGTAGCCGAGCGGTTGGAGGTGAGACCAGTATCTAGGCCTTGGATTTTATTTAATGGTTAATAAAAGAAATTTACAGTAAAGTATGTTTGCTAGTCGCCTCCGTACACGAGACCTGATTGGTAATTGGATGAAAAGCCTGCCAGAAAAAATAGGCATTACTTTACTTTATTATTTTTTTAATTGTTGAGTTCCGTGGTAGCAAAATAATACACGTAACGCTGCCCACATCCTTAACAGTTCTTATAACAAGAATAAAGATCAATTTCTGGTTGATCAATTTCAGATATTTCTGGTTAAAAATCAAAATCTATAATCTGTACAATGGCAATTACATTCTCTTATGAAAGGGTTAAAAAAATTAAAACAAAAATATCGCATGAGCGTCCGGATTTTAAACAGAATTATTCTGGATACGTTGAATTTCAGAAGAACATGGAGCATACGACTGTTTTGGTGGCGCAGCTAAATGTGTTTGGAACGGCCAATACAGAGCCATGATGTGCAGGTCGGCTAGTAGTTCGACCTGGTCCTCTCCGACTGTATCTAGTAACGCCAATCCACTCGAATACATTCCAGTATTCACAGAGAATACATTCCTTAAATACGCCTTTTTAGGTCGCTTCATGGATATTAATTTTTAATAAATTTCACTTCATCCTTGAATTGCATTAGGATAGTTAATTTTTTTATTTACAATTTTCAGCGAAAATATACTTTTTTCAGCTACCCAGAGTACTGAAAATTATGTTAGTTATGTTAGTTTGTTACTGTTATCTATTGAATTCAGCGTTATTCAAAAACCAAAAAAGCAACATTCAAAACGGAGTTATAGGTTAGGTACCTTCATCAAACAATCCATGCGACTAACCTAAGAGATATGCCTTCTTCCTACATACTGGTCCAACATTACAATTCTGTGGACTAAATTCACGCGATAGTAATTTAAATTTTTGTCAAAAAATACTTCTCTTAAAATGAAATCGAATGCAGAAAAATTGTCAAAGCTCAATTTTTTGTCATTATTCTAAATTCAATAATCAACGTAACCATCAGCGTTTTCGGCCAAGTTTGGAGTTTTAACTTTTAAATTATTGAACCAATTGCAGAGAATACTCAAATAATAATAATAATAATAATCAGGGAAGGGATTAACTATGCGGTTAGCGTACTGGACTCCCACGCGGAGGTCCCGGATTCAAATCCAGCAGCTGACCCTTAGATTTTCTCTTCCTAGGAGCTTCTTACAGCTCACTGTCCGGTGATGGACAGTGGTGTCTGTAACGAGAGAACACTGTCCGGGTGCCAATAACTTTAGATGTTGACGCGCCATAAACATTAAAAATAATAATAATAATTGGGTTCGAATCCAGCTGCTGACCCTTAGATTTTCTCTTCCTAGGAGCTTCTTACAGCTCACTGTCCGGTGATGGACAGTGTTGTCTGTAACAAGAGAAAAAAGCTCCGGGCGCCAATAACCTTGGATGTTGACGCGCCTTAAATCATTAAAAAAAATAATAATAATTGCAATACACCTTCATTCAGTTGCCCACTTGGTAGGTTTCAACATCTGGGTTCTTTCTTAGCCCTCTGCCGGCCTTAGTACAGTGATTTCTTGTTACAGACTACACTGTCCAATACCGCAGCTGCTCAGCTGTAAGTAGTTCCAAAGAAGAGAACCAAAGTAAAGTAATGCCTATTTTTGTTTGGGCAGTTATTACGCCCGACTAACTTACGTCCATAATTGTGTCGTGGACGGAGGCACCTAGCAAACGTTACTCATATAATCCAAGGCTATGGATTGACCCCTATACCACGATTGAACCTAAATACCACAATACATCTTAGCTTCGTGATTTTTATAACACAATTTTTCTGTAAAGAGAGGTGAAATAAAGCTATCCTTCAAATATCTGTCTTTGAGTAGAGTTGAATAGCGAAAAGCTCAAGTTAGAAGAACAGCCAATCTACCCGAAGTATGTAAAATAATGAACTTGGACTATAAATATGTTAGTCCAATATTTTGGTTGGAAATTTAGTCAGAGCACAATAACTGTGGTTCCGAAAATACTATGAACATCACTCATGTTTCAGCAAAATCTTTATTTATACGTGAAATTTTGTTAGCTATGTTTTTAGTAAAAACACTTAGTTTGAAAAAAATATGTAATTGTATATTACTGCAGCAAGAGAAAGTTTCTAAGTGTTAACACTATTATTATTATTATTATTTTAATTAAGTTTGCAACATGTTGTGTAGCAAGTCATATATAGCGGAAGGTAATGACTATGCAGGTTATTGCGTGTGATTGGCGGCACTTAGAAACGCATTACAGAGGGCGTTACTTTGGACCCACTAATGTCTGATAACTGTGCACCATTAGAGTCATGGCCCAGCACAGCCACAATTACACATGACTTCTTAATGTCTGTAGGGCTCTTCATTAAATCGACTTTTTTTTTTCTTTTTTTGTTACTAAAACACACCTGTGTTAGCCTAACATATACACTTAAAGCCACGTCCAACCACTCAGAAATCTAATTCTTAATATCGCACTTGCCAGTTACCAGCGTTAATATTCTAAAACTGGACATTCTGACAATGGTCTTAATGTATAGGCTCGATACAGGTTGGCGCACATGTGGTTCAAGCAGGTGTCGGACTTACTCACACAATCATGCTGAACCTTTCTAAGATTTACTTGCTTGGAGGATAACATGTATGCGTTTAAGCACATCTAAGCATTAATATTTATTATAGTTTTGGTTTCAGAAGAAAAACGTATATGGAAATGTGGAATATAGAACGAACTTTCAGTAGATTGAGATCTATAAAACTAGAAACATTGTGGAACGTAAAACTTTACTGATCTTGGCACTTCATACGAATTAGATGATGGTTATAAGACCTAAATAAGATTTCACCTCATGGATAAACTGTATTCTTTTGAGAGGACTAAAATAATCAACAGCAGGTTTTAAGACCCAAAAAAAGCACAACATCACGGATAAACAGCATTCTTTTGAGTGGATTAAAACCAACAATAGGTTTTAAGATCTGAATATAGTTCCACCTCATGGATGAACAGCATACTTTTGAGAGAACTAAAATAACCAACAGCAGGTTTTAAGACCTGAATATAGTTCTACCTCATGGATAAACAGCATACTTTTGAGAGAACTAAAATAACCAACAGCAGGTTTTTAAGGCCTGAATATAGTTCCACCTCATGGATAAACAGCATTCTTTTGAGAGAACTAAAATAACCAACAGCAGGTTTTACGAGTAAGACCTGAATATAGTTCCACCTCATGGATAAACAGCATACTGTTGAGAGAACTAAAATAACCAACAGTAGGTTTTAAGACTAGAATATAGTTCCACCTCATGGATAAACAGCATACTTTTAAGAGAACTAAATTAACCAACAGCAGGTTTTAAGACCTGAATTTAGTTCCACCTCATGGATAAACAGCATTCTTTTGAGTGGACTAAAATAACCAAAAGTAGATTTTAAGACCTGAATATAGTTCCACCTCATGGATAAAAAGCATTTTTTTGAGTGGACTAAAATAACCAAAAGTAGATTTTAAGACCTGAATATAGTTCCACCTCATGGATAAACAGCATTCTTTTGAGTGGACTAAAATAACCAAAAGTAGATTTTAAGACCTGAATATAGTTTCACCTCATGGATAAACAGCATACTTTTTAGAGGCTTAAAAACTGCTTTTGAGTGGGCCATCGAAAGTGCCGCTTTACTGAATTGATTTTTCAGTTTTTTAAAGTTTTTTTTTTTCGAAAATTGCTCTTATTTTGCAAGTTTGTTGTGCCTATTGCGTATAAATATGTTGTAAAATGTTTTTTTAAAAACATTTTTTCTAAAAAATTCTATTTAGAGCACTTTTTGGCAAGAGGAGTTCCCTCTAAATTTCCATTTTAATGTAATTTACGGACATTCAATTCAATCATTAAATATGTACCCCAAATTCAATTTTTGGGGAGAAATAGAGCCTTATTGATTTTTTTTTCGTTTTTGGGATTTTAGCATCTTTTTCCTAATGATAATGGTAGCTTTTAAAGGGAATGATAGTAAATTGAAGTCAACTACTTTTTAGCATGAATTATAAGTTAAAAAAAAAAAAAAATTACCTAAATGCAGTAAGAGCAAGTTGTGTCCCAACCAAATTTTGATTTCCATGGACTACCGGACGATTCTCTACTGTGTATTTTGCGGTAAGAAATTCAATCTTATGGCACTATCTCAATATCCCTTATATGCGACCAACAATCGAATGGGGGAAAGAAGGTAAATATAAGAGGGGAGATTGGGGATACAACAATATGTACTGCACCAGACACGAAATGCAATATTAAAATCTATAACTCATAAGTTATTCATACGCAATTTTGATAATGCGCTTGTGTTAGGTGCAGCTGGTTTGTGTTTGTGCTGCGGTACAAGAAGATATTGCGTTACAAGCATCATGCACTCCCTCTGCCAAAAGGGGCGCCCCTTTTTTTTGAGGGAGACCTCCCAGGTTTTTGCCCATCTATGAAACTTTCCAATTCGAATAGATGCATCTGCTGTGACAGTAAACCAACGCTCAGCTACTTTAGCATATTACCATTTGCAATACAATCTAAATAATAGATAACTATCATTAACTACTATTTTTCTTAGTAAAAGACATTATTGCAACCGAATACAATTTCTTTGTATTGAGTTCTCTACAAAAAAATAAAAATCTGGTATGAATGCTCAGGCGATACAATAAATACTTGCATTTTTACTTTCTCTTACTCAACAAGAAAGAGTAGGTAACGTAATCGTCCAGAATTTGATTATGCGTGCTCACCAGAAATATTCATATTTAACTTATAACTCAATGAGTAAAGTATAGTGTATAAGAGAACAAAATTTCATACTAATATGTTGTTTACAGGAAGAGATTTAGAGGGTGCATATTGAGAGCGAGATATGACTCAAAAAAATTTCAACTCTTAATATCTTCTCAATTTATGAATCTGTGCACAAAAGAACTGTAGCTTCTAACTGAGTAAAGTATAGTGTATAAGAGAATAAAATTTCATACTAATATGTTGTTTATTGATGGAGCTACAGGGGCGCAATTTTACAGCAAACCATGACCCAAACAAATTTCAACTCTCTATATCTTCTCAATTTATAGATGTGTACACAAAAGAACTATAGTTTCTAACTGAGGAAAGTATAGTATATAAAGGAACAAAATTTCATACTAATATGTTGTTTATTGATGGAGCTATAGGGGCGCAATTTTACAGCATACCATGACCCAAACAAATTTCAACTCTCTATATCTTCTCAATTTATAGATGTGTACACAAAAAAACTATAGTTTCTAACTGAGGAAAGTATAGTATATAAGGGAACAAAATTTCATACTAATATGTTGTTTATTGACGGAGCTTTAGGGGCGCAATTTTACAGCAAACCATGACCCAAACAAATTTCAACTCTCTATATCTTCTCAATTTATAGATGTGTACACAAAAGAACTATAGTTTCTAACTGAGGAAAGTATAGTATATAAAGGAACAAAATTTCATACTAATATGTTGTTTATTGATGGAGCTATAGGGGCGCAATTTTACAGCAAACCATGACCCAAACAAATTTCAACTCTCTATATCTTCTCAATTTATAGATGTGTACACAAAAAAACTATAGTTTCTAACTGAGGAAAGTATAGTATATAAGGGAACAAAATTTCATACTAATATGTTGTTTATTGACGGAGCTTTAGGGGCGCAATTTTACAGCAAACCATGACCCAAAAATATTTCAACTCTCTATATCTTCTCAATTTATGGATGTGTACCCAATAAAAAAATATATCTTATAACTGTGTAATGTATAGTGTATAAGGGAAAATTTTTTTTACTAATATCTTGTTAACTGAGGGAAGTGGCCAACTAGAGGATTAAAGTATTGCAATGAAGACGAATGGATTAATAACGGAAGGAAGTTTAAGATGATTTTGTTGGATAAAGTTGGATACAGGTAAGGAGGATTTTGGATTGCATGGATTGTGATTCTTTTGGAATTGGTTCGCTTTCTTGAGCCTCAGACTTTTTTTTATGAATCTGTTGATTTGATTAGTTAATGAACGCTTGGGACATCTGCCTGCAAGTCTATGATGCAGTCTCATATGAGATTCACACAAAAATAACTTCTGTGTTTTTTTAGAGACAAATTATTTTTTTTTAAATATCACTTTTTGTGGTTTCCATTGGAGTTCCTATTATTAATATTGTGTGAAATTTCTGAGCTTATAGATAAAGTTTATTAGTTAAACTTAGAGGAGTCTCTGGAAGAAAAATTGTGGTGCTCCACAAGCGCAAAAAAGAACTCATTGGCTTTTTATAATGTTGTCGCTTTAGTTATTCAATGTTTTACTATAAATGGAATTAAATTCCATCTCTGGCTGGTCGATATATGTATATATATAAGCTAATGAGATTTTGTTTAAGTATGTATGTGTGTGTGTATGGAAGTGTTTGTATACGTAACAGTTGTGGCCTGTAATATCGTTGGGGGCGATGTAAGGAATTGCAAGTGCTGTTCCGTGTTATTGTAGTGGGAGGATTGTTTGGACTCGGGGTTAAGGACTAGACGGGAGCCATGAGCAGCTTTCACTGGTGCTCTGTAATTGGCACCAATTTGGGGTGCTGCGTCGCACACATATACACACTCACGACAACCCTCTAGTATGCTAGCCAGGGGATGGTGGGTGGATGGAAGTCCATAAGCCTCTTAAGGATCATTACTGTGCGATAGCTGCAGCATACCAGAGCGTACGTTCACTATGCTTTTGCTACAACAACACTACGCTCAATTTATCTTGCTTCAATATTTTCTAGCGTACTGACAGTGAGATGTAGGACATGGGGGGGGGGAGAAGAAAGAGCTTATCGTAAAAACTTTGAGCTCAATTTATTAGTAGTGGAAGCTCTATTATTTGTTAATAGAATTACTAGTTTTTCACAAGAAAACTGCTATTCTACTGCAAGAATATAAACTGACATATGGAAGTTTTAGAACATGTTTGCCTACTACGTAAAAATAGGCCCATGGAGCGAAAGTGGTGGTGATCAGGGGATGCCACGTCTAGTCGGTAAGCAGTGACTTAGTTTCCCATCAGGCTATTTAATTAAAAATCAAAAATACCGAAGTAGCTTTGAAAAGAATTTAAAAAAACGGCGCTTTTCATAGCCATCTGCTCTTGCTAAATTACCTAATGTACGAATAAAACGGCGCTTTTCATGGCCACCCGCTCTTGCTAAATTACTTAATGTACGAATAAAACGGCGCTTTTCAAAGCCATCTGCTCTTGCTAAATTACTTAAATGTACGAATAAAACAGCGCTTTTCATAGCCACCTACTCTTGCGCAGGTCATCTAATTCCAGTGCCTATACTACTTGACTGACAGTTTCAAGGGTCTCTAGAAATTTTTCGGCTGCCTCTGGGACTTGTCAGAGGTATGAGCAGTGCTTTTAATAATCACAATGTCATTTTGAAATAAACAAAAAAGCAAAAAAAAAAATATATTTATAATACTATGAGGAAAGGGATTGGCTCAGTGTTTAGCGTACTGGATTTTCACGCGCAGATACCGGTTGAAATCCAGTTGATGGCCCTTCTAGATTCTCTCTTTCTTAAAAGCTTTTTATAGCGCAAAGTCCAGTGTAGGCTGTAACGAGAGAACACTATCCGATGACCGGCAGTAAAAAGAATGAAAAAAAAATCTCCGGGTGACAATGATTACAGATGTTGAAAAAAATAATGCTCCGTTTCTGTCCAGTGTCTGGTCACAATACTTCGTTCCTCCATTTCTGGGGTTGGCGAATCACGGCTTATTTTTGTATTATTAAAGAGTAATTATTTTTCAAGTGTGAGTTATAGTCAGGTGGGGAAATGGGAATTAATAATTATTTTTGTAATAAGACAATGTTGACTTTAATTGAAATTGAAAATTTACGACTAAAAACTATACGTAATCTCTCTATAAAGATATTTAATGGGAAATTTAGTTATTTAATCATTTCCAAAAATAGTATATTTTTAAAATGCTTTCCTGACAAATAATTAAGAAACGTAATTTAGATTTCTCTGCTAAATTAAATTTTACGGTGAGTTCCTTTACAGTGAGGCATCTTCTAATATGCCATGGCCTGTATTTTATGGCCCTGAAAAAGTCCTATAGTTAGAGGAGCTCATTAGAAAGAGTTTTAGTGATACAAAATTGAAGATACAACACGGTTGTAGCATACCCAGATAAAATAAAACCTTCTGTTATAGTCTGTAAGCTAGTTAGGAAGAAGCTGAAAGACTATTACGAAACCTTAAAAAATAACAGCTGGATTGTCAAAAAAGGCTGATTTAGAGCAAATATGTCTACAGTCAAAACTCATCGAGCGCAAAGGGCCTGAAAATATTATGATGAAAGATTAAAAGAATATGATGAATGCAAAACGTTTTGTCCGATAAAAAAACAGAACATTTTTGCGTCATTTACTACTTTTCAAGATGTTGTTAGGGTTAAGTGTAAAAATAGAATCTGTCATCGATATAAGCCTATATTAAATAATGTCAACACAATTCAACACTTACCACATCCGGTGTGCTGGCTCCGTCCGTGTGCGACGTTGAATCCGCGTTACTACGGCCATCGTTGCCATTGGCCGGTGTGCCGAGCTCGGCCAGTGGTTTGGACGATTCTCTTTCGTCGATCACCAGATCGATGGGCATTTTTCCTTTCAAGCAGCTGATATAACGATGGCAGAAATTATCGCATAGCTCGTGTACCTGTGGGCAAAATCGCGTGATTTCATTTTTCTAAAAAAAAAAATTCAACGAACAAGATAATATGTGTCAAAAAAGAAAATGTAAAAAGTAGTACGATCGACCAAAGTGGCCTGAACTACTTGCATCAATTAAAGATAATGGTGGCCCAAATGTTTGAACCACAGATGTCTTTTATGATACCACTGTCTTAAAAAGTCATGTCAACGGTAACCTTGGACATGGCCGGCAAGGGTGGAAAACCAAACGACGTTCAACTGTTCTCACGGTCATTTTTTTTTTTTTTTTTGTCTTTAAGTTGCCTATATCTATTCCACTCAAATATCAGTCTGCCCATTGAGCTTATTTGTGGAATGATTTTTGCGTTGATTACTTCCTTAGGACGTCAGAATGACAGTGTTTGAGATCTAATTCAAATTTTTGATTAATATACCTAACAACTCTTCTTTAATTATTGTCACTATTTTTACCCAAATTGTAATAACTTTTTTATTTAAGTTAAGCCAACAAACTGAAAGTTTTCAGGCCAGAAACAGCTAAAACTTTATTTTTTCTAGGTGCTGCATTTTTTTTTAAAATTTTATTTACTTATTTATTTATTGTTTTAGATGTTTTTTTATTTTTAATTGATGTGTTTCATGCTTAAAATTAATTTATGATTACTATTATGACAAACATATTTTTTTATTATTTTATAGTTATTTTTATAAGAAGCTGTTTGTTTTTATTTCCAGCAGGATTTATTATGTTTACAAATCAACTTGGGACTTTTTTATGTACATATAAGGTTTCTTCATTTATTTCTATTTTTTTTTCATTTGTTTCTGTTGACTAATGCAGTCTATAAGTTAGTGCACTAGTTGACCCTATTTGTTGTTGTTAGTAACATTTGTATGTTTATAAAATTTCATCTTTATTGATGAAAGTTCAACGCTACTTGTCTTTAATGATTGTGCGATAATGCCCAAAATAAATAAATAAGGAATTTTAATTTAATGGTCGTTTTCAGGGCCACATTCAATTTTTTTTTTTTTTAGTCTTATCTATTACTTAGAGATACGCGGGTTTATCGCTGTAATTTTTATATTTTTTTTACCCACATCATCAAGAACAAATTACCCTTAAATTTCACACAATTTAAGTGGCTCCATCAGAGGCTGTTTAGTTTGTAAAACTGTCCCTGTTATTTATATTATTTTTAGTCACTTGAAAAAGGAGAAATTCTAGGCTTGGTAAGGCCAACTTTGATGCATAATTTTTAGCATAAATTTTCGATCTAAAGCCACAAATCATAAGTTTTGCGATTCGATGATCACCTATATTGATTGATGTTGGACTTTCATCTCTTTTTGAAGAGCTGAATAGCTTGGCAATTAAAGCCTGCAAATAGGCAGATTTTGGGCAGGTTAGACGGTGCCGGAACATTCGTCCATTCGTCGTGAGATGTTCTTAAAAGAAAATAGTAAAAATATATACTTTTACCCATTCATACAGTTTTAGATTGTCTTCCAGAGAAGGCAGGTTAACATTGGGATCGTCTGGGCAATTTCCGAATGTTTCAACGGATGGAAAAAAGATCTAAAGCGGTGGTTGGAGACTGGAGGTCCCCCTTTTGAAGTGTGGACCACTGTTTTCCAGGCCGAAGTTTGTCTTATTCTTTGTTCTGTTTCGAACAAGCTGACACACAACTCTCTGGTGAAAGGAGTTTGCATCTATTCGGTTAGGTAGGCTGCGTTGAAATCACTCAATTCATTTGTTTTTACTTTAAAAAGATTTGGCTGCTGTTAAAGATGTTCTTATGATCTGGATGCTGAGTCATAAGAAGTCTTCGGATAACGAGGAGTGGACAGGCCTGATCAGGTAGCTTACTCAATCTCGAACTGGCTGTCGGCATATCGTTTGACCCCCTTAATGTCAGGTACCTGGGCGTGGTCGATCTTGCAGTGAACTCAGCGAATTGTCGACAGTCTAAAATGTTGATTTGGGATATGTTCAGAACGTGAGATGCTGTCGTGTCTTTCATGGAACTCTCGCAAGATAACTGGTTGGTTTCCTCACTGAGCATTTTAGATTATGGAGATAACCTTACTGAATGGAAGCCTTGCCTGATTTCTTCTATATAGCTTAAGAGGCAGAGGAGGAAACGACCAATCCATCTTATGATGGATTGTTTAGGGTATAGGATGTTAGGTTGAGGATCTTTGATAGAAATATCTTGATGGTAGAGGAACTTAAGGATGTTTCCCATTAAACTTGCTGCTTGATCCGTTCCAACTACTGTGTCATTTGCTGATGCTATTGCTTTTCCTTGAAGTACCTCCATATGCCCAAAATGATTTTGGATAGCGTAAGGGACTGATCCAATCTTGGATGATTCCGAAACACCAGCTAGTTTTAGGTACTCAAGTTGCAAAGGCTCCTTGATCACGTTTGAAAGTCACAATATCTCATCATTTTCCTAATCAAACTTTCAACTGAACTACAAATCCATCTAATAATAGCACTTACCTTTTCTAGTTCTAACAGATGAAATCTGAGCACCTGGATTGCTTGCACCATCTATAAAAGAAATAATAAAATCTAATTAGTTTCTAACTTGTTTATTACAGTGTTATTACAAGAAGAGCGCTAGCATTCTAACAACCCTAGCCCAACTTTAAAGGACTTTTAAATGTTTTAAATAAAAGTGACAGACCTAGACAAAAAGTAGGCGATTGCTTTAATTAATTTAGTAAATATGAAGATTGTTTTTAGCATCATTTGCGGAAAAACCGAGAGTTAAAGTTTCTAGTGGGAGCCATTTACGTGAAAATCCGGAAAAATTGCATCGTTAAACTTAAAAAGCCTAAAAAACGACAGTGCCTAAAGTGCCAAAACTGTCCGGTAGGTTCGTCAAAAAGTATACGAAAAAGCGTAATGTTGAAAAACACCTAATTTTGACAATTTTTTTCTCTTTTTCTATAAAAGATAAAATTCTCAAATTTTCTTCATAATATAGGAAGAATCCTCCTTTATAACTGTATTTTTTTGCAACAACCCAGATCAGATAGATTTTGAGAAAAAAGTAGCTGAAAATGAGCAAAAACGGCACTTTCAAAAATTCTTCTTCTTGCTCTTGTAGTTGTTGTTACCTTTTTTCTCTACTAGGTAGCGCCTAAACGCGCGAACCGTTTTTCATGAATGAGTTGTCATTCGATTCAGACTTTTATGTAGATGTACTTTTTGGGGGCCTCGATGCTGTACATCGAATGGGAGAGGAGTTAGCCCCCATGTGTTAATATTTTGCTCAAACGAGTCCAGTGTAACAGAGATTTTTCTAAATGAGCAAAAAACTTTCTTGAACGCATGTTTCCTAGCCATTACTAACTGATATTCAAACTGAGTGAAAACCTTTTATGCCGCATCAGGTCATCAGACCGGAAGCCGCAGAGCAGTTCCGCCCGGTAGAAATAAAAACGATTAGTTTAGGGCAGGTTTGAAAGCGGAAATCGCGTTTGACCATCTGCGGTTAACCACACTAGTGGGACAATTCCAAGCGGTGTGGGTAATGTTGTAACTTTATTTTTTATTTCTATTATTTATTATCACACCGGTTGTAAGCCAGTTTTGAGGAGACTTTGCCCCTCCAGCAACCCTTTTAAAGTTCTGGTGTGAAACACTCACATGACTTCCGTTTGACTGTTTAAAGACTTTTTTTTTTTTAACGGGTTATTTTGCAATGCTACTATAAATAGATCTTATTTGTGTCCTTACTAGGGCCAGGAGATTAAACAACTCATCCAGGATCTCTAAGGAAGTCCTATGATGTGCAGAATAACTGGTAGTTAGGGATAAATAACCTCTCTTTGGTGATAAATCACTGTTCTCCTAAATCTTGTGAAGAATGCTTCCCAAAATCAAACTCTTCAGGGAAGCCCAGTAGATGCGGAGAATGGGCCTTGAAGGTTACCCCATCCTTGATGCAATACGCGGCCTAACCTCTCACAATTCTGCTTCCCCAAAATTAAAGGGAACATCGCTAGGAAGAGAGGATAGCCGATAGTCTCTTGGTACCATATACACCGCTACCCACAAGTTCAGGCCATCCAGTGACATGCATGATCGACTTTGCTTTGTGGACAATTCCTATAGCAGAATTCTGGTAAAAATTTATCAAATTAATGAATAACATAATCTTAGCGCTAGGTTTGTGTCTTGACAGTACCTAGAGCCTTGTTCTCACGGTTTTTTGTGACTCGGCAATTACTCGATTTGTTTGAGGTTCTTACTCGCAGACTTCTAGTCTGTTGAATTCCGATCACCCAAGACATGTGGTTTGGCAAAACTAGCGTGGCCTCTATTTTTACCTACAGATTAGACTAGGGGTCTCCAAAACTACGGCCCGCGGGCCACATGCGGCCCCCTGAGGACATTTATCAGGCCCTCGCCGCACTTCCGGAAGAGGCAAAGCGCTGTGTCGCTTATGTACAGTACCACTTTCGGTGACGCGGGACGCACGCGTCACTGCTCCGAAAAATAACAGCAGAAGTAGGAAGAAAGGTAAAGCACTATAACTAAACCGGACATTGACCATCTCATTGGCCAAAAGCAGGCCCATAATTCCCACAGAAATACTGGGCAGTTTGGTGATTTAAATTAACTTGTTCTTTATTTGAAATATTCTATTTGTTCCCGTTTTGTTTTTTTATTACTTTAAAATAGTTTCTTTTATAGTCCGGCCCTCCAACGGTCTGAGGGACAGTGAACTGGCCCCCTGTGTAAAAAATTTGGGGACCCCTGGACTAGACACTGCACCACCCATTCCACCCATTTATTTCTGTGATTATGAAAATATTTACAGATTTAAGAACTCTATCTAGTCAACAATCAAAATGATCACTGATCAAAATGCCAATCAAAATTGCAGAACACTGTTTCAGCTGAGTTTCGAGTAGAATCTTTGAATAATCTAAATATTTGTGCAAAGCTGATTATTTAAACCGGCCGTAAGTAGTAAGTAGAGGCTCAGTCTCATAAATTATTATTATTATTATTATCATCGTCATTATTATTATTAATTACTTATTTTTTCTTTAATGATTTAAGACGCGTCAACATCAGAGGTTATTGGCGCCCGGAGCTTCTTTCAGTGCACTGCCGGTCTCCAGACAGTATTCTCTCGTTATAAAGAACACTGTCCATCACCTGACAGTGAGCTGTATCAAGCTCTTGGGAAGAGAAAAATCTAAAGGTCAGCCGCTGGATTCGAACCCGGGATCTCAGCGTGGGAATGCAATACGCTAACCGCATAGCTAATCAGGAGTTTAATTATTGATTAACAAATTAATGTTATTATATTTCAACTGATTTTTCACTTTGTATTGTTTTTAATTTAATTTCCTTTAATTATGGTTATTTTTACTGAAGTTATCAATGCTGTTTCCGCTCTATATTTTATTTTCACGCAACGTAAAGATCACAAATTCATGTTTAACATTTTGAATCATTTATCAAGTCTTTTCTTATTTTCTTTACCTAATTCTGAAAGACGGCGTTAGCTGTACTTTTTGTACTCTATTAAAACTGCATTTCCAATACTCGAACTTACTTCAGTTATTGCCAATGTGGTGTCATATTGACTCCATAATTTATTTTTATCTTTTTTTTATATTTATTTCAACTTTAATAATAAAATTTGCATTAAAGGATGAGAAAGAATGGGAATCAAGAACGGAAAAACAAAATTTGGATCACAAATCGGCTTTAACATTTAACGCAGAAGGAATTAACTTGAACTTACGATCGCAATAATTTCAGTATTTTCTAGAACCCTGACTGGACTGCCTTCTGGTCAGGGACTTTTTCATTTTTTTTAATTATATTCACTATTGTTTTTCAATTACTGTGCGCTATTGGCACGAATCGGAAATTACCCAATTCGCTGCAAGTTTTTGCTGCAATTCGGACAGAAAATCAATTCTAGAAAGAGGCTTTTTGTGCCTTGATACTTTCTATGAAAATTATGTAAATTTATCAAATAAGCATTTAGGCAATAATCTGGAGTCAAGATAATAACAGAAAATCTACTTATATTACCAATCAGGAGTCGAAATGACTCCGATATATTTACGTGTAATGCCAATCTGGAGTCAAAATGACTCTCTTATGATTCAAGTACTAAAACTATTCTGCAAAAAGGAAACTAAGAATTCCATGGTCTTCAGCTCGTGACTATCGAATGGTGAGAGAGCGGGGATAGCATATTTAAGAGCATTTTGGGATAGCTATGAGATGTGGGAAAACAGAGACCATTTTTTGGAGTCAAATTGCACCTTGGTCATTGGCGCCTGGAGCTTTTTTTTTTACAGTGCACTGCCAGCCACCGGACAGTGTTCTCTCGTTACAGAAAACAGTGTCCATCACCGGACATTGAGCTGTAAAAAGTCCTTAGGAAGAGAATTTTATTTTTTTCAACTCCTAAGATTTCTTTCTATCCCTAATTTTAGCCAAAAAAATTGGAATTTTCTAAGACTAAAACCGGAAATAACTCAAAGCTGCCAGTTTTTGCCCAACTTAAAATAAAGGACTAATTTTGTCCAGATGTGCCGGAAATGCTCTGTTAGCGTGCAAGAAAAACCCATCTACTCCATAGCAGTGAATTTAAGGGGACCAATTATTCTTTATAAAGAATGTTGAACCGTTTCACTTATTTCTTTTCATTTATTAATAAACTAATTAATGAGGTAATTAGAAATTACAGCTCTTTATTACCTGTGTTCACACATCGTAAATCAATTACTGTCAAGTATAATATAAGAATAAGGTTAAAGCTTTCAGAATATAAAAATGATAGATAGACTTCTACTCATGTAATAAACAATTTTTGACAAAAATATATCGCGGAATAATTAACAATAAATAATTAAATAACATGAATACTTTATAAAAACAAAAAGTAACCTCCCTTACGTAGTTTACGTAAATTTGCTTGAATATTACAATTTTCCAAAAGATACTTATATTTTTTATTTTTATGATTTAAGGCGCGTCAACATCTAAGGTTATTGGCGCCCGGAGCTTTTTTCAGTGCACTGCCGGCCTCCGGACAGTGTTCTCTCGTTACAGACAAAACTGTCCATCACCGGGAAGAGAAAATTTAAGGGTCAGCAGC
Source organism: Rhodnius prolixus (assembly GCF_049639745.1). Lineage (NCBI taxonomy): Eukaryota > Metazoa > Arthropoda > Insecta > Hemiptera > Reduviidae > Rhodnius > Rhodnius prolixus. The sequence goes on from NW_027411618.1 coordinate 792,958, forward strand.
TGGATTCGAACCCGGGACCTCCGCGTGGGAGTCCAGTATGCTGACCTCATAGCTAATCCCTAAAAGATATTATTTTCAAAACAAAAATTGTCCCAAACTATAAAAATCTGTCCAGTTCAATACGTTTTCAGTCAGCTAATTTTTCTGAAATATGGAATTTTGATTACCTATTTAATCCTAATTATTTAATTTTTTACAACTAGTTTAACCTATCTATACACGGTATACAGTTGAAGATGGACCTCGACAAATACAAAAAATAAATAAGTAAATGGATGGTAATAATTATTAAAAAGAAGAAAAACTAGAAAATAATAAAATTTAAATTATAACATAAAAAAGTAATCTCACACGGAAAAAAAGATAAACAAAAATACACAATGGTACCAACAAAACAAAACAAAAATACTTCAATGATCTTAACAAAAAACCTTTTTAATCGAATAGAATCGAATCCTCCTATTTAAACAATAAATAAATCCAAGATAACTCAGCAAAAAACAAAATAATAATAAGGGAAGGGATTAGCTAGGCGGTTAGCATACTGGACTCCCACGCGGAGGTCCCGGGTTCGAATCCAGCTGCTGACCCTTAGATTTTTCTCTTTCTAGTAAGCTTCTTACAGCTCACTTTCCGGTGATGGACAGTGTTGTCTGTAACGAGAGAACATTGTCCGGAGGCCGGCAGTGCACTGAAAAATCTCGGGGCGCCAATAAACTTAGATGTTGATGCGCCGAAAAATAAAAAATAATAATAATGGCAAGAATAGTTAAAAAAATAAATAAAATGATACTTAGAAATACTTTAAATGCCAACAAAAAATACTTCTAAATTAAGAAATATTTAAACAGAAAGCAAAGACATCATTCAACTAACTGAGATGATCTGGCTCCGTAAAAGAAATGAGATTTATAAAAATGTCATCAAAACTATCCACAGCACCACAATATTTTTGAATAACTTGGATCTCTATATGATGAAAGAGTAGGGACACCTTGCTATTATTATTATATAATCCTAATTATTATTTAATAGGGCGCCACGGTAGCCGAGCGGTTAGAGGCGAGACCTGCGAAGCTAATATGTATTGTGGTACTGGGTTCAATTCCCCGGTCTTAGGCCTTGGATTTTTATTTAATGGTTAATAAAAGAAATTTACAGTAAAGAATGTTTGCTAGTCGCCTCCGTACACGACACCTAATTGGTAGTTGGACGTTACGCCCCGTCTGAAAAAATAGGCGATTACATTACTTCACTTACTTTATTATTTAATAGGTGATAAATCCAGATATACGCTTAAATGATACTTTAGTGGCATGTCCAAAACACCTTTCTTGCCTAGTGGTGCCTTTTTTTTTACGAAATTGTCCCATAAAAATATTTCAAATAAACATTTTAGAACTACACATGCGCAGTACGTTTTTAACCAAGATTAAAGAGAACGTAGAAGCTAAACTGAACAAAAATTGAATTAGTAATGTAGCCTTTCCTGTAGGCTAATTTTTGCCCAAGTGCTTATTGTCTTGCCCCAAATGTTTGAACTTACGAGGGTCGTTTGAAAAGTCCGTGAAAAATAAAAACTACTTAATTTTTTGGGGTAAACCTGTTTTATTTTTCAACATAGTCTCCTTTTAGGCTTATACACTTCGTCCAACGCTGCTTTAGTTTGTTGATCCCTTCCGAATAATAGGATTTGTCCAAGTCTGAAAAATAGCCATTTGTTTCTGCAATCACCTCCTCGTTTGAATAAAATCTTTTTCCCGCCAGCCATTTCTTCATATTGTGGAACAAATAGTAGTCCGAGGGAGAAATAGGGGGGATGTGAAACGAGTTGGAACTTTATTTCCATTAATTTTGCGACCACAACTGCTGAGGTGTGAGCTGGTGCGTTGTCGTGATGGAAAAAGACTTTTTTGTGGGCCAATCGTGGGCGTTTTTCTTGCAGCTCGGTTTTCAAACGGTCCAATAACGATGAATAATATGCACCTGTAATAGTTTTACCCTTTTCCAGATAGTCGATGAGGATTATTCCTTGCGAATCCCAAAAGACAGTCGCCATAATCTTTCCGGCCGAAGAAACGGTCTTCGCCTTTTTTGGCGCAGATTCCCCCTTGGTAACCCATTGTTTAGATTGTTCTTTGGTCTCAGGAGTGTAGTGATGTATCCATGTTTCATCCACAGTGACGAAACGACGCTTAAAGTCCTGCGGATTCTTCTGGAACAGCTGCAAACCGTCCTTGCAACACTTCACACGATTTCGTTTTTGGTCAAGCGTGAGCAATCGCGGCACCCATCTTGCGGATAGCTTTGTCATGTCCAAATGTTGATGCAAAATATTATGTACCCGTTCATTCGAGATGCCCACAGCACTAGCAATCTCACGCACCTTCACTCTTCTGTCATCCATCACCATATCATGGATTTTATTAATGCTTTCTGGAGTAGTAACCTCAACAGGGCGTCCAGAACGTTCAGCGTCACTTGTGCCCATATGGCCACTCCGAAAATTTTGAAACCACTTATAAACTGTTTTAATCGAAGGTGCAGAGTCACCATAATGTTTATCAAGCTTCTCTTTAGTCTCCTGAGGCGTTTTGCCTTTCATAAAGTAGTGTTTAATCAACACACGAAATTCTTTTTCGTCCATTTTTTGAAAATCACTCGACTTCCTCGATTCAAACGAATGCCATACACAAAGAAATAGACCGATCTGGCTGAAACTTGGTGTGTGTTCTTCCAAGAGATGCTACTAACTATACATAACCTCGATACGCGCCAGTGGTGCTATCTCTCTGACTTTGCACGGACTTTTCAAACGACCCTCGTAAAACTAGATAAATATATTTCAACTTCTTTTGTTACTTCATTTCTGTATTATCTGGCCAAACTCTCCATCGAAAGACATGCATACGTATAGATAACCTTTTCAAACATTATGTACAAATTATCCGATGAAAAAAAACTGATTATTTCTCAGGTTATTTTGAGTAGATTAAAGAACTAACTTATTTTTTATAATAATTAAAAGAAAAACGATTGTCAAATGAAAAAACAAGGCAAGAGATTAATAAAATCTACTCCAAAAATTACCGATGATAAATTATTGCACGAATGTTTAATTTAATTGAATAATTTCACGAACACTCAAATGATTGGAGTAAATTAATTATTAATATAAACTTACACCATTAAAATTAGTTATGTTGAAAATATGATTAGGCAGTGCTGGATAATATCTTTGATTTTTATCCCTATCGTAACACGCATGTTCATTGTAGTCCCTGACCGGTTTTGGACTTTCAACCATTCATCAAATGTAGGTGTCAATGAGTGCTAGATTGTATCAATTAAATAAATTACTGTTACTCGAACATACTGTTTAAATGTATCTCTATATGAAGTTCGAAACCGGTCAGGGATTCTATAAACATACGTACTAGGAGGGAGAAAATTAATAATGCCAGATAAAACTACGATTTAAAAAAAAAATGAAAAATAAAATTATGAGGGGCACCCGGAGCTTTTTTCAGTGCACTGCCGGCCACCGGGCAGTGTTCTCTCTTAACAGACAGTGAAGGAATAGAAAAATCTAATGGCCAGCAGCTGGATTCGAATCAGTGATTTCCGCGTTTGAATCCAGTGAACGCTATCCCTTCACTAATTGTTATTATTTTCAATAAAATTTACTGTCAAATGTTCTGTTATTTGTATAAATTAAAGCTGATTTAGAGAAACCGAACATAATTGAAAATACAAAGCTGTAACCACGTTGCAAAATACGACTGATTATTGCTATCATTGAAATGAACATTATTAATAGGTTGGTAAAGTTCGTTCGGTTTTTATTTTGGTACAGATTCATTCTGATTTACTTTTTTTAATCTCGAGCGAACAACTCGATTGCTCATTTGAAAGGTTATGTTAAGCGTAACCTTTCTATGAATTTCGGTTCAACAAACATTAGTATATTGCGTGCTGCGTAGCTGTAAAGATGGAAGTAAATAAAGTGCATTTTCGTCATATTTTGCTCTATTATTTAAAAAAGGGCAAACGAGCTGCAGAGGCTCATAAAAAGATATGTTGGGTATATGGTGATGATGCCCTAACAGAACGCGTGTGCCAAAAGTGGTTTGCCAAATTCCGTTCTGGAGATTTTGACATTAATGATGCGGCCCGCTCCGGTCGCCCGACCGAGTTTAATGCAGATGATGTCAAGGGCGTAATCGATGAAGATCCATGCCAATCGGTGGGAGAGATAGCAACAGCACTTAACAAATCCTATACGAGTTCCAAAAATCATTTGCACCGGCTGGGATTCGTTTCTTGGCTCAATGTTTGGGTACAGCAAGAATTAACCGAGGCCAACTTAGCCACTCGCATATCCATTTGCGATGCGCTGCGGAAACGTCAAGAAAACGACCCATTTTTTAAAGCGGATGGTAACGGGAGATGAAAAATGGATCGTCTACGATAATGTAGCGCGTAAAATGATATGTGTTAGGTTGGGAGTCAGCCAATTGTCAAGTATTTTGTAGTAAGTTGGCGAATTTGTTGTTTAAATAGTTGGTGCCAGTTTCGAAATTTAAACTGTTTTCTGTCTTAAATATGTATATCATTTCTAGCACTTTGTGTGTTGGTTTCTGATTTAAGTATCTTTGTGTTTGGGGAAATCGAAAGTGTGATGATTTTCTGTGCTGTGTCAAAAACAGACACGAACAATTTAAACAACATATACGCCAACTTACTACAAAATACTTGACAATTGGCAACACTGACTTCCACACAACCTAACACAGTGATGGGCAAAGTACGGCCCGCGGGCCAACTCCGGCCCGCGAAAGTATTTAATCCGGCCCGCCGAGGGTCCATCGACATGGATAGTATATGGCCCGCTATAATTACGTTTTGACGGTCGAGAAGTATAAAGTAGATTCTACTTAGTAGAATAATAGATGCATAACCTATAGGTGAAGCTAAACTAGCCGCGTAGTTACACAAGTGTGTAATGCTGTAATGTTTTTATAATATTATGATTAAAAGCTTTAACACAAAATGCATTTTTTCTATAATTCTGGCCCTCCTCTAGAATTTCTTGAACTTTGTGGCCCCCCATTAAAAAAGTTGGCCCACCACTGACCTAACACATATCACACACAGACCGATCACACTCAGTCCATGAACATACAAGACAGAAGACACACCAATCCTGTAATGTAAAAATATTACTTTGTAAACTAGGTAAATAATTTTTTTGTAATTTTCGTTACATTATACATATTCATTTTAATAGAATCATTGTTAACAATCTGTAAATAAATATGTTCCACAGCCCTGAAGATGACACTAGTCCCTAGGTCGAAAGCTCGGCAGAATAAATGTATCACGACTGAAAACTGGCATTTATTTCATTTTTTCATCCTATTGAAACTATGAATCAGTCACCAAAAATAATGAACAGCAAGTAAAGAAGTACGTTGTAAATTCAACGCCATTTTCTTAACTAGGAGAGAATCGAACGCAATTACCGCAAGTGTTGTCCAATTTTTGTGGAATATCGCTGCAGTGAACAGAATTATTTGCGGTGCGCATGATCATCAGCATTTTGCTAAACTGTAGGGGTATGGTTGTTTTCCGATTCGGCCGGATCTTCAGTGACTTTTAAGTCACTTCAACGCCCAATGAGTTAGGTTCTTAGTACTGGACTGCGTACAGATCACTAAAAGAAAAAAAAAAACATTTGTACGGTTGGAGATGAGAACCGAGCGAGCGGCCGGAACTGTCTAACAGCATGCCGAGTACACCGGCCCAGGTGTTGATTTGCATTTCTTAATTACGACGCCCATTCTGGCTCTTAATTTAAACTTTATCTAAAATTGATCTGCTCCATTTAGGAGACCCCCCTCCTTGGAAGCAATTAATCCATCAATTAATATTCAATTCTTGTTTGTCCCTCTTTCTAATTTAATTTAATTTATGGATTCCAAAAATAGACCTAGAGCTACGAGAGGATCTCACTTTTTCGAAGTCTTTATATTTTTATTTACTCTGCTAGAGTAAGCAATCGTGTCCAATTTGAAATATCGTGAGTCAAAAACTGTTTTTTTTTTTTTGTCACAAAACGCGATAAATTTCAGTAAATACAAATTGGATATTCAAATGTGAAGAAGGATATGGTTAGGCTATTCCATAAAGTCTAATTTCAAGGCAAATGAATGAACTTTATCAAAATTAAATGTCATTTGTGCTCTAGTATTCTTTTGTAAGATAAATTCAAGACAGATATTTCGTTTCAACTCAGTGATTCTAATTAAGACTGTAATACGAGGTGTGGATATTAAATAACAAGACTATTGCTGTAATACACCCTCACTTCTATTCCATTTATTTACCATCGTTCGAAACAGTGCTGGAAGTCTCTTTTCTGTGAGCTCCTGCATGACCCGTGCCGCTTTTTCTTTCACAGCTTCAACCGACTGAAATCCGTGTTCCTTTCAATGCGGATTTGACTTTGGGGGAACAGATAAAAGTCACATGGGGGCCAGGTCAGGCGAATAAGGCGGATGGCCTAAAACTGGGATGTTGTACTTGGCTAGAAACGTCTTGAAAGACAATGCAGTGTGAGCCGGCGCGCTGTCTTGATGGAGAACCCCGTGAATTGTTCTTCCAACAAATCGGGTCGTTTTTTTCCTTACTCTTTCACGGAGTTGAGCAAGCACCTCACGGTAGTAATGTTGATTAATTATAATCGATATTTTTATCGGTTTTGGACGAGGAAGGGCGACCCGGGCGGTCATCATCTCCGAAGTCTTCTCGGCCATCTTGGAAACGCTTGAACCACTCAAAACCTCGCGCACGTGATTAATATTCATTGCCATAAACTTCTTTTAATAACAGATAAGTTTCAGTAGCGGTTTTACCCAGTTTCATGTGAAATTTCACGACAATACGTTGCTCTACTACAATGTGTAGTATCTTGTTTTCGGCAAAACGAAACTAACACCTCTTACACAAACGACGGTTCCGGTCAGACCGATTTCTCTACAAACTCGTGAGACGCTGCAATCGAAAGAGAAGGCTTTACGCTGCACAACTGTCGGTCGTTAGGATTTGGCGCATGCATAGTTCTTCTGTAGCAGCATCCGTCTCGATATTTAATAGCCACACCTCGTACGTTCAACTCGAACTTTCACTTTTTTTTCTATTTTAAAGTGCGTGTGCACGTGATAATTATTCAGAATAAAGATCATAATAAAGATAAATCTGAAGATTAGTTTGGAATATATTTATTCATATAAAATAAAGTTCCTATTTATTACCATTTATAAAAAATTAATATACATTTTATCATCATTAAAAAAAAAAAATTGGCCAGCGACATCTACAAAATTTAAAAAAAAAAATATTTATGTAAATTCGATGCTATTAAATTACTTAAATGATATCAATTGTTATGAAATGTCTAAAAATAAGTTTAATGTGTTTTTAATGTATTCTGTACGATTCATGAAAGCCAATGTTAAGAGTTCTAGAAAGTCCTAACAGTAACAGTAAGAGATATTATTTAAGAAAAGTAGGTGGGCAAAATTAAAAACAAATATAAATAAAATACCTAAGCAACAGAAATTTCTGGTGCCCAAAATTTTGACAGAAACGGAAATACTTTCTTTTTTATTATTATTATTATTATTATTATTATTATTTATTTATTTATTTACAAATTATACATCTAGCAAATATGTATTTACAGATAAACATTTGATTGGCTCAGTGCCATAACCAGGATGACGGGATGAGAGAAACCAGCCAGCGCTGGAACTCTCTAGGAACTTATTGGGGTTTAGGAGGCAATGAAGTCACATGGCCAACGCCGTTTTAAGCGACCTGGAGGATTGTCAAGAAGGGACGATGTGGATGAGTGATTGAGCCAGAGGATTTGGGTGATCACAGAGAGTTTGCTGTGGGAATTTAGGAATCGGGTATGGATTAACTCATTTACGAAGGGAATATTGAGAACATGATGGAGGGTGCGGTTGGTGGACATAGAATGGTGCGTTAACGATTCGGCGGAGGACTTTAGAATGGAAAGATTGGATAGGTTGAATGTTGGATGGTTAATTGGAGCCCCACAATTCTGCTCCATATGTCCATATTGGTCTTAATAGTGTTTTATAATGTGTAAGTTTGTTTTGTACGTTAATGGAGGATTTAGTTTTTACTAGTTTTAAGTGTACAAAATGGCCAAACCTGGGGACTCACATTAGGAATCTCACACTAATTAGTCGAAACTCTATCACCACTTACACCAATCCAGGTAGTAACATCTGTATCTAGGAGAATAAACCGTTACTAGGTGGCCACGGTAGCCGAGCGGTTAGAGGCGAGACCTGTGAAGCTAAGATGTATAGTACTGGGTTCGATTCCCGGTCTCTAGGCCTTGGATTTTATTTAATGATTAAATAAAAGAAATTTACAGTAAAGTATGTTTGCTAGTCGCCTCCGTCCACGACACCTAATTTGGTAGTTGGACGTAAAGCAGGCCTGAAAATGTACAGTACACTTAATTATAGCCACGGTAGCCGAGCGGTTAGAGGCGAGACCTGTAAAGCTAATATGTATTGTGTGGTACTAGGTTCGATTCCCGGTCTCTAGGCCTTGGATTTTTTATTTACTGTTTAATAAAAAATTCATTGTAAAGTATGTTTGCTAGTCGCCTTATTCCACGACACCTCATTTGTTAGTTGAAGCCCGTCTATAAAAAATATACGCATTACTTTACTTTTACACAGTTACTGTTTATGGTTTATTTTTTTAGTTCATAGCATTGTGTTTTCTAAAAACCGTTTGCTTTGTGCAATTGTATTAATGAGAATCGTTTGGTATGTTTTTGTTTATTTGCTACGATTGGGCCCATTGTGTGGGGTATGACTTGGCTAGTTGCGTGACGGATATTACAAGTTTAATGTCGTTCTAGCTCTGACCAGGCTAGTTCCATAGGTACGCGTGCACTTGAGTTATTCCTTTACAATTGTCACACTACAAAAAAAGGCTATTTGTTCAATTGATCAAAAGATCAGGACAATAAAGGCAGGACGACATTGTGCGACTTCAAAAGACGGCCCAATTGTCCCGCCTAGTGACCACAATATCACATCCTGCGAGAATACTGATTCAAGGAATAAACCTAGCACCTTTACAGATTTGTTGGCGTTCTAAACTAATCAAATATTAATCAGAGAGGTCATGTGTGTGCCTCACCCATTCTCCAAAATACTCCAAAAACTACCTCTTCTAGTTCATAATAAATTATGGTGCCCTGAATTTTTTTTTTTTAAATAGTTTAATTTTATAAATACTATCCTTATTTTTCAATTATTTAACCAGTTAAGTGTATTTGACGTGTATACACGTTAAAACCAAATCTCTATTACGGTGCGTTCGACGTGTATACTCGTTGTGAAAAATATAAAATTGCCATTAACTATAAAAACTCGAAATTTTAATAAAATACAATAAGAATATTATTTGGTAGGATGTTTCCTTTATCTTACCAATAGAACTACCAAGTATTTTATACGGAGGGAGGTAGTGGAAGTCAGCCACATATTTGGTCTCCGCCTAAGAGATTGGGGAATTATGCACACAAAATAGAAGCATTCAACTCTTGTTCAATGCCGTTTTTACCTCTTAGATAGAGGTTCAGGCCTCAGATTTCATTTTGCACAGAATTCAAAGCTCTTTTCTTCCTTGTAAAAGCTCTTGCGTCTCTAGATAACTAGAGTAATGCATACGTGAAGCGGTGCAAGATTTTTGAATGAGCACAGAATGCTCTGGTAATCTCAAGCCCCAAAGAGATTGCAGAAAAAGTGCACTGTAATGACTATTGTAAACTTATGGTTGTTTTACCCTGCGTTCGACGTGTATACACGTCCATTGTCTGATTTTAATTCCGCACAATGTGTTTTTTTTTTTAAAAAAAAAAAAACTAAATTCCACGCTTAACTGGTTTGGATCACCAACTAGTCATTGGCGCCCGATGCTTAATTCAGTCCACTGAAGACAGTGTTCTATCGTTACTATACCATCACCAGACAGTGAGCTGTAAGAAGCTCCTAGGAAGAGAAAATCTAAAAGCCAGCAGCTGGATTCGAACCTCTGGGATCTCCAAGACAGAAACCAATATCGCTGACCATTGAGATAACCATTTTTCCTTTGGATCAAATATTCTAAATTTTCTAATGTTATTTACTGAAAATATTTGGGGCGAATTTGCATGACTTCTAGCATAATTCCTAATATTCCAAGCCCAATTTAGCCATTTTCGTTGAAACTAAATTAAACTTTCAATTTTACTGCAATTTTTCATTTTTGAAATATTTTATAAAAACACTCACAGATAAAAAATAAAATGAAATAAAACAAATAAATATAAAAAATAATAATAATAAACTTATTATTTCATTGTTCCTTAAAATATAAATATATTAATTTTTGATTGTGTTTTCAAATTATAGAACATGAATTTACCTTGTATTATACAAAGTTTTATAACTTCATTTTGAGCATATTTCAAATTATTTTTGTGTACATAAATATAAACATGTATTTGTGTTATAAAATAGCATTGTCGAAATACGTAATTTTATTTCTTTAAATTTGTTCTTAATTTAAACGTAAAATTGTCTCGTACATTACATATTGTATTCATATTTATTTAATCCAAGGAAGTGTGGATTAGCTGAGTGGTTAGCGAATACTGGATCCCAATACGGAGATCATAGGTTCGAATCCCAGCTGCATAGCACATAAATTTTCTCTTACTAAGAACTGTCTGAAGGCAGTGCAGTGCATAAAAACCAAAAACTGCAGGCGCTAATGTCCTCAGATGTTGATCCGCCTCAAATGAGCTAGCCATGTTGAAAATAAAGTGTTTAAAATAAATAAATATTTATTACTGTAGGAAAGAGAAAGACCTTTATACTTATCTTTATTTGTATAATACAACTACCATAAGATAAGTCGGTATCTATTGTTAGTGATATGCAATCAAATATCAAAATAAAATAAATAGAAAAAGTGGGAAATTTACCTATTGGTAGTACTCTAGATAAACATAACTAAGGTTAGTTGGTTATGGCCATTTAATCACTGTCACTAAGCATTCTCTGGGCCAAAGCCACTGCTGAGGAGCAACTGGAATCTATCGGTGGGGAAGATAGCTGGTCTTTAAGAGGATTGAAGATAATAGGCCAATGGATTTATGGAACTTGATGTAAAGAATGCGGATCTCATTCTTTATAAATAGGATTTTTAGGTAGTTGTAGATCTGTTTACATAAAAATAGGACTATTAAACAATTTATTTTTTTCCTAAGGATCTTGAATTTGGTAGGCGGTTAGGATTAAAAGGATCTTAGAAGGATTGCCAGGACTACACAGAGCCTTTAGTTCATTATAGGTTTCATTTTCGACGTCCATTGTCATTAAGTTGTACCTCCATTTTCTAGAATAACAATTTTTCAGTTACAGATAACTTCAAAATGGATACTTCTGATTATAACTCATTTTTTTTTTTTTTTTTACAAAATTTGGCCTGATCGCAATTACTTAGTAAGAGGTACCAAAAGTATAATCTTCATTTTACAGCAATAATTACTTTAGTCATGCGAGTTATTTCAGAATATATCTAATATGGATTCCTCAATTTAGATACCACTTATTCTCAATTCTTTTAAGCAAATATTCATGGAAATCGGTTCAAGCGTCGATAATTTGAAACGATTGCCATATTTCCCCTTTAACAGGTGTAAGAGTAGAAGGCTGCTTTAATGTTACTTAGGGGGAGCCCTAACCCTTTTATCCTGCAAAATTTTATCAATATCGAGCCATGATTTTATAGAGTTATTAGTAATAATAATTTTGGAGAGGGCCTTACATACATGTGGCTAACTCCCTCTTCCATTTAATGTACAGCGTCGAGACCTCCAATAGGCATATCTACATGAAATTTCGAATCGAACGACACCTCATTCATGAAAATCAGTTTGAGTGTTTAGGCGCTACCTAGTAGAGAAAAAAGGTAACAACAACAAGAACAATTTTTGAAAATGCCGTTTTTGCTCATTTTTAGCAACTTTTTTTTCACAAAATCTATCAGATCTAGGTTGTTGCAAAAAAATTACAGGCATAAAGGAGGATTTGCCCTATATTATAAAGAAAATTTGAGAATTTTATCTTTTATAGAAAAAGAGAAAAAAATTGTCAAAGTTGGGTGTTTTTCAATGTTACAGCTTTTTCGTGCAGTTTTTGAAGATCAGCTTTTATTATATTTCTATACTATAATTTTTTTAAAACGAGCACCTTTAAAGGTATGTAAGTACGAAAAATTCGTCTCGAGTTTTTAAAAGCAGTGATCTAAAATAATCAGAATTCCTAGTCATCTAGGCCAGCGTTTCCCAACCTATTTTGGCTCGCGTACCACTTGGTAGTACAATGATGCTAAATTTTACCACTTCGTAAAAATGTTTGTATTTCCCGAAATTTGTTATTCCGAGTCTGTTATTTTACTATTATTATCTTTATTTGTATAGAGATACAATGAATCTGTTACAAAAGAGTTGTAGTTCATTTTACAAACTTTGTAAAGTGTAAGATCTTACTTTTTTTAAATAATTAAAAATTACGAACATATTTTTCTTTTCAAAATTATTAATTAATTTACAAAGTTCTTCCTTAGGATTATTATATTTGTGCCCAAATCTTCTAAATTAATATCTTTTAAGCATTCAACTACCTGTAAGTACAAATTAAATTTAATGTTGCTTGGATAGGCGCTTACTCATTACAATTCAGTCTCTTTAAGCAGATTTTTACTTGGTTATCATTTAAGTTCTGTCACATGGTAATTCTATTAAATTTTCTGTCATCTTTTATTGATGATGATGCAGCTTTTCCTAAATTTTCTTTAAAGAAGGGGTTTGAAATTCAGTTTTCATTTGTATTTTCGGGTTTTGGGATATGCTCCATGAAAGACAATTTTAATCCTGTTAAATGGGCTATTATATTTTCTCGTATATCTTGAGACAGACTAACCTTATTACTGTACAATATTAACAACTTTACTGTATAATATTATTAATTAAAATAATTTTTATGAATTATGTGGAAAAAAGTTTCTAATATTTTTATGATTTAATTTTTTATGTCCGCCATTATTGATTATTTTTCGCGTACGCTGATGTAGGCCATTGTATTTTATTTTTCAAACCGCATAAATTTTTATTTCTAAAAGTTAACAAAGAGCATAAACTGGAATAAAAGAGTTAAATAATGCAATGCCTGCTTGAGCATAAGTACTTAACATGACCGTTTCCTAAAGAAACTACCTCTTCATCCCCTTCACCTCCAATAAAAAAAGAAGTTTGCTGGGATAAACGTTTCAAATAAAAGTATTTAGAAGCATTGATGGGATTTTGTGATCCATGGAATTCAATGAATGCAATAGCTTTTGTGCTTAACAAACTAATTCATCCAAAAGATTGACCTACAATTTCGTAACAAGTTCAGAATATCTAGGCTGTCAAAAGGTTTTAATTAATACTGAAATATGTTTGAATTAGTTACTTACCAAAGAATCAACTTCTGGATCTGCGATATAGTATGGTTTTTCCTGGCGAATCTGAAACAAATAAAGGTCACAATAGATTTTAATTTTTAACTTATACATATTTTAAATGCTAAAATCACTCACACTAGAAAATTGGAAAAAACATTTTTTTTTAAAAATGGATTTTGGGCAGGCGAGATTTACCAGGATGTTTGGGTATCTAATACCCACTTTAGCTCCATTAAATCCGTTAAATCGTGGGGAACCTATTCATTAAAAGGGTTTATGTTAGCAAGCTTCATCAAAATGACCGTGGACGGTGCATTTGGACATATCTAGCGTTTGGTTTCCGGGCGTTCTTGATCTATAAGGGGTTGAGATCACCTGCTTTAAACCTAGCCAAAACCACTTCCGCTTTGTTCATTCTTCACCAAAAACAGCGCATATCTTGTTGGCCGTTTTTGTGGCATTTCTTCCTATCCAGTAAAAGAAATGCCTGATATACACTTTGTTTTCTTCCATATTGAAAGGCGTATAAAACTGGCAAAAAATTAATATATAGTAACCAAACTTTTTTTTATCGAAATATGCCTGAAGTAGCGTCATTTACGATATAGTACGCATGTCATTTGTGTTCAATTGTACTGATATACACAGACCTGTTCTCATGTAACCTACCAAAATTTGGCACGAACTTACCAGGCCTCCTCAAATATAGGAGAGCAGTCGATAACCTCCTGGCTAACCTGGCTTGCTAGCCAGAGGAGGCACCTTTCAAAGGCACAGTAAATGCTTCAAAAGTTGAGTAAAGTGAATTATTTGATAAATTAAAGGAATAAGTTTGATCCTTTACATGAAAGATATTGATCACTTAAATATGTGGCAGGAGGTTTCCAATGTTATTGGTAATTAAGCGAAACTCTCCCAAAATTACCAAATAATTATTAAACCTTCTTGTTTGTAACAGATGTAAAATTATTTTTTAGCCATTTTGTGTATGCTTGAGAACATCTAAAGCTCTTAAAATTTGACTTTTTCTTAGAAAAATCACTCGGAAAACGACTTATTTCCCGATATTAAGAAAAATACTAGCTTTACTGCCTTGGCAATATTTTTAGTAGAAAGGGGATGGAAAAATACATAAATAAGACCTATTGTGTGCTCTTCTTTCTCTTTGATAGCAAGTTACAAAAATTGAAATATGATTAATAAATACCAGATTTTGAAATGACCTAGCACCTTTAATTTTGGAAGATATCGAATTGCCGGTTTCCGGTTTCTTTCATAACTTTTGGCACTCTTTAAAATTGTGTGAATGAAATTAGGGGACAACTGCAAACCCTTAATTTTGGACGCGCGTCCGCCGCTTATGCGCTCAGTAATCTAAAATCAAGTCACATATTCTGAAACTAGAGGTGACGGGCCACAAATTTTTCCTCTACCATTTTTTGCTCAGATTAATAGTTTAAGCATGAAATGCATTTGAGCCGTCTTAAAATGAACACCCTGTATATCTTTTGCAATTTGAAGTTCGGACAAAACGTGTAGGTTGGCACTTTGATTATAGCAATAAGAATAACTGAGTGTTCACATAAAATTTTTGTATTTTTTTTTTGTGCGTTTTCCTACTCCAATGCGTTACATCAGACATGTTTGTAGATTTGTCACATTATTAACAATTGCTTCGTAGTAAATTAAATAATGACACTTTGAGGATAGGGGCAGGATTTTTTTTTTTTACTTTAAGACTTGTTTGTGGAAGAACATGTTCTAACAAGTTTTATGTCCATTAAAATATATATATATGATATCTGTTAATTTAAGTAATAATTAGTAATAGGCAATTAGTGGTAAACTAATTAATTGCAAAGAGCAGACAAGGTGACTTCTATTTAGAAGGCAGATTAGCTGAATGACTTCGTAGCAACACGCGAGCTTTCTTTGCCCGTTAAACACACGCAAAAAAAATTACTGACTTCCGTTACACATCGACCCAATGCGGAAGTAATCAAATTTCTACACAATTTCTGAGTAGAAAAATGTGTCATGCAATTTCTGGAATTTTAAAAATCACGTAAATCAAATTGGGTGGATATTCCCATTTTGGGGTTTATAATTGGGTTATAAAACTCCAGATTTTGGACGTTAAAAATGCTTTCTATCGACGTACAGAATGGTTTGGGTCGTGATACTGATCCATGCATTATGGATGATATTTCTGCACATTGAACTCAGCGCGAGACTTTAGAGGCTTGCTTAAGGCATCATTTTCCTTTACTATACAGCTGGCTGATACGTAAACTTTACTGAATGTGACACATTCTTATAATATGCTTAAGGAACATAATTCTCATTAATATTATACATTAGATTAGAACATTGTGCTTATGGTTACACATTAGAAACAAGCTTAAACTTGCAATTCACATTAATATTCTCACCGTTAACGCAATGAAGCAGTTTACAGACAAGCTTGTAGTTTCCCTTTATATTATTTAGTAAGTTCATAACATTGTGCTGACTGTTACACATTAGTGGCAAGCTTAAACTTGCACTTCAGATTAAGATTCTCATCAATAATGGAATGAGGCAGTTTACAGACAAGCTTGTAGTTTCGCTTTATATTATTTAGATAGTTGATAACATTGTGCTGAATGTTACAGATTAGTGGCAAGCTTAAACTTGCACTTCACATCAATATTCTCATCATAAACGCAATGAGGCAGTTTACAGACAAGCTTGTAGTTTCCCTTTATATTATTTAGTAAGTTCATAACATTGTGCTGACTGTTACACATTAGTGGCAAGCTTAAACTTGCACTTCAGATTAAGATTCTCATCAATAATGGAATGAGGCAGTTCACAGACAAGCTTGTAGTTTCGCTTTATATTATTTAGATAGTTGATAACATTGTGCTGACTGTTACAGATTAGTGGTAAGCTTAAACTTGCACTTCATATTGATATTCTCATCATTAACGCAATGAGGCAGTTACAGACAAGCTTGTAGTTTCTCTTTCTGATTGTTGTAGATTAGTCGCAAGCTTAAACTTGCACTTCACGTTAATATTCTCAGCAATAATGGAATGAGGCAGTTTACAGACAAGCTTGTAGTTTCCCTTTATATTATTTAGAAAGTTCATAACATTGTGCTGACTGTTACACATTAGTGGTAAGCTTAAACTTGTACTTCACATTAATATGACTATATTAATATATTACTCTTCAAAGTTAATTTTATTAAAACAATATTTGGAAATAAAGTTATCTTTGTTTTATTTTATTTTTTTTTCGCATCAACAGCTGAGGTTATTAGCGCCCGGAGCTTTTTCCAGTGCACTGCCGGCCTCCGGACAGTGTTCTCTCGTTACAGACAACACTGTCCATCACCGGACAGTGAGCTGTAAGAAGCTCCTAGGAAGAGAAAATCTAAGGGTCAGCTGCTGGATTCGAACCCGGGACCTCCGCGTGGGAGTCCAGTATGCTAACCGCATAGCTAATCCCTTCCCTCTTTGTTTTATTCTCTGATTATTTCTTTTCTGAGATGGTAAAAACAGATTTAGAGGGTGCGAGGGAGAGATTGTGGGGCCATCACACAGCAGGGAACTTACAGTAAGTTTAACTGTTTACAGAACAATCTAGCCTAAGTACTGGCAGTGAGGCTGTGATGCCATTGTGCTAGAGCGCCCTATATTTGCCTATTCAACTGAATACACACATCAAACACAGTCGCCTGTTTGTGCTAAACGCCCCATGAGGTCCCTGTACACACTTACCTAGCCAATTCTTTTTTTTTTTTTAGCCACTTGTTTTAAAGATATAAACCACTTGTTAGCCGTAAAAATGTCGCTCACAGTTTTACCTATTAATTTTTTTTTTTATAGTAATAAGTTACGAATTTCCCCTCTCCACTTCTTGCATGGTATTGATGTATTTATCATCGTACAGCCATAATTACTCATGTGACGTCAGACTGATAGAATCGACCGGTCCTTTCCGAATCTAACCTAACGCACTCATACAAAATAATTACAAACACGCCAGTAAATACTATACGAGGGTCGTTTGAAAAGTCCGTGCAAAGTCAGAGAGATAGCACCACTGGCGTGTATCGAGGTTATGTTTAGTTAGTAGCATCTCTTGGAAGAACACACCAAGTTTCAGCCAGATCGGTCTATTTCTTTGTGTTTGGCATTCGTTTGAATTGAGGAAGTCGAGTGATTTTCAAAAAAGGGACGAAAAAGAATTTCGTGTGTTGATTAAACACCACTTTATGAAAGGCAAAACGCCTCAGGAGACTAAAGAGAAGATTGATAAACATTATGGTGACTCTGCACCTTCGATTAGAACAGTTTATAAGTGGTTTCAAAATTTTCGGAGTGGCCATATGGGCACAAGTGACGCCGAACGTTCTGGACGCCCTGTTGACGTTACTACTCCAGAAATCATTGATAAGATCCATGATATGGTGATGGATGACAGAAGAGTGAAGGTGCGTGAGATTGCTAGTGCTGTGGGCATCTCGAATGAACGGTTACATAATATTTTGCATCAACATTTGGACATGACAAAGCTATCCGCAAGATGGGTGCCGCGATTGCTCACGCTTGACCAAAAACGAAATCGTGTGAAGTGTTGCAAGGACGGTTTGCAGCTGTTCCAGAAGAATCCGCAGGACTTTAAGCGTCGTTTCGTCACTGTGGATGAAACATGGATACATCACTACACTCCTGAGACCAAAGAACAATCTAAACAATGGGTTACCAAGGGGGAATCTGCGCCAAAAAAGGCGAAGACCGTTCCTTCGGCCGGAAAGATTATGGCGACTGTCTTTTGGGATTCGCAAGGAATAATCCTCATCGACTATCTGGAAAAGGGTAAAACTATTACAGGTGCATATTATTCATCGTTATTGGACCGTTTGAAAACCGAGCTGCAAGAAAAACGCCCACGATTGGCCCACAAAAAAGTCCTTTTCCATCACGACAACGCACCAGCTCATACCTCAGCAATTGTGGTCGCAAAATTAATGGAAATAGGGTTCCAACTCGTTTCACATTCTCCAGACTTGGCTCCCTCGGACTACTATTTGTTCCCCAATATGAAGAAAAGGCTGGCGAGAAAAAGATTTTATTCAAACGAGGAGGTGATTGCAGAAACGAATGGCTATTTTTCAGACTTGGACAAACCCTATTATTCGGAAGGGATCAACAAACTAGAGCAGCGTTGGACGAAGTGTATAAGCCTAAAAGGAGACTATGTCGAAAAATAAAAAAGGTTTACCCCCAAAAATTAAGTAGTTTTTATTTTTGCACGGACTTTTCAAACGACCCTCGTACATTCGGCCAAATAACTACGAACTTGAGTGAAGCGATCAGCTATGCGGTTAGCGTATTGGATTACCACGCAATCCCGGGTTCGAATTAAAGGTGATAGCCGTTAGATATTCTCTTCCTAGGAGCCTCTTACAGTACACTGTCCGGTGATGGACAGTGTTGTCTGTAACGAGAGAACCTCTAATCTAAGACGTTGACGCGCTTTAAATCATTAAATAAATAATAATAATAAACTACAAACCTAGTTCCAAATTAGAAGTAATAAAGTATTGCCATATTTAATTTGGTGTTTAAATTTAAAGCCATGAGGTTAGTAATAAAAAAAAAATTACGTAATATAAAACAAATGAGATCAGATAAATACGAAATGTTTATAATATAATAAACATAATTGTAATAATTAGATAACAATAAGTCTAGTGATGTTTACTGCAGGATTGTTTTAGGTTTAGTACTAAGGAAATAAACTAGAATAGTAAGTAAATGCAGTAAAAGCGGTGATGGCTCCCAGACATTGTAGGTCTTAGTCGACTAGACTCGGGACTGTTCAGCCCAGACTGTCAGGTCAGTTTGATAAATACTCGGAGACACGCGAGCCTGCACTTTTAGTTATGAAACCATTTCTACTTATGGGTTTGTTTCTTTTTTGGTGCCATCATCATTTAATGGGAGTCATGGGTAGAAAGCTTTCTATGGTATTAAAGAAATATTTTGATTCAATAATGGGTATTAAAATCCATTGAGATTGAGCTGGTACAATAAAAATGGGCACCTATTTTCGTTAATATTCTTCCAATGGGGAAAGGAAACGATAAGCTGTCCAACGCCCCTGAAGAGAAACAATATCAGCTATAGACCAAGGATTAAAATCCAGTTCTCGGCCTGAGTCATCAAAGAATCACAGCTGCGCGAACAAAATATAGCAATAACTTTACAGGGGGAAAAACAGTCTAGACTCCGCCACCATCTAGCTATTTCTACCAAAGATCCTAAACCTAACATGCACTCCGCGTCATACTGAGATGGTAGGATGTTTCGTTCGGCTTTAGCAGGATTGTGAGCAAATTTCTAGGAGGTGCTTCTCCTTTAAAACCATGATTTCCAAATGAAGGAAACGAAGTGGTTAGATTTATTGGCCCGGGAAGGCTCTGCGGGAAATTAGTTGGCCTGGAGCCCTGTTTTGTGGTTTCTAAGTGTGTTAAGTCTGTGGCCATCAACCTGTAGGTGCAGAGTAGGTCTCAAGAGTGGTGGCGAAGGAGTTCATTAGAGGCTATTCACCAAGGCTGACTGCAGAATTAATCCGTCAAGGCCGTGGGGCTATAAGGATAATTGTAGGCCTATTTACTGGCCACTGCAGGCTGTAGGCGGATAGCCGCTGTAGGTTCTGTCAGGAAGTTGAGGAAACGGCATTGCACGTGTTGTGTCAGTGTGAGGGCCTTGTCCTGGCTAAGGATGTTACTTCTCGGGGAGGAAGAATTTAGTGAGCTTTACCCAGGAGCCGCTCTCCAGAATTAAGAGTCTGATTAAACGGACGGTTCTTGAGGGCAAGCTTCAGAGTGTGGGGAGCCACAATAGATCCAAAGGAGTCACAGTGGCGTAGGCCTTGAGGGCGCCCTAGTTGAATCTAATCTACCCAGGCGTTATGAGGTTCTTGAAAAATTCCACAGCATGGCACAATCGACCCCTCATGGGGGCCCCAACTATTCTGACTGTAGTTAAAGCTAAATGCTGCGAGATCAACCAAAGCTGGACAACTCGACTGTTCGAGTCTAATACAGGGGGAAATAGTGCTCCTGATTTGACTAGCCGAAATCCTTATATGAATCCGTACCCATACCAGAAGAATATCTGTAGAAACAGCATAAGTTCCACCCCTTATCCGTCGAACTAAACAACTGCAGAGGTAAGTTTGGTCAAGTAATGGTCATCTATTGTGAAATAATTTTTTCTTAGGTTTCAATCCTTGGATACTTAACTTCTGCCAGAGTGAACTGCTTGTCGATGGGCCTTCGAGAATCGTAAAAAGAAAAAGACGTATCAGTGTTGGATACCAGCGCTTTGGACACAAGACGTTTATCTTTGACAACGTTCGCTTCAATAAGAAGTACCAAAATTCTTAGATCCTCAGAATTACAGTTGTCAATGACAAGAGATTTGGAAATGATTTCGATTATATTTACTGGCCGTTTCAAATTTACTTCTTTTCGTTCTTGGTCTTGAAGCTTCAAAATGTGGACAGGGCAGTAAACATTTCATATTGAATTAGCCACAACAGTTGATACCAACTTTCCTATACATTATTCGCCTCACAAAATCTACTAATTATTTTATTGTTTACGTCCAGATTGGGGGAGCCCTCCACGGTTCAAGGACCACCGCTGGCCCTGTTTTCTCTGACAGACATGGCTAGTAAAACAAGTTAAATTTGAAGAATAGTTTACCTTGATGGTTCAATTTACATAGCATAAAATATTAATGGTTAATATTATAATATAAGCAGTGCCATTTGAATAATTAAAATCACTGTTAACATTAATTAATTTATACGTTTTAAGAAAAATTTACTTACAAAAGAGTCGTGAAGACTCACACGACTATCTCTGACTTCAAATTCTCATTCATTATCTTAAAACTACCAATTCAAAATGAAATTTTTGGCGATGTCTAAAATTATTGTTTCCTTTACAACACTGAATCGCATCTATTATTATATTAACTTTAAAACGAAGTATTAATAATTGTAGAATAATATTGTTCATCATTTTTTGGTGACTGATTCTTTAATCAAAAATGAAGAAATATTATTGCTTATTTAAATCTAGTTGACGATGGGTCTTCGAGATTCGTAAGAAGGAAAAGACGTATCAGTGTTGATACCAGCGCTTTAGACGCAAGACGTTTATCTTGACAACGTTCATTTCAATGCACATGAAGTACCCAAAAATTCTAGATCCTCAGAATTACAGTTGCTTTAAATTTTGAAACACAAAATTTTAGTTACAAAAATCTATTCCAGGAATATAGTAATCGCAGGAGTTTAAATCCTATTAGAATGATACTTTAAAAGGAAATCCTTGCTCTCAGAAGTGTCCTGAGTCAAATTTCCTTGTAAATATATTACAAATTAAAAGATGTAAACCCAAAATCGAGGGCAATGTTTATTAACACTGAACCTACCACGACCGGTTAATTGACCGTTTTTTAAATTTGATTTAAATTTTCTAATTACAGCGTTATCAAACCGCCATTAAACTTCACGACTTTTCCTAAAATATGTATACAATTGTTTTTTTAATATTCACTTCTTTTCCTAATATTTGATTTTTGAGAATTTGTAGTCCGTTTTAACTACCGCTACCGGCTGAATATTTTCATTTTATTTACTTATTTTAGTATGTTATTATTTTTCTTTGTAACAGAATTCTCTCGAAAACTCAATTTGATAATGCATTTATCGGATTATTGTTTGCATGTGGTGCATATGAGGCAAAAAAGGTACGATATTGCCCTTTTCTATGGAACGAAAAATAGGGACGAGCATTCTTCTCAAACACTGTGAGCAGAAATGTATAGACGGAAATTGTGAGGTTTATTCGAGTGGATCAAAGAAATCCTCGCTTATAAAACGATAAATTTGCTTTGATTTCTAAATTTTGGAACAAATTCGTAGAGAACTGTCAAAACTGTTCTAACCAAGAGCATATATCTCTTCCAAGGACCCAACAAACCAACAAAGTCAAGATGCAGCTTTACTCAGTACATGCCAAATAAACCGGATAAATTTGGTATCAAATCTTGGCTAGCGTTCGGTGCAATAAAAGGCTTTCCATTTTTGGGAAAACGTGAAAGCAGAGAACCTTCAGTTCCGCTTGGGGAGTTGGTCGCTCTGAAATTAGCAGAAATGTATACAGCTCGTGGAGGAAATATAACCGTGGAAAATTTCGGAGATGGCCTCAACAAATAGTTTTCAATATCCTAGACTTAGGCCCGGGATAAATGCATGGATTTTGCATAAAAAAACTACCGGAAGTGAAATTTCAAGGCAAAACTTTGTGTTACCATTGCAGAATCATGACAAATACTAGTACACGAACAAATGGTCGGAATATAGCCAAATAAGATACTGCAAAGGCAATAAGACTAAAAAAGGCTGTCTAAACTGTGAAAAATACGTATGCGGGAAATGTGCAATTGAGAAGCCTATAATTATAAAAAAATGATGCAAAAAAGAGTAAAATCTACGAGATTTATTTTTAAACCAAAGAAACTATGTTTTTTCATTGTTTAATAATTATTATCTTCATTCTAAAATAAGAGATTTAAGTGATTTTAAAGTCCGGTCATTTGACCGCTAACGGTAGGAATAGTTATGCATAAATGTCGGTAGGTTTAGTGTTAAAAATCCATTTTGTGATGTGGTAATTTAGGAACAAATGGTAATATTCAATTTCAGCTTCATACTATTTTTCGTTTTGAGGCATTTTGTTTCACGCTCAGAACATTTTCTAAAATCGGACTTATTCTTATTTACCATATTCGGACTTTAAAAACCTCAAATTTTATAAATTGAAATTTAGAAACCGTAATATTTGCACTAATTTAAGACCACTTTGCACAAGTTTTTTTTTTTTCAAACGTATTCTTGACTATTAAAAGAATGTTTATAGTGTTATATAGTGAAGATAGGGTGGTATAATCTGTGGCAAGAATGTTGGAGAGATGTGACCAGAGACTGTCCACGGCCAGACTCCGCAGTGCCCATGGCCACAAGAAGAGGATGAAGAAGTAAAAAAAAAACAAAACAAATGAATTAAAATGAGAGTCCGATCCAGCAGCCATATTGCCGGAGCAGAACGCACACTAAGGCAACCCAAACTGGCTTTGTATTAAAATTAGATTCAAGCATCTTAAGTTCACTTCTTTAGGAATATTTTAAACTATTAGAAATGAAGCAAACAAACTGTTTTTATACATCAAACACTCAATTTTTCTGTTAAAATAATTCTTGTAACCTTCCATAAAAAAAGATATAACCTGCACAGTCTTAAGACTTTCTCTTACAACTATTCTTACAGTTGTAACTAACAAATTTTCTACCATTTCCCCAAAATTGAGTCATATTTAATTCCTAACCAACAACCACCATTTTATAACCGTGCATTAAACTGCAACGTAATCCTTCAGATAGATTAGTTACTCCTTCCCAAAAACTGCTATAATTCCAATTTTTCTAAAAAGATAGTAGCAAAAAATCTAAAGGTACGTATATAATGTACGAACACAGTTTACAGAAAAACCTAGAAGTCCTCTTCGAGAACGTGAAGAAGGCATTGAATATAGAGGTAGTTCTGGTAGAGGTATTCTCTTGAAACTCGATTCTAGCAAAAGCCTTTTAACCTTGAGTACTGTGGAAGAAATAGGATTGTTCACCGCAAAAAAATGGAACGTTAGAGAGTATATCTACTATTCTATCTACCCTATTCCGCCAAAATACCCACTTTGCCGGGGAAAATATTGTAAATATAAGTTATGGATCGTTTTGGTGTTTCTTTTATGAAACCATTCTCCAAGATCAGGTTAGATGATCTAGTAAGGTTCAAATGGATCGATATTACACAGGAGGATTGCTGTATTTGTGAATAGATTTGTGCCAGAATTAACAGGAGAATCAACTGTGTAAAAGACTCAATCCAGTCCAAATCCTTTATGTTCTAGATCAGCGTTTCCCAACCTTTTTTGGCTCGCTACCACTTGGCAGTACATCATGCTAAATTGTACCACTTCGTAAAAATGATGGTATTTCGTGAAATTTGTTATTCCGAGTCTGTTATTTTATTATTATTATCTTTATTTGTATAGAGATACAATGTATCTGTTACAAAGGAGTTCAAGTTCATGTTCTCTTTATAAATTTTGTAAAGTGTAAGATCTTAGGTTTAAAACTTTTTTTAAATTAAATTTAATGTTGCTTGGATAGAGCTTACTCATTAAAATCAGTCTCTTTAAGCAGATTTTTACATAGTTATCATTTAAGTTCTGTCACATGATAATTCTATTAAATTTTCTTTATCTTTTATTGATAATGACGTAGCTTTTCCTAAATTTTCTTTATAGAAGGGGTTTGAAATCAAATTATCATTTGTGTTTTCGGATTTTGGAAAATACACCATGTAAGACAATTTTAATCTTGTTAAATGTTCATTATACTCGTAATTTCTCGTATATCTTGAGATAGACTTACTTTATTCCTGTACATATTAACAACTTTACTGTATAATATTAAATTAAAATAATGTTTATGGAATAGGAAAAAACGTATCTATGATATTTTTCATTTTTTATGTCCGCCATTATTGATTATTTTTCGCGTACCACCAACCAGCAACTTGCGTACCACATGTTGGGAAACGCTGTTCTAGATAGTGAAGTGGTTTGAACCCTGATTGAGACCTGAAAATACCGATTAGTCTAGGTAGGATGCATGGATTAGGTAATAAGTATTGGGAATGACGCATATGAACTTGTACGTATAGCAGTCCAGATAGGCCTCCACACAATTAATGATAATACAATTATTAAATTACCTGTTTAGAGAAGATGGCGATGTCCTCATTAAAAGATTCCGAAGAGCAGACATCTCCACCGGCCACTCCAGGATCCCGAGGAGTGCATGTGGCCAGTTCGCACTTTTCAAATATTAATGCCAGTAGAGGGAATAGGGGGTGTCTGCAACAAAAAAAAAAGACAACATCATGCTTAGTAACTTAATATAATTTATCACATTTGTGTTTATTATTTATTTTCTTTGGATGCCGCAATGTTGATGCAAAACGGTCTAGATGTCTGCCGCACAACTTTTTGGTTTCAATTATTACTTAGCAGACATGTCTAACGAGAATAATTGAAATTAAAAATGAAGCACATTTGTTTTACGAACGCCTTTGTCTATTCTAACTGTTGAAGACTACTTGCCTATAAATTGTTGGATAAAGGAGGTTAGAAGGATACTTCAAAAGTCAAGTAGCTTTAAAACATTGAGTTTTGAGGGTTCATCAAAGCTTGAAAGCTAGCAACACAACGAAATAGAATAGGAAAGTATGCTTACACTCTTTTGGATCCTTGGACGCGAGGGAATTGCGGGTAATGCGAAGGCAGGAGGATGACCAATCGAAAATGGGTTCACCCCAACCGCAAAATTGGCCTAGAACCGTCATAAACTGTTTTCAGAAAAATTTAAGGAATTGAAGAAGAGGTTTATGAATGGACGATTAGTCCAGCCCTCGACTTTGGTTGAAACTAAGAATGTAAAGACTATAATGTAAAAACCACAGGTTCCTGTAGAAATAATTGCGTGCAACTTGGTAAAGCTAATTTCTACTGGTCGCGTCAATTGTCCGGTTACCTGTTCATATTAGTATACTTGGGGATTGGGGCAGAATCAGCACTGAGAGATCTGAATAAGTAAGAGAAACAGTGGCACACTGTGGTAGGTGGCTGTCCGAGGTTTGTAAATACTAAATTGAGGATATTTAGAACAGAGCTAATGAAAAATATAAATATAGGGATTAGTCTTAAGGCAAGAACCAAATTTAGGTCAATTCTTGTCTTGCTGCTCTCAATTTGATGGAGCTTTGAATACTGTTTCAATTGCTTGGTCTCCTGGTCTTTACGGCAAACAGTAAAGGAAGGAGCTGCGTGGATAACAATGACTCCACAGCCCATTATCGCTGTATCCTATCGACGTTGTAGAACAGAGGCAGAGTAGTGGATTTTCAAGGAACATCGGAAACGGTGGAGATCCTGAGCTGATTGCCATCAAGCTAAGGAGATTCTTGGCCTGTCGAAAACGGCTGTGGTTGGCTGCAGCAAGTTCCGGAGCCACCAGTTGGTTCAGGTGTTGAGTGGACATGCGAATTTAGCGTACCATCTTTTTCAAATGCGGCCTTACCCAGTCGCCAATTTGAGCTGGCTGGTGGTGAGTCCAATGAGACTGTGCGGCACTTTGTAGAGGTGTGTCCCTTTTTTTCTAAAACTAGATTCCTTGTTCTTCGGCAGGTTAAATGTTTCTCTCCCGGAGATCGTGGCATCTGGTAATCTTTACCAGAACTTACTAGGTTTATTCAGTGCACTGTGGCGATTGAGTCGCCATGCTCCCTAATGTTGTTACTTTATTAGTTTATGGTTCTTGCTATCCGGAAACTCTTAGACGGATTTATTGGTTTTGAAGCCCCTGGTATCTCTCATGAGATGATGAGTGGGCGGGGAACAATGGGCATTTCGGATTGCCTGCGTTCCTTCCCCTTTTTGGTGGAACCGCCCTTTTAATACAATCTACAATCTAGTCTTAAAAGGAGGCTAAACTTGTTGAAAAAGTGCTGGCCTAATCCTTGGAAGGATTAGGGAGTCATTGTGGACCTAGAACCTGTGCCACAAGGCGATCGTTGAATGATAATGCTCTGAACAGCACTTTTTCAGTACATCGTATTACTTAGCCATCACGAAAAGAAAGCAACCATAAATGCTAAGACTTCTGCGCATGCCGATGCTCTGATAAAGGGTGCATCACTGTCTTAGAATAAAATATAATGTGAAAAACTCAAAAAAGAAATAAATTTTGTAATAAAAAAAATTTAAAATACTATAGTTAATAATTTACTTCAAAATCCGTTTTACTGTCAGTAAGTAAAGTTTAGGAGCATTTCAGACAAGTTGACCATGGTTATATACCTGGGTGTTTTGTATGGTGTGTAAAGAAGTATGAAGGCGATCCCTGGGGACTGACCCCACACTTGTAGGGGTACTTCAAGTAAGTAACCCTAACATTAAACTTTTCACAAAGTTTTCTATTGTTTTTCCCACTTCTATATGATAGACCGGTCAAAAGAAATTCTTTTTCCTGCAGTATGTAGAAAAACTAGGGCAGCTAGCCATGTGTATTTCCTGGGCTATAAAGGATCTGGGAAGTGGCCACCAATTTGCCTGTTGCTTTCTAAAGGTGGACAATTACAACTCTATATGTTGGTGTTACTACCGTTTAAAACTAGTCAGGGACTCAACTATAGAAGTCTCAAACTGATTGGAGGGTGAAATCTGTTGAAGGAACAAGAAATCTGGTTTTAACACATGCTTTTCTATTCCTGCAGTTCATTAAATACATTTTTTTCAAACTAAGAATCTTTTCTAAAAATATTACCTAGATTTAATACCATAATAAACAATACTCGTAATCCTGATGAAAGACGTGTGACTTAAACCCTAAAATTGTCTTCTGGTAATATTGTTGGATGAAGTAATATCTACTGTTGATTATTTTTGGTGACTGATTCATAGTTTCATTAGGATGAAAAAAATAACTGCCAATTTCAGTTATCATATATTTTTATTATGCCGAGCTTTCGACCCCTAGGGACTAGGTCATCTTCAAGGCTAATTTACAATGTACTATTTTACATCATTAAAGGGTTGGTGTGTCTTCTGTTTTGTCTGTTCATGGACTCCCAATATCTAACTACAAATAAAACCCATTGGTTCTATACTTTGTCACAGAGTTCTGTAACCATGACAACGCCACGACATTCTGGTGCGCTTTTTCTGGATGGAATCTTCACATCTGTGATTTTGTTTTTATTTTAAATAGGCAATTTATTTGATCGAATAAATCTGAAAAATCTTGACCAACTTGTAACTGTTGGTGGAGAAGGTCATCTTAAGAGTATATTACTGACAGAAAGAGGTGGTGTTAGCATCAGGGACCGGCTGGCTGCCGGCCTTTCTCTGAGCTTCCTTGGAGTGGAAACTGGATTTGTATTAATATCCATCCAGTTTCTCTTAACTGGAGAGAATCCTCCTTCAAAATATCTTGGAAGGCGTTAGTTGGAAAGGATTTTGTTTGGATATGCCGGCCGCCAGCCGTTATCGGAGTTTTCTTGGGCAAGAAACTGAATTTGAATTAGAAAAACCATCCAATTTCATTTAATTATGGCTTGGCATCTTCTTCAAGTGGAAGAAGATCTCTGATGGTCAAGTGGAAGGCTTATTGGGTCAGCGAGTGATCCCTGGCCGCAGGCTCTCGCCGTTCTTGCTAGAACTTCTCTACAGATCCTTGGCAAAGGGGAAATGCTATAGGATGAGTGATTTTTTGTGAGTAAAACTCAATAGACAGGTATTGAACGAAGTAAAATACAACTCGTTCGTAAAAATCGTTGTTGGAAGGAAAAAACCAACTGCTTTAATAAAATTGAATAGAATTCTACGATAACTACTGCGCATTAGAGCGTCACATAATTTATGATAGTGCAAGTTCTATAATTAAATGAAAACATTTTGGCGTGCCAGACGGAATAAAGTACAGGTTATAAGGAGGTTATGTCGGATTGGAGAGATGACCATACTGAACAAGCAGATTGGAAAGAGTATGCACAGCAAAAAAAATTCTTAGAACAATTAAAGAAATACAGTTCTTGGCTATTGTTCTAGGCTAGAGTTTGGTGTAAACATAGCCTTATAGACGATAGCAACAAATGCTTTTTGGAATAGATTATAAGTAGTAGGAAGGAGTATTCTTTGGGGTTGTTTACAAAATAAGATCATTTAAATTTGAATGAACATAAGGAGTGCAACCTGCAGTTTAGATTAAACAAACGGTGAGCCAATAAGCTGTTTATATGGGATTGGTGTAGTAAACCCATGGGTTTTAGTGTGGGGTCCGGCCCCAGGACTTGATACAGTTGTAAGACAATCATTGCTATCTTACCCACAATCTTATTTACACGGACGTACAGACGGGTTTTAACACGAAGCAACTACTCTGAGTGGAAATACCCATACTCTGTACGTGTGAACTATAAATTCACTACGAATTCAGGCAATATACAATGTGATCCATTTAAAATGCACCAATCGCTAATAACTTTTTAGGAAAGCGGAATTTCGAAAAAAACCCACGATGTAAATTTTTATCCCCGAAGCTGTATCTTTATTTTTACGGCTAAAAACCTGATTAAGGTTTCATAAGGACCACTGGTTTTAACAATGATTATGAAAACTTCATAAAGAACTGTTAAAAATGACGCTAACCCCGTTTTGATATCCCTAATATTAGTCAAAATATTTAAGACCAAAGTTACAATTTTATCTTATTCGTGAACGGTTTTCATTATTAATTTTCCATCAGAAATACACGCGTTTTGGGAGCTCCTCTGACTGGGTAATTCCACGGATCTTCGTCACACTTGAAAACATGAGGGCCGAAAAAAATGGATGAAAATATGATTTTTGGATTGTGCTTCTGGACTAGAATTTACCTGAATTTTTTCAGATTTTTTTTTCAAGGTCATTTATTGTTTATAACATTTTTTATTTATTAAAAATATGAAAAATCAGAAATTTCAATGAATTTTTACGCCAATTCTGGCCAATAAACAAATAAAACATCCCATATAAAAAGTTTGTGTTTTTGTCCAAATTTTTCAAAAATTATATTAGTTCAACGTTTTATACAATATCTTTATTTCTTATTTGAAAAAACACTTTAAAAATCGCAATTCCCAGAAAACGCCACCTTCTATCAGGCTGAAATTTGGCAATAATATTGGGTGTACATTCCAAAAGACACATACAAATTTTCAGAGTGGACCGCCTATTAATTTAAATATGGCGACATCTACAGTTGTCGATTGAAACCTCCCCGCCTGTTATTTTTCGTATGGCAACACATTGTAGATGGCGCTGGAATAATTGCGGTCTAGTCTGATCTCTGAAAAAGGAAAATGAAAGTTCGGCGAAACACACAGAAGGCAAAAAAGAAAAAAAAATGCGAAGAAAAAAGTCGCACGAAAGAGTTTGGCAAGTCGCTCAGATTATAAACATTTAGACCGTTGTTCCAATCCATTCGGTATGGATCGGCACTTGATCAAGACAAAATTGAGAAAATCCTCGAAGCCTTTGAAAAAAAGGTTTGGTTACCTGGGAGGTCGGCTGTGTAATGAGTGGAGGAAGAAATTGTATGACACAGGTAGGTTTTGAGGTTATGTTTATGGTACACATAGTTACGTTGTCAGTTACTTTATTGTTATCAACATTTTTGCAGACCGAGAAACTTTTCTGTCTTTGCAAAAACAAAAAGGCCAGCAAATGGAGATCCAAGTTGAACGACAGCAGCAAGAAATTGCGGATGATTATGAGATAGACGAAAACGGCGGTTCATTGCAAACACAGCAATCCGTTGGAAGTGACAAATCTTTTCACGACAGAAACTATGAAGTTGAAATGATCAATTCTAGTCTTCTGAATGCAATTGCAGCTTCACCCATCACAAAGCGATGCTTACAGAAGGAGTCACAACATCGTTAAAACAGGCATTACTAGGCGGTCCACTCTGAAAATTTGTATGTGTCTTTTGGAATGTACACCCAATATTATTGCCAAATTTCAGCCTGATAGAAGGTGGCGTTTTCTGGGAATTGCGATTTTTAAAGTGTTTTTTCAAATAAGAAATATTGTATAAAACGTTAAACTAATATCACAATCCAAAAATCATATTTTCATCCATTTTTTCGGCCCTCATGTTTTCAAGTGTGACGAAGATCCGTGGAATTACCCGACTGCAAAAAATGTTTATTGGTGCCTCAAAGTAAAATAATAATAATAATTGAAGATTTTAAAGAATGTAGAGGTAATAATGTAATGGTTGTGGGTGAATCAGGATAAATTTGTTTTATCATCAAATAAAAGCAACCATCACATCATTTTAATGCTCCCCCGTATGCAAGACTTCTTGACCTATGATTACGGTAAGAATATCTTGCCAGGGAGTGGCGGGTGTTGGTCTAGTGGTCCAAAGAGCGTGGCTTTGTAAGTGGGAGATCCCCAGTTCGAATCCCGCGTATCAGGTTTTTAGTCGTAACTTCGCCAAAAATGAAGATACAGCATCGGGGGTGAAAAATTTGAAAACTAGACCGAAAAAAAACATATAGTTTACTTCGTGGGTTTTTTTCGAAATTCCGCTTTCCTAAAAAGTTATTGGCGATTGGTGCGTTTTAAATGGATCACCCTGGTAAATTTTTATTTATTTTAATCAGTTTTCCTTTTTCATGGTATTGCTGTTTTGTCAATTTTCCGAAATCGATTTTTCACCAGAAAAATGAAAAGTTTTTAATAAAATATAAAGAGATGAACTGCGGTAAAACGAATTCTTGTGATTATTTTTACACCAAATGTTTAACTAATGTTTTCAAAAATGGATAGAATATGTATGATAGAAGTTTTATAGACTAGCAGTTGGTGTAAAGATGAATGCGTACTACCTAAGTCAGCCATGGACCCTAAGAGAGTCTGTATCTCAGAATTAAATGTGTGCCTCAGGGGCTTTTAGAGAAAAAGAATTAGAGAAATAGTAATTAGAATTGGTCTAGGACTTGTAGATTTGATCTAGCCAGACTAAATGGCTGCCATTCTCTAGAAAGAGACGGGCAATCGCGCTACAATTTACCTGTCTTCCATCAAGTTTTCTTACTCGTAGGTACACCTCGTTGCAGACAGTTTCAAAAGAAAAAAAAATACCTCTAATTATAGACCAGCCTGAATTACAATGAATGGTTTTCTGCCCTGAACATTAACTACCACAGACAGTATTTCCTCTCCATCAAACTATGAACGTTTCTATAAATTCTTTTCTAGTCTGCACATAGATCACAACCAAGATGTGTCTATCACATATCTATTAAACTTAATTTTGTGGCCTAGGGTTAGTATTTTTTCTGTTCTATAATTCGGCGATCAATGGTGGAGATTCAGTTTAGAAAGTGGTATTCGAGTCCGAAAGAACCACTTTCTGAATCGTTTTTTTGTAAAATGATTTTCTGTGAAATATATTCAATTTATTAAACCAAATAATGCTTAATTGTAAATAAAGAATTCCCAATTTTTCAGGCAGTCTTTTACGTCCAAACTGAAGCGACAAGGAAAATCATACTTTACTGTTTAAATTCTGCTATTAACCATTAAATAAAAATTTAAAGGCCTAGACCGGGAATCGAACCCAGATACCACAATACAACTTATCTTTACAGGCCTTGTCCTCTAACCCGCTCGGCTACGGTGGCGTCTGCTTAATTGTTACTAAGTAATTGGAGTAAGTTTGATGTTAATACTTCCTTTTATTAGCCATTTCTGGTTTGTTTGTACTATCTTACCAACCACCGTAATAATCAAATCAAATTTTGGATTCAATTTCCAAATTTGGGATCGAAAGTGCCCTTTTGCCAAAAAATTATTTTTTATTATTTTTTAACTTTACTCTTAAAAGCTCCAATGATTTTATTTCAACTTAAATAATATAAAAATATCAGTATACAAATTTAATTCAAGACGCATGCGTGCTAGAATATGCTTCAGAAACTCTTTGAAGCTTAAAAATTAAGGAATAAATGGAGAATCCTGATACAAAACCCCATTACATTCTCTTACTCCCGTTAAGAGGTAGAACTCAATCGTGATGAATTTTCAGTTTTGTGTTTTTGCCCTGGAGTACAATTCTTGATGTTCCAAAATTACGAAAGATTTTGTATAGAAATTTTTTTTTTTTTTTTTGAGTGTATGAGAGTGAAGGAGCTCCTTTTAAGTTTAGGAAGCTCAAAAGCTCAAATTTTCATATTCTTCGAGCTCCGACTGTAACAGCGCTGAATATCCCTCAACTAGAAGTACCAAAGAACCACTTTTACTGAATGGGTTATTAATTTCAACTCTTTCATATGTTCTTTAAAAACTTTGTCATAATAATGAATACAGCTTTTTCTTTATTTCTCTAGAAATTAGGTCGTTTTGGACAATAAATTCTGTAATTTACCTAGTCTATCTTATGAGGATCAGTGTTGAAGCGGAGCATTTTAGACAAAGCCATACGAACCAATGGAGTACGATACTTTTGTAAACAAATACACCGAACGGAATTATAAGTCCATTTTAGAGGCATTAAAGAAGGCACTGGTGAATAGTGGGAGTTGGTTATTTTGATGGCATGACTGCCGCAAGCGCCTTCTGCCCGTACCCGGGTAGGGCGCGTACAGACTTGTTTAAGTCCCAAGAGATTGCTTGGGAATCACCACCACCCAGAGTCTCAAGCTCATTTTGTATTCTGTTTGCTAAATGATTATAACCCCGCTCTATTATTTGCTATTGCACAAAAATTACCAATTTTTGCGCCCCTTAGGCATTGCCAGCTTTATCTAAAGTAGTTTTCCTGCATGTTAATTGCGTACTTAAAAAATTTGGTGTAGGGTGGGAAAAAATAAAGTCAATTTTCTAAAAAACTTTTTAAGCTGTTTAGTTAAGGGAAAATGTTTTTTTAAAGTTAATAATTTTCTAACTTATTTTAATAACAACTTTTGGAGTCACTTTGAACATTTCTGAACTTTAACAGTAAGCTCCTGTTTAATTTATTTTTATTAAACCTGTTGCTCTGCTAGAGAATACATTATTGAAGTTCCTAATTTCAGTATGTGTAAAAATTTTAACACCATAAACAATGTCAGGATTCCTTAATATGAAATTTGGTAAAGGCTGGTATCCTCAAAATCTCAACTTCAACTGGTATCGTCGAGTCAGCTTTGACCCGAAACTTTAAATGCACATTACTTTTGATTTATATAATTAAAATCGATTTAGTTTTTGCTTAGAAAATTTATTTAGCAAACGAAAATGATGAATATTTTGTTAAATTTGTTTCATAAGATTAAGAAAAACAAAAAAGAATTAAAAGTTGCATTTTTTTCCATAATTCTGCAAGTACTGAATTACGAGGGTCGTTTGAAAAGTCCGTGCAAAAATAAAAACTACTTAATTTTTTGGGGTAAACCTTTTTTATTTTTCAACATAGTCTCCTTTTAGGCTTATACACTTCGTCCAACGCTGCTCTAGTTTGTTGATCCCTTCCGAATAATAGGATTTGTCCAAGTCTGATAAATAGCCATTCGTTTCTGCAATCACCTCCTCGTTTGAATAAAATCTTTTTCCCGCCAGCCATTTCTTCATATTGGGGAACAAATAGTAGTCCGAGGGAGCCAAGTCTGGAGAATAGGGGGGATGTGAAACGAGTTGGAACCCTATTTCCATTAATTTTGCGACCACAACTGCTGAGGTGTGAGCTGGTGCGTTGTCGTGATGGAAAAGGACTTTTTTTTGGGCCAATCGTGGGCGTTTTTCTTGCAGCTCGGTTTTCAAACGGTCCAATAACGATGAATAATATGCACCTGTAATAGTTTTACCCTTTTCCAGACAGTCGATGAGGATTATTCCTTGAGAATCCCAAAAGACAGTCGCCATAATCTTTCCGGCCGAAGGAACGGTCTTCGCCTTTTTTGACGCAGATTCCCCCTTGGTAACCCATTGTTTAGATTGTTCTTTGGTCTCAGGAGTGTAGTGATGTATCCATGTTTCATCCACAGTGACGAAACGGCGCTTAAAGTCCTGCGGATTCTTCTGGAACAGCTGCAAACCGTCCTTGCAACACTTCACACGATTTCGTTTTTGGTCAAGCGTGAGCAATCGCGGCACCCATCTTGCGGATAGCTTTGTCATGTCCAAATGTTGATGCAAAATATTATGTACCCGTTCATTCGAGATGCCCACAGCACTAGCAATCTCACGCACCTTTTGTCATCCATCACCATATCATGGATTTTATCAATGATTTCTGGAGTAGTAACCTCATCAGGGCGTCCAGAACGTTCAGCGTCACTTGTGCCCATATGGCCACTCCGAAAATTTTGAAACCACTTATAAACTGTTCTAATCGAAGGTGCAGAGTCACCATAATGTTTATCAAGCTTCCCTTTAGTCTCCTGAGGCGTTGCCAAACACAAAGAAATAGACCGATCTGGCTGAAACTTGGTGTGTGTTCTTCCAAGAGATGCTACTAACTAAACATAACCTCGATACGCGCCAGTAGTGCTATCTCTCTGACTTTGCACGGACTTTTCAAACGACCCTCGTAATCACTACAAAAAACACCAATAACTCAAAAAGACAATTTTTTTTCGAAGCTAAAAGACCAGACTGAAAAGGACAATCAATCAAATCTTATATCCGGAATTGAATGTATAGACTATCACAAAAAATACATAGGCGAAACATCACAGTAATTTAAAGAAAAAGACTGTACCAACACTCTTACGACACAAAACTAAAAAAGAACACCACAGCACTTTCCTTACACAGCACAGAAAATCATCACACTTTCGATTCCCCCAAACACAAAGATACTTAAATCAGAAACCAACACACCAAAAAAGGAAAGTGCTAGAAATGATATACATAGATATCTAAGACAGAAAACAGTTTAAATTTCAAAACAGACACGAACAATTTAAACAACATATACGCAAACTTACTACAAAATACTTGACAATTGGCAACACTGAATTCCACACAACCGAACACATATCACACACAGACCGATCACATACAGTCCATGAACAGACAAGACAAAAGACACACCAACCCTGAAATGTAAAAATATTACTTTCTAAACTAGGTAAATAATTTATTATAAATTTCGTTATATTATACATATTCATTTCAATAGAATCATTGTTACCAAACTGTAAATATGTTCCACAGCCCTGAAGTTGACCTAGTCTCTAGGTCGAAAGCTCGGCAGAATAAATGTATCACGACTGAAATGGTAAGTATTTTTTCATCCTATTTTAGTTTACAGCAAAATGAAAATTGAGTGTTCATAATAATAAAAGGTAAAGAATTCCCACTAGGAATTTTTTTTACTATCGAAGCAGAACTGATCTTGAGGACTGTATGGCCCATTGCCGCTTGACGAATGGACCAACATAAACACTTTGAAAGGAATAACTCATCTTAGTTGTAAGTTTTATGGTGAAACGATGGACATTACGGCCTGCCAAGATGTGGTCATAAGTCATCTTAAATATCTCAGGACTGTCAAGCCTCACTCTTTTCAGCTTACATTGTATTCAGTTCAACTTTTAATTCACAGAGTTGGGAAATATAAAACTGTGAACATACTTGACTATTTCTCTAACTGCAGTCAAAGTTGTAAGCTTGTATTTGATGTATTTATTGTTATCTTCCAACTTAGACTGATACAGTCTGTCCTTCAAATTGAATGAACAAAATAATAATGCTATTCATGTATTTAACACTGCATTGCCAATGCTCGAAACTTAGTCAGTTATTGCCAATGTGGAGTCATATTGACTCCATAATTTATTTTTATCTTTTTTTTACGCTGATTTCAATTTTAATAATAAAATTTGCATTAAAGGATGAGAAAGAATAGGAATTAAGAACGAAAAAACAAAATGTTGTCCACAAATAGGCTTTAACATTTCACGCAGAAGGAATTAACTTCAACTTAGGATCGTAGTAATTTCAGTATTTTCTAGAACCCAGACTGAACTGCCTTCTGATTAGGGACTTTTTCATTTTTTTCAATTACATTCACTATTTTCTCAATTACTGGCGCGCTGTTGACACGGATCGGAAATTACCCAAATCGCTGCAAAGTTTTGGCTGCAATTCGGACAGAAAATCAATTCTATAAAGAGGCTTTGTTTTTTGTGCCTTAATACTTTCTATGAAAATTATGTAAATTTATCAAAAAGCATTTAGGCAATAAATGTTGATCATATTAAAAAAGAAACACAATGA
Source organism: Rhodnius prolixus (assembly GCF_049639745.1). Taxonomy (NCBI): domain Eukaryota; kingdom Metazoa; phylum Arthropoda; class Insecta; order Hemiptera; family Reduviidae; genus Rhodnius; species Rhodnius prolixus. Next base: position 830,577 of record NW_027411618.1, read on the forward strand.
CTACCTTCAAGTTTTTTACGATTAGCAGACAAATTTCGATTCACTGAATCATTATGTAAAGATGAGTGTAGCGACCCAGTTTATTGAGCTTCCCTTTGTACGATACCGCTGTAACATTTAGCTCAAAAAAGAATAAACACGAATGAATCTTGCTTTCGATTTTCATAATCTATGGAAATATAAATTTTATTGGCACTCAATAATATAAAGGGAGCTAACTCCTCTCCCATTCAATGTATAGCGTCGAGACCCCCAAAAGGCACATCTACATAAAATTTCGAATCGAATGACACCTCATTCATCGGTTCTCTACGTTGTTTACAAAAAAGGTAACAACAAGAACAAGAACATTTTTTGAATAAGCCGTTTTGCTCATTTTCGGCAACTTTTTTCTCGAAACCTATTAGATCTGAGTTGTTGCAAAAAAATTACAGTTATAAAGGAGGGTTTGCCCTATAATTTAAAAAAATTTTGGGAATTTTATCTTTTATAGAAAAAGAGAAAAAAATTGTCAAAGTTGGGTGTTTTTCAACGTTACGCTTTTTCGTGCAGTTTTTGACGATCAACCCTTATACAACTGCCCTACCGAACAGTTTTAATAAGAGGAAAATCTCAGAATTCTTCGCGAGGAAGACAGCAGAAAGGTTTGAAGTAGAAGTAAATTTCCCTGTATGGGCAGACCAAATTGGTAATCTGGAGTCAAGTTAATAACAGAAAATCTACTTATATTACCAATCAGGAGTATAAATGACTCCGATATATTTACGTGTGTAATGCCAATCTGGAGTCAAAATGACTCTTATGATTCAAGTAAATCTAATCTGCAAAAAGGAAACTAAGAATACCACGGTCTTCAGCTCGTGGCTATCGAATGGTGAGAGAGTGGGGATAGCATATCTAAGAGCATTTCGGGATAGCTATGAGATGTGGGCAAACAGAGACCATTCCTATTTTTTTTTGGAGTCAAATTGACTTCGGATTGGCAATGCAGTGTTATTTGTTGCAGAAATTTACTGCAGTTGTGAAAATAAAATGTAATAAATATTCTAATAATATTTATGCAATTAGAACGAAAATTATAAAGAAAATCTTAAAACTAATTTTAAGAAATACTCCTCCTCAACAAAAATTTGAAAAAATTTACTTACAAGAATTGGATATGACGATTTACCACATCCATCGTATCTTTTTCGAAGTAACCTCACAGGCTACAACTACTTAGATCTGTTTTCGAACTTACGAGGGTCGTTTGAAAAGTCCGTGTAAAAATAAAAACTACTTAATTTTTTGGGGCAAACCTTTTTTATTTTTCAACATAGCCTCCTTTTAGGACTTTTTTCTGGGCCAATCGTGGGCGTTTTTTCTTGCAGCTCGGTTTTCAAACGGTCCAATAACGATGAATAATATGCACCTGTAATAGTTTTACCCTTTTCCAGATAGTCGATGAGGATTATTCCTTGCGAATCCCAAAAGACAGTCGCCATAATCTTTCCGGCCGAAGGAACGGTCTTCGCCTTTTTTGGCGCAGATTCCCCCTTGGTAACCCATTGTTTAGATTGTTCTTTGGTCTCAGGAGTGTAGTGATGTATCCATGTTTCATCCACAGTGACGAAACGGCGCTTAAAGTCCTGCGGATTCTTCTGGAACAGCTGCAAACCGTCCTTGCAACACTTCACACGATTTCGTTTTTGGTCAAGCGTGAGCAATCGCGGCACCCATCTTGCGGATAGCTTTGTCATGTCCAAATGTTGATGCAAAATATTATGTACCCGTTCATTCGAGATGCCCACAGCACTAGCAATCTCACGCACCTTCACTCTTCTGTCATCCATCACCATATCATGGATTTTATCAATGATTTCTGGATTAGTAACCTCAACAGGGCGTCCAGAACGTTCAGCGTCACTTGTGCCCATATGGCCACTCCGAAAATTTTTAAATCACTTATAAACTGTTCTAATCGATGGTGCAGAGTCACCATAATGTTTATCAAGCTTCTCTTTAGTCTCCTGAGGCGTTTTGCCTTTCATAAAGTAGTGTTTAATCAACACACGAAATTCTTTTTCGTCCATTTTTTGAAAATCACTCAACTTCCTCGATTCAAACGAATGCCAAACACAAAGAAATAGACCGATCTGGCTGTAACTTGGTGTGTGTTCTTCCAAGAGATGCTACTAACTAAACATAACTTCGATACGCGCCAGTGGTGCTATCTCTCTGACTTTGCACGGACTTTTCAAACGACCCTCGTATTAAACCAGAATAATTTCAAATGTTTGGAAGAATTGTTAAGCATTTTGTGAATAAATGTTGCAGTAAGGTGTGAAAAGTTAAAAAAGTGACCAATTGCAACAGTGAAAAATTAAAAATGGATCTACAAAAATTATTTGAATTTATCTACTAGATTGAATGTATTTATTGGCAAGAAATCGTATTTATATTTAGATTAGGTCTTTTATTCTGGGGTTGTAAATGAACTCTGTTCGGTTAATGTTTATAATAGTTTACTTTAGATTGCGCAGGAATATTTTCGTTCTAAATATTATGCATTCTAACTAATAAGTAGAGATAACAGTCTACACTTTGCTTACACTTTGATCTTACATAAAAGGCCGAGAAGCATGTATCATCAACCAAAGAGAGAATTTTCGTAACTTTAACAGCGAGGAGAACTGAACGAACAAGTTGCTTAATTCTAAAACTGAAACTGCTCTAAAACTAATTTGTACATATGTGAGTAACGCACTTAATTACCTAAATATGAGAATTAAAATAACAATAAATATTTGTGTATCAAATAATAGAAATAAAACTTAATAAAGCATAAACTGATCTTTAATATTTTCTCTATCACTTTCTTTGCTAACAAAATTTATCTAGGTTTGTCTAGGAGTGTGGGACAAAATTTAAACAAATCTAAGATTAATTTGTATTATTAATTATTAAGCAATTATTATAGTATTATTAATATTCATGCAAATTTATTATTTCACAAAATTAATTATTTATTATTCAAAGGTTTGAACTACTTTTTTTTTTTTTTTTTTTGATGATTTAAGGCGCGTCAAACATCTAGGGTTATTGGCGCCCGGAGCTTTTATTCAGTGCACTGCCGGTCTCCGGGCACTGTCCTCTCGTTACAGACGAACACTGTCCATCACCGGACAGTAAGCTGTAAGAAGCTCCTAGGAAGAGAAAATCTAAGGGTCAATATAGCTGGGATTCGAACCCGGGACCTCCGCGTGGGAGTCCAGTACGCTAACCGCATAGCTAATCCCTTCCCTGCTTTGAACTATTATTTTTATTATTGTTATTTTATTTTTTTAAACAAGATTTACCTTTTAGTTTTATTTTTTAAGCTGAACCTAAATTCATTGTTATTCTATTTTTTAATTAGAACTACACACATTGTAAAAATTTTGTTAGGGGCTTGCCCTTATAGGCAATAATTTTGAACAATATTATATTGAATATATATATTTTTTTTTAATGTAAAAACCTCAAATAAAGAGTGTTTCATTGATTCAATGCAGAAGTTTTAAAGGATTCCGGAATACTTAGGGTTTCGCCTATAATATTGAAACCATTTTCTATTTAAAGGATAGTGTTCCACCGTCTTCTTGATCGACTAGATCTATGAGGTAAATGGAGTTGTTGGAGGCCATTTGGCATACTCTAAGCTAATTTTGGTAGTAAGTTAAGCTGGAAGGTTACACTAGTCATTGCAGTTCATTTGATTAGACAGAAAAACATGTTTTTACTCGTATTTGACTGTATCAGTCAATGTGCCAACAAAAAATAAGAACTAACAGCGTCTAGGCTGAATTGAATTGGAAAAACTTGAAATTCCAAAATTTTAAATAGTATGTACCCTTACACTTACCCATAGATAGAGTCCTTGTCCCGTTTGTGTACATCAGGCACAGCGCCCATGACGTGATTAGATGCCGGTGAGACATGATTGCCTGGCGGTGGATAATGCAATCCATGGTTTAGATGTGGCTGCAGACTCTGTAAAGGTCTGTGATCGTACATGGCTCCTGCAGCGGCGCCACCTCCTTCCATGTATGGGTGAATGCCTTCCTCGTACTGGAAACAAAGAGAATAATACGATTGTTTTACAATTTTACCATAAACAAAAGTATAATTGACACAAATATTTTGTGAATTGCACAAAACGGTAATGTATAAACAGACTTGTTATTATTGTGAGTAAATGTTAGGGCAGTACACACTTTACCATCGTCTACAGTTTGACTCTTCAATGTCCAACATTCCAGCTTCGCCTAAGACTCCTATCTTGCTCACATTTAAAGCTATCATTTTGACTGACTATTAATCTAAGTTATTCCGACTAATTTAATTTGCTGTAATTTCAGTGTAATATAAGATTAGAATTTTCACTTCACTAAATAATTAAAAATAACATACTGAAAGTACTATTTATTGAAGGAAAGTAAAGTAATGCCTATTTTTTTCAGGCCGGTTTTACGTCCAACCACCAAATTATGTGTCGTGGACGAAGGCGACTAGCAAACATACTTTACTGTAAATTTCTTTTATTAAATAAAATCCAAGGCCTAGACCGGGGAATTGAACCCAGTACCAACAATACATATTAGCTTTACAGGTCTCGCCTCTAACCGCTCGGCTACCGTGGTGCTTCTATTTATTGAAGTAATTGAGAATAATTAGAATAGAAATAAATTTTTGTTTTACAATTTTTTTTTTATTTATTTATTTAAGGCGCGTCAACATCTAAGGTTATTGGCGCCCGGAGCTTTTTCCAGTGCACTGCCGGCCTCCGGACAGTGTTCTCTCGTTACAGACAACACTGTCCATCACCGGACAGTGAGCTGTAAGAAGCTCCTAGGAAGAGAAAATCTAAGGGTCAGCAGCTGGATTCGAACCCGGGACCTCCGCGTGGGAATCCAGTATGCTAACCTCATAGCTAATCCCTTCCCTATTTACAATTTTGTAAAATACATTTTTATATTAACCTATTATTATACTTTTTTTGTTAATATTTTAACAATATTTGGTAGAGCAGCGTTTTTCTACTGATAATTTGTTTCACTTTTACACTTTCAATATTTTTATGTTAACTAATGTTAAAATGAATTAAATCAAAACAATGATTCGAATTTATATTTCATCTTATAGACAACCAGCAACTTAGTTTTCGCTGTATCACATGATTCACTTCAAATGCTGAGAAATATGTAATATTCAACACGAAACAAATTGTATTTATTACTAGATATCGCGTACTACACGGACTGTTACTAGAACTAAATCGTGTGTATTAAAACGCCCTTGGTTAAAAACTAATCAAAGATCAATCTGTAAGTGTTACACCTTCGAATAGCGTTAACATTTTATTGCATTAGAATTATTTATTGTACAAATTATTATATTTGTTGTCAATAAGAGGATTTTTGGGGGGGAATACAAGATGATGTTGGGAAATCTATGTTCTGAGAAACATAATAGGGTTCATGGAACACAAGAAGATTTACGGAACATATGAAAGAATAAGGAACACCAATGTTCTACGGAATACAAGAGAGTTCATGGAACACAAGAAGATTTACGGAACATATGAAAGAATAAGGAACACCAATGTTCTACGGAATACAAGAGAGTTCATGGAACACAAGAAGATTTACGGAACATATGAAAGAATAAGGAACACCATTTTTCTGCGGAATACAAGAGAGTTCATGGAACACAAGAAGATTTACGGAACATATGAAAGAATAAGGAACACCATTTTTCTGCGGAATACAAGAGAGTTCATGGAACACAAGAAGATTTACGGAACATATGAAAGAACAAGGAACACCAATGTTCTACGGAATACAAGAGAGTTCATGGAACACAAGAAGATTTACGGAACATATGAAAGAATAAGGAACACCATTTTTCTGCGGAATACAAGAGAGTTCATGGAACACAAGAAGATTTACGGAACATATGAAAGAATAAGGAACACCATTTTTCTGCGGAATACAAGAGAGTTCATGGAACACAAGAAGATTTACGGAACATATGAAAGAACAAGGTACACAAATGTTCTGCGGAATACAAGAGAGTGTTCATAGAACAAAAATGATTTCACCGAACACGATTTGAGAACCACTATGTTTATCGATTTTATAGTTTAATGTTCTTAAATCTTATCAACAATTCATGCGACAGTGCCTTCTCAATCCTTATTGCCTAAACATATAAAAAAAATACAAAAAGCCGGCCAATGATATAACTATTCCTTACAATGTAAACAACTTTGTAAATGAATGTGATATAATGACGTCTTGGTATAACACCCTAAACTTTAACCAACAACAAAAACCATTCAAATTCTCTTCAGTTCGAAGTGCACCGGTGCCTCAGTGAATTCTTTAAGGCTGTAAAAACAGTTGGTTATTACAAAGTTTTTTTTAAAAATCACCTCAGATTTTTTTGAAAATTCCAATTGTCTTACATTCACTGGGGTTTTATTAAAGATTGTAGCAGCATTCTAAAGCAATTCTGTTTTCTTTAACCTTGTCACAGGTAAGTGAATATTTTCTTTGCCTCTAATGTTCTATTAGTGTTGATTTCCTCCAGTTACAGCTTGTTTGCTACTTTTTTTTTGCCTTTTACCTGGTAAATATATAGAGAAGGCAGTGTCATAATCATCAACTGACCTAACCTAACCATTACGAACATATAAATCTTTTGTGACCTATCTTCAGCCATTGTTTAGACCAGTGATGGGCAAAGTACGGCCCGCGGGCCAACTCCGGCCCGCGAAAGTATTTAATCCGGCCCGCCGAGGGTCCATCGACATGGATAGTATATGGCCCGCTATAATTACGTTTTGACGGTCGAGAAGTATAAAGTAGATTCTACTTAGTAGAATAATAGATGCATAACCTATAGGTGAAGCTAAACTAGCCACGTAGTTACACAAGTGTGTAATGCTGTAATGTTTTTATAATATTATGATTAAAAGCTTTAACACAAAATGCATTTTTTCTAAAATTTTGGCCCTCCTCTAGAATTTCTTAAACTTTGTGGCCCCCCCATTAAAAAAGTTTGCCCACCACTGGTTTAGACAAACATAGGATGTCATAGTTCTGTAGTTCTAATGCAGTTTCTAAAAGTGCCAGCTTAATCCTTGGATATTCTGATGAAGAGTTTTTTATTTCCTTTATCTAGGGAGCACTACAACTCGGCTAAGAATTAAAAAACGCTTCAAGCTCACATTGCAAGGCCCAAGACATCACTTTCCAATAGCGCATCCTTCATGCGTCAACACCAAGTCTGAAACTATAGTTCCATCCCTTGGACTTTCATACTTGAGAAAACATGAAACTGATGAACTTTGTCCATATCTTCGGTCAACATTCTCCAAGATGTAACCTGGCTTTCTTTTATGCTTTATTACCTTCCACTCTCCTGCTTTGTCTTCACTTCCATTAACTACATCTGCCGACCATCTCTTTTTCTATGATATATCTTATTGAACACTCTTGTTCAACTTCTTTCTTTTTTAGAGTATCCCACATTTTCACATAGAGACCTACATGTTGCTGAGGCTTACTTTAAATTTTCTATCGTGTTAGTTTCATTTATGTTTTTAATTTAAAACCTCCCCCGATGAGAGGTTATGTTGTTCAGATTACAAATCTTTGAATTTATTATCACCTCTCCAATTTTGTTCTTAGCAACATTGCTTTTATATTTCACTATATTATCAACATCATGTTTTAAAGCTATCTGATTTTCAGTGATCTCTAATATTTCTGTAGTGTGGTCGATAAAATAGGTGTGCAGTTACATGAGCTGGTCGTGTCACTTCTCATTTAAACCATTTCTTTTAAGTCTTTTACTTCTTCTATCAAGTAAGAAATAGTCGACAAAAGATTTTAAAATAATTCAATAATGAGGGCACTTACCTCTATATCGCCACCATGTTCACATAGTTCACATTTGTTCGCACTCATCGAGGCCTATTTTTTCACTCAGTGAAATGAATGACAATACCACATTTACCAGTGCCAGCAGCTATACTTTCTAACATATGTATCTACCTTTTTCGCAGACAACACATTTAACACCATCACATTTGAGACGCCATATTGTTTTACACTGAAAAATTTTGTATGTTCGTTGTGGCCCGCTTGCAGTTCAAAGAAAACAAGTGTACCAACTTCAAAACTATTCGACAGTCTGTTCTTCTAACTTCGCTCAACACTAATTTCCCCATTTCCATCTATCTGGGTCTAATTGGGGGCATAAAACTTCCCTATTTCTAACTTAAAACTGAGGGCCAGGTAAACGATTGCTACAAAATATCGAGCCGGATCAATTTATTACAAAATATGAGAACGATAAATTGTACTGCGAACTCCGTGGAAGCAAAGACTGGGGCTTAGATGAATATTTTCTGGCATCGTTTAAAATATCCATTCCTATTGGAAGGGACTACAGCAAATTTAAGTGAGAAATTGGTTCGAAAACCAAGAAAAATGTATGTTAATTTTACTGAAAATTTTGTAAAATTATTTTTCATGAATAGATAAATTTTGGCGTGCTTAATTAAAACTGTCCGGGAGGACAGTTGTATAAAAGGGTTGATCGTCAAAAACTGTACGAAAAAGCGTAACATTGAAAAATACCCAACTTTGACAATTTTTTTCTCTTTTTCTATAAAAGATAAAATTCCCAAATTTTCTTTATAATATAGGGCAAACCCTCCTTTATAACAGTATTTTTTTTGCCACTACCTAGATCCGATAGATTTTGAGAAAAAAGTTGCTAAAAATGGCATTTTCAAAAATGGTTCTTGTCGTTGTTACCTTTTTTGTAAACAACGTAGCGCCTAAACGCGTGAACCGATTTTCATGAATGAGATGTCATTCGGTTCAGAAATTTTATGTAGATGTGCCTTTTCGGGGTCTAGCCGCTGTACATCGAATAGGAGAGTAGTTAGCCCCATATATATGTAAGGCCCCCTCCAAAATTATTATTGCTAATAACTCTGTAAATCTTGGCACGATTTTGATAAAATATGGTAGGATAATTGGGTTAGGGCTCCCCTACATAATATTAAAGCGACGTTCTGCTCTTACACCTATTAAGGGGGAAGTATTCAAAATATTCAACTCACGTTTACATTATATCCTCTTGCCAGCCAAACTGGGACGTTAAATGATCGTTTAAGTTACTTTAGAGAAAATTACAACGAAAATTACTTTTTAAAAAAAACAAAAAGTTTACAATATTTTAACGCAAAACCAAAACGCAACGTAACTAGTTCTGTCCAAGCATTTAAATCTCCACAATGAAATAACATCTGCTCGATACAGGTGAATTCTACATCTGCTTTTTTTAAGTTTTTATAAATTAAAAATCTAATAGTTTTTAGTGAGTTGCCTTTATCCTAATAGTACCATTATGTCTAAAACTAAAGAACAATTTCGTTGTAGCCAATTCTTTATTATGAATTATAATTATGGACTCGAATTATACGTTTTATGGTACTCTGAATTTAGAAAAGTATTTTTTGGTACTTTTCCGTTAGCCGGGCGCAAATGTCGCCAATTGTGAACCAAACGCGAGCCAAGTCAACGGAAAAAAGTCGAAAACGTTCAACTATAAACAAATATTAATTAATAGTAAGCAAAACAAGTTCAACTATAAACAAATATTAATGAATTGTAAAGAAAACAGTTTTACCCAATACTGTTTTTCGCTTGCGCCCGGCTAACGGAAAAGTACCTATATTTTTTTTAACAATTAAGTGTGAGTGTAACTGAATGAATGAATGAATGAATGATTTATTTGCTCTTAAGAGTACAAATCTCATAGCAAAGGGTTGGCCTTACAGTACAAGGAGTTTACAAAGTTAATTCTGTCAGACTTATTATACAAATTAATGGTTTTTTATTATTGTATACAATATATGTACGGGCTGAGATTGAAAACAAAACAAAACTAAACTATACGAGGGTCGTTTGAAAAGTCCGTGCAAAGTCAGAGAGATAGCACTACTGGCGCGTATCGAGGTTATGTTTAGTTAGTAGCATCTCTTGGAAGAACACACACCAAGTTTCAGCCAGATCGGTCTATTTCTTTGTGTTTGGCATTCGTTTGAATCGAGGAAGTTGAGTGATTTTCAAAAAATGGACGAAAAAGAATTTCGTGTGTTGATTAAACACTACTTTATGAAAGGCAAAACGCCTGAGGAGACTAAAGAGAAGCTTGATAAACATTATGGTGACTCTGCACCTTCGATTAGAACAGTTTATAAGTGGTTTCAAAATTTCCGGAGTGGCCATATGGGCACAAGTGACGCTGAACGTTCTGGACGCCCTGATGAGGTTACTACTCCAGAAATCATTGATAAAATCCATGATATGGTGATGGATGACAGAAGAGTGAAGGTGCGTGAGATTGCTAGTGCTGTGGGCATCTCGAATGAACGGGTACATAATACTTTGCATCAACATTTGGACATGACAAAGCTATCCGCAAGTTGGGTGCCGCGATTGCTCACGCTTGACCAAAAACGAAATTGTGTGAAGTGTTGCAAAGACGGTTTGCAGCTGTTCCAGAAGAATCCGCAGGACTTTAAGCGTCGTTTCGTCACTGTGGATGAAACATGGATACATCACTACACTCCTGAGACCAAAGAACAATCTAAACAATTAGTTACCAAGGGGGAATCTGCGCCAAAAAAGGCGAAGACCGTTCCTTCGGCCAGAAAGATTATGGCGACTGTCTTTTGGGATTCGCAAGGAATAATCCTCATCGACTATCTGGAAAAGGGTAAAACTATTACAGGTGCATATTATTCATCGTTATTGGACCGTTTGAAAACCGAGCTGCAAGAAAAACGCCCACGATTGGCCCACAAAAAAGTCTTTTTCCATCACGACAACGCACTAGCTTACACCTCAGCAGTTGTGGTCGCAAAATTAATGGAAATAGGGTTCCAACTCGTTTCATATCCTCCCTATTCTCCAGACTTGGCTCCCTCGGACTACTATTTGTTCCCCAATATGAAGAAATGGCTGGCGGGAAAAAGATTTTATTCAAACGAGGAGGTGATTGCAGAAACGAATGGCTATTTTTCAGACTTGGACAAATCCTATTATTCGGAAGGGATCAACAAACTAGAGCAGCGTTGGACGAAGTGTATAAGCCTAAAAGGAGACTATGTTGAAAAATAAAAAAGGTTTACCCCAAAAAATTAAGTAGTTTTTATTTTTGCACGGACTTTTCAAACGACCCTCGTATAATTAAATCGGAGTGGAATCATTTCTAGCTATAATCAGTAAGAGAAAGTTATTCTAGAATTAGTTATTTGTAATAATAATTTATAGAAGTAGAGTAGAGAAAAAAACAAACTAGATAATTACAAACTTATTGCAATAATTTTCTTAAATGAAGACTTCTTGTAATAAAATAATAAAGGTGATTAAGCTTTTGAACATTATCCTCAATATTAAGAAGCTGTTGAATTTTATCTCTCTCGGGTTTTACATCTTTGGTGTATCGATCAATGTATTTATGTCTTAAAGAATCAAATACTTCGCAGTGCAGTAAAACATGAACAATAGTATCTAGACCCGCGTGACAAAGTGGACAATCAGCCTCAGTCTGGAAGTGGATATAGAAATTTTTATTATAGATCCGGGGTAGGTACTTGCCGCTAAGCCTTACTTGGGAGATAATTCTAAGTTTTTTTATACCAACTTTAGTGGTCAAGTACAACTCTCCCCGGCCAAGAGAACAAATATCTCTAATAAATATACTGTATTTGGTATTTATTGCCGAGTCTACATCTTTACAGAAAAGATGATTCTCAAACTTTCCCAGTAAATTATTATAATGGCTTTTGAGAATCTGCGGACTTTGACTGAGCCAGATGTCCTCCGCCCCAATAATTGTTAAATATCTTCGTAGGCATAGGGTCCAGTTAAAAGTTAAAGTGCAAATTTCTCCGAGTTCCATCAGACGTAGATAGCAGATTTTAGTCAAGCTGTCATCTGGCATATTTAAAAGAGAGAGCCACCAGTTAATCATTCTTTTGAAAATCTTGAATTGTAAGTGCGTTAGACCGCAATCAGGTCGCACTAGATAGTTCGGCGTGTTAACAGGCAGTTGCAGAAGTGTTTTAAAAAAAGATAATTGACCTTTTTCGACCAAGTCAGAGTAGTCTGGGGCCCAGATTTCCGCTAAATACAGCAGTGTACTTTCTGAAATTGATTGAAATAATTTAGTGTGAGTGTAACTACAAAAAGAACAATCTTGGATACTTAAAATTTGAGAATTAGATTAGCCTCGATTATTAGACCTGGAAATGAGCTGTTCAATATGATTAGCAAAACGAAAGTGATTCTTTGCGGAATCAGTTGTTCAGTTTTTCTTTTTTGTTTTTAAGACTTCTACGATTTAGCTTTGAACTTGTTATAATAAAGTTGCAAGATATCCTTTCTAACAATTTTAAAAGAAAACGGGAAAATTCGATTGAAGACATAAGAGCAATTTAAATGAATTTACTCAAAATCTGTAAGATCTAGGTTGTTGTAAAAAAATTACAGTTATAAAGGAGGATTTTCCCTACATTTTATAGAAAATTTGGGAATTTTATCTTTTATAGAAAAAGAGAAAAAAAATTGTCAAAATTTTGTGCTTTTTTAAAATATTACCCCTTTTTTTGCGCAGTTTTAACTATCGGACAGTTTTAATAAGGATTGAATATGGTAACCAAAACTCTAAATTTGGAAATCCGTTCGAAAATTTGGCTGTAACAAATCGATTTCAAAGTTTTTGGATTTTATTTTTCTTGAAAATGGGGCTCCTACGATTCCTTAAACATATTATAATTATTTAATGTATCTCTAATAAAAATTTGTATACTCAGATTTTGCTTAATATTTAAAGATTACTTAAGTTGCGATATTAGAAGATCGCTCGTGTTTACGTCAGATTTTTTTTTTTTTTAAATCATTTAATTGATAATACAAACATGAATGCAATTATCGCAACTAATTATGAACCAATCAGAGATAAAATTTTATTATACGTGTTTATGGTATGCACAAGATCGAATGGTGCATGACAAGTAGGCTACAAGAAAAAGAAGTGGAATTCTTATAGACCTCATCTGCATTCTGTGCACATTGACGTACAGTCCATCCTATGTTCCCAATGTCTCCATGAATTGAGCTGCAGTTACCTTGTTACAATATTACTCATGCATCTATCCATTTATAGTGCAACTAATGATCATGCCCTGATACTGGTCACAGTCAATGTAATGCATTCCAGAGGATTTTTTGTTTTGTATTTATTTTATTTTTTTCAGAGTTTTAATTGAAATGTGCGTTTTTTTGGTTTCCTGATTTCGGAAAAAAAGAAGGTTTTACAATCCTTTTACTCTATTAGGTCTGAGGAAGTATTAAAATTGTTCCAAATTTTTGATTTCTAATTATCTAGTTAGAAATTTTTTCATTATAATACCCCAAAAAAGTGACTTTTAGAAATTGGTCTGTGTATACAGGATGAACCAGTAAGTAATGTCCATAGGCCTACTGTCTGTAGCACATCTAAATTGGAGTTCAATGACGTATTGGCATACTTCATATTTTCAACTGTTCTTTTGCAATAAAAATGTTATTACCCAGAAAGTTTTAGTCCGAATTCGATTCTGATGATACGGTTAGAAAGACAGAGAAATTTTTTAAACATTGACACCATTTTGAAGCATAAGTCCTTCTCCAAACAGCCTTAATCTTCCTCCGAATACTCTGAAAAATAAAAGTAATCGAAATTTTTTGAAAAAAACTCATTAGGCCCTTATGTGATCATTATCAGACCTAGGTGCTGGCACTTTTTATAAAAAGTTTCCTTGTTTAATGGGCTTTCTAACGGTATATCATTTTCCAGGATTCCTTTTATCTTCGTACGAGAAATTAGGTTTGTTTTTGCAAGAAAACGTGTTCACGAGCACTCAACAGTGTTAGTTTATCAAGTTGTTTAATTCATTGAAAACTCTTTTAGATGGACCAGTAGTCAATTTTTAAAGTAGACTGCCTTAAAATAAGGAAGTCAAAGGTAACAAATTGCAATTTAAACATTTACTTCTTATTTATAGTACTTCGGAGTTATAACATTTTTTTTGCAAAAAAGTAATGATTTAAGAAATAAAATTAAAAGTGACGTCACCCAAAAACAGTGGAAAATATAAGTTGGCCAATACGCCATTGAACTCCACTTTAGATGTACTACACACAGTAGGCCTATGGACATTACTTACTGGTTCACCCTGTTTATCCGACTGCGGAGTTTTTAGTCGCCATAAATCATAAAAAACAAAAAACCTGCCGGAAGTCCAAATTCAAAATTTAGTACAGAAGCCATTAATGCAGTCTCGACAAATAACCTTTTGCACAATATCACCCAACCCGAAAGTGCTAACTCTACAAAATCCATATTCCCGTTTATCCTGATCCTTTCAAGATGGCTCCTACAAAATTTCCTTAGTCTAAATCGACTAGATCGACTTTTTTTTTTTTTTTTTATCGCGAATGAGTCTTTTAAAGCGAAAATGTACAATATTGTTAATAGTTTACTTTAGGGCGAGTGTTAAGATTAGTGGTGAAGAGCGTGGCTTTGTCAGTGGGAGATTCCCAGTTCGAATTTCGCGTATGACTACTTTTTATTGGTTAGAAAAAAAATTGTTTATAGTAAAGTATGAGTTTTCGCCCCGCCCACGAAATCTAATTGGTAGTTGGACTATAAGCCACGCCCGAAATAAAATAGGGGATTACTTTAATCTTTAATAGAAATTGTAATTTCGAGAAAATGTAATGACGTAAATAGTATTAAAAGTGGTGTGACGCACCAATTTATTTTTTTTGAAATTCTGAAAATCTTATTTAAACTCTTTTAACAACTTTTACTTAATTAAAGGGGGGGCTTTTAGGTCCAAATTACCAAATTAACGGAAGTGATTAGCAAAGTCACTTAAAATCTAAAGCCTATACCGGAAATCGAATCCGATACGACAATTTTTCTTAGCTTTACGAGCCCCACATTTAACCGATTGGCTATCGTGGCGACTCTCATTTATTTACCCCCATTTAATGAGTGGCTTTAAAAAAAAAAGTGGTACCAAAAGAGAGTGCCAAAAACGAGTCTCAATCACCTAGAAGGGCGCCAAAATTATGACACTATTTATTTATTTTGTTAAATAAATTAATTCAGATAATTAATTTATTCTTTAGATTTTTGTTTAATTATCTATTCTTTTTTAAGCGAAATTTCACTGAGTTGATTAGACCAAAACTAAGGGATTTTGGATTCTTTATTTCTTATGCAGTAGTACTAATGACGTCGTTCGGAATATCGAAATGATGTCATAATTGAGATCTAGGCGACCGGATCCTCTCCTTCCTTTTAGACCATCTATGACAAAACAGTTTGTGGAGCAATGCTTGTAAGAGTGTTAGAACCTATTGTGTTGCATTTATTGCCCTTCTGATCTGAGCTAAAAGCAACATTTAACTATTTTATTGTATTATTAAATGTATTTAGTTCCATAAATTGATTACAAATACGTATAAAGTTAGCTGTAAGAAACTACTAGGAAGATAAATAGTCCCAAAATAGTTTTTATTGATTATTTTAGGCGTTCTTTATGTCAATTTTTAAAACCTAAACATAGAATCATTCCAATTTAATTGTATCTTTAAAAAAAAAATCAACTCTAACTTATTTTCAATTCTTTTATCTCAAAATTTCTTGCAAATGTGAGATTTAGCAATAAATGTAGCCACGACATTTTATTTCAATGATTTACAAGATTAATGACTTAAATATAAGTACCATTTCAATAAATCAAAAAGTGATTGAAAACAGTAAATGAAATGGCCAATTTTCCAATCAGTTCTCTTACCAAATAAGAGCGACCCAATAAATTTATTCGAGCTCTGCTATAAATATCAGAGATATGAGCTAAAATACACTAATTTGCCTTTCATTTTAACTAATAATTCCGGCTTTTTCCTTCGTTTTTCAAGTTCTTTTACCCAAATATTAGCGACCCAATAAATATATTCGAGCTCTGCTATAAATATCAGAGATATGAGCTAAAATACACTAATTTGCCTTTCATTTTAACTAATAATTCCGACTTTTTCCTTCGTTTTTCAAGTTCTTTTACCCAAATATTAGCGACCCAATAAATATATTCGAGCTCTGCTATAAATATCAGAGATGTGCGCTAAAATACACTAATTTGCCTTTCATTTTAACTAATATTCCTACTATTTCCTTCGTTTTTCCAGTTCTTTTACCCAAATATGAGCGACCCAATAAATATATTCGAGCTCTGCTATAAATATCAGAGATGTGAGCTAAAATACACTAATTTGCCTTTCATTTTAACTAATATTCCTACTATTTCCTTCGTTTTTCCAGTTCTTTTACCCAAATATGAGCGACCCAATAAATATATTCGAGCTCTGCTATAAATATCAGAGATGTGAGCTAAAATACACTAATTTGCCTTTCATTTTAACTAATATTCCTGCTATTTTCTTCGTTTTTCCAGTTCTTTTACCCAAATATTAGCGACCCAATAAATATATTCGAGCTCTGCTATAAATATCAGAGATGTGCGCTAAAATACACTAATTTGCCTTTCATTTTAACTAATATTCCTACTATTTCCTTCGTTTTTCCAGTTCTTTTACCCAAATATTAGCGACCCAATAAATATATTCGAGCTCTGCTATAAATATCAGAGATGTGCGCTAAAATACACTAATTTGCCTTTCATTTTAACTAATATTCCTACTATTTCCTTCGTTTTTCCAGTTCTTTTACCCAAATATGAGCGACCCAATAAATATATTCGAGCTCTGCTATAAATATCAGAGATTTGAGCTAAAATACACTAATTTGCCTTTCATTTTAACTAATATTCCTGCAATTTTCTTCGTTTTTCCAGTTCTTTTACCCAAATATTAGCGACCCAATAAATATATTCGAGCTCTGCTATAAATATCAGAGATATGAGCTAAAATACACTAATTTGCCTTTCATTTTAACTAATAATTCCGAATTTTTCCTTTGTTTTTCAAGTTCTTTTACCAAATAAGAGCGACCCAATAAATATATTCGAGCTCTGCTATAAATATCAGAGATGTGCGTTAAAATACACTAATTTGCTTTTCATTTGAACTAATAATTCCGACTTTTTCCTTCGTTTTTCAAGTTCTTACTCGAAACATGATGGAAATGAGCGTTTTGTTTGTATTCAAATTTATTTTTTGTTTAAAATTCAAACCCTTAAATAAATAAATGTAAAGTCTGTAAAAATTACTGACTTAATTTTTACTTTAAACGAATAACATACTCGTATGTATGTAGTAACCAGCATATCAGATAATTTTATAAAATATCTAAGCATTTAATAAAATATCAAACTATTATATTCTGCCTGTAACATATACAACTGAAGTTGAAAAACTTTAAAATGTCTGAAAATAATTTCTAATTTAAAATTATAATAATTACGCCAGATGCTATGCTACTTCTAAATGCACTGTTTCTAAAAGCTCTTAAAAAATATATATAAATAAGTTCAGTGAACTTAATATTTTCTAAGCGTGGAGACAATAACTTAAGTATTTTTATATCCAGAATACTGGTACTTAGTGTGAAGAATTCAGGAACAGTTTTAAGACCCAGGTAAATAAGTGTTCGTCCGTTTGGTAGAATGGACAGTTAGGACGTGGCTGGTAGATTGGACAATGCAACCTAAAGGCTATGGAATTCCGACCAGCTTTAAAAATATGACAATGCAGTTAAGAGTGGGGTCAGATGGGGGCGATTTGCCCCTCTTTCTCCTGGTCCTTGTATTGTTACGGCACTTTCCCACCTACAGCACCCAGTATAGGTCGTAAGAAACTTGTCCAACAAGATTGGGGCATCGGGCATTATATCCACAAGCTTCTGGGATTACTTCGCCTAGAAACTGTGGCTTTCAATAATATCCAAACACAATATAACAATCTAAAACTGATGTCCCCATGTACACAGTTTTAACTTACAGCAATTTGCGTATTCAAATTTTTTTGAAACTTAGAATCTATCAAAGAAAAATAATAGTTTTTGTTAATTTAAGGCGCGTCAACGTCTGAGGTGATTGGCGCCCGGAGATTTTGTTTTTTCAGTGCATTGCCGGTTCTCGCATCGTTTTCTCTTACTACAGACAACACTGTCTGACACACCGGATAGTGAGCTGTGAGAAGCTCCTAAAAAAAGAGACAAACTAAGAGGCCTAGCAGCTGGGATTCGAACCCGTGATCTCCGTGTTGGAATCCAGTATACGCTAACCATTTAGATAATCCCTTCTTTCATTTGTTTCAACCTTGGAATTTAATTAAGGATTCAAAATTGGCGAGGAATTGGTCAAATAAAAAAAAACAACAACTCGTCTTTTTGCCAACGTTTCGACAAATATATTGTCTTCTTCAGGTCCTGGATATTACAAATACAGAAATACAAAACAATTTAGAGAATCAGTAACATAGAAACACCTCAAAAGCAAGCTTATCTCCCGCAGCACGAAAATTCAAATGTATAAGACGTTGATCCGTCCAGTGCTTATAAATGGCTCCGAAGCATGGACCATATCAAAAGTAGATGAGCAGTCCTTGGCGGTATTCTAGTGGAAGGTTCTCCGTAGAATTTATGGCCCTGTACGTGATGGACAGAACTGGAGAATCAGGAAAAACCAGGAGGTATATGCTTTGTTCAAGGAACCGGATATCGTCAAAATTATAAAACTCGGAAAACTGCGATGGGCAGGGCACGTTGCAAGGATGGGGGATGAAGAAATACCCACAAAAATTGTGGATGGTAGCGTACAAGGGTCCCAGGAGAGTAGGCAGACCAAGAACGCGATGGCAAGAGATGCTTTGGCATTGCTTGGATTCCGAACTGGAGGGCGGCTGCGCAGGAAAGAGACGCCTGGCGGGCACGTCTTGAGGAGCCCAAGACTCTTCATGAGTTGTAGCGCCATTTAAGAAGAAGTAACATAGGAAATCAGTAATATAAAAATAAAATAAAAGTAAATATAAAATATAGTAAAATGAAGTATTTTATTTATTTTTATTTTTATATTACTGATTTTTTACTGATTTTCTGTGTTACTGATTCTCTAAATTGTTTGTACTTTTTGTATTTGTAATATCCTGGCCCTGAAGTAGACAATATATTTGTCGAAACGTTGGCAAAAAGACGAGTTGTTGTTTTTTTATTTGACCGATTCCTCGCCAATTTTGAATCCTTAATTGAATAATTTACGGTCACGAAACCTAAATATTCATACTTTGGAATTTAAGTTGGACTTACACATATTCATAAGAATTAAATACTTTTTGCTTAATCTTCAGTTTTCAGTATGCAGCAGTATTTTTTGAATGTGTGAGTTGAATTAAAAAATTATAAAATTAGTGAATAAATTTTTTTTAAACTCGTTGCTTTTAAATTTCGGTGATTTTAAAGCATTATTCGTGAAGTAAAAGACAGCTTGCAAAAGGTAGTATTTAATAAATTCGTGCTACATACGAATCAAAATTTTTAGAGAAGGGAAATTATCATACTTGAAAGTCAGGCAAGGTCAGGAGGGCAACAACTTTACCCTGCAGTTTTAAGAGAAGCTATAGAAGCAAATCGCTAATCCTAGAACAAGCACTAGAAAAACTTGCTGGCGGATTAGACGTTTCCCCACTATACTACAAACATGGTGCTTGCATGACACCCCAAATAGTGCTTAAAAGCTGTAGGACTTAACCAAAACGCACACGGAGGGAAAAGTGTCAAACTCATATTAAAAGCTTCAAGTGGTTTTCAATTTGTCAAGGAAATTTTTAGTTGCGAGGAAAAAAGGGGCTTAATTTTTCAAATAAAACTAAAAAAAAAAAAACAATGAGTTAACCTGTAAAGCTAATGTGTATTGTGGTACTGAGTTCGATTCCCCGCTCAAATTTACAGTAAAATATGTTTGTCTCCGTCCACGACACCTAATTGGTAGTTGGACGTAAAGCCCGCATGAAAAAATAGTCAATTACAATGAGTTATGTCCGGCCAGTCTTGCTTTTCCTGGGGCTCAAAAGAATAGAACTGCAAAAAATAAAAAAGATAATGCTCTTCTTGAGATGAAAATTTGTAGAAGTGGTACATTTGGGAGTTGGTACCTGATTCGGCGAGCTATCTGAATTTTATTTTCAGTACAATTGGATTCCATGCGGTTCTAGCCAGATGTATCTCTTTTTAGTAAACTCGGAGAAAAAACAAAGTTTTTCTTACAGGATGTAATAGCAAGACGTACGGAGAAAAGACAAAGTTTTTCTTACAGGATGTAATAGCAAGACGTACGGAGAAAAAACAAAGTTTTTTTTACAGGATGTAATAGCAAGACGTACGGAGAAAAGACAAAGTTTTTCTTACAGGATGTAATAGCAAGACGTACGGAGAAAAAACAAAGTTTTTTTTACAGGATGTAATAGCAAGACGTACGGAGAAAAGACAAAGTTTTTCTTACAGGATGTAATAGCAAGACGTACGGAGAAAAAACAAAGTTTTTTTTACAGGATGTAATAGCAAGACGTACGGAGAAAAAACAAAGTTGTTCTCACAGGATGTAATAGCAAGACGTACGGAGAAAAAACAAAGTTTTTCTTACAGGATGTAATAGCAAGACGTACGGAAAAAAAACAAAGTTGTTCTCACAGGATGTAATAGCAAGACGTACGGAGAAAAAACAAAGTTTTTCTTACAGGATGTAATAGCAAGACGTACGGAGAAAAAACAAAACATTCTTCTAGGTAGAACACTTTGTAAGAACTACTTATTTCAATACGTGTGTTTCAAGGGATAAATCAGATTCGAAAATTTTATTCGATCGCCATTTTCCCTTTTACAATTGTAACAGATAGTATGGCTTTATTGAATTACTATTAAAATGCTAGCTAATAAAGAAAGACAAATGAAATCCATTGATAAAAAACCACGAATTCTAGCAAATTTACGAGGTGTGTTCAAAAAATAAGGTAAATTTTCATTTTTCTCAAAAAATATTTATTTATTCATCGATTTTTATTTGGTCTCCTTCAAAGTAGTCCCCCTCAGATATAATACATTTGTGCCAGCGTTTTTTCCAATCCTCGAAACAGTTCTGATATGCACTTTTTGGTATGTTCTTGTGCTCTCTCAGCGATTCGGTTTTTATCTCCTCAATCGTCGCAAAACGCCGTCCTTTCATGGGTCTCTTCAATTTTGGGAACAGGAAAAAGTCACAGGGCGCCAAATCTGGTGAATACGGTGGCTGAGGCATGATAATGTCATTCAACAATTCCTGAGCGATGCTCATGCGACGGTTTTTTTTTTAATCAAAATTCAGCAATTTTGGAACGAACTTCGCTGCCACACGCTTCATGCCCAAAATTTCAGAAAAAATTGCATGACATGTGCCAACCGATATGCCGACATCCTCAGCAACTTCTCTAATTGTGATTCGACGAGTCTTCATAACAATTTTCTTTACTTTCTTAACATTTTCATCGGTTGTTGATGTACTGGGGCGTCCAGGGCGAGCGTCGTCATTCGCATCTTCTCGACCTTCTGTGAAAAGCTTGTAACACTTGTAAACCTTTTTTTGACCCAGAGTACTCTCACCGTACGCCACTGTCAACATTTCAAGTGTTTTTGAGCACTTAATTCCATTTTTTACACAAAATTTGATGCAAATTCGTTGATCCATTTTTGTCGACAGAAGAAAATCGCCGAACTCGCAAAACACTTGCCTTATTTATGCCTCTCACAAACAAACTAAACATGCTATATAGCTACAACTTTGAAAATATGTTCGAGACAAGTGTACCAACATAAAAAAAAAAAACATTCGTAATTCGAATGTACGTAGCCCGCGAAATTTGAAAATTCACCTTATTTATTGAACACACCTCGTATATTATAAAAAAAAGTCAGGCCTAATATTTTTACGACAAACAAAATATTTTTTCTGCATTTCTAATAGAAAAGCTAGTAACAGTGATGTGTCCATGCAATTGCAAACAAAACACTGCATAATATTCAGCTTAACTTAAGATTACCTTAAACAGAAAACTAGACACAATAACAGCGTGTTAATGAAAAAGAAGGACAGCCATGTTGCAAGACTGTCTGGGACGTGCCAAGTCAGATCTGTTAAAGCGAAACCAAACGCAGCAAAAAAAATTCTACACCTGCTTGTGTTAATTAAGAATTCTGAAGCTATCGTCAGTATTTTTTTTTTTTTTTTTTTTTTCTTATCAAAGAGTCGTTAATTTAGACGGACATCACTCAATTCTTGCTTTGACGGCGGCGCGTTCTTCTAACACAGCAAGTAATAGCGCTTTTTTAATTACTATTCAAATACAGATCAAACATAGAGCGATATACATTATTAGATTAGTTAGTAGAACTAGTAGTTTACTTGGTTAGAATTCGACTTCCCGTCGATGGTTGGGAGCTAATAAAAACTTAGTTTGTCTAGCCTAGACCAATATTCAGTTAGGTCATATATTATGCTAGTTCATTTTAGTAGAACTAGTAGTTTATTTTGTTAGAATTCGACTTCCCGTCGCTAGTTGGGAGCTAATAAATACTTAGTTTGTCTAGCCTAGACTAATATTCAGCTGGGTCATATATTATGCTAGTTCAGTTTAGTAGAACTAGTAGTTTACTTGGTGAGAATTTGAGTTCCCGTCGCTGGTTGGGAGCTAATAAAAACTTAGTTTGTCTTGCCTAGACTAATATTCAGCTCGGTCATATATTATGCTAGTTCAGTTTAGTAGAACTAGTAGTTTACTTGGATAGAATTTGAGTTCCCGTCGCTAGTTGGGAGCGAATAAAAACTTAGTTTGTCTTGCCTAGACTAATATTCAGCTCGGTCATATATTATGCTAGTTCAGTTTAGTAGAACTAGTAGTTTACTTGGATAGAATTTGAGTTCCCGTCGCTGGTTGGGAGCTAATAAAAACTTAGTTTGTCTAGCCTAGACTAGTATTCAGCTGGGTCATATATTATGCTAGTTCAGTTTAGTATTTGTTAACTTAATTAGAATTTAAGCACTTTTTTTTAAATTGATTAGTAATACTAATTAGCAAAGTGGTTAGCGTATACTAGATTCGAACGCAGAGATCCCAGGTTCAAATCCAGCTGCTGGCCTCCTTAGATTTTTCTTTTCATAGGGGGGGGCTTTTAACAGCTCATTGTCCGGCGATGAACAGTGGTGTTTGTAACGAGAGAATTCTGTCTCTAGGGGCCACGGTGTACTGAAAAAAAAGCTCCCAGACGCCAATGACCTTAGATGTTGAAAAGAATAATGAGTAATCAGATCAGGACAGAAGACACACCAACCTTAGATGTAATAATGTAAAAAATATAATTGTCAATAGCGGAGGACGTAGTCTAGCCCTAGGATCTAGTCGCTAGGAAGAAAGTTTGACAAAAGAATAACACAAAATTATGACTGAAATTGGTAATATTCTTTCTAGAGTTTTGGTAAGTGATTTGTTAGTAATGTTAGCAAGAATATAATTTTAAAAAATACAGAGTTTTGAGAAAAAGAAAAAGTGGATTATCCAAAGAGAAAAGAGTGTTCAAAAAACCAGATCAAAACTTTATTTACGATTGAATCTCAAATTTGAAAACTGCACGATTCCCCTTATTACGGTTAGAATTTGAGTCCTGATCACTAAGCTCTGGTAAGTAAAACTAATGTAATTTTTTCAGGTACACCTTAAACGTTAGTTATTAAGAGCGGAATTGCATACGTTAAACATTTTTTTTTTTAACAGATAAAAAAGTAGTCTTACGCGGGATTCGAACTGGCGATCTTCCAATTACAAAGCCAAGTTTCTTAACCACTTAGACCAGCGTTTCCCAACCTGTGTTACGCGCGTTGCTGGTTGGTGGTACAACAAAAAATAATTAATAATGGCGGACATAAAAAATTAAATCATAAAAATACGTTAGAAACGTTTTTTTTTCCCTATAATTCATAAAAATTATTTTAATTAATAATATTATACAGTAAAGTTGTTAATATTGTACAGTAATAAGGTTATTCTGTCTCAAGATGTACGGAGAAAATATAATAGCACATTTAACAGGATTAAAAATTGTCTTTCATGGAGTATTTTCCCAAAACCCGAAAACACAATTGGATTTCAAACCTCTTTTATAAAGAAAATTTAGGAAAAGCTACATCATTATCGATAAAAGATAAAGAAAATTTAATAGAATTATCATGTGACAGAACCTTAAATGATAACTATGTTCAAAAATCAGCTTAAAGAGACTGGATTGTAATGAGTAAGCTCTATCCAAGCGACATTAAATTTAATTGGTACTTACAGGTAGTAGAAATGTTTAAAAGAAATTAATTTAGAAGATTTGGGCACAAATATAATAATCCTAGAGGATAATTTTGTAAATTAATTAATAATCTTGGAAGAGAGAAATATGTACGCAATTTTTAATTGTTTAAAAAATGTTTTAAAACTAAGATCTTACACTTTACGAAGTTTATAAAGTGAACATGAACTTGGACTCCTTTGTGAACAGATACATTGTTTATAACACACTCGGAATAACAAATTTCACGAAATACAACCATTTTTACGAAGTGATACAATTTAGCATGATGTACTATCAAGTGGTACGCGAGCCAAAAAAAGGCTGGGAAACGCTTTATTAGACCAGCATCCGCCTCTTCTTATCTATCACTTGGTAATATTTAAATTTGTCTGTTCCGCCATTTTACGAAAATGTTAAAGAGTAGTTCAAGTTTAGTGAATTGGAAAAGTGCATTTGGAAGAGCTGATAAAACCATCACCACAAATTTGCCCCAGCTCTAGTTCACATAAAATTCACCCTACTAGAAATAAGTACTGTTTGGGGGATAAGTTAGACAAAATAAGTTTTGGTAGAAAGTATGATGACTTTGGGTTTATGTATTTCTCTTGGTAGTGACAAGTTAGGAAAAGACGAGTGTGTGCTAGTATAAGTTAGGTCTCAGAAATGGCGGGAAATATTCTTAGAGGGAAGTTAGGGCCAAGTAGATTGGCCAGTTCTACCACTACAACATGGGTAAATGTCCCATCTTGTTATTGAATTTCCTTTGTA
The DNA here is from genome assembly GCF_049639745.1 of Rhodnius prolixus. Classification (NCBI taxonomy): domain Eukaryota; kingdom Metazoa; phylum Arthropoda; class Insecta; order Hemiptera; family Reduviidae; genus Rhodnius; species Rhodnius prolixus. The sequence goes on from NW_027411618.1 coordinate 855,822, forward strand.
CTTATTCCTTCGTTGGAGCGTAAAGTAAAGTATACTACAAGAAATCTGAGGGGGCAGTGGAGCTACCCTTGCAAAGCCTTACAGCAGCCCCTTACTTCGGAAAATGTGGTAAATTTACATAAAACTGTATACAATTCTCGTTCATTCATGTTTAGAACAGATTGTTCACCGATTTCCTAGATTATAGTTCGCTATTTCAGCTATAAAGTGCTTTTGGAGAAAACTCTTGTTGGATTTGTCAGCAAAGGAAAACCTCTAAGTTGTGTTTTCAATCCTCACACGACGTTCTGTGGCTGCCATTATGTTGTAATTACTTCTTTCATTTTTCATTCTTAAAAAGTTTTCATTTAAGAAATATCCGTCTAAAATTTGTATTTTCATTGAGCTGCGCGGAAGACATGGTCGCGCAAGACGAGGAGGATGCCAGTTATATGTTATGACTAGCAAGCTTATTAAGGAATGTCCGAAATGGGGGCTAGAAATAAATATACAGTCGAACCTCCCATAAAGGACACCTCTCACTAGCGACCACCTCCATTTACGGACAGTTTTTGGATTTCCCCGTTTTACCCCTATACACTTTCTTGTATAAAAGAACCTCTGGTCTAACGGACACTACATAGCGACCGCGGACATTGGATTTTGGGGGACGGATTATATGTTTCACCTCCCACCAACGACCACCTTATTATTAAAAGTTCGTTTGACGCGGTGATAAAAATAATTATCCCCTCTCAAGTTTTTGTTTTTTTTCTGGTATTTCCTAAAGTTTCCTATATAAGCTCCATACATCTTGTACCATTTTAATCATTTTTCAATATAACTTTGGACGAAAAATATTATTTTTTCCGATATGTCTCTCAAACGATAGTGGTTAACTCTAGAAGAGAAAATAAATGTTAGAAGATTTTGCAAAAACCAAATCGAGCCATCGTCAACTTGCCGATAGGTTTGTTCTATTTTTCTAATAATAGATGATAGTATGATGATAATTTTACCATAAATTATTATTGTGAAGAATAAATGTGATGATTATTATAAAAATTATTAATTAAGTCAATAATATGTAGTTTTTTGATACAAATTTTGGATAATTAAGAAGAATTTGATGCATATCATATAGCTAAATAATTATTCAATTTTGCACGTTATTAAATCTATTAATAATAAACAATTTTTAAATAGATGTTTGGAAAAAAAACCCATATTTTTTCATTAAGAAACTTGCCTACCTCCTTCTAACGACCACCTCCAAACAGCGGCCACTTTGCTTTCCCCCGCCAGTGTCCGTTATTGAGAGGTTCGACTGTAGATAAATGCGAATATCTTGTCGTAGGCCAACTACATACACCTAGTTTGGAGTTTAGACGGCGGTAAGAACATTAAGGGTCTTGTGTCAAATACCTTGGATCCATTCTGAGTATTTTTCGGTGTTCAGAGGACGTGAAGGATAAAGACTGATAAAGGGAAGAACAGCAAACGAGGATGCTTTATTCCGTTATCTGGAACCACGCTTTGAGCATTCCCACAAAGTATAAGATCTACAGTTCCCTCGTTGAAAGCCTAATACTGTACTGCGTGGACATTGACAACTAAACAGCGCAATACCCTGGAGGAGATGCTTTAGGAACACAGTCCTCGATATAGTCCCAAATATGGTTACAAGGGAAGCCGTCGATATAAATAGAACCATTCTGGATAGGATAGACGAAAGAAGGCTATTGTAGTCTTGGACATGTTCTTCGCATGAACGATACGCGCCTCCCAAATAAAAGGCTCTCTGCTGGCAACCTGCTGGTAGACAAAGAAGAGGAAGGTCTATGAATAGTTGGCTCGCGCAGATAACAGAAGTAAAGAAAAGTAAGTAAAGTAATTGCCTATTTTTTTCAGGCGGGCTTTACGTCCAACTGCCCAATTAGGTGTCGTGGACGGAGGCGACTAGCAAACATACTTTACTGTAAATTTCTTTCATTAACCATTAAATAAAATCCAAGACCTAAGAGAGGGGAATCGAACCCAGTACCACACAATACATATTAGCTTTACAGGTCTCGCCACTAACCGCCCGGCTAACGTGGCGCCTGATAACAGAAGTAATGATAGCGCGAGATCTATGCGAAAGGCGGCGCTCAGGATCGGGTAGGATACTTGGCGCAAGGAACCCTGGTTAGGGAAATACTTTGGAAGAAGAAGAGGAATAGGTATTCATACATATTGTATATTATATATTTTTTATATATTATACAAATTGCATATTATACTTCTCATGACCGATTACTGGTTACGGAACTCTTCATCAGTTTCTGTCAACCTCTCTACTTAATGCTGCTACCTTCCACTTTTGGAACTCAAGCAAGCTTACTCCCATACCTCCATCGTATATTAAGGACGTGGCAAGGACGAAAGACGTCCTTCTCTCCTCAAGCGACGCAAATTCTCTACTACTATCTTTCTTAGTACTTCATCACTTGACATTCTAGCCACATGGCCAGTGAACGTTGTCACTAGACTTGCATCAATGTTACCTGGCTTCTATTAAGAATTAGTCCCTTGTTTTTCCACTAGCCTCCAGTTCAACTTCTTCTCTTTCTGGGCTGTATATCTATAAAAGAAACTTTTTCGTCTCTTTTTTTTTTTTTTTATGATAACCCCCAACTTCTGAACCATACATTGAGAAGTACTTTTTGATTTGCTTTAGGTATTCCACCAGATAAGTTAGCTTCTCATGTTGGATGGTTAATATATTATTCTAATAACAATAAACTTCACATATTTGGGCTATCACTGTATTGGTTGGGCCTGTCATAAATCACTGGCAGGTCAGGAAACTGACACTGAATTCCTAGCATCTAATTGTGTCACCGTCAAAAATTAGGATATTTCAAGCTTAACAAATATTGTTAGAGCCGTTTTTATACTGTATTTACAAAAAATAAAGTTACTAACCAATTTCTGTAAAGTCGTTTTACCGGTAAACCTCTTTTTTTTTCAAATTTGAAACTATGGAAATACTTAATAGTATTACTTATACTATTATCTGTAAGCGGCAAAACTTGTAACTTGCTCTGAACTAGCTGGCACTTTTTTTAAAAAAATAAGTGAAATTCCTTAAGAACTTCTCCTTAAAACTGATCCTCAGAGAAAAACGTTTCAAATAAAAGTGATAGGTAATTTAGTTGGTAAAGAAGAGTGAACAAAATTATTTAATCATTTTATGTGACTTTTTTTTAAAAAAAATAAATACATTAAATAAAAATCGTGTTAAAAGAGGTTGATGTAAATTAGAAGATTAGCTATTTTTTGGGGGGCAAATTTGGGGAACTATTTTGACCCCTAAATTTGTTGGCTTTATCACAAATTCTAGCCATTGCTATTAATTTACAAAAAGCTACTGGAAAATAAAAGTCGTGAATCATAACTAAATTTTAAAAATGGCTACTTGTAATAACTGTTTACAGTTAGGCCATTGTTTATATTTATTTTTTCTTTTATTTTGACACAGATAAGGTGAAAATACCAGATAGCTTTCTTAAAAAAGATAACATGAAAAAAGACAAAAATAAAGAAATAGAGTAACGTTAGAAATTTTTTCACAAAGAATGGATTATCTTTGATTCAAATAGTTAATTAGATAAAAATAGAAAAATCAGCGTTTTAGAAAAATGGATTTAATTGCTTGTAAATAGCGCTTTGTTAGTAAAAAGAAATTTTGCTGAATTTGAATAAAGTTTATAAACTGCTTGTTGGAAAGTACTTGTGATTATAAAGAAAACAATAGCGTTTCTTGCAAAGTAGTTATAAATAGCCTTTTAAAAATGATTCCCTCGTTGGTAAAGTGAAAGAAATTTTAGTATATAATCCACAAAAAAGTGTATAGACAATAATAGAACCATTATAATGTCCTATAAAGGCGCCACGGTAGCAGAGGCGAGACCTGCGAAGCTAATATGTATTGTGGTACTGGGTTCGATTCTCGGTCTTAGGCCTTGGATTTTATTTAATGTTTAAAAATGAGAAATAGTAAAGTATGTTTGCTAGTCGCCTCCGTCCACGATACCTAATTGGTAGTTGGACGTTAAGCCCCGCCTGAAAAAATAGGCGATTACTTTACTTTACTGTCTTATAATACTTTTAAAGTTCATCTTTTTTAAGCTTGCAGTTTCCTTTATCGGAGAACCTGTTCGTAATAATAAGTTATGGTTGAAATATTTAATGAAATCATAAGCCTTTATGCGTTTAGAGTTACTCGAAGTATAAGTATTCACTAGAATATTGAAGGCATTTTTATAAACCGTGCCCACTTGTTGAATTTTTGACGATTGTTCAGTTGTATTGAATTAAAGGTTAGATTGCATATTGAACATTATTATGCCTACCACTATTTATTTGAAACATTTTCCTAAGAAAGTTGCTTTTCAAAAAGGGGGTACTGAGTGAGGCTTTACGTGACCCTAGAGACCTCCCAGTATGACAATGCCATCTCTGTACACAAGGACAATGAGGCAATCTAAGTCCCAGTAGGGTTTCACAGCTTGGATAGAATGCAACGCCAAGTTTACTACAGGACACCCGCTGGGCGGTAATACCTGCACAATAGACTGCAGGTGGCTGCTTGGCCCCAACCCGCACACTGTATATAAAAATGAATAAATTACAAACAAGCAAAAAAGCAAAAAAAATAACGTGTCCTAAAGAGTATCCTGGTACTTTATTACTAAAACTGGCTGGCAAAGTAAGTCTCCTTTCAAATGGAACCCAACAGAGTAAAGTCAAACCTTCATCAGCTCTAAGCAATCTTACTCGGATCTTCTTGCATCAATGTTTTGTAAAAATAATAAAAAGAAGAACAATGAACAGATGGTGATACTATGCCCGCTAATTTTTAAATCAAAGGACTAAATTTCCCTACCAGAGATTGGTGGCGCTGAATTGGCCCACTCCTGAATATGGAAAAGATAAAAAGAAGTAAGTTAAGGATATTGGCCTCAACAGGCTGCCACTACAATGGATACTTGCTGTCGGAGAGCATCCTTAAACACGTACCGGGTAGATTTAGCGTGGATAGAGAATACACCCCCTTAATTTTTTGGTAATCTTTGGATGCCAGATGTTGAGAAGAGAAAAAATATATCCTACCAAAAATCCTGTAAGAAGGTTGATGAGTTTGCTTATCTTGGGTCACTGGTAAACCAGTCAAAACCAAGTTGGATCAGAAATACAAAAGAAAAGGGAATCATGGCCAAGTAGAAATGCTGCTTTAGCTTAATAAAGTATGTAAGAATTAAACACATTTCTCGAGACACAAAGCGCTTCTCTACAAAAAAAAAAACCCTCTGGTCCGGAACCAGTGCTGAGCTATAGTTCCGACAAAAATGCAGATGAACGGGGTACTCTTTAGCTTTTTGAACGGAAGGTACACCATAGAATCTATGGTCCTACACGCTATGGGCTGAATTGGAGAATTAGGGAAAAAATCAGGAATTGTACGCTCTGTTCAAGGATCCTGATGTAGTAGATATAATGAAGCTAGGGAAGACTGCGATGAGCAGGACATGTAGCTAGGATCAGTGAAGATGAAATTCCTAGGAAGGTACTGGAAGGAAGCATGCAAGAAGGATCCAGGCAGACCAAAGCTGCATGTATTTTAGGACTTCAAGACGCCTGGCAGGCACGCCTTGAGAAGGCCAAATCTCTACATGAGTTGTAGCATCATTTAAGAAGAAGAAACCCCTTTAGGAGAAGCTATCCTTAGTCGGTTATTAAGGGAAAGAATGTTCTAGCTCCGAGATATGGTTTTCCCAAAACTGTTGACTCCCGCTAATTTCTCTAGAGTATCTGGGGGTAAGTTGGTTCATCACCAAAGAACAAAGCTCACCCAAAACCTTTTTTTTTGAGCGCGGACCCCATAATCATTAAGTTTCTGAAAATTTAACCTACATTTAAGTTAGGCGCCACGGTAGCCGAGCGGTTAAGAGGCGAGACCTGTAAAGCTTAATATGTATTGTGTGTGGTACATGGGTTCGATTCCCCGGTCTAGAGGTCTTGGATTTTATTTAAATGGTTAATAATAGGAATTTTACAGTAAAGTATGTTTGCTAAGTCGCCTCCGTCCACGACATCTAATTGGTAGTTGGACGAAAAAGCTCGCCTGAAAAAAAAGTACCATCGCGGGCCTTACACGGAACGGATCCGCGGGCCGTAGTTCGGTGATCCCTTACCGGGGGAAAGCTGTAGGGGGTTGCACTTGGATATTATGTAAAATTGGTATTGTGTGGGTGCATCAACTGTAACTAAAAAAAAACAGAAATCCACAAAATAAAAATTTCATAAAGTTCAATTTTGAGATTTTACTTGGGAGCCAAAAAGGAGACGAGAAGGAAATATTTTGTTTAAAACCACCTGTAATAAACACATTACTGATTCACTTTCTTAGACTTCCTTCCTTTTATTTTCAAATTTCCCTTAAATTCATTTAATCGGCTTTCTTAGGAAAGGATTAAGTTAAAGCTCCTCAATAAAGGAGCGATTTCAGCAGATTATAGGTTCAAATACCTGCACTATTTGTAGGAATAACAAATGTGAACCCCAAAAAGTCCTACGTTGGACGAATAGCAGCAGTCCACTGGTAGAACCACTCTCTTTTAAAAAGCTTTTACCAGTATACTATTGTAAGTTTAGATTCTACTGGTTACCGAAGTGGGCGAAAACGACAACTCCCCCTTGGTCGGTAAAGATGTCCAGAGGGCGGTTGTGGCCTTGATGGATATCGGGGGATAATGAGAAGTTAAAAGTAGATAATTCTAAAAATTATTGCTACCATTAAAGTGAAATAAAACTTAAATTATATTTGCCAATGTATATTTTTCCATTTATTACATTTTTTATTTATTTATTTGAACATAAAAGTGAAGTAAGGTAATTGCCTATTTTCCAGGCAGACTTTACGTCCAACTACCAAATTAGGTGTCGTGGACGAAGGCGACTAACAAACATACTTTACTGTAAATTTCTTTTATTAACCATTAAATAAAATCCAAGGCCTAAGACCGGGGAATCGAACCCAGCACCACAATATATATTAGCTTCACAGGTCTCGCCTCTTAACCATTCGGCTACCGTGGCGCCTACTTAAATGTAGGTTAAATTTTCAGAAACTTAATGATTATGCGGCCTGCGCTCAAAAAAAAGGTTTGGGTGACCTCTGTCCTAGATGATGAACCAACTTACCCCCAGATACTCTAGAGAAATTTGTGGGAGTCAGCAGTTTTGGGAAAACCATATCTTGGAGCTAAAACATTCTTTCCCTTAATAACCGACTAAGGAAAGCTTCTCCTGAAGGGTTTTCTTCTTCATAAATGGCGCTAAAACTCATGTAGAGTCTTGGCCTCCTTAAGACTTGGCCGCCAAGCGTCTCGAAGGCCTAAAATACATGCAGCTTTGGTCTGCCTGGATCCTTGCATGCTTCCTTCCAGTACCTTCCTAGGAATTTCATCTTCACTGATCCTAACTACATGTCCTGCCCATCGCAGTCCACCCTAGCTTCATTATCTTTACTAAATCAGGATCCTTGAACAGAGCGTAGAATTCCTGATTTTCCCTAATTCTCCAATTCAACCCATCACGTGGAAAACCATAGTTTCTACGGAGTATCTTCCATTCAAAAAGCTAAAAAGCCCGTTCATCTGCCTTTTGTAATCACCCACGCTTCGGAACTATAGCTCAGCACTGGTCGGATGAGGGGTTTTGTAGAGAAGCGCTTTTGCTTATTTTTTCGAGCATTGTCAATACTACATTTTTTTTAAAAATCCCCGCACACATGCTTTCTTAACCAATTTCTTATTTTACTTGAACTGCCTGGCTACCAAAAGCAGAGTGCATGAAATATGGTCAGGTGGAAAATGAAAAATTTTAAGTTTAATTATATTATATGTGCATACCAGATATTTTTAATTGGAATCGAAACTTTGAGCGATCTGTCCTTCTTTCTTCAAGACCATAGAAACAAAATCGAAAACGATCTGAACGTAATCTTTCTTTAACAAAGCTTGATGAAAGACCATTTCCATAATCTCTTTCGATCATATTTCTGTCAGGTAAGTTGAGAAAAAGTAAAAAGTAATTTAAATTTCTCTGTTAATCTACAGGGCGTTCTAGCATAGTGAGACATCTCCCAACAAGTACGCATAGCCTATACTTGATGATCAACACATATTCGGCAGAGTTCGTTCGGGAATTCGTATTAATCCGGTTACAGCGTACCAAAATTAAATGACCATGTTACACTAGTGTGACTGCAAACATGTAATTTATAAATTATTTATTTTACGTTATCCAAATTTAGTTCATTTTCGAAGGGTCAAATACAGACAGGCATTCTCCGTCAATGATATAATTCTAGCACTGAGGTCCACGATACGTAATTGGTAGTTGGACGTTAATCCTCGCCAGAAAAAATTGGCGATTACTTTACTCTTGCTTCAAATTTGTGTTACAAATTTAAAGGGAGTTACTCTACAGTGAGGCAATTCACAAGATATTCTTTTTACCTGTATTTTACGATGTCTGTAAATTAAGTAATGATACTGATTTTTAAATTATTTTATTCAAAAAGAATTACAATTCTATATTGTCACCTTCAAAATAACTTCCTTCTGAAGCTACACAGCGCTGGAGACGTTTCTTCCACTCCTCATAGCAGTGCTCGAACTCCCGATACTGGAATAGCCTTCAGCTGGTCGGTTTGAATGTTTTCGACTGTCCCAAAATGAGTTCCCTTGAGGTGATTTTGTCAACTTCGGAAAGAGAAAAAAAGTCACAAGGACTCAAGTCAGGCGAATAAGGAGGCTGGAGGAGCCACAGGAATGTTTTTTACTGGCCAAAAAAAACTCGTTTATTGAAATTGCTGTGTGACAAGGAGCATTATAGATGATGCAACACCCACTTTGTTCTTGATGTTTGGTCTCCACACGAATGACACTTTTACAAAATTTTTCAAGAACCTCTCGGTAACAGTGTTGATTGACCGTTTGACCTTAAAGTAGAAACTCTTCTTGTGGGCGATTCAGCATGCATTTGATCTTCGACTTCGCCATCCTTGCTTTTTTTCAATAAACCAGTTTTTGGCCAATAAAAACATTCCTGTGGCTCCTCAGCCACCTTATTCGCCTGACTTGAGTCCTTGTGACTTTTTTTCTTTTCCCGAAGTTGAAAAAATCACTTCAAGGGAACTCATTTTGGAACAGTCGAAAACATTCAAACGGCTGTAACCGACCAGCTGAAGGCTATTCCAGTATCGGAGTTCGAGCACTGCTATGAGGAGTGGAAGAAACGTCTCCAGCGCTGTGTGGCTTCAGAAGGAAGTTATTTTGAAGGTGACAATATAGAATTGTAATTCTTTTTGAATAAAATTTTTTTTAAAATTCAGTCTCATTACTTAATTTACAGACCTCGTATATGGATTAGTTCGATATTTAAAGCAGTTCGTTTAAAAGTGGTTTTTCTCATTAGTTCATTCGGCTAATCTATTGTATTATAATCTGCTTAAACCCTCGAGTTTGTTGACACTAAATTTTAGAATCTTGAGGCTTGCTAAAAAAAAAAGGAGAAAGTGGCCATATTGCAAACTGTATCGTGCAACTATGGTAGCAAATGGTAATAAATTCAGCGAAGTGACAAATCGGCTTGGCCATATTTGAATACATGGGATCCTGCTAGGAGGCACAGTTTTTTGACAGAGTGGCGATAGCACTGTAGCCGACGGCATCGATAAGCGGCTGTTGTAAATATCGCGACACAATATAAATCACACGTTGCTCCGCCCCTAACAACGCAAGCAAGACGCCTTTATCGCGATCCTCCAGGGGCTTTCAAACTAACGCTCCCTCCTACCATTCTACACAAGTAATACTGAAAAAGTTTTATCTTTGAATGTTAGCAGTATCTTTCACTAGCAAGTCATCGCGATCATATGCACAAGAGCTCTAGCTCAGAGTGGAATATAAAAACCTGGAGCAAATATTGACTTGACTTCGTTTTACCGCAGAATACGTCATAAAATTTTGTTAATACATAAAATTTGTAAGCCAAAAAGTAGGTGACTTCAATATTATAAACATCTTTTTTAAGCGTATCAATTCCCATAAAATTGCTGAAAACTACAATAAAAAAAATTTTATTCAGTAACTCGTAATTAGTAGTCGAACGTTAAGCCACGCCTGAAAAAGAAATAGGCGACTCCTTTATTATACTGTACAATATTAGCTCATTCAGTCAGCCAAATTCGAATTTTTGTTATATAATAGTAATAATAAAGCCTTTTATTTTTAGAAAAAAAAAAAAAACTACAAAAGTAATTTCATTCTTTGAACATGAGAAATATTATAAAAGACATACACTGGAATCTAAAAGACCATCCGTGTGATTGTTGCCTACAATAATACGAGGGTCGTTTGAAAAGTCCGTGCAAAGTCAGAGAGATAGCACTACTGGCGCGTATCGAGGTTATGTTTAGTTAGTAGCATCTCTTGGAAGAACACACACCAAGTTTCAGCCAGATCGGTCTATTTCTTTGTGTTTGGCATTCGTTTGAATCGAGGAAGTCGAGTGATTTTCAAAAAAATGGACGAAAAAGAATTTCGTGTGTTGATTAAACACTACTTTATGAAAGGCAAAACGCCTCAGGAGACTAAAAAGAAGCTTGATAAACATTATGGTGACTCTGCACCTTCGATTAAGAACAGTTTATAAGTGGTTTCAAAATTTTCGGAGTGACCAAAAAAGGCGAAGACCGTTCCTTCGGCCGGAAAGATTATGGCGACTGTCTTTTGGGATTCGCAAGGAATAATCCTCATCGACTATCTGGAAAAGGGTAAAACTATTACAGGTGCATATTATTCATCGTTATTGGACCGTTTGAAAACCGAGCTGCAAGAAAAGTCGCCCACGATTGGCCCACAAAAAAGTCCTTTTCCATCACGACAACGCACCAGCTCACACCTCAGCAGTTGTGGTCGCAAAATTAATGGAAATAGGGTTCCAACTCGTTTCACATCCTCCCTATTCTCCAGACTTGGCTCCCTCGGACTACTATTTGTTCCCCAATATGAAGAAATGGCTGGCGGGAAAAAGATTTTAATCAAACGAGGAGGTGATTGCAGAAACGAATGGCTATTTTTCAGACTTGGACAAATCCTATTATTCGGAAGGGATCAACAAACTAGAGCAGCGTTGGACGAAGTGTATAAGCCTAAAAGGAGACTATGTTGAAAAATAAAAAAGGTTTACCCCAAAAAATTAAGTAGTTTTTATTTTTGCACGGATTTTTCAAACGACCCTCGTATACTTAAACATTACAAAAAATAGCTTTTAACTTTGATTATAATTTAAAATCACAAAAATATTACAGAATATATTGTATTATACCATTATTTATTAGAATTTAATTGAATCAGATAATTGTGACGAAAATTCCACGCATATTTACAAAAATTTACGATTGGTTAACCATTTAGATAGGTTATTAGTTGCTCTTTTGTGAAACTCTCCTTTTCAAAAAAGCGAATGCGAAACTCTTTAAATGTCGGGACACTCAGCGAGAAAATGATAAGTAATTCTCTGGCAAGGACATATCGTACAAAGATCAGAGGGAAACCTTCATCATCTCTAAAAAAAACTTTATAATTAAGATACATAAGTTCGCCTCTCGCTTTTATAATCCAGGAGATCTGATCTAGAGAGTATTTATTGTTCATACGACTTATTTGCTCCTAAATCATAGCTCAGTTCCTTGTAAAGTCTACCAAGAAGAGGAGTTTTCTAGCATTAATCACGAAATTCTGCTTGAAATTTATATTGCAATTTGTCACAAATTTTAATGAAATCTACTATTCAAATTAATTTTACATTCTAAATCAAAATTAGTTAAATTAAAATTGGGAACATATTTCTGGAAAAGTATTTTCAAAATTTTGAACCCAAGACAGATTTCTTTTAATCACTTTATACTTTTTTGTCATATATTTAACCCTTATTAAAATTTAACAGGTGATAAGTTTGTATCCTTAAAACACTACAGTGGTAAACCCAAAAACACTTATTTTAAAATTTAAAAAAAAAATATATTTAACGAAATTAGAATGAGTGGTTTTTGAAAAAATATAATAATACTGAAAAATGTATTCAGTTTTCTCTAAATTTTAAAATTTTGTCCCTCATTTGATACTTATCAATGCTGTAAGGTTGGCCAGGACAATACAAAATAGCACTTTGAAGAAAAGCCTCATAACTACTTTTTTATCATTTTTTACAGACCATTTTTTTGAGGGGAGGTAATGCTTCATATAAAATTTTAAAGTAAGCGCCCCAATAAGAATCAGAGCGGTTAATGTCAAGGCCCCGCTATGATAAGAATTATTGGTGTATTGGGTTCGATTTCTCGGTCTAGGCCTTGGATTTTAATTAAGGAATTTTATAGTTCAAGTATGTGGGCTAGTCGCCTCCGCCCCCCAGGCACCCTAATTTGGTAGTTGGGCGTTAAGTGAACTTGAAAATAAATAGAAGCATTACTTTACTTTATAAAAAAATTATACTAGAGATTTTTCCTTTATATCTATTTGGTTCATCAATAAAATCCTTAATTATTCAATAGTTGGCTCATTTAGATCAAAATAACCCATTAATTTTTAAATGATTTAAGGCGCGCCAATATCTCAGGTTATTGGCGCCCGGAGCTTTTTCTTTTCAGTGCACTGGAACGGCCTTCTCACAGTGTTCTCTCGTAACAGACAACGCTACGGACAAGTATATAATTGCAAAATCAGCTCTACAAAAATTGGCAGACAGATTACAGTAATGGTAATAAAGGGAGATTCTATAAAAACTATGGTAGATCAGTTACCTAGACAACCATGGTTTATAAGAGAACTGTCACTAATAAATTGGGTAGTTACGACAATAAGCAGGCTGAGAGCGAACCACGCGGTGTGCGGATCGTATCTACACAGGATCAACAAAAGGTCCTCTCTCTCCTCTTTGCGTAGATTGCATTTGAGGAGGAGGATTTCAAAACATATAATAATGGATATGTCCACGTTATGTGGTAGAAAGGAAACGAATGTTTGACGACATATACAGGTATTTAGATGCACCATTTCGCTACGAAGACATAATATCCTCCACCAACATCTGTGGGCTTAAATCTATAGCAGAGCTAGCAAAGAAATATGAATGTATTTAAAAGTTATAGCTGATTAGAATGAATGGAAGAAAATGATTAGAGAAGGATTACGGTGATTTTAATTTCGGTTAAGCTATAAGGATGGCAGAAGCACAGAGTACTGATCCATCCATTAGTTGTAGTTTATGTAGATAGTTGTATTTAGTAGAGGGATGAATGTGTGAAGCGAATGTATTTATAAGTAAGAATGGAGAGTGAGTGATATTCTAGTGATAAGCACCTAGACGATGCTGGCTGTATGGCGAAAGCCAATGCCAAAACAAAAGGCAAAAACAAAAAAGCTCCTTGGAAGAGAAGAAGAATCTAAGGGCCAACAACTGGATTTGAACCCGGGATCTCCGCGTGGGAATCCAATACGCTAACCGTATAGCTTAATTAACTTACATTTAACTTTAGTAGAAAATTTAATTGTTATTTAAATTAGGTGCACTTTTAGGTATTTGCAATTTTATAGTTTTTGAGCTCTCATAATAAATTATTTCAACTTTCTTTACTAATGTTTAATACAAAAAAGTAAGTATTCTAAAGGAGCCTATTGTTGAATCATGTTGAAGTCAACTACATTTTTTAAATTCAATTACAAAATTTGAAGAAGCATTTTTTTTTACGCAAACTTAAATTAGTCAAACTTCTAATTTTCTGACTCCTTGTTTCTTAGATTATACACTGTAGTGTATCTACTATAGTAGACTGACTATACACTATAGTGACGTGATTTCAATTAAAAAAAAAAAATGCTACACTATGTTTAAAGGGGGAAAAAAATAGTAACCCAGATTTGGTGACCAAAGTTTTGAAAAAGTGTTTTGTTGAAACAAAATCCAAAGAACAGGTTAAAACAAATAATTGTGCCATCTAGATAATAGATAGACTACAATTTTTAGATGCCATCACTCTTCAAATTGTCTTCATAAATAAATACTTGAAAATTAATTCATTTTTTTATTTTATTGTAGGTTTCATAACATTTACATAAAAGTAATTTTCCTTTTGTTTTTATCGTTTATCAGTGCAATTTTAACATTTTATCGGTTGCATTTTTATACCTACATTTTATCTTGAATATTGATTACTTTTACATAAAATTTCTCTCTGTTTATTCATACTTTACGTAATAAGAAAATTAAAAAAAAACAACAATTCTTTTGTTCTGATAAAAAAAGGAAAAAGTGCAATTAGAGAAGAAATAACGTAATTAATTCATTAAAAAATTAATTTTAACTTCCTTGGTTACTATTTTCTAATTTTCAACACAAATCCACGTTGTCATGAAAACTTACATTTAGGAGATTTGTAAATTTTTGTAAATTTACAAAAATTGTACAGGAAAAATGGTTAAAATTCAATTATTTATTTAGCTTAATTACTAAAAACTGTTTAATAAGGTTTGAAATTAAATTTTAAATTGAAAATTTGGTTTTTCCGCGTAATGCTGGATAATAAACTTTGATTGCGCTACCCATGCTCGTCAGAGATAACAATAAACTTACATTTCAGGACGGAAAATCAAATCTAAAGATATTATTCTGAAGGTTCGGCACCACGGTAGCCGAACGGTTAAGAGAAGAGACTTGTGAAGCTAATATGTATTGTGGTACTCTGGGTTCGATTCCCCGATCTAGTAGGCCTTGGATTTTATTTAATGGTTAATAAAAAGAAATTTTGCAGTAAAAGTATGTTTGCTAGTCGCCTTCGTCCACGACGTTGGACGTTGAGGCCCCGCCTGAAAAAAAAAATAGGCATTACTTTACTACTTATTCTCAAGGTTCTACCTCACAAATTTTACTAAAAAACTTATAGGAATACCTCGGGTTTAAAAACCTATCCGAGAACTAAATCTAAAACAAAATGTTTATCGAGAAAGATGCTAAATCCCAGATTGGTGGCTTCTTAGAGAACTTTCTTTATCTAGGAGCTTCTTACACCGGTGATACAGTAAAATAATGTGTTAATAAATGAATTCGTAAATTAATTGTAAATAGAGAGTTTACAGTACAGCCTAGGAGACGGTTTTGAGAAATTTCCGGTTTTAGCAACACATTTAACCCTCAATTAAGAGTAGAGAAGAGGCAGGACCAATACATTAAAGAAAAAAGGACACTTAAGACGGAAATTACCTGAACCTTTTTTCAGGAAAGCACCTTTAACGGAATTTTCCTTAGTAAATCTTAGAAATAATAGTTATACTACAAAAAATTTAAAATTGTAGAAGCGGTTTTTGGAATTCTTTATTTTTTTTGGAAATCATTATTTAGGTGGTAAGAGCGTACAATATACAAAGATAGCCCTTTAGAGGAAAGCCTAAGCAATTCTTTTACTCTAAAATGTTAAGAGAAAAATTAAATGCAATAAAAATTGTACTTTAGAGAGATCTACTTTTCTTTTTTTAGCCTTAATCGTAGCCGTTACTGTAGCCGAACGGTTAGAAGGCGAGATTCGCAAAGCTAAATATTATGTGGTACTGGGTTCGATTCCCGGCCTATATGCGTTGAATTTTATTTTATGCTTAATATGAGAACTTTATAGTAAAGTATGTTGCTTGCTTTCTTTTCATTCTTAATTGACTTTTACGGGGAAATAAAAATTTCAGTTCTACCTGTATGCAACTAGTTGCAACAAGTTTAGAGAACATTGTTAGCGCTATTATTGAAAAAAATATTTAAAAAAAAAAATTATTTAGTAAAGTGTTGTACACATGGTGAATACTTAGACGGGCGAATAGACACACATATTGTACTCACAAAACCATTCTTTCGAACTCATGGAATATTCAAAATGATTCTTTACATTTGAAAACTCCAAATAGAAAATCTGTACGATTATAATTAACTTCCGTAATTCAGTTGATTTAGAGAAAATTGAAACAATATGAACAAAAAATGAGAAATATTGTGGACGTATCTCAAAACTTGTAAAATATTTTTGAAAACTATTAAAACTTGGTTTTCTGCAAAACAAAATGTGGAACTACTATATAAATTTTGGCCAGTATGTGCAATAGCAGAAAAATCTAGATATAACATATAATAGGACTTTTGAAGTATTGTTTATTTGACTTTTTTGAGAAGTTGACGAGGTACTAAATCTTTTTAAATTACACTACTCAACTAATAGACAAATACAATTAAAAAGGGGGAAAAATAGTAATGGTATATGGTTGTCCGCCATAAATCAAGTAGTTGGGACAAAGAAAACTACTATGTAGGGCCTAGAGAATAGTAATCTTTAGTACATGGGCAACTAAACTATCGGCAAGCCTTGGTAACGGGGATCGAAGGGTTTATTGCCCCTATGCTACCCCAAAAGTTGAGTCGCCTAAAAACATTTTGAATCCAATACCTTGTGGTTCAAAAAAACATTTATGCCACAAATAGGCTTCAAAACTTTAGTCTAAATCCCTGTAATAATTTCTAAGCTTTTAAAGAGAAACCTTAAATGAAAAATAAAGAAAAAAATTCCAATTCACAGATTAAAAACGTCTAAAACCTTTTTAAGTAACCAAAAGACGATTTTGGTTTGTTTTTTTTTAAATTGATATTTACAAAAATTAAAAAATTGCTTATAATCCACAAAAAAATTATAAAACTATTTCTAAGAAAATTTGGTGGAAAAACTATGAATATTTTATAAAATAACCCAAAATAAAAATCTCTCTCCCAAAAATAAGTTATCCCTCAAAATATAATAATTTAATATGACCACGCATATTCCGTGAATATTGGATGTACCTAGTATTTTCGAAATCCTAAAAACGGCATCATAGGAAATTCGATTGGATACAAATATAAAAAGAAAATGGTGAGTCAAAAATTCAGTATTTATTATTAAAAATTACCGAAGTAAACTAGAAACGGGCTAAATGTTGTTCTGTTTGGAATTGTGGAATTTTTAAACATACTCAGAGACAACTCAAGTGCGAACAGGTCAAATAATATGATTAAAATTAATACATGATCGTGAACTGTTAAAATACCAGATTTGAGGGTAACTCAATGGAGTAAAAGCAGACAGAACTAAAGAATTATCATTTGTTTAAACAAAAACGCGCACTAAATGAACTTTTGAATAGAAAAGCGGCAAATTCAATATTCTAGAAAAGTTATGCTACATACATAATTTTGGTATTTAATGCAAATGCTATGTTTGAAAAAAAAAAGTACATGGAATACAAAAAATACAGACAAAACTAAGAAACGTACAAAGCAAGCTGGAACCGCGCGCTAAATGCAATTCTATACAGAGAATCGCGAAATTTAGAATATTCTCGGAGACTAGTGGTGAATAAAAATGTTTGACCTATGCGAAAACAAGTCAAATACTGTGATTGAAGAAAATGCAAGGAGTAGAAGCGGGCAATATTAAAAAGTTACATAGAAAAGCTTGAACTGCGCCAAGTGATGCTAATCCATATGGAACCGCGGAATTACGAAAATTCTCGGAGACAAGTGGTGAATAAAAATTTTTGACCAATGCGAAAATCAGTCAAATACTGTGACTGAAAGAAATGCAAGGAGTAGAAGCGGGCAATATTTAAAAGTTACATAGAAAAGATAGAACTGCGCTAAATGATGTTAGTCCCCATGGCACCGCGGAATTTTGAACATTCTCGGAGATAGGTGATATATAAAAATGTTTGACCTATGCGAACACAAGTCAAATACTGTGATTGAAGAAAATACAAGGAGTAGAAGCGGACAATATTTAAAAGTTACATAGAAAAGTTTGAACTACGCCAAGTGATGTTAATCCATATCTAACCGCGGAATTACGAAAATTCTCGGAGACAAGTGGTGAATAAAAATGTTTGACTTTGCGGAAACAAGTCAAATACTATGACTGAAAGAAATGCAAGGAGTAGAAGAGGGTAATATTTAAAAGTTACATAGAAAAGCTAGAACTGCGCTAAATGATGTTAGTCCTCATGGCACCGCGGAATTTTGAACATCTCCGAGAGGTGATATATAAAAATGTTTGACCTATGCGAAAACATGTCAAATACTGTGATTGAACGAAATGGAAGGAGTAGAAGCCAAAATAAGTATCCAGAAAAGTTAGAACTGCGCTAAAAGTAATTCTATTCGTAACCGCGTTAATTTCTACATATTCGGCGGAATTCGCTAAATAAATATTTTTGGCCTATTTGTGTAATGTACAAACGCTGCGTTTGATGCAAGGTACATAAAGTAATATCGGGTAAAACTAAAACATATCTTAGCCAAATGGAACCGCGCGCTAAAAGCTACTCTATGCGTAACCGCGGATATCTCCACATTCTCGGAGAGATGTGTTTAAATAAATGTGTTTCAGCTATGCGTAAACCGATCAACTACTGCGATAAATAGAAATACATAGCCTAAAAGCCGAAAGACCTAAAAGGTATCAAGAAACGCTACTCTATGCGTAACCGCGTAAATTTCAACATTCTCGGAAAGATGTGTTTAAAAAAATGTGTTTGAGCTATGCGTAAACAGATCAACTACTGCGATAAATAGAAATGCATAGCCTAAAAGCCGAAAGAACTAAAAAGTATCAAGAAAAGCTACTCTATGCGTAACCGCGTAAATTCCTACATTCTCTGAGAGATGTGTTTAAATAAATGTGTTTGAACTATGCGCAAACAGATCAACTACTGCGATAAAAAGAGATACATGGCCTAAAAGCCGAAAGAACTAAAAAGTATCAAGAAAAGCTACTCTATGCGTAACCGCGTAAATTCCTACATTCTCGGAGAGATGTGTTTAAATAAATGTGTTTGAGCTATGCGCAAACAGATCAACTACAGCGATAAAAAGAGATACATGGCCTAAAAGCCGAAAGAACTAAAAAGTATCAAGAAAAGCTACTCTATGCGTAACCGCGTAAATTCCTACATTCTCGGAGAGATGTGTTTAAATAAATGTGTTTGAGCTATGCGCAAACAGATCAACTACTGCGATAAAAAGAGATACATGGCCTAAAAGCCGAAAGAACTAAAAAGTATCAAGAAAAGCTACTCTATGCGTAACCGCGTAAATTCCTACATTCTCGGAGAGATGTGTTTAAATAAATGTGTTTGAGCTATGCGCAAACAGATCAACTACAGCGATAAAAAGAGATACATGGCCTAAAAACCGAAAGAACTAAAAAGTATCAAGAAAAGCTACTCTATGCGTAACCGCGTAAATTCCTACATTCTCGGAGAGATTTGTTTAAATAAATGTGTTTGAGCTATGCGCAAACAGATCAACTACTGCGATAAAAAGAGATACATGGCCTAAAAGCCGAAAGAACTAAAAAGTATCAAGAAAAGCTACTCTATGCGTAACCGCGTAAATTCCTACATTCTCGGAGAGATGTGTTTAAATAAATGTGTTTGAGCTATGCGCAAGAGATACATGGTCTAAAAGCCGAAAGAACTAAAAAGTATCAAGAAAAGCTACTCTATGCGTAATCGCGTAAATTTCCACATTCTCGGAGAGATGTGTTAAAAAAAATGTGTTTGAACTATGCGTAAACAGATCAACTACTGCGATTAATAGAAATACATGGCCTAAAAGCCGAAAGAGCTAAAAAGTATCAAGAAAAGCTACTCTATGCGTAATCGCGTAAATTCCTACATTCTCGGAGAGATTTGTTTAAATAAATGTGTTTGAGCTATGCGCAAAGTAGCCTTTGAAATTTGAACATTCTCGGAGATACACCAATCTCCGAATAAGTGTAAAGAAAATTGAGTAAATGCATTTGACCTGTATTTAAACAGTAGAAAATGCTGTTAATCAATTAATAATTAGTCATTTAAAAGTTATCAGTAAAAATCATGACCGCTCTAAATGCAATTTTGAAATAAATTGAGATTTGAGCTAAACGCAAACAGCCAATGATTTCAATGGATTCTGGAAATATAAAACCTAGTGATTATTTTAAATTTAACTAGTAAAGCTAATCTTGAATGTAATAAATGTTTTCGAATTATTTAATCTTTGGCAATTTGAAAACCATAACTTTGAGCGTTCAATTTCATTTAGAATTACTTCTACTTCAGAGAATTTTAATTATTAATTAATTCAATGTAATAATTACGAGAACTTTGTCAAATTAAAAGTTTTTAATGATTTCTATCTTTAAATTCAGTCATATTATTATTAATATTTTTAAATTGAATCCGTTCGTACTTTTAGCGTTGAACTAAGTAATTCTAAGTTAGAAGTTTTACACGATATTTTTTCCTTAATTACAGTATTTTAAATAAATATTTGATTTGACGTTAAATTAAAATAAATAGGTACATGTTAGAAAAGAGCTGTTATTTACAGAGTTTTTTCTGATTAATTTTTTACAATTCGGTATTTCGTTTCCCACATTTTAAATTTTGAAATTTTGTGATTTTCTAGTAAAATTCATAATTTGTGCTCGTAAAAATTGAATCTATTACTCCAATTTTCGAAGCGTAGTACAATTACAAGAATGCCAAACTATTTAGAATGTTTTTACAAAAAGAAATTTGTGCGGTTAGTACTGTTTTTAGTTAACAAAATTTCTACAATCGGTTAAGCTTGAATAGTTAAAATTTGTGGTTTGGGTTAGTTTAGTGTAATTATAACTTCGGTCAATTTGAAATTAAGGAGATTGTAAGTTGAAAACGATGTTATATTTTCCAAAAAATTTTCTATTCATATTAATTAAACGTAGGCCTATCATTTTTAACTAAAAACAAATTATGAGGGTTCAGAAAAAAAGTTAGTCGGGCTCCTCCTATAAATAAAAGGAAAATATAAATTGATATAAAGATTCTAAATTGGAAGAAATAGCAATTTAATTTTCATTTTTTTAAGAAATATGTACTCAGGATTTGTATTTGCTTGATTTTATTTTTTAGAAAATTCGAGATTTTTTGAACAATATATTATGTACATATTTCAATTAATTTTTAAAAATTATTTTTTTGTATTGTTATTTCTCATACTACATTTATATTGTTCTTAAATTCAGTGTACTAGGAATTATTCAAAAATTATACACTAAATTTTTGTTTTAAATTGTTCAAAATTCATATAATTTTACCCGGAGTGGTCTAATTGGGAAAGCAAACTAATTGGTTAATTTTTTTGGGGGGGAAAAAAATAAATTCGTGAAAAATAACACCAAAAAATATAACTTACCCTAGGCTGTGCCATTCCACAATTCAAGACAATTTTGTGGAAAAAGCTTGGATTTCCTTTTTGAATTATTTTCCTCTATTAAATTTTTCTTTTCTTCGTAGCACAAAAATAAAAATATTTTCACGATTTAACACAGAATTTGTTTTTCTTTTCCTTTATTTGTTTTTTGATTTGTTTTTGACTCTTGTTTTGTCAAAATAAAAAAAAGAAAAATCACTTTAACAATAACCAAAAAAAATAACACCACTTTTTCTTGTACTTCAAAAAAACCAAAAACAAAAAAAACTGTATTCTTGAAAAGGAAAGATGCTGTTTTTCCTTTAGAGAGCACTTGATTTTTGAAATTTTCTTGAAAAGTAACACTTCCTATCTTGAAATTTGATAAGAAAAGTATATTTCCGGTTGTATCTTTATTTTGGATCACTTTACTGGATCGTCAATTGTTAAATTTTGAATCTTCATATGTGACAGCATGTCGGGATGTGGAAAAATTTGACTGTTTTTCTATTTCAAATTCTGGGGGTTGAAAAAGTGAACAAATTTCTAGAAAATTGTGGCCAAAGATATTTTTTATTTTTTTTGGAGGGGAAACACAAAATCAAAAATTAAAATTATAAAAAAAAAAAAAAACTATTAAAACAAAACCAAAATTAGAAAATTTTGAAAACTGGTAAAATAAGGTAGTCGCACGGACGAAGCAAACATACTACTACTTGGTTTAAGTCTACTGCTAGCTGTGTAAAGAGGGTGTGCCTATCACAAAGTGTGAGAAGGGGAGGTACACAAAGCTCATACACACGCGCACGAACAGAATGTTCAGTCTGCCCCCACCCTATTCATCACACTGCTTTTTCAAAAAAAAAAAAAAAAAAAAAATAGGTACTTTAAAAAAAAAGAAAAAAAAAAAGAAGAAAAACAGACGTACATGTAAGGAGGTCACGTGACAATGCGCAGTAAACAACTGCGCAAGTAAAAATGGGCGGAGCTTAGTGGGGAAATTATTTAAAAGACAACCTCCTCAGTTGTCTGACAAGCAGACACGCTCTGTAAGGCTACCATTTTCCAAAACTAAACCGTCCATCCCCACCACAAATTCACTAACACACTTCCAGCACCAGGTAGGCTCACCACTTTTGCCCCAACGTTGTATAGAGAGCACATTCCTAGTTAGACGCTCGGAGAGTCAACTATTCAGGCTGTTATTCTCATTATATGCTACGAGCTTTAAGCCTAAAATCAAAGGCAATCTTAGCCGAGCAAACAATATGGCAATTTCTTTCTATATTTCCTCACAGTTGCCGTTGGAAGACAGAAGTAAAGTGACTCAAAATGTTTTTTTCTATTGTACTAAAACGCGGGACAAGCTCCAAAATCTTTTTGGAACTAATTGATCTACATTAAAATTTCCTACTCCCACTTTTCCTATTCAAAATGAAAGTTCATAAATTACTGCCTTAAAGCAGGCCTAATGATAAAATAGATCATCAAAACCATTATTGCAAGGAAATACAGTTGTCAGTGAGACAGGCACTTTTCATAACTTTATTATTGCAGTAAGTAAAGGTTTTTGT
Organism: Rhodnius prolixus; assembly: GCF_049639745.1. Classification (NCBI taxonomy): domain Eukaryota; kingdom Metazoa; phylum Arthropoda; class Insecta; order Hemiptera; family Reduviidae; genus Rhodnius; species Rhodnius prolixus. The sequence goes on from NW_027411618.1 coordinate 878,765, forward strand.
AACCAACTACAAATTTTCTCTACTTTTCTTAATTTAGGGTAACATTTTATCAAAATTATATGCTATGAGCGCATATGCTAGTTATAACTAGTCGAAATTTTAGGCTATGCTAGTTCTACTGGTGTAGCGATTAACTTAACACTCATTAGCGCTTGTTTATGCCGCTCGTTTTTTTTTTTTTCTTTTTAAGATTTAAGGCGCATCAACATCTGAGGTTATTGGCGCCCGGAGTGTTTTTTTTTTTTTTCAGTGCACTGGCCGGCCTCCGGACAGTGTTATTTTGTTACAGACAACACTGTCCATCACCGGACAGGGAAGCTCCTAGGACCGGATTGGCAAAATTTTTTAGGAGCGGGCCAAAAACTAAAAGTCAAAATTTTTACGGGTGATAATAATTTTTGTATTTAAAAAAGTACAGTAAGACAATTTTATTATAATATCAAAATTAAACTAAATGCGATGTATGAAACGGCAAGGGGTTTTTGATTATGGTTCGTCATAATTTGGTTCAAATTTGGGGGGACGTAGTTATTCTTAAGGAGTGATCTGAGGTATTCATTCGTCAATTTATTTCTGATATATGAAGATGCAAACATTGCTCCAATTCTCTGAGCAAGAGAAATTATATTTGAAAAAAACTCAATTTCGACAAATAATTGTTTGAAATTATTATTAGATTGGAGTTCAATTAATTCAAGCTGCAGATAAGGTTTCACTACTTCATAGTTTACATTAAAAAGGCGTACTGAAAATATCTAAATCTTTTTCAATTGCTCTGAAGTACAGAAATCTTCTTTCAACATCACCATGAACTGTGTTTACAGCGCCAGCGCGTGTTTCAGGTCAATTGACGTAACCAGTACGAGGGTCGTTTGAAAAGTCCGTGCAAAAATAAAAACTACTTAATTTTTTGGGGTAAACCTTTTTTATTTTTCAACATAGTCTCCTTTTAGGCTTATAAACTTCGTCCAACGCTGCTGTAGTTTGTTGATCCCTTCCGAATAATAGGATTTGTCCAAGTCTGATAAATAGCCATTCGTTTCTGCAATCACCACCTCGTTTGAATAAAATCTTTTTCCCGCCAGCCATTTCTTCATATTGGGGAACAAATAGTAGTCCGAGAGAGCCAAGTCTGGAGAATAGGGGGGATGTGAAACGAGTTGGAACCCTATTTCCATTAATTTTGCGACCACAACTGCTGAGGTGTGAGCTGGTGCGTTGTCGTGATGGAAAAGGACTTTTTTGTGGGCCAATCGTGGGCGTTTTTTCTTGCAGCTCGGTTTTCAAACGGTCCAATAACGATGAATAATATGCACCTGTAATAGTTTTACCCTTTTCCAGATAGTCGATGAGGATTATTCCTTGCGAATCCCAAAAGACAGTCGCCATAATCTTTCCGGCTGAAGGAACGGTCTTCGCCTTTTTTGGCGCCGATTCCCCCTTGGTAACTCATTGTTTAGATTGTTCTTTGGTCTCAGGAGTGTAGTGATGTATCCATGTTTCATCCACAGTGACGAAACGACGCTTAAAGTCCTGCGGATTCTTCTGGAACAGCTGCAAACCGTCCCTGCAACACTTCACACGATTTCGTTTTTGGTCAAGCGTGAGCAATCGCGGCACCCGTCTTGCGGATAGCTTTGTCATGTCCAAATATTGATGCAAAATATTATGTACCCGTTCATTCGAGATGCCCACAGCACTAGCAATCTCACGCACCTTCACTCTTCTGTCATCCATCACCATATCATGGATTTTATCAATGATTTCTGGAGTAGTAACCTCAACAGGGCGTCCAGAACGTTCAGCGTCACTTGTGGCCATATGGCCACTCTGAAAATTTTGAAACCACTTATAAACTGTTCTTAATCGAAGGTGCAGAGTCACCATAATGTTTATCAAGCTTCTCTTTAGCCTTCTGAGGCGTTTTGCCTTTCATAAAGTAGTGTTTAATCAACACACGAAATTCTTTTTCGTCCATTTTTTGAAAATCACTCGACTTCCTCGATTCAAACGAATGCCAAACACAAAGAAATAGCCCGATCTGGCTGAAACTTGGTGTGTGTTCTTCCAAGAGATGTTACTAACTAAACATAACTTCGATACGCGCCAGTAGTGCTATCTCTCTGACTTTGCACGGACTTTTCAAACGACCCTCGTAGCTCTATATATAAATCAAAATTCCTCATATTACCCCCTAATTTTTTCAACTCGTATTAAGAAAATTGAATTTTCTTATTGCATGTGTAATAGTTATTTTTAAATATTATTATAAAATATGTGACGGGCTGTATTGTACTGTGCTAGACCGCGGGCGGTAGTTTACCCATCACTGTCCTAGGAAGAAAAAAAACTAAGGACCATCAGCTGGATTCGAACCCTGAATTACCGCGTGGGAATCCAATTCGCTAATCGCATAGCTAAGACTTTCCCTACAATTTTGAACAATATTTTTTTGTATTCTAATTAAAGCGATTTTCATTCAAAAACTATAATTAATATATGTATTTAAAACTTTGGTTTACAATAATTTTATGTTGAAGCATTAAATTTAAATGACGTGACAGAAATATTTTTTGGATTTCTTTATTATTAAAAATACTTTTAATTTAACCCTTTTTTTTCTGTTTCTTTTAGGGCGCGTCAACTTATAAGTTCATAAGCGCCTAGAGCTTTTTCTCTGGGCACTATCAGCCTTCGGACAGTGTTCTCTCGTAACAGACATTGCCTAACACCACCGGACGGTCAACTGTGAGAAGAAGAAATCCGCAGCTGCTGCATAAGAATCTACAAAAAATTGGTTCTAATCACTCAGCTTACTTCCTTGCCCATAAAGTTAACAATTTGTAATAAAGGGCAACTCTTTCATTGTACATTCTGAAGCCAAATATTCACTTGTTGCACATAAGCGTATCGTATCACCCGTTTCTTTGCAATGATATCGGTAGGCCTATTGTATAATCAATGAATAAAACTTTGCTTTGTTTTCGTCTCAAAATACGGGCTCATAAGCGGTTTTTCCCCGTTCATATCAGAAAGATGATACGGCGTGATTTGTAGTGGGGACACACTTGACTTCCCTCTCCACCATAGCCATCCCTATCAATCTTATTTTTTTTTATTTTAATCACACCACCATATTATGTTTTATTGTATTCATTATGTTTTTTACGTTTGATGCACCCTGTCGTGCAACATAGAGTGGAATCAAGATTTAGACTATGCTGACTAGAGGCGAAAACTTTTTTTTTTTTTTGCAGTAGCGATCATTTTCTTGACGAAGTTTGTAAATATCGTAAATAATCCAGTGCCATTTTGATTAATGACTGATCTGCAAACGCTAATAATTGTTGCAGATTTGTGCTTTGTTTGCACAAAGTTTTTGATATGATAACGAGGTGTTAGTTAACCCATTAACTGCCAAATTTTTTAAATGTATTTTTTTTTTGCTCTATCATGTTTAGTTTGAGTCAAAATTGTCATTCATAAGTGAAATTTATGAAATAATGCATTATATAAAAAAATAAAAGGTTTTTTTAAAAAAGTCCCATTTGGGGATCGTGGCAGATTGGATGTTCAAAACTGAGTACTAGTTGTTACGTCTTATTGAAACATCTATTTATTAGCTCTGTGGATTTAACGGGTTTTCTTATTTGTCAGTAATAGAAAATATATTTGAAGGATTATCAATGATTGAAATATTTTTCAATATGACGGAAGCACCATAATTTTCAACTTGAAACGCACCGTTTTGTTTGCCTTCGTAATATTCAGCACGAAAACAGTAACCGGTTGCACATGACCCCTTGCTTGAAGCCAAATCGTATTGGTTTCCCTCTTATAAACTGATTCAAAAAGTGATGACCGTAATATCGCACCATCCTTGATCTGATTTGGTGGGATATAACTGACAGTGTCTGGTTTCATAAAAGAGGACGCTACAGAAAAATTACTGGAATGAAGCTCCAATATCTTCGGGATATCCTTTGGTTGGCAATGAACTAATTCATTTTCGTCAATTTCTTCAACATCAGAAACAATATCTAGTAAGTCCGGAGGCTGTTCAACAATATCTATTGTTGAATCAGTATCAGACTCAAAGTCAAACTGCTCTAAAAAGTGAAGGCCCTTTACTGCTTCTTCTAGTTCACTGAATGAATAAAATTATTTGGTTCCCATTTCTATAAATAAATACTAAAAGTATTCTATAACTTGGAAATTTGTTCACCCTATATGCCACGATCCCCATTTGGGGATCACTGTTCAAAATCCATTTTCTCTAATTCTCTAAAATATTTATGAAAGATAATATTGTTTCCTACAACTAGAACCTTTGAATTAACTGTGCTAAAACGCTTAGTTTAATTGTTACAAAAATAATTGATAAAAAACAAACTTGAAAAGTAACATGGCTGCTATGAACGACTAACCTGGAAATTTTCACTTTGTTTTCTTATTGACCAAAAACTAGACAAGAAAATGTAAATGTTTACCATCATTACAGTATACTAATTACTGCTCTAAATTAATTTGTTATTTGGGGATCGTGGCAGTTAATGGGTTAATATTGAAACTGGCTATGAATTTTTGCATAAACCGAGTAATTTCTACGGCAAATTCTCTAAGTTGCCCACCACATCGGTCCAACCCTGGCTAGCTACTTCAACGATCCAATTGAACTAGAAATTAAACAAATAAATTAAATTACTGTTCATTATTATTGGTGACTGATTCATAGTTTCAATAGGATGAAAAAAAAATAACTGCCAGTTTCAGTCATGATATAGTTTTTAGGGACTAGGTGATCTTCAGGGCTGTGGAACATATTTATAGTGTATTAACAGTAATTTTATAGAAATGAATATGTATAATGTAACGTGATTTACAAAAATATTAACTTACAATATACTGTTTCACATCATTAGAGAGTTGGTGTGCCTTCTGTCTTGTCTGTTCATGGACTGAATGTGATCGGTCTTTGTGTGATAGAACATCACAGCACTTTCCTTACACAGCACAGAAAATCATCACACTTTCGATTTCCCCTTAAACACAAAGATACTTAAATCAGAAACCAACACACAAAGTGCTAGAAATGATATACATATCAAAGGCAAGAAAACAGTTTAAATTTCAAAATGACACCAACAATTTAAACAACATATACGCAAACTTACTACAAAATACTTGACAATTGGCAACACTGTCTTACCACACAACCTAACACATATCACACACAGAACGATCACATTCAGTCCATGAACAGACAAGACAGAAGACACACCAACCCTGAAATGTAAAAATATTACATTGTAATTAGGTAAATCATTTTGTAAATTACGTTACATTATACATATTCATTTTAATATAATTATTATTGTTAACACACTGTAAATATGTTCCACAGCCCTGAAGATGACCTAGTCCCTAGGTCGAAAGCTCGGCATAATAAAAATATATCGGGATTGAAACTAGCAGTTATGTTTTCATTCATTGATATTTATATAAAGAAATGTCGTACATTTATTTACCGAGCTGGGACTTTGTATCGAATGAGTATTACGAATTATGTGTGTACTAGATTTTAAGGATTACCACGTCAAAAGAAAGTCATCTTCAGGGCTAATTTACAAAGTAATATTTTATATCATTAAAGGGTTACTGTGACTTCTGTCTTGTCTGTTCATGGACTGTGCAGCACATTTATTTTGTCTGCATTGGTTGTTCTTAATTGTCTGTTGGTCCTTTTTTGTTCATGAACAGACAAGACAGAAGACACAACAACCCTTTAATGATGTAAAATATTACATTGTAAATTAGTCCCAGAAGATGACCTAGTCCCTAGGTCGAAAGTTAGGCATAATAAAAACATATCATGACTGAAACTTAGCAGTTATTATTTCATCCTATTCATATAAATAATTAAATCAAAATCCAAAAGTTCAGATTTTAACAGAAACAGAATTTTGCGATTAAAGATTACAAATACAAGTGAAAGTCGAGCCATGGCACTTTCTGTGGCCTTGGCAACATGGATTTTTGTTTAGACTGGTTGAAAATCTAGCCCCGATCCATTTCAGATTCTAAACGCACTGTGAGCTTTTTTTTTGAATCGATGCTAGGCTATTTTGGGCAGTAGGCTTGCTGTATAAACTTTAGACTTTCTTTAAAGATCGAATATTTAAATCAAAATTAATTCCTCTTATCCTTATTTTTGTAAAAATTGTACATACACTGATCCTTCGCAGGAAAAGCCAGTCTCTCCTCCCGAAAACTAGCCTTAAAATTAACTATACGAGGTGTGGCTATTAAATAACGAGACTGATGCTGCTACAGAAAAAACTATGCATGCGCCAAATCCTAACGACCGACAGCTGTGCAGCGTAAAGCCTTCTCTTTCGATTGCAGCGTCTCATGTGTTTGTAGAGAAATCTGTCTGACTGGAACCGTCGTTTGTGTGAGAAGTGTTAGTTTCGTTTTGCCGAAAACATGATACCTACACATTGTAGTAGAGCAACGAATTGTCGTGAAATTTCACATGAAACTTTGTAAAACCGCTACTGAAACTTATCTTTTATTAAAAGAAGTTTATGGCGATGAATGTTAATCGCGAGTTTTTGAGTGGTTCAAGCGTTTCCAAGATGGCCGAGAAGACGTCGGAGATGATGACCAACATAGATGAAAATATCGATTATAATTAATCAACATTACTAGCCGTGAGGTGCTTGCCCAACTCCGTGAAAAGAGTAAGGAAAAAAAGAACCCGATTTGTGAAAGAACAAGTCATGGGTTCTCCATCGAGATAACGCGCCGGCTCACATTGCATTGTCTATCAAGACGTTTCTAGCCAAGTACAACATCCCAGTTTTAGGCCATCCGCCCTTATTCGCCTGACCTGGCCCCAAGTGACTTTTAAACTGTTCCCTAAAGTCAATCTGCATTAAAAGGAACACGATTTCAGTCCGTTGAAGCTGTGAAAGAAAAAGCGACACGCGTCATGCTGGAGCTCACAGAAAAAGACTTCCAGTACTGTTTCAGGACAATGGTAAATTCGCATGGAGCGTTGTAGGGTTAGGGGAGTGGTATATATTGAAGGTGATAATAACTAAATATGTATAAATTTAAGATAAAATGTTTTATAGCAATAGTCTTGTTATTTAATAGCCACACCTCGTACACTCTACAGACAGACAAATTTTTGTGGAAATCACATTTTAGGACCCAAAGACAGTCAAAACAGATTTTTTGTTTTCAGTATAAACTCCGAGTTGAAATTTTGACACGTATGCAGTACATTTTTACCTATCTATTATAATAAGAGAATTAAAAAGAAGTTTTTTATTATTAAATACAAAAAAATTAAACATAAAAAATTGTAATTATATAATATAATTTATGATTTAAAAATAATCATAACTGTGCCAAGGTAACTGATCCATAATTGTGCTCTGGAATGAATAATTGCAAGTATGTTTCATTTAAATGACGTAATGGCCTTAATTTTCACGATCAACGACTCCATCGATCATGTAGATTCTAAATCAGTCGTCGAAGTGCAACATTCAAAGTGTTGTCTAAAAAAAAATGATAACCACATGGAGGTTCGCTTGTTAAATTTTTTTATATCCAATGAAAGTAGATGTTTGCTTATTAGCCTGCACCACTTTTACTGTTCTCTACTTGTGCCTAATTATACCTCGACGTTTCGAAGTATAATGATTATAGAGGACGTTGCAACTGTTTCACTGAGAGGTGTAAGTGGCAGATATTTCATGAAATTGTGTTTGATGCTGACCAAATTGTATCTTGCAAACGCATTTTAGCTTGGTTCTACTCGACATAGATAAAGCCTTCGGGCACTGTCTGGCATCCTGGACTTCACTTCCTTATTTCTGAGTACTATCCTCTTTTATACCTCATAAAAACTCCTCCAGTCATACCTCTTCAGTAGGAAGTCTGTCATCAACCTAAAATCTGTCTCATACTCCTATCCAGTCGCAGTAGGCGTTCCTCAAGGTTCTATCCTAGGTCCCAAACTCTTCTATACATCTAGCAAATGTGTATTTACAGATAAACATTTGATTGTGTCACAGAGCTGGCTCAGTGCCACAACCAGGATGTTGGGATGAGAGAGACCAGCCAGCGCTGGAACTCTCCAGGAACTTATTGGGATTTAGGAAGAAATGAGGTCACGTGGCCAACGCCGCTTTAGAAGACGTGAAGGATTGTCAGGATGGGACGATGTGGATAGCGATTGAGCCAGAGGATTTGGGTGATCAGAGAGTTTGCTGTGGAAATTTAGGAATCGGGTGTGGATTAACTTCATTTACATACGGAATATTGAGATCATGATGGAGGGTGTGGTTGGAGACATAGAATGGGCGCGTTAACGATTCGGCGGAGGACTTTAGACTGGAAAGATTGGAAAGGTTTGACGGAGCCCCACAATTCTGCTCCATATGTCCATATTGGTCGTAATAGTGTTTTGTAATGTGTAAGTTTGTTGTGTAAGTTCATGGAGGACTTTGGTCCAAGGAGACTCCTTAGTAGTCCGTAGCGTCTGTTAAGTTCTTGTCTTTTAAGTCTTGTGTGAGGGTTCCAGGTTAGACGGCTGTCTAGGTAGAGCCCTAGATAACGAACCTGTGTGGAAGTCGCTAGGTCAGTATTGTTAATAGTTAGTGGAGGGCAGGTCTGTCTTCGTAATGTGAATGTCACCTGTATACATTTAGTAGTGTTAAGTTTAATCCTCCATGTTCGGCACCAAGGTTGTATGAGCTCAAGGTGTTCTTGGACAATGTTAGAGACTTGAAGAGGATCAGGGTGGGAAGACAGTATGGCGGTGTCATCGGCGTAGGTTATGATTAGGGTTTTGGGATGGGTAGGGATGTCAGCAGTATAGATGGTGTATAGGATCGGTGCAAGTATGCTGCCCTGTGGCACGCCGGCGTGTATTGCTAGAAGATCAGAGACCTCTCATAAATAGTAGTTCTGGGTGCCAAACTCTGTCGAAAGCCTGTGCCACGTCGAGAAAGACACCCAGGCAGTACTTCTTGTGTTCTAAAGCCGAGGAAATGACTAATTAATAAGGTAATCGCCTATTTTTTTCAGGCGGGGCTTGACGTCCAACTCCCAATTAGGTGTCGTGGACGAGGGGCGGAAGCTTATACTTTACTGTAAACAATTTTTTGTCTAACAAATAAAAAGTAGTCATACACGGGATTCGAACTGGTGATCTCTCAATTATAAAGCTACGCTCTTGACCACTAGACCAACAACCACCCCTGACAAACCGACTAAATACTGCCGACAAAATAGAAAATCAAAATAAACCATAACGCCATAGGATGAAAAAATAATTGCCATTTCAGTCGTGATACATTTATTCTGCCGAGCTTTCGACCTAGGGACTAGGTCATCTTCAGGGCTGTGGAACATGTTTACAGATTGTTAACAATGAATCTATTTAAATGAATATGTATAATGTAACGAAATTTACAAAAATGATTTACCTACTTTACAAAGTAATATTTTTACATTACAGGGTTGGTATGTCTTCTGACAAGTCTGTTCATGGACTGAGTGTGATCGGTCTGTGTGTGATATGTGTTAGGTTGTGTGGAAAGACAGTGTTGCCAATTGTCAAGTATTTTGTAGTAAGTTTGCGTATATGTTGTTTAAATTGTTCGTGTCTGTTTTGAAATTTAAACTGTTTTCTGTCTTAGATATGTATATCATTTCTAGCACTTTCCCTTTTTTGGTGTGTTGCTTTCTGATTTAAGTATCTTTGTGTTTGGGGAAATCGAAAGTGTGATGATTTTCTGTGCTGTGTAAGGAAAGTGCTGTGGTGTTCTTTTTTAGTTTTGTGTCGTAAGAGTGTTGGTACAGTCTTTTTTTTTAAAGTACTGTGAAGTTTCGCCTATATATTTTTTGTGACAGTCTTTACATACAATTCCGTATCTTTTATTGTTTGTCCTTTTCAGTCTGGTCTTTTAAATTCGAAAAAAAATTGTCTTTTTGAGTTATTGGTGTTTTTTTGTAGTGATTATTGGTGTTTGTCGTGTTCTGTAGTAATGTTTTTAATTTGTTTGTGAGTGGTTGTACATTATGGTAGTGAGGTATATTTTTTTGGGTTCTATGGATAGATTGGTGTCATTGTGTGTTTGTAAGTTTATTGTTCTTGATGAGTTGATTGGATTGGTTATTTCGTAGTGATGATTTGATGGCGTGGTTAATGCGTTTGACGGGGTAGTTGTTGAGTTAAAGAATTGTTTTTGACCTTTCTATTATGTCCTGATGATATTGGGTTGATGTAAGTTTTAGGTTGCGTGAGATGAAATTATTTACGCAGTTGGTTTTTTGAAATAGGTCTACAAAGTGGTCATCAGGCCGATGTTACTCTATGCCAAGAGTCTGACCAGGTGTAGTTAGTAAGATCAAGACACTCCAGGACAACACTGAACCAATTTCTCCGACTATCGACTGACTCTCCTCGACGTATTTGAATAGAACTTCCTGCACGAGATTGCCTTACGTACGAGGGTCGTTTGAAAAGTCCGTGCAAGAATAAAAACTACTTAATTTTTTGGGGTAAACCTTTTTTATTTTTCAACATAGTCTCCTTTTAGGCTTATACGCTTCGTCCAACGCTGCTCTAGTTTGTTGATCCCTTCCGAATAATAGGATTTGTCCAAGTCTGAAAAATAGCCATTCGTTTCTGCAATCACCTCCTCGTTTGAATAAAATCTTTTTCCCGCCAGCCATTTCTTCATATTGGGGAACAAATAGTAGTCCGAGGGAGCCAAGTCTGGAGAATAGGGGGGATGTGAAACGAGTTGGAACCCTATTTCCATTAATTTTGCGACCACAACTTCTGAGGTGTGAGCTGGTGCGTTGTCATGATGGAAAAGGACTTTTTTGTGGGCCAATCGTGGGCGTTTTTCTTGCAGCTCGGTTTTCAAACCGTCCAATAACGATGAATAATATGCACCTGTAATAGTTTTACCCTTTTCCAGATAGTCGATGAGGATTATTCCTTGCGAATCCCAAAAGACAGTCGCCATAATCTTTCCGGCCGAAGGAACGGTCTTCGCCTTTTTTGGCGCAGATTCCCCCTTGGTAACCCATTGTTTAGATTGTTCTTTGGTCTCAGGAGTGTAGTGATGTATCCATGTTTCACCCACAGTGACGAAACGACGCTTAAAGTCCTGCGGATTCTTCTGGAACAGCTGCAAACCGTACTTGCAACACTTCACACGCGTGAGCAATCGCGGCACCCATCTTGCGGATAGCTTTGTCATGTCCAAATGTTGATGCAAAATATTATATACCCGTTCATTCGAGATGCCCACAGCACTAGCAATCTCACGCACCTTCACTCTTCTGTCATCCAACACCATATCATGGATTTTATCAATGATTTCTGGAGTAGTAACCTCAACAGGGCGTCCAGAACGTTCAGCGTCACTTGTGCCCATATGGCCACTCCGAAAATTTTGAAACCACTTATAAACTGTTCTAATCGAAGGTGCAAAGTCACCATAATGTTTATCAAGCTTCTGTTTAGACTCCTGAGGCGTTTTGCCTTTAATAAAGTAGTGTTTAATCAACACACGAAATTCTTTTTCGTCCATTTTTTGAAAATCACTCGACTTCCTCGATTCAAACGAATGCCAAACACAAAGAAATAGACCGATCTGGCTGAAACTTGGTGTGTGTTCTTCCAAGAGATGCTACTAACTAAACATAACATCGTATACGCGCCAGTGGTGCTATCTCTCTGACTTTGCACGGACTTTTCAAACGACCCTCGTAATCCCCGTAAACTCCTTGTTCCAAAACCATCTCAATAATTTCTACAAGTTGTTTTCAGCCTACGTCATAATGTGTTTTGCTGTGTGTATTGAACACTTCCGTTCAAAAAACTAAATCCATAGTTTGCTGAAACTTCCCCGGATATGCCAATGCCTTATTTGCAGAGGATCCTGCTGCTGGAAGTACCATTTCATAGGAATATTTTTTTCACTTCTTTCTTTTTCCTTAAAAATAGCTTCAAGATTGTCTCTCCATCTTTACATTACAATCACATTAATGCAATAATTAGTCCAGAAACAAAAAATAAGTTTAAAGGTCAGTCATAATTGGAAAAAAAAAATTAACGTTACAAAACTTTTGGATTTCAAAGCTTTGAAATCTTAAGATTTTGTAGATAGCGGAATTCGTGTGAATGTTCAGTCAATTTTTTTAAAAATATTTTTAAAGTTGCAAATATGTCAAGAGCACTCTCTACCTATACTGCGCTCACCATGGCCGGCACATCATGGAGCATGTTTTCAACAACAAAAAGATCATGCCCAATTTGTCAAATAAATTTTATTCTCCATCATTAAAACTGTCCGGTTGTGTAAGGTTTGATCGTCAAAAACTGCACGAAAAAGCGTAACGTTGAAAAACACCCAACTTTGACAATTTTTTTCTATTACTTACTTACTTATTTTATTATTCCACGCCACTTGTTTTAAAAATTAAAATATCAATACAGAATAAAGTGGTACTTACGATAGATCGATTTTAACAAAAAAACTTATTTTCGCCTTCTTTTATTTTTTATTTACATACATAGAACATAATAACCTTTTGAATCTCAAAAAATGATATCTCCGGCGTAAAATTAGACTTTGCATGATTACAATACCTTCATTTGTTATGACAGAGTAAAATAGGGTAAAAATAAATAAACGCCCAATATTAAATGACTGATACTGTACAACAGAACTCTCTCTGCAGGAGTAAGTTAAATTAAACCCAAACAAGATTGTGACCTAGCCCATTAGGACACAGATTGTATACCATCAAAGCCACTTCTCAACAGATATTTCTTCTTAACTTGTCGCAAAAAGATTCTAGTTCTATGGGAAAGATATTTATTATAAATATTATCTAAGATAAGAGCGGAACACGATGCCGCCTCCAAGATGGTCTACAAGAAGCCCCCCTTTTAAAAGGAAATTAGAAGTATGAAGACTTGAAACACAAAACCACCCTGAACGGAAATTAAGGCGAAGAGGTTTCTAGGAAACAGTGAAAGCACGATGTCCGTGCATGTCGCATGTTATCAGCGCTGTCCAGTAGCTGCTAGCTAACTCAGTAAGGGGTGTCCATTTGCCCCTCCAGGGTTAATGCAGCCTTGAATTTCTGTGGCTCAAACTATATAGCTGGATCATATAGCTAAACAGTAGAATTTAAAAATCCAGTTACTCCGCATTTCTATCAACTGTGGTGTTACAATTTGAGTAAAATTTCACTTTGCCCATTGATGAAAGAGATATTGCGACTTAAAACTTGGACAAAAGAGATTGTTGCAATTTGTGTTCTATAGGTCCTCAACTATTGTTGATAATTTTACCAATTGTACTGTTAAAGGTAGTCTTTAAGTAGTAAAAAGTAAAGTAATCGCCTATTTTTTCAGGCGGGGCTTAACGTCCAACTACCAATTAGGTGTCGTGGACGGAGGCGACTAGCAAACATACTTTACTGTAAATTTCTTTTATTAACCATTAAATAAAATCCAAGGCCTATGACCGGGTATCAAACCCACTAACCAGCAATGCATATTAGCTTTACAGGTCTCGCCTCTAACCGCTCGGCTACCGTAGCGCCTACTTTATCTATTATAAAACCATATAACAAATTGTACACATTACATTTTTTTGCTGCCCAAGATGCTGATATAATTGAAAAGGGGTAGTTATCTCTTTACATAAGTTCTTTCCTTTGTTTGTCGTATTTCTCACACTCCATGATTGTATGCTCTGCATTGTCAACCTCATTACATTTCTCATACAAGTTAGTATTGCATTCCCTGTTTTTATATAAATATTCTCCAGCATATACTAACAAATCTCTTGTTGATGAATTCTAAATTTCGAAACTAAGGTTTATTTAAATTAACACTGCATTGCCAATGCTCGAACTTAGTCAGTTATTGCCAATATGGAGTCATATTGACTCCATAATTAATTTTTATCTTTCTTTTATATTGATTTTAATTTTAATAATAAAATTTGCATTAAAGGATGAGAAAGAATAGGAATTAAGAACGAGAAAACAAAATTTTGTCCACAAATCAGCTTTAACATTTCACGCAGAAGGAATTAACTTCAACTTAGGATCGCTGTAAATCCAGTATTTTGTAGAATCCTGACTGGGCTGCCTTCTGATCAGGGACTTTTTCATTTTTTTTAATTGCATTCACTATTCTTTCAATTACTGTGCGCTGTTGATATTGATCGGAAATTACCCAATTCGCTGCAAGTTTTTGCTGCAATTCGGACAGAAAATCAATTCTAGAAAGAGGCTTTTTTTTTGTGCCTTGATACTTTCTATGAAAATTATGTAAATTTATCAAATAAGCATTTAGGCAATAATCTGGAGTAAAGTTAATGACAGAAAATCTATATTACTAATCAGGAGTGAAAATGACTCCGATATATTTACGTGTGTAATGCCAATCTGGAGTCAAAATGACTCTTATGATTCAAGTAAAACTAATCTGCAAAAAGGAAACTAAGAATTCCACGGTCTTCAGCTCGTGACTATCGAATGGTGAGATAGTGGGGATAGCATATCTTAAAGAGCATTTCGGGATAGCTATGAGATGTGGGGAAACAGATACCATTCCTATTTGACTCCGGATTGGCAATGCAGTGTTTAATGACCGCGTTATATTGTTTTTTAGAATGCACCTTTTCCATTTTTGTAAATCTTTTGCCATCTTAGAAAATGTATTTATTTAACCTTACTTGTTGCTATCTGTACTTATGGAACAGCAAAGATTTCAAAACTGAATTGGATCCAAACCCTCCAGACTATCACTGATGCACCTTTTTATGTGAGCCACCATTACCAACCACAACGACCTGTGAATTCCACTCAAAAAATTTTCTCTATATCTCTATCCTCTTAATCCATAACTTGTCCCGCACTAACCTCACGTCAAATCATTCTCGTACACTGAGACGACGAAGACCTCTCAAGAGATAAACTGGGGCATCCATCTTATTCAATTCATTCGCAATCCCTTCATTCTTTGACTTTTTTTATGATTTATATTTTGCTATTTTGCTTTTTATATTTGATTTTTATCCTGTACTGGTACATTTAACATATTTCCTTGTTGCGTCAGTTTAATACGTAGTGGCGAATAGATTAATAAAGGGGTGGAATATAATACGAGTTGGTTGGACAGATCTTTGAAAAAGATCAAAAGTTTTCTGTATCTTAACGAAATAATAGAAGCAGATAGTACTTTCTTTCTTTACGATAACCAGAGATGATGGAAACAGAGATATTTTTGCACTCAAGAAATCGTACATACAGTGGAGTCTCCGGTTATCCGTCATGACCGGGACCGGACACGTGACGGATAGTCGAATAGACGGATAATGGAAAAAAACAGGAAAATTTCCAGATTCTTTTGTTTAACGTGTATAAAACTTTGTAATAACTGGTATACATATTTTATACGTTTATTTTATTTTTTTTCTTATCCCGCGACAAAGGCGTTAAGCCATTTTCTGTCTGGCAGCCCAATATCTTTCATATGGCGTATTCATGCCCTGTAGTGCCGGACACTCGTTCAAATGGTCAAAAATCATTACGCCGTCATTGCACAATGGTCAAATCGGCGAGTCCCTAATACCTATCTTGTGGAGGTGTGCTTGTAGATAGTCGTGCCCTGTAATTCCTCGGAAGAGCACGACAGACTCTTTTCTTGGGGAGGCCGGCAGGTATCTTCTTTTCTAGCAGTGTTGCCCACTGCTTTCCAGCGGCCATGCTCCTGTATTCCTCGTGTAATTTCCCCATTATGTGGTTACCTATAACTCTTTTAGCCGATGCGTAACACACTGCGTGGTCGGGCTGATCGCATTGACTTCCCTGTTTCGCAAGGTTATCGGCCTGCTCGTTCCCTGGTAATCCACAGGAAAGCCAGGTGCTTCCCTTCTATAAGTATCTTTTCAATCATTTCCGGGCACGCTCTTACATTAGCGGAAACTCCACTCTGAGCTCCCGTTACGGCTATTAACGATGTTTGGGAGTCACTAAGAAAGACTACTTGGGCCAATTTTCTTTCAACCACGTATCTTAGACCTATCAGGATAGCCCGAATCTCCCCATCGAAATTTGATGCCCACGTTCCAACAGGTTCTGAGAACTGGAAGTTGGTACAATACACTCCAGCTCCCGTATTTTTAGTGACACCTTCTGCTGAACCGTCGGTATACGAGGGTCGTTTGAAAAGTCCGTGTAAAGTCAGAGAGATAGCACCACTGGCGCGTATCGAGGTTATGTTATCTGCAAGATGGGTGCCGCGATTGCTCACGCTTGACCAAAAACGAAATCGTGTGAAGTGTTGCAAGGACGGTTTGCAGCTGTTCCAGAAGAATCCGCAGGACTTTAAGCGTCGTTTCGTCACTGTGGATGAAACATGGATACATCACTACACTCCTGAGACCAAAGAACAATCTAAACAATGGGTTACCAAGGGGGAATCGGCGCCAAAAAAGGTGAAGACCGTTCCTTCGGCCGGAAAGATTATGGCGACTGTCTTTTGGGATTCGCAAGGAATAATCCTCATCGACTATCTGGAAAAGGGTAAAACTATTACAGGTGCATATTATTCATAGTTATTGGACCGTTTGAAAACCGAGCTGCAAGAAAAACGCCCACGATTGGCCCACAAAAAAGTCCTTTTCCATCACGACAACGCACCAGCTCACACCTCAGCAGTTGTGGTCGCAAAATTAATGGAAATAGGGTTCCAACTCGTTTCACATCCCCCTATTCTCCAGACTTGGCTCCCTCGGACTACTATTTGTTCCCCAATATGAAGAAATGGCTGGCGGAAAAAAGATTTTATTCAAACGAGGAGGTGATTGCAGAAACGAATGGCTATTTTTCAGACTTGGACAAATCCTATTATTCGGAAGGGATCAACAAACTAGAGCAGCGTTGGACGAAGTGTGTAAGCCTAAAAGGAGACTATGTTGAAAAATAAAAAAGGTTTACCCCAAAAAATTAAGTAGTTTTTATTTTTGCACGGACTTATCAAACGACCCTCGTAGATGTGGGTCCAAGGAGGAGATGGATAACATTCTCCAAGCATTTCAAGGGCTAGAGCTCTCAACTCGGTCTCACTGTTGACGCCTTTTTTTACGGGCTCCATGAGATGGAGACGTATCAAAGGTGTCCTTATTTTCCAGTACGACTCATTGTACAGAGGCTCTCTCCTGCCAAGGGATAAATTATACTTTTGGCGAATAGCATGTGTTTGGGTTGAAAATTTCACCTCAGTTTTTAGCCTTGCGACTTCAGATTTTATACGTTTATACGCTTAAGTCTTAAAGGTCAGGTATCTTTCATTATTCAATTAATTCTATTGTGTATTAAAATTAATGAATACAATGTCTGGACTCTTTTTTTTTAAGGCTAAAGGACTCTTTAAAATTTCTGTACACTTAAAATAAATTTTTAAAAAGAAAACTTTTTAAAATAATTTTTTGAGTTTTTTTTTTTAATTTTTAAATACTGAGGACAGTGACGGTTAATTGGAATAGACGGATAAAAGGGTGACGGATAACCGAGACTCCACTGTACTTGCGACATTATTAGGCGCCAAGGTAGCCGAGCGGTTAAAGGCGAAGCCTTGGATTTTATTTAGTATTTAATATGAGAAATTTACGGTAAAGTAAGTTTGCTAGTCATTTCTATCTACTGCAAGTACCTATTTTGGTGCTTGTACGTAAAGTGTACCTAAAAATTATGCATTACTTTACTTTTCTTTTCACTTTTGCATACTTAGACATTCTGGATTTCAAAAAAAAAAAAAAGTCAATTTTTACATTAATTGTTGTAACTGATTAAGTAGATGGTTGATGTCGCTCCTATTTTCCACACCTGTCCCACACATTTAGAACCTTTTATTTACCAAACATTTCGAACGCCACTGATAAAACTGTAAAATAAATTGTTGGAAGATGTTAAATGTATCTTACGATAACATTTAAAGTCCCACTTTGTCGAAATTCAATACTCAATAAACGGCTGGTGGGGGAACTAGACGATTTAGTTGTTTTAGCTGGCGCCAGATTGTGCTACCTTACTCACCATTGACCATTTGCACTGAATCGAACCTTGAAAATGTTTGTCCTAGAAGAAAATTTGCCATCAATTATTGTTATTTACCTGTATTAAGTACACAAAAAGACGCTACAAGTTTATTATGCGATTTATATGCTTTATACGATACTCTCGAAGTTCTTGATCCTTTATCTTTTTTTTTAAATAATTTGCCTGGAAAAATTTGTTCTGTGGTATAAACCAAAATGTATAAAATTGCACTACAAATTTAATTTTAAGTGTAATCGCACAAGATTTTCTTAAATTTCTTTTACTGCTTTGACAGAGTAAGAGTTAGGTCCTCCTTACAGGAATTAGATGCTGAAGAGACCATTTGGAAACAGTAGAATTAAAAAGTAACTGGCAAGTTTCAAACCAAGCAATGTCTGCACGAAAACTCTCTGAAGTGTAGTAACTAAACACATGCTTTTTTTTTTTTGTAATTACATCAGGAAGACTAGTTAACATCATAAAATTATTTAATTACTTAACTTCTTTGCGTATTTATTGCTTACGTTGCAGTGGCTTGAGTTAATTGCACAGCAAATACATTACAGAAATAATCTTTAACCAATCCTAGCGCTTCCCGTGGCGGCCATTCCAATCAAAAAAGGGTACTAACCTGACTCAGATTGAAAAAGATTGTCCATGTGATATCAGAAAAGAGAGAAAAAAGTTTGCGCAAGTAAAAAAAAAATATATATAAATATCCTAAAATAAATAAAAATGAGAAAATATTCTTCAGATAATGTACCACTCGAAGTAAAATTAATATCATTTTTTTAGGATACTTACCAACTTTCCTTATCTTTCGACATATTTACATAGTTTCCTTCTCTACAGGTATTGTTAATACGATCAAACTTGGCTGGTTTAGATGAGCAAGCCACTAAAAGTTAAGATGTCTGATAAGGAAGTGCCTAAAAGACTCATGGAGGAGGTAATAGGCGAGTAGGCAAACCCAAATTAAGATGGACGGATGGGGTAAGTGAAAAATGCCAGAAAACTGTTTATGGTAAGAAACTGGAAGGAACAGATAGAGATGATTGGCGGAATAGAGGAGATCCAAGGCTCAGTAATGGGCTGTAGTGCCGGCTATTATTATTACGAGGTGTGGCTATTAAATAACGAGACTATTGCTATAAAACATTTTATTTTAAATTTATACATATTTAGTTATTATCACCTTCAATATACACCCCTCCACTGTCCCTACAACGCTCCATGCGAATTTACCATTGTTCCAAACAGTGCTGGAAGTCTTTTCCTATGAGCTCCTGCATGACGCGTGCCGCTTTTTCTTTCACAGTTTCAACGGACAGCGAAATCGTGTTCCTTTTAATGCAGATTTGACTTTGGAGGGGAACAGATCTAAAGTCACATGGGGCCAGGTCAGGCGAATAAGGGCGGATGGCCTAAAACTGAGATGTTGTACTTGGCTAGAAACGTCTTGACAGACATTGCAGTGTGAGACGGCGCCGTTGTCTTGATGGAGAACCCTGTGACTTGTTCTTCCAACAAATCGGGTCGTTTTTTTCCTTAATCTTTTCACTGAGTTGGGCAAGCACCTCACGGTAGTAATTTTGATTAATTATAATCGATATTTTCATCCGTTTTAGACGAGGAAGGGCGACCCGGGCGGTCATTATCTCCGACGTCTTCTCGGCCATCTTGGAAACGCTTGAACCACTCAAAAAAAAAACTCGCGCACGTGATTAACATTCATCCGCCATAAACTTCTTTTAATAAAAGGTAAGTTTCAGTAGCGGTTTTATCAAGTTTTGATGTGAAATTTCACGATAATTCGTTGCTCTACTACATGTGTAGTATCATGTTTTCGGCAAAACGAAACTAACACCTCTCAACAAACGACGGTACCGGTCAGACAGATTTCTCTACAAACACGTGAGGCGCTGCAATCGAAAGAGAAGGCTTTACGCTGCAAAGCTGTCGGTCGTTAGGATTTGGCGCATGCATAGTTCTTCTGTAGCAGCTTCAGTCTCGTTATTTAATAGCCACACCTCGTATTATTATTGTTATTATTATTATTATTGCTATTATAATTATTATTATAGGGTACGACCTAATTTTCTTCTCTTTTAGGATACTAATTTAATTTCCTTCTTTTTAGGATATCTACCTAATTTCCTCCTCTTTAAGTACTTACCTAATTTCATTTTCTATACAATAATTACCAAAAACTTTTGAAGATGTAGAATCGTGACCTTTACTTTGCCTATACAAAATCATCAATCTGTACCTGACTTTTTGTTTTTTATCTCAGCAATGAAGACGAACGTTTTCTCCATCTGGGAATAGCCTTATTAATGAGAGACATGAATTCCACACTTTTTCTCGATCAGGGACCTGTTGAAAGACAGTCCAATACCCTCTTCGATAGAGATGATAATTCGGACGAAGTAGTAGATTTAGCTGACTACCTAGATTCTTCAAATTCAGGTTTGCATTTCTCCTCGGGAGGGAAGCTAATTCCAGTCTCTGCCTCTCCACTTGAGCTCTACAAAGTAGTGTTTCATATTCGTCAGTGGCTCACTCTAAATAATACAGTAAGAACTAATTTTCATTTTCCTTCTGATTATATTTCACCTGTGAAAGAAACAAAACAAAATCAATAAAACAAAAAAGCGGAAATACGCTTGTCCGAAATTAACGAACGAATTTTTAGACTAAACACTGGACAATGTCAATAATTTAAATTTATTAAAGTTTTTAATTTTGAAATTATAATGAGACCTTTCTAGCCGACCACGCCCGGAGTTGGCCGAAAGCTTGCCTTCATACTCTCAATATTGTCAAGCAAGAATCACCACTGGAGTAAACCTCTACGCAAGTGCAGTAGGCTGCAAAAAGCGCCAGCCTAATAGTCGAACGTTAAGGCTTTGTTTATTCATAGAGTTCGTGATTCATTTTATTTATTTTTTTTTTATAGAATTATATGGAACCAATTTTAGTCAGAAACGTTTTGTTCTTTAACTCGTTTCGGGCCACTAAGGCTCCATCCAATAACTTACTATTATTTTAAAAACTAAAAATGAATCTGCTTACCTGTAAAAGAAATTTTTCTAGCTTAAATAAATAATAGTTTTTGGAACTAAAATGGAGTCGGCTGAATGACTTCAATTTTAATACTTAGTATATAAATAACTATTAATGTGAGTGCCTAAAATGTTTTTTGTATAATTAATAAATAAAATTGTAGACTATATGTAAAAAGAAATACATAAAATAAATATAGAAGTATAAATGTATAAAAACATTTCAACCTTCTTAACTAAGTGAAGTAAGAGAAAAGTTAGGTGAGGAGGATTGGAATGCAGGGAAAAAAGGAGGAAAAACCTGCAGCTAGTGTAGACAGAGTAGGATATGTTTTAGTCTTCTGTGTCTGTATGTTGTAGAAGGATCGTAGAAGGATATGTCGCGGCATAGTAGATTGGGATGGCAGTCTAGGATGGAAAGGAGTTTGAGCAGACGATTTTGGATGAAGGAGTTACGGGAGTAATGGACGCAGTCTTGTGGAGTGAGTCAATTCTAGTACGTCGTGGAGAGTCTGTTGCGAGTCTGAGAAATTTGTTCTGGGTTATCTGAAGTTTCTTGATGTTACTACTACAAGTCAGGCTCCAGGCGGAGCAGGCGTAGAGCAACATCGGCCTAATGACTACTTTGTAAATGAGTAGTTTGTTGGTCACAGTCATTTTGGAGTCACGTGATAGGAGAGGAAATAATAGTCGTATAGCCAGTTTGCCTTCGTTGTAGATTGTATGTTGTATTATAAGAACATACAAATCTTTGTAGATACTGAGGATGGACAATGGGTGATCCAAAACGGCTTAAAGAATAAAAGTTTTCAGTCTTAAAATGGCTCTAATATAATTTCATAAACCCTACTGAATATTAGTCTTTTATAATCATCATCAGAAGACAAGAATGATTTTATTTTTCAGTCAAAGATGCAATTGTTTGCCGAAATATAAGTAATTATGATTGACCGGACAACAGCAAATTATTATTTTTAAATATTTTAAGCAGGCTTCTTAGCCAACCAAAGAGCTTGTAGGGAAGGAATACGTCACTATCTGCAGCATGTCGCGCTGTGATTGGTGCAGACAGAAGGAGAGAATAAGGTCCTTTTATATTCTGACTGCATTGCGATATGAGACCCTCTGGTACTTGTGCACCAAAGAAAATACGCAAACCTTGATTCTTGGATCAAGCAACTTCCTCGGCCGTATAACATGGAAACAATGACATAAAGCAGACAAAGCTTCTAGCAGCTATTACTTTCAATCCTGAGAAAGCCTGCTTGAGGTCCATAAAAGATTTAAGTTATAAATATTTTAAAAAGAATTAATACATATAACTGCTGTTGCTTTAGAAAACCAAATTATATGTTCATATTCTGACCAATACTATTTAATTTACAGGAAAGACCGAATTCTTGCTAAAATTCGAAAACGTTATTCCTAAAAAAAAGCTGTCTTATTCACGTTTAAAATCAACTAATATATGTGATCCATGTGTGTCGTAATCAAAACAAAAAGAAACAAAATTATAGGTTTTTAAGGGGCGTAGCCTCATTGCTACAAATATTTAAAAAAAAAAAATACACGGTCAATTTTTTTTTTAATATATATTTATTGATTTTTAATTTTTTTTAATTTTATTTTTTTTATTTATTCATTTTTTAATATTTTTTTTTCTTTTTTTTTGTATCTGTTTGTGGTTGATTGGTTTGTGTGGGGTAAACCATAAGTACAATAAAAACAGTCCAACTGAATCAAATTTTTGGGTCACTAACTCGTACAACTCTTACCAATAACGCTAATTTTTATATTTTATTTTTTTTTTTTAAATATTTTTTTGTATTTTTTATTTTATTTTATTTTTTCCTGAAATCTATAATTTTTTATTTTTTAAAAATTCTGAATGTCAGTTAGATGGATATTTACAACAGTGTTACCTTCCAACTAGAGTTATCTACAATACAAAAATTATCTAACTTGGAAAACATATTTGTAAATAATAGATTCGTAAATATCAAGGCAAATAAAAATACATGAATATATAATTTTTATACAATAAATTTAATCTATCTTAAAACAGTTAAAATAGATCTCTATTCTAGTGTTAAAATTCGGTCCGTGTGCCTGAAACTGAGATAATAAATTTAGAGGACAGAACTTCTGCTATAAGCATCAGATATCCTGCTCCAGAACACATTCCTCTAAAATTATAAGTATGCCAGCAATAGACTAAAGCCATAGCCTACTTACTAGATAATCCTGCCAAGAAACTTGGCCACAAACTAACATTGCTGAATTGATTATTGGTTGATTTAGGAAACACAGATAAAGAAGCTGAACCTAAACTGAATGCGTAGATTTTAAAATATACGCATTAACTGTCACCTTAGAACCTGGCCCATCACCTCATCAAAAATTATTTTGAATAAAAGTGGCAGACCTTACTTAAGTGCATTTAATAAGTAAAGTTCAAAAATAATAATAATAATCGGTAACTACTTTTCGAAAACTCTTGTTCAGACACACACAGAATTTTATCACGGAATTTTTTAGAAAAAAAAAAATATATATATATATTAATAAACAAAAAGTTCTACTTTCTTAACCAATTAATAGATACAATTTTCAATTAAATTTAATATTGCTTTTTCAAAAAAATTTTTGTCAAATATTTTCATCCATTTGGAGACAGTTTTTTTTTTTTCTGTATCCGATTTGCCAGTAGGCAACCCATTAGCCTAAAAAAAAAATTCCGGACTCAACTTTTGGAATTATCCGGCCTTATTTGTCCCTGCTCAAAAAAACAACTGAAACTACTATAAATGCTAGAAAATGAAATTGAAAAGCACCCATTAATCTACTTTTTACAAATAGAGTCACCGTAGCTTATCATCCAAAAGTATAGAAAGTGTTGATTACATTTTGATCATAGAAAAAATAAAATAGATATAGTAGATGCATGAAAGCCAGAATTAAAGAAGAAAGATGGCAAGAAGTACGAAAATCTTAAAAGAAAGCCTGTTGATGCGAGGTCAAATGATATGTTGCAATTAATAAAACAATTGATGCTACTAAACTGCTTGATTAAAGCGGTTTTAGCCATGAAAGAAAATAAGCATCGAAAAAGGACAGAAGTATAACTGAAGCTTAAACCTACGCAAAATTCGAGTTGGATGTTCCAAAATTCAAAAGAAAACTAGTGTTTGTTTTCCAACACGTATTTCCCCATATACTGAATCTTCTATTTTTGAAAATAGTATATGAACTAGTAGTATTGCAAAAGTTGTCAATTTAAGGTACATTTTGCTACAGAAATATGTTTGTTTCCATTTCCATTTTTCCATTTACCTTTTAATTTTTGCAAAACAAAAACTAAAGAGAGCCATTTTCATCTTTTTGAATCCAAATTTTAGTTTAATAAACTTTAAGGTAAGCCCTGAATTTTGATTAATTAATCTTTTTCTCTAGATTGTATATAAAATAATAGGTCACCGAAAAATTAATTGAGGTAGAAAAAAATTAATTTTTTATTATTAAAATACATGACGTATACGGTTATACAACTGTATATTTTTGCACTTAAAATTAAGGTAGGTAGAATTATATAGCTAGTATAAATTAAATTTTGATGTTTGATTTTTCTCAATTTTTACTTTCACCATCGAGATTATTTTCGTTTTTTTTTTTTTCAAGGAAAAATAATTTCAAATTTTTATTACTGCACCTAATAGCTGCAATAATCAATGATGTTTATTTGAAAGTATGTTGAAACAATTCAAATTGTGCCACATCGTACATTCACATCATCTATTGTATCATGCCGCGCAGTAATGATACGAGTGAAATCCAACAAAGCAAAACAAGCTTTTGTATCGCATCTCTGAATGATACGATACTCCTATCTGTAACAAGTAAAAAATGCAAGGTATTATGGATTAGAGATCTTGTAAAAGCCTAGGCTAATATAGCCTAGTTAGCGAGCCAGATTGATATGGATATGCGATCAGTATGGATAGTGTATGCTGCTGCACTTTTTATTTCATATTGCATAACATGAAAATTGCTGACAAAGTCAAACGCTTTGCCTTTATTAAATGCTGACAAGGTGGACAAGATAAACAAGTTATAACATTGGGTATTAACCAGTGTATTTGTGTACAAACACTCCCATATCTAAGGAGGGATGTGATCAAATCATCTTAGTTTGGAAATACCTTCTTAATTCCGACTGACACATCTGGCGAGATGTGGGCCCAAACTTCCTAATGGGGGAATACTTTTATATAATCTACCATTAACCAGAACTGCAATCTGGGGTTTCATATAATCTTACATGTCAGAAGGCTGATTCTGTGATACAGAAAATTCCCTATACCGAAGGGAACCATCAATTTCTTATAATGTTTATTTTCAGTTTAAGCATTTATCCCCTACTTTAAAAAAATATAATTATCATGAGATTTGAATGTAATATTGGTAAGTTTTCCTCTGGAATAAATGGTTTGATTGCATGTTTCGATGAACCGAACAAAAACCTCAAATTAATGCTCTAGGTCTTTTCCATTGCTTGGCTTATTTGACGTTTTCTAAATCCACCAGGTTCTTCACTATCATACCGGCGATACTGACATCTTTCACAAGTTGTCCAGAAATCAAGCCTCCTTGATGTCACAGTCCAAGAGCCTACTAAGTTATTATACATTCAATAACCCTCTACAAATTAAATCTCCTGAAATCTCGAATTTTTTAGGACGCTTAGCTCTCCACACTCTTTTCTAATTAGTCGCATGTATCTTAATTTTCATAAAAGTCTTTGGAATTATAGATAAATCTGTCGATGCTTATTGCAAAAGGGCAAAAGTAAAGCTCAAGCAAAAATTGGTTCCTAGTTGACGCTTTAAAAAAGAAAAAAATAAACTGCTCTGTTTTCTGCAATTATTTCTTTTAAACTATCTTTCAAATTTGGATTCTTAAAAAAAACAAACAGGAATAATGTTTTTTCTTTTGTTTTGTTTAACACAGATTATTGGGATCTTTTCAACGCAAGGTTTCGAAGGCCGTAATAACTCCAACCATACATCTACATTAATTAAAAAAATAATACATATAAATAACTGAAATAAAACTGACAAGCCTTATCCAGTAATGATTCTCAGTTTGATCATAGCATTATTAATTTTTTCTTTACATTACAGCCTATAAAATTCAATTATTACAGTATGTACATTGATAAGTATATTATTATTAAATACACTAAATTTGAAAAAATACATTATTATATATATTTTTTTCTTGTAAAAAGTTTACATTTATCTTTTACAAAACAAAATCATGGCAAAAACTAAATAATTGTCCACTCAGAATTTCAATTTTTTTTTTGACTAGAACTGTATAGAAATGGAAAAACCAAAAGTTTCCTTCACTTTAAGAGGCATGGCTGATTAAGCAAATCAGCAGGCGAAGATATCGGAAAAAGAAAAAATTATATTATACCATGTTCAGAGCGGCAATTATCTCTCAATTCTCTCATTAGTCATCCTGAATTCAAGATCAAAACCTTCTTTGACTTCATAAAGGAGCTTAAGACTAAGTTGGTATATTCAATTAACATCGAAAAATGAAATAGACATGTTAACTAACAAACATGTGTAGGATTGTATCTCTTTTAATATTGCCTTATCTACTGAGTAAATTCACCATCTAAAGCATTTGCCAACCATGAGCAAAGTTAAGGTGTTTACTTCGTTACCATGGGCAAAAGAGACTCTGCAATGTAGTGAAACTGATTCAGTTTATTTCTTCATAAGTTAACACAGCTCTAGATTCTATTGTAGTTTACGCGTCACATTTTGTGAGAGAGAATTGAGATCATATTCACATTAAGTTAAAGCCAAAATGATTGTTTAGTCCAGTTCCAGCAATGGTTCACAAACTGGTTGAGTTAACCATAATAGTGGAGATTTAGTAAGTAAGCTTACACTGCTCTGGATACAGTATGGTCACATGTAACCTCAAATTTTGATCTATCTTCATTTTTCTTTGATGAATCCTTAAAATCGTCTCAAGGCATCAACAGCTCAATTAAAAAAATGTTTAATCCAGCCGTAGCAATATTCAACTAGGCTGTGCGTTTACAAATAAGGCCACTCGGTACAATGTGTTCTCCTGCCATTAGCTAAGTCTGGTGTTTAATCAGTCATGCCTCTTACTTTTCTCCTGAGAAATCTGAAAAAGAACGTACTTAAACCGCAAGGTTTGATTCTTTTAAGAAAAGCCGAATTGCGTGCTTTTCTTTTGTTAAATTATTAAAGAGATTAAATTCTACCCTGTCGTTAGCATTATATATAATAAAACAGATACTAAACAAAAAAATTATAAAATAGGCATTTTTTTTACAAAACTTAGGAAATTCCAATAACCAAAAATCTATTTAGTAATAGGCCGCTAAAATTGTATTTTTTTTGTTGTTTTTTTAATGAATGTGAGGGACTCTGTGAAGAGGAAATTTGATTGCAGCATTTTCCTCTTTTTTAAAGGGAAAGTGAAAGCCATTATAATGGGTTTGGTGCTGCCTATGAAACCAGGAAACAGATAAAATACACGACATTACTTCTTTGGTCATTTGTATATCTAGCCCGGGCGATTTGGATACCCTCACTGGACTGCAAAAGACTTGAAACGTTGGACAGCTTCACAATATTGTTGATTCCTAAATGCTAAAACTCTAGACGTTTCCAAGCACAAGTTGGATTCAACCTTCACTTATTGCATCTTTGATACTTTAGAGACACACGCCCTTAAACAAAATAATAAAACGTTTTTTAAATGAACGCGTGTTTATATAAAAAATTATAGGCAGTGAGGGAAAAGCTCAGAGGTACCGGCAAGATAGTCTATTTAGCGGATTTGAGCGGATAAGAAGAGCTGACTATGACAACTCAGAAGATCTTAAACAAAACCCGAGGGATTCTGCAGGAGTTCCCAAAGACACAGTCTACGACTGCCTTAAAAGACTATTTAGTCCAGCCATTGACAATGTTCAGCAAACTGGTTGAGTTTATTATTAATTGGTGATTCATTTAGTGAACTCATTCTGCTCCGGACTACAATATACGATCACAATACAAAGACTACAATCGTCCACGACACCTAATCGGTAGTTAAACGTTAAGCCCCGCCTGAAAAAAAATAGGCGATTACTTTATTTATATAGACTACAATAAATAGTGAGAGAATTGAGGCCACATTCACAGTCTGTGATAGTCCTTAAATGTGTGTTTAATAAGGTTTCACAAATTTTCCGCGTGTATGTTTAAGAAATCCTAGCCATCTACGGCTTACCAACTTTTTTATTGTGTAATGCTCAAACCAAAGTTTCACTTCAAGTCCGTGGATCAAATTGCAGTGTAAGGTCCTGCATTGAAACACAAATAAAATAGCAAATATTTCACAAAATAAATTTTAAAATAAAAAGAAATTTATTTCTGCTCAGAACTATTCACAGCGCATACAAAATTTATGCAAATTACAATTAATTTAATGTATTCACTACAAATTTATTCAAATTTTTAGCATTTAAAAAATATAGTACAAAAGTACACGATTTCGGAATTTTTTTCTTTGGATTTAATTTTTTTTTTTTTTGTCAAATACAGTATATATATATATATATATTTCTTTCCTTGTCAAGACCAAAGGGTTTCGAAACAAAAGGATTTTACAGTGACGCTTCAAGGGCCTACATTTTTAAGGAAACTTTTCTTCAACTTGGAATTTTTCTGCAAAAGGGGACGGGGGTTAGAATACAGCTATAAACATTTCTCTCTCTAAAAATAGGGTTCATTTTTATTTTGTTTAATCCTAGGCTTATATTTTGTGTAAAGCCCATTGTATGTATTGGTCAAATTAATCATGAAAGCATAGAAAGGCTAAGTTTCAGGATTTAAAAGGAAAAGACGGACCTGTTAGGCTGTGACATCAATCATTATGAACAAGATGTTTCGGACTATTCAATCTTTATTTTTTGAAGCTTCTAAAAGAGGTTACTTCCGCAACAGTTTTGGATGAGAAGAAGCACTATTATGTCTAATATTTGGCCCAGCGCTGTCGCTTTTATGTAGGCAGAGATTTATGATGTTTATTTATAAAGGCTTTTGATCGGTTCCAGCAATATTTGATATCCAATCTGCATCACGAAGAAATGTGCTCTTGGGCGACGTCTCTTGGTAGCGTCTAGGGAGAATCAGACAAGGGCACATATCGACATTGCCTTTTAAACTTCATGCTTGATTTATTCTTGGTCCAGGAATCTCGAACGATTTAGACATTGGCATTTCAGTAAAAGATGGTCTCGTAAATTGTGAATGAAACGATGATGATGCATCCGTCGTGCATCGACCGTACCCCGCCAACAGAAGTTGATGAAATCTGTTAAAGCAAAAACCAATTAATTTGGGCCAAGTTGGACTTAAAATAACTAAATAGATGGCCATTAAAAAATTTAAAAAAAAAATCTGAATATTTTTATAAGTATCTTGGTTTAAAGTAATGTAGATGCGCTCTCGAATTGAACAAGCCATAACAATATTGAGAGAAAAGTGTATAATAATTTGCGGCAAAAATATTACACTAGCAATGAGCGTCAGTGTTATGTAGTCCTGTATTTCTGAACCTTTGTAAGTGTGGGGCTTTAGAAGCTCACCAAAGACTGCTCTGTTGGCGCTTTGAGGTCTATGAAAGGTGATGGTATAAGAGGATGTTTAAAGGTCTCACGAACGAAGAGAGCGATCAATGCCAAAACACTGGCACAAATTATAACAAGGAATACGCGTAGGTATTCACAGTTAGAAAGAGGAAACTGCTTTACTTCGGGGGACTCCTAATGTGAAACCACAAATGTTCCTTGCTGAAAACTTGTTGCAAGTGCTTATGATCGGAAAAACCTGCGGCTGTGGTCCCAAAGGATAGACCGAGCCAATATGATCAAGAAATCCTCAAATAAATTCTATTATCACCAACGCTCGTCGCGAGCATGCTTCAAAAAAGAAGAAGTCTTTTCAATAATAAAGATTTAGAAACCATGAACAGAACCCAGAATGAAGCCTCAAAGACCAGAACATAGTTATGTGAAGACGAAACACTCTTTGAGACATATTATGAGGAACAGTTCATTAGGATTACATTGGATCTTTAAGAAATATTTAGGAATCTTAGCAGAAGGCCCAGATTTCTCAAAACTTTCCTGTGCATGCTCCCTCTTTCTTTTATAAATAACGAAACTAGAGGCTAAGGGGCAAATATTGACGAGATTCGCAAATGAATAAGTAAGGCAAACGAAAAATGAAGGAAAGAAAAGAAACTCCTGATTTAGATCTCTATTTTATGTTTTTGTTTTTTTTAGAGAGAGAACTTATCCTGAACACTTCTTAGCTTAACAGGTTTTGTGTATGAGTGAAAACTGCCTGGTCACCTAAAAATTATAACGTTTAGCTTGTCTTAACGAATGACTCAGGAGAATTCTCAAAGATTACCAAAATAACATTGGAATTCTTCGAAGCAATTATAGTATATATATAATTTTATCATTACTATTTTAACACGTATTTTATGGTATAAATCAATTTTTTTTCTTTACTATTATTACTTTTTTGCACCAATACATACACAAATTTTGTCTTTACACAAGTTAAATTTAATATTTACACAAATACAAACAAGAATTTATTGCAATTTGGTTTTTGGTTTTTTTATTTTTAAATTCAGTCATAGATTTTTTACACAATTTATTTTCATCGCCTTCTTTTTAGTTTTACTTTCATTGCGTGTCTTATGTGTGTGTACATATATTTACACAAATTTTTATTTTTGGATTTATTTTTGTAATCTATATGTACATGGTAGCGTTTCACCACTGATGAAACAAACTTTAGACTGTTTTTATAATAAATTGCACCTTATTTTTGTTTTTATTTAATTATTTGCGGATTTTAGGTTCCACTTAAAGAAATTATAATTCATCCATGTATTTACATTCTTTGAATGATTGGCCTGCGTCTATTTTTAAGGGTTTATTTTTTGGTAACTCAGATAAGTAACAAGGAAATTTCGGAAGATTCTAAAATGGTCAAGTAAATCATGAGGAGGGTGTCGTTGTAACTGGCTATCATGGAATATAAGGATTTACAATGAAGGCATAAAATGAAGTTTAGAATAATGAACAAGAACGGAATGAAGAACATGGATCTACAAGTACCTAATAGAAGAAGACTCGCTATAAAGCTACAAAACCTGAGATTGATTAAAAAAGTCTAGGGGTTCCGTTTTTGGAAGAATACCCAAAGCAGATTATAGTCAGGTTGCCTACTAAGGAGAACTGGTTTTTACGTCGTGTTTGAACTGGCCATCTGTGTTTGATTCGGACGATATCCTAAGAATAGTTCCAGAGGTCTAATTTGAGATTATGAAATTAAACATTTTAAATTATAATAGAAGTAAGAGCTGATAGGTTATAAAAGCATACATAGACAATTAAAAAATGAAAATATTTTCTTAGTTCAAAATATCATAACATTTTTTTCAGTTTTCAGTTATCATAACAGTTTTCAGCTTACTCACCATTTCATTTCAAACACTTTCGTTTCATAACAAAAGTTTTACCAATCCCTCCGTAAAAATTCCATCGCTTGAGATTCCAGCCGGTTACGAACTGAGGCTTTATTATCTACTAATCGTTTAAACGCGAGCAATTTCTTGAGTTGTAGGAAGAGATGGAAATTTCTGGGAGCGAGGTCAGGCTAGCAATGTAAATGATCAAAGATTTCCTTTGTAAATTTTTGAATTGTTTTCTTGTGCGTTTCGTGAAGGAGAAAATCCTTGATCTCAGAATTCTCAAACGCAAGACGCGGTAACTAACCAAGAATTTCTACAAACTGGAGAAGTGGTGTTGTAGTTATTGTTGTTACTACTGTTTTCAGTCATTTTACTACGGAAGTTAAAATCACCATTTTTTATTTTTTTTGTAAGTTGGGTTAGCGGACCCACCACTAAACTAAGCCAGTAACAGAATCTTCCAAGAAAATAAAAAGTGAAGACAAGACCAAGCGCATCCAAACTTTGGTAACCATCACACTAGTCTCAAAGTTCCAAAGTTTGTTTCATTCATTTGGTGAAACCATGTTTAAAAAAAAAAAATCTTAATTTTCTTTATCATATTATTAATTCTTATATACAAATAATAGTAATAATAATGACAATAATAACAATAATTAAAATAAAAAATAATATTTTAAAAAATAAACTCAGTAAATTATAAATTTAAAAATAAGCAAATTGATTGCGACGATAGATATTTTCATTTTTTTTTTTTAACACTTTTTTCCCAGCATTTTCAATTTTCCCCCCCAAAATTTTCATTTTCAGAAATGAAACTCCGAAGGAGTATTATTACATACTCCATTATTATTATTTAAAAAACAATTTTTTTTTTTTCTTATTTTCATTTATATCACAGTATTTACAGTTCAGTAAGATTGCTTTGCTTGGGTGGTTGATTGATTTGACTCAAGTGGAACCTGAGTCGTGATGGTGATTCCTCCGTTTCCGCTTGTGTTTGGCGTCTGTGCGAAACGCCACATTGCCTGGATCGTCAGCCAGCTGTGGGTATCTGTATAAATATTAATAAGAGTAATATAGAAAACTCGAATTTTTATCAAAAATCCTAGATAAAATAATGCATTTATTTGAAAAAATCATTAAACAGCTTCTTAACTTTCTCTTTCTAATTATTATTAGAATATATAATTATTAAACTAATAATTTTGGCAAATCTCCTACGTATCCTTAGTTTTACTAAACACATCCTTAATGAATTTGGCACTGATTTTTTTTTTGCCCTTAGAAATATCTCGTTCATCGAGTATTATCGTATCTATATGGATACGCCCATTACTTATACTGGAAACATTTTCTGACATTGATTTTAGGGTTTCCTCGATGAAATAGCGTTGCAATGGGTGCGGCTAGCTAATGAAATGCTGATTTACCTCTGTACAGAGTGGATATCGACTCCGTCATAGCCCTGTACCCGACCCCTCGTGATTAACTCTTCTCGTTCTTCGGGGCTCCACTCGCCTCGGCCAGTCAATCCACTGGCGACTAGCGCTTTTTCAGCTTCCCATGCACGATCCACTGCTCGCTTGTGTGCATGCTTAAGGAGGCGCGCTCGTTCCACAGCTGGGTCAGTGCCGTAGCGTAACGAGACTACAGCGTCTAAACTGTGCAGTCGCAGTTCATGTCCGTCGGCGGTTTCATGCTTGGACACATTGAACATGCCGCCTAATCGTCGCAACTCTTCCAGATCGTCTCGGTGTTTCAACTCATTGTCCTGCAAAAGATATAAGATCAAATTAATATCAAGGAGCTAGTGTAGCACCAAAATATATAAGAAAACGCAAGATGTTGACCAGACGAATTGGCTACTCATATTGACACTGAAGCTGAGTTCAAATAAATAGGCCTAGCCTCTGAACCTCACACAGATTTAATATTGCTCACCATTGTCATGCCACTGTTCAGTTCAGTCAGGACCTTATCGAGGTAGTCCTCGATAAATTCTAAAATACTTGGTGGAAGCTCAAATTAAGCTAAAAGGTATTTACCTTGACAAAGTAGAACATATCCTGATCATGCTGAGTGAAATGCAGGTCCAAAAAATGTGAATTGTTGAAGACTGCTGTGACCACATCTTGTACCACACTATTCACACCTTCCACCACGGATACCAGAGCCCGTCCTCCGGACTTAGAGATCAGAATTCCTTCGCCAAAAACAGAACGTCGAGTAGCTACCCGGGGTAATAGGTTTCTTGTTCTTGTTTCAGTTTTCAGCAATGGTGAAGGAACAAATCCCAACGACCCAAATTTATCACAGACCTGAAAAATTGGATCCATGGTTTTTTAAATAGCAGTTTGAGACCTAAACTGAGTTTTGAAACGGTAGAAAGGTTATAAGGGAGTAGCAATAGGAGGAGTGCTTAAAAGCATGTGACACTTTGAAGAAGTCGTCTCGCAACATGGCGTTAATTTTTCAGTCTGAGTTTGAAGAATTCCTTCAAGCGAAGAGCCTTCAACTATGCAATTTACCAGTATCAGCTAACTTAGGATTTTGACGCAAAAGACTAAAGACAGAAACATCAGTCTAATTACTCCAAAAAGAAATAAGTGTAATGCAAAAATATGTTAAAGTACGGAACAAATTCCAAGAAAATCTAAAGCAAGTAAATCTAGCTGTCCTGTAATATTTACATTAGATTAGATTCTTCGATTAGATATTTACTGAAAGTTTTTACTGCTTATGGTTGCATTAAACCATTGCGTTACATTCTGCGATTTAAATACTTTGAGTTACGCTCATATACCCGAAGAGAAACAAATATACACAAAGACCCATTTGGCAAACCAATTTTCGTTTCCTGGAAACGTGCATTAATGACAAAAAATTAAAATCGAAAATTTGCGCAATTGCTAAACTTCCACTTACTAATGGAAAGATATAGTAAAACAATTACCTTTTCAATAATACACTGCAAGCCAGACATAACACCAAAGTCTGGCGATAATTGCGGCGAAGCTACTTTGGCCATCGGTTGATAGACCATGCGTCTTGTATACGAGGAGCCAAGAATATTGTCCATATCGTAGCCATAAAGCTTCAACCAACTTCCCAGATCTAACGAAAAAAAGACAAGAATTATTAAAATGCGTCAACAGTGCAGTATTATGCACCCTAAAAGAAATGAAAAGCGCTTACCTGTCATATAGTTAACGGATTGCCTTTCTAGAGGATTTATCGGATCATTGTTTTGAAATCGATAAATAAAAATATCCGTAGGTGCAGTCAGTTCGTTGGCTAGTCGCTCCCAGTCGGGTGTGATCCATTGGCCAAATTGTGGGTCATACCAGCGCTTGCGTAGATACAAGAATCCAGTGTGCGGATCTGGTATTCCACCTTGGTATCCGACAAGCACTACCAGATCTGGATTGGTGTCCACCATAAGGTGTCCGAATGGTGAACGGCGCACCTCTTTGATCATGTTGCCGTTTGTGTCAAAAAATGCTAAAGGTGAGCCATTTTGGTCCGTTGCCACATAGATCCTTAGACAAAACAAAAATAATCTGGTGTGCACACTCTCACATCTTTCTTTAAAGGTAATAATAAAATTAATAATTTGCTTAAACTAAACCTACACAGTACATAAAATAGATGTTGAGGATTGTAGTCACATGTTGGCTGGTGTGACCAACTAGTAATCTCAAGTCGTGATATTCAGAAATGAGACTAATAATAGGGTATAGTTATTTTTAAGTGTAGGGTAATTTTAATTCCGATATTAAGCCTTCAAATGTTAATTGTGCTTAAATAATATTTTTTGTAAAACTTTAAATCACTTTTCACCAATAAAGTGATCATACTAGTTATGGTTAAAATCCATTCAGTAGTGAGACATATTTCTGAATTTGGTTAAAAACTTTCCGCAAATCTCCGTTTTTTAGTTGATGCCTCTCACAAACCACTTTGTAAAATCACTTTTAACTTTCAAAGGAACTAACATGTAAATTTCAAATGAAAACTCAAGTTCGAAAATCTGGAAAGCACCAGTAATTCTTGTTAAGATGTAGTAAGTAGAAAATAACATACCTGAGTTCCAATGTCTCTATAGCAACTAGGATGCCTTTCTCATTGTAAAGATATTTGAAAGTTCTTCCATCGCTGGGAAAATGAAGATGTGTGACAAGATCTGGTCGCATTGGATCCGTGTAGAGTAACTGCAGGGTGCTACCACGGCCGTCGTGTATGGCTACCAGACGTCCTCTGGAATCGTAACGGTATGAAGCTGTGAAACGATCGCTTTCTGCTGCTGAAGACAATTGACCAAGTTCGTTGTAGCGTAATTTAGTCTCGCCGCGTCTTACGACGAATCCGCGAGCATCATATCCATTCAGTTCAACGTCGCCCACCTGGAAACAGAGAGATGAGGTCACATTCTTTATCAATATAATCATTCTTTATCATGGCTAAAGTTTGGACTAGATAGTTCATACTTAGAAAGGTCAATGGCAGTGTTTTCCAGACTGTGGGTCACGACACCTAAAGGTCTTATGGATAAACATAATGTTCAAGTATCTGTATGTATTTAATGTGTAACTGCTTTTTTGTAGCTCGTATCTACAAAGATGAGGCGTTCACAAGAAATAAATTGGATGATTTCTAATTAATTTAAATGAATTTAATGAGATGAATATAAATATTTGTTTATTAATATTAATCTTAATGAATCCTTTTGATAAGCTGTAAGATAAATTGCTTTCTTATTGTAAAATACTACGATTGGTAAGAGTTAATTAAACCAAGATATCACCTAATTACTAACAGATACAATAAAAACGAAGCTGTTATTTTATAATCAGTTTGTGTATTTAGTATTCACTTTTGAATAAAACTCTTCCTTAAATCAATTTATAAAGAAAGACATAATTACTGCATTCATAGCCGTTTTTGAGTTATGTTGAACAATGAACATACACTCTGCAGAAACACATACATATACCAATTTGTAAAAACTACTTTTTCGTACTAATGCGATCTTGAAATGTGCATCTCCCGTTTGAAACACAATTTCGAACATCTGTATGAATGCGATACTTCGCTTACGAGAGGTAAGTAAAAGGGAAAGCAAAGAACTTGCTGCATTCTTTCACTCCTACTCAAGGAGTATCAGAGATCGTAGATACTAGACTCGAGCATTGATATTAGCAAAGATCTAAACATGGCGGTTTAAGGAGATGTTTTACAACAGTCAATCACAGTAGGCTAGGTAAAGCTCCAATAGACCGCATCCTAGTTCAACCAAAAATTTCCAAGGAGTACAAGGTTCCAAGGATTCTATGCAATCAAGGATTCTGTGCTTGATGCTTAGCTGTCTGGAACCAACAGGAGCTCTTCCTACTGTACTCCATTAAACTCGTAATCGCCATCTAGACTAGTACTAACCTGTACTACACGATCGCCGCTGTCGTATCCTAGCGTCAGTTTCCTTCCTTTGTCCATGATACTGATTATATTGCCATTCTCGTCGTAAACGAATTTCCAGTCACTTTCGCCGACTACCTCTAGCACATGGCCATCCGCCGAGTAGGTGATGTGCTCAGTGTTGGAACTGCGACTGGTAGTTGTCTTGATTAAGCTGATCCTACTTCGTACATCATATTCCAGTTCCATTCTAGTTTTCAGAAAAAATAATCAAATTAAACGTATAGGGTAATTCATTATAAGTCCAAATTTTGAGCCTAAAAAGGGGACGGACTACACAAGCTTACCTGAAAACGTCAATGCTTTTGATATTCACCAAAACGGTCTTTACTCTCGCATGGGCATCATACTCTGTTATAGTGAAGAACTGTTTCCCTGCGTCTTGAACTACAGATCTGTTAAAGCTGTTCCGGTAGATCCTTAGATCGCCAATACCCTCCAGTACGCCAAGATTTTGTGAATACTTGATCCTCATTTGAGGCAATTCTTTACCGTCGATTTCCACATCGATGCCGGACACTCGAGCATTGCCATCATACTGAAATCTATGCAGAAAACAACCTAAGATGTAGAATTTTACTTAAATGCTCTAAATGGAACTTTCTTATAATTTAAAGTCTGGCCCTTTAAACTGCATGAACTTTTGTCTTACCCTAAATACGAAGGGAGGTCGCCATGTATGTTTCAGGGGTAGCTATAGTATGCTCAAAGAGGCAACTTCTGGCGCTAGAGAAGTTTAAGTTCCAAATTTCCTAAATTTAGAAGCCCAGAGCTAATTACTAGAAGTACGTGGTCTAGCCTTTCTCAGAGATCTTGGCGCCCCATTATAACAACATGAGCATTCCTAACATTGACCAAGTTAGGACAAATAGGGTCTGCAGAAATCGTGATGTTGGCTGCTGAGATAACGTGCACACAAATAAACCCTAGTTCATTATCGTACCCACTAATTCACGACACGTTTACATTTGACTCAAGACCAAATTCTATCCGTAAAAAGGCACAATTGAAATTTTAGGTCACAGTGGATTTGGCTTACAACAAATCAGTTTATAATTTACAAGATCTGTAAGAACTAGCAATATCATTCCTAGAACCATATCTTACATCTTACATATTTCTATTTAGGGGGCAATGTGACGGGGAGAGATCAAAAAGCTGAAGGCCTTGACTGGCTACTATGAAAGAAAAAATGAAGCGAATTGCTAATAAATCTGCTCTGACTGCTACCAATACATAGCAGGACTAGAGGCCCTGGACTAAGTTGTTTTATTATTATTTAAAAATTTAATTCATGCTTACCTGTAATGGGTATTATGTAATCCGGATTTGCTTCCGAACTTGAGACGCTCATCTTTGAGTATGCCAATGTGGTAGCGAAATTCATGTTTAAGCTCAAAGCTTGGTTCAATAATGTCAATATTCTTCACTAAATTCGTGCTTTCTTGATAAGTGTAATGAATTGATGATAATCCTGAAAGCAAGTCAACAAATTTCGGATGATTATATTGAATTTGTTATGGTTCCTGATTTCTCATGGAAGAGGACTTTTAACTTTGTATTCCAACTTACCAGCCAGAACAGTATCCAATTTTCCAGCTTGGTCATACACATAAGCCACCCGTCCAGACTGGTGTGGATAGAGTTTTGCCAAAACGCGGCCGGAGTCGTCATATCGTAATTCAAACGGATGCCGGCTCATTGGTGAGTAGTACTGGTACTTGTAGAAGCCGAGAGAAGTTTGCAAAGAGAACGCATGGATATGGCCCCGTGGTGTGGTCAGTGACTCCAAAGCGCCGGCCTCGTCGTAACGAAGAAGGTAGTCAGAGCCACGTGGTGTGGTCACCTTTAATGGCTGTTTTAAAAGAAAGCATTGATGTTATCTAAGAAAAAATCTGCAGGTAAAAGAGTGACAAAATTATTTGAGCTGTATTATTCGCAGCCTCAAACGTGGTCACGTTTTTAAAGGTCTAGAGCCAAGAAAGTGTCTGGTAAGCAGAACTCCTTTAAGCTTGCGTACGGTAGCTTGATTTTAAAATTAAAGTGTAACAAGATACACTCTTTGACTTACACATCAAATCAGAACTTATTGTATGCGAAATCTTTCATGTCACCATAAAACCTTCAAGTTCAGAGACTGAGCCAGAACAAGTGATAGCGAGGTCCGAAATCAAACAGTTACTATGATGCAGTTCTAGGAGCCGATCTGTTTAGTAAACTATCAAAGTTAGCAGACCAAATTAGATTTCATCTTTATGAGCCCTACACCCCAACGCAACTTC
Organism: Rhodnius prolixus; assembly: GCF_049639745.1. Classification (NCBI taxonomy): domain Eukaryota; kingdom Metazoa; phylum Arthropoda; class Insecta; order Hemiptera; family Reduviidae; genus Rhodnius; species Rhodnius prolixus. The sequence continues at coordinate 918,345 of NW_027411618.1, forward strand.
ATGGCAAAGATTTAACCTGACCAAGTGAGGGCCTAACATTCATGAGCAATAAAAGGGTAAATTTCCCTAACATCAGGCAACACTAACTTAGACTTGGTGATTTTCATTTCCCACCATCATCAGAAAGATGTTCTGGGACAATCTCCAAACCAAGAACTCTAAACATCATAACCTAGCTCGATATATCCTGAAGAACAACATACTCTTCAGATCCCCTTTCAGGTGTTCAAACAAATGCGCTTGATATTTAAATAAGCACCCACTCATCAGAATGGCTCAAAAAAGGACCTTAACCGCAGCGTTTAAGTGCTCGTATACTCTCTGAAAACTTAATTTTTAGCTTTTGAGTTACTCACCAAACTGCTGAACATATCTTTAAAAGCGTATAGCGTAGAAGTTCCATCAGCGTATTGTATTCCAGACAAACGACCAGCACGATCAAATTCATAATTTTCGCTCAGTTCTCCCCAACGCCATGTGCTGAGTCGACTGAACCTGTCGTACTCTAGTTCCACGCCTGCGAAAATTCCGTTCCTGAAAGCAAAACACCATTCTCACTTTGAATTTTTTAGCATACGTCATTAATATATTGTATATGCTGTGATATCAACAGGTTGACTTATTACTTTAAATCGCTGTTGTTAATGATGGAAACTCATTTTCTGAGGCTAACAAAGCAGTGATGTATTTAATCTGAACCAAACAACCAAACCTAACCTCAATTTTTAGTTGGAGACCACTCATTAATCGTATGAACTGCTCTCAATACGGTCTTTCGACCAGTCATAAGTGTAAACTAGTCAAGTGTGCCAGCTTAGATTCTTTGTAGCATATTTACAACTGGACTACACTTAGGTCTTAATACGCTCGTTTGATAGAATTGCTACATCTACACTTGTCAGATCTTAAAATCCCATAAATTTAAAAACTCATGTATGTTTACCGTGGTCCCCACTTGACCGGCCTGGCCGTTCTATCGTACGTGACGTTGATCAATTCTACTCGATCGTCAAAGAAAACAGCTACAGTTCCAGTGCCTCGATCATATTCCAGTGTCAATAGGTTTTCTCCGTTTACTCGTAGTTTTCTTCCAACTTGCATTACACCTTTACCTGGAATAGATGCAATTTATCAAAGCAAGAAATATGCACATAAAAAAAAAGAAAGTGAGTCTTCAGATAGATTTCTGTATGATTAACCGGCAAAAAATACTGATAATACTATATACGATATATCTATATATTAATCTGGCAGGTCTAGGTCGTTTAGAATATCGTCTGGCTTAGAGCTGCTGAGACTAGGTTAAGAGATTTAGATCTGGATCTGCTTTCTCGATCTAAATTTAGTAATTTCTATAGAATTTCAATCCTTATGGAAGTTGTAGAGCCGTACATATTGTTAAATAATACGGATATTTGTATTGATTCGCTTGTTCGCTCAGATAAGACTGGCAGGAAAGCAAATAGCTAAATGTACCATAAATGTGAATAAGCATATTATAATGACAGTATAATTTGTGGTACAGCATATTTGTAATTATTCCAAACAAAACAATAAGAATATTTCAAGACAGTTGAGTAAGCACAAGTTATAAATACCAGATGATCTTTGCTTGGATCCAGGTGCTCTTCTAACGAAATATCTCCATTCAAATCTGTTAGCAAGATCACCACCAATCTCGGTGCGTTGTCTGGCTGGCACTGGATAACTTTCGCCAAGCACGGGATCAATTTCACTGAGTATTGGATAAGAAACGGTGTCCGTCGAGATGACGTGGCCCCAACGGGAAACTGTTGTTACGCTGCCATCATTCGCTACCTGGGTTCTTTGCTCGGATTCACCTAAAATTAAAATGAATTAATTTTCTTTACTTGAACTAGTTAAAAAAAAAAATCCCTGGTTAATGAACGAGTACTAATGGTATTTTCTCCATAATTCTTGCCAAATCAATTTAAATTTTATTACTTTTCCTACCAGAAAAAGCATACCCACTTCAAATACAGGTTAGACTACATATCAAAATTTTCTACAGATATTAGACACATTTGAGGTACAGAAGAAATAGCCTCAGACATATTATCACGAATGGACCCAATAACAACATCAGATGCAGTCGATTCAACCGATATCTCCAGGTAGAAAAGCAACACATTAAAAAGTTAATAGTTATTAAGAAATCTTGGTTCTAACTTTTGAAAATTAAAAAAATGTGGGTGCTCATTATATTAAAACACAAAACCGATGAAGAATTATGTTACCCATAACAAATGACAAAACAAAATTTGCCCAATATTGTAGCATGTCAAAAGTAACAATTTCCTGTCGCATTTTAAGTAAAATTGAAGCAGAAGAAGGAAAAAAACATTTCGGAAGCTCTAACCTCATCAGAGAAACTATTGACATTATTATAGAAAGATATATCAAAATAGTCAAGTATACTTTTCAAATTATTTATTAGCAGAAAACAAAAATATTGAGTTACAAACGTACTTCTCTAGTCGAAGCATTAAAAAAATATTAAATATACATAAGCGACACAACTGAAAACTGATGGTCCCTTTGTTTACTCTAGCTCCGCATTAAGTAAAGTAGAAGAGATAAACCGCGTGCTATAGACTGAAGTGTCTTATGTTAACAAAAGTATTTAAAAATGCATGTAACAATAATTTTCGGAATTTGAACGGAACATAAGAGGACCATATCATAGCTAAATAATGAATTCAGCTTTAGGGAAATGATAGGGGGTAATGTTAACCTTTACATCTAACTCCTTCAAAATAATCTAACATTACGCCAACTAGGTAATTAAATACGAAAGTCTTTTGAGTGTTTACACTACATTCAATGTAATAGTTTAAATTTTAATTTTTCTAAACTGGGAGTGATCGTCGGAAAAAAAATGATTTGGCAAGCTTGACTACAGTTATTAGAAGCCAATTGATTGTAAGTTTAAACATGAGCTAAGAAATTTGGACTGCATTCTGACTGACTATATCTGACTAATGATTAATGCTTCAATAACAAACTGGCATAGTGCAGTTTATCCCAGATGTACAATGTTAATGGCACCTCAGTAATAGAATTCTGAATACAGAATATCCTGTAATCCACTTACCGATCTTAGTGATAACTGAAGCGCCTTTGATAAGCAATGTTGTTGGTTGGGTGTCATCTTTGCTCACTTTGACCATGGCACCTTTGACACTTAGATCGAACGATAGTCGAATAACTCGACCAGTGGGTGTGACCGCCTGGGTCAGTCGGCCAAACTCATCGTAAGAGTACACATAGGAACGCCCAGCTGAGTCTAATTTACTTCTCAACAATCCAGTCGGGCCCACATAGTCCAAGGTGACATTGTAGTTGTCTGGGGTGCTGATCTCGCTTAGCAGTCGCATTCGGGACATGCGCAGACGGCATTTCTGACCTTTGGTATTTTCTATAGAGTTCACCTAGAAAATCACAAAAAAAAAAAATTAGTAAAAACCTGAACAATTAACTAAAATGTTACAGGGATTTCAACTCGTTATGTACAGGGCAGAGTTGACAATTTGGCACGCAGACTAGTATCATTTACTAGTAAACTTGTCGCTAACAGTGTTAGCAAGTAAGTTTATACAAAAAGAAAATATAATAACAAATAACATCAAACATTGAGTAGTGTGAGATGAAGGATAATTTCATTACCTGACTAGTGTAATCTCTGAGCAGGAACACCTTGTTACCAGCTGAATCCGTAACAGTGCTTAGTTTGCCATTGCTGGTGTTCACATTGTAGGTAAATATGTAACTAGTCTCACCAGTCAAGATGTTCTTTGTAGAGATATGTTGACCAAAGCGGTTGAATACGTAAAGCTCTTGTGTTTCTGGCGAGTAAACTTCGTATTCTCGCGAAGCTGTCGGCTCAGGAATGCTAGCAATCACAGATCTTATCCTGAAATGTATAGAGAAATACATTACCCTAAAAGTCTTTTTTTTGGTGGGAGGGGGGAAGGACGACCAAAAATCTGAGCATAGCTGATTTCTGACGTGTTGGCAATCTTCTATACCAGCCTAGATTTGCCAGCCATCGCCCTGAATTAAGCAATAAATAGACTGATGAAAACTCTCTATCTAAGATACCCGAGTTCCCCGTACGTTAATGAGAACCAAAAGAATATCTTATTAACTTAAGCCATACCTGTAATTAGCTTGATCGGCGATATGGAGGATACCATCCGGGGATACAACAATTGATGAGATTGTATTAAATTTGGAGGTTGATGCCAAGAAATGATCCTGTTCAAAACAATCGCATCCACGGTCTAGACAATTGCATTTTGATTCTGCTCCAGCGTAATGACTGATCTTGCCGTCAGTGCCTGAAAAAAAATGGAGACAAGAGATCGGCGTTTGAAAATGTATCAGTTTCATGATAATCATATACGAGTATACCTCTGGCTAAATAAATCACATACCAACTAAACGTACGCGATTGATTCTTTGGGAATCAGATTCGGCGATGTATAGATCACCGGACGGTGCAAACGCTATACTCTGCGGCATGACCAAGGTGGCCTGGGTGGCCAGTTCTGTGTCGGTGCCACGCGCTGGGCAATGCAATGGCCGGCCAGCAATCACACGAACTCGGCCATCGCCTGTCAACTTCAACACCATGTGGTCATCGATGATGTGTAATGAATTGTCTAGTGGATTAATCGCCAAATCTGTCGGCCACCGCAGATGCACCTGAACATTTTTGTATTTTATTTTGAGGTTACTAAGTATTATTTTTGGAAAGATCGAATATCTATGTGCGAAATCAGAATAGAAAATACCTCTTCAACGTTAAGAGTGCCCTCACAGGGAATAGGTTTCCAATGACTCTTGTGTATATGATTCCCAATCACGGTCGTTATAATGCCATCTCGATCCACCATCCTAATATTCGTACCGTCGGCAAAATAAAGCACATTATCTGCAGACACTGCAACTCCTACAATTTAAAATCAAAGCAAGATTATAAAAGAAGAATGAAATTTGACATAAGAATAAAATAATAAGCAGCCTCAAAACTTGAACGAACCTTTCGGATACGCTAATTTAGCATCCCTGGCTAAGGCTCCATCGCCACAGTGTGCTTCATCACCGGGAAGGCATCGTTCACCAGACCCGACAGCCGTTTCCCAGTTGTGATCAGGGTCGGAGAAGTCATCTGGATTTCTCACCCGCAGAATCTGATGTGACTCAGGATCTGAGATGTACAAGGTGCCGTCTAGTGGACTCAAAGCGATATGATACCGATAAGCTACGCGCGTCACACTGTAAAGTTGCAAAAAAAAAAAAAAGGTTACAAATCAGAGTCACTCTGAAGTAAATTCATAGAGGTCTTAAAAATATCTTGAGAACATATAAGAATAAAAAAAGAGCATAGTTAAAATACAATATTTTCAAGGTTTATAGTCTTAAAACAAGGCCTAAACCATCAAAAGCCAAAATTGTTTTCGACAGATCCGACATTAGGCTGCATCAATAATGCCTAGGAAAAAGTCTTTTAAACACAGGAAAGAATCAATAATCCAAATTTATTCAGAACTCTCGTCTCTAAAATGGACTGAAATTATTTGAAGAAGCTTCATTTGAAAGCTTTGTTTCCGAAGAAACTCACATGGAAGCGATGCTTTTCTGGATTCTTAGAAGTTTGCTCGGAAAACGCTTGACTTAACTTTAGAACTAATACTGGGAATTCTGGATAAATGGTTTGAATGTCGTCAATAATGTAGCGTTAAATAGGTGTCCTGAGATATTATAAGGGCTGTTGAAAATGTGGTTAGGTCCAGTAAATACCTGGAAAGATTTCGAAGTCGAAATCTCTACACTAAACTGTTTCATATATCTCTGATGAGGGATGGAAGTCCGAAACCGGTCATGGCTACAAGAAGCAACGGATAGTCAAAGATCTTAAGGGTTTTCTAATAGTCGTTTGGTTCGGTTTGCATCCTATTTTATCGCTAACAATACTGTAATAGTTCGCATTGCAATCATGAGGTACAGATTAATGAAGTACGAGACTGGGGTCAACTTGGGTTAATTCTAGGAGTCCTAAATTATCATGGGTAAAGGATACTCTAAGAGTCATTTTGATTTTTAGGAAATTAGATCCGACACTTTTTTTAACGATTTAAACTAAACATGAACTCACTTCAAGCGTACAATAGTCTTCACAGACCCGTCCACATGGATCCGTCTTACTAGATTGAAATCACCCACATACAACGAGCCGTGCGGTGCTTGTGCCAAAGCAACTGGTGCCAAAAGCCTTTGCGGGGAACCCGTAGATCCAGAACAATCCCACGTACAGTCAACAGGACGTTGGTGTCCATCTCCCAGTAATGTTCTAATCACTCGTGGTTTATGCTTTAGATAGATGTTGGTTCCATCACCTTTTTGTAGGATACCTGCGGGAAGAGAAAAGAAAACTTTTCGAAAGGAAATTCCTGAATTAAATACTTGATCCACAAGTGGAAAAAGTTGTTTAATTTACCTTCGTGAAAATTATAACGATGATGAATATCCAGATTCCATCCTCCGACTTCGGAAATACCCATGTCATGGCCACTGAGTTTGGTGGTCTGTACGTCCCACATGATGTCCTTGCAATCGGCGTACTCGTAGCCGACTTTGACCACAGCTGTGGTAACTCCGTACACCCTTTGCCTGCGGGTAGAGAATTCAGTAATTATGAGAGTGTTATCTACAGTTGTTGAATGAAAGATGGTTAGACACAGCATTGTAACATGTTCACTTTATTGTGATGTGATGTTCATATCATAGCAGTTGAAAGATGTCGCTCAGGTTTAGTACTGTAGAAACAGTTCTCAGATGAAGGTTGAAAGCAGTTGAGTTGAGAAACTTGATTAATACTAGTACAAAAAAACTTACAAAAGTTGACAATTACAAAAACGGTTCGTCAGCTCACCATTTCTCTTTGTGTAATAATAATAATAATAATAAAGCCTTTATTTATACAAAGGATATACAAAAAAGATATAATATATAATATGTACAATTTTAAATTAAAATAAATAATTATCCTACATTTCAGTAATGTATTATAGTATAAGAAATATTAAACTTTTTTTCTTTTTTTTTTACTTTATTTGTATATTTACAACTGCAACAATTGTTGCATCAAGTAAACATTAAACTTAAAACAATTTACTTTTCACTAATTTTTTTTTTTTAATTATTATTATTATTATTTTATTTTAATTTTTTATTTTATTTTCTATTTACTTAATTATTTATTTATTTCATTTTTATTTAATTTATTAATTTTTTTTTTTTTTAAATTTTTCCTTTGTATAGGCCTTCCCTTACGGGAGTACTGGTCAGACTTCCCACGGAGACCAATCCTACTGGGAAGCAGAGTCCGCTGCGAGCTCTTTCCATTTTCTTCTCCAAACGTCTCTGTCCCTGGCTACTCTGGTCCAATGCGGGCCTACTTCTTGCCGAAAAAAGTCAGCCCACCTTTTAGGTTGACGACCTCTTCTTCTTTTCAGGTTGTAGGGCGTCCATTCTGTTGCTGTCAAGGACCATCTTTCATCAGTTTTTCGCATTAAATGGCCGGTCCAATCCCACTTCAGTTTTTTGATGGTCAACAATGCGTCTCTAAGACCTGTTTTCTTCCTGATTTCTGTACACCTTATTTTGTATATTTTTTTAATACCAGTCATGCTTCGTTCCACTGAGTGTTGCCATACATTTATTTTCTTTTTTTTAGCTGCAGTTAAGGACCACGTCTGACACCCATAGGAAACCACTGGTAGGATACAGCTTTCAAAAATATGTTTTTTGGCAGCTATGCCAAAGTTACCCTTCATGATATCTTTCAAGGACCAGTACTTTTGCCATCCAAGAGCCAGTCTCCTTTGGATTTCTTTGTTGGTTCTCTCCTTAAACGAAATCATTTGGCCCAAGTAGAGAAAATCGTCTACATATTGTAAAGCAGTCCCATCTACTACAATATCTCTTTTTTCACTATTTGTCATTATTTTGGTTTTATTGTAGTTCGGCTGCAAACCAACAGTGACGCATCTATTAATTAACTCCTTAATCATCTCCTTGAGTTCCTCGCCATCATTAGAAATAAGGACCACATCATCAGCAAACGCCAATCTGTTTAGATATCTTCCATTTATCCGCGCTCTATATGCATTCCATTCCAAATTCCAGAAAACGCTTTCTAATATCAATATGAAAAGGAGAGGCGACAGAGGATCCCCTTGTCTTACACCTTTTTTTATTGGGAATTCAGGCCCTTGCTGTTCAACTGAAATATACGCAGACATCTCCTCATACATTTTCCTGATTATTGTTATATATTTAGATTCCACTCCTAATTGATCTTATCAAATAAGAAGCTCTTAAGCTTCGAAAATACAGTGATGAAACACATTATCGAAGGCCTTTCTGAAGTCAATAAAACAGAAATACATTGGAATGCTGTACTCCCTCGATTTTTCTATCAATTGATTAATTGTTTGCAAATGATCCACAGTTGAGAAATTTTTCCTGAAACCCGCCTGTTCCATCGAGATTGTATTCACTATCTTGGCAGAGAGCCTCTTTTTAATGATATGGGTGAACACCTTTGCCACTGAAGAACATAGAGATATTGGCCGGTAGTTATCTAGGTTCTTTTTATCCCCTTTTTTATGTAACAAAATAATTTTTGCAGTTCTCCATTGTTCTGGCAATTCTTCCTTTTCAAGTATCATGTTAAACAGACTGCACATCTCCCGATAAAGAGGTTCTCCTCCCGCTTTTAGTAATTCGTTTGTAAGACCATCCGGACCTGGACTCTTGTTTAACTTTAAGGTTTTGATTGCTTCCTCAACTTCCGCCAACATTATTTCCGGGACATCATCTTTATTTCTTGTCTGAAAGTGCCTTACTACACCATCATTTGAACAATCGTATAAACTGCGGAAATACTGTGTTGTAAGGGATAGCATGTCTTTCCTGTTAAAGATTGTAGATTTAGTTTCATCTGTCAGTGACACCGTCCAATATTTCCCCATAGATAAATCTTATTTGCTTAGTTGATTTATTATTAGCTAATGTATTTAGGATAATTGCATCCATATGCTTCCGGAGATCCTCTTTTATATTCTTGCGGATTAACTTATTTAATTCGGTTAGTGAATCTACTCCATCATTATTTGATTCTTTTAATTTCTTCCTGTATTCTAACAAGTCCTTTGTTTCCACAGACAATTTACTGCATTTATTATTTGTAATTTCCGACTCTGCAGTAATCAAATCGTTCAAAAGTGATGCTAATCTAACTTTGTGTAATATTTTACAGTAATTCTTTTCTTTCATGAATGTTTAAATTTACATTTAAATTTAAAAACAAAGAACAAAAGTTGATATATTAAAAACTTAGTAGTTATCTACTTATAATGTTGGAGTGAAATTTAATTTTTTTATTATAGGCTAAATCAGAATAAACCTCAAGGGAAGCAGTGATAAACTAACTTCACAAACTGCTACCTATGTGATTTAAAATTGAACTTTCATTATGTAACTTAAAATACCTGCACGCCCACTAATGCGTCAGTAGAAAAATGGCAATTGCACGGAAAGAGTTTAACAAAATTCCATCAAAGAAAACAAAGAAATTTTCCGAGATGGTGAACAAAATTAATGGAAAAAGAGGTCTCCTTCAATACCATGCTACATCATTTCAAACTCTTAAGCAATGGAAGATTTGAACAGTTCATAGTCAAAATTTGACAATCTTATGATACCAACTCTTCCGCACCACGGCCCACTCTTTAACTCATCGCCAATTTTTCAAATTGGGAGCAGGTTAATAAGGGATATCTGGTGTTCTTAATAAATTGTGGCATATCATTACAAGCAAAATAGGAGAAGACGATATATACTTCTATAAGTAAGCATAATGGTGGATAGATATACCATGTTTTAATAGTCAAGTTTAATTGTATGCAGCCTTGTCTTTTTGAAGGTGACCTCTTTTCCATTGATTATGTTCACCATCCAGAACAATTGTATGGCTTTCTTTGACGGAATTTGGTTTATTTTTTTACGTGCTATTGCCATTTTCCCACTTTTAGAGCTATTATTTTTAAAGAGTTCAGTACCCAGGTCACACGATACCGATTTAGAAGATGAAGGAGTTTCTAATAGCGACATTTTTGATGACAGTGATCACAATAAACATTTAATTTTTTAATGATTTACTGAGGTTCAGATTAAATAAAAAGGTTTTCACTTTTGAACAAAATCATTAATCATAATTCCAAAAGACCCACCTGTACACGTTCAGTCTGTTCCAAGCGTAAGTAAACTTAATTCCTGGATCTGCTTCGAACACTTTCTCAAATAGAATTCCTTCAATGGTAATACGCAAATGGATCAACTTCAGTGTCGGTGGAATGGTTTCCGGAGTCAATTGCAACTGTATGGTAGAGAGGTAGCCAGTGGCTCGAGAACTATGGTACACTAGGTTCAATCCAGTTCCAGGGATTTGGAAACTCTCTTGGATCACCTGTAAGCCAAACAATAACACTTCCTGTAATAAAGCAATACTCAGGCGTCTTCCTTTACTAAGTAGTACGCCATAAAATAGAAGTTTCTGGTATTTCAAGAGCAAAATATCCCTTTAAAAAAAATAATAATAATAAAAATAACTGCGAACCACGATTTTCTCTTAACGCAATCTAAGAAATAATTTTTTTTAAACTTGGAAGGTTTACTATAAGAATGGTGGACGTCAATATTACACACTTGCTTCACTGTGTGATAAAATGGTATATCATTCTCAATCAGCAATTATAATAATTCCCAGAACACTGGACACAAAAGTGTACAGCACTTGAACATAGTGGTGAGATCTGCAGAAACATTTTGCTCTGGCTGACGTCTGTGACTTATTTTTTAATCAGATCAAGGATCTTAAAATCAATTAAGGAAGTTTAGTAGGGATGCAGTGTTTCTGTGAGCCGCTTAGCACTTCTTCTATTTCACTATTCTAATTCTAACCTGTGATTCGACGAGAATGGCACTTTTATCCGGACAAGATCCTTGGAATCCATGCTTCCAGGTAGCCAATACTACTGGTCTCATGACGTCATAGTCATGACTGCGGCATGCGTGAGGTCCCATCGGAGGTGGCTTATCCTCGCCGGTCCACATCACCACTGTGTCTATGATCACAACCTGGAAAAATGGATAAATATAAAAAGGTTAAGGGGATCCAGTTTTTGTGTTGTTACATCCCTTTTGTGGTCATCTAGAATCCTGACCTCATTCCATGGTACGTTGACTATAGTGCTGTGCGGTCGGAATGGACTCCTGCCAAACTGAAGCGTGACTGCCCCACCGCCATTCACCAGCAGGTCAAACCAGCCATCTTCTCGTGTCAGTGTGAAACCCTCCATTGGCGTGGACGTGCTGACCCGCACGCCCATCAAGCCTGTGCCAATGGAAGTTACCACTCGGCCACGCACAACTCCTGCCCGACTGAATCAATAGAAATAGAAAAGTAATGCTTGAGCACCTTTAAATAAATTAGGAAATTCATGCCTTAATTTTTTACTTAATTATACTTTCATTAAATTAAAAATTTAATTTACAATCAAATAAAGACAAAAAATACACATACAGAAACAAAATGGCGTACGTAGATCTTTGAACAAGAACAAAAAGTCGCATTACTAATGTGGGTAAAGTCTGAAAGATCAATTCAGGTTTCCTGATAATTTACCGGCTTGATTTAACTGTGCAATACTCGGTGTAGCAGTTTTCTTAGCAGAGTATATCTCAGTTATTTTTACAGTGATTTATTTCAATAAGTTTCCTAAAAATATTTCTGGGAAAATGGCTTGCATCAAACTAAAATAAAAATCTTATGAGAATTCTCAAGAGCCTGAGATTGTAAGTTTTAGAACAATTTTTATCAAATTTTAACATTGAATTCGCTAGAAAGATTCTTGGAAAATGCTAGAAGAATTATGATCCATTTTGAGTCTAAATCTGAGGATTTCTCGAAGCCTTGGTAGGAGTTTAAGAGCAATTTTAGTTTCATAGAAAGTTCCTAAGACAAATACTTTATGATTCCTTTGGTAGCCTTAGGGCTTCTTTTAACGTAAGATAATTCCAAAGCAGCTTATCTAAGCAGATGGATTTGAAAAAGCTACGTAGAAAACTTCAAGCAAATAAAAGCCATTTTGTTTGTGTAAGTCTATGCATGGGAGCTCTGAAAGAGTGGATGGTTAAAAAAAAACAGTTTTGTTAACACCTCTGAAACTTAAACAAATTTTGAATTAAATACTTCTTAGTGACATTAAAAATACCTTAAAAATATACGAAAACTCAAAATAATTACATTCAAAATAAATAAATAAAATTCAATACATAAAAGCAAACTAAAAATTCACGTAACACTTTGGGATTCAAGGCTAGTTTTTAAGGAATATGAAGGTTTCAAATCCAGGGTTTTTCAGTATTTTCAAAAAAGGTTCACATTTTCAGTGAGTAAAAGAGGTTAGAAAATTTTTAACATACATGTAAAAGAATAAAATAAAAAAGGAAATTGATGAAAAAATCAAAATGAAAGTATTTTAAAAAGATACAACATGCAATAATTTTCCTTTTGAAATGTTAGTTAAGAAATAAATAGAGAGCTTCATTTGACGTGCAGAATTTTTAGAGGATCCCATGGCCAGGAGCTGAAGTCCGCTCAAAGAATGATGAAATTTTGAGAATTACTTGTAAGGTTTCTGTGATTCTACTGAAATTTGAAATCTGCGAAAGAAAAAAAGGGAACAAATATAACAATGAGCTATCCTTCACCTAAGACCAACAACGTTTTGTGTGGGAAATATTAGGAAATGGCAAATCTAGGCAGCTCCAGAAAGCAGCCCAGGACTTCTAGATTGCTCTGTATTAATGGCAGTCCGCTCTATCTGCACAAGAACTTTCTCAGTTGCCCTCACCTGAGAGCTGCAATGCCCAGTGTGTGAGACGCTAGGGTGCGATCAAGGTTTTGACCCTAGATACCTGGTGTTGAGTAAATACCTAAGGCTTCTAAATCTATTATCACTGTGTTACAATCCACTCCATCTGTACAAATACAGTCAATGCTCCTTTACCTGATATCTGCCCAGAGTGAGGAATGCGGTCATATTTGTTGACAGAATATCAATCAGCACAAGTATGCAGTCCAATCTGTGGTGGAAGGGGGGAATAGTAACTTTTTCAGTTATTCTGGTGATCCTGCAGACGTAGCAGAGAAGGATGAAGATGGCACTAGGGAGGAATTGAACCTAAATGCTGCATCCCACTTTGCTGACTGAAATTTCCTCTAGAATCTGGGTGAGCTTTTCATCACCTTGGAGCTTACCAGGCTCCAGTTAGAGCATGATAGGTGCTCCGATGATAGATGCACATAATAGGTGCTGCGGTTGGAGCACGATAGGTCTATTTGTCCACAGAGCAGGATGCCCCGTTTAAAAGTAGCTCAGGGCTTCTAGAACTGCTCTGTACAGACAGCTATTAGAATCGCTGAAATGCAGTCTGCTCAAGCTTAAACTCAGTTCAGTTACTCTCGGTTTCAGCTTGTTTAGCTGCTTCCACCTAAAACCTAAATGCTCCATATGAGCATAACTAAGATTTGGTCAAGATTCTAAGTAGGAGCACGAAATCCATCTTGGATGGTAGAAAACCCTGCGGAATTCTAGATTTACTAATTGCTGAATAAAAAAGAACATTACTTTACTAGGTAGTTAACTCTGCAGTTTCAAAAGGAGTCTTACAAATGAGGAGCCTAATCAGCAAAGTGGTAGGTCTTCACTGATGATGATAAAGTACCGAGAGAAGTAACCCTAAAGAATCAAAAACCAGCAAGTAGACTCAAAACTCTAAAATCCTCTGAGGACTCAAAATCCTCGTGTATAAATCTACACAAACACACTAGTTCAAATAAAAATTGCAATACAACGCGACTTTAAAAAAATTTAACCCAAAAAGTAAATTATAATTAACGAAAATCGTTCTTGGACGTTAACAATTGCTAAAAGATTCTATACTGAAGTTGATCAAATTATTTATAGAAATCCATGAAAATTCCTGGCATTTTTGGAATTTTTTTTCAAGTTCCAGAACTATACAATCCAAAGACACTAATATAGTTCCAGCCAGCTCTTCTTACAAGCTTTTTTAGACCTTAAGTCTAATCTGAAATGCAATAAAAATAACAATGCTAGTTTCAAAAAATGCCGATTCTTAACCTGAGATAACCAGGATGTTAGTAAAACTAACTAAATCAGTTTAAAAATATAATTAAGATCTTTTCAAATAAGTTCTATAAGTGAGGTGAACTCTAAAATGAACTCTGGGATGAATCGAGTCAGATGATTCACATCTTATTTAAGTTTCATATCTACTGCTTTCAAGAAAATTTTCGACATAGCTCTAAGCAAAGTCTCAACTACGTATTCACTACCACTTGGTGGCTAACGCTGCTCTCAACGTAAACACTAACAATACACCACAATAAAAAACAATTCACTGTATTAATAAATCACTAAACGAAAGCAACTGAAATAACCCCCAAAATTACAAATTAAAGACTAACAAAATTTGTGGCAAATATCTTGACTAATATTTCTCAGATGAATGATCATGAATGGTTGCTAATACATAAAATCAGTGAGCTTATCAAGCATCAGTAATACATTGTAGAAATAGGCTTGAGATACTCGAAATCAGTTGAAACAAAACTGAACATTGATTTCCGAGTATACTCGGGTTAGAGTGCAAAGCGAACGAACGACTGATCAGATCAAGTCACAATTTTGATCACTAACTTGGATACCAAAAAGGAATCCTTCCCAAAAAGGGTATGTATGGTATTTCGACTCAAGAAGCACAAAATTATAAAGTAATGTAAACATCCAAAGCTGCCAAAAGAGCTCATTAAAAAATATTCATCTTCAAGATATCTAAAGAGCTCAGCTTTGAAAATCAAAGTACGAGTCACATACTTCAAACACATACTCAACCATATTCTCCCACTAAATATCAGAAACCCAAGTATTCGTAAAGCAGTGTGCGCATTATGAACTTTAGGTTCAGAAATGTAAGAAAGAAACTCTTTCCTAAGCTTATTCGAAAAATTCTTTCTTCCAAAATGGAAGAGCCTAAGAGTTGTAACAAAATAACATATCCTTTGAGGAACTCCCAGTTTGAGGATGAATTTTTCACGGTTTTGCTTGAAAATGCTTGAAAGCTTTATTTTTTTTTATTATTACTTTCCAGAAGAATGTTCTCTTAAAATGAACATATGCCAGCCGTATTTTCATGTATTTACTTTCTGATGACTTCAAATAATATAAATGACCCCAAAAAATGAAATAAAAGATTTTAAAAAAAATATTTACAAAATAAATAAATGAATAAAAAAAAAACTAAAAAAAAGTAATGCATTTTTTTTTTAAATTGTGAAGTCCTAAAATGCGAGCTTTGCTTTGTCTTGAGTGCAGTCTTACCTTGTATTGAAGTAGTTCCAAAACACACTTTGGCCAGCATAAGCAGACAACGCACTTACTTAGTCTTTCAGGTGGTTTGTTTATTTTAAGATCAAAGTTCAAAATCAAAATAATTTTTCATTGACTTTTTAAATTAATTTGATGTTTAATTAAAGCAGGAATCAATTAAAGCAGAAAGACAAAAAAATAATAAAATATAATGAAAATCCGCGGGAAAATTGGAGTATGGATAGTATATCAAATGTATGAAATTTTAAAAAGATTTGAAAGGAAACAATTTTCTTTTTTCTTTTTTTTTTTATTAGGTTGGTTGAATCTTGAAAGAAAATGAATTTAATTTCACCTGGGATTTAGGAAAAATAGCAATACATGATGGTCGGTTGAGTAATCAATATTGAGTAAGGGAGCTCTAACTTTAACATGGTAGATGAAAACACATTTTAACAGGATTGAAACTAGATGTCATTACCTCAAACCGTCGAAAGGGTAAATGAGGGGTAACAATTAAAATACCGGTTTTTCTACCAAAAAGTCCCACCGACTTAAAATCCTGTACAAACACGGATGTTTAAAAAATGTTAAGGCTTTATGGCAGTCTTTAAAAAAAATCGAAAATAGTATATTCGAACTTGGTGCAGAACTGGCCTT
Organism: Rhodnius prolixus; assembly: GCF_049639745.1. Lineage (NCBI taxonomy): Eukaryota > Metazoa > Arthropoda > Insecta > Hemiptera > Reduviidae > Rhodnius > Rhodnius prolixus. Next base: position 934,553 of record NW_027411618.1, read on the forward strand.
TTTTAGAGAAACCGTTAGCTGGTCCGGTCACATTAGAGTAAAGCTAGATGCCGAGTAAGAGAAAGTTAAATGAGATGTAGGATAGAATTGATGAAGTGCAGAATACCTTGTCGGAAGAAATTGATGGGATTCACTTTCACCATTGCTCTTAAAGGTTGTTTTGGAACGAGCGATGAAGCACGTTCAAATCAATCACGAAGGCATAATTAACCGTATGACGACCCAACAGCAAGCGTCTAAAGGACGACGACTTCTTTATAGCACGCACAACTCGAATCCTATTTGGGGCTTAATTTGGGACCGCAAGGATCTCTTCATATCTACTCTTTAAATATCTGGGAGCAGTTTTGACAACCCAGAACAGAACAATTACGGAGATAAAAGGCTAGAGTAGTGGTAAGCAATAGTTGCCTATCCACATTACAAAAAATTCTGAGCTTTAGTAAATTGTTTACGAGTAAATAGCTCAGAAAACATAATGTCCCATAAAGAGCGGTCATTAGTGGATCTGTACAAATGCCAAAATGAGGCAATAGTATGTTGAAGTAGACTTCTTAATACACATTTAAAAAGAGGTGTATTCAGGTGGTTGGGACATCTGGAAAGGATGTAGACGGTGAAGTTACCCAAGCACTTACTGAAAGAATGGCCAAGAGGGGCCAGAAACTGAGGAAAACCCCGCTTGAGGTGAATAAGTGACGAAGAGAATGACCTGCGACGGATGGGAGTGAGGAGATGAAGAACAAGGGAGAGAGATAACGATGAGTGGCTACAGATCGTTGAGAAGGCCAGGTCCTTTAAGGACCGTAACGCGAATGAAAGAAGTAGAATGAGAGCGCCACATGGACTTTTACCTTAACCTCCACTACAATGCATAGTGACTCAATCCATGACATGCTATTGATAATTTTTTATACACCCCATTATGTAAAGGAAAATATTAATTCGTAAAAAATTTAGGAGTAAATTGGAAGGAGTCATTAACTTTGTAGCCTCCGTTACTTGAGAGATTTAAATTCATTAGACTGTCAAACCTAAGACACTTCAGGTACTTTGGTTTTATTAAAACAGTTTTGGAATTTCAGAAGAAACTTGTTTGGAGAGTTTAATTGCAATTTTTTCTACCATGGATAGTAATGATACATAATACAAATTGATTCACCAAGTACCGAGTACAGATAATAATAATATAACACTATAAAATTTTCTGGGTAATATGCCAGCTGTTAGCAAATAAAGCTGCAAAAAAAAATAGTATTTTTCTGATTTTCGGCGTATCCAAATTAAATTTAGCATTTAAAAGAACATGCCAAATCAAAACAAAAAAAACCTAAAAAATTATTGAGGATTATAACAATTTCAGGCCTTATCAAAGGGAAACTCCCATTTAAGGTGCCTTAAAACGTTTTAAACTGAACAAAAATTAAGGTGATCTATTGAGGTTACAGACAGATTACCTAGATTTTAACAAACACTTTGAGAAAGAACAAAGAATTCACACATATTTGTGAGAGACATCGACTAGCAACCATTGTTGGAAATAAGGAGTGAATTAATAAAAAAAAACTCTGCTGAGAAATTTTAGGTTTTCTTTCTCTAGAAAGTTTAATTTGAAATGAAATTTAAGCAAGAAATAGATTTAAATAGAACGGACAAACAAGTAACCTTCAGAATCACAACTACAAAATATGCTCACTATCTAAGGCAATTTTTCATTTATTTTTTTTTGGAGCAAGCTCCAAAAATTGTCTTTAAAATTTGTACTCACATATAGCTCTATCATTTTTATTTGTGAAATTTTCCCGGTGTGTAGGGTGAAAATAGGTTACTCCTCAAAAGGCCTACATTCAGTGCATTGTACGATCAACCTCTAGTCTAAAGTACAGAAACGAAGCAAATCCGTTTATTAAACAAGTTATTTAATAATTTTTATTTTTTTGTTAGGATAAGTACCGTAATTGTGCAGATTTCACAACTTTCCACAATCTTTAAAACCAGAAAAACTTATTTTTTAAAGTGGTATATGCGGTTGACCGATTTTGATAGAAATATTGTTTTAGCATCTCTGTTGGTACCTTAAGTGAATGTCTTTCGGGTGAAAACTCAAAACTCCAAAATCTCCGCGATTACAATACTTGGAATTTTGAAGATAACTTTACGAATCGTTGTAAGAAAAAGTCGTGTGCGTACACACCAGATATTTCTTTATTTATTTTTTATTTAGTGATGTTTCTCGAACGGTTCCAACGCTTGTATAATGAAGTCAACAACTAAGTTAAAAATTGTGGCGCCCCACACCGCAGATGTATTAAGTTGCCCGCGTTGGCAACGAGAAGGTTATAAATTACTAGAAAAAGATTCCATTTCGAACGTTCTCAGTTGTCGTTTCATGTGCGAGCCCGCCGGCGTTTAGTTATTAACCGATCATTTTAGCTGTCCATAGTTACGATTAATGTTTATGTACTGTACGCTTTAGCTTACCGATTTCGAACATTATATTTTGTTTATGTGATTCAAAGATGGGTGTTATTTGTTACCTAACTTACTAATACCCCTACAAAATAAATACAAAATGTGCAATTTACATAGTGTAATTTCAGCATGGCATTATTTCCAACAATGGTTCAGTGAAGATACTAAGTCAATAAAAAATTAAACTGAAGTCGTGAAATAAAAAAATAAATAAAAATAATAACTGAAAATAAGAGAATTACTTGAATTTATGGGATAGTGATTTCACAGAGGGCACAATAAAGCAGGTAACGCGACAACTCGCCTAAAAAAAACGTGTCCGACTTTGTAACACAACACTCTTCTTGACATGGACAAGGCTAAACATGTAAATCATACATTGCTGGTCGAAATTAGCACATCATTTTATTTTTATAAACAAGGATTTCTTTGATAATAAAGTAGTATCTATGCTTGGATAGCTTGAAATTTAAAGGGAGTGTTTACGGAGTTAGTAATTCTTAGACTCACCTGTACACCTAGTCCAGTTCCTACGGAGCTGGAAACGATGTGGAGAAGATGTTTGGGAGGAAAGAAGGAAGAAAATAAAACTAGAGAACAGTATATCAGTCTACTAGTCTACTTCCATCTCAGCACTTATGTATACATACATATATATATATATATCCGAAATCCGAAGGATGGATGGCACAAACCTTCCCCTCAGAGTAAACAGCTTTTCCTAATTATCGCGGGCTTGGGAGGGCTTTTAAAAGCTTTTGTGGAATCTAAAGAACGATGTGAAGGGATATTAGATGATTATGAAAGATGCATTTGAGGGAGCGATCATCCAATCGGCCAGCTTCCTTCTTTATTAACCCTAGAGTTTCTCAGAGAGCCTAAAAATCATTTGGTATTGGTGCAATTTTGTTTGTACAGAAGCGCAGTAATATTGTACACAATAAATTGCTGAAAATAGTAAGAGCTCTTTTGATGTTCCGAAAAAGTCCAGTTCTTGCGAAGTAAGATAACATAGAGCTCTCCTTGAATGTGGTAATCAACCGTTTCAATAACGAAGGTGTTTTCAAATAGTGTGAGTAGCAGAATGAATTGTGCATGATAAATAAATACATAATTTCTCCCAGATTTTATAAAACACATAGCCACCTACTTACTACTGGCTTCATGACGTTGGTAGGTGCAATGCATGAATCTGAATCTGATTTTGTAAACACTCCTTTCAATTCTTAACCATTCAAACACAATAATTGATTTGTATTATCAAAGATTAATTGTATTTTAAAATAAAATGCTTGTCTAATCATGAGACAGCCATGTATTTATTTATTGTAAATAAAAAAATGATATTCTCAAAATTTTTAGGGGGAGTTAGCACAAAAAACATTTTGAATACACAATAATAGGTAGTGATCTCGTGTGGAAATAGTAAATAAATCAGTTACGGTTAGTTGGTATAGGAAATATGAGCTAACTCGATAGCTTTCACATGTTTCGAGCTTAACTTCAAGATCTTTTGCATTATAGCTTATTTTCGCAAAAGGCTATTTTTCTAGCAAGTGTATTAAAATTGTCCATTCTTTGTAACAAAAGCCAAATTCAATGCAAAGGAGTAAGTTTAATTAATTAAATTAATTAGATTAATTTCTCGAGTTAGCTCTTAATCTCAAGTTTAAAAATACTTTTGCTAAATGAAATATTAGCTGAAATACCTCAGCTAAATTAAAACATTTTTTTTTTAAAACATAAATTCGCCTTTACCTTTCGTTGAATGATTCCTGACGTGCGTAATTCTGCAAAGAACCTTCTTCGATTAAAAATTTCATTCGCTCAAAAAATGAAGCTGTAATGGCCGGCGGTTGTTTTCGCAATAGTATGTCAATTGGTTTCGGCGCAGATACGCATAGCTGCGACGAACGGCAGATGTGATTTGAACAGCATTCCGGATCTTCGCAATCCAACAGGCCATCTGCAAAGACAACTTGGCGTGTAAAGGGTAAAGAGAAAGAGGTAGCTACTTTAGGGAACTTGGCATCTCTGCAGGCATTGCAGCTTAGCAACATATGTTTCTGAGAGCGCCAAAACTCACACAGAACACAGAAGAGCCCTAATGAAATAGTGTGTTGCAACTGTTTAGGTTCAGGCACCTCACGAACACCACTATACGCCGTCACACACTTGAAGGCCCCAGAAAGATTTTAAATAATAACGCCTTGTCAAAGTCTAGAGCACAGCAGAATGGAAGTGAATGGCTTCGGTGACTAAGGTTCAAATATGACTGTAACTCATTAAAACAAAATTGCTCTTTGGACAGTTTTATTATAATAACAACAAATTGAACGTTAATGATAGTTTTAATTATCTCGTAATTTTATTTTCAGGCACATGCTAATTTTCCAAAACAAGTATTGAAATGATAAACAAATCAATTGCAGTCATTAGTAAAGTTATTAGTATACTAACCAAATCTAAATCCTCAAGTTGGGCTACGAAAGAGTACGAGCTTAATACGATCTGTTCTCGTTTACGAAGAGGAAGTGTGGTTACTCTGTACAAACAAATAGGAATTGTGCTCTCCAGGTAATTTTAATATGTATTTCATTGGCCTGCTAGTACCCCTAATTATTTTATAAGGTGTGAACTGGGCAAAAATAAAATTAGTAACATTATATTTAAGTTAACTCTGCACTGGTACATACAAATTTTAAATGTGCCCGCTAATAGATTGCCTAGACTTTGTTTTGATAGACAATTAAAATTGGAAAATAAGTCTAGTTCTAAAGAAACTTATAATTGGGCATCTCAATTAAAAAAACTGTATTTGCTGATGTTTACGGTCGAACCAGGATCCCAGTACCGTTAAGAATAATATTAATAATGTGTTAAACAAGATAAATTAAGATTTGAAGACTGGGAGAGAATCAAAAATTCAACTATAACCATTTATATTTTCACTTGAAAACAGGGCGGCCATAAAAGAATATTTTTATTTTGTTGTTCCACTTAAGGTGAAACGCCTCATCAGTAGAATCTGGCTGATGAACTTTAAATATATAACTGTTTCTATAGATGACTAATTGTAAATGGAACTCAGAGGACGTTTGTAATTGCTGCAACCTTAATTTACCGGACGACCTTTTTTATTTTTTCATGACCTGCTTAGTTCGCCTTGGCTTAATCAACTCAAGGCAATAGTTAGTATGGTTTTGTAGTCATAAAAATTTGGTACAGCTTGATAAATGAAAATTTCAATTCTTCATTTTGCTTAAGTTATAAATCTTCAGCATGAGTTTTTTTTTATTTATTTATTTATTTATTTTTTTGTATAATGATCAGAATTATTAAACTATGATTTATTTTATTTTCTTTTTTAATTTGTGATCTATGATGCATTTTCTTTATGCATGAAGTGAACTCTTCTGTAATGGTTTATAACTTATACACTGAATAAAATAATAATAATAATAAAATTATTCTTTGGCTAAGGTAAGTTTAGTTTCCCTCCCAAATTACCTTTATCATTATCACGTCCATCGTTGCAGGCTTGCTCCAGAAGTACGGAACAGTCATGGCCATCCCATCCTTCAGTGCAGCGACATTCCCACAGACTGTCTTGGTTAACCCGACACTCCCCATGGCCGGAACAACCGTGTGGACAACCTTCTTGGGTACAATGCTTGCCGTTCCATCCGGTAACACACAGACAGGTACCATTCTTGCATTGCCCGTGATCGTTACACCTAAAATTAGTTGACCCATCCCGACAAAAAAAAAATACCTATTATAATCCAAGTTCTTCAAAATTAAGTTATCAATGAAAAAGCAAAAACAAGGCTATACCTTTGATCGCATTGTTTCTCATTGCAGAATTCACCGGCCCATCCGTTCACACAAGTGCAAGAGTCACCAACGCAGTGTCCATGTAGTCCACAATCAAGATCGCACAGTTCTGAAAAAGTTACAAGCAGAATGATTGAAGCTAACCACATAAACATCTGAAGGTTTCAAGGAACCCATATCGGTTAAAGCCCCAAAAAACTCTTTTGGTATCCAAGTATTTGGTACCAAATCCTTTGAAAATCCATTTTATATCTGAAGCTTGGAGTTATCTGAAAATTATTTCTATGCTTAGAAATATTTACTGAAAAATGAAGTTTTGAGTCTTAATGTGAATGAAATTGCTTATTTGACCCTAAGTGTAAGAACTTTTGTGTTAACAGTGTAAGAGCATACTGTAAAAAATTGAATGATGCGAGTCACATTCTTAAATCGACCAATAAGTATTGACAAAGCACTGATTCATCGGTTTCAGAAATGTTTTAGCATTATGAATTAAAGTTTGTAAAAAAAAATTGTTCTTCTTGCATCATAGCACTGAAATTCCTTCGAAGAATTTCTCTGCAAAGTTGCCTGCTTGCTAAAGTCAAGTAGAAGTTTGTGGTTTACAAATTCTTACCTCTGGAGCAGTCTTCACCAGAGAACATAGGTTCACATAAACATGCTTGAGTTTCTACATCGAACTGGCCATGTCCAGAGCAGTCAGGCAAACATTGCAAAGCGTCCGAGTCTGTTTCCGAGCAATCGGCACCTTTCCAGCCTTTCTTGCACAAACAGACACCGTCTGCGCAGACACCATGTCCAGTGCAGGTTGGATGTGCACAGTCCACTATACGCAAAAAAAAAAGAAAGTCATTTCCAGTATCTCCTGGATGTATCTCCTACAATAAGCAATGAAGACATACCTTCTTCGCAGAACTTTCCTTTAAAGCCTCTTGCGCAAATGCATTTGCCGTTAGTGCATTGACCATGGCCGTTACAGTCTGGCACCTCGCATTCATCATGCCTTAGACTGCACTCTTTGCCCTTCCAGCCAGGATTGCATTGACATTCACCGTTGATATATTCACCGCGTTGGCTGCACAGTACCGGACATACACCTACCCCGACAGTCAGGATGAAGGGTATCACATTAAAAATATGGTGAAACATAACTATGGCACATACTTCGAATAATAACTTACTCTGGCTGCAGTCTTCCCCGCCGAATCCGGGATTACATTGACAGTGCCCCATCAGGCATTGTCCTTTTCCACTACATCCGCCCGGACAACTCTGGGTCATATCTTCAGATATGCTGGCGATGAAGACAATTTCCTGAGGATCCCCGTCGTCATTGTACAATGATAAGAACCAATGTCCAGGCTCAAGATAGTGGGTCACTTCTTTCTTCACTGTGGACTACAAGATAATTCATTAACACGGAGGTTAGTTTGGAGTGAACTAGCTAATTCTCCAAAACTCTTGGAGTTCCTAATGGGTAAGCTATCCTAATCTCAACATTGTAACAGTTGTATTCAATGTGAATTTAATACCCACGAAAGAAAACATCTTTTACTTCAAGTTCTGCGAATCCGACATAGATTCTCAAATCATTTTTCCATTATGTCTTCTTATTAGTTATTGGCAGAAAATTATAAATGGACATTACTGCTAAATAAAACCAGTCAATTCATACAACTTTCGCACAACGTTCAGTAAATAAGTAAAGATAAACAATTTTTTTAAAATTATTTAATTATTAATATTGGGAAAAAAACTTAAAGAATTTTAGACTCTAAATTGATAATTATTCTAATAAAGAGATCTAGTCTTATTTTCAAATTCCGAAAATTAATACCCATTAATTACACTCAAAATTATAAAAATTAAAAAGGATCCCAAGAATTATTTTTCGTTTCACACGCCTAACACATATATAATCTATTAATAATAGATCAATACCAGCCTCTTTTAAATACATTCCAAACATAAGATTAAAGTGGTATTGTAACTCTGTCAGATCTAAATCCTAAAGTGAAATCTCTAGATAAGACATTTTTCCAGCGAGATTTGTGATTTGTGAAAGAAAGAAATAGCCTGCTCCACTTCCTGGCATCATGTGAAGGAGCCGAGACTTCATACAAAGTCTGCGAAATCCCATAAAAGAGGGTTTACTCCAGCAGGATACGATTTTCAGGTCTGCATAGGCAGATATTTCGAGGTCCCTTGCAAAATAAAAGTGATACAACTTACATGAGATGAAGCTCGTGCCATTCTCGCCTTAAATCCATTTAACACTTCCAGGATGTGATACTGCGTGTGGGTCGGCAGTGCATTCCTTCTTCCGTAGACAGCTATACTTGCCCCACGAGGTATCCCATAGTCGAATTTCACGTAGGCGGGCTCTGATTGGTAGAACTGCATGTTCCAGTATCCATAAGGCGGTATCTCCTTAGACAGTCTTTGACCAAGATTGATTTGGCCAAATGTGGTTCCGTCTGGTGGAAACGATCTTGCTGGGAATGTCTTACCGCCTTCAAAATTTTTGGCAAGCAAACAACATTTAACAGAATATTAATTTTATTTTAAACTTTGTTTTAGTAACATCTATAAAAAAAGAACAATTGACTGTAACTTAGGACACACCTTGACCTGCCTCTGTATTCTCAAAGTTACTAAACTTTCTTTATATTCATTCACTTTACGTACTCCACACTGAAATCGACTTATAGAAATTGGATAAAACCCGGCGTTGCTCCCTTGCTAAGGCTAACTCCCCTAAAGAAAGAGTACAACCGGTTTCACCGGCCAGCATTAGTTGTTCACAGTTATTACATAAAGGGAGCTTCCAGACGGTTTTTTTACTCAAGCAGACACGCAAAGAGAGTTTATTCCCAACTAAAGCAAGCTTTCTGAAGCAACAAACTAAGAGTAAGCAAATGGATGTTATAACTAAGGTGGATCTTTTTCTATTCTTTGATTGAGAAAAACGAAGGAAATGTGAGCTAGTTGGGCCAGAAATATAGTTGTTTTCCTGTAACAGGAACAACTATAAAGACGAGCAGTAGATGTTACAACTAGGATGGATCTTTTTTTATTCACTCACTGCTAAAAACGAAGGAAATGTGAGCTACTATCATAAGAATATGATCGTCTGAATATTTAAGGTTAGGAAGGTTAGGAATTTAGGTTAGGCTTTAGAAGACGAAACAGTCTCGCAGAGTACTGAGGAACTGAAAGTGCCTGCTGAAGAGCAGGTTATGTTTTGGCAGGACCAATATGGGTGCGTTCCACCTGACGACCACGACCACGACCGCGATTTTGGCCGTTCCACTTGCTTTTGAGCGTTGCGATCGAAAACCCAAGTGGAACGGACTGTGGGCGTTTTAACCATTCATGTAAACATTACATATGACGGCCTCGAAAATAAGTTAGAAGCTTGAAGAGGTTATTTTTTAATTTAAACCCCATTTATAAGCAGTTATAATAAACTTTATTAATTATTGGTAAAGTTGACTTATATTAAAAGAATATATATAATTCAGTTTTTTATATTACATTTTAGTGGAGTATTTATAAAATTTACGTTTATATAAAATTAAAATGTCTTTTGTGGCAACAGTTGGATATTTATTAATAATGCTTTAGAAAGTTCTTTATCTAGTTCCGATTAGAGTGGAATGCAATTTTACAAAATCGCAATGATAAAAAGCGAAAACTTAGGCCACGTATTATTAGCTATCAGAGTAATTGATCTTTATTCAAATGAAGAATTTAAAAGTTATTTCAGGTAAATGATTTTGTGTTATTCAGTGATTTAGTATGTAAAGGGATAAGTAATTATTTATTTATTTATTTTTTGTAGACTTTCGAGAAACACATTCTATTATTTACATGAAATAATACTTTCATTTACATGAGATAATTTTTTCGGTCGCCATATTTTGTTTTAAAAATTGCGCCAACTCTGAACGCCCACTTCGACCCAGCTTTTAAGGTGGGGCGTTGTGGTCGTTGTGTGGGCGAAAATATTGACGTCATTAGTGACGTACATATAAATTGTCTCATAGTCCCAAAATGTTACCGTGCTTGTGTTGGGGATAATTGTTTGCATCTATCATTTTTTTACTCTTCAATATTTATTGGAGATAAATATAGTAAAAAAACTGACAAAGGTTCTAAACCGAAGTGTAAGAATTGGATTTCCTTTTAGCCTAAAAGTATATTTCTTACCTCGACAATGGAGGTGCTACTTTGCATGTACAAATTCATCAAAGAGAATAAAATGTCTATATTAATTTATATAGAGTGCATTAGAGTCTTATACTACCGAGTACTAACTTCTATACACCAGAAGCGTACCGACATGAAACAGTAAGCTGTAAAAAGTTGCTAAACGTATATGTTTGAAGGAACTACAAATTAAAGAGGTTTGTATAGATTTCTAGAGTAGACTTTATTTTCAGGTTAGGTAAAAATTGGTTTCTGTTCCGGTCTCAAAATATAGACCACTATGTTCAGAAGAAACATTCGCTGATTTGTAACTCGAGCCTTTCATGGTGACTCAACAATTTAAGGTCAGGCATCTCATGGATGTTGAAGATGCAATAGGCTGCGAATTTTTATCCTATTAAATCAGATTTCTGAGCTCAGTACTTATCACTTGTCTTGATCTCACAAAGCTTTTTACCCCATATACCTAGCTCTTTCCAGCCTATGTATAGCAACAATGAATGCAAATAAAAATCTCAGAACTGTTTCTACGTAACAGTGATTCAGAGGCAGTTAAAGTGTAACAGCAATAAAATAATATAAATACAAATTTTCTTCCGTTTACATTAGCGGTTGCTAAGGCTACCTAGTAGTTGGCTACAGAGTTATCACAATATCTACCTGAGCTACAACAATAAATGCTTTTTTGATGTCACTCAAGTCTGATAATGTTTTCAGAAAAATACATCTTTTTAACAAAACTTCAGATCATATTGTAAATTATATGTAGAATTTTAGGATTTCTTATGATTTTTTTCAGAGCTATTCTCTGAAAACGCCTCTCTGTGTTCCTAATTTTGTTGGCGATATGAGATTATGCCTTTAGGAACTTCTTAATTATGGTTTAAAAATGTTTAAAGAACATATCGGTACTAAGAATTAAGTCTTGACTACCCAATCAAAAAATAGATCGAAGAATATATGGACAACGAATGTATTATAGATAAAAAGTTGTTAAAGTTTGTCTCTGAGAACAATCAGAAAGTATCTTGGAGCTAAACGTCTTTATTATTATCATTAACGCTAAGTGAATCGGTGTATTGTTGACTTTTTAAAAAATATTTTTAACTCAGTTTTGTTGAGCATGCCATAATACTCAACCGTACTGATGAAATACCTAAATCGAATGCTATTAAAACATAAACAAAATGGGAGATCTGATTTTTATAAAGGAAACGATCACGTTTTTTAAAAATAAAAACAATGGCTTCTTCCCCTCTTGTTTCTAAGTGTTTAAAAAACTTTCTCAGAGGAAAATAGTCGCTTAAAGATATAATAATTAATTATTTAAGGGAAGAATCTTTTGAAGGTGTAAAGCAAAGTGTATTTACAATTTTGAGGCTCCAAAGAATTTCGCTCTGAAAAAAATCAAACCCTTCTAGAGAAACATCTTATTACAACTACAATAGAGTATAACTTAAACACATCAGGGTCACTGAAGAACGCCCAAAATCCATGCTGAAGCGTTGCCGAATATATAAAAAAATCGACTTATCAAGGCCTACACCCGACCAAACAATATTCAAAATCATTATTACTATTTTACTTTAAATTTCAGGGCCTAACGCCTTAAACAATGGCAATTAATGAAAATCAAAACATTGCAACTATTCTTGCATTCAGAAAAAACTCATTAAAAAGATCAGTTTTATTAATAAAAATAGTGCGTACAAAAACTATTAAAATGTGTAATGCATTCCAATAAACTATTTTGGTTTATTTTTGTGAATAGTTTTTAATGTTAAACTTGCACTATGACACAAACTTTTGCAATTGAAAAACTGCATGCACAAAATTTATATAAAAATGCTATATCTATGACAAAACAAAACAAAATTAAACTTTTTAATTTCTTTAAAATAGATATTTTTTGTTTTGTTTTAGTTGCATGCAGCAAAATTATGTAAGAGGTGTCTTAAATCTCGCTTTTTTAGTGGACAGCTCGAGATGTTATCTAATCGGAATCTATGTTTGAAGCATGTTGCTGTGGCATTGATTACATCAGCTACATAAAGGATGCTCACCAGCCATAAACCATGCTTACTGAAGATTAAAAAGTTTGTATTGGTGTTTTGCCTCTCACACACATTTGGTCTAATAAAATTATCTCTAGGATCGTAACTGAGTCCGAAAATACTCCAGATCAAATAAACTCAATAAGGGATTTTTGCGCCGTAAACTATGCCGTTTATATACTGAATGGTTTGGGTGAACCTTACTGTTGAAATTATAGGGCACCATCTATTTCTTTTTACAGTTTATTGGTATTCGTTTAAAAGAAAAAAAAAATGTACTTAAAACAAAAATATTTTAATTGCCAACGTTCGACAAATAGTTTGTCTTATCAAGACCTAAACAGCACTCACATACCATTCAGCTGACTTAATTTAATTTTAATGAATTCCGAGTTAGCAAAACACATATATTGCAAAAAAAAAAAAAAAGTCCATATCTACAGAGTAATCGATTATAGAAATATCAGTTGAGAGATTCCCTAAGTGCGAGATATTGGTTTCACAAATTGATGGGTGTGTTCTCACTGTAACTTGGAAACGAAAAATCGTAAACAGTTTTTATTTGATATTTCGCTAATGTGCCTCCCCTGGTTAGCAACAATAAGTTATTTATTTGCACTTTTGGGTATATCGAGAAGATAGACTTCACTCTAAAAGGACATTCGAGTGTAATATACGGTCCTCTAACACTTATATACTGTTACAAGGTTTTAAATATATAGCTAAAATCCGAGTTTGTAGAAAATCCCTCAACCGAGGGTTCCATTATTTATTGAACCGATTATTCAATTTTTTTATTTACTTTAAAGTTTCTATTGTAATCATTTTATTTAAAAGAAAAATTCATTTTCAGGGAGTGTTTGGCGCAGGCTTTCCTGTGAGGTATTTCAGTGAAATGTACAGTTTTAAAAACTGTATAATATTATTACGAACATGCACAAGTAAATTTAATCGGAGTTGGAAAGAAATTTATAAGATAGAACTTTTAATAAATGTCGGGCGAATGTTCACAGTTTTTTGTTAGTTACCGAACATCAATAAACTGGAAAAAGAAAAGAAAAAATCTATAATTTTTTACCCATCTGTAAGCCAACCATTTTATTTGCCATTCATTCAACCATGTTATTTTCATACCACGTTTTAGTTTTTAAGACACCTCCACAATTTTGTTAAAAATAAATAAATAAAAATACAGTGCACTCTTTTTTTGTGAATTGCCTAAATTCAAATTTAAAAGACAAATTTAAATTTAGGGGTAGTTTTTATTTTAGATCCTTACTTTTGGTCAAATAAATAAGGAGCAAGAATATGAAAGCTATAATCTCGAGGTAGCCAGCTGAGAAGTTTTTGAAAGGTAATAGACAAAGCCATTAGTTGCTTCTGAAATAAGGTTCTTGGAGCTAAGGATCAAAACCTTGAGATGATTTTGATCCATGATGGATGCCGTACTGTTAATGGCTTAATGTTAGACGCACTTTGGTCCTTAGCTGTGTGCTAAGCTTGCTCTTGGAACAATTTAAAGGTATGCTTAAGGTTGTAGTTACTTCATTAGCTATAAGCCCCCCGCTGATTTAATCTGCCAAGCTTGAACGGGCTTTAACAACAACGGATGAAGTACTTGGGTTATCCAGGATGTTTAAAATAGCTGTTTAGGATCTCCAGACCCGATCATTCAAGGAACCAAGCGTTCCACCTGAAGCTTGGGCCATCTTCCCCTAAATATGAGGTCTCCATTGAACCACCTCCCTATGATTTAGGACTAATAGAATTATCTGTGGTGACTAAATGGTGCTGACGTTTCTTACAGTCCTCAGATCAATAAATTTGAACATAATAAGAAATCTCTAACCATTGGCAAGCATTGAGGGCCCCTTTCTGGCTCAGTGAAGTTAAATATAGCTTTAAATAAATTGAAAAAAAAGCAGGGATTTTACTCCATAGGATTAATAACATGATCTGTGAACCTAATTTAGCCCTAAATTGCTCTAAATCAATAGACGAGAAAAAAAGCAAGGCTGTCCCATTTTTTAAAGGCACTCTTTCTGGCCTATTAGGGTTTAATGGGGCAGCTTCTTGGGATTTCTTTGCTTTGTTTAGTTTTTGGGCTTGGGCTTAATTAAGTTTGTAATTTGTGATAACATAACTTAGCCTTGCTTTTGAATCATTTGTACACACAAGGGAAACTCTGCCACTGGCTTTGAAGAACCTTCTTTCTGGCATAGTTTTAATAGTTCAGCTATTTTTAGGACATCTGATATTTTGGAAATTGTAGGTAATAAAAGTGTTTGAGGAGCAAATGTTCTAAATCAATGACCAAAACAAGGCAGAGGCGCTCAGCCCCATTGGTCTCTAATTTTTTTTTTTAAATTTTTAGTAATACTGGGATTCCATTAGGTTTTAATTGAAATCTAAAAATGACAAAACAGTTAAACAATAGGCAATTCACACTTCTTTGATCTTAATCTCTCACCTTCATAGAACAAAAATATCGGCGGCTCGCATGTTGGTGGGGTCGCTATAGTAGTTGTGTCTGTGACATTTTCTCTAGAGCTACTACTCTCATCGGTAGCTGTTATTGTCGTTAAATCGCTATAATCATCTGCTGTGCTACTAGTTTCTATATCAGCAGCTGTTATGCTTGCTTCTGACTCATTAGTGATTGTGCTAACTGAGTCTGACTCATTATCTATTGTGCTAACTGTTTGTAGATCTATAGCTATTTTACTAACTGATTCTAGCTCTGTAGCTACAGTGGTAACGGAATCTAGCTCTGTAGATATTGTCAGATTTTCATTTATATCAGTGGAGAACTCATAATCTTCAGTGGTAGAGATTATGGAATCAGTATTATAGTTGAGTGGGCTGGTTTGTTCAGTGCTGAAGTAGGAAGTCGAGCTGAGTTCAGTGAGTTCAGCAAACCCATCCTGTTCATCGGCTAGACCACCTGAAACGTCCATACAAGGACATGAACACTCACAGACACCGCCCATTGTCATATGACCAAAAATACGGCCTACACTGCTGCTGTTGGTTGCCATTTGTGGCTTTGTTGTGGTAAGATTAGTACTGGTTATTTGATTTTCACCAATCGTTTTATTATCATTAAAAATCGTTGGCAATGCTAGCGATACTACATAAAGAGTATTATTCAGTTTATTAGTGTTCATGCTTAGTGTTAGATTTAGAAAGAGTTTTTCGTTAATTAGTTGCTGTGTGGGTAGGTTAATCTGGAACAGGCTCTTGTTGTTGGCCGTGGGTCTTTCTGTGACTTGGGTTGTACTTGTTAGTTTGAAAGGTGGTTCTTTTTTGTTAGTTTGATTCGATTTTAAAATCTCATTCAAAATATTCGAATTCTTGTTAGTGCTTTTAGTCTGGACTTCTATGGATTTAGCTGGATGATCCATTTTTTGTTGCACTGGATTTGATAGGGTCTTATAGTAGTTTGTCTTGTACAAATTAACTTTATCAAATTCATTGTTCAATAGATTTATAGCGGGACTTATATGGTTCTCTTTTGGTATTAAATATTTTTTCACATTCTCATTATAATCCATCTGATATCCATAAGTGTCTTCTCTTGCGTCCAAGTAGGTTTTACGCTTCTCATCTAATTTCATAGTTTTATTTGTTAGATTTAATGGCTGACTAAATGGTTTTGACGAGGCTCTAAGTTTAGAAACTACATCCCAGATTCTATACGCATCATGCTCAATACTGGCATGCAAGGTGCTGATGTTGATTTGACGTTTCAAACGCCCCAGCGGCCTGTGTCGGCTCATACCTCCTAAATGTTGCGTTGGCGTGGCCGAAGCAGAAGTAGATGCTCTGTAGCGTGTACCGTTGCGCAGGCCGCCAGACTCTGGTACAGTCTTTAACAGACTATCTGTGACGTCCTCGTCGTCCACTAGCACTGAGCAAGCTGTCGTCGAGTAGGACCAATCTAGCAGGTTGGACACTGAAATACAAATCACAAGATCAGATGTGCAACTCTATCCTAAAAGAACTATAAATTCGATTTTTTATAAAATTTGGAATTCTAGTAATGCTCATAATGTCCCTCAATATTAAATAGTTTGCAGTACTTATTGTTATCTCCCAGTTTCTTAATTAATCATCACGTATTAAATTCACACAAATTTATTACTGTCTTTAGGTGTGGGCACAGAGTTTGAGTGAAATATATGAATATTATAAATCTTATGGGCGAGTATAGTTTTTTTTTTATAATGGCTTAGTGACAAAAGATCCTTATGCATTAACTGTAAATTATTTCCATTTTGTCGGTTCTTACTGTTATTCGGTAATTCGATGTTCAAATTTTGTACACCTAACGTTGAAATGCTTTAAAAAATATAGTATGACAGTCAGACATTGGCTTTAGAATTGCAGCTCCGCTAGGAATTCTGCTTTTCAACTCATGATAAAAAATAATATATTTCTGGGTACTCTGTACATAGAACATCACAATTGGTTCAATATATAATTCAATATGTTTTTTCTTAATATTTTTTTTAATATCTCTGTAATATATTAATATATTCTTGTATGAATAATTGGCACTATTTTTATGATATAATAAAAACAAAAATTAACTAATAAGTAAACTTATTTTAATTTTGTTATTATTATTATTTGGTAAAAGGCAACAAAAACGTTTTTGTTTTAGGGCTCGTTCTACGGTTGGCTTGTCCTGATTTCTGTTAATATTGTGCAGTAGCTCTGTAATTGTACGCCTTGGAGTAATCTAAAGGAAAGGTAATAGGTTCCTCTTAATATTTTTAAGGAGACAAATCTGTGCCTGGCTGAGAAGCAGTTTAGAGGCTGGAAAAATAAATAAAATAAAATAAATTTCCTTACTGGCCATATAGGTTAATGCTGCTGTTAATACCAGCGATAATATAATACAAATAATGGCCGCACATTTCCAAGAACATCTGGACGTTAGGCTCTTCTGGAACTGAAGTCTAGTAGGCGGGAAGTGGTGGTTCGAGTTAGGACGCCTCATGCTGTTCCGCAGCTGGAGTCCGGGTGGCACAGGGCCTCCAAATCCCAAGGAACACCTGCAACACCAATAGTTAATTCTAATCTTAAATTTCCCGTAAGATATATAAATAAATATAACATATTCTATGCTTAAACTCATATAAAAAGGCAACCTAGAAATTTACAAATCAATACACTCACCTATCCTGATTTTTTTGCATATCAACTTTGGAAGGACTACTGCATGACGAATTGGACTTATAATCTAAAGTTCCTTTTGGCATATCTGTAAACAGCAAAGTTCATAAAAATCAATTGTGAATCTATCAAGTTATTAATATAAAGGTATTTCTTAAATTCTTTACCTGAAGGAATGTAGATATTGCCAGAAGGTGATCTGACAACGCATGATGCCTCGAATTCTAAATCGTGTGGATTGTGTGCTGAAGGCAAGCGACCGTTGTGCCTGTTCATTGTGGCGTTCCTGGGAGGCACATCTGGCATGGAGTCGAGCAGACAACCTGAAACAAGATCCTTGACTGTATCCTGGTGCTGACATAACTACTGCACACTGACTTTCCTCATGTTGAAGTTGAGTGTAAACAAATATATGGCCATTTTTGTGAAGAAGTTTCTTGGATAGCTTTTCTTAGATTTTAAGAATGGTGAAACTAACAGGCCTACTGCCCCTTGAGGTAATGAAACCACACACTCCTCTAGGGGTGTTCTAGGAAGAGTACTGGGAGCTGATAGGGACTCCCTAGTGATAACACACCCCTCTTTTCCAATGTACCCTCCAAATATTTTGAAGAAAACTTCCTGAAATTAAAGGCAGAAAATTCTAGGTACAGTATACTCCTTTTCAACGCATGATAACTACCAAAACATTCCAAGAAAGTCCCAGATACAGCAGAGAGGGTCCCCTTAGCACTCCCTAGATGTTCTGAAGTTGGCTTCTCCAAATTAAGGACCAAGGAAAAGAGAAGCGGGTAATCAGGGATAACCACTACTTGGGGTGTTATCACTCCTTTCCGCAACGCCCTTTCCAGATATTCTAAAGACATCATCCCAAATTAAGAACGTGGGTGGTTCTAGGAGGCGTATACATCCCTCCAACTCTCGTAAACACCAAGGCTCTTAAGGAAAATTCCAAGTATGAGGGAACAGGCAGGTTGAGATAGCCAATCCCTCCCATGTCCCTAAGGGAAGATACATCCCGCTTCAAACATCTGTTTCTGTGGTATCAAAAGCCATCCCAAATCTGCATTAGTCAATAAAGGCAATAACTTACTCCGTTAGCACCCTCGGAAATTTTGTTCTCGACACGTGTACCCTAGAGAACCCAGGTAGCATCATCCTTCGGCACGACGCCTTGGAATGGACTGTGCTAAAGATTGCCTATGGCTTCTTTAAATCCAAGTACTTGCACATATCTCTGTAGGCCCTATGAAAATTGTATAAGAAGGGTGTCTTTATTGTGTGATATTTGTGTTGTAAGAATGAGACACAAAGCAGCGACGCCAAGATCCCCGAAGAAGCGGCTAATCCGCTTACAATCGGACCAGACCGTAACCAATTTCTAACATTTCTGATGGGGCCTCCAAATTTGCATTTCCAAAGAAAATGAAAAACGGCAACATGATCCACGGTATATATTGACTTTGTTGTGGCAAAGGATAAATAGAAACTGCTGCTTAATTGGGGCAGATCAACCTGCCTCTTGCTGTATAGCCGTCCAGTAATATACATTCCTTCAAAAAGTATCTCCTATACACAGACAATTTGGATTGCCTTTGTGAGCGCTCCAACGTTGCCCTATAAAAGCCGTAAACTGAAAAGAAGATTTTCAGCCTAATGAGCAGGTAGAATTTAATGAAATGCAGCCATTGGCTCGCACAAGTGCATATTATGCACCTTTAGAAATAATCTGCATACAAAGAACTTTACTTCTAAAAGAGAGCCTGATTCTGTCGTCCTTTACAAAAGCCTATATCATTAGATTCTGCTAGCAGGTTTACCACCCTTTGAAAAGTTTCTAATTAAACTTTGGCCATTATAAAAGCTTGCCCCAGGACAGGGCTACGCCTCCTAGACCCCGCATTGTTTTCACATCCGTTCGTTATAATCGGGCAGCAATTATTTCTCGAGTTTTAATTCAATCTGAGAACAATGACATACATTTCTCATGTTGAATTATTTTTTACTCTTTCGTTAAAATTTTACATAAAAATTGGAATTTGGATTATACTTATCAGTGTTTCAAAATTAATTATGATAGACCTATAACTTTGGACTAGTTAATTAAATCGAGAAGCTGCAACTTAATTACTGCGGCATTACTCCAGCAAAGACAGGTGACCAGTACGGTAATCGTAGGCCTTTTCACTGGCCATTGTAGATTGAATCGTACGGACCTGATGTAGGACAGCCTGTCCAGGTCCAGGTCCTGCAAGGAAAAAAACACTGCAGGTGTGCAATTGTGAAAGGCTAGTTTGGCTCAGGGTTCGGCTCTTCGGTGGAGAAAAATCCATGTCCTCTTACTTTGCCCAAAAACCTTTCGCTATATTTCTAAGACTGGACAAAAAACAGGACCGAAGGAGGGATGCCCTGATTTGGGTGTCTACATATTTCTTAAGTTATAACAAAAAATATAACATAATAGTCGATTTTTAAATCATGTCACGATAGTTTGGGAGGATTTATTATTATTATTAATTTAGTTGTCTTTAAGGCCTAAGCCTTTTACAAACGGAGTGTCAATAAACAAATTTCATGCATAATATAATAATTAAATTAAATGATAAAGCTTGATAATAAAAGTAAAATAAAAAACAATATCATTAATGAAATTAAAACAAAAAACACAAAAGTAATAAAAATAGTAAAATAATTTATAGATGTTGTCTAAAGGAAACAAAAAATATAAAACCTGTTTAAAACACAAAAACAAAACTTCACCAACTGAAATTATTCATTTAGTAAAATAAACCTTAACTCTAATATATTAAACGCGTAATTATAAACAATAAGTAAGTTTACTTTTTCGCAACTATACATTAATTCTAATAAATCTCTTTGTACAACAGAGGGCAGATTACTACTGAAATAATGAATCCTTATTGAGGCATATAGAGGACAAACAACAAACAGATGCAAGAAATCCTCCTCAACATGCATATCACAAACTGTACACAACAATTTACAATTTATAATTATTATATTATTGTACCCGGTCGAAAACCATTTTGACATTCTGGAATTACTGCAACCTCTTGATCCCATATTAACAGTCTTTTCAAAATAATTTGCATGAATATCTTAAGAATGCAATTGGCTAAACAAATGCCTCTATAATTACGTAAATCAAACTTATCTTCTTTTTTGTACAGCATAAATTGAGAAACTTGAGACTACTTAAGTGGGAGAACCTCACTGGAAAAAACTTTATTGAACAGAACCTCCAAATACAAGAGCTAGTTTTGAGGAAGGTGTTTGTAAAATTCATTCAAAATTTGATCGGGTCCAGGAGCTTTAACACTTCCACATTTTTGAATGCTTTTCATAATTTCTAGTTTGGGAGGAAAAAATAATAATACGCCAACTAAGATGATAAACCATCAATGTTATTAGAAACAGTTATTTTCTTTTATCCCTTACGATAAGTAATCCATTCCTATAAATTTTCGATTTTGAGTAATATTCAAGAAATATCCATTTTGAGATCCCGTTTGATTTTTGGTTTAGGTGCCACCATTTGCTTCTAGACAAACTCAGCCAATGGAAAGTGCCATTTTACAGACTCAATTTGTCCCTTTTTTGGGGGGAAAAAACGCACGAACATTTTCTTTGAACTTGCATACACTATTTGCATATGTAGGCCTATTATTTTTATTTGAAAACATTTGCCCAGGAATATTGATGTAAAGGCACCTTTAGAAGAAATGCGAGACAGTTGGGGCTAGCTCCAGAGAGGGAAAAAATAACTCATATTCTGTTTAAAAGTTCCTCACCAATCTGCTAAGTCTAATTAAGCAGAGAGAATTGGAAGAGTTGCTTTAACTAGCAGGTGCTCAATCACGAGTCACAGCGGCGTAGACGTTTTTTGGTCCATCTGGAATCCAATAGTGGCATGTAATCCGTGCCGGAGGATGGTAGGACTGAGACGAGAACGGAGCCTTATATGCATCGGGCGCCCTCTCAGAGTATTCTTTCCAGACTATTGCGGTCTTGGAGTGCGTAAACTACTCCAGAAAACAAAATTCTTCTTAGTTACCAAGTGTCAGAGGAGGATATAGTCTCTTTTGGAAGGAGACGGGTGTTTAGGAACCAGGACGAGGTTATCCAAATTTGTTGGTTCCCCCCTCATTATGTGTTTTTAGATAGTCAGGTGTACCAGGTGTATAACCTCCCAAGAAATCTCCCTTTATCTTAATTTAAGATGTCATTTTTTGGGGGATATCAGGAGAGAAGGTGTTGCCGGGTAGGACATCTAAAAGCGATTATTCTTGGCTGCCGAATTTCAATCTATCTGAAGATGCAGTGCCTTGTTAGTTATCAAATGTTGGAGAAAAAAAGTATACCCTATCTAGAATCCTTTAAGATTCTTTTAATTTAAGGGAGTCTTCTTCAGTATATCTAGAGAAGATTTCAGGAGGAGAGGTGAGTTGGCCAACCAGGGGTTGGTTTATTCCTGACAGCCTGGAGCTAAATCTGATCCAATTCTCTTCTTAGTGGCCCGGATAACTCCTAACTCCTATTACTTCTTAATATTACCCAAGTGAACACACCTCCCCTTCTGGAAATGTTCTTAATAGAAATTTCCCAAAAAATTATTCGATAAAAGTTGTTGATTTATTTGCTTGTAATAGACAAAGTTTAAATAAAAAAGTAGGAGCCATTTCTAAGTAAAACTTGACTTAGTGAAAAATCTATTAAGTAAAGTGATCGGCTTATTTTCTTCAAATTTGAAAACTTCGTCCTAAATTTGATTCTAATTAATATTACTATGACGATATGAGAGAACAACATAAAGAAATAGTCTCCTCTCTCAAAGAATTGCTCTTAATTTTGATTATGAAATTATGATTGGGAGTTTTTAAATCAGAGAACATTGATTTAGATGGTACTGTGCGAATTTTCAGCAGTTTTTTAGCAGTTCCAGGAAGATATGTAATATTCCAGCGAATGCCTGTGACAAGCACTAAAATGTACTAGCTAGAAGAGAAGCGAACCTTTTGCTGGGGTGATGGATGAGCTATGAAGAGCTCTACAAGGTGGAATATTCAGCCCCCGTTTTATTTACCGCTTTGATACGAGAGGTACGTAAATTGCTGGAACCACTCTATCCCTTTAGCTATAACCTCAACATTCAAACATACCCACCATGCAGAGGGCATCATCACACGCAGACTAAGAACCTTGGCCAATTGGATACGCATTATGGTCCATATATCATCTGAATCACGGACCCAAAGAACATTTGCCGTCCTGAGACAGTAATGCAACTGCCACAATAATATTTGCGCTCCCTTTTTCATATCAATCTCAGATGCTTTACAAAAATATTTGCTTAAAAAAGGAAGACATGAATATAACTAAATCGTTATTTGGTATTTTGTATAAATTTTACCTTAATTTGTTTTAGTTTATGAAAGAAAGGTTTTAAGTAATCTCGGCTTTGAGTAACTGTGGAAGCCCCTAGATTGGAGGCACCTCAAGCCAAAATTAAAATGAGGGACCCCCTCCATAAAATCTTTAATGTTTTCAATTCATGTTTCGCTTTCTTGGTGGATTGAAAGATAAAAAAGTAAAATAAATCTAAGGAAAAATAAAGCTAAAATAAATTAGTAAACGGCAAAAAAGGATTAGCACATCAATAATAATAATAATAATAATACTTTATTTGAAAAGAAATTATAATACAAACATAAAAAATGAAGAAAAAGAAAAGTATTCTTCGGCAATGGAAAACCGTCTGCCGGAGGTTGATATACATACGAGGTGTGTTCAAAAAGTAACGGGAATTTTTAAATTTCGCGGGTTTGGAGAGTCTGATTGTAAAATTTTTTTTTTTATTATGTTGGTACACATGCCCCTGAAGTACGATAAAATTTTCAGTAATATTCATTGTTTACTTCTTAAGTGGCAGCCGTTAAGGTTAGACGTGTTTTTCGAGCTTGGCGATTTTTGTTTGTTAAAAAAAAATGGATCAAAGAATTTGTATTAAATTTTGCGTAAAAAATGAAATAAAGTGTGTGAAATGTTAATAAAGGCATATGGTGAGTCTGCTATGAGTAAAACAAGGATTTACGAGTGGTATAAGCGTTTCCAAGATGGCCGCGAAAACGTTGAAGATGACGAACGACCTGGACGTCCAAGCACATCAACAACCGATGAAAACGTGAAAAAAGTGAAAGAAATGGTTATGAACGATCGCCGAATCACAATCAGAGAGGTCGCTGATGATGTTGCCATATCAATTGGCTCATGCCATGAAATTTTTTCGGATGTTTTGGGTATGAAACGTGTGGCAGCAAAATTTGTTCCAAAATTGTTGAATTTCGAACAAAAACAGCGGAGAATGGAAGTTGCTCAAGAGTCACTCAATGAAGTCGACAACGATGCGGATCTACTGAAACGTGTTATAACAGGTGACGAAACATGGGTTTACGGATATGATGTCGAAACTAAGGCTCAATCGTCCCAGTGGAGGCATTCTGGATCGCCAAGACCGAAAAAGGCTCGACAAGTGCGGTTGAATGTGAAGGTTATGCTCACTGTGTTCTTCGATTTTAATGGCATAGTGCATCATGAATTCTTGCCACAAGGTCAAACAATCAATAAGGAGTACTACCTACAAGTTCAACGCCGTTTGCGTGAAGCAATCCGAAAAAAACGCCCGGATTTGTGGCAAAACAATTCATGGATTTTGCACCACGATAATGCACCTGCTCACACTTCATTGCTTGTTCGTGAATTTTTGGCCAAAAACAAAACTTTAACGATGCCCCAGCCTCCATATTCGCCAGACATGGCTCCATGTGACTTTTTTCTATTTCCAAACATAAAGAGAACATTAAAAGGCCGTCGTTTTACAAGCATAGATGACATTAAAAGCGAATCGCTGAAAGAGCTGAAAGCTATCACAAAGATCGAGTTTCAGAAGTGTTTCGATGATTGGAAAAAGCGCTGGCACAAGTGTATTGTATGCGAAGGGGACTACTTTGAAGGCGACAATATTAATGTAGATGAATAAATAAATATTTTTTTCAAAAAACGACAATTCCCGTTACTTTTTGAACACACCTCGTATATAAAATAACAATTACAAATTGCTTTATAAATTGACTAAGTATTTAAAAACAAAAACTGCTAAAAGAGAATACAAAAGATGAGAAAAAAAAAATAATAATAATACAAATAAAATAGTAATAATAAGCAGAAAAAAGAAAAGAAGGATTCTCTTAAAATAAATTACCATTTTCTATAACAATAATATACTAAATATATGAACTACTATGAATTACTAAACTAAGTACACTTAGTTAAAGCAAAAAGAACCTGTAAAGTGTAATACAAAGAAAGCTTAATCAAAATTAAATTCCATGATTAAATTGTGTCTATATTGCCAGGCGTGTCTCGCAAAACCAATAATCCCAATGCAGTTTTCGCCATTGAGCATCAATATTAACTCCGATCTAGATAATTTGCCACAACCAACATAAAGCCTACGTATCTCCGAGAGAATGGAGCAGTCTGCCAAAAAATGACAGACATCCTCCCTCGCCCGAGAGTTACACAGAGAACACAAGGAGTTACTTCTCTCAACCCAAGGGGTATAGTTTAAATAGAGTAGCTCACCACGAAGTCTGAATAGCCAACCAAGTTGACTAAGCGTTAGTTTCGTTGAGCTGGACACCAAGCTACAAGGCTTGACAGAATAATCCAACTCTTTATACAATAAAAACCTCGTAGAGCAACGAGCCAACTCCACACACTCCTCAAGATGGTGAACCCCTATTCTTTGTACGATGGCCGTTAGTTGCGTCCGCCAATTAGACATACAGTGGAACCTCGCATAACGAGCACCTCGCTTAACGAGTAAAACGAATTGATTCTTATAGCGAGCGATGTTTCGCATAACGATAGTTTTCTAACGACATTTCGCTGACTGCGCAGTTTTCGCTGACTCATCGAAAACTGCGCATTCTTCGATTAGTCATTCCTGTTTACGCATATGCGTTTCATATTCTCCACGTATCTAATGCACTGATACAGTCGAAACCGAACTTCACCGAATGAGTGGTGTATAGGGAAAGTCCATATAGTGACATTTGTGTTTAAATATTGTAACGAAGTTGACCTGGGCAGAGAAGAAAGGCTTAGATTGTTCTAGGGGTTGAACGATCATAGTCAAGAGCTATCCACAGAGGAACTTGTTGAGTTGCAACACATTTCACAACAAGAATTGGTGGAAGAGAATTTATTAGACAAAGAGGAGAAAATATCAGAGAAACAACAATCTTCCAGCGCAATAAGAGAAATGTTGAAAGCATGGGAAACTGTTGCAACACACGTAGAAAACTACGAATAAGGCTGTGGCTATGCGATCTATAAATTTATTTAATGATAATGCTGTGTCACATTTTGAAGACATTTTGAAGCGACGGCAGAAACAAGGAACATTGGACAAATTTATAATTAAAAAGAATTAATTATGAATGTACATATTTATCTCAATTAATATTATATTATATTACATCATATGTACATATGTATATAATTTTTTCGAAATAAATGTTATAAAAAAAAATTTTATCAATTTTTTTTTGCATGGAACCAATTATCCCCTTTTATTTTAATTTAAATGAAAAAAATTGTTTCGCTTAACGAGTATTTCGCTTAACGAGTAAGGTTCTGGAACGAATTATGCTCGTTAAGCGAGGTTCGACTGTATTTGCAATGGATGAATCAAATGCACAAGAGTAGCGCTGAGCTAAAGAAGACCAGTGCTTAAACCAAGAAATTGATTAGCACATCAATGTCCATTAGTTTCCAAAACGATTCCTGATATACATCCATAAACAGAGAGAATTTGTCAAAATCTTGTAACTCTGTTCTTGTAAGCTTGCTAATAAGTAAGGAAATCAGAGCAGATTAACAGAAGTTTGTTTCACAACCTTTAAGAAGCCTAAAACCACTTCAGCTATCCACAGCTACTGCCTACAACTGCTGCAATATCCTAAAAAAAAAAAAAAAAAACCATATCTTACCGTTGTGTACTAAAAGTGTTGAATCTCTAGCTAGAGCTAACTCCGAGTCTGTCAGCGTTGGATCGTCGCTAGCCTCAGAGGTGGGCGTATCTGAAAGACCTGCTGGTTGTAGTTGCTGATGTGCAGAGCCGGTCACGTAGGGCTCTTGATAGATGCAAGCTGCAGAGGCTTGCACTGACTCTTCGTCTTCACAGTCAGAACTCACACCGTACGATGGGTAATATCGGCTACTTTTCCCTACAAAAAATATAAACATGAAGTTGTAATTATCTGAATTTGTGATTGTAAAAAGATTCTTAAACTTTAAGTTGGTGTTATCAACAATAAACATAAGAATATTCATATAAAATATTCATGGCAAGAAATGCCATTTATTATAACTTTATTATAATTTATTATTATTATTATTATTATATTTATTAAAAAATTATTGTAATATCAACAACTACTGTTTTAAGGGAAAAAAATAATTATTCAAAGTCTGTTAGGACCTAAATTTAACAAACTTTTGTAATACACAGAAATGATAGCTCGGAACTTGAATATTCCAAAGGGACACCTAGGATGAGGAAAAATGTATTTAACGAACTAGTGGAAGATTAAACTTATAAGAGAAGCATTTGAAAAGAACGCTTAAAAAAAGAATTTAAAGGAATTGTAATTATTCGGAAGTGGAATGCAAGTATAAATAAAAAAATATTAAGCGATACACGTTTTAAATTTTAGAAAACCAAAGCCCCTAATTAGTAAACATATTTATTATTTTATCTACTTCAATTAATTTTATTACATTGAACAATAAATAATTGTAAATAACTTATTGCGCTAGTTATCAGATTGCTTTTATTTGTGTTTACTTTTTGTTTGTTGCTTTGGCTTTCTGTCAGTCAACCTCATATTAACCTGTTATGATTTTGGGGAATATTGAGGTGCGGTCAATAAATTCACTAACAAATTGTGTTTCCACATACCAACGTTTCGGTAAATATATTACCTTCTTCAGGGTATTGTAAAATTTGTGTTAGTTTAACGTTAAGCTACATATCATCATAACTGTTGACTGTTGCTACATCATTACAACAATTATGATGATATAGCTTAACGTTAAACTCCACAAATTTAACAGTAACCTGAAGAAGGTAATATATTTACAGAAACGTTGCTATTTGTTTTTGAATTTATGGCTGCAGCACCTCAATATTCTCCAAAATCATCAATTAACAATGGTTGAAAACCAATACTATCATTAATCTGTTATATTTGGAATAATTTTCGTTCTTACTTGTGCCAAAATCATTGCTAGGTAAAAAAAAGTTTATTTTGAGCCATTAAAAAAAAATATATATTAGGGCCACAAAGGTTTTTTTTTTTGCACCCGGGCTCTTCAAATAGAGGATCACATGGATCAACTATATGTCAAAACTGAAGAATAGAGCTATCATTCCAACCAGCTAAATTAAAAACAATTTAAGCCCAGTAAGTTTTTTTTTTTTTTAATAGGAATGCAGCAAAAGATATTGAAGGAACTTTAAAATAAACTAGAGCTTTGCCGCCGTGGTTGTTGGGAGGAGAAACATTAACACGTCAAGTGATGTATTGTATTCAACTCAGTACATGCATAGTAACTAAGACTCGCAAGTTTTGTCAATAACTAGTTAAGTGAGGAAAAAAAATAAATAAATAAGACGAAAAGACTATTGAATTATTAGAAAAACAAGTCCATTCTTGGACTAAAAATGGTGTCCTGTTCAAATAGGAGATAAAACTCAACTAGGTCAGCGACAGATAGGAAATGGGGTCCCATTCTTTCATAAACTGCAATCCAGAACAGAGTGAAATTACTAACTAAATCTCTACTGACTAATAAACTCATCCAGTTTGAGGAACATTGCTGGAGCTGAAATAACCACTCTTTTAAGGGCCGTCATAGACTGTAACTATGGTCAAAACATTCTTATACTCAAATATAGTGATCACATAATACTGTAGTCCAGAGCAGTGTGAGCTCACTAACTAATAAACTCAACCAGTTTGAGGAACATTGCTGGAACTGGACTAAACTCTCAACCACTGGCTGTCACAGACAGTGAATATGTACTCACACAAAATTATATGACCATTACTGTAGTCCAGATCAGTGTGAGCTCACTAACTAAATCTCCACTAACTAATAAACTCAACCAGTTTGAGGAACACTGCTGGAGCTGGACTAAACTCTCAATTACTGGCTCTCACCAACGGTGAATATGGACTCACACAAAATTATATGACCATTACTGTAGTCCAGAGCAGTGTGAGCTCACTAACTAAATCTCCACTAACATATAAACTCATCCAGTTTGAGGAACACTGCTGGAGCTGGACTAAACACTCAGTTAAGGGCTCTCACAGACGGTGAATATGGACTCGCACAAAATTATATGACCATTACTGTAGTCCAGATCAGTGTGCGCTCACTAACTAAATCTCCACTAACTCAATAAACTCAACCAGTTTGAGGAACACTGCTGGAGCTGGACTAAACTCTCATTTACTGGCTCTCACAGACGGTGAATATGGACTCACACAAAATTATATGACCATTACTGTAGTCCAGAGCAGTGTGAGCTCACTAACTAAATCTCCACTAACTAATAAACTCATCCAGTTTGAGGAACACTGCTGGAGCTGGACTAAACACTCAATTAAGGGCTCTCACAGACGGTGAATATGGACTCGCACAAAATATATGTCCATTACTGTAGTCCAGAGCAGTATGAGTTCACTAACTAAATATCCACTAACTAATAAACTCATCCAGTTTGAAGAACATTGCTGGAGCTGGACTAAACGCTCTTTTAAGGGCCTACACTAGCTAAACGTTGTCAGGACCATGTTCAGTCGGCAGTGGCCAGTCGAGAGGCCAACTATTTTCTAATAGCCTGCCGTCATGTTGAAGGAATAGCTAAACTTAGATGAGTGGCTAATCATGAACATTTACGCCTATCCCCTAGCCTGAGGTTTTTCACCTAACATAGGCTACGACTATTTGGGGCGTTTCATATATTTGTTGGTTGTACTACTGCGACATTTTGTTGTACCATAAATGGCTTAGGTCTTTTGAAAGGCATCATGGGTTACCTCATCACCAAACTTTTGTCCAGAATGACCAATAGTCGAAAACAGGTATCAATACTCATGAGTACATTTATCCAAGCAGTCACACATTCTCTTTAATTAAGATTGTAAGCATTGTTAGTCAGGATATCTGAGAAAATTACAAATCTGTAACTGTTTATTATTATCCTTATAATCTTAGTAGCGCAAAAAAAAAGTGTAGCATCTAGCACTACCTAGAAGAGTAAACATCTAAAATGCGCCAAGACAAAGTCGTATGAGTGTACATCACTAATTTGTTTGTTTATCTATTAATAGTAGCCGAACTTTTAACATAAAGAAATTAGTCCAATTGTCCAGAACTTTACTGTTGAATGTACTCGCAGAATCTGGCGTCCAAATCCGTACGGCATTGCTTCAAGCAACTTGGGTTGTTCGTTAAATTTAAATTTCTATCTTTAAATATACGATTTCTGAAGAGATACTATTCATTATTTCTTACCTCCATTGGCCACCGAACCTAAATATTTAGTTTCGTTAACAATTTAAAAAGAGGAATTAGCCTATCTTGTAAAATGTTCGTTTATTATTATTATTTCCAGCGGGCAGGTATGTTGTGGATACTCAAGACAAATTTCACTTACTTCTACTCAAATTTTTAAAAGCTTTAACTCGAAATTTTTAAAATCTATTTGATTATTCCAAATTGTATCCATTGTTTAATAATACAGATCACACTGAAACGATACTAGAAGAAATGAATATACGTACATATATATATACCTTAAAACTTCTAAGTATTAATCCGATAAAAGTTATCGAGCAATGTGTATTAATGTATTTGTATCAATGTATTATTAATAATCTATCTATTAATGCATTAATAGATAATCTATTAATGCATTAATACAATAATCTATTAATAATGCATTCAATCTAAGGCCTAAATATCTTACCGATTTATGCACTTTATGCAATTTGTTTAATTAATAAAAAGTGCGTTTCTAAAATAATAGTATGTATTATCAAAACAATTTTGTATTAAAACTACAATATTGATTAAAATAAGACGAATCAAAAGAAAGTAAAAAGATATAAATAAATATTAAATGGCATATTTATATTCAATATAAATATCATTACAAATAAATGTAAATGAAACAATAGCAAACAATTAAACAATGAAAACTGTGTAAATATAAAGTGAATGTTTAATACTTGTAACAACCAACAAGCAAATAATCTTAACAAGTGCAAACAACTGACTAACCCAAAACTAAACTCTATACAGAACACTTCTATGACCGATCTGAACTCAAGTAGCCGAACTGTAAGTCTCCGCTAAACCATCTAACATTCAGTGAATCAAATATTTTTCATGCTTAAGTCTTTTATCATATTTTTAACGTTTCCTATGTTATCAAATTTTAATGCACGATCCAAAAATTGGTGATAAAAATGTTTCGTTTTCCGTGATTTTTCTTGTTTTTCCGTGGGAGAGTTGCGTTTAAGTGATCAATATCTTTCATGTAAAGGATCAAACTTATTCCTTAATTTATCAAATAATGCACTTTACTCAACTTTTGAAGGCACAGTACATAATTAAACGCAACTCTTCCAAAATTACCAAATAATAATTAAACCTTCTTGTTTGTAACAGATGTAAAATTAATTTTTAGCCATTTTGTGTATGCTTAAGAACATCTAAAGCTCCTTAACATTTGAGTTTTCTTAGAAAAATCACTCGGAAAATTACTTATTTCCCGATATTAAGAAAAATACTAGCTTTACTAGCTTTACAGATTTTGAAATGGTCTAGCATCTTTAATTTTGAATATATCGAATTGCGGTTTCCAGTTTCTTTCATAACGTTTTATACTCTTTAAAACTGTGTATATAAAAAATGGAGGTCAACTGCGAACCCTCTCTTTTGGTCGCGCGTCAGCCGCGTATGCGGGTAGGAATCTAAAATCAAGTCCCATATACTGGAACTAGAGTTGACGGGCAACAAATTTTTCCTCTACCATTTTTTTTGCTCAGATTAACCGTTTAAGCATGAAATGCATTTGAGCCGTCTTAAAATGAACACCCTGTATACATATAAGGCCCAAATAATAACCCGCTTTATGTCAATAAACATGGTATATCGTAATAAACAGTAAGTACCGTAATGCGAAGAAGAACCATAATATAAAACACGAAGACAATGGCACAAAGGACCGCTCGGACCCGCTCATGTTTAATTTTAACCTTTTTTAAGATGCTTAGTAACTCCTTAATTTTTGATTTTCCTCTGATTACGTAACGTAATATTACAAATGAAAATATTAATATTAAGGAGACTCTATAGGGGTAAGCAGTAAGATCATCAGGATTATCAAGAATTTGTATGATCAAGCTTCATTTAACTTGAAAATTGATGGCAACATTCTTCCACATGCAATCAAGATCAGTAAAGGAGTTCTCCAAGGGGAATCTTTGTCACCACTGTTGTTCTCTGTATTCCTCTCCGACTTCGTAGCCTTTTTCAGGAATAAAGGACTGAGGGGACCCAAATATGATGATGAAAATGATCTATTATGCCTATTATTTGCAGACGATATTTTAATATTTGCAGACTCTCATCATGATGCCCAGATAAAACTGGATGTACTCCTGGAGTATTGCAAGGTAAACGGCTTATCTGTGAACACTCAGAAGACTAATGTGATGGTATTTAGGTCATCACCCAAATTTAACAGATATATTCCGTTAACATATGAGGACAAAGAAATCAAATATGTCAACAACGTCACGTATTTGGGTGTGCCATTTAGTTGCATAGGAGTTTTCCGGGGTGCGTCCGAAAGCTTTTATAAGAAAGGACTGAAAGCTCTGGGCAAGGTGAGGGAGGTATTGGCGCGAGGTAAATCTGATAGTTGGGAAGTGAAGATCAGGTTGTTTGAATCTGTGGTAGCAGCTACAGCTCTTTACTCTTCGGAACTTTGGGCCCTTGGTTATTTGGAATCATTGGAAAGGTTGCAAATGTGTTTTTTCAAACAACTGTATCATTTACCATTTAATACACCGAACCATTTCATTCGTACTGAAACAGGGTGTAAAGATATACGGGTTACAGTATTAGAGAGAACATTGAATCTATGGATACAAGTTCTTCGTATGTCTCCAAATGAACCTTTAAAAAAATGCTTTGATGTTATGGTAAAGTATCTAACAACCATCAACCTGCTATCGCACTCAAAAAACCATTGGTTCCTGCATCTCAACAACACACTTAGGACAATAGGGCTCCCGGCTATATATAATTTCAATAGTGTCGAGGTTTTGCTTCATTTCAAAGCAGACATTATTGAAAGGTGGACAAATCATCTGAGAAGTCAAGATGTTAATCGTATACTGAACTCCAAATACAATCCGTTTTTTAGACAATTAACAGCGTTTGGAGAAGGTGAACGTTACATCACGGAAAGAATGCCGATTAAATAGCAGAGTCTTATGCCAGTTGAGATTGTCCAATATTAATCTAATAAGGATATTTCTAAATGGAGAAAGGGTTTCCATCAATGCAAGCACAATATGTGATCTCTGCAATACAAAAGAGCCTTTAACATTGGTACATTTTTTGCTGAAATGTCCAATCTACAGGTCATACAGGAAGGAATTCCTTGCTCAGTATATAGATCGCAGCGGCAATGAAGAGGACTCACTCGCGAGATTACTAAATATAATCGATGGGAATCAGTTGAAGAATATGTTTAAATTTGTTGAGTGTGCTATTAAAATGAGAAATTTTATTTTGGACTTGTATGAGACTTGATTGATGGTTTTGAGTGCTAATTGTGTTTGTTTTTGTTTTTTGTTTACTTTGAAATGTTGGGCCAGACCCCCTGTATCATGTAGCTTACATAAAATACAGTATGTTTCTATTCTATTCTATTCTATATTCTATTAATATTAAGGAGAATAAAATAATCCCATTTCTTTTTCGAACAACTACTTGACTTCGAACCACTGGGTTGACGAGAATAGAAATAAATACATATACAAAAGTACGAGTATACGTATATACAAAAAACAACTGGGGATAGGTATGAATTTAAAGTAGCTAATCTGTAAATATCACTTCAGTCGAGCTTCTTTATGATTTATTATTAATAGCTTGAAATTAAGAATGTAATGGTTTTATTTCATATTATATAGTTTATTTTTATCTCCTTAACCAAATCCTACAGTTCAAAAAGTCAAGTATAAATGTTGATTAAACAACTAAAGGTACAGAAATCAGCAAGTACCTAACATTTCATTCATACTTCAGTTCGTAATTTCAGCCATTTAAAAGTCAGAAAAAAAAATTATGCGTTTTATTCAAAGTAGAAAGTAAACATTGTTCGGTTTAAGTCCATTCTTCGATTAAATCGATTATTACTTCACTTTATCTAGTAGTTAAGCGTTAAAAATAAAATATAATTAATAATTTCTCTAACTAATTTTCCTCCTTAGGTATTTAATCAAGTATTAAATTATGCCATCCATTTTTATTTTCCTCAATAAAAACATA
Organism: Rhodnius prolixus; assembly: GCF_049639745.1. NCBI lineage: Eukaryota > Metazoa > Arthropoda > Insecta > Hemiptera > Reduviidae > Rhodnius > Rhodnius prolixus. Next base: position 969,037 of record NW_027411618.1, read on the forward strand.
TAAAATTAAATTCTGTTTCTTCCTTGATGTCTTGTTATCTACACTAATAATGTAAGGGTAAACAGAAAATTGGGAATAATGGTTATTTTCTTGCGAAGTAGGTAAAAGAAAATTGTGGGTCATGTTTCATGTTCACCGCCATTTTTTATGTTTATTTGCATATGGCTGTTATTTATCGTTTTTTTTTGTCTTTTGTTTTTTGTTCTTTTTAAAGATTTAATGATTAATAGTTTAGAGCGCTGGATTCGATCGCGGAGATTACGGGTTCTCGAATCCAGCTGCCCTTAAAGCACAGCTCACTGTCCGGTGACGAGCAGTGTTTTCTACAACGAGAGAACACTGTCCGGAGGCGGGAAGTGCGCTGCAAAAAAAACTCCGGGTGCCAATGTCGCACCTTGAATACAAAATTAAATAAATAATCTTTTGAATGAGTGGTAGGTACATTTCGAGTTTTTGTCCATGATGGGCGAGTATCTGAAGACTCGAGCTGAATCGGTTAGGTTCCATGCTGTACTGGGGCGAAAAGTACTTCTCTGTTTGCAGTATGATATTCCAAGAGCACTCACTTAGCTTCAGAAAACCTCGAGAATTAATTGGCTGGACAATGATATTCCAAATATAGAGCAGATCTTGCTCTATCGTGCTACTTATTCCGATCCGTGGTTCAATTTTTGCGTGGTTAAAATGTTGCTACGGAAATGAAGATGAAAGTAGGCCGTATTTAGTTTCTTTGCCTCCAAAATAGGATTTTAAGTAAAAGTAAAGTAAAATAATCGCCTATCTTTTCAGGCGTGGCTTAACGTCCAACTACCATTTACTAGGTGTCGCGAACGGAGGCGATTAGCAAACGTACTTTACCATTGCTCATTTAACCATTAAATAAAATCCAAGGCCAAGACCGGGAATCGAACCCAGTACCACAATGCATATTAGCTTTGCAGATCTCGCCTCTTAACCCGCTCGGCTACCGTGGCGCCTCCAAAATAGGATTTAATTAATGGCAAAAAGATGGATTGAAATGAATTATAACAATTAATTAAATTTTAAAGAAAAACCTGGTATCTTATTTTACTTTCTTTTGGAAAACTAATTTTCATTTTCAGATCTCTGAATACAAAAAAAAAAAGAAGTGGTTTTCACAAATTTGACTGTTATCTGTGTTGGTTTTTGCCCTCTCAGGTCAATAATCCTGACCAGATGCCAAAATATTGTTTACCCACATCTTGTACACTATACATTACATATCTTTGTGTGCATCATGCAATAGGTCTGTCCATTTGTGCAGCGAGTGGAATTGACATGAATCAAAAGCGTAAAATCGAAGGAAGTTTTAAAATGGAAGTCAGGTGCATGTGCCTTTACTCAAACTAACTTTTGTTTGGTAAAAAATAAGACAATCGAAGCTGCCTCTTCGATGAATCGATTATTCATTTCTTTTTTTGTTTTGAAATTTTCTCAGTTTTCTTTGTTTGGTTACTGGTAACTGTCATTCTATTTGTACAATTTTGGGTAAGAGATGAAGGTTATCTTATTCTAAAGTCCCTTACTCTGATAATAAAGTCTTGCGAGTTATTATGCCAGATTTTAGGCGCCACGGGAAGCCGAGCGGGTTAAGAGGCGAGACCTGCAAAGGTAATATGTATTGGTGGTACTGGGTTCGATTCCCGGTCTTTAGGCCTTGGATTTTATTTAATGGTTAATATGAGAAATAGTAAAGTACATTTGCTAATCGCCTCCGTCCACGACACCTAATTGGTAGTTGGACGTTAAGCCCCGCCTGAAAAAAATAGGCGATTACTTTACTTTACTTTATACCAGATTTTTGTATGCTCAATAAAGTAATGGAGCCCAAATATGCAGGCATATCCTAGCAGTTTTTGAGTGTAGACTGGGTACAATTTGGCGTCTAATGTGCCCCAAATAAGAACTGCACCTGTGCTTTAACTAAACATTTTTAGATAAAAAGTTTCCAGGTTCGTTGAGGACCGCTGTAAGAGCATATACTAAGATTTTTTGTTGAAATAATAGTATGAATAGTTGTGACAGAATCAACCAATCGTTCATACTAACATCAGAAGAGGGTTTAAATCGAGGTATCGAGCTCTCCCTCTGCCGCTAAACTCTACCGGTCCTTTACTAGAGCTGCACAATGGATTGAGAGTGTATAGAGTGGAAGTCTTAGCGCTAGATGTGGGTGAAGCGAGTTGGTAATGTGGTACCCTCCAGTCTATAGTGCAATGTGTTCAACCCGGAATGGAGAATGGTTTTTGGTGGGGGGGATGTAAAAGGCACAACTAGGCCGACTGTTGGCGAAGCTAGCCGAGCCGTGACGATCAATACGTGACGGTGCTGAGCGGCCGAGCAATACTTTAGCCAGAACCCTCTCTTGCTAGTTACGGCAATAGTATAGAAAGGAGGGTTCTTGCACAAGTGTGGACCAGGGGAGGCTTTTTGGTAATACAGAAACAAGCAGATGCCCAACTAACAGGAATGGGGGGCTGCGCTCAGCTGACTTGGGACGCCGGGGGTTGATCTCCCGAGCAACCCAAGCACAGAGTTCAAACACAAATCTTGTCTGTGAAACGACTCACAAGACTTTTCCTTAATCGCGACTTACATTGTCCATTTCTATTTTACTTGTAGCTTTTTTACTAAATGATCTGTTTCTATATGCCTATTATTTTTCTCTTACCAGGATAGGAAAGGATTGCAATCTTGTTAATTGTTACGATACTGAGGTGGTTGTATGCCTTTTCAGGTACTTCGAGTCTCTCCCAAAATGGTTTTTATGAAATAGTATTGAGCATAATTAAAGCAGAAACCTTATATTTCGATTGAGTTCCATAAGAAGTTGTATCTGCAAGTTAGCAATCAAAATTTCTGAACCAACATTTTTGAGATTTTGACGAAAAACGGTCCTGCGATTTCCTGTAAAGTTCTAAACTAGAACGGGGCCCCCAAAGGAAAAAAAAACACAAAACATGCACTTTGGCCCGTCGTGCCCCTCATAGAAAGCAGGGGGCTCTCTACCAGCCCTGTGTCATTCAAGCAAGGGCGAGCGAAGACCTAGGACTTCCCAGTTCACCACCAGATTTCATTAAAGATGATATGAAAAGCATACACTCGGAAACGGAAAAAATCTTTAAAAAAATCAATTTAATATTTGATTTTAATTTCCACAATAGAATCTGGATATTGTCAAAATGAGCTCTCTGGAAGACAAATTCTTCACACCAAACTGATGAATTTATGAAAATCCACAGTCTCTAGTAAGCACAAAAAATTTTGGTCACTCTACGACCCTCGAAACAGCAATCCTTTGAATGTTTTTGGTTGCCGTTGTTATCAAGGGAAATACAGGTTTTGATGTTATTAATTTTGTAATAAAACAGATGTGGCTTTGTCAAGAGTCAGTACTTGGTATTAGTTTCGAATAAAGGCACGTTAGAGAAGAGTTCACTTCTCACCTCCGTTTGAAGCTCGCTTAAATGAAGTTTTCTGAGAAAAAAAAAAATTCAAAATAAAATTAATAGACATTTAAAAAAAAGTTGTGGAATTATAAAATACAAGTATAAAAATCTAAGTCAAATTCTCTTCACCAAACTAATGAATCTGACTAAAATCAATTAATGCAAATCCGAAACCGGTCAGAAACATGAAAACCATACAAACTACGACAGATAAAATCAATATTAGTCCCAGCACTGCAAACGTAACCACATTTTCAACATTACCAACATAACTAACTATAAATAACTATGGACTATAAACTAAGCGATATTTACAGAACTGATATTAGCTATTTTCTAAGGGAGGAGACATAATGGGGCTTACTTGGTGGCCTGTGTGCGTAATTTACCACACTATGGAGGTCCTACATTATGGAGGTCCGGCACTTGATTAGATCAGATTAAAGAAGTGTCATGATTACTGACACCATATTATGGTAATCATTCAATGTCTCACATTATAGACCAAGCTATAAATTGTAGACAGCTACAAATCCAAAAGTAAGTACTGGATCGCTTAATGCCTGAACTGGCAGAGTCTGGGGGACACGATTATCACCAGACCAATGGTAAACGTAAAAAGAGATGTTGGGTGGATTGCCTCAAGGCAGTAAAAGCTGCAGATCCACTCAGTGGTGTAGCTACCCAAAATATTTAAAAAAAAAATAAAATAATTAATTTAAAAAAAAATAAAATTGCTGATAATGTTTTGTAGTTACTTATATTTCAGCCAACTAATGCAGTTTTGATTATTGTTTAATTAAGTGCTCAAACAAATAAACAAATCATGAACATTTCAAGAATTATATCACAGGGCTGGAGATTTTCATAGCCTCAAAGTACTTGCGCAGTTGCCCGGCTATAGATGTGATTTACCGAAGGGTAATTATTGAGGGCCCGAAGGCTATTCTTTCGGCTATCTTCGGAAGTTGTCGGAAAGATGAAGCTTGCTATACACATATACAGTCATAATGAAACAAAAGACTTTATATTAAACTTAAATGCTCTTTTTACTGTCCAGAGGCCAACCAGAAAATTCGTTTGTTAATTTTTAGACAAGCGTATCCGAGCTTCCTCGCTTAATTAGAACGTATTTTCTTTTTTTCTTTTGAGACTTGGTCAGTTGTAAAATGAAAAAAAATTTAGTTACTTTTGAATTATTTTTTAATTAGTGAATGACAGAGATCTTGGCTTTAATTAAAAAGGAAACTTTTTACGGATAGTTTAAATCTCCATTTTTCATTCGCTAAAAAAAATCTGGAGTGGTAATCTCACACGACTTTTTGTTACTGCTATTCTCAAAATTTTAAATTAGAAATTTTCTCTTCATTCCGAACGTTTGAGTCACGTTTGAGTCACGTTTGAGTCACGTTTGAGTGAACGTTTGAATCATACAATGTGTTAAACCGTACATAATACCGAAATTTAACCTTAAAGGGGGAGCGTAGCCTTGGCCGCTCTTCAGAAACAACCCTGAAATGAATTTCCTATCGATGGAATTCCTTTCTCCCTTCCTTCTGGGGCGCTACAGTCCAGAAAGGACCCAGGCCTCCTCCATTCTTCTCGATCGTGGGCTATAGATCGCCATCTTCGCTCCTCAGGTCTGCCTCCAGTCACCTCGTTCTGGGCAAGCGCTCTGGATCCATCCGCTCCATATGACCTAACCATCTAAGGCGTCCTTGTTTACTGAAGGCTACAAGATCCAGTTTCTGGTATAGCTCTTTCAACTCTGTATTCGACCTAATCCTCCACCGATCTCGCTCCTTCACTGGCCCATAAATCTTTCTTAGGATCTTTCTCTCATCAATGGAATTAACCGGAAAAAATCTTTCAAAATAAAAGTTTTAGTTATAGATTTTTCATAATTACTTTAAATTTAAAGAAACTCGTTGAAACCAATTTTTTTTTGAGAAATACTAAAATTTTAGAAAATTGACTTAAAAAAAATGATTCATCCGATGTCAATCTAAATACATATGGCTATGTTATTAAATAACGAGTACTGGAAGTCTTTTTCTGTGAGCTCCTGCTTGACGCATGCCGCTTTTCCTTTCACAGCTACAACGGACTGAAATCCGTGTTCCTTTTAATGCAGATTTGACTTTGGGGAACAGATAAAAGTCACAGGTCAGGCGAATAAGGCGGATGGCCTAAAACTGGGATCTTGTACTTGGCTAGAAACGTCTTGTGACAGACAATGCAGTGTGAGCTGGCGCGTTGTCTTGATGGAGAACCCGTGACTTGTTCTTCCAACAAATCGGGTCGTTTTTTCCCTTACTTTTTCGATTAATTATGATCGATATTTTCATCCGTTTTGGACGTGGAAGAGCGATCCGGGCGGGCATCATCTCCGACGTCTTCTCGGCCATCTTGGAAACGCTTGAACCATTCAAAAACTTGCGCACGAGGTTAACATTCATCGCCATAAATTTCTTTTAATAAAAGATAAGTTTCAGTAGCGGTTTTACTAAGTTTCATGTGAAATTTCACGACAATTCGTTGCTCTACTGCATGTGTAGTATCACCTCTTACACAAACGACGGTTCCGCTCAGGCAGATTTTTCTCTACAAACACGTGAGACGCTGCAATCGAAAGAGAAGGCTTTACGCTGCACAGCTGTCGGTCGTTAGGGATTTGGCGCATGCATAGTTCTTCTGCAGCAGCATCAGTCTCGTTATTTAATAGCCACATCTCGTATGGTCACTATTTTGATCAAAATGGTGCCCTCTGTTCGCATCTAAGCAAAATATAAAATTTGAATTTTCTGCCATTTTAATTAATAATAACAGTTACAATGAATAAGTACAAACAAACACATACACACGCACGCACAGAATTTTTAGGATTCAATTGTCCTGAAAACGAACATGTTCGGTAAAAAATCAAAATCTAAAATCTGTAAGAACATAAGTAAAGTAGTGCCTATTTTTTTCAGGCGGGTCCGTGGACGGAGGCGACTAACAAACTGCTGCAAAGTTTTCGTATTAAACAATAAATAAAATCCAAGGCCTGAAGTCCCGGGAATCGAACCCAGTAACCACAATACTTTAATAGCTTTACAGGTAAACGGCTCTAACCGCTCGGCTATCGTGGCACCTTGCAAGATCCATATAATATCTTTCTGTAGTAGAGAATGTGAGAGTATGTAAACCGTAGTAATAAAAGATCTACTCGTAATTTCTCTTTTAAGGATGCTCCTTAAAAAAATGTTTAGGATGTTGAAAGAGGTTATTTAGAAGGGAAGGGATTAGCTATGAGGTTAGCATACTGGACTCCCACGCGGAGGTCCCGGGTTCGAATCCAGCAGCTGACCCTTAGATTTTCTCTTCCTAGGAGCTTCTTACAGCTCACTGTCCGGTGATGGACAGTGTTGTCTGTAACGAGAGAACACTGTCCGGAGGCCGGCAGTGCACTGGAAAAAGCTCCGGGCGCTAATGACCTCAGCTGTTGATGCGCCAAAAAAAAAAAAAAAAAAAAAAAAAAAAAAAAGGTTATTTAGATTACTCTACTGATAAGTCTTTTGACTATGACCTTACAGATAAGTCCGGATATTCGGCGATGTTCTTTAGTAGTTTTTAACGACATTAAACTGAATACTCCATTCGGCTTCAGCTATCCAGGTAAAACAACCACGCTAAACTACATAATCTACTACCTACATAATGCTACAACCTTCAACAGTTCCTGCCCATCTGTTTTCAAGACAGTCGCCACAATGTGGAGCCATGAACAGCAGGCATCTTCAATGTTTGTTTCCTTCATAACACAATGGAGCCTATTTATTCATTTATTTATTGAACAAAATTCACATCCGTGTCAAACTTGGGCATCAAATTAACTGACGCCAAACAAGCTCTACAAACACACGAAACCTAGCATTCTAAGTTCAAAACTTTTTAACAGCAGTAAGATTAAGTGTTGAGAGTATAAGTCACAAACATTTTTCGTAATTATTTTTCTGAATAAAAGCTCCAAAAAATTTTTGAAATACAATTTCTTCAGAACAGGAAGATCATTTGACAAAGTATTTGAACACCTGCTGGGTCAATATGCAACAATACCGGATATTAGCTGTCAGTTATGAACGTTTAGAAACAGTTTTTATCAGACCAATAGAACATAGGGTTCTATACTTTACGATTTAGTTCTTCAGATGAATTCATCAAGCATCATTTTTGCTCAAGGAGTGGTCATACCTATGAATTCCCTATCTTGGATTATGCTAAAAGTTCTATTCAGTTGTGGTTAAGAGTTAAGGTTAATGCGGACCGAAAAAAGAGCTTAAAAAAGCATCATTAAAGATTCAAAAGAGACATTCAAAAGATCATAAATTGTCTGAAATTTAGCTGGCTACAATTTTAGTTCTATAAAGTTAGTGCTACCTAAGAAAAAGAGCTAATATTAAGGATTCAGTTAGCAAGGAATCGGTCCAGAACAAAAAACAAAAAAACCGCTCAAAGTTTTGTTCTGCTTACTGAATCCTAAATATAAAAATGTTTACGGCCACTAAAAGCTAATACAAATTCATAAATAAGCTTATCTGAAACAGCTTTACTATTCCTCTCAACTTAAGAAGTACATCGACATAGAAATTTGATATCACGATTTCAGTCCATTGAAGCTGTGAAAGTAAAAGCGGCACGCGTCATGCAGGAGCTCTCAGAAAAAGACTTCCAGCACTGTTTCACATCAAAACTTGATAAAACCGCTACTGAAACTTATCTTTTACTAAAAGAAGTTTATGGCGATGAATGTTAATCACGTGCGCAAGTTTTTGAGTGGTTCAAGCGTTTCCAAGATGGCCGAGAATACGTCGGAGATGATGACCGCCCGGGTCGCCCTTCCACGTCCAAAACTGATGAAAATATCGATTATAATTAATCAACATTACTACCGTCAGGTGCTTGCTTAACTCCGTGAAAGAGTAAGGAAAAAAAAGGATCAGATTTGTGGAAGAACAAGTCACGGGGTTCTCCATCAAGACAACGGCGCCGGCTCACACTGCATTGTCTGGTCAAGACGTTTCTAGCCAAGTACAAGATCCCAGTTTTAGGCCATCCGCCCTTATTCGCCTGACCTGGCACCAAGTGACTTTAGATCTGTTCCCCAAAGTCAAATCTGCATTAAAAGGAACACGATTTCAGTCCGTTGAAGGTGTGAAAGAAAAAGCGGTACGCTTTATGCAGGAGCTCACAGAAAAAAGACTTCCAGCACTGTTTCGAACAATGGTAAATTCGCATGGAGCGTTGTAGGGATAGGGGAGTGGTGTATATTGAAGGTGATAATAACTAAATATGTATAAATTTAAAATAAAATGTTTTATAGCAATAGTCTCGTTATTTAATAGCCACACCTCGTATTTTGAATCCGAATCCTCTGCTAACATAATCTTAATTGCTAGAATTATAGTTAAATGTTAAGCTTTTACTAGCTTTTTGGCTAATACCCAAATGTTGTTATTCTTTAATAATATATTGAATGGTACCAAAAATGTCCATTTTTTTGTAATGAATTTACCATCTATAATTTTAATGATTGCAGTAAGAGTGTTCTGTGGTATTCGCCAGAGTCGCTATGTTCGTTGGTCCCCAGTATTGGTGCTTAGATTTATGGAAGCAATCTATGACGGCGCTAACGTAGACGTGTGGACAAGGTGTGCTTGATAAATGGACACGTATAATTAGTTAACCCGCGCGCGGGGAGGCAGATTTCCCTCCCCTCCGCGGGGGAGGCACACTCTCTCTGTCTATTACAGCCAAGAGCTCCTAGATCCATTAATCTGTTCAGGCCAATAAGCACATCTGTTTAATAAGCACAATGTTTGCTTTATTTAGAGCTATGGGCCTGCATTGCTTACTTTATTTGGGTGTTAGACCCCAGCATAACTAAAAAAAAAATCAAATCAATGATCATTAGTTTACGTCATCTAAACTTGATTTAGACAGAATCAGCAAACAGGAAATGGCCGCTTCACTAAATCCATTTCCTGCTTACTAAAAAATTTTGACGGAAACAACTAAAGCGATTTTCTTTAATTTTGCATACCAAATTCTGCAAACTTGCTTCTTTATCATTTACTTTGCAAACACTTTGTATGTGATTATGAATTTAAACACAGAATTTCGTTATCTTAAGTCTTATTTTTTATTTCAAGTACAGTCTAGACCAGCGGTTCTCAACCTGTAGGTCGCGACCCCGGCGGGGGTCGAACGAAAAAAACACATACATATTTTTCGATGGCTTTAGCCGCTGAGAAGCCGCGCTACCGTCTGCAGCAGCGCTATTCAGCTGGAACGCACGCCGTTATGGCTGTTAATGTTATTTATTTGGAATTAGTAATAAATATTTCTCAATATACAGGGTGTTCATTTTAAGACGGCTCAAATGCATTTCATGCTTAAACGGTTAATCTGAGCGAAAAATGATAGGGGAAAAATTTGTTGCCCGCCAGCTCTAGTTTCAGAATATGTGAAAGGTGCCTCCTCTGGCTCGCAAGACAGGTTAGCCAGGAGGTTATCAACTGCTCTCTGTATCTGAGGAGGTACCTTTAAAGGCAGAGTACATGCTTCCTTTAAGTTTGATCCTTTACATGAAAGATATTGATCACTTAAATATGTGGCAGGAGGTTTCCAATTTTTTTGGTAATTAAACGCAACTCTCCCAAAATTATCAAATAATTATTAAACCTTCTTGTTTGTAACAGATGTAAAATTAATTTTTAGCCATTTTGTGTATGCTTGAGAACATCTAAAGCTCTTAACATTTGATTTTTATAGAAAAATCACTCGGAAAACGACTTATTTCCCGATATAAAGAAAAATACTAGCTTTACTGCCTTGGCAATATTTTTAGTAGAAAGGGGATGAAAAAATACATAAAAATGACCTATCGCGTGCTCTTCTTTCTCTTTGATAACAAGTTAAAAAATTGAAATATGATTAATAAATATCAGATTTTGAAATGGTCTAGCACCTTTAATTTTGAAGATATCGAATTGCGGTTTCCGGTTTCTTTCATAACTTTTTATACTCTTTAAAACTGTGTATATGAAAATGGGGGTCAACTGCGAACCCTCACTTTTGGTCGCGCGTCAGACGCGTATGCGGACAGGAATCTAAAATCAAGTCACATATTCTGAAACTAGAGGTGACGGGCAACAAATTTTTCCTCTTCCATTTTTCGCTCAGATCAACCGTTTGAGCATGAAATGCATTTGAGCCGTCTTAAAATGAACACCCTGTATAATTAAATATTGTTTTTGTGATTAATCACTATGTTTAAATTATGTTTGATTTGTAGCAATGAGAATACATATTGCATATCAGGTATTTACATTTCGAATCATCACTGTAGCAAAATTACAGTTATGAAGTAGCCACCAAAATTACTTTTTTGATTTGGGGACACCGCAACATGAGGAACTATATTGCGGGGTCACGGCATTAGAAAGGTTGAGAACCACTGGTCTAGACAGTCTAGATTAGCTATACAGTTAGCGTATTGGATTTCCCACGCAGAAATCCCAGGTGCTGGCCCCCTTAGATTTTTTCTATCTAAGAGCTTCTCACAGCTCACTGTCTTCGGCGATGGACAGTGTTGCCTCTAACGAAAGAACAACTGCAGGTGGCCGGCAGTTCACTAAATGAAGCTCCGGGCGCCAATAAGATGTTTTAAAATCATTCAAAAAAAAAATAAAAAAAAAACAAATTAAAACAAATACAGTCGACGTTTTGGCCCACAATGGTCATCTCTAAATTTTATTACGTTTTTATGACGTAAACATTGTCACAATATATATTCCATTTAGTCCTTTAATAAAATTATATGTCCAGTATAATAATACATAAATTACAAGGGTCGTTTGAAAAGTCCGTGCAAAGTCAGAGAGATAGCACTACTGGCGCGTATCGAGGTTATGTTCAGTTAGTAGCATCTCTTGGAAGAACACACACCAAGTTTCAGCCAGATCGGTCTATTTCTTTGTGTTTGGCATTCGTTTGAATCGAAGAAGTCGAGTGATTTTCAAAAAATGGACGAAAAAGAATTTCGTGTGTTGATTAAACACTACTTTATGAAAGGCAAAACGCCTGAGGAGACTAAAGAGAAGCTTTATAAACATTATGGTGACTCTGCACCTTTGATTAGAACAGTTTATAAGTGGTTTCAAAATTTTCGGAGTGGCCATATGGGCACAAGTGACGCTGAACGTTCTGGACGCCCTTTTGAGGTTACTACTCCAGAAATCATTGATAAAATCCATGATATGGTGATGTATGACAGAAGAGTGAAGGTGCGTGAGATTGCTAGTGCTGTGGGCATCTCGAATGAACGGGTACATAATATTTTGCATCAACATTTGGACATGACAAAGCTATCCGCAAGATGGGTGCCGCGATTGCTCACGCTTGACCAAAAACGAAATCGTGTGAAGTGTTGCAAGGACGGTTTGCAGCTGTTCCAGAAGAATCCGCAGGACTTCAAGCGTCGTTTCGTCACTGTGGATGAAACATGGATACATCACTACACTCCTGAGGCCAAAGAACAATCTAAACAATGGGTTACCAAGGGGGAATCTGCGCCAAAAAAGGCGAAGACCGTTCCTTCGGCCGGAAAGATTATGGCGACTGTCTTTTGGGATTCGCAAGGAATAATCCTCATCGACTATCTGGAAAAGGGTAAAACTATTACAGGTGCATATTATTCATCATTATTGGACCGTTTGAAAACCGAGCTGCAAGAAAAACGCCCACGATTGGCCCACAAAAAAGTCCTTTTCCATCACGACAACGCACCAGCTCACACCTCAGCAGTTGTGGTCGCAAAATTAATGGAAATAGGGTTCCAACTCGTTTCACATCCCCCCTATTCTCCAGGCTTGGCTCCCTCGGACTACTATTTGTTCCCCAATATGAAGAAATGGCTGGCGGGAAAAAGATTTTATTCAAACGAGGAGGTGATTGCAGAAACGAATGGCTATTTTTCAGACTTGGACAAATCCTATTATTCGGAAGGGATCAACAAACTAGAGCAGCGTTGGACGAAGTGTATAAGCCTAAAAGGAGACTATGTTGAAAAATAAAAAAGGTTTACCCCAAAAAATTAAGTAGCTTTTATTTTTGCACGGACTTTTCAAACGACCCTCGTATCTAATTTAATATTTTTCATTTTTATACTAATCCATTTTTATTACACTATCTCCTCTAATCTTTTTTACTGTTTTATTTAAATCTCTTTTAATTTTCTCGTTTTGACGGTGAAAAGAATCGTTTTTATTATCGTTTTTTTGAAAGACAGGTTGCAGTTACGTATGTATTTTTCCTTGCTATCTTCTGTCTGTGAATTGATTATACGTTTTATTTTGTATTTAATGTATTATTTAATAATAACCATATTTTTCTTTTCACTGTGGGTAGTTTATAATCAATCACCTTATTAAATACTATTTTTCTACATAATATTCTGTTTATGTTAGTTTAATTATATTATTTTTTGTTTTTATTTATTTTTTAAAGGCGCCACGGTAGCCGAGCGGGTTAAGAGGCGAGACTTGTTAAGCTAATATGCATTGTGGTACTGGGTTCGATTCCCGGTCTTGGCCTTGGATTTTATTTAATGGTTAAATGAGAAATAGTAAAGTACGTTTGCTATTCGCCTCCGTCCACGACACCTAGTAAATGGTAGTTGGACGTTAAGCCCCGCCTGAAAAAATAGGCGATTACTTTACTTTACTATTTATTTTTTAATACATTTTTTTCTTTATTTCTTTTTATTTTTAACATCTATATTAAAACTGTCCGGTAGGACAGTTGTATAAGGGTTGATTGTCAAAAACTACACGAAAAAGCGTAACGTTGAAAAACACCCAACTTTGACAATTTTTTCCTCTTTTTCTATAAAAGATAAAATTCCCAAATTTTCTTTATAATGTAGGGCAAATCCTCCTTTATAACTATAATTTTGTTGCAACAACATAGATTAAATAGATTTAGAGAAATAAGTTGCTGAAAATGAGCAAAAACGGCATTTTCAAAAATTGGTCTTGTTCTTGTTGTTGTTGTTGTTGTTGTTATTCTTCTTGTTGTTACCTTTTTTGTAAACAACGTAGCGCCTAAACGCGCGAACCGATTTTCATGAATGAGGTGTCATTCGATTCGGAATTTTATGTAGATGTGTCTTTTGGTAGTCTCGACACTGTACATCGAATGGGAGAGGAGTTAGCCCCATATATGTGAGGCCCCCTCCAAAATTATTATTACTAATAAGTCAGTAAAACTTAACCTGATTGCGTTGAAATTTGGTAGGATGTAAATAAAAAATGTAAATGTTCGTTTGTTCAAAATCTTAAATCTCAGAAAATTCTTCACCGATTGCTAGATACAGAGATATAGATGTTTAATGTTTTCGATTGCATTGTTACATTCGATTGTTCAACAGATTTCAATGTGCAAACAAATAGCCCTTGAATCCACCGGCTAAAATGTTAACTGCTTTCTTCACGTTTAGTTTGCCGAAAGCACTACTGTATTTGGAAGTGCCTAAACATGGAATACGAGTAGAAAAACGTTTGAACTATGCAAACGAGAAGAGCGAATCGACAGACAACCTGGCATATTTAAAGAAAGAACGATTAGGCAGACTGTATAGCGTGCACATCCCAATCAAGATGAATGCTTCTTTCTTCGCTAGCTGTGTTGGTAAATGTGCCCCGATACAACGTCTTAACAGTCAACGGCGTTAAAAATTCAAGCTCTTAATTTATTGGAGAACAATCGACACTGGGGATGTATGCATTAATAATCCGTGCAACACATCACTTGCAAATCAAATTCGTGCATTTTTTCGCAATCATATTGACTAGTAAAAGCCGATCTTGGGAGCCTAAAACTAAACTATTTGACGCTTTGAACGTTGTGGAGAGAGCTCAGGTAAAATTTTTTAAACAAATAATTTGTTGGCCCAGAGACACCCCCGACTATATGGTTAGGTTAGAATCAGGACGCTTTCCATTGAGTTCAAAAATATTAAAAAGAATACTTAATTATTGGAAAAGAATTTTAAAAATGAGTGATGATCGACTTCCTAAACTATGTTTTAAAAGACTTACAAGATCTACATAATCTGGATGGTGTTAAGGCGGAGTGGAATTGGTTTTCACAGCTATAGAATTGGGCTGATTATGTTAGGAGAACCTGAAATTGCGTTTACTGAAAACATTAATCATTTAGATGCTAAAATTCCAGATTTAATTACAAAATGGAATAATCATGCCGTTTCAATGGATATTGAAAGAGTGCTTCACTCTGGATATAACACTATCTATAGAAATATTAGTACGAGTAACTTGGGATTTATTGAAAAATATCTGGGATATAGAACTGCGATTGACAAACTTCGAGTAGTGAGTCAATTGAGATTGGCAAGTGACAAATCTATTAGAATATGGTACAGCAATGGTGGATACCATGCTATTGATGCACTATCATTATGTACACTGTGTAATTTAAATGCCAATGAAACGCTGGAACACTTCTTAATCCATTGTCCATTTTACTCTCCTATTAGGAATCACTACTTACAACGGAATGTGACGGATAGTGTAAGTGATGGCCAAGCATTGGTTGGCTTGTTGACCGTTGCCTCTGAGAGGCAAGTAGATGATTTTTACTACTACGTTACTGGCGCTCTAAAGCTTAGAACATTTGCGATAAATGAGTGAATCATGAAGTGTTTGATGGGTAGTTGTACGAGGGTCGTTTGAAAAGTCCGTGCAAAAATAAAAACTACTTAATTTTTTGGGGTAAACCTTTTTTATTTTTCAACATAGTCTCCTTTTAGGCTTATACACTTCGTCCAACGCTGCTCTAGTTTGTTGATCCCTTCCGAATAATAGGATTTGTCCAAGTCTGAAAAATAGCCATTCGTTTCTGCAATCACCTCCTCGTTTGAATAAAATCTTTTTCCCGCCAGCCATTTCTTCATATTGGGGAACAAATAGTAGTCCGAGGGAGCCAAGTCTGGAGAATAGGGGGGATGTGAAACGAGTTGGAACCATATTTCCATTAATTTTGCGACCACATCTGCTGAGGTGTGAGCTGGTGCGTTGTCGTGATGGAAAAGGACTTTTTAGTGGGCCAATCGTGGGCGTTTTTCTTGCAGCTCGGTTTTCAAACGGTCCAATAACGATGAATCATATGCACCTGTAATAGTTTTACCCTTTTCCAGATAGTCGATGAGGATTATTCCTTGCGAATCCCAAAAGACAGTCGCCATAATCTTTCCGGCCGAAGGAACGGTCTTCGCCTTTTTGGCGCAGATTCCCCCTTGGTAATCCATTTTTTAGATTGTTCTTTGGTCTCAGGAGTATAGTGATGTATCCATGTTTCATCCACAGTGACGAAACGACGCTTAAAGTCCTGCGGATTCTTCTGGAACAGCTGCAAACCGTCCTTGCAACACTTCACACGATTTCGTTTTTGGTCAAGCGTGAGCAATCGCGGCACCCATCTTGCGGATAGCTTTGTCATATCCAAATGTTGATGCAAAATATTATGTACCCGTTCATTCGAGATGCCCACAGCACTAGCAATCTCACGCACCTTCACTCTTCTGTCATACATCACCATATCATGGATTTTATCAATGATTTCTGGAGTAGTAACCTCAACAGGGCGTCCAGAACGTTCAGCGTCACTTGTGCCCATATGGCCACTCTGAAAATTTTGAAACCACTTATAAACTGTTCTTAGTCGAAGGTGCAGAGTCACCATAATGTTTATCAAGCTTCTCTTTAGTCTCCTCAGGCGTTTTGCCTTTCATAAAGTAGTGTTTAATTAACACACGAAATTCTTTTTCGTCCATTTTTTGAAAATCACTCGACTTCCTCGATTCAAACGAATGCCAAACACAAAGAAATAGACCGATCTGGCTGAAACTTGGTGTGTGTTCTTCCAAGAGATGCTACTAACCAAACATAACCTCGATACGCGCCAGTAGTGCTATCTCTCTGACTTTGCACGGACTTTTCAAACGACCCTCGTATACATATTATACAGATATTATTATATTGAAATTCTAAGTATAATTTTCTTCATTTTCATTTTTAAATGTTCATTTTAGTTTTGTTTCATAGTAGTATCTATTTTTTATTTTTGTTTTGTATAAATATATTTTGTTCATTTACTTTTGTGTTAAAAATAAAAATACAGAACCCCTGTAATGTTTTTGTACAAAAAAAAAGCTAAATACAGTATTTTTCTATCTATCTATCAATCATATTGACCGCCTGTTCTCCTTTATCTCAAACAGAGTTCTGGGAGAAATATAAATCGCACATGGCTGAAGAAATTTTCTGTCGAATATCGATAATTGAACATAGATTTCACAGCAGAACGCTACAACGAATGATTGAAGATTTGTGGTTAGAAATTGCGAACAAAGTTCTCAATCAATCGGGGAATGCCATCACTAAATCGATCTGCTGCTGCTTCGCTGCAGATTGAGCCACAGCAACGCGTGACCCGGGTACAGCTAGTTTAGAAATAAATAAAAATTCGGACAAAAATACCTAAATTGTTGATAATAATTTATAATCAACTTTGCCATTAATTTTAGGTATTAGCTTGAAATATTCTGTGTGGAGAAAATGGATTTAATAAATCATGGATTTAAAGGGAACTTAATGAGAACTGGATTCGTCCTCAAAACTGGGATTCCTCCCAATTATCCATGTAAAAACTAGCCGAGGACAACAATAGTTATTTTTACTGGTGCATTATCATTATTTTAAAGTGATGCTCGTAATTATAAACAAAATTAATACAGAAAATAGATAAGACAAATTTTTGAATCAATAAAAATTAGTATAAATGTACTGTTCAAATTCGATCTAAGGGTGAGCTAGAAGACTAAATGCACAGCAGTTTTTAGTATTGTGCATCAGTACAAATGTTCAGAGCAAAACAATTGATATGTATACCTCTGTTATCATCATTCAGGTCGGCAACTCATTCTTCTATAAAACTAGTAGAATAAAATGAACTTATCTTCGGTTGAAATGAAAATTTAACGAATAAAAAAACCCAAAAGTACTTCAAAAAGAAACTTAAAACACTAATAAATTTATATTATTTTTTTTTCTATTTTTGGGCGTTCCCAAGTACAGTAATTATCATTCACCTTAGTAAATACTCAATGTAGTAAATATTGCATCATATAAATATAACTACGAGGTATGGCTATTAAATAACGAGACTGATGCTGCTACAGAAGAACTATGCATGCGCCAAATCCTAACCACCGACAGCTGTGCAGCGTAAAGCCTTCTCTCGAAAGAGAGCAGCGCCTCACGTGTTTGTACAGAAATCTGTCTGACCGGAACCGTTGTTTGTGTAAGAGGTGTTAGTTTCGTTTTGCCCAAAAACAAGATACTACACATTGTAGTACAGCAACGAATTGTCGTGAAATTTCACATCAAAACTTGATAAAACCACTACTGAAACTTATCTTTTATTAAAAGAAGTTTACGGGCGATGAATGTTAATCACGTGCGCGAGTTTTTGAATGGTTCAATCGTTTCCAAGATGGCCGAGAAGACATCGGAGATGATGACCGCCCGGGTCGCCCTTCCACGTCCAAAATGGATGAAAATATGACTATTGCTGTAAAACATTTTATTTTAAATTTATACATATTTAGTTATTACCACCTCTCCCCTATCCTTAAAACACTCCATTCGAATTTACCATTGTTCGAAACAGTGCTAGAAGTCTTTTTCTGTGAGCTCCAGCATGACGCGTGCCGCTTTTTCTTTCACAGCTTCAACAGACTGAAATTGTGTTCCTTTTAAGGCAGATTTGACTTTGGGGAACAGATAAAAGTCATCAGGCGAATAAGGCGGATGGCCTAAAACTGGGATGTTTTACTTGGCTAGAAACGTCTTGACAGACAAATGCAGTGTGAGCCGGCGCGTTGTTCTTCCAACAAATCGGGTCGTTTTTTTCCTTACTCTTTCACGGAGTTAAGCAAGCACCTCACGGTAGTAATGTTGATTAATTATAATCGATATTTTCATCCGTTTTGGACGTGGAAGGGCAACCAGGGCGGCCATCATCTCCGATGTCTTCTGGGCCATCTTGGAAACGCTTGAACCACTCAAAAACTTGCGCACGTGATTAAAATTCATCGCCATAAACTTGTTTTAATAAAAGATAAGTTTCAGTAGCGGTTTTACCAAGTATCATTTGAAATTTCACGACAATTCGTTGCTCTACTACAATGTGTAGTTTCATGTTTTCGGCAAAACGAAACTAACACCTCTTACACAAACGACGGTTCCGATCAGACAGATATCTCTACAAAACACGTGAGACGCTGCAATTGAAAGAGAAGGCTTTACGCTGCACAGCTGTCGGTCGTTAAGATTTGGCGCATGCATAGTTCTTCTGTAGAAAAAGAGAAAAAAATATACTATAATTTATAATAAACTATAATTAATATAATATTAAACATGGAAGAATTTGGTTCGTAATAATTAATACGCAGTGAAATTGTTTTACTTAGAAAATAACCGGCTGATAGTCGAAACGTGGTCACCAAAGTTTACAAAAAAACCAAATAATAATAAGGCAAAGAAAAATAAGTTGATAGAATCTCTATAGAAGGTTGTATTTTTGAGCATAAAATCAAAGAAAGTGTAAAAAGTAGCGTAAAAAAAATATCAGTCAAAAGAAATCATAAAAATGGATTTTGTTTAATAATTACTAATGTATTTACCCAAAATGTAGATTTTTAGATTTTTAGATTTTGAAAGGACGGGGCGGGACCCTATCCCCACGGCACTGCAGCCACACGAGGCTTATTGTGCCTTCCCCTTAAACCTAGTAGGTGAAACCTCCCCTCCTAAGAAGGTCGAGAGCTTTCCCTACTAGTTCCTTCTGCGCTGTTATCTCCTTTGGCCTCAAGGTTCCAAAGATGTCATAGCGCAGTCTCTCAATTGCAACGCAATCGAACAACAGGTGAGAGGCCG
This sequence comes from Rhodnius prolixus, assembly GCF_049639745.1. Taxonomy (NCBI): domain Eukaryota; kingdom Metazoa; phylum Arthropoda; class Insecta; order Hemiptera; family Reduviidae; genus Rhodnius; species Rhodnius prolixus. The sequence continues at coordinate 988,571 of NW_027411618.1, forward strand.
TTTCCTCCTCTTCCTGGCACAATCTGCACAAAGGTTCCGAGCTAATAAGCCCTATCTTGTGCAGGTGCTTTCTGAACCTTCCGTGCCCCGTGAGTAGGCCTGTAATCAGAGTAATCTGATTCCTGCCTAAACCTAGAGTTGATCTAGGGCCTTTTTACATTCCCAGACCAGGGAAGAGGTAATTCTGAAGGAAGAGAGAGCCTTCAGTGCCGCTTGACTGTCCGAAAAAATGCAAATTTCCCTATTTCTAAGATCCATTCGCAGATTTTCCCCAGCGCAAGCTCTAATGGCAAAGACCTCGGCCTGAAATACAGTAGCGTATCTCCCAAGAGGACTCTCAATGAGTGCCTTAGGTTTAGCCCCATACACTCCAGCTCCGGTCCCGCAGGCCATCTTGGAGCCATCCGTAAACCACATGACTCCCTTCTGGCACTGTTCGGTCCAGTTTACCCTCCATTCATTCCTCGATCTGAGGATCACCTGAAACGGAGTCTCGAAACTGTATCTAGGACAGACACTGTCCCCAACCATGTCTAATACTGGCAAAGGGTCGACCTTGTCTGTAATTTTCATATGCCCAATAGAGGAGCTAATGCGCCTCCATTGTCCATTCCTCACTAGTCTGTACGCGCCAGCCCTTGCCTCCGCTTGAATGACAAACTGGAGCGGAGGCAACCCCAGCAGTACCTCCAGCGCAGCAGTAGGAGCACTGCTAAAGGCCCCTGTAATCAACATACAGGCCATCCTTTGTACCCTAGCAAGAGATTTTATGGCCGTCTGTTGTTCAGTCTTCCTCCACCACACCACTGCTCCGTAGGTGATGATAGGTATGACTGTTCTTGTATACAGCCAGTGGGTCATTTTTGGGCGAAGACCCCAAGTCTTCCCACAGATCCTGGTTACCCAAAATGTAAGTAGTGATAGTAAACAAAAAAAAATCATTATTTGACATCAATAAATTAATTATCCTTACTAATTAGGGGTTAAAAGCAAAATATTATCAAAGGACACAAAGCTGACATTTTACAAAACTTTACTCCGTCCTACCTTTTAACTTACTACAAGCTAAAGAGCGAAAGATACTTCACAGGATTTATTACCCAATTAAAGAAGCTCAGAACCCAGTAAAGTCAGGCCAGTAAGGGTGTCCAAATTTATATAAGGATCCTGAGACAAATAAATTATTAAGCTGGACAGGATTAAGGTTTTGTACAGGTCACTCACTTAGAATGGTCAAAAATGAATTAGTATAAAAGAAATACTGTAGAGGAAATGGGGTAGACCAAATCCCGGAAGGGAACATCTAGTGTTTGGTATTCAGATTAAATAATCTTTTGCAGAAATCAAGGTAGACTTGTACGACAATATGGTAGCAGAAGCTATTGGTTGCTGTTCCTTAACCCTTCAGCCGTCACGTCGGGTCATATTGACCCAGCTAATACTTTCAAGTCTTCTATTTTAATATCTATAAGGGCTGGGTTCGTGAAATCTTTATTTATCTCTTTTTGACGTATTTTGATTGAGATGGCATAGGATTTTTTTCCGCTGCCTGCTGTACGGGCGCGAACCAGCCATTTTGACCCAAGGTGACAGTTTGTGCCGTTCATTTCTTAGTGTTCATTTCTTAGTCCTAGTTCATTTCTTATCCTTTGTTGGGACTCTTAGGAAAAATAAGCCAGAAATCCCCACTGCATTTCTGCCATACAAGTCAAGGGAAGCGAACAGCTACCTTTTTTGGGTTTACAAAGAAAAATTTCTATTGTGTCTTATTATGTACCCAAAAAATCAAGAGCATTAATTTTGTTATCGACAATGCATAGCGATAAATCCATTGACAGCGGAACAGGAAACAGAAATAAACCCGAAATTATAACTTTTTACAATGCTACCAAAGGAGGGGTACACCACTGATGACCAACTTTGCGCAAATTATTCTGTAGGAAGAAAAACAAATAGAAGGCCCATGGCCATTTTTTACCACTTACCTAATGTGTCAGGCATTAATGCGTATATCACATATAAAAATAATGCTCAACGTAAAAAATATAAATTTTCAAAATGGACCGACGCACCTTCCTCAAAAGTTTGGGGCATCAATTATTGGGAAACGTCCATTATCAGAAGGCGCAACAATTCTTCCAATTGATGAACAAATGGAGAAGACATTCCCAACCCTAAAAAACGAAGAAGATGCCACATATGCCCTAGTACAAGAGACAATAAATATCCTACTTTTTGCAGTAACTGTAAAAATTACATATGTAAGATACACTCAGTAACTATTTGCACTAACTGTAGTAATAATTGTAATTAATTAACTGTTTTAATTTTAATTGTGAACTGTAAATATTCTCTCCGTTTTTCAGTACATGCTAAGCAGCACCTCATTTACAAATTTAACATCTTTATGCTATTAATTTTTTATTTTTTCAATTTTATTACTGTTTTATTAAAGTATGAATAAATGTTTTGTCTTCGATTTCTATTCCCTATAACATGATATTAGTTAGTTTTTCCTTTTTATTTAATAGTTTTTAATGCTGGGTCAATATGACCCGAGGTGACGGATTATAATAGCACTATACGAAAGGTGACGGCTCAAGGGTTAGTCTCCTACACACCGTTTAAGTCCCCAAAAAAATTAATTTTGGAATCTATTCCCAAATTTTTGTATCGCACCTAATATTCCTGCTTCCAACTCTGCGAATTCATTTACTGATACCTTAATTCTTCTATTTTTGTTTCTTATCCAGAGCCCAGAAAAGTAATTTACCAAATTCTGTGGCCCATCAAAAGTAAGTCATTTTATTGTGTACTATTTTTACACATAATCTGTCCGTAGAGAGAATTATTTCTCACGTAAAATCTTGTCCATATTTTCAAAAATTGTATAAAAATAAATGACAACGTTGACAAAACAGGAACCTGTTCTTGACACAATTAAGGGGGTTACAACCAGCGTCAGTGACGTCAGTGACAACTATTGTGTCCAAATGATCAAGCTGGGCGATAAGGGTGTGAATAGAGGGTACCTGAAAGGTGTAATGAGTTTTCATTTCGTTAATTGCGCTGTAGCAATTAATAAAACAAATAATAATAATAATAATATAAAAACTTTTATCATTTTCAATGTCAGAATCGAAATTAGTTCAAAGCGGCACCGCGCTATTATTCTTTAATTTTTAATTAGTTATTCAAGATCATGTTCATCAAGATCTTTTCATGGTTAGATCAGAAATGCTTGATAATATCTTTGATTTTACTCCGTCTTAACACAGATGTTTATTGTATTCCTGACCCGGTTACGGACTTACTCGTACATTCTTAATCAGAAGTAGATTCATGCTGGAAACATAGTGGAGCGGCGATGATAGCGAAGAGTAAAGCGGCAAAAACAAACCCAAGTTAACCGTATGGGACCGCGCATAGTGGGGAGCAAAGCGAAGATAGAGCAACGCGTTGTGACATGTTTGATTTCTTAGCTCTCATCGCGCTCAATTTTCAAAGGTTAAAATGGATATTGCTGCATTTATTGGTGTAGTTTTATTTTTAAAGAAACCTCTGTGGGACCAAAAGGATCTTCTACATCAGGATTTGTGTTGGATAAGGAATGGGACAGGATTAATGGGGTTAACATTGAAATTCGTCCTTTTCTTGATTAACATGCGTCCAACTCTGGTTAGTATGTAATTAAATGTTGAAATAGACATTCGAAAATAGGCATGAAACTTGCCAGGATGCTCCCGAAGTTACTAGTACAAGTGATGGAATTCACCATGTTCATGTCTAGTCCTGTTTATATCATGAACACTGCAGCTCCTGCTTCTAAGCTGCTGTAAATACCAAAATTTCCTAGGAAGAATTTTCATATAGAATCAATTCCTCCACCATGTCTCGTCGAAAGGAGTAACGCGACTAAACTCGGTCACTATGTGCATTGCGACTCTTTGCTCATTGCTCGTCGCTCTCTCCGATTTGAAGCCACTATCATCGCCGTTTTGCTCGCCGCTCCACTATGGTGGAGAGATTTCAACTTCTACTAACTTTACTGCCTTGCATTACAATTGCAGTAACAGTATCTAATGATGATTAAAAATCCAAAACCAGTCAGGTATACAATAAAAATGCTTGCTAAGATCGATAAAATCAAAGATATGCATCATAATCTGTGAAAATTAGCGCCTGGTACCTTTTTCGGTGCACTGTTTACAGGATTATCTCGTTGCAGACAACTCTGCCCTTCACCGAGAATTAGTTGTAGGATATATCGCAGCTAGCAGCTAGATTCGATCACAGAATCTCCGCGAGGGAATCCAGTACGTTAACCACAAAGCTAATCCCTTTGTTTGTTTGTTTTTTTTTTGGTATTACTACAAAAAATGGCCAATAATAATTACTAGTTCGAATAATAATATAATAATATTAATTAAATATAATAATTATAATAATTCATATAAGGCGCCACGGTAGCCGAGCGGTTAGAGGCGAGACCTATAAAGCGAAGATGTACTGTGGTGCTGGGTTCGATTCCCGGTCTAGAAGCCTTAGATTTTATTTAATGGTTAATAAAAGAAATTTACAGTAAAGTATGTTTGCTAGTCACCTCCGTCCACGACACCTAATTGGCAGTAGTTGGACGTAAAGCCCGCCTGAAAAAATAGGCAATTACTTTACCTTACTTTTAATAATTCATACAATAATAAATGCTTCAAATTTAGCAAAATTTTAATGTTATTCCGTGACGTCAAAAGCAAAAACTACAGAAGGCTAGAGGAGGTATCAGTCATCTATCTGACTCTATGTATACGAATCAAGGGGTATCATTTAAACAAATCTCGCTTTCTAGAAAGAATGCAAATGTCAATCACACTTGTTTCATGTTGAATTAAAAAAAAAAGAATATCAGAGAATAAATCTAGTTTTTTAGTCAGTTTTCTAAATAATCATGCAGAGTTCCAAAACAAGAAGTTCTGCGCTCAAAATTAGTTAGAAGATATTTACAATCGAAGTTAAAATTCTAACTAAATTTACGTGGTTAACCAAATCTTTACAAAGAAATTAACAAATAGATATACTCGTATTTTTTATTATGATGACTACATAATGTGAAAAAAATTGACCAAAAATAGAAATTAATACCATTTTTCTTCGGATAGTGGACTACAATTGGTGCAAAAAGGAGTTATCTAGATTTTTTTCAGAAAATGTGTTTAGTGGCGCCCCCCTATTGTATGTTCAATTCTATATCTTTTTGGGGCATAAACGAGTCTTTTTGCAGACTCGTTTATTATTACTTATTCTCTAACCTAGGTTAGATTTGGAGCAAAAATGAGTTTTCTATTGCAGATAACTTTCTTTTGCTCCAAACAGAATAGATGACGCCATTAAACAAAAAATGTTTTATTAGGTTTATTTAATGTTTATATTAGGTAGATATTATTATTTTTCTTTTTGACAGGCATAATAATATATCTAACATTCGCTTCGACAAGACTCAAAATACCACTTAAAAGCTCAAAAACAAGAAATCTGTTGACTAAAGTATACTTAATACTGACTCAAGTTTTACTGAAAATTATGATTTTGGTGCAAAAAAAAATTAACTGCAAAATAACTTTTGCTTATAGCCAGCTTAAAAAATGCCCTAGAAAGTTCAAATTGAGCCCCAAATGACCCCATCGCAATATATTAACTAATCCTTACAGCAGACACAACATAAGGAATACATCTTAAAGCATATTTAGTTTTTTGTCCCTACTAAAAATTTTAAAACACCTTTTAGCACCAAGCTCTTCAATTAAACAATTGAAAAATGTCCATTATAGTATTTCTGGGATTTAAAATATTAGTACGATTCATCTAGAAATAGATTCTTCGACAGTAGTCGAAACTAAATAAAATAACATGAACATTTAACAGCACGAAATGAGAGTCGCATTGCTGTTCGTTCGACCAAATATTCCAGAATTCATATTAAATTTCAATTATTTCAAGTATTAGTTCATTTTTAATGAATCTTTAAATGTAATTATACTAACAACATAAAATATAACTAATAAATTCGGCTATAACTATAACAATGAAACTCGGAACTAGATTTAAATGATGATTTGTTTCTTATTACTCAACTTATAATTCAAATTTTGGCTTATTAGTTTTTACGCAAGAAAAAATATTCAAGGTATCAGCACTGTCGTCCGCTGATGGCGAAGTTCGTAAGTTTATGACACAGATTCTGTATTACGAGGTGTGGCTATTAAATAACGAGACTATTGCTGTAAAACATTTTATTTTAAATTTATACATGTTTAGTTATTATCACCTTCAATATACACCCCTCCCCTATCCCCACAACGCTCCATGCGGATTTACCATTGTTCGAAACAGTGCTGGAAGTCTTTTTCTGCGAGCTCCTGCATGACGAGTGCCGCTTTTTCTTACACAGCTTCAACGGACTGAAATCGTGTTCCTTTTAATGCAGATTTGACTTAGGGGGAACAGATAAAAGTCACATAGGGGCCAGGTCAGGCGAAATGGGATGGGCTAAAACTGGGATGTTGTACTTGGCTAGAAACGTCTTGACAGAGACAATGCAGTGTGAGCCGGCGCGTTTGTCTTGATGGAGAACCCCGTGACTTGTTTTTCCACAAATCGGGTCGTTTTTTCCTTACTCTTTCACGGTGTTAAACAAGCACCTCACGGTAGTAATGTTGATTAATTATAATCGATATTTTCATCTGTTTTGGACGTGGAAGGGCAATCCGGGCGGTCATCATCTCCGACGTCTTCTCGGCCATCTTGGAAACGATTGAACCACTCAAAAACTCGCGCACGCGCTTAACATTCATCGCTATGAACGTCTTTTAATGTTTCAGTAGTGGTTTTATCAAGTTTTGATGTGAAATTTCACGACAATTGGTTGCTCTACTACATGTGTAGTATCATGTTTTCGGCAAAACGAAACTAACACCTCTTACACAAACAACGGTTCCGGTCAGACAGATTTCTGTACAAACACGTGAGGCGCTGCTCTCTTTCGAGAGAAGGCTTTACGCTGCACAGCTGTCGGTCGTTAGGATTTGGCGCATGCATAGTTCTTCTGTAGCAGCATCAGTTTCGTCATTTAATAGCCACACCTCGTACAGTACACTGTACGGTTCTAACACCAGTATATTATTAAACAGAATTTAAAAAAAAAATGGTCCATCTAAAATTCTCTAGAGTTTACTCTAAGTTACTAAGTAAGGACAATGTTAATTTTACCGTTAAACCTGTGTAGTATTGCAGTCATAGCAATTTGTGTGCGTGTTCTGTGAACTTAGTAAAGGATCGTTGCATGCAAAGTTAGTTGCGTGACAGGGCAACGTGACAAAGTTTAGTAACGATGTTGTGTTAATTGCTGGTGAGGGTTGATAGTGAGGAAAAATCTGGCTGAGAATTAGAAAAAGTAAAAAAGAAGGCCAATGAGCTTGTCATTAAATTGAATTGATTGAGCTAAATAAAAAACACAAAGTCAAGTTCTTTTGCCCGGTTGGCTAAAGCAGATCAATTGAATAAGATTGATGACTTAATAGTTAAGGTTCTGCTAGCTGGAAAACTAGGACTTTGGGGCTTTCTGGACCGATTCTATGTTGTTGACTAGTCAGAGCAAGTTCTTTGCATCCAGTCTAGGCCTTCAGCATCTTCAGCCGTCATCATCTGAGTCTACAATGCCCTTGCTAAGAGATATCTAGGATGTTGCCAAGGTTTTGGAAAGAAAATGCTGGTGCTTTAGGCTTAATGGCCCTTTTCTGCATTGATGGCCAGTCAGAGCAGCTTTATTGCAGCCAGACCTACGCTCTCAGCTTCTTCAACAGTCTTAAACTGAGTCTATGGGATGCTAGGAGATGTTCCTAATGTTCTACGCTAGAGCGTAACTTGGGTAGCTTCTAGATTATTGGAACATCTATCAACCTTAGCTGGTTCCCAAATGGCCCAATTACACAAGAAATAAAAAAAATAACGTAACAAATTTTAGTAAAAGCATAAAAGCAAATTCACACAATACACAGGTGTGTTTTAGTTGTGAAATGTGTTTTACCTTCATGTGTCATAATGCGCTGAGGCTTCGAACTGGTTCAGAGCCCAGTCTGGCCCCAAAATGGCTGCATATTGCTGATTATCGCTGAAATAGAATAAACTGCATTATTACGTTGACAGAAAAAAAACGATTGTATAATATTATGCCAACAGGGAAGAGATTATTAGCTGAATGCTTGTGGAATGCATTTCGCGAGTTCGCGATCATATTGGCCTAACGAGTTATTTTATTTTGAGTAACCTCCCTTCAGGTGATTGACTGGGTGGTCTGCAACAATAGAACACTGTTCGCGGAACGATGGTGCCCCCTGAGAACGCTCAAGCAGCCAATTACTTCAAATTTGGGCGCTTCATTCATCATAAAACCGGATAGAGAATGACAAAACTGAAAATTTTCCTAGAAATTGTCGTTAGGTCTACAGTACTGGACAATAACATGCGTAGGAGGAACCCTAACCGCTTTCAGAAATTCGACCATCATCAGAGGAGGATTAACGAGTTCAATGTAGAGATTTCCACTTCACTTATGTTTCCGTCTTGCATTACACTTGCTGACACGCTAAGTGCGCAACAATCAAAATGCACGGCTACGACGGGTAAAATCAAAGAAAAAATATTATAGGACTTGGAGAATATTATTGAGTTAGAACCTTGAGAATAGTGGTAAGAGAAGGTCGTGTGAATGTGTTCACCCCAGATACCGAGTTTGGAGAATATTAATGAGTTAGAACTTTGAGAATATTAGTAAGAGAAAGTCGTGTGAGTGTTCATACCAGATTCCGAGTTTGGAGAATATTAATGAGTTAGAACCTTGAGAATAGTAGTAAGAGAAAGTCGTGTGAGTGTTCACACCAGATACCGAGTTTGGAGAATATTAATGAGTTAGAACCTTGAGAATAGTAGTAAGAGAAAGTCGTGTGAGTGTTCACACCAGATTCCGAGTTTGGAGAATATTAATGAGTTAGAACCTTGAGAATAGTAGTAAGAGAAGGTCAGGTGAGTGTTCACACCAGATTCCGAGTTTGGAGAATATTAATGAGTTAGAACCTTGAGAATAGTAGTAAGAGAAAGTCGTGTGAGTGTTCACACCAGATTCCGAGTTTGGAGAATTTGAATGAGTTAGAACCTTGAGAATAGTAGTAAGAGAAAGTCGTGAGTTTTCAGATAGGTTTATTTTGAGAGAAAAAGAAAAACAGTCGGAAATTATAAATATTACAATTTTAGAATAAGAATTCCTATCATACGAGTGTACAATAATTATTTTGATATTTGTCATTCCATAACTTAAAAGGAAGCGCCACGATAGCCGAGCGTGTTAGTGGTGATGCCCGTAAAGTTGCGGAATTGTGGTTCTGGGTTCGATTCCCGGTCTAGGCCTAGGATTTTATTTAAATTGGTTAATATAAGAACTTTATAGTAGAATATGTGGGCTATGCCCACCTCCTTCCACGTCATTTAATTTGGTAGTTGGACGTAAAGCCCACCTGGAAAAAATAGGTTTTTCTTTATATTAAGGAGAACATTTCTCTAGAGTTCCTACTGTCTAGTCTGGTAAAGCGTTTTACTTTAGTTAGAGGGTAAATCGATTTTTAGTTCCGGATATATCGCGTGTGCCCACACTAGGCGATCGAATCTATATATTGGGATGCTTTCTGATTTAATGGGAGACAGGAAATTAGAAAGAAGGGACTTAACCGAGTAAAAAAAGAACATATATATATATAATACCGGAAGGTCTTCAGTATTTTGGTAGAGCTTAGGGGTGGTACAAAGGCATCGAGTCTATCTAACTAGCCGGAAGTATTAGAAATTATGAATAGGCAAGATGTAAAAGATTAATTCATTGCACACATACACAGGCGTACACTTTCTCTTTCTCTGTCTCTCTCTGTCTTTCATAAATAGCAGGGTTCTAGATTGATAGGGTTTGGAGTTATTTTTAATTTAAGGGCAAGAAACAGCTGCGAATATGATCAAAGAAGGGGGACGGTCGGTGCATCCCTCTTTTTGAAGGACAGTGGAATGGAAACCGTATGGGTGGTTGCTAGAGTTAATCTACAGTAGGGTATAAATCGACCAACCCCTCCAGGAACAGCGAATATCACTTAGTATAATACCCGAACGAGCACATATTGAACTATACGCAGCCTTGTTGTCAAGCTAGTCTGTCTCTTTAAGAAAGAGCTTCTAGCTAGAAATATCTAGCTAGAAATAACTTGTAGAAAATTCAATGGTGTAAAATTTCATTTCTATACAATTTAATCCATTGAGTTAATGGCAGCCATGATATGATCGAAAATATAACAGCTCACAGGGGTCAATGAATGGGCAATGTTTGAGAAATGTGGTAATTATCGCTTAATGGCAAACCAAGGCGGTCGATGCGTCAAAATGAAAAAAAATAAAAAAGTTTGTTATGAGATATCTTACTTATTGTTTACTAGTTATTTATCTTGTTATGAATTACAGCAATGTAAATTGAGGTTTTTAGAAATGTAGTAACAATTGCTTACATTATGACGTACTAGAAAGCTTTCCAGTTATTTCTTGTTATGAATTACATCAATGTAAATTGAGGTTTTTAGAAATGTAGTAACAATTGCTTATGTCATGAGATACTAGATTGCTTTCCAGTTATTTATCTTGTTATGAATTACATCAATGTAAATCTAGTGTTTTTAGAAATGTAGTAATAATAACTTATTTATAATGAGTTACATTATTGCTTTAAAGAGGGTTCTTGGACTTAGAAAATTCTAAATCTCGATAAGTTGTCGTTCTAGATTAAAATCAAAAGTGATTTGATGCGGACAAGATTTATCCTAAACATCAAGTTTACATCAGTCAAACGTCTCCTCACGAACTCCTCCTATAATTGTTTTTATATTGATCACATAAAGTATAAGATTGAACACATTCATATTATAATGCGATCATAAATTGCAGGAGGTGAGAACATTTTTAAAGTAATCACTATGCTAAATTTTCAATTTAGCAGAAATTTATAAATAACATTTTTAAATAGTTTATCTTCAATTTTAATATTGTTTTAGTCAAAAATGATGAAGAATTTATAAAGAATCCGTTTTTACCCCAACTAGCCACCTTCTTACTGCTAGAACCACTTTTCTCACCTACAAACAATAAAATATCAAATTTCTCAAAAACTGCATTTACTTTGCACTTTCTATTCACTTACTGGAGCAATCAATGGGCGATATTTGAGAAATGTGGTAATTATTACTTATTAATGGCAAACCAAGGCGGTCGATGCGTCAAAATAAAAAAAAAAAGAAAGTTTGTTATGAGATATCTTACTTATTGTTTACGAGTTATTTATCTTGTTATGAATTACATCAATGTAAATTGAGGTTTTTAGAAATGTAGTAACAATTGCTTATTATGAGATACTAGATTGTTTTCCAGTTATTTATCTTGTTATGAATTACATCAATGTAAATTGAGATTTTTAGAAATGTAGTAACAATTGCTTATTATGAGATACTAGATTGTTTTCCAGTTATTTATCTTGTTATGAATTACAGCAGTGTTTTTAGAAATGTAGTAACAATGGCTTATTATGAGGTACCTTATGGCTTACGAGTTATTTATTTTGTTATGAGTTACAGTCATGGAAATCCAATGTTTTTAGAAATATAATAATCATTGCAAGCTCTGTATGAAGTTGGCATATTCACTGCCACAGAACAGCAAAGGGCATAATAACCAATAGGTTCATTGCCAATAAATAAATAAATAAATAAATAAATAAATAAATAAATAAATAATAATAATAATTGCTTGTTAAGAGGTGCCAAGTTTGAACAATTCAAATCCAGTGTTTTTAGAAATGTAGTAACAATTGTTTGTTATATGAGGTACCAAGTTGAAGCAACGCAAATCCAGTGTTTTTAGAAATGTAGTAACAATTGTTTGTTATATGAGGTACCAAGTTGAAGCAACGCAAATCCAGTGTTTTTAGAAATGTAGTAACAATTGTTTGTTATATGAGGTACCAAGTTGAAGCAACGCAAATCCAGTGTTTTTAGAAATGTAGTAACAATTGTTTGTTATATGAGGTACCAAGTTGAAGCAACGCAAATCCAGTGTTTTTAGAAATGTAGTAACAATTGTTTGTTATATGAGGTACCAAGTTGAAGCAACGCAAATCCAGTGTTTTTAGAAATGTAGTAACAATTGTTTGTTATATGAGGTACCAAGTTGAAGCGACGCAAATCCAGTGTTTTTAGAAATGTAGTAACAATTGTTTGTTATATGAGGTACCAAGTTGAAGCAACGCAAATCCAGTGTTTTTAGAAATGTAGTAACAATTGTTTGTTATATGAGGTACCAAGTTGAAGCGACGCAAATCCAGTGTTTTTAGAAATGTAGTAACAATTGTTTGTTATATGAGGTACCAAGTTGAAGCGACGCAAATCCAGTGTTTTTAGAAATGTAGTAACAATTGTTTGTTTATAGATACTCAGTTAGTGCAAAGAAATTAATAAATTATGAAAATATTGAATCATATTGAAAAAATATGGTATACTTCTCAGTATTTTTCAATTTGTGCTTATTCTGGTTACCGGTCGTTGATCTGAGTTCTGTCAAACAATGCAGCAGCAGACTCCCCTGATCAGGCTGGCTGATGTAACAAGCCTCGGATTTCCCTTGATTGGAAGTAGAAAACCCCCTGGAGGTATCTTGTAACGTGCTAATGCTAAGCGGCTTACTGGTCCACCTAATCAAGGAGGTAAAGCTAAAATCCAGTCCTAATACTGTCTTTGCCTGTCATATAGCTTCAAAACTAGTTTACTTGTGTTCAAATAATAATTTTGGGTAAAGCTTCTTCCTATAGAAGATTATGTTTCACACAAAAAAATCTTTAAATACAAACCCCCACCGAGCTCATTGGTTTCCAAAAATAATTTGACACCATGGAATTTGAAATAAGAGTGCGGATGGCACAGTTCAAAACGAAATCCATAATCTGGTACTGATTTTCGTATTTCAGATTTGTTTTTCGACAATAAGTTTTTGGTTAAATTTTGTAAAACGGCAGTACCACTTTCCAATTAACCATTTTTTAAATGGCATCAGCTGCTAGACTGTTATCCGGGATCAGTAGAAAATTGAGAAAATTAGTTGTTTACTAAATTAATATGTTATTTAAGTACAGATGAGTCCGATATACGAAAAAGTTCATTAAGCAAAAATTTTACCTATACAGGGTGACCAGAGTTATATGCTCCACCCACATTTTTTTTTAACGGCGGGACATTTCGAAAAAATAAAAAACACGTATTTAATCATTTTTAGTCTAGTTTATTTTCAGTGATTGACCCATTTTTTTTAAACCCCTGTATGTCGAGATACAGAACCCAACTTTTGTTATTCAAATGGAACGTTATATTTTTTTTTTTGCAGTTTTATAGTATTTGTGCTCCTAAAAAAAACAAAAAAAATTTTTTTGAAATCGGTTTAGGTTTTTCAATATGAAAAACAAATTTCAGTTTATTGTCAAAATTACGTTATTTTTTTTAAAAGAATCTGTTCAAACTGGGCACAACCAACGGATAGGCAAGTCAAAACTCTGGACTCCCACGCTTTGCTTGCAGCAGCACTTATGGTGGCGATGTCAAGATCCAGGCAGACTAGAGTAATTTGACGTTTCAGATCTCCGACCGAAGCCACGAGATTAAGGTTACTGTACACTTTATATTTTAGATATCCCCACAAAAAATAGTCCATTGGGGTTAAGTTCGGAAATCGAGGTGGCTATTGGATGGGACAATGAGTCCCTAAGCACTTTTCATGGAAATTTCTGTCCAGGTAACCTCGAACAACTCTCGTATTATGTGCCGGGGCAACCATCTTGTTGAAAATACATATCTAGCCGACGTTGTAGAGGAACATCTTCAAGCAGAACTGGCAAAATGTCTCTTAAAAAAAAGGTTAGATAGCTTGCACCAGTTAAGTTCTCTCTGTAGAAGTATGGGCCGATTAGTTCGATTTCCTAAAACTCTACACCAAACGTTTGTTGAATAAACAACCTGAACGTCGACTAACTCTAGCCTGCCTAGATCTTGTCTTCGCCACCATAAGTGCTGCTTCAAGCAAAGCGTGGGAGTCCAGAGTTTTGGCTTGCCTATCCGTTGATGGTGCCCAGATTAAACAGCTTCTTTAAAAAAAAAAAGAAAGTAATTTTGACATTAAACTGAAATTTGTTTTCCATATTTTAAAATACCATAACTTTTGAAAAACCTAACCGATTTCAAAAAAAAATTTTTTTGTTTTTTTTAGAAGCTCAAATACTATAAAAGTATGCAAAAAAAATATAGCGCTTCATTTGAAAAACAAAAGTTGGATGCTGTATCTCGAGATACAAGGGTTTAAAAAAATGAGTCAATCACTGAAAATAAACTAGACTAAAAATGATTAAATACGTGTTTTTCGAAATTTCCTGCGGTTTAAAAAAAAAAGTGGGTGGAGCATATAACTCTGGTCACCCTGTATAAAATTGAAGATTTACCGTCGAAGTTGATTGCTAAAATACCCTCGCTAAGCTTCAGAATAAAACCATTACATTAAATGCATATAATATCGAAATTTATTGAAAGTAATAGAAAATTCAATTACGTGTAATGGAGGAGTCTTGTGGGTAGTTCATTTAATATTTTTGTACACTAGAATTTGTATGTATAGAATATTTTGTTTATCTAGTGAAGACCCAGACTGATAACTGAAAGAGTTCTATTTTTACAATACGCGGGCAATTGACCTCTGGCTTCCGGCATCTATTTTATTTTTCTTTTTGTCGCCTTAGAATCGATTCTCTGGAATTATTTAAGTATATCTCTTGAAGAACTGTATCTCCCATCTATAATGAGTTTAGCTTTACGGGATTGGTGATTATTTTACTCGAGGCATATTTACTCTCGATTCAAACTGTTAAGTCTCTGATTATATACAAATTAACAAAGATATTTATGAAATTATCAAAAATTAATTGAAGAAATGTAGTACTTAAAATAGTAATTGTTTAAATATTTCCTAACATTTTCTCAAATATTTCAGAGAGTTTAGATTTTTTATTTTTTTAATGCAATTTGTAACCTTTGACTTCCTTATTTTAAGAAAGCCTATTTTAAAATTGACTACTGGTCCATCTAAAAGAGTTTTCAATGAATTAAACAACTTGATAAACTAACACTGTTGAGTGCTCGTGAACACGTTTTCTTGCAAAAACAAACGTAATTTCTCTTACGAAGATAAAAGGAATCCTGGAAAAAATGATATACCGTTTGAAAGCCCATTAAACAAGGAAACTTTTTGTAAAAAGTGCCAGCACCTAGGTCTGATAATGAACACGTAAGGGCTGAATGAGTTTTCTTCAAAAATTTCGATTACTTTTATTTTTCCAGCATCCGGAGGACGATTGAGGCTGTTTGGAGAATAACTTATGCTTCGAAATGGTATCAATTTTTAAAAAAAATTTATCTGTCTTTCTAACCGTGTCATCAGAATCGAATTTGGACTAAAACTTTCTGAGTAATAACATTTTTATTGCAAAAAAGTAATGATTTAAGAAAAAAAATTAAAAGTGACGTCACCCAAGAACAGTGGAAAATATAAGTTGGCCAATACGTCATTGAACTCCACTTTAGATGTACTACACACAGTAGGTCTATGGACAATAATTACTGGTTCACCCTGTATACAAATTAACAAAGATATTTATAAAATTATCAAGACTTTATTGAGGAAATGAAGGAGTAAACCGCTCTGTGTGAGAGGTAGATGAATATATTTAAGATTTCCTAACTATTGGTTTAGATTTCCCGGATGGTAATGCATCCTTTTTGTGCATATTGCATGTCCCTCCAAAAAACTATAATAATATCGCAGACACAGACAAATTTAGGCAACACAACGTTTTTTTTAATTTTTGCTTTGGCCAACAATTTTTTATTTTTTTTGAAGTCTGGGTTTACATAAAAGAGAATTGAAAGCGTAGTTCTAACTGTTCATCTATTGTTGGAAGATACTTACTCAACTTGTGAAGCATGTACTGTGCATTTAAAGGTGCCTCCTCAGACACAGAGAGCAGTTGATAACCTCCTGGCTAACCTGGCTTGCGAGTCTGAGGAGGCACCTTTCAAGACACAGTTCATGCTGAAAAAGCTGCAAAAGTGCATTATTTGATAAATTAAGAAATAAGATTGATCCTTTACATGGAAGATATTGATCACTTAAATGTGTGGCAGGAGGTTTCCAATATTTTTGGTAATTAAATGCAACTCTCCCAAAATTACCAAATAATTTTTAAACCTTCTTGTTTTTAACAGATGTAAAACTATTTTTTAGCCATTTTGGGTATACCTGAGAACATCTAAAGCTCTTAATATTTGATTTTTCTTAGAAAAATCACTCGGAAAACGACTTATTTCCCGATATTAAGAAAAATACTGGCTTTACTGCCTTGGCAATATTTTTAGTAGAAAGGGGATGAAAAAATACATAAAAATGACCTATCGCGTGCTCTTCTTTCTCTTTGATAACAAGTTAAAAAATTGAAATATGATTAGAAAATACCAGGTTTTGAAATGGCCTAGCACCTTTAATTTTGAAGATATCAAATTGGGGTTTCCGGTTTCTTCGGTTTCTTTCATAACTTTTTATACTCTTTAAAACTATGTATATGAAAATGGGGGTCAACTGCAAACCCTCACTTTTGGTCGCACGTCAGCCGCGTATGCGGGCAGGAATCTAAAATCAAGTCACATATTCTGAAACTAGAGGTGACGGGCAACAAATTTTTCCTCTACCATTTTTCGCTCAGATCAACCGTTTAAGCATGAAATGCATTTGAGCCGTCTTAAAATGAACACCCTGTATATTGCATTTACAATTCATTCTACCAACATAATATGGAAATCGAGATAATTTGACTCTAAGTTTAAGCCAAACGAAAGGTTACTAAAGTTTTACCTTCCTATATTTCTTTGGCTATTGCATCTACAATCATCTTATTACTCTCAATTAAGTGTGATAGTTATAATATCCTATAATTGCGTCACATTTCATAGGATACTAGATTTTAGATCTCAAAGTTTAGGCAAAGCGGAAGGTTACTAACGGTTATCTTCTTATACTATGTACTTTACAAAAAAACTTACAGTTTAAAAAGTTAAGTATAAGGGTTGATTAAACAACAATATGTACACAAATCATGAAGTACCCATCATTTCATTCAAAAAAAACTGTGGGTCATATTTCATGTTTACCCACATTGGTAAAATGGTTCTCTGCCATTTTAAATGTTTTCGAGCTGTTACTTAACGATTTTTGAAGATTTAGTTATTAATAGTTTAAATAACACCTATTACAATCAAAGTTAAATGGTGCTACACTTTACTAAACAATTATTTTGTATATAAAAATGGCCACCATGAGGGTATCTGACATCTAATAAATTCTGAACAATATTAATGAAAATTGAATGCATTAAATGATATTATTGTAATAATATTTGAATGAAATCCATTAGCTTTTTTTTTAATGTTCCTAAATGGCCAAAATCACGAGCTGAATAGAATGTCGGGTATTTGCTGATTTGGTACCCTTTTCATTTAATCAACCCTCATACTTAACTTAGAAGTTAGGCGCCACGGTAGCCGAGCGGTTAGAGGCGAGACCTGTAAAGCTAATATGCATTGTGGTACTGGGTTCGATTCCCCGGTCTATAGGCCTTGGATTTTATTTAATGGGTTAATAAAAGAAATTTACAGTAAAGTAAGTTTGCTAGTCGCCTCCGTCCACGACACCTGATTGGTAGTTAGACGTTAAGCCCCGCCTGAAAAAATAGGCTTTACTTTAATTAACTACTTAACTTTTTAAACTGTAAGCTTTTGTTTAGGAGATTAATAAATTAAATAAGAACAAGTAAACATTGCCTAAACCAAGGCCAAAACATGCCATTTTCATGCAAGAATAATAACAATATAATAGAAACTTAAAATAAGTTATTGATAATGAAGTCTTACCCTGTTTAAAGAATATCCAAGTTCATCAGCATCACAATAGATCACCAGTCCAATAGCACTTGACACTATTTAAACTAATTCACAACACTAGTCGCACTAAAACTGTATATCACGCACTAAACATAACTTAAACACAATTTATAAAATATAACTTCACTTTAACACGCACTAATATTCACTTAAAAAAATCACGTTAATAAAGAGACACAACTAACGAGTAAAAGATGGCCGCCGGTAACTGGCCAAGCCATTCAGGTGGCAAATTAAAGTTATCTTTATCTTATTAAGGTTATCTTAATTTATTTTCATTCATAATCAACAAACATGAAATGTAATTAATGAATTATGGAATTTATATTAAAGCCCTCTTTTATATAACAATGATGATTTAGTTAAGATAATACAAATAAAGAGAAATTTGGATTTACAACTCAACTTTTCCTTGAACTTAAAATTTTGTAATAAAAAGTCACTAATTACATTTCATGTTTGTAGATTATGAATGAAAATAAATTAAGATATAACCTTAATAAGATAAAGATAACTTTAATTTACCACCTGAATGGCCAGTTACCTGCGGCCATCTTTTACTCGTTAGTTGTGTCTCTTTATTAACGTGATTTCTAAGTGAATGTTAGTGAGTGTTAAAGTGAAGTTCTAATTTATAAATTGTGTTTAAGTTATTCTAATTGTGTGTTAAATTTTGTGAAATAGTTTAAATAGTGTCAAGTGCTATTGAACTGGTGATCTACTAAGATGCTGATGAACTATGATATTCTTTAAACAAGGTAAGATTTCATTATCAATTATTTATTTTAAATTTCAATTATATTTTTATTATTTATGCAATATAAACCTTTTCGATAATCTTTTGTTTTTATCGACTATAATTACAAAATTAACATTCATTGTTGCCCCAAAACTGTTTCTAGGAATTGATAGCTAATTCATCTAATGTATTCTTTAATCTCTCATTCTTAATCGACTTTAAGTTCTAAATTAGCATTTTAGTTGCCTCAAATTATTTTCTAAGCCTTTTTAAATGTATTCTTTAATCTTTAGAATTTAATCCACTACAAGTTCAAAGTTAGCATTTTTTGATTTCCTAAATTGATTTGTTTGCTTTGATTTCTAAACCTTTTTGATGTATTATTTAATCTCCTTTTTTTTTTTTTTTAATCTACTATAAGTTCTAAAATAGCGTCATTGTTTCCCCAAATTGTTTTTTTACTCATATTGACTCCATAATTTATTTTTATCTTTTTTTTTATATTGATTTCAATTTTAATAATAAAATTTGCATTAAAGGATGAGAAAGAATAGGAATTAAGAACGAAAAACCAAAATTTTGTCCACAAATCGGTTTTAACATTTCATGCAGAAGGGATTAACTTCAACTTAGGATGGCAGTAATTTCAGTATTTTCTAGAACTCTTGATTGACTGCCTTCTGATCAGGGGCTTTTTCATTTTTTTAAATTTCATTCACTATTGTGCTCTGTTGACACGGATCGGAAATTACCCAATTCGCTGCAAGTTTTAGCTGCAATTCGGACAGAAAATCAATTCTAGAAAGAGGCTTTTTGTGCCTTGATACTTTCTACGAAAATTATGTAAATTTATCAAATAAGCATTTAGGCAATAATCTGGAGTCATGTTAATAACAGAAAATCTACTTATACGTATTACCAATCAGGAGTTGAAATGACTCCGATATATTTTTCGTGTAATGCCAATCTGGAGTCAAAATGATTCTTATGATTCAAGTAAACTAATCTGTAAAAAGGAAACTAAGAATTCCATGGTCTTCAGCTCGTGACTATCGAATGGTGAGAGAGTGGGGCTAGCATATCTAAGAGCATTTTGGGATAGCTATGAGATGTGGGGAAACAGAGACCATGCCTATTTTTTGGAGTCAAATTCGGATTGGCAATGCAGTATTAAATACATAGAATTCTATACAACAGACTACTACATATTTTTCTCCCTGTATTTTCTGGTCTATTGCATCTAGAACCTTAATATTTCTCACAATTCTGAAGATAGGTAAAGTCTATAATGGTGCTAATATACATAGAATTCCATGCAATAGAATACGAGATATACATATATAAAAATCCGAAATACCTGGATTATATAAATGAGCCGTTGATTTTGAAAGTGAGACAACTCCATTTTGTGTTATGGCTAGATATTTAATGATTTGCATTTGAAGGAAAAATATTCACAAGCAGTAATAGACTTATTTTATCTTTTTTGTGGTCATATTTCACGTAAATTTAATATGCAATAATGGTTATCCATGTTAGCTGGAAAAAATCAAGGTTTTGGTAAGCGCCAATGGAGTTGTCTCATTTTCAAAAGCAATGATTTGATGAAATCGTTGATTTTCTTATACTGGAATGTAATTATAATAATATAAAATTCAATAGTTTATTTACTTATATATTTTATTTCAATATTATCTCGTTATTCTTTAGTCCAGTAAAACCAAAAAAACAATTATTAAGTTTACAAAATTCTCCACAATTTTTCACGTTACTTTCACAGATCCTTAAAATATTATAACTTGAATAACTGTGCATTGAATAATGGTGAATACCCGAATTATGCTAAACAAAATCGTTCACCAATGTTGCCAACTTACCATAGTTGCAGTATAATTCCCTAAATTTTGATAGCGCTTCTTAATATTTTGCAATATAAAAAATAATGCTATTCAAAATGGACTTACCTCACTTTCAAAATCAAAACATTTGAAATATTGTTGACCAAATAAAAATCTAATAACAAATTTATGCTGATATTGAAATAATATTGATTGTTAATTTGTAATAAGATTCAGCTTTAATTAATTTATTTTACAAAATGGAGTTGTCTCACTTTCAAAATCAGAGGGTTCAAATATTGGTTATTTCTAAAAATTGCAGAAGAAAGAAGATTTCGGTAGCAAATACGAGGGTCGTTTGAAAAGTCCGTGCAAAAATAAAAACTACTTAATTTTTTGGGGCAAACCTTTTTTATTTTTCAACATAGTCTCCTTTTAGGCTTATACACTTCGTCCAACGCTGCTCTAGTTTGTTGATCCCTTCCGAATAATAGGATTTGTCCAAGTCTGAAAAATAGCCATTCGTTTCTGCAATCACCTCCTCGTTTGAATAAAATCTTTTTCCCGCCAGCCATTTCTTCATATTGGGGAACAAATGGTAGTCCGAGGGAGCCAAGTCTGGAGAATAGGGGGGATGTGAAACGAGTTGGAACCCTATTTCCATTAATTTTGCGACCACAACTGCTGAGGTGTGAGCTGGTGCGTTGTCGTGGTGGAAAAGGACTTTTTTGTGGGCCAATCGTGGGCGTTTTTCTTGCAGCTCGGTTTTCAAACGGTCCAATAACGATGAATAATATGCACCTGTAATAGTTTTACCCTTTTCCAGATAGTCGATGAGGATTATTCCTTGCGAATCCCAAAAGACAGTCGCCATAATCTTTCCGGCCGAAGGAACGGTCTTCGCCTTTTTTTTGGCGCAGATTCCCCCTTGGTAACCCATTGTTTAGATTGTTCTTTGGTCTCAGGAGTGTAGTGATGTATCCATGTTTCATCCACAGTGACGAAACGACGCTTAAAGTCCTGCGGATTCTTCTGGAACAGCTGCAAACCGTCCTTGCAACACTTCACACGATTTCGTTTTTGGTCAAGCGTGAGCAATCGCGGCACCCATCTTGCGGATAGCTTTGTCATGTCCAAATGTTCATGCAAAATATTATATACCCGTTCATTCGAGATGCCCACAGCACTAGCAATCTCACGCACCATCACTCTTCTGTCATCCATCACCATATCATGGATTTTATCAATGATTTCTGGAGTAGTAACCTCAACAGGGCGTCCAGAACGTTCAGCGTCACTTGTGCCCATATGGCCACTCCGAAAATTTTGAAACCACTTATAAACTGTTCTAATCGAAGGTGCAGAGTCACCATAATGTTTATCAAGCTTCTCTTTAGTCTCCTGAGGCGTTTTGCCTTTCATAAAGTAGTGTTTAATCAACACACGAAATTCTTTTTCGTCCATTTTTTGAAAATCACTCGACTTCCTCGATTCAAACGAATGCCAAACACAAAGAAATAGACCGATCTGGCTGAAACTTGGTGTGTGTTCTTCCAAGAGATGCTACTAACTAAACATAACCTCGATACGCGCCAGTGGTGCTATCTCTCTGACTTTGCACGGACTTTTCAAACGACCCTCGTAAGAGCACGCCTTTCATAAAAATTTAGATACACCACTGGTAGAATAAGTCTTAAGTATGTTAAGTCTTAATGACACAATTCTATGGACTTTATGCACCCTAATTAACTATTTTAGTGCAGTAAAAACTGTTCCAAACCAGATTCTGCGCTAGTAGATGCTAGGAAAAGGAAAAAAACAGAAATAAAAAACTATAGTTTTCTAACGGATGCTAGATAAGAACATATTTAGAAATGAACTGTCTATATATCTTTTTACCGGAACTGTGGGGCTAACACAGATCAAACCGGAAGTGACAGAATACACCAGTCATATCTTTGTACAGAGAAAAAGAAATAAAACAAGCATTATCGCGAGCGTTTTATCGCAACACCCACAATATGTGGAATTGTTAGAAACGCACCCTACGCTTCACACAAATTGTGCATTCTACTACATATTGCTTTCCATTCAAAAAATATAATTCATATTTCGTAACAAGACCTACAACTTCTAATACTGCCATTATTAAAATTCTATCTTTATTTCAGGCTAAATTAATCACTTTTATTTTTGTCGGTGACTGTATTTCTGCAAACAGATTCGCGATAGTTGTGGCGGCAACTGTACTGCCGTCGTATCAATTCAAAATGCCTACTTCCTCAGCATGTCCAGTTTAATTAGATTCCCTTAAATGATAATCTTTTATAAAAGATTATCATTTAAGATGAATTATTCAATTAAGGATTCAAATTTGGCGAGGAATCGGTCCAAATAAAAACGAACAACTCGGTCCTTTTGCCAAAGTTTCGACAAATATATTGTCTTCTTCAGGGCCAGGGTTATTACAAATACAAACAATTTAGAGAATCAGTAACATAGAAAAGACCATGACTGTGGCAGTTTTTATGTAGGCCAGACAAGTCAGTATCTTAAGACAAGGTTGTACCAGCATCAATATGATTGTAAGACCAAAAAAAAAGACGACAATTCCACCGCGCTACTTACACACCACATTGAAATTAAACATAACTTTGACTTCCAGAATGTGACAGTACTCGATAGGGAAAAGAACCAATACAAACGTAACTTTCTAGAAATGTGCCACATAGTGAAACAAAACAACACAGTGAACTTTAGGACAGACACGTCGAATTTAGCCAACTGCTATAATTTTATCATTAAAAAATAAAAAGATCTCTAACTTCTTTACATAATTATTGCTGTGTTTTTTAAATTTACTTCTAATCATTTGGTTCATATGGTATTTAGTTCATAAGGGTTTTTTTGGTTTTTCCTATGTGTGTCTTTAACGTTTTTGTATTAAAAGAAATTTCCCAATATCTATTTTATGTTCTCTTTTGTCAAAATTGAACATTGTAATTAGTCTATTGTATCTGCCCATTGTCATTACCAAAATTCCCGTGTAAGTCCTGCTATATCTGTATATACAGGGTGTCCCAAGCTATATGGATAACGACTTTTTCTCGGAAACTAAGGTAGCTAGAAAAAAACTAAAAAATACGTGTTCCCTTAGTTTTTTGTTAAGAATCCAAATTTACTTGGTATTTTTTTTTCGGTGCTTCCAGAAGCGAGATATAGGCACCAACTTCATTTTTTCAAATGGGAAGGTGCGGTTTTTATTTCAGAAATAGATTCCTCTATTTTTTTAAAGACAAATTTACTTGAACTGTTTTTTTCTGTGAGCGATATTTTAGAAGTTATGAATGAAAACATGATTCTTATAAGAAATGTCAAAATGATAATATTATAACGGTTTTTTGATGGAATAAGAAGAAAAGTACTATTTTATTATAAATTTTACTACTCATTAATATTGCAGATCATGCTCGAACTGGCCTCCACCATTAGAGATGCATAGACATGCTCTTTCCTGCTAATGAAATAGATTCGAATTTAACCGAGTTACTGGCATCTATTATTCTCTGCTTTAGTTCATCTACAGATGCCATCCCGGCTTGATTCTGATACACCTAGATTTAGAAATGCTTCTAGGTAAGCAGAAATAAGGAAAGAAAGAAAAAAAGTTATGAATAATCACCTTGTTTTTCAGGTATCCCCAAAGGAAATAGTCCGTAGGAGTCAAATCCGATGAGAGAGGTGGCCACTGAATATCCCCCGTGTCGATATAACACCATCAGGCATGTAAAGAGATATCTCGATAGGCAATTTGATGGGCATGTTATATCGACACGGGGGCTATTCAGTAGCCACCTCTCTCACAGGACTTGACACCTATGGACTATTTCCTTTGGGGATACCTGAAAAACAAGGTGATTATTCATAACTTTTTTCTTTCTTTCCTTATTTCTGCTTATCTAAAAGCATTTCTAAATCTAGGTGCATCAGAATCAAGCCGGGATTGCATCTGTAGATGAACTAAAGCAGAGAATAATAGATGCCAGTAACTCGGTTAAATTCGAATCTATTTCTTTGGCAGGAAAGAGCATGTCTATGCATCTCTAATGGTGGAGGCCAGTTCGAGCATGATCTGTAATATTAATGAGGAGTAAAATTTATAATAAAATAGTACTTTTCTTCTTATTTAATCAAAAAACCGTTAAAATATTATCATTTTGACGTTTATTATAAGAATCATGTTTTCATTCATAACTTGTAAAATATCGCTCACAGAAAAAAAACGTTCAAGTAAATTTTTCTTCAAAAAAATAGAGGAATCTATTTCTGAAATAAAAACCGCACCTTCCCATTTGAAAAAATGAAGTTGGTGCCTATATCTCGCTTCTGGAAGCACCGAAAAAAAAATACCAAGTAAATTTGGATTCCTAACAAAAAACTAAGGGAACACGTGTTTTTTAGTTTTTTTTCTAGCTACCTTAGTTTCCGAGAAAAAGTCGTTATCCATATATACCTGTATATACCTGTTCTCCAGTTCTGGCTCTTAGTTTTCTGTGTAATATCCAGGGCACTGAAGAAGACAATATATTTGTCGAAACGTTGGCAAAAAAAAGAGTTGTTATTTTTTATTTGGACCGATTCCTCGCCAATTTTGAATCTTTAATTATCATTTAAATTAAAAACCATTGTTATATTCAAATGGTTAAGAATAATCTTATAATGAAATTTCACAAAATTTTGTTTATTTGAAAGTTGTGCGAACGTGCAACCTGAACTGTAGACGCTGTTATTGATTGATTTTGAATAATTTACACGTTTTGTTCAATTTTCAACTCGAAGTTTAGTTTATTTCGTGTTTAATTTTTGGCGTGGAGATGGAGTAGACTTTGCTGTAAAGGTTTACATTTTAGTGAAATGTACGATTTTACAAATTTTATAAAGTTGTAGTCAATTTGATTTAAATGCGGAAATGAAAAATTTGTAAGTTAGAAACATGAAAATAGTATTGTAGTATAATAAAGTCTTGTGAGTGTTCACACCAAATTTTTCTTATATATAATATATATATTATACGTATATAAAACATCTAAGACAAACTTAAAAGAATTTCCTACACTTTCATACCAAGTATTAAAGTAATGAAATTATTGTATCGATATTGTAGCTTTGCAATGGCTAAATTTACCCAGTCGATTGCAAAATTGTGTTACGCAATTATGAGACGAGCTAGGTCGCTAACTAACTGAACTACTACGTAAACCAATTAATAGAAATTTACCCCATCCATAGTAATTCCAATTAAATTGCAATTTAAACTCAAAATTAGTTTTCCAAATTAATTGCAGTAAATTATACTATAAATGATTATAAATTTAATTCGTTATAATTAGTAGTGTAGCGTAGTTCTTTTATCTAGGTAAGCTCTTTTAATTCTTATCTATTGGGTTGTCCGGAAAATAATGCAGGTTTTAAAAGAAAAAAAAATCAAAATTAATGATTTATAACTGTTTTTATTAATCAAAATAGTCTCCATTACTTCCTCCTGTACATTTCTGCCAACGTGTGGGTAACTTTTCCATATCCTCTGTATAGAATTTGGAATCCTTAGAATTTATAAATTCAGGAAACGCATTTTCTAATGTTCTTTGGTCAATAAATTTTTTATTTTGTAAATAGTGGTCCAAGGGTCCGGTAATCAGTAGGCGAGAGGTCCGGTGAGTAGGGCGGGTCTGGCAGAGTCTCATAGCCAAGCTCCAACAATTTTCGGGAAGTCAAACGTAGCCGAGCGTTGTCTTGCAACAGAATGGGCCCCTTTCGATTGGCTAAAGATGGCTTCATTATTGCCAATTTCTGATGCATTACGTCAATTTGGTTACAATACGATTGGGCATTGATGGTTTCTGCCAGGATTCAAGAAGCTGTAATGAATCAGACCAAATGAAGCCTACCAAAAACAGTAACTGTCACCTTTTTTTTTTTTTTTTGCTGATTTGGGGGCTTTGGAAAATGTCTTGCGGCTTCTCCTTTGTCAAGCCACTGTCCAGAGCGTTTGCAGTTATCGTAGAGGATCCACTTTTTCATCGCAAGTCACAATTCTGGACAGAAAAAGGATCGCTGTTGTTTCGGCAAAGAAGTGCAGCACAAATTTCATACCGCTTATCTTTTTGGCGGTCGTTTAATGTTTGAGGAACCCAACTTTCAAGGTTTTTCACCTTCCCAATCGCCTTGAGATGGTCATCGACGGTTGATTTGCTGACTTCGAGTTTCCCTGCCAGTTCTCGGATTCAGTTCCAGTTGTTCTGGGGATTTCCTTCCTTTTTTTCTTTTTTTTTACGAATAGAGGACTTACCTTGTCTTGGTCTTATAAAATACTGGCCATAAGAACATGTTGAGACATGTCTTACTGTAGAGAGATTTAAACTTTTTCTGTAAAAAATTTGCATTCAGGAGGTAAATCTAAATAAGATTCTTCCATTTCCCTAACATGTTACGTAGGAGTTAAGAATAGAACGTAATTTTTCTGATCCATTAAAGTCATTGCATTTTTCCTCGTCTACGTTCTATGAAAGCATTTCGGTCATTAAAGCTCGCAGCTCCAATAAGATCCACCCATACTAGAATGGCTGTCTTTAGAGTAAATATATTACTAAGTTGCTTACAAAAAAGGTAACAAGAAGAAGAAGAACAAGAAGAAGAAGAAGAACAAGAAGAATAAGAACAACATTTTCTGAAAATGCCCATTTTCAGCAACGTATTTCTTGAAATCTATTTAATCTGTGTTGTTGCAAAAAAATTACAATTATAAAGGAGGATTTGCCCTATATTTTAAGGCAAATTTGGGAATTTTATCTTTTATAGAAAAAGAGAAAAAAATTGTCAAAGTTGGGCGTTTTTCAACGTTACGCTTTTTCGTGCACTTTTTGACGATCAACCCTTATACAACTGTCCTGTCGGACAGTTTTAATACCGCGAAACGCGCACATAAAATTTCTGACATCATATCCTCCCAATTTGCAGTACAGGCTATTGGACTAATCGGGTTGAAGCCAGTTCTATGGTGATGGTTGGACTAGTGATGAGCCTAAATACATGCAGGTCTTTGTGCCAAGCGGTGTTCAAACGCTTAACTACGCAGTTTCTTCTGATTTACTAAAGAACAAGGTTGCAGCGGTTAAAATCCTTTTTTGCTCTGACTAGTGGATTGGACGCTTCACTCCACGGCAGTATCTTGGCTTCTGGCAGCATCTGTAAAATCTGCGATGGTACAGGGCGATTACCCAATTGAATGAATGCCATCTTTGAATTAGATTAATACTGCTTTTCTGTTAAAGTAATGTAGATAAATAGATTCTTCAATGGTCTAGCTAGCAAGTCTACGCCTCTGCGACCTAGAAGGTCTAGGGTGGAACCTATTAATTAGAGCATTCTTTTCGGTTTTATCTGTTTAGACTAGAGTTAGAAGTTTGGTGGAACTGGCCAAAGTGGAGACACAGCGTGGAATTTTCTTCTTCGTAGAGTCGAAGCTTGAGTTAAACTAGTCCCAACTTGCGGTACTGTTTTCTCTTCTTCCTGGCAAAATTTAAACAGACTGTCCTCCACCTTATGTTTATTCAAGCAGTAATGGCCAGTGAAAGATAAGATTCTAATAGGGCGGCCTAAGGTCTACGCCACTGCGACCCCTTTGGATCTATTGTGGCTCCCACTCACCAGACCCATCCTTTTAATCAGACTCTTAATTCTGGAGAGCGGCTCCTGGGTAAAGCTTTCAGGCCTTGTTTTTTCCTCCCTGAGAAGTAACAACCTTAGCCAGACAAGCCCTTCGCACTGACACAACAAGTGCAATGCCGAATGGCCAGTGTAAAGAATAGCATTTACAAAATTAAACTGTTAAAGAAATGCATGGGGTAAGAAAAATTATAATGGACATTATGTGGGCTTCGACGGTACAGAGTGTTTGGAAATCACTGACCTAAGCTGTTAGATCAATCTGCATGGAGCAGTAATTGGTATGTCGCAGTTTGGAAAGAAGTCTACGCCAGCTGAAAATCAGGACACTAGACGATCCGTAGCAGTGAGTCCAACAATTAGGAGCATCTTCACTGTTTTTCCTAACTTGGGGACAGCAATAGCTCCTTAAGAAGTTGCACTAGCTAGAAATACTACACAACATAAATTTTTTGTAAATTTAGCTGCATACAATTTTAGTTCTGTACACATTTTATGTGTAGAGTTAATTCTAAACTAAGATTTAATGAGAGTACCGAGTTAATGACTAGGCTACCACATCGTAAGGTACATAAATAGACGTTCTTACGTCAAAAGTAAATGAAAAAATAAAAGAGTAGACGTAGACTTATGATCTATTTTTGAGCGCTTAATTTGTTTTTTGTATGCAGCTGGTGTCTGGGGTGGAAGTTGCAGATTTGCCAGCCTATATGACGCCAAGAGACACGCCAGTCAAGTGCCATTCATTAACTAACACATATACGCACGTCCGAAAGGGGGGAAGGCCATATGGACATTTGGCACTGGCACTCACGTCCACGGACATTATTTCTATCAAATTATTGCCTAATATCTTTCAAGCCAGTGTTGACAAATGCCATGGCTGTGGGGAAATTTTGTGCTTTTTTTTTTTACTTTAAAATTCAAAACTCCTTTATTTAATTAACATAATTATAATTAGTATTAGTTTAATAATAATAGTTTTAGTTTATTTAGATTGGAACCCCCCACACTAGACTTAAAAGAACAGAACTAAACAGATGCTATCGATTAGTTAAAAGACTCTTAGACGATAGATCAAAACTCTCTCTGGACAGCAAAAAGACTGATTTATTCTTCTATTTTGAAACCCATCTGGGCGTATGGAATAGAGCTGTGGGGTTCAACCAAACGCTCTAATCTCCAAAGGATTCAATCTCTACAATCCAAAATACTTCGAACTATCGTAAACGCTCCTGTGACTATACACTCTGGATCTTAACATTCCTTTTGTCACCCAAGTCGCTGAAAACACGATACAGAAAACTCCACTTCAGCCTGCAATCTCATTTAAATCCTCTAGCTCAGTGATGGCGAACCTATGACCCGCGGGTCAGTCACTGACCCACAATTGCTAGGCAACCATTTGTTTTTTTACAAGGGGTTGATTTAGATTTTATAATTGTATGGATAATTTATATTCTATCTGCCCAAAGCAAATAACCATATTTAGATTTTTCTTCAGATAAAACACACTTTTGTAAGGTTTTGTTCAGTTATGTTTGTAAAAAGAGACTTCCATAGCCACTTGTTTCGTCCCGTTTCACCCGTTAAGCCAACTGAATTTTAAAGATGTTTAGTTTTGAAAATATTCAGTTTAAAATTTTTTAACTTAACTCTTGTGCAAATGGACCCAAGAGCTAGTACTAAAAAAAAAATGAACAAAATTTGACCTACGTCTCAAAAAGGTTCGCCATCCCTGCTCTAGCTCAAAATCATTTTTCTAGAACTCTTCCTGACAACCCGGACAAGACGTCTTAAAAGATAGTGGCCTCATGATCTCCTCTCAAGTGAAGAGAGTGACTAACTATATAATGTTTTGGAGTGTTACCACTGGGTAACTTCTTCACTCGTTACTTATCATTTATTACTCAGTTGTATCATTGTTACTTATAGCGCTAACGCGTTGATGTAGCACAATAAACGCAAAAAAGAAGTTTATTTAGATTAAAAAAAAAAAAATTATGTGAACATTGACAAGACTTTGTCTTAATTCAAACTACCCTTGTAAGAGATGATTGTCAAAAACTGCAAGAAAAAGCATAATGTTACAAAACACTCTTTACTCATTTTCTATTCAAAAGTTAACATTTCCCAACTTTCCTTTAAAATATAAAGCATATCCTCATTTATAAGTATAATTTTTTTGGAACAATGCAGATCAAATAGATTTCAAGATCAACGTTCCTAAATTTGGCCAAATACCGAACTTGCTGTTATTAAAATTTCTGATTTGAAAAAACCTAACGTCTGTACGCGCGTACAGATTTTCATGAATTCAGTTCATTCGTTTCGAGATTTCATATTTTTGGAAGTCAGTTTTAAGAGGCTATTAAACTCTTAAAAAAAAAATTAATTAAAAAATCAAAAAACCTTTTTTAAAAAATTTTTAACACCAACATAAATTATTTCTGCTTTCAAAAATCATTCAGATAAGAAATGAGATTCCAGTGCTAGTTAAATATTGATTGCAACATGAAGCTAGTTATCGTTGGTATAACTTCATTTTTTAATTAATTAGAATGATAAATAAGCTTCATCAAATAATTATGCATTAAAAATGATTATACAATTCTCTTTAATTAAAATACTATTGTCAAGGTTCTAATTCATAAATTTTCTTAAAATCCGAACATTTACCAACATTATAAAATATGTGAAACCATATATTATGTTGAAATGTAACCTTACAGGAAAGCCTAACTCCTCGAATTTCAGTAAATATGTATAAATGAAATGAAAAAGTATAAATCTATGATTATAAGATGTTCGCATTTACATTTACATTAAAAAGAAATGCATTTACACGTATAAATTGTGCAAACATATGTTGCCATTTTACCTAATGCCTAGTAACTTTAAAAATAAACAAATTACCTATAACGCCTAAATCTACGTCTATAACATCTATTATGCCTAAATGACTTATAAAATACCTGGAAAGAGAGTAGACAATTTGGGCAATTTTTTTTTACCATGCTAATTAAATTGAAGACATGAAGTTTTCAGCAATATGGCCGAAGGCCTGGATGGATTGGATTCACTGAATATTGAATGGTTTCACGGAGCCCTACAGTTCAAAACAGATCGGTTTCAAAAATACTTTGTAAAAAGACAGTTTGTCTAGAGTAGATAAATGTAATGAACATTAAATTATTTAATTTGTTATTTACAGGTTATTTAGTTGTTTGTACTTGTTAATATTATTTACTTGTAAGTTGTTACCAAGTATTAAATACTTTCTTTATTAAGGTTATATGGTTTAAATTACATTTATTTGTATAAATGCGATTTATACTTATAATGTTTTTATTTTATCTTTTATTCTTACTTTCGTCAACAAATTTGTCTGATTTTAATTAACAATGTAATTTAAAACAGGATTTTTAAAGAAAAATTTATGATCAAATATTTAATAACTTACATATTCGCAATAGACCCTTAATAAAAGTGTAAGGATTGCACAAGATGTCTGAATCAGTAAGAAAAACATCTTATAAAGTAAATAGGCGTTTTCCGCGCTTGTATATTCTGCGGATAACATATTTAAGTTTAAGGAGGACAAAAATTAAAACCATATTTCGAAAAAATTACTAAAAACTGGCTTTTCTTGTCAGTTATCTTTTTATTAAATTTAAAAATTATTTTTGCATATTTAAATCCAATTAATATTAATTTCACTGGTAGGGAAGGGATTAGCTATGCGGTTAGCGTTCTGGACTCCCACGCGGAGGTCCCGGGTTCGAATCCAGCAGCTGACCCTTAGATTTTCTCTTCCTAGGAGCTTCTTACAGCTCACTGTCTGGTGATGGACAGTGTTGTCTGTAACGAGAGAACACTGTCCGGAGGCCGGCTTTGCACTGAAAAAAGCTCCGGGCGCCAACAACCTTATATGTTGACGCGCCTTAAATCATTAAAAAAAAAAAAAATTACACTGGTATTGGAAACCGTACATTACATATGAAATGGCATTTTAGAGGAAACCCATCATTTGAAAGTAACCTTACATGAATTTTCCTGCAAACATGTTTCAACCAAGAGCTACCGATCTCCATATATGTAATCAGTGGTAGCCGTTTTGAAAATATAGCAAAAAAATAAATAATTGAAATTCGATTCTATACAGAATTTCAGTTGGCTTATTTGGTCCAAAAACTATGTAGCCATTTCCCATAGTGGCTATTATCTTGATTTTGGCGTATTTGTGTTAAGGTACAAACACGTACTTGCAAACCAATATGGATAGTAGATCTGTGCAGTTAGTATCATGATAGTAGGGAATCTGGTACATTACATTAATGGGCTACTATAATATTATTACCATATACCTAATTAGGTATATGCAATTGCACTTGATAGCTATAGCGCTGGCAATATTGCTTTAGTGTATACCTAGTTGTATCTACTTTGATGTGTGGTAGCGTGATTTCGGGTGGATGCATCCTAACACACTTGCACTATGTGATTTAAATGACCTTGATGTAATAATAGTCAATGGCGAATCTGTCACAATTCAGCTCAGGTGCACCGTTACGTTATATAAGTGATCAGTGAGATTTCTAGATGCCCTAGGACCCTCTGCCTCTTGAATTCAATGTTCTCTGAAAAAAATAGTTACTAACAAAATTGATACGCTTTATACGTGCACTGTATTGTCACTCTACCAAATTCAATGACACCAAATGGATTTCTTTCTTAGATAAAAAACTGATTATAATCAGATGCAAACATTGTTACTTTCTTTAGTGCAGTAAAATAATCATTAAATTTTCTGAAACTAAGAATTTGTACTAAATATATGTAAATTAAACAACATAAACATTAAGTAGGTTAATACTTGTAGCAACCAACAAGAAAATAACATTAACAAGTACAAACAACTAAATAACCTGTAAATAACAAATTAAACAAACTAAAAGCAAATTATTGTTTAGTATTACATACTGTAACATTAAACGAATTGTATTAGAGGAAGGCGTGAGGTCACAGTTTTCTCAGAACAACATTAGAATCATTGATCTCTGGCAACTTTACACCAAAATTGTAGATCTAACAAATGTCCTATTACAAATGAAGCTATTCTCTAGAGTAGACCAGCAGAACTTAACCTTTTTGCCTTACGACCCAGCATATTTCATTGAAATCGCACTGCAACCCAAATGTTTATTTTATTATTAATAATATAACAATTTTTTCTTTGGAGGGGAATACGAGGTTTGGCTATTAAATAACGAGACTGATGCTGCTACAGAAGAACTATGCATGCGCCAAATCCTAACGACCGACAGCTGTGCAGCGTAAAGCCTTCTCTCGAAAGAGAGCAGCGCCTCACGTGTTTGTACAGAAATCTGTCTGACCGGAACCGTTGTTTGTGTAAGAGGTGTTAGTTTCGTTTTGCCGAAAACATGATACTACACATTGTAGTAGAGCAACGAATTGTCGTGAAATTTCACATCAAAACTTGATAAAACCACTACTGAAACTTATCTTTTATTAAAAAAAGGTTTATGGCGATGAATATTAATCACGTGCGCGAGTTTTTGAATGATTCTAGCGTTTCCCTAGATGGCCGAGAAGACGTAGGAGATGATGGCCGCCCGGGTTGCCCTTCCACGTCCAAAACGGATGAAAATATCGATTATAATTAATCAACATTACTACCGTGAGGTGCTTGCTCAACTCCGTGAAAGAGTAAGGAAAAAACGACCCGATTTGTGAAAGAACAAGTCATGGGTTCTCCATCAAGACAACGGCGCCGGCTCACACTGCATTGGCTGTCAAGACGTTTCTAGCCAAGTACAACTTCCCAGTCCGTTGAAGCTGTGAAAGAAAAAGCGGCACGCGTCATGCAGGAGCTCACAGAAAAAAGACTTCCAGCACTGTTTCGAACAATGGTAAATTCGCATGGAGCGTTGTAGGGATAGGGGAGGGGTGTATATTGAAGGTGATAATAACTAAATATGTATAAATTTAAAATAAAATGTTTTACAGCAATAGTCTCGTTATTTAATAGCCACACCTCGTAATGCATTATGCACCTTCGATTAGCTATCACCCCCGGGTGCGTGGTGCACTAATCCAATAAAAAAAAAACACCCTCCTCTACAGGCAAGGAAACCCACTCTGGGACCCTGCTTACCGCAATAAATCAAGTTGGTGCCTCATATTATGGCCAATTAGACTGCTAATCTTCTCTTAATTCTGTCGATCCCATAACTCAAACCTTAGTCTCTCAAATGCTCTCAAATTTTGTACTAAAAAAAAGTGTATTGGGCATCATTGATGGCCGAGTCACCGAAGACGCATGATGAGTCACCAATACCTTTCCATTATACAAAGATACGTGGCAAAATACTCGTGATTTGACAGAAACTGGGATTTTTGACTTCGCCATGTGTCCTTTCTGCCCACTCGGCAGGACTCGTCCGTCCATCTTCCTCGGGTTTCCCCGAGTCACTAGTTTTACCAGGAACGCATGATAATATATTTAATCGCATCAACTTGATAGTAATTATAATATACTCATAATTTATGTTTTTAATAATTCTTTTTAATGATTGAATAAAACTCGAGATTCCAAATTAAGTATCCATCAAATTTTAGTCTTAAACTAAAGCCAAAATCGCTAACGTTCATGAGTAATATTGTAATTTGTAAGATCTCATTTCTACCTAAACATATACCGGAAACAAAATACAAAAAAATACAGAGGAATACATCAAGATAGCAGTGGATTAGCTTGTCCGGAAATGACAAACGAATTTTTCAACTGAACACGAACCATAACAGAGCATTTAAATTAAATAAAGCTTTTTTAAAAACTTGTGATTAAAGCTCCACTACAGCTCTCCGAATACAGCCGGAGATAGCCGAAAGAATAGTATTCGGATTCACAATATTATCAAGCAGCAATCCCACTTACAGATGAATAACTCTGCGCAAGAAGGCTACGAAAAACGTTAGTAAAATTCTTGAACGTTCAGGCTAGTAGAGCACGTCATTTTCAAAATGGCTTTCATAAAAGAGCCTGTATATGTATGCTTGAATATTGATATAGTTACAAAAATCTAAATTTTCTATTTCAAAAAATATTTCGGGTTGTTTTAGCCTTGAAGACTAAAGAGGAACTGCGTCATGTCACAGCTTGAAAATTCTAGAACTTATGTAATTCTTATTTTATTCGAATGGACTGAGTGTAACACGTAGCGTATGCTTTATTCAACATAGTGTTATAAAGGCTATAAAATGTAATTTTAGAGACATGCATACAGTAAATCTCAGTTCCTTAAATATTTCAAGCGATCATAATTATAATTTTAGTTTACTGCAGGTAATTAAAAGTATTTTTTAACACATAGAAATTCCATATTGTGTCATTCATTGTAAATACAAAAAACACAGTCCGCTACCTATACTACATTGAAAGTATAGGCTGTGTTAGTGAGGATGCAGGCAATTCACATAAATTAACTGTCATAGTATGTGTGTGTGTGTAGACGATTGTGGTGTATATTTTAAGGCTTTAACAGTCTTTTGAGTGTGTATATATACATATATTATTTATTTTTTTTTTTTTGAAAGCGCGTCAACATCTGAGGTCCATTAGGCTCGGAGTTTTTTTTTCAGTGTTCTGCCGGCCTCCGGACAGTGTTCTCTCGTTACAGACAAAACTGAACAGTGAACTGTAAGAAGCTCCTAGCAAGAGAAAATCTAAGGGGCCAGCAGCTAGATTCGAACTCATGATCTCCGCGTTGGAATCCAGTATTCGCTAACCACTCAGCTAATCTATTCCCAATATTATAATTTATTATTAAAAATAAATGATTAGAACAAACACTTTTTTAATTCGAACAATTTATTTTTAAGCGTTGAATAAATACAAATTTTTTAATTAAATTAATTTTCTTTTCAATATAGTTTTATTTAAATTATTTTCACATCAACAATTCCTCAAATTCGGTAAGCGTAACTATTCTTTCGAAGTATTTTAATGAGGCATTAACTAATCTTTTGTTCCTTCCAAATACATGAAGCACAGGGGCACGCCCAGAATTTTTGGTTAAAAACTGGTTTTGATTGATAAGTAAAATGCATTACTGGATTTTACTTTAAAATTATTCTTCCATAAATAGGTGCCACGGTAGCCGAGCGGTTAAAGGCGAGACACACTAAACTAAGATATGTATTGTGACATCGTGGGTTCGATTCCCGGTCTGGACCTTTGTTTTTTATTTGTTGGTTAATAAAAGAATTTACTGTAAAATATGATTGCTAGTCACCTCCGCCTTCCATGACACCTGATTTGGTAGTTGGGCTTACAATGTTTCTGACTGAAAAAAATAGATGTTAGTTTACTTCTACTCCTTTCATTTAGCATACAACACGATTACTTGTTAACGAGATTCTGACAATAGTATTAAAAATTAATTCAGGCCACCGGATCCCTTTAAGCTATCAAATAAACATTATTAATTGCTACTCTTTCATAATTAAGTAATTACGATGCTAGCTTGGTTGGAAACTAAAAAACATACTCTACAATTATTGTTTATTTTTTATTTACTCTTAAACGTTTCGAATCTTCATGAATCTATTATTTATCAGTCTTAATAATTTGGAAGGAAATCCTTTTTTATTTTTTATGGTTGTTAATTCTGGTGAGGGATCCATAAAAATCCAAAATGCCTGGGTTAAATTAAAATAAAAAAATGGTGTGAACGCACGAATTTTTTTCTCTCTCAAGGTTCTAAATCAAAAATTTTCTCAAAATCCTAATTTTTAAGCCATATTGAATTCGTATTAATATTATGCAGTTTTTTGAGACCAATACATTACACGGCAATGACCACTGCAATACATGGAAGCGTTAATTGTTAACCTTAACTGCCCTAATAATGAATTTTTCTAGAAAATAGAAAATAAATCCATATGCTGGAAGTTTTATTGAAAAATCCTAGGATACATTTTCCAGAAAATCTCAAAAAACTTGAAGAATCCATTGAGTAAAAAAGAGGATTCTTCCGTTTGTGGAATTTTCTTAAAACATAGAATTTTAGCAACATATTTAATCCATCTAACATTACTCGCTAAATAGGGCCGTACAATTTACAAAAATGGCACGTTAGAGAGGGAGGGAGTGAGTGAGAAAATCCACCCTCGCTTTTACAGAAATATGCTTAATCACAGCTTTCAGAAAATAATGTTGCAAATAATTGTTTTTAGATTTATATGTTTGTTATTAATACAGGATATTTAAATTAAGTCGTGGGAGTCGTTATCAGAACAAAAAAATATTAAACTAATAAAAAATAAATTGAACTAAGTGACAATTTCGTTCAGTAGATTTCTCTCTTTTTTTTTTGAATTTTAAAATTTATTTCGACATTTGATTCTTATCATTATAAAACGGGTAAAACTGTACAATAAACAGTAAAGGCAATTTAGAGCAGCGTTTCCCAACCTGTGGTACGCAAGTTGCTGGTTGGTGGTACGCGAAAAATAAATCAATAATGGCGGACATAAAAAATTAAAGCATAAAAATATCATAGAAACGTTTTTTCCTATAATACATAAAAATTATTTTAATTAATAATATTATACAGTAAAGTTGTTAATATTGTACAGTAATAAGGTTGGTCTGTCTCAAGTTATACGAGAAATCCTGCACATTTAACAGGATTTAAAATTGTCTTTCATGGAGTATTTTACCAAAACCCGAAAACGCAAATGATAATTGGATTTTCAACCTCTTTCTATAAAAAGAAAATTTAGGAAAAGCTACCATCATTATCGATAAAAGATAAAGAAAATTGAATAGAATTATCATGTGACAGAACTTAAATGATAACTATGTAAAAATCTGCTTAAAGAGACTGAATTGTAATGGGTAAGCTCTATCCAAGCAACACTAAATTTAATTGGTACTTACAGGTAGTTGAATGCTTAAAAGAAATTAATTTAGAAGATTTGGGCACAAATATAATAATCCTAAAGAAGAACTTTGTAAATTAATTAATAATTTTAAAGAGAAAAATAAGTACGCAATTTTTAATTGTTTAAAAAATGTTTTAAAACTATGATCTTACACTTTACGAAGTTTATGAAGTGAACATGAACTTGGACTCCTTTGTGAACAGATACATTGTATTTCTATGCAAATAAAGATAATTCACTGGGAATAAAAAATTTCACGAAATACAATCATTTTTACGAAGTGGTACAATTTAACATAATGTTGGACCAAGTGGTACCCTAGCCAAAAAAAGGTTGGGAAACGCTGTATTAGTGGAAATCCTAACCACCACACATTGAAGGAACGATTCCAGTAAAACAATTCAGTTTAACCGATTATTACCAAAATCTTATTGTGAAATCCCCCTGTTAGCAAACTCAGAGAATATAAAATTTGAATTTGTGGATTTGATAATTGAATATACAAGCGCACAGTTTAGACTAATTTGTAAAAGAAAAATTTTTTTCGTACTAAGGGCCTAACAAAAAACTCCAAATCAAAAAGCTGCATAATTGCAATCCTTCTAGTAAAGTAATATAAAGAATATCAATTACTAATTATTGAATAACAACTTATTGTAACATTACTAGTTATTGAATAACAACTTATTGTAACATTACTAGTTATTGAATAACAACTTATTGTAACATTACTAGTTATTCAATAACAACTTATTGTAACATTACTAATTATTGAATAACAACTTATTGTAACATTACTAATTATTGAATAACAACTTATTGTAACATTACTAATTATTGAATAACAACTTATTGTAACATTACTAATTATTGAATAACAACTTATTGTAACATTACTAGTTATTGAATAACAACTTATTGTAACATTGCTAATTATTGAATAACAACTTATTGTAACAACTATAACAACAATATAACACTAAAGCATTAAACGTGGCCCCCAAAACATTAAGTGCAAGTTAAGTGCATACTGACTTTACAGTGTAGTATGTTCTTTTTTTTTTTTTTTTTTTTTCCTTTCAAAGAAAATTTAAAATAAACATAAGATTGCAGTCATAATGTTTGCATTAAAAATGGTATTCGTGTGTGAATTGCCGCTAGAATATTTGTTAAAGTTGGTTGAGTAAAAGTGGAGGACTATATATTGTAGAGCAAGGTGGTGTGCCTGTGTCAACATATGTCCAACCACACATCTGCAGGCATCCCAGTACACAAACATATGTTGCCTCAACATACACACTATCCAGCATTCCGCTCCGGGGCAAAAAAAAAAAAAAAAAGAGAAAAAATAAATGTGAAAAAAAAATCTGACGAAATACGACGCTTGCTTTTAGAAATTCTGCTCTGTTCCAGCAAACACTGCTGACAATACTAAGGCTCTGTTCCTCAGTACCGAGTCATTCCTTGCAAAAACTACCCAACAAAACAAAATTGAAAAGCCCCAATTTTTGAACTTCTATTTTCCATTTTTGAATTACACCCTTTAAAAACCAGTTAATAAAAATTTAGATGTGAATCACAGACTTGGACTAACTAATTATTTTCCAACGTAAATTATTGATTTCCCTTCAATCTTCGCATAAATTAATTTTATGCTTTATTTAATTCTTACCAACACTATACAGGGTGTTCATTTTAAGACGGCTCAAAAGCATTTCAAGCTTAAACGGTTGATCTGAGCAAAAAAAAATGGTAGAGGAAAAATTTGTTGCCCGTCACCTCTATTTGCAGAATATGTTACTTGATTTTAGAGTCCTGATCACGTACGCGGCAGTCGCGCGTCCAAAAAGTAAGGGTTTGCAGTTCACCCCTATTTTCATATACACAGTTTTAAAGAGTATAAAATGTTATGAAAGAAACCGGAAACCGCAATTCGATACCTTTAAAATTAAAGGTGCTAGGCCATTTCAAAATCTGATATTTATTAATCATATTTCAATTTTTTAACTTGTTATCAAAGAGAAAGAAGAGCACGCGATAGGTCATTTTTATGTATTTTTTCATCCCCTTTCTTCTGAAAATATTGCCAAGGCAGTAAAGCTAGTATTTTTCTTAATATCGGGAAATAAGTAGTTTTCCGAGTGATTTTCTAAACAATAATCAAATGTTAAGAGCTTTATATATTCACAAGTATACACAAAAGGGCTAAAAAGTAATTTTACTTCAGTTACAAACAAGAAGGTTTAATACTTTTTTGGTAATTTTGGGAGAGTTGCTTTTAATTACCAAAAAATATTGAAAACCTATATTTAACTGTTCAATATCCTACATTTCAAGAAGGTTCCAACTTATTTCTTAACTTATCAAATAATACACTTTACGCAGCCTGTGCTACATGTACTGTGTCTTCCAAAGGTGCCTCCCTCCGCTGGCTTGCAAGCACATCTGCATTCTCGAATGCCTCTCTGTATCTGATCTAGTGGAATGGCTCTGCAGAGCTCAGATAATTTTTCCCTCATCTGATCTCGTGCCAGGGACCTCCCGATTTGACACCGCTAGATTTTTTTTTCTTAATGGAGACTATTAACAAAAATAAGGTTCATGCGCGCCCATGACATCAGATGAGGCGGAAGAATATCTTGAGGTCTGCAGAGCCATTCCACTAGATCAGATACAGAGAGAAGTAGATGGTTATCAGGAGGTTTCCTGGTTAACCTGGCTTTTAAGAATTTAATTATAACGTAAACGTTAGGAGGGAGAAAATTTGAGTTTGAACCATTGTGAGTATTGTCGTGTAAGTATTCACATCAGATTTTTATGGTATTTAAGGAACTTCAAAATCTTACTCGATCTCAACACTACCTCTTATTAGGAGTAAGAGAAAGGTCACTCGAATCAACTTTACTTGCATCTTATCCTTAAAATATTACATAACGCCACAAAGCTACAACAAGCATACCTCTGAAGGTACCAAGAAAGTACAATGTACTAGTGTACCCAATGATTGTCTCTACGTACTCTCACTGGCCATTAAAATTACAAGTATAAACTTGTACAGAAATAAATAAGCTCTGATGATGCCTGTACTGTGGAGTCGGTGATTGGCGTGCTAATGCTTCTTGGCCGGCTGCCATCTTTGTTTGGGCTGGCTGCCCGGAATACAAAGCAAACCTTCTTGGCCTTCGGGGACTTCCCACAGCGAGTAGACGCCAGCCAGTCTACCTGCAGCCTCTATTGTCATCTGTACATCACAAACACATATACAGCCTTCTCCATTGTTGAGAACATTTCCGGCTGAATTATTCAGCAATAACTTCCTTCTGATTCACTCCATTATTTAATAGTTAACGTTAACTGTACGGTTAAAAATGAACAAAACTAAGGGAACGTAGATAGTTAAATTTTACTACAATTTATGTTGTCTGGTAAACATACGAAATCTTAAGAAGATATTGCTGTCCCACGCTGGAAGATTCAGAAAAAGCTCCTTTCTTTAGCGTAGCGTGATAATTTTAATTGGGTAGGCTGCAGTTAAGGTGAATCATTAATTTTATATAATGTTAAAAACTTCTCCTAACCAACTTCACACGATATCGAACTTGTCTTCACCGTGGATATATAAAATAAGGGATCATTGATGCCTCATTGTCAAAGAACTATTTGTACATTTTTAATTAAGCAGGAATCAATAAATAAATAACGTTTTACTATTTCTGACAGGATATTGTTTGTGATAACAGACTGTTTTTGGAAATGCCGTGTAAATTTCACTTCAAACTTTTTTTAAACATGATAGCGAGTGAAAAGTAAAGTAAAGTAATCGCCTATTTTTTCAGGCGAGCTTAATGTCCAACTACCAAATTAGGTGCCGTGGACGAAGGAGAGTGGCAAACATACTATACTGTAAATTTCTTTTATTAACCATTTAATAAAATCCAAGGCCTACAGACCGGGAATCGAACCCAGTACCACAATACGTAT
Source organism: Rhodnius prolixus (assembly GCF_049639745.1). NCBI lineage: Eukaryota > Metazoa > Arthropoda > Insecta > Hemiptera > Reduviidae > Rhodnius > Rhodnius prolixus. The sequence continues at coordinate 1,030,981 of NW_027411618.1, forward strand.
TAGCTTTGTAGGCCTCGCCTCTAACCGCTCGGCTACCGTGGCGCCTCAGTGAGAGGATGCTTTAATTACTTACTTCAGAATTAGTGCAAGATGGTAAATTATATCTACCTACCGAGATGAATAACGAAACGATTTCAATTATATCCTGCCAAACTGAATAGTAATTGGGCTAAGATTTACCGAGTTATTTATTAATAGTAATGTTATCTGGGACTTAACACCCTCAATGTGGGGGGCTAACACCTCTCCTATTGTAGATTGAGACTCCCAAAAAGCATGCCTTCATAAAATTTCGTATCAATGACATTTCATTCGTGATAATTGGTTCACCATTCAACGTTGTTTGCTTATGAACTATTTGTACAATTTTAATTAAGCAGGAACCTATAAATAACTGTTTTTGGAAATGCCGTGTAAATTTCACATCAAACTTTTGTTAAAGATTATAGCGAGTATACAAAGGTGGACATTCCAAAAAGTATTTGTTAAATTTTTGTTTTCAATTAAAGCGAAAATCATGAACATTACAAACAATATTATAATTTTTTAAGTACTAATTTGACCCAAGCATATCACAGGCAAAAATTACAATAAATAACAATATTAAAGCAGAAAGCAAGTGATACAATTGTCTGGAATCGTCAAATGAATTTTTCGACTGATGGTGGACGGTAATTGAACATTTAAATTTAATAAAGTATTTAATTAAAAAATGATATTGTGATTAAAATGCGTCTTATATTCCAAACAAATTCCGAAGGTCACCGAATGATCTGTTTTCAGTTCCTCAATACTTCCAAGAAGTAATAAAACTGGAGTGGACAACTGCGCAAGTGCAAAGGAGACTTCAAAAAGCGTTTGTATAACACTTGACCTATTAGGGCTTCGTTTAATCGTTTAGCTCGTAATTACATTTTTTATTATTATTATCAAAAATGCAAATAGAATTTGTAAGGTTGTTTTAACTTGAATAAGAATCCCGGTTGTTACAATTGGTCAAAGAGGTTTGCGGTACATCCAATAAGACCCAAAAATAAAACATTAAAACACACTTCAATACACAACAAAAAACGTGCAATGTCTAAGTAATATCTTGAATTAACTTTTGCTTGAAATAATATTTTCATAAACAGTATAATATTATGGATTAGAACATAGTATAAACAATGAAACAAATTTTTCGATCGATAGCCAGCAAAATATTAACTAGAAAAAAATAACTATACATCCCCATAGTACGGGCCAATGCGACATAAAATGTACAATACAAACCAATCCGACATAAAATGTACAGTACTGGCCAATCCGGCAGTGTAATGTACAATACGAACCAATCCGAGATAAAATGTACATACAGTACGGACCAATCCGGCATTAATTGTACAATACTGACCAATCCGACATAAAATGTACAGTACGGACCAATCCGGCATTAATTGTACAATACTGACCAATCCGACATAAAAATTTACAGTACGAACCAATCCGACCTAAATTATACTTCTAGTGGACTATTTAATTAATATTTTTATAACTAATGTTATAGTCATTACTATGTAATAGAGCCGAGAAACACTATTTTCTTTTAAACAAATTATAACTATCATAACTATTAAACTATTAAAAAAATATATAACTACTGTTTCGACATTTCTGTTATCTTTTTATCTCTTTTCAGAAACTGTGAAAGAAAGTTGATAACCTTCAGTAACCTTACCACCTTCCTTAAGATTACAACTTCCTTTCACAGATTCTGACAAAAAGACATCACCGGTGTCCGAAAAGACAAACCAAGAATCTGTCTTAACAATGTTTTTTTGGGGGGGCCCCGGGCATCTATCGCATTGTAGATATTATGGCATAATTACATTCAAACATACGATTAATGCATAACTTATTATTTATTTATTTCTATTATGTGATTATTACTAAGTATTAGCTTCTATCTTTTTATTTATGTCCAATCCAATCCAATATGTCTCACAGGGTTTGAAAGAAAAAAAAAACAAACCGTTTTTTTGGTTAAAACCAAAAATGAAATCATCCGAGAAGACTGTATTCAGTTTTCCTGAAACTTTTTCTTATTCTTTTTTTTTTTTTTTAATTTTTTGGAAAAATTTGAGTGCTGAGAAGTTTAAGGAGATTGGTATCTAGGTAGGGGCAAAGCTATCCCTATTTTAGTTGGTGATGGTTTGCTTTAATTCCGTTTTAGAAGCTGAGGACTCACAGATGTCTTATTCTAAACAAACCGTGCCCACTAAATAGTACAGTCTGTAAAACTTCTTTTTTTTTTGCTCACTATAAACTTTCACTGAATTGCGTAGTTAAGACTATTTTTAGCTAACCAAACAATAGTTAGCTAGTGGTTAAAGGAATTTAACCAAATGTATTTGTATCAATTTCATGTGTTGTAAAATTCAATGTGTTAGTGAAGCGAGTGTTTACCACCACTTTTTAGTCGAGTTCACTTTAACTAGCCATGTCACCACGTCATTGTAAAATATGGCTGCTTACTATTTCCTGTTTTTAAACTGGCACTTACTAAAAATAATAACCGGATATCATAAAATTCATTATCAATAAAAATTATTAGTATCGTAGTATATTGAAGGCGAGCTCTTACATCATGCTATATGTCCTAAAAGGTCAAGTAATGATGGACAAATACGAGGGTCGTTTGAAAAGTCCGTGCAAAGTCAGAGAGATAGCACCACTGGCGCGTATCGAGGTTATGTTTAGTTAGTAGCATCTCTTGGAAGAACACACACCTCGTTTGAATCGAGGAAGTCGAGTGATTTTCAAAAAATGGACGAAAAAGAATTTCGTGTGTTGATGAAACACTACTTTATGAAAGGCAAAACGCCTCAGGAGACTAAAGAGAAGCTTGATAAACATTATGGTGACTCTGCACCTTCGATTAGAACAGTTTATAAGTGGTTTCAAAATGTTCCAGAAGAATCCGCAGGACTTTAAGCGTCGTTTTGTCACTGTGGATGATACATGGATACATCACTACACTCCTGAGACCAAAGAACAATCTAAACAATGGGTTACCAAGGGGGAATCTGCGCCAAAAAAGGCGAAGACCGTTCCTTCGGCTGGAAAGATTATGGCGACTGTCTTTTGGGATTCGCAAGGAATAATCCTCATCGACTATCTGGGAAAGGGTAAAACTATTACAGGTGCATATTATTCATCGTTATTGGACCGTTTGAAAACCGAGCCGCAAGAAAAACGCCCACGATTGGCCCACAAAAAAGTCCTTTTCCATCACGACAACGCACCAGCTCACACCTCAGCAGTTGTGGTCGCAAAATTAATGGAAATAGGCTTCCAACTCGTTTCACATCCCCCCTATTCTCCAGACTTGGCTCCCTCGGACTACTATTTGTTCCCCAATATGAAGAAATGGCTGGCGGGAAAAAGATTTTATTCAAACGAGGAGGTGATTGCAGAAACGAATGGCTATTTTTCAGACTTGGACAAATCCTATTATTCGGAAGGGATCAACAAACTAGAGCAGCGTTGGACGAAGTGTATAAGCCTAAAAGGAGATTATGTTGAAAAATAAAAAAGGTTTACCCCAAAAAATTAAGTAGTTTTTATTTTTGCACGGACTTTTCAAACGACCCTCGTAATATGCGCCTTAAATGTCAGCCCTCTATTCGTACAAACTTTTCATTTTTTTTTTTTTTTGGTGTACTTTGGGTTATCCCAAATTGGATGGAAATTGATTAAGAACAGGAGATGGAGTAGGAGCTCGTTTACCATTAATAGGATAAATTTTTAATTAATTGTGAAGGCGTCAAAAAATATAAATAATTAAAAATAATACTAAAACTGTAGAATACTATTTGAAATAAAGAAAAAATATTGTTTTCAATTGCTATTACTTTATGTTATCAGTTAAAAAAAGGTATCTCTACTGTTATTTACTGGCAATAAAAAATTAAAATAAATAAAATAGAGTAATACCAATTTTTTCAGACAGGTTTTACGTCTACAATCAGATATCGTGGACGTTAGGCGACTAGCAAACATATTTTATTATTAAATTCTCATATCAATCATTAAAAATAAAATCAAAAGCCACTTAGGCCGGGAATCGAACCCAGTACCAACAAAACATATAAGCTTTGTGGGCCTCGTCTATAACCGCTCGGCTACCGTGGGAATGCGCATTTCAGTAGCAATAATATGATTATTTTTGTTTATGGTTAGTGGTAGTCAATCTTTCCACGCGAACACCCTACTATTCTGAAAAAAAAAAAAAATAAAAAAAATAAGATTTTTTATTTTAATTTCCTTTTAATGTCAGAAGAAACCACTTACAGTATCTACTATTTTTAACTTAGGAGAAATAAATCGGTAATGTCATGGCTCTAAATAGTAGATTGATTGTTACCACAAAAACCTTATGCTTACATAAGTGTGGTGCTCTTTTTTGCCCTATTTTTAGAAAATTGTACAAAACACAAAATAAACAAACCCAAAAAATTTACAAGGAGGAAGGAAATGTCCACATAGTCAAACCTCGTGAATCTCAAAAGAATAATTTAGTTACATATATGTACGTATATAACCTTACTAATTTTAGGACTAACTATTTTCTAAGTTGAAATTATTTAATACACGCAGAATATTAAACAAGTATGCCATAATGTAAAGCTCCAAAGATGGTTGTATTTATAGTACAAAAGTGATGTCTTACTTGAAATAAAACACTTTTCTTTTTTTGGAAATGAATAACCAGAGTTAAATGTATTAAAAATATATTCTGCTCATTGTTTTTGGCGACTGATTCATTAATCCAGAAGGAAGAAAGAATAATACCAATTTCAGTGAAAATGTTGGGTCATTTAGCTTTCATCTTACAAGTATCGTTCATTGATTTTGGGGACTTATTCATTAATCCAGAAGAAAAAAAGAATAACGCCAATTTCAGTGAAAATGTTGGGTCATTTAGCTTTCATCTTACAAGTATTGTTCATTGTTTTTGGTGACTGATTCATTAATCCAGAAGAAAGAAAGAATAAAGCCAATTTCAGTGAAAATATTGGGTCATTTAGCTTTCGTCTTACCAAGTATTGTTCATTGTTATTGGCGACTGATTCATTAATCCAGAAGAAAGAAAGAATAAAGCCAATTTAAGTGAAAATATTGGGTCATTTAGATTTCATCGTACCAAGTATTGTATATTGTTTTTGGCGACTGATTCATTAATCCAGAAGAAAGAAAGAATAAAGCCAATTTCAGTGAAAATGTTGGGTCGTTTGGCTTTCATCTTACAAGTATTGTTCATTGTTTTTGTGACTGATTCATTAATCCAGAAGGAAGAAAGAATAATACCAATTTCAGTGAAAATATTGGGTCATTTAGCTTTCGTCACCAAGTATTGTTCATTGTTTTTGGGGATTGATTCATTAATCCAGAAGAAAGAAAGAATAAAGCCAATTTCAGTGAAAATATTGGGTCATTTAGCTTTCGTCTTACCAAGTATTGTTCATTGTTATTGGCGACTGATTCATTAATCCAGAAGAAAGAAAGAATAAAGCCAATTTAAGTGAAAATATTGGGTCATTTAGATTTCATCGTACCAAGTATTGTATATTGTTTTTGGCGACTGATTCATTAATCCAGAAGAAAGAAAGAATAAAGCCAATTTCAGTGAAAATGTTGGGTCGTTTGGCTTTCATCTTACAAGTATTGTTCATTGTTTTTGTGACTGATTCATTAATCCAGAAGGAAGAAAGAATAATACCAATTTCAGTGAAAATATTGGGTCATTTAGCTTTCGTCACCAAGTATTGTTCATTGTTTTTGGGGATTGATTCATTAATCCAGAAGAAAGAAAGAATAAAGCCAATTTAAGTGAAAATATTGGGTCATTTAGATTTCATCGTACCAAGTATTGTATATTGTTTTTGGCGACTGATTCATTAATCCAGAAGAAAGAAAGAATAAAGCCAATTTCAGTGAAAATGTTGGGTCGTTTGGCTTTCATCTTACAAGTATTGTTCATTGTTTTTGTGACTGATTCATTAATCCAGAAGGAAGAAAGAATAATACCAATTTCAGTAAAAATATTGGGTCATTTAGCTTTCGTCACCAAGTATTGTTCATTGTTTTTGGGGATTGATTCATTAATCCAGAAGAAAGAAAGAATAAAGCCAATTTCAGTGAAAATATTGGGTCATTTAGCTTTCATTGTACCAAGTATTGTTCATTGCTTTTGGGGACTGATTCATTAATCCAGAAGGAAGAAAGAATAATACCAATTTCAGTGAAAATGTTGGGTCATTTAGCTTTCATCTTACAAGTATTGTTCATTGGTTTTGGCGACTGATTCATTAATCCAGTAGTAAGAAAGAATAAAGCCAATTTCAGTGAAAATATTGGGTCATTTAGCTTTCGTCTTACCAAGTATTGTTCATTGTTATTGGTGACTGATTCATTAATCCAGAAGGAAGAAAGAATAATGGCAATTTTAGGGAAAATGTTGGGTCGTTTGACTTTTGTCTTACAAGTATTGTTCATTGCTTTTGGGGACTGATTCATTAATCCAGAAGGAAGAAAGAATAAAGCCAATTTCAGTGAAAATATTGGGTCATTTAGCTTTCGTCTTACCAAGTATTGTTATTGTTATTGGTGACTGATTCATTAATCCAGTAGTAAGAAAGAATAAAGCGAATTTCAGTGAAAATATTGGGTCATTTAGCTTTCGTCTTACCAAGTATTGTTCATTGTTATTGGTGACTGATTCATTAATCCAGAAGGAAGAAAGAATAATGCCAATTTTAGGGAAAATGTTAGGTCGTTTGACTTTTGTCTTACAAGTATTGTTCATTGTTTTTGGGGATTGATTCATTAATCCAGTAGTAAGAAAGAATAAAGCCAATTTCAGTGAAAATATTGGGTTATTTAGCTTTCGTCTTACCAAGTATTGTTAATTGTTTTTGGGGATTGATTCATTAATACTGTATTAAGAAAGAATAATGCCTATTGACAATATTTTTACATTATTATAAGGTTTGTGTATCTTCTGTCCTACCTGCTTGTTTAACTTAACGTTTAACTTACAGTACAAATTATATGTCCATTTTAAATTCTATCAAGTAGAGTAGTATAAATACAGTTCGGTGATGATGTAATAACCTTTATTTTTATATTATAAATTGTATAATAAATAGAATTAAGTAAGAATTCAAAGAAATATGTTGTATCGGCTGGCAGAAAAAGTTGAGAAGTACTGTGTACAGTTTGGCTGTTAAGACTTCCATAACTATTTCGTGAATTACTTGACAAACCTGACGAATAGTAAAATTATTTGAGGATAGATTCTAGTGCTGACAGTCCGATTATTGATATTGTTAACTGTCTGTTTTTATCGAACAAATTCTAAGTTCTATGGCAATTTCATTGTATAAATTGAAAGTCAGTGAATTCGTATGAGTTCGTTTCTACACCAAGATTTTTTTTTTTTTTGTGTCCCCAAATTATTAATATGTCTGGGGCTGTACGGGGCAGCTGGCTCTAACTGCCTCCCTGGTGACGCCCATGAGAGAATGTTGGATACATTCGAGATGATGTTGTGTTCATGAGTCGGCCTGTGCGTGTAGCCAGGCTGCACTAATGACGGTTCAAGGCTAATGGTAGCCCGTTACTGGCTGCCCATATTGTCCCTTAATAATTATTTTCAAACTAATATATTCCAATAACTGTTTCTAGTCCGGCATCAGTAATTTCTCAATAACTGTAAAATTCATTACTTAAAACTTTTTTTTTTTCTACGAAGATGAGATGAATCAAAAAATTAATCTTATTTAAATCCTGAATGACGACAGTTTTATGTAATCTTTGACGGTAGATTTTATCGATTTTTTTTGTTTTTAGTTTTCACCTCTTTGTGGTACCCAGTGTTTGAACAAGTGGTTTTTGAACAAATGGTCTGTTTGACCTATGCATCCACCTTAACTTGAAACGAAAAATTAGCAGGAAGTTAAAATTTGATATTTCGTTTAACAGAAGATTCTACAAAATAGTTTTATTCAAAATGTGATGACCAGTAATGCCAAATTGATGAATAAATTGTAATTTTTTAAGTTTTAACTTAAAATTTTGCGCAATATTTCTACACAATACTTAAAAATAAATAAATTAATGAATAATAAATAAACAAAGTTAGTAAATTTGCAAAAATTAGTAAAATTTAAACATTACTTAACACTGCATTGCCAATGCTCGAACTTAGTCAGTTATTGCCCATGTGGAGTCATATTGGACTCCATAATTTATTTTTATACTTTTTTTTACATTGATTTCAATTTTAATAATAAAATTTGCATTAAAGGATGAGAAAGAATGGGAATCAAGAACGAAAAACCAAAATTTTGACCATAAATCGGCTTTAACATTTCACGCAGAAGGAATTAACTTCATCTTAGGATCGCAGTAATTTCTAGAACCCTGACTGGTCTGCCTTCTGATCAGGGGCTTTTTCATTTTTTTTAATTACATTCACTATTTTTTTTCAATTACTGTGCGCTGTTAACACGGATCGGAAATTACCCAATTCGCTGCAAGTTTTTGCTGCAATTCGGGCAGAAAATCAATTCTAGAAAGAGGCTTTTTGTGCCTTGATACTTTCTACAGAAATTATGTAAATTTATCAAATAAGCATTTAGGCAATAATTTGGTGACAAGATAATAACAGAAAATCTACTTATATTACCAATCAGGAATCAAAATGACTCCAATATATTTACGTGTAACGCCAATCTGGAATCAAAATGACTCCTGTGATTCAAGTAAAACTAATCTGCAAAAAGGAAACTAAGAATTCTATGGTCTTCAGCTCGTGACTATCGAATGGTGAGAGAGTGGGGATAGCATATCTAAAAGCATTTTGGGTTAGCTATGAGATGTGGGGATACAGAGACCATTCCTATTTTTTCTTGATAAATTAAGGAATAAGATTGATCCATTACATGAAAGATATTGATCACTTAAATATGTGACAGGAGGTTTCCAATTTTTTTGGTAATTAAACGCAACTCTCCCAAAATTACCAAATAATTATTAAACCTTCTAGTTTGTAACAGATGTAAAATTATTTTTTAGCCATTTTAGGTATGTTTGAGAACATCTAAAGCTCTTAACATTTGATTTTTCTTAGAAAAATCACTCGGTAAACGACTTATTTCTCGATATTAAGAAAAATACTAGCTTTACGGCCTTGGCAATATTTTTAGTAGAAAGGGGATGAAAAATTACATAAAAATGACCTATCGCGTGCTCTTCTTTCTCTTTGATAACAAGTTAAAAAAATTGAAATATGATTAAAAATACCAGATTTTGAAATGGCCTAGCACCTTTAATTTTGAAGATATCGAATTGCGCTTTCCGGTTTCTTTTATTACTTTGTATACTCTTTAAAACTGTGTATATAAAAATTGGGGTCAACTGCGAACCCTCACTTTTGGTCGCGCGTCAGCCGCGTATGCGGGCAGGAATCTAAAATTAAATCACATATTCTGAAACTAGATGTGACGGGCAACAAATTTTTCCTCTACCATTTTTTGCTCAGATTAACCGTTTAAGCATGAAATGCATTTGAGCCGTCTTAAAATGAACACCCTGTATATAAAAAAAAAAAATTGATTTTTTCAAATTTCTGACTGCCTATAACCCCTTAAGTCCTGAATTTATTACTAAGTCGGGGTAGACCAAGAAAGTACGAAAATATAGTATTGACACCATTGTATACAAATAATAATAGACAAATTACAACAGCCAAATTCAAGGACATAATTGACCTATTACGGATATATACCACCGGAACATCATCATTTCTTCAAATCCCTTTCACATACCCAAAATGTAGATGAGCAGTAAATTGTTTTGTAACTTATGTTTGTAATTTTGTACCTTTTCTAGCCAAAAAAATGTTTTGAATCGCATAAATTATGTTTTTGAAGTGTTGTAAAGATATGTAAAATAAATTTTAGTATTGTTTTATTCAATTTAAAACATCTTAAATTATGTTGAATTGGACTTGAGCTCCTCAAAAATTTTATAACGAATCTGGTTGTTAATTTTGAAATTGGTCTAACTTCATTCTCAACTCAACACTTAACCTTTAACTTGGTATCCTCAAAATCTCAACTTCAACTGGTATATCATCGGGTCAGCTTTGACCTGAAACTTTAAATGGACATTTCTTTTTAAAAAAAGGTCATTGATATAATTAAAGTCGATTTAGTTTTTGTTCGAAAATTTATTTAGCAAACGAAAATGAGGAATGTTTTGTTAAATTTGTTTCATAAGATTAAGAAAAACCAAAAAAAAAAGTTGAAAAATGCAAAAGTTGCATTTTTTTTTAAGTTACAAAAACAGAAGACCAAAAAATAATATTTACTGAAAAACGTTATTTTCTTAAAGTTCATTCCTTGAAAAGAAAAGTCCTATTTTCCCCATAATTCTGCAAGTACCGAATTATCATGATGCGAGTATAACATACTTGTTTTGTTTTGGTACAAAAAAACCAGCGTTTTGTTGTCAGTAAAAACAAACAATGAAGTTCCGACGGTAGTTTTCTCTATTTTGGAATTATATAAGAGGGGTTTACTTTTTTAATTTTTTCGTAATGTCCCCGAGTAAGATAAATTTAGCTTTCCTAGTTCATGGACCACCTTAACTGAACAGAACCAGTTATCAGCAATAATATTAAATATTGTGTAATATTTACTGTATAATATTTAATATTATAGAATAATATTAAAAAAATAGAACAGAAAACAAACTCCAAAACATAAAAATAAAAAATATTAAGAAAAAACTTATAACGTAAACGGTATTGTCGGGTCAAATTTGACCCAAAACCTATATTTTATTTACTTGCACTGCTCGAAGAACGACTGATTTGTCTGGTCGATTGTTGGTGAGGATGAAAGAGGAGAATTCAGAGAAGGGGAGATGTTTATAGTTAATTCCTACAAAATGCCACACAAAAGAAAAACACGCGGGTCAAATTTGACCCGACAATACCAGTTGAGGGTTAATAATTGCCATTATTTTAATAGGAACTATAAATTTAACTCCTTTAGATACACTTAAGCAGTATGACTCATTAGTATCCTGTACTCATATTTTTAATTGCACTGAAACACAAACCCTTAAATATCTCAATTTAAGTGTAAATGGACTTAGGCCACTTTGAAAATAAGCGGCTCATGTACGAGGTCTGTAAATTAAGTAATGAGACTGATTTTTTTTATTCAAAAAGAATTACAATTCTATATTGTCACCTTCAAAATAACTTCCTTCTGAAGCCACACAGCGCTGGAGACGTTTCTTCCACTCCTCATAGCAGTGCTCGAACTTCGATACTGCAATAGCCTTCAGCTGGTAGGTTGAATGTTTTCGACTGTCCCAAAATGAGTTCCCTTGAGGTGATTTTTCAACTTCGGGAAGAGAAAAAAAGTCACAAGGACTCAAGTCAGGCGAATAAGGAGGCTGGAGGAGCCACAGGAATGTTTTTTACTGGCCAAAAAAACTCGTTTATTGAAATTGCTGTGTGACAAGGAGCATTATCGTGATGCAACACCCACTTGTTCTTGATGTTTGGTCTCACATGAATGACCCTTTTTCGAAGTTTTTCAAGTACCTATCGGTAAAAGTGTTGATTGACCGTTTGACTTTGAGGTAGAAACTCTTTGTGGACGACTCCGTGGAAATCGAAAAAATAAATCAGCATGCATTTGATCTTCCACTTCGCCATCCTTGCAATTTCAATAAACGAGTTTTTGGCCAGTAAAAAACATTCCTGTGGCTCCTCCAGCCTCCTTATTCGCCTGACTTGAGTCCTTGTGACTTTTTTTCTCTTCCCGAAGTTGAAAAATCACCTCAAGGGAACTCATTTTGGGACAGACGAAAACATTCAAACGGCTGTAACCGACCAGCTGAAGGCTATTCCAGTATCGGAGTTCGAGCACTGCTATGAGGAGTGGAAGAAACGTCTCCAGCGCTGTGTGGCTTCAGAAGGAAGTTATTTCGAAGGTGACAATATAGAATCGTAATTCTTTTTGAATAAAGTAATTTTAAAAAATCAGTCTCATTACTTAATTTACAGACCTCATATATTATATCTATCGTAACTCAAAAAATTGAAAATTAAATTTATCTGGATAGTTTTGAAGTAAACCATTTTTTGATTTAATTTTAAGGTATCACTGCTTTGACTCATTTAGCTTGAATTTAGCAAAAAGGGGATGGCAGATGAAATAACTAGCTTGCATTCCCACACAAGATTAACCCCTCCGGACGATGCAGTTGAGGAAGCCGAATTTGGTGAATGCATTCCGCTAGTCAATCAGCAAATTCCCTCTTTAATCCCTTATAAATCTAATACGCTTATTTCATATGATACGATTAACGTAATCATCATCAAGTAAAAGCTTCGCTCAACGGTGAAATCGCTATATCGGATTTATTACTTAGCAAAGTGGAGGGGTCCCATACTAAGCTCGTTATATCAAAACTAATAAATTACAATAATCTGCAGAGAGTTACTACTTTTGATGGCGCTCTGTTAACAGTACTGTTATTATCTGTACATTGTACTGAGTACTAGATATTATATATCCACACATTATCATTTAGCTAGCGTACGCCACTGTTTTATGGAGTTGCATTTTTAATGAACACACACTATCAAATAGTTTTTCCTTTCAAGAAGGTGTAGATTTACGATTTTAATTTTCAGTCTTTAATTGAAGAGCTTGGTGCAAAAAGGAGTTATCTACATTTTTTTCAGAAAATGTGTCTAGTGGCGCCCCCTTATTGTATGTTCAATTCTACATCTTTTGGTGCATAAACGAGTCTTTATGCAGACTATCAGATATTACTTATTCTCTAACATAGATAAATCCTTTTTGCACCAACCTCATCAATTCGAAAAAGTACTTTTTTTACAAATGATTTCTAGTTTATGAAATTGCTTACAACTAAATAGGTATACAAAATAACAAATCCGTCAGTTGGTATAACTAGAACATCGCCAGTTCGAATCTCGCACAAGACTACTTTTTATTTCTTAGAAAAAAAAATGTTAATAGTAAAGGATGTTCGTCCGTCTCCGATCACCAACAACTAATTATTAGTTGGACGTTAAGCAACGTCTGAAAAAACAGGAACGTATGTGGCCCGCATTGAAAAATTTTATGGCCCGCTAAATTCATCCTAATTTTATTGTACACAATTTTTTTTTACAACATCCAATGCAACTAATAGACGTCTAGTGTTATAATACACAAAAACCAAATTAGGTTATATACACAAAATACGTATAACTAGGTTATTATAACACTTTCTATCTAATTTCCTATAGGAGATATAAGGTCATAAAGTTTCGTACTGTTGTATTTCCCTCATAATTCGAATTGCTGTATCTCCTATCCTATTGGTGTAATCACTAAGGAAATAAACACAATCACAGTACTCATTTACCACTAGAACTGTGCACAATTCCAGCTTTCTATCTCATTTCTTACAGAAGATATAAGGTGATAAAGTTTCGTACTGTTGCAATTCCTTCATATTTCAAATTGCTGTATCTCCTGTGCTATAGGGGTAATCACTAAGGGAATACACACAATAAAAGTACTCATTTACCTCTAGAACCGCGCACAATTCCAGCTATCTATCTAATTTCCTATAGGAGATATAAGGTCATAAAGTTTCGTACCGTTGCAATTCCTTCATATTTCAAATTGCTGTATCTCCTGTCCCATTGGTGTAATCTCTAAGGAAATACCCACATTCATAGTACTCGTATGCCTCTAGAACCGTGCACAATTACAGCTTTCTATCTCATTTCTTAAAGGAGATATAAGGTGATAAAGTTTCGCACTGTTACATTTCCTCCATATTTCGAATTGCTGTATCTCGTGTCACATTGGTGTAATCTCTAAGGAAATACCCACATTCATAGTACTCGTTTGCCTCTAGAACCGTGCACAATTCCAGCTTTCTATCTCATTTCTTATAGGAGATATAAGGTGATAAAGTTTCGCACAGTTGCATTCCCACCATATTTCGAATTACTGTATCTCCTATCCAATTGGTGTAATCTCTAAGGAAATACCCACATTCATAGTACTCGTATGCCTCTAGAACCGTGCACAATTACAGCTTTCTATCTCATTTCTTAAAGGAGATATAAGGTGATAAAGTTTCGCACTGTTACATTTCCTCCATATTTCGAATTGCTGTATCTCGTGTCACATTGGTGTAATCTCTAAGGAAATACCCACATTCATAGTACTCGTTTGCCTCTAGAACCGTGCACAATTCCAGCTTTCTATTTCATTTCTTATAGGAGATATAAGGTGATAAAGTTTCGCACAGTTGCATTCCCACCATATTTCGAATTACTGTATCTCCTATCCAATTGGTGTAATCTCTAAGCAAATACACACAATCATAGTACTCGCTTGCCTCTCGAACCGTGCACAATTCCAGCTATCTATCTCATTTCTTATAAGAGATATAAGGTGATAAAGTTTCGTAATGTTGCATTTCCTCCATATTTCGAATTGCTGTATCTGCTATCATATTGGTGTAATCTCTACGGAAATACACAAAATCACAGTACTCATTTACCTCTAGAACAGTGCAAAATTCCAGCTTTCTATCTCATTTCCTATAGGAGATATAAGGTGATAAATTTACCACTAGAACTGTGCACAATTCCAGCTTTCTATCTCATTTCTTATAGAAGATATAAGGTGATAAAGTTTCGTACTGTTGCAATTCCTTCATATTTCAAATTGCTGTATCTCCTGTGCTATAGGTGTAATCACTAAGGGAATACACACAATAATAGTACTCATTTGCCTCTAGAACCGCGCACAATTCCAGCTATCTATCTAATTTCCTATAGGAGATATAAGGTCATAAAGTTTCGTACCGTTGCAATTCCTTCATATTTCAAATTGCTGTATCTCCTGTCCCATTGGTGTAATCTCTAAGGAAATACCCACATTCATAGTACTCATTTACCTCTAGAACTGTGCACAATTCCAGCATTCTATCTCATTTCCTATTAAAACTGTCCGGTAGGACAGTTGTATAAGGGTTGATCATAAAAAACTGCACGAAAAAGCGTAACGTTGAAAAACACCCAACTTTGACAATTTTTTTTTCTTTTTCTATAAAAGATAAAATTCCCAAATTTTCTTTAAAATAAAGGGCGAACCCTCCTAGGAGATATAAGGTGATAAAGTTTCGCACTGTTACATTTCCTCCATATTTCGAATTGCTGTATCTCCAATACTATTTGTGTAATCTCTAAGGAAATACACTCAAACATAGTACACATTTACCACTAGAACCGTGCACAATTCCAGCTTTCTATCTCATTTCCTATACGAGATATAAGGTGATAAAGTTTCGTACGGTTACATTTCCTCCATATTTCGAATTGCTGTATCTCGTGTCACATTGGTGTAATCTCTAAGGAAATACACACAATCATAGTACTCGTTTGGCTCTAGAACCGTGCACAATTCCAGCTATCTATCTAATTTCCTATAGGAGATATAAGGTCATAAAGTTTCGTACCGTTGCAATTCCTTCATATTTCAAATTGCTGTATCTCCTGTCCCATTGGTGTAATCTCTAAGGAAATACCCACATTCATAGTACTCGTATGCCTCTAGAACCGTGCACAATTACAGCTTTCTATCTCATTTCTTAAAGGAGATATAAGGTGATAAAGTTTCGCACTGTTACATTTCCTCCATATTTCGAATTGCTGTATCTCGTGTCACATTGGTGTAATCTCTAAGGAAATACCCACATTCATAGTACTCGTTTGCCTCTAGAACCGTGCACAATTCCAGCTTTCTATCTCATTTCTTATAGGAGATATAAGGTGATAAAGTTTCGCACAGTTGCATTCCCACCATATTTCGAATTACTGTATCTCCTATCCAATTGGTGTAATCTCTAAGCAAATACACACAATCATAGTACTCGCTTGCCTCTCGAACCGTGCACAATTCCAGCTATCTATCTCATTTCTTATAAGAGATATAAGGTGATAAAGTTTCGTAATGTTGCATTTCCTCCATATTTCGAATTGCTGTATCTGCTATCATATTGGTGTAATCTCTACGGAAATACACAAAATCACAGTACTCATTTACCTCTAGAACAGTGCAAAATTCCAGCTTTCTATCTCATTTCCTATAGGAGATATAAGGTGATAAATTTACCACTAGAACTGTGCACAATTCCTGCTTTCTATCTCATTTCTTATAGAAGATATAAGGTGATAAAGTTTCGTACTGTTGCAATTCCTTCATATTTCAAATTGCTGTATCTCCTGTGCTATAGGTGTAATCACTAAGGGAATACACACAATAATAGTACTCATTTGCCTCTAGAACCGCGCACAATTCCAGCTATCTATCTAATTTCCTATAGGAGATATAAGGTCATAAAGTTTCGTACCGTTGCAATTCCTTCATATTTCAAATTGCTGTATCTCCTGTCCCATTGGTGTAATCTCTAAGGAAATACCCACATTCATAGTACTCATTTACCTCTAGAACTGTGCACAATTCCAGCATTCTATCTCATTTCCTATTAAAACTGTCCGGTAGGACAGTTGTATAAGGGTTGATCGTAAAAAACTGCACGAAAAAGCGTAACGTTGAAAAACACCTAACTTTGACAATTTTTTTTTCTTTTTCTATAAAAGATAAAATTCCCAAATTTTCTTTAAAATAAAGGGCGAACCCTCCTAGGAGATATAAGGTGATAAAGTTTCGCACTGTTACATTTCCTCCATATTTCGAATTGCTGTATCTCCAATACTATTTGTGTAATCTCTAAGGAAATACACTCAAACATAGTACACATTTACCACTAGAACCGTGCACAATTCCAGCTTTCTATCTCATTTCCTATACGAGATATAAGGTGATAAAGTTTCGTAAGGTTACATTTCCTCCATATTTCGAATTGCTGTATCTCGTGTCACATTGGTGTAATCTCTAAGGAAATACACACAATCATAGTACTCGTTTGGCTCTAGAACCGTGCACAATTCCATATTTCTATCTCATTTTTTATAGGAGATATAAGGTGATAAAGTTTCGTACTGTTGCAATTCCTTCATATTTCAAATTGCTGTATCTCCTGTGCTATAGGTGTAATCACTAAGGGAATACACACAATAATAGTACTCATTTGCCTCTAGAACCGCGCACAATTCCAGCTATCTATCTAATTTCCTATAGGAGATATAAGGTCATAAAGTTTCGTATCGTTGCAATTCCTTCATATTTCAAATTGCTGTATCTCCTGTCCCATTGGTGTAATCTCTAAGGAAATACCCACATTCATAGTACTCGTTTGCCTCTAGAACTGTGCACAATTCCAGCTTTCTATCTCATTTCTTATAGGAGATATAAGGTGAAAATTTTCGTACTGTTGCATTTCCCTCATATTTCGAATTGCTGTATCGCCTGTCCTATTGGTGTAATCACTAAGGAAATACACACAATCATAGTACTCGTTTGCCTCTAGAACCGTGCACAATTCCAGCTTTCTATCTCATTTCTTATAGGAGATATAAGGTGATAAATTTTCGTACTGTTGCATTTCCCTTATATTTCGAATTGCTGTATCTACTGTCCTATTGGTGTAATCTCTAAGGAAATACACACAATCATAGTACTCATTTGCCTCTAGAACCCTGCACAATTCCTTCATATTTCAAGTTGCTGTATCTCCTGTGCTATAGGTGTAATCACTAAGGGAATACACACAATAATAGTACTCATTTGCCTCTAGAACCGCGCACAATTCCAGCTATCTATCTAATTTCCTATAGGAGATATAAGGTCATAAAGTTTCGTACCGTTGCAATTCCTTCATATTTCAAATTGCTGTATCTCCTGTCCCATTGGTGTAATCTCTAAGGAAATACCCACATTCATAGTACTCATTTACCTCTAGAACTGTGCACAATTCCAGCATTCTATCTCATTTCCTATTAAAACTGTCCGGTAGGACAGTTGTATAAGGGTTGATCGTAAAAAACTGCACGAAAAAGCGTAACGTTGAAAAACACCTAACTTTGACAATTTTTTTTTCTTTTTCTATAAAAGATAAAATTCCCAAATTTTCTTTAAAATAAAGGGCGAACCCTCCTAGGAGATATAAGGTGATAAAGTTTCGCACTGTTACATTTCCTCCATATTTCGAATTGCTGTATCTCCAATACTATTTGTGTAATCTCTAAGGAAATACACTCAAACATAGTACACATTTACCACTAGAACCGTGCACAATTCCAGCTTTCTATCTCATTTCCTATACGAGATATAAGGTGATAAAGTTTCGTAAGGTTACATTTCCTCCATATTTCGAATTGCTGTATCTCGTGTCACATTGGTGTAATCTCTAAGGAAATACACACAATCATAGTACTCGTTTGGCTCTAGAACCGTGCACAATTCCATATTTCTATCTCATTTTTTATAGGAGATATAAGGTGATAAAGTTTCGTACTGTTGCAATTCCTTCATATTTCAAATTGCTGTATCTCCTGTGCTATAGGTGTAATCACTAAGGGAATACACACAATAATAGTACTCATTTGCCTCTAGAACCGCGCACAATTCCAGCTATCTATCTAATTTCCTATAGGAGATATAAGGTCATAAAGTTTCGTATCGTTGCAATTCCTTCATATTTCAAATTGCTGTATCTCCTGTCCCATTGGTGTAATCTCTAAGGAAATACCCACATTCATAGTACTCGTTTGCCTCTAGAACTGTGCACAATTCCAGCTTTCTATCTCATTTCTTATAGGAGATATAAGGTGAAAATTTTCGTACTGTTGCATTTCCCTCATATTTCGAATTGCTGTATCGCCTGTCCTATTGGTGTAATCACTAAGGAAATACACACAATCATAGTACTCGTTTGCCTCTAGAACCGTGCACAATTCCAGCTTTCTATCTCATTTCTTATAGGAGATATAAGGTGATAAATTTTCGTACTGTTGCATTTCCCTTATATTTCGAATTGCTGTATCTACTGTCCTATTGGTGTAATCTCTAAGGAAATACACACAATCATAGTACTCGTTTGCCTCTAGAACCGTGCACAATTCCAGCTTTCTATCTCATTTCTTATAGGAGATATAAGGTGATAAATTTTCGTACTGTTGCATTTCCCTTATATTTCGAATTGCTGTATCTACTGTCCTATTGGTGTAATCTCTAAGGAAATACACACAATCATAGTACTCATTTGCCTCTAGAACCCTGCACAATTCCAGCTTTCTATCTAATTTCCTATAGGAGATATAAGGTCATAAATTTTCGTACCGTTGCAATTCCTTCATATTTCAAATTGCTGTATCTCCTGTCCCATTGGTGTAATCTCTAAGGAAATACCCACATTCATAGTACTCGTTTGCCTCTAGAACCGTGCACAATTCCAGTTTTCTATCTCATTTCTTATAGGAGATATAAGGTGATAAAGTTTCGCACAGTTGCATTCCCACCATATTTCGAATTACTGTATCTCCTATCCTATTGGTGTAATCTCTAAGCAAATACACACAATCATAGTACTCATTTACCTCTAGAACTGTGCACAATTCCAGCATTCTATCTCATTTCCTATAGGAGATATAAGGTGATAAATTTTCGCACTGTTACATTTCCTCCATATTTCGAATTGCTGTATCTCCAATACTATTGGTGTAATCTCTAAGGAAATACACTCAAACATAGTACTCATTTACCACTAGAACCGTGCACAATTCCAGCTTTCTATCTCATTTCCTATACCAGATATAAGGTGATAAATTTACCACTAGAACTGTGCACAATTCCAACTATCTATCTAATTTCCTATAGGAGATATAAGGTCATAAAGTTTCGTACCGTTGCAATTCCTTCATATTTCAAATTGCTGTATCTCCTGTCCCATTGGTGTAATCTCTAAGGAAATACCCACATTCATAGTACTCGTTTGCCTCTAGAACCGTGCACAATTCCAGCTTTCTATCTCATTTCTTAAAGGAGATATAAGGTGATAAAAGTTTCGCACTGTTACATTTCCTCCATATTTCGAATTGCTGTATCTCGTGTCACATTGGTGTAATCTCTAAGGAAATACCCACAATCATAGTACTCGTTTGGCTCTAGAACCGTGCACAATTCCATATTTCTACCTCATTTTTTATAGGAGATATAAGGTGATAAAGTTTCGTACTGTTGCAATTCCTTCATATTTCAAATTGCTGTATCTCCTGTGCTATAGGTGTAATCACTAAGGGAGTACACACAATAATAGTACTCATTTGCCTCTAGAACCGCGCACAATTCTAGCTATCTATCTAATTTCCTATAGGAGATATAAGGTCATAAAGTTTCGTACTGTTGCCATTCCTTCATATTTCAAATTGCTGTATCTACTGTCCTATTGGTGTAATCTCTAAGGAAATACACACAATCATAGTACTCATTTACCTCTAGAACTGTGCATATTTCCAGCTTTGTATCTCATTTCTTATAGGAGATATAAGGTGATAAATTTTCGTACTGTTGCATTTTCGCCATATTTCGAATTGCTATATCTCCAATCCTATTGGTGTAATCTCTAAGGAAATACACACAATCATAGTACTGATTTGCCTCTAGAACCCTGCACAATTCCAGCTTTCTATCTCATTTCTTATAGGAGATATTAGGTGAAAATTTTCGTACTGTTGCATTTCCCTCATATTTCGAATTGCTGTATCTCCTGTCCTATTGGTGTAATCACTAAGGAAATACACACAATCATAGTACTCATTTGCCACTAGAACCGTGCACAATTCCAGTTTTCTATCTCATTTCTTATAGGAGATTTAAGGTGATAATGTTTCGTAGTGTTGCATTTCCCTCATATTTCGAATTGCCGTATCTCCTATCCTATTGGTGTAATCACTAAGGAAATACACACAATCATAGTACTTGTTTGGCTCTAGAACCGTGCACAATTCCATATTTCTATCTCATTTTTTATAGGAGATATAAGGTGATAAATTTTCGTAAATTGTTGCATTTCCCTCATATTTCGAATTGCTGTATCTCCTTTTCTATTGGTGTAATCCATTCGGAAATGTCTTTGGAGGCCGGTAGTGTAATGAGAATAGCTCTGGGCGCCAGTAACCTTAGATTTTGACTCGTCTTAAGTCTTTTTTTTTTTTAGATCTTTTATTGCAATTTACCACTGCAACAGTTGTTGCAACAAGCAAATACGGTGAAAGGGAAAAGAAATAACGGGAAATCATGATTGGAGAAGGCACCCAGTGGTCTTAAGTCATTAAAAAAATAAAATAATTATAATAAATTATGTTTTACTTTTCACTGCTAAAAGTTTTTGTCGTGGAGTATTTGATTCGATATACGTACATATTATTTTATAAGCGGTCTGTGGGCTTAATTCACCAGATCATTGGTGGTTGGCTGCCCTTTTCTAAGCGTATTATAATACAATGAAAACCACATGGTAAAATAATTCTTTTTCATTATTGTTATAATGTAATAAAGTAACTTAGTCATAATTCTTATGAAGTAAAACTGCTATTAGGTTATTAAAAAAAATAAAATATTGAAATTCCGTCGTGGTTATTTCCTTAAAAACTGGCAAGACGTTATAGGAATCATGATCCATAATGCTGGAATGATGATGTCGTCCCAACAGCTTCCGGCTAGTTGTCAACCTATACTGTAGCTTAAACTACTGGAGAAAAACAATCTACAAACGATTTAGACCAAAACTCTCGCCAGTATACCAACTAAAACGAGTTACAGAACACATCGTACACAACTTAAGAGGTGAGTATGTTCACGGTAGCTGTATTTCTTGAGGGAGATTCGGTCTTCGAAACTGTTTCCCCCAATGGACTACTTTACAAACATAGAACCACTAACGATCCAGACTATGTTAAGCATATTATAGAATCGATACTTCGAAGCAGAACATTCCAGGTAAGTCTTAATAATACGTACAGTGCTAAACGATAGACTCTCGAGGGACTTCCCCGATTATAAGTCCCCTACGACTTTAACTACGTATGCGGACAATACTTGACATTAGCTAAAGCATTACAGACTTACAAAACATCTGTAGACGTAGTATCAAACTGGTTCCAAAGATGGAAACTAAAGCTGAATCCTACTAAAACAGAGGTAATAATGTTCTCCCTTCGTAGGGTCCGGACTGAAGAACTACGCCTATTTAAAAATTAACAACCAGGAAATTCGCTGGAAACAAAAGGATCAAGAAGTACGGTAAATCAGCGTAATCCTTAATACACAACTCACCTGGATGCTGTACCTCAACACAAAACTGCAACAAGCATACACTCGACTGAAACAGTTATACCCACTAATTACACTCCTGGCACTGTTCTGCTCTACAAGACGGCTCCTTAGACCTCTTTTAACATCTAGCCTGCCCAGTCTGGATTACAGCTAGCAACACACTGACGAAAAGACCTGCAGACTGCACATCAACACAATACTGCAACAAGCATACACTCGAACTGAAACAGTTACCCACTAATTAACAGAAACACTCCTGGCAGTGTACTGCTCTACAAGACGGCTCCTTAGACCTCTTTTTAACATCCAGCCTGCCCAGTCAGGACTACAGCTAGCAACACACTGACGAAAAGACCTGCAGACTGCACATCAACACAATACTGCAACAAGCATACACTCGAACTGAAACAGTTATACCCACTAATTAACAAGAAACACTCCTGGTACTGTACTGCTCTACAAGACGGCTCCTTAGACCTCTTTTTAACATCCAGCCTGCCCACTCTGGATTACAGTCTAAGCAACACATTGACAAAAAAGATCTGCAGACTTTTTCAAAATAAAGTACTACAGAATTGGTTTACTAGGAACACCCAAAAAAACAACAGAGAACTCACCATTCAAGGCCATACACACTCACATGACCAATTCTTCATCAAAATACACTGCCACCCACACCTTGGCAAGTCTACAGCTTCAAGAAGACTGATAAAACCAAGACTGCATCAAGAGATCTATGAAGAACTGAACTCTATTTTAGAATATGTATCAATATGTGAAAAACTCTCCAGTGTGCTGGTCCATACTTAATTTGTAAAAATAAAAATAAAAACGGTTACCAAAATTCCAAAGAAACTTGCATTTACATTCAGATTTACCTATACATTAGCAACTAACTTTTTTTTAGAAAAAGATTTTTACAGTTTGCAACCCAAGTACATAAGCACTATCTTGGTAGCAGTTCATAATATTATTCTTCTCAATAATTGTAGAACCGTACATTGTACCTGAATACGACAGTTCAGATAAAGATGGGGTAGTAAGTTTTAATGTTATTCAGGTTCTCTTAATGGAAGAAAAGGCTTAGGATGGAATTCAGCAAACAGTACGACAGGAAATGAAAAAAAAAAATTTAAGAAAGAGTGCAAAGGCTTAATTAAGTAGAATTAGTGATGCCACGTTCACTACTCAGGCAACGTCAGGCAACTCTGCACTTTGAATTCCCAGGGCTTAATTTAACCCAGATCATCTCATTGTTTTAAAAAGAATTTTAATGGGCCTATGTGGTATAAAGAATTCTTCCCAAATTTTTGTTTTTCCCCTAGAATTCACACAATTTTTTTGAATAGTATCGTCAAAATATTTATCAGCCTAAGGCCAACAAAAATTAAACTGAATGTTTAAAAAAATCACTTTACTAGAACTAGTAGTTATTAAACAATTAGAATTTAAGTGCATGCACTTAGCTGCGTTTAATACAACTTAAATTGTTTAGTCGAGTTTAATATTAAAGCTTATAACTTTAAGTACACATTTGGGCAAGATTAATGCAATAGTGCAAGTAGTTTTACTTAAAATTTAAGTTCTTATGACTGCTGAGTTTTAATACTAAACCTACCGTCATTTATGCATAATTATTGCTACCGTAACCGGTCAAATGACCGGACTTTAAAATTACTTAAATTTCTTAATATAGAATGAGGATAATAATTATTTAACTATGAAAAAGCGTAGTTTCTTTTGTTTAAAAATAAATCTCATAGATTTTACTCTTTAATGCATCATTTTTTTATAATTATTGGCTTCTCAATTGCAAATTTCCCGCATACGTATTTTTTACAGTTTAAGACAGCATTTTTTAGTCTTATTGGCCTTTGGCTTATCTTATTTGGCTATTTCCAGACCACTTGTTCGTGTACTAATATTTGTCATGATTTTGCAATGGTAACACAAATTTTGCCTTGAAATTTCACTTCCGGTAGTTTTTTTTTGTACAAAATCCATACATTTATCCCGGGGCTAAGTCTAGGATATTGAAAACTATTTGTTGAGGGCCATCTCCGAGATTTTCTACGGTTATATTTCTTCCACGAGCTGTGTATACATTTCTGCTAATTTCAGAGCTACCAACTCCGCAAGCGGAACTATAGGTACTCTGCTTTCAAATTTTTCCCAATTATGGAAAGCCTTTTATTTACATCGAACGCTAGCCAAGATTTGATACCAAATTTGTCCGGTTTATTTGGCATGTACTGAGTAAATGCACATCTTGACTTTGTTTGGAACAAATTTCCTTGGAAGAGATACATGCTCTTGGTTAGGAACAGTTTTGACAGTTCTCAACGAATTTGTTCCAAAATTTAGAAATCAAAGCAAATTTATCGGTTTGTATGCGATGATTTCTTTGATCCAATCGAATAAACCTCACAATTTCCGTCTTTATATTTCTGCTCATAGTGTTTGTGAAGAATGCTCGTCCCTATTTTTGTTCCATAGAAAAGGGCAATATCGCACATTTTTGGCCTCATAAACAATAATCCAATAAATTTGCATTATCAAATTGAGTTTTCGAGAGAATTCTATTACAAAAAAAAAAAAAATAAATAAATAAAATAAAATATTAAAATAATTAAATAAAATGAAAATATTCTCAGCTGGTCAAATGATCGGTCGCGGTAGTTTAGACGGACTACAAATTTTTCTCAAAAATAAAATATTAGGAAAATAAGTGAATATTAAAAAAACAATTGTATACATATTTTAGGAAAAGTCGTGAAGTTTAATGGCGGAATGATGACGTAATTAGAAAATTTAAACCAAATTTAAAAAACGGGCAATTGACCGGTCGTGGTAGGTTTAGTGTTTTAATACAACATAATTGTTTAATAAGTTGAATTTAAGTTCATTTCCATTATGTTAAGTACTAGTACAACTTAAATTTTGTTACCTAGTATACCTATAGCTAGGTATACACGGACTTTGATTACACATTTGAGCAGGATTTGTGTAGTAAAACAGGAGTTTGCTTAGAATTTGATTTGTTGACTTTATGCTTTGTATTTTGGGTGCAAGAGAGGTGCATCGAATAAAGGAGAAATACAAAAGTATAAATGGAAGGAAAATAGCTAAGTGGTTAGCGCAAAACTAGATTCAGGATTTGAATCCAGCTGTTAGTCTATAGAATAGTCTATAGATATACTTCCAAGTAGCTTCTTACAGCTCACAGCCTGGTAATTTGACAGTGTATAGTCCAGTGTTTGTAACTAGAGAACACTATTCGGAGGCCGGCAGTGCAAACAGAAAAACATTTTGGGTGCCAATGGTAACTTAGATGTTGACGCGAATTAAATAATACATAATATGTTCCACAGCCCAGTAGATGAGATTAAGTTAATCCCTAGGTAGATAGCTAGGTATTAATACAATACAAAATGTAATAAAATTACAAAAAAATGAAAATGGACATTGTTATTACTAAGGAACGGATTTTTATGTATTTAAAAATGCCAAATATTTAATTAAAATATGCATTTATTTTCGTCAATTATGTGGAAAATATGTGATTTTCTTAAAATATTTTCTGGAATATTTAAGTAAAATGGACATTTTTTTGGGGGGGGAGCAAGTTATAATTATTTATACAAGAAAAGAACATTTTTACAATTTATAATAATTTATTAGGAACAAAATAATTTGTTTTTACAAGTTATAATGATTTATACAACAAAGGACATTTTTACTATTTATAAAAAGATGTGTTAAATTTTCAATTTTGAAAACTTCACTCTTCGAAATTCCAAATGTTGGAACGTAAAGTGACGACGATCTGGGCGTAAGATGGACTTGTAACGACTAAAAGATCGTTCAACATCTACAGATGTTATAGGTGCCTTGCTGAAAGAAGTTATCTCGTTGGTAGAGGTGACTTCTGTTCCACTGATAATATCAGAAATCTGGCAGATGGTCTCCCATCCTTTGTTCTTGCTCAGTACTTCTACCAGTTTTGATCTGATCAGATCTCCCTTACTCCCAGGTATTCCTTCCACCTTTTCGATGACTTTTTTAACGTTGGACACGTTTTCTGTCAGTCGAACATTTTGGGACTCAAGTTGGGTAATGGCTTGTGCAAGAAATACGCAATTGTCAGAAATGAATGCAAGGTCGTTCCTTAAATTAGGTTTCTCGAATAAAGACTTGGCTGTATTTATCGCTACTGCTTCGTCTTCGAGATGTGGAAGGACATTCTTGATTTTATTGTAGTTTTCATAGTAATACTGAGCTGCTTCCAGCCAAGTACCCCATCTTGTCAATATTGGTTCTGGTGGAAGGCACAAGTCTGGATAGAGATCTTTTAGCATTTTAATGCGACTTGGTGCTTTTAAGAACACTTTTTTAACCGAGGAGATTAAGGAATCTACGTCACTGAACAAAGATCGGACAGTTTCTGCTACTCGATGCAAGACATGAGCAATACACGTCACATGAATTATCTTAGGATAAAATACCTGAATAGATTGCCCATCCTTGACCATGTTGGGGGCAGCATCAGAGAGAAACAAAAGAACTTTTTCGTTCAAAACTCCATTAGCCATAGGATGTGCATTGAGGCAGAGGCATCGAAGAATCGTGAAGTGGTGGAATGATTGCATTTTTCGAGAACCTCACAGTTCAAAAGGAATGGCTTTGAATCCACATCAGCATCACTGTCAAGTTTTCCAATAACTGCATTGGCAATATACCTGCCCTCAACGTCAGTGGTTTCATCAATTGACACCCAAATCGGTCCATCTTTGATATGTTCTCCCTATGCCCTACTGTCTGTGGTTCACAGTTCCTGTCAACCACCTCCCAATTATGAAAATATGCCCAAAATGAAAAATATGAAAAAATATGTACATATTTTGATTAAATATGTAGAAATATTTATTTATTTTAATCAAATATGTATAAATATGCGATAACATCCAAATATGTGGAAATATGTGAAATAAAAGTAGACTCAAACGGCTTAAAAAGTGTCAGTATGAATACTTCTAGTTGAAAAACGTCTTAAATTGCCTAGAAAAAAATATGTAAATACATACGAATCCGTTCCCTAGTTATTACCATGCTTTATAACCTCGCAAGCCAGATTAGCCAGGAGGTTATCTACTGCTCTCTGTTGAGGTGGCACAGTACATGCTGCACAAGCTGCGTAAAGTGCATTATTTGATAAATTAAAGGAATAAGTTTGATCCTTTAAATGAAAGATATTGATCACTTAAATATGTGGCAGGAGGTTTCCAATTTTTTTGGTAATTAAACGCAACTCTCCCAAAATTACCAAATAATTATTAAACCTTCTTGTTTGTAACAGATGTAAAATTAATTTTTAGCCACTTTGTGTGTGCTTGAGAACATCTAAAGCTCTTAACATTTGATTTTTCTTAGAAGAATCACTCGGAAAACGACTTATTTCCCGATATTAAGAAAAAATACTAGCTTTACTGCCTTGGCAATATTTTTAGTAGAAAGGGGATGAAAAAATACATAAAAATGACCTATCGCTCTTTTTTCTCTTTGATAACAAGTTAAAAAATTGAAATATGATAAACAAATACCAGTTTTTAAAATGGCCTAGCACCTTTAATTTTGGAAGATATCGAATTGCGGTTTCCGGTTTCTTTCATAAATTTTTATACTATTTAAAACTGTTTACATGAAAATGGAGGTTATCTGTAAACCCTTACTTTTGGACATGCGTCTGCCGCGTATGCGGGCAGGAATCTAAAATCAAGTTACATATTCTGAAACTAGAGGTGACAGGCAACAAAATTTTCCTCTACCATTTTTTTGCTCAGATCAACCGTTTAAGCATGAAATGCATTTGAGCCGTCTTAAAATGAACACCCTGTATATAATTCTAGCTATAAAGATGGCTAAACACTCGAATTACAGCTATAAAAAAAATAAATAAAAGGATAACTATAAATGAAATAAAGGTTAATAATAAACTGAGACGAGTTTAAAATAAATGGATTTTTCAAACCCATAATTTGGATCCATAAATAGCATGCTATCATTTTCAAATTTCAAGTCTGAATTAAGGAAAGCAAATGGTGGAAGAGGTTATGTAAAATTCTACTACGCTATTATCATTCTAAATGATGGGTTACAAGTTTATTTATTCATTTATTTATTTTTAAACAAAATATTCTAGGATTAAATTACTTTTTCCCAAAAAAATTTACACAATTTCATTAAAATTATTTAAAATTTTATATGAAGGAAATTTTGGTAAACAGGTGCTCAAAATATTGGCTAAGCAATACCAACTTAAAAATCTAATTAAGTAAAAATTGGTTTAACAATCGTGTTTCATATTTCCAAAGATTGAACTTGGATATAATGAATTTTCTGGACAAGTAGACCTATCACTTACAGTTATACGAGGGTCGTTTGAAAAGTCCGTGCAAAGTCAGAGAGATAGCACTACTGGCGCGTATCGAGGTTATGTTTAGTTAGTAGCATCTCTTGGAAAAACACACACCAAGTTTCAATCAGATCGGTCTATTTCTTTGTGTTTGGCATTCGTTTGAATCGAGGAAGTCGAGTGATTTTCAAAAAATGGACGAAAAAGAATTTCTTGTGTTGATTAAACACTACTTTATGAAAGGCAAAATGCCTCAGGAGACTAAAGAGAAGCTTGATAAACATTATGGTGACTCTGCACCTTCGATTAGAACAGTTTATAAGTGGTTTCAAAATTTGCGGAGTGGCCATATGGGCACAAGTGACGCTGAACGTTCTGGACGCCCTATTGAGGTTACTACTCCAGAAATCATTGATAAAATCCATGATATGGTGATGGATGACAGAAGAGTGAAGGTGCGTGAGATTGCTAGTGCTGTGGGCATCTCGAATGAACGGGTACATAATATTTTGCATCAACATTTGGACATGACAAAGCTATCCGCAAGATAGGTGAAAACGAAATCGTGTGAAGTGTTGCAAGGACGGTTTGCAGCTGTTCCAAAAGAATCCGCAGGACTTTAAGCGTCGCTTCGTCACTGTGGATGAAACATGGATACATCACTACACTTCTGAGACCAAAGAACAATCTAAACAATGGGTTACCAAGGGGGAATCTGCGCCAAAAAAGGCGAAGACCGTTCCTTCGGCCGGAAAGATTATGGCGACTGTCTTTTGGGATTCGCAAGGAATAATCCTCATCGACTATCTGGAAAAGGGTAAAACTATTACAGGTGCATATTATTCATCGTTATTGGACCGTTTGAAAACCGAGCTGCAAGAAAAACGCCTACGATTGGCCCACAAAAAAGTCCTTTTCCATCACGACAACGCACCAGCTCACACCTCAGCAGTTGTGGTCGCAAAATTAATGGAAATAGGGTTCCAACTCGTTTCACATCTCCCCTATTCTCCAGACTTGGCTCCCTCGAACTACTATTTGTTCCCCAATATGAAGAAATGGCTGGTGGGAAAAAGATTTTATTCAAACGAAGAGGTGATTGCAGAAACGAATGGCTATTTTTCAGACTTGGACAAATCCTATGACTCGGAAGGGATCAACAAACTAGAGCAGCGTTGGACGAAGTGTATAAGCCTAAAAGGAGACTATGTTGAAAAATAAAAAAGGTTTACCCCAAAAAATTAAGTAGTTTTTATTTTTGCACGGACTTTTCAAACGACCCTCGTATATTTCTTTAATAGTTATGTTAAATCTTGGAGGCACTGGTATTCACATAAATTACACATCAATTACAGTGAACCTGAATTATATTGGAACGAAATAATATCTAGTAAAGATTTTATGTTCAAATAAAAGAAGTGCATTTTTCACAACAGATGATTTAGTGTGTAAAGTTGGTATCTCTGTTTTATTTACAAACAATAATTGAGAATAAGATTATTTAATTTATTAGACAATTTCTCACGGTGATAGAGTCTAGTGATAGCCTAGTTATCACGAAGTTGTGAAAGGAGTACTCTTACTATGATAAAATCTGTCCAATTATAATGCTCATATCTAAATATGAATATGTACAATAAGTTTCAAAGTTCAAAATAGTACTTTATTATCGATATAGTACAGTTCCAATTATAGTATATCAAACCGCCGAAATGGTATAATCTAATTGAAGATGCCGAACGTTGCGAATTCCGAAGATCTATTTTAATATACACTGATGGCTCTTTCGGACAGCCTTACCAATCATAACTGGCCTGACCAAAATCTTTTTTACCCGATATTTTACTTTTTAATAATAGTAGCTACATATGATTTAAGGCGCGTCAACATCTAAGGTTATAGGCGCTCGGAGTTTTTTTAAATGCACTGCCGGCCACCGGACATATTTCTCTCGTTACAGACAACACTGTCCATCACGGGACGATCTCCGCGTGGGAATCCAATACACTAACCGCGTTTTTTAAATATATTTTTTTGTAAAAATGTAATTTTTTCTTAAGTTTTAAAAATAGTAAATATTTTATATTATTTAAACAGCAATTGGGAAACTTATGTTTTTTGCCAATCTTTAAATATCAGTTCAGTAGAGCACCTAATTGGCTTAAATTTATTTATTATTAATAGCCTGAAATTAAGAATCATTTCATATTATTCTTAATGTTTTAATGCCTATTATTTCAGGCTAGCTTTACGTTCAACTACAACAATTTGGTGTTGTGGACGGAGGCGACTAGCAAACATACTTTACTACAAATTTCACATATTGACCATTAAATAAAATCCAAGGCCTTTAGACCGGGAATCGAACCCAGAACTGCACAATACATCTTAGCTTAGCAGGACTCGCCTTGAACCGCTCGGCTACCGCCTATATTAAATATTTCATATGTATTCGTGTTACCTTTATTGTGTACGAGGTGTGGCAATTAAATAACAAGACTGATGCTGCTACAGAAGAACTATGCATTCGCCAAAACCTAACGACCGACAGCCATGCAGCGTAAAGCCTTCTCTTTCGATTGCAGCGTCTCACGTGTTTTGTAGAGAAAATCTGTCTGACCGGAACCGTCGTTTGTGTAAGAGGTGTTAGTTTCGTTTTGCCGAAAACATGATACTACACATTGTAGTAGAGCAACGAATTGTCGTGAAATTTCACATGATACTTGGTGAAACCGATACTGAAACTTATCTTTTATTAAAAGAAGTTCATGGCGATGAATGTTAATCACGTGCGCAAGTTTTTGAGTGATTCAAGCGTTTCAAGCGTTTCCAAGATGGCCGAGAAGACTTCGGAGATGATGACCGCCTGGGTCGCCCTTCCACGTCCAAAACGGATGAAAATATCGATTATAATTAATCCAACATTATTACCGTGAGGTGCTTGCTCAACTCCGTGAAAGAGTAAGGAAAAAAACGACCCGATTTGTTGGAAGAACAATTCACGGGGTTCTCCATCAAGACAACGCGCCGGCTCACACTGCATTGTCTGTCAAGACGTTTCTAGCCAAGTACAACATCCCAGTTTTTTAGGCCATCCGCCTTATTCGCCTGACCTGGTCCCATGTGTCCTTTATCTGTTCCCCAAAGTCAAATCTGCATTAAAAGTGACACGATTTCAGTCCGTTGAAGCTGTGAAAGAAAAAGCGGCACGCGTCATGCAGGAGCTCAGAGAAAAAGACTTCCAGCACTGTTTCGAACAATGGTAAATTCGCATGTAGCGTTGTAGGGATAGGGAAGTGGTGTATATTGAAGGTGATAATAACTAAATATGTATAAATTAAAAATAAAATGTTTTATAGCAATAGTCTCGTTATTTAATAGCTACACCTCGTACAAAGTTGTCGTCACTCTGCTTTAAGTTAAATTCATGGGTAATGCTTGAGCCGGCATTAGAAAGTATGATATATTCTGGGGGTTTTTTATCAGGGGAACATTCTAATCAAAATCCAAGCAAAATTAGACCAAATTAAACAGGATATTAAATAAAAAAAACGCGTAATGATACTGTTTGCCATAAAAAAACAAAAAAAGCCTACGACAGGTCATATCTTCCGCCTCATCAAGCACAACTTTCCACTATACATCAACAAACTCCTCCGCTCCGAACTCGCCAATAAAAAAAAACAAAATCCTTCATCCTCCTGAACTCGGCCTCTGCCTAACTCCTAACCCATGGCAAGCGATGGTTTCTCAAGGTTCTATCCTGTATCCTTGTCTATCCTTCACATACTCCTCACTCTTCCCCAAACCTACGACTTATTTAGCCTTTCAGAACACTATCCTAAAGGAGCCAAAGCTATTATTTAATAAAAGACAAACTGCACAAAAAACTGACTGCACCAAAAGTTAAAATGAAAATAAACCACAATAAGACATATTTCCCAATAAAATAAGGCACAACCTTAACAGACAAATTAAACAGGATAATACTTTAATCCTTTCGGCTAACCACCTTAAGTAACTCGGCTTAACTCTGGACAACAAATTGATTTTCTCCATTCTCGTACGTGACAAAAGTGAACTTCAGAAAAATGGCCACATGATTTCTATTTCCATTGCTCACTCGAAGATGACTGTATAGCACAAACTAGGTAGAGTAATGCCTATTTTTTTAGGCAGGATTCACCACTGACTACCAAATTAGGTGTCGTGGACGGAGGTGACTAGCAAACATACCTTACTGTAAATTCCTTTTTATTAACCATTAAATAAAATCCAATTCCTAAGACCGGGAATCGAACCCAGTACCACAATAAATCTTACCTTTGCAAGCCTCGCCTCTAACCGCTCGGCTACCGTGGCGCCTAACTTCTTCTGTACAATCGTCAAATAGAATGGGTAAACCTTTTATATCTCAATAACTATTAACAGTAAAACATAGATATTTAAACCAGCTATAGAGCTAACTTTTCTCTACAATGAAGTAAAGAAATCATTGATTTCACAACAGTACGAAGAGAGATATAAAGGTTTAAAATTTGAAGGTATTTGAAAACAACACAAATTTAACCTACTGTATCTCGCTAACTATTATCACTAAAACATAGATATTTAAACCAGCTATAGAGCTAACTTTTCTCTACAATGAAGTAAAGAAATCATTGATTTCACAACAGTACGAAGAGAGATATAAAGGTTTAAAATTTGAAGGTATTTGAAAACAACACAAATTTAACCTACTGTATCTCGCTAACTATTATCACTAAAACATAGATATTTAAACCAGCTATAGAGCTAACTTTTCTCTACAATGAAGTAAAGAAATCATTGATTTCACAACAGTACGAAGAGAGATATAAAGGTTTAAAATTTGAAGGTATTTGAAAACAACACAAATTTAACCTACTGTATCTTGCTAACTATTATCACTAAAACATAGCTATTAAAACCAGCTATAGAGCTAACTTTTCTCTACAATTAAGTAAAAAAATCATTTATTTTACAACAGTACGAAGAGAGATATATAGGTTCTGTATAATCTCTATAGTAATAGTAACCAGCAACTTAAGACAACGCAGAGTGAATTGGCTCCGATATGTGTGTGTGTGTGTGTGACACTTGAAGACAACACAAATACTAGCATACACCTGCATCCAAAAGCTGTCTAATAAAACTCTGCCCCTACACCAGACTGTCATCCTAACCCTCTGGTTTCCGCAGCATAATGGCCACCTATGATCCTTCCATACCCTAAAAACATAAAAAGGCTTCAACAAATACCCCCCTTCTTTAAACATTCTCCTCTCGTTGCAGTTTTTACCACTCTCCCCCCTCCCATGCATATAATCTCCTTGCTCTACCCTAAACTTTCCAAAACAAACAATGTAAGTGTTTTTTAAGGTTTCAGATACTAGAACGTTTAAGTACGACGTAAATATTGAAAAAAAAAGTGAAGTTTATCTATCTATACACAGGTACAAGTTCGGTGCACTTGGTGCAGAACGATAGTGGCACTTAGCACTGGCCATCCCCTGCAGAAAAGGTATGCAGTAGATATACCACAAGAACCTCAAGTACTCCCACTGAAGACTGGTGATATGAAGGACAAAAAAAGACTGTATTTACTCGCTGAACTTACTGAGAAAAGCCAGAATTAGTCAATTTTTAAAACGGATTGGCGCATTTAAAAATAGCTTTTACAAATTTTGAATCCTGATGGATCTCCTTCTAGTATTATTACTAGTAATGTCTACTACTGGGCAGGATTTCACAAAAAAAAAATAAAACATTTCTTAAATTTATTCAAACTTTGTAAACAAGTTTTGTTCTTGTAGATGAACGCTCTGGTAGACTTAGTAGTTAATGGAATTTCAACATCTTTTGCATTAAACCTGCTGTCTAGATTTAGCTTCATCCTGCCCCAGTGCAGGATATTACCTTCTTTGCTAGAGAAATTTCACTTCATGGAAGCTAAAGTCAGATTACTGGAATCTCTTGGATCCAAAAGCGAGTGTAGGCAGCTAGCTGGGGACTCGACAGCTAGCAGAAAGATGGCTTACATAAGATACAATGGTTAAAATAAAATACAAGGGTGTACAACGGAGGAGAGGTCGAAACTTCTGAAGGTGATTCAGCAGCTCAAATGCAAGCAAAAAATATTCTATTCACTTTGTCCCGATTCTCAATAGTGTCCAAGATATTTGCATTTTTTAACTTTTCCGTCGATATTCGCGTTTTTTTCACCATAAAAACGGCCGTAACTTTTCTATCCTTTATCCTACAACAAATCTGCTTATTCCAAACGAAAGAGCATTAAATTTCCTATAAATTTGCTTAACCCAGAGCCTCAAAATGATTCTTATAACAATGAAAATGTTACTTTAATGTCTAAAAAATTCGTTCTCGATGATTTCTGTTAAAATTTTCAACTGTATTTTTTCAATGATTAATGAATCAAGGACTCACCCAATCACAGGGAGAAGTTGTGCATTTATTGAGCTTCAAGACCATATGGATTTTTTAGGTTTTTTAATAAAACCCTACCCCGAACAGAGGGGTGTAAATGCAGAAAACTGGGAAGTTTCGTAACCGACTTTTCACTGATATAAAATTATTAATGTACTCGTATGTCAATTTTTGGAGAAGGAACAAAAAGAAAAGTAACCATTTTAGTTTTTCACAATTATTATTTAATAAAACGGAAGTAAAAAAATAGTAGCAATAAAACGCAGAAGTAAAAAAGTAGGCTACCTAAATTCGAAAAGTTAAAAATGCAAATATCTTGGACACTATTGAGTATCGGGACAAAGTGAATAGAATATTTTTTTGTTGCATTTGAGCAGCTGAATCACCTCCCGAAGTTTCGACCTCTCCTCCGTGTACACCCTGTATATATATACATATACAGGGTGTTCAGCATAAGACTACGATAACTTCGGGAGGCGATTCTGGGCATCATTTGCAACAAAAAATTCCATATAAACTATGGCTCGATTCGGCTCCGTTTTATAGATACTTTTAATTTTATGTTTTTTCAAGGTGTTACTACTTTTTAGCAAAAAGTTGCCTATATTTCTCAAACTATTAAAGCTACAGCTATTTTAATAAGCTCATTAGAAAGAAGGTTAAATTTCCTTTTAAATAAGCTAATTTGTATTTAAAAAAAATAATATTAAGTATTTTACTTTGTGGCCCAAACATAAGAAATAGCAAGTTTCTAATTTTTTCCAAAAACTTTGACTTCATTTTTCTCAGAAACGTTTTATATGAAAAAACCGTGCACTATTCAGGAAAAACATCTACATACGATCAACTTTCGAACGGTATACAATAATTGGGGTTATGTTAAAAATTGATGCAGAAATCTGTGATTAATTGCAAAAAAGTAGGCCTCAAAACAACGTCGGCATTATGAAAGGAATTCTCCTACCATAAGAATATAACCGAACAGAATCATCAAATCAGTACGATTTTTTGCAAACGTGTAATTTAATAATTAATTAATTTAAGAACTATATTCAAAAATATAAAATTTACATTATAAATAATAAAATAAAATAAGAAGAATAAAAATGAATATGATGTTAAATGAGTGTTAGGTACCAATTTCGAAGGAAAGGATTTTCGTTTAACGAGTTTAGATCTGTGTGTTCTTTAGTTAATTAAAGAAATATTCCAAATAATGTGAATAAACCATCATTTTGAACTACTCAATAAACTTTTGGAATTAACAGGATGTGGAGGGCTAATCTTAAATTAATTAATTATTAAATTACACGTTTGCAAAAAATCGTACTGGATTTGATGATTCTGTTCAGTTATATTCTTATGGTAGGTGAATTCCTTTCATAATGCCGACGCTGTTTTGAGGCCTACTTTTTTGCAATTAATCACAGATTTCTGCATCAATGTTTAACATAACCCCAATTATTGTATACCGTTCGAAAGGTGATCGTATGTAGATGTTTTTCCTGAATAGTGCACGGTTTTTTCATATGAAAAGTTTTTGAGAAAAATGAAATCAAAGTTTTTGGAAAAAATTAGAAACTTGCTATTTCTTATGTTTGGGCCACAAAGTAAAATACTTAATATTATTTTTTTTAAATACAAATTAGCTTATTTAAAAGGAAATTTAACCTTCTTTCTAATGAGCTTATTAAAATAGCTGTAGCTTTAATAGTTTGAGAAATATAGGCAACTTTTTGCTAAAAAGTAGTAACACCTTGAAAAAACATAAAATTAAAAATATCTATAAAACGGAGCCGAATCGAGCCATAGTTTATATGGAATTTTTTGTTGCAAATGATGCCCAGAATCGCCTCCCGAAGTTACCGTAGTCTTATGCTGAACACCCTGTATATAAAAATACTATTAATAACAAATCCGTTTTAGAATTAATAGAAAAATAAAATTAGAGAAGAGTCTTTGAAAATAGAAAAATATCTATTTCTAGCGATAGTTACTGAGACGTTGCGGATCGATATGACCTGCCACCCTCCGTACACCTAACTGACTAGCGTTTGCTAAAAATGTAACATCGCTTTCATCTACTTAAGGAAGAGGAATGGAAAAACCGGATATGTTACTTTTAAGGTTGCCTTTAATCTTCGTACTTTACACTGCTCCCATCCGGTTTTCCCCAATTTTCTTTTGATTTCCACTAAACGCATGTAGTTGATAGTCTCCCAAAAATATACTCTATTTACCCTCTTTTATTCAAACATTCGGTTAATAATGTTCTATTTACTTATAAACAGTATTTGTTTTGTTTTTTTTTAAGATATGGAAAGATTGAACATTGTCATTATACTGTGCTCTGTATAAATCTATGTTAAAACTATCCGGTAGGGCAGTTGTATAAGGGTTGATCGTCAAAAACTGCCCGAAAAAAGAGTAACGTTGAAAAACACCCAACTTTGATAATTTTTTTCTCTCTTTCTATAAAAGATAAAATTCCCAAATTTTCTTTATAATATAGGGCAAACCCTCCTTTATAACTGTAATTATTTGCAACAACCCAGATCTAATAGATTTCGAGAAAAAAGTTGCCGAAAATGGGCTAAAACGGCATTTTCAGAAAATGTTTTTGTAGACAACGTAGCGCCTAAATGCGCAAACCGATTTTCATGAATGAGGTGTCATTCGATTCGTAACTTTATGTAGATGTGCTTTTTGGGGGTCACGGCGCTGTAAATCGATTAGGAGAGGAGTTAGCCCCATGTATGTAAAACTCCAACTAAAACTATTATTACTAATAACAACTCTGTAAATCTTAACCCGATTTTGAAGATCAAATTTGGCAGAATGGAAAGGATTCAGGGCTTCCCTACGTAATATGAAAGCGCAGTCCTACTCTTACACCCCCATTAAGGGGAAATATTGCTATCGTTTCAAATTATCAACGTGTGGACCAATTTACATGAATGAAATGAAATTTTTACGTAGATTGTAGATGGGTTTTATAAGTCTCGAGGTTGTGCATCTTATGGAGAGGAGATTGCCTTACGCAAATTAGGAGAAAATTATTAATTTTTGCTGATTTGAATAGCTGCCTACTATTAAGTGTTCAAAAACATGATTTAAATCCCTTCG
The DNA here is from genome assembly GCF_049639745.1 of Rhodnius prolixus. Lineage (NCBI taxonomy): Eukaryota > Metazoa > Arthropoda > Insecta > Hemiptera > Reduviidae > Rhodnius > Rhodnius prolixus. Next base: position 1,069,384 of record NW_027411618.1, read on the forward strand.
TTAATGGTATTGAAATGAAATGAAAATAAATTTAATATTCTGGGACTATTGTCCCCTTAGATTAAATACATGTACAATGGGAAGCCCTATTGGTTTGGCCTGTAATTTAGATATTTATATACAAAAAATAAGTAAGTATTTACAAAAATAAGAATTAATATTAAGGAAATAAATGCATTCAATTTATTTTGGAAGAAGCTGAGTAGAAAGGACATAATTGAACAGAAGGGATTTAAAGATGAAAAGGGTAGGAGCATGGCGGACAGATAAGGGTAAGGAGCTCCAGAGAGATGTAGTGCGAATTAAGAAAGATTTGTCAAAGGATGAAGTACGGTGTGAGGGAATATAGAGAAAATGCATCGAATATTTGAACTTGAAGATTTGGAAAATATAAGAATGGTCTTTGAGATTTTATGACTTGGAAAAGGAATGAAGCCAAAGAAGTAGACAGGAGAAAAGCCACTTAAACTCATCGTAGTACTACGAAATGCGAATGTCTCTGGGTATTGCTTACTTCTTAGAAAAGTTAAATGGAAAATACAATTGGCAAAGATTAAAAATGCACTCCAGAGGATAGGATAATGAAATAGCCGTCAGATTACAGCAAAATTGAAAGAGATTATTTTCTGTCACAGAGTCAACACAACATGAAGTGTAAAATTAAGTGGCAGTTTAAAAAAATAAAATAAAACAGGTAATCTCTGACCATCTATTCCAGGTCATCAGTAACAAAAAAAGTAAAAATTATGAAGACATTCAACTGCAACATCCCAAACCTGCTCTTGTTTTGTTAAAGTATTTTCTTACAACGATAATTCGTTTAAGGTTAAACCACCATCTCGCCCGAACGCACTTGAAAAGATTAAATTAAACGGAAAAAGCTCATCGTACGATTGTGAAAATAGACAGGAAATGAGAGGGGTTTTGATATCAATCACTTAAACTTTTCATGCGCTAAATAGGCCAAGGGATGTACTTTTAGGGATGCAGTTTCAGCAATCCCTACGTTGCATTAAATGCATTATATGCATTTTTAAAAAAAAACAAGCGTTACACTATTTATTTTTAACAAATTCATAAAAACAAAATTTTATTAAAATTTAATGAATGTCTTAACAGAAGAGACAACCACTGATTAGCTTCTTTGAATTTTGGCAGCCTGTACTATGATGAAAGAATATTTGGCCAGTTGAAAGATTTAAAGATGGGGCCTCGGAAACATATTGGAACTTTAAAATAACTGGCATAATTAAATCATTTTTTAACAGATTTGTTTGTGTTTTAAATTAATGTATTAATATAGGCCTGCAAATTAATTTAGTTACTGAATATGTCTTTCTCTTATAATTTGTCGTCATTCTTTGGTGATAAAAAATGTAGTTTTTGCACTGCTACTTCTAAAACTGAGGAAATATTTTTCAAGGTGAGACTTCTTCAGTGCACCCTTGCTTAAAGTGAACATCCATTCCTCAATTCTTTTTCAAGATGATGTCTTTTTCTATAGAAGGCATTGCCAAAGCCATTGTTTTTCACGAGGAATACCTTAAAGTTTAACATAAATACGAGGGTCGTTTGAAAAGTCCGTGCAAAGTCAGAGAGATAGCACTACTGGCGCGTATCGAGGTTATGTTTAATTAGTAGCATCTCTTGGAAGAACACACACCAAGTTTCAGCCAGATCGGTCTATTTCTTTGTGTTTGGCATTCGTTTGAATCGAGGAAGTCGAGTGATTTTCAAAAAATGGACGAAAAAGAATTTCTTGTGTTGATTAAACACTACTTTATGAAAGGCAAAACGCCTCAGAAGACTAAAGAGAAGCTTGGTAAACATTATGGTGACTCTGACCCTTGGATTAGAACAGTTTATAAGTGGTTTCAAAATTTTCGGAGTGGCCATATGGGCACAAGTGACGCTGAACGTTCTGGACGCCCTGTTGAGGTTACTACACCAGAAATCATTGATAAAATCCATGATATGGTGATGGATGACAGAAGAGTGAAGGTGTGTGAGATTGCTAGTGCTGTGGGCATCTCGAATGAACGGGTACATAATATTTTGCATCAACATTTGGACATGACAAAGCTATCCGCAAGATGGGTGCCGCGATTGCTCACGCTTGACCAAAAACGAAATCGTGTGAAGTGTTGCAAGGACGGTTTGCAGCTGTTCCAGAAGAATCCGCAGGACTTTAAGCGTCGTTTCGTCACTGTGGATGAAACATGGATACATCACTACACTCCTGAGACCAAAGAACAATTTAAACAATAGGTTACCAAGGGGGAATCTGCGCCATAAAAGGCGAAGACCGTTCCTTCGGCCGGAAAGATTATGGCGACTGTCTTTTGGGATTCGCAAGGAATAATCCTCATCGGCTATCTGGAAAAGGGTAAAACTATTACAGCTGCATATTATTCATCGTTATTGGACCGTTTGAAAACCGAGCTGCAAGAAAAACGCCCACGATTGGCCCACAAAAAAGTCCTTTTCCATCACGACAACGCACCAGCTTACACCTCAGCAGTTGTGGTCGCAAAATTAATGGAAATAGGGTTCCAACTCGTTTCACATCTCCCCTATTCTCCAGACTTGGCTCCCTCGGACTACTATTTGTTTCCCAATATGAAGAAATGGCTGGCGGGAAAAAGATTTTATTCAAACGAGGAGGTGATTGCAGAAACGAATGGCTATTTTTCAGACTTGGACAAATCCTATTATTCGGAAGGGATCAACAAACTAGAGCAGCGTTGGACGAAGTCTATAAGCCTAAAAGGAGACTATGTTGAAAAATAAAAAAGGTTTACGCCAAAAAATTAAGTAGTTTTTATTTTTGCACGGACTTTTCAAACGACCCTCGTACAATTCGCAATCTAAATTTGACAGTCAAGTTTGGTCAACAAATATTTGATTTTCTATTTTTTAAAAAACTATGAATATCTTCATTAACTTTCAAAGTAAAACAAAATCCAGTATAAATATTAATTGTAACCCAAACTTTGGTCCAGTCTAAGCCAAAGTCAACACTAAAAATGGAAATAAATCTCTTTTAAAACAGATTTTTAAGCAAAAACTAAACAAATATCTTTATTATCCTAGGCGCCACGGTAGCCGAGCGGTTAGAGGCGAGACCTGCGAAGCTAATATGTATTGTGGTACTGGGTTCGATTCCCAGTCTAGAGGCCTTGGATTTTATTTAATGGTTAATAAAAGAAATTTACTGTAAAGTATGTTTGCTAGTCGCCTCCGTCCACGACACCTAATTGGTTAAGCCCCGCCTGAAAAAAATAGGCGATTACTTTACTTGACTTTTATTATCCTTCAAAAAAAAAAAAAAAAAAAAAGTATCAAATCCAAATTTGAAATGCAGTCCATGTCAGTTGTAACAATAAATAAGATCCGCAATTCTGGACAATATACTTGATTTTACCCGTCACAGCAGGCATATTTACTGTTTCCTAGACCAGTTTCGTACTCTTATTGAACTTTAGAGGCAGATTAAACAGTTTAATGTAGAGATGTTGGCTTCACTTGTAGCCTCTGATGGTGGGTGAGAGGCCGAATCTGGACAGGAAACAATAGAAATGCATGCTACGAAGTACAAAATCAAAAATAACTTTTATTATCTAGGGAAGGGATTAGCTATGAGGTTAGCATACTGGACTCCCACGCGGAGGTCCCGGGTTCGAATCCAGCTGCTGACCCTTAGATTTTCTCTTTCTAGGAGCTTCTTACAGCTCACTATCCGGTGATTGACAGTGTTGTATGTAAAGAAATAACACCGTCCAGAGGCCGGCAGTGCACTGAAAAAAGCTCCGGGCGCCAATAACCTTAGATGTTGACGCGCCTTAAATCATAAAAAAAAAAACTTTTATTATCTAATAAAAGTAAGTAATAAAACAGCAATCAATCCAAGCAATTCTATTTGTTTTAGCACAGAAAGAAACATGGACGAAATTCCATGTTACGTCATTACGCGAACTCAAACAGAATTTTACTTGTTTCACCGATCTTTGGTGCTCACTAATGGCTCCTAATGATCTCGTATTACGCTCCCAAATCTGAGAGGCATATATCTCCCTTAGATTCATTCAGTACTGTAAGAAATGTTGCTCAATAAAAGACGACATATAAGCTCTAAAAATTGAGTAAAATAACATGATTGGATAGCGAATAGTAGGAGTGTTGTGAAAAGTTTAAATTTGTAGATCACGCATAAAACTGTAGATCACTTACTCCTCTAAGAAATATTACGTAATTAAAAGCATACTTTTTAGCTCTACAGCTAGTTAGGCTGCAACAATGCAAAAAGTAAAGTAATGCCTATTTTTTCAGACAGGCTTTAAGTCCAACTACCAATTAGGGTATCGTCGGAGGAGGCGATTATCAAACATACTATAAAGTTCTCATCTAAGGCCTCTAGACCGGGAATTGAACCCAGCACCACACAATACATCTTAGCTTAGCAGGTCTCGCCTTGAAACCGCTTGGCTACCGTAGCGCCTGCTGCATCAATTTAAAGAAAAAGTAAAGTAATCGCCTATTTTTTCAGGCGGCGCTTAACGTCCAACTACCAATTAGGTGTCGTGGACGGAGGCGACTAGCAAACATACTTTACTGTAAATTTCTTTTATTTAACTATTAAATAAAATCCATGGCCTAAGACCGGGGTATCGAACCCAGTACCACAATACATATTAGCTTTACTGGTCTCGCCTCTAACCGCTCGGCTACCGTAGCGCCTGCTGCATCAATGTATTTGATAGATGCTATTTTGCTTCTACGAGTATCTTTCGTATCTTTCACGCCTAAAGTGCTTTTATTATATAAAGCTGCAGGGTTTTACTTCTGATAGCTCCAGAAGTGTAGGCTTTTGGTAAACATTTCAAAGTTCTAATTTTTGGACAAAGATGCTTTAGAAGCGCGGATAGGCCAGTAACATGCTGTGGCTTTAAGAAGCTATGGATATTTTGTCCATAAATATGTCAACAGAATTTAAAAATTTGAAAGTAAAATTACGACATGATGTAACCTGGAAGTAAATTCAATAAATTTTTCAGTTTTTGCTACTTATTTTCATAAAAAATAGTTCAGATTATGTTTTATTTTGATTTTGTGTACACATTTCATGATATATACAACATGCAGATCTACCACTTCCAAAAAAAATTTTGTTTAAACCAAGTTCTTAAATAGGGATGAACTTAAGCTCTGTTCTTAAGAGTTGTTTCAATATATTGTATTGCTTCTTAAACCTGTATCAGTTTTAGTTTGTGAGGAATAATCGTAAAAAGGGGACTAGTTGGACAATACTCCGGAAATACCAGTATGCGCATTGGTATTTTTGCTTTCTATCAGGTAAAAAGGAAATGATGTAAAATTCAGTAATGTTCATACCAGGGACCATTTAGTTTTCATATAAACATAATAACGTATACAATTTAAGGCGCATCAACAATTGAGACGCCCGGAGGTTTTTTTTTTTTCAGTGCACTGCCGGCCTCTCTGGACAGTGTTCTCTCGTTACAGACAACACAGTCCATCACCGGAAAAGTGGAGCTGTAAGAAGCTTCTTGAAAGGGTGTCAGCAACTGGATTCGAACCCGTGATTTCGGAGTTGTGATCCAGTATTTGATAACCACTCAGTTAATCTCTTTCATAGTGTAGTTTATTTTATTTTTTTTTATGATTTAAGGCGCGTCAACATCTAGGGTTATTGACGCCCGGAGCTTTTTTCAGTGCACTGCTGGCCTCCGGACAGTGTACTCTTATTACAGACAACACTGTCCATCACCGGACAGTGTCTGTAAGAACCTCCTAGGAAGAGAAAAATTCTAAGGATCAGCAGCTGGTTTCGAACCCGGGAACTCCGCGTTGGGAGTCCAGTATGCTAACCTCCAGTAGCTAATCCCTTCCCTAGTATAATTTATTATTGTAAACTTTAATTAGAGCCGATTAAATGTTTAGTAAACATTTTGAAGTAATATGAAAATTTGTATTTTTAGGACCACTTAACCCATTAACTGCCACGATCCCCAATTGGGGATATTTTTTTATATATTTTTTTAAAAATTTGTAAAACTGTAACAAATTAATTTAGAGCAGTAATTAGTATACTGTATTGATGGTAAACATTTACATTCTCTTGTCTAGTTTTTGGTCAATAAGAAAACAAAGTGAAAATTTCCAGGTTAGTCGTTCATAGCAGCCATGTTACTTTTCAAGTTTGTTTTTTATCAATTATTTTTGTAATAATTAAACTAAGCGCTTTAGCACAGTTAGTTCAAAGGTTCTAGTTGTAGGAAACAATATTATCTTCCATAAATATTTTAGAGAATTAGAGAAAATGGAGTTTGAACAGTGATCCCCAAATGGGGATCGTGGCATATAGGGTGAACAAATTTCCGAGTTATAGAATACTTTTAGTATTTATTTATAGAAATGGGAACCAAATAATTTTATACATTCAGTGAACTAGAAGAAGCAGTAAAGGGCCTTCACTTTTTAGAGCAGTTTGACTTTGAGTCTGATACTGATTCAACAATAGATATTCTAGAACAGCCTCCGGACTTACTAGATATTGTTTCTGATGTTGAAGAAATTGACGAAAATGAATTAGTTCATTGCCAGCCAAAGGATGTCCCGGAGATATTAGAGCTTCATTCCAGTAATTTTTCTGTAGAGTTCTCTTTTATGAAACCAGACACTGTCAGTTATATCCCACCAAATCAGATCAAGGATGTACAGATAGTGCGATATTACGGTCATCACTTTTTGAATCAGTTTATAAGAGGGAAACCAATACGATTTGGCTTCAAGCAAGGGGTCATGTGTAACCGGTTACTGTTTTCGTGCTGAATAATACGAAGGCAAACAAAACGGTGCATTTCAAGTTGAAAATTATGGTGCTTCCGTCATATTGAAAAATATTTCAATCATTGATAATCCTTCAAATCTATTTTCTATTACTTTTTTTTTTAAATTTTCTATTACTGACAAATAAGAAAACCCGTTAAATCCACAGAGCTAATAAATGTTTCAATAAGACGTAACAACTAGTACTCAGTTTTGAACATCCAATCTGCCACGATCCCCAAATGGGACTTTTTTTAAAAAAACCTTTTATTTTTTTATATAATGCATTATTTCATAAATTTCACTTATGAATGACAATTTTGACTCAAACTAAAGAGCAAAAAAATACATTTAAAAAATTTGGCAGTTAATGGGTTAATATAATCTTAGACGGAGAAAAGGTAGATTATATATTGTTTCCATTGCGAAAGCTAGAAATATGTGTTGTTTTTAAAGTTAATGTATTTTCAAAAAGTGTAAAAAGTTTTTCAAAAATTGTCGCCATTTTTTGTCTATAAACTGGACACACAAACCACACTAAAAGGTTATCCACTTGTATAAAATAACCTAGACCACAAATTGCAACTACACAAAAAAAATATGCATATATATATATATATAATTTTTTTTTTTTACCTAACTTTTTTAATGCAATAAAATTTTAGGATTTAATAAAAAAATAAAATAAAAGATGTGTACTCTAATTTTTTAATACATAATTTATTTATTTAATACTTTTAATATACAATGTTTATACACATCCTCTATTATTAAACCGGACTAAGAAATTTGTGTTTTTACAAAACATTTATTTCCGGTATAACTTTTTTTTTGGCTTTTAATAATTTCTTTATTCTTAAATTAGGAAAAATAATTAATAAAACCCAAAAATCAAAAATTACTCACCATAATCTGTACAATTAAATCCTAACATCTTTCTCTGTGAAGACACCAAATTCCAAAATTATTTTTGAAGTAAAATATTCTCTTCATGATGTTTGTCTTAAGTGTTCATGTTTTCGACTTTTTAAGCACAAATCACTTTGTTTTTTTTTATAAACATTAGTAATAAAAAAATAAAAAGAACTAAAAATAATAAACCTAAATAAAGGATAACCTCCCGTGAGGAATAAGGTTAAAAACTGTTTTTCTCTTTCAAAATAAAAGTAAAAAAAAAAAATTCTAAATTCTCGTATAAGTAAACTTGACGAACGCTCGTAAGCTGATGGCTTTCCGAACGAAACTGAGCTCTTACACACTCGTATCGTCTCACAAAAAGAAAGAAATTACAATTTTTAAAAGATTTAGGTAGTGGGGATGGATAAAGGGCGGGGTTGGGGGTTGGCAGAGTGGTTTGGTTTGGGTTTAGAGCGCAAGGCTGTGTCGGTGCGCTACCACTACTATGAACTTCTGTTGGCTGTGGAATTATCTCCGTATAGCTGTGTATGTATGTGTGTGTGTGTGTGTGTGTGTGTTCGAGTGTGAGTGTGTGAGAGTGTGTGTGCGCGCGCGCGCGCGTGTGTGTGTGTGTGTGAGAGGGGAATTGTAGTGGGGGAAACTGCTGAGCTCCTACTGCACACACAGTGTTCAACAAAACTTCGGCCTGGTAATACCCCACCCAAATCTAGGGGTCACAATTCTAAACTCTCCCCTTCCCATTACCACCACCACCACTTATAAAATTCTACCCCCCTAACAACACAAAAATAAGGCGTAGGGGAAGTAAAACTGTATCCCCACTACTAGCGGCAAAAAAGAGGGGTTGAAATCAGTCCCCCCCCCCTCCCTCCATTTTCCACACTATAACACAAAACACACACATGTGCACAGACGGAACTAAGCTAGGAAACCAGCTCTATTCATTTTTGATCAAGGAATTTTATTTTTTGTGGGAGGGATGAGGAGGGATGAAGTTCAATGGTCTCGATTTGCAATTTTTTTGATATTATTCATTAGATCTAAGAATTACGCTTGTTGAGTTGTACGACCTAAAATTGCATCCATCTGGATTTTTTACTATTAAGGGGGACACCCAAATTACGGACAGTTACAAGTACAACTTAACTAATTCAAATTTTAACTTTGAGATACAAACTTACTCCTTCATGAAACACGTCAATAAGTTTTTCAGCAATTAAAGTAAAACAGATTTTCTTGAAAGGAAGGTTTTCTTCGGAAACGGAACTAGAGTTTTCTTTTAAACAAGGTTTATTTAGGGTATAATTATGGAGTATGGAGTAGTATTTATGCACAGAGAGATTCTTTGGCTCAATTTAGGGGCAAAAATAAGTTTTAAGGAAAACGTCTATTAAACTAGGCGCGATAAACGGAGATAGATTGCAAAGATACTTTACTATAAACTCCTTTTTTTTTTTTAACCATTAACCTTCCAGCGGACGCGCGTATCTCACAGATACAAGCTTAGACTAAAATAATCGCAGTTTAGAGACGGAGCGGCGGAGGGTGCTGTCCTTTAAGCAATGCTACACCCTCATGACTAGTTTCCTTCATCTTGTTTGGGGTTGTACATTTCTTTGCAATTGTCGATCCGTGCCTGACATATACTCGCGACCAACCGAGTAAGTTTCCAGATTTACCAATTATTTATATTTTTTCTTCTACATGCCCATCAAATTGAACTATTTTCAACATTGTTTATAAGAATATTGTTTTCTACTTACAGAAAAAGACATTGTATATCTCAGATACTAGGAGGAAATATCTGCGAACACTTTTAGACAGTCTAGTGGCTGAACATGCTGATTGTAAAATTACACTTATTGGTTTGTAAAAAATAAAAAGTACTGTCGTTTTCTGAGTCTTTATTTATTTGTTATTTCATTATTAATAATTACAGATGTTGTTTAATTAATTTCATTTCTTCTATTGATAGAAAAAATTAAAAATACTAGCTACCAATAAGTTTATCTGTAAGATACGCGCGCTCGTTTTTGTAACTTTTTGGGCGCGCCCGCTGGAAGGTTAAATAAAATCAAAGGCCTAGATCCGAGGATTCGAACCCAGTACCATAACACAGGTAGCCTAGCCTGTTACTGATCGGCTATTGTGGCGCCTTTGCCTAATATAATGTAGGATATAGTTAGGCATCTTTCTGTGGAGCATATTTCGGCATATTTTTGCGAAATTGCTAAGCATACTAGAAAAAAACCCAAAACTGGCCAGCGTAAGATAGTACAGTCTGTGCTACAGCTATTAGTGAGACCTCCTAATCTATGGTTGGTTTAGTGATGAGCTACACGACCCAAACGACCAAGTGGGTCATGGACGGATGCGACTAGCTAATCTACCAAAGTTCCCATAATAAACATTAAATAAAATCCAAAGCCTAGACCAGGGGAATCGAACCCAGTACCATAACACAGGCAGCCTAGCCTCTAACCGTTCGGCTATTGTGGCGCCTTCACCTAATATAATATCGGATGTAGTTAGGCACATTTCTGTGAAGTGTAAATATATTTTTAAGAAAAGCCTTTTGGTCTTCCTCAAATTGCTAAGCCTACTAGAAAAACCCCCAAAACTGGCCAGCGTAAGATAGTACAGTCTGTGCTACAGCTATTAGTGAGACCCCTAACCTATGGTTGGTTTAGCGATGAGCTTTACGTCCAACTACCAAATTAGGGGGTCGATTAGCTAATCTACAAAGTTCCCATATTAAACATTAAATAAAAATCCAAGGCCTAGACTCGAGGAATCAAACCTAGTACCATAATACAGGTAGCCTAGCCTGTTACCGTTCGGCTATTGTGGCGCCTTTGCCTAGTATAATATACGGTATAGTTAGGCATCTTTCTGTGGAGTGTAAATATGTTTTTAAGAAAAGCTCTTTGGACTTCCTCAAATTGCTAAGCGTACTAGAAAAACCCCAAAACTGGCCAGCGTAAGATGACAGTACAGTCTGTGCTACAGCTATTTGTGAGACCCTAACCTATGGTTGGTTTAGCGATGAGCTACACGACCCAAACTACCAAATTAGTGGGTCATGGACGGATGCGATTAGCTAGCATATTTTTCTACAAAGTTCCCATATTAAACATTAAATAAAATCCAAGGCCTAGACCCGGGAAATCGAACCCACTAACCCAACAATACATCTTAATTATGCCGGGAACTCGCCTTTCAACCGCTAGGCTACCGTGGCGCCCAGAACAAATTCACGCCAAAAAAAGAGATTAACAGGCAGTATCATTCTAATGTAAACCAAAATTCAGAGTGGGAAAAAGTCTAATACCCAAAAATCTGCAGGAGTTGACCGCTTCCACACAATATTTATTACATTTCCCGGCTTTATATTATCTTATAACCTGCCACACTGTTAAAGGAGGTTGAAGGCATTGCTATAATATTCTTCAACAAAAAGTATGTCATTATTCAATTTATTGTTCTTTTTTGAGATTTGCTTGAAAATGGCTGCTTGGATTTTTTGCAAATTTCATTTTAGAAAACAAATAACATAGACATGAATTTATTTATATAATTGGCGCGGAATCGGTCCAAATAAAAACAACAACTCGTCTTATTTGAACCGATTCCTCGCCAATTTGAATCCATAATTTAATGTTTTACGGTCACTAAATCAATATAATATACAGGGTGTTCATTTTAAGACGGCTCAAATGCATTTAATGCCTCAACGGTTGATCTGAGCAAAAAAATGGTAGAGGAAAAATTTGTTGCCCGTCACCTCTAGTTTCAGAAAATGTGACTTGATTTTAGATTCCTGCCCGCATACGCGGTTAACGTGCGACCAAAAGTGAGGGTTCGCAGTTGACCCCCATTTTCATATACACAGTTTTAAAGAGTATAAAAAGTTATGAAAGAAACCGGAAACCGCTATTCGATATCTTCAAAATACTGTGCCTTCAAAAGTGCCTCCTCTGGCTCGCAAGCCAGGTTAGCCAGGAGGTTATCAACTGCTCTCTGTATCTGAGGAGGCACCATTGAAGCCACCGTATATGCTTCACAAGTTGAGTAATGTGCATTATTTGATAAAAATCAAGGAATAAGTTTGATCCTTTACATGAAAGATATTGATCACTTAAATATGTGGCAGGAGGTTTCCAATTTTTTTGGTAATTAAACGCAACTCTCCCAAAATTACCAAATAATTATTAAACCTTCTTGTTTGTAACAGATGTAAAATTAATTTTTAGCCATTTTGTGTGTGCTTGAGAACATCTAAAGCTCTTAACATTTGATTTTTCTTAGAAGAATCACTCGGAAAACGACTTATTTCCCGATATTAAGAAAAAATACTAGCTTTACTGCCTTGGCAATATTTTTAGTAGAAAAGGGATGAAAAAATACATAAAAATGACCTATCGCGTGCTCTTTTTTCTCTTTGATAACAAGTTAAAAAATTGAAATATGATTAACAAATACCAGATTTTAAAATGGCCTAGCTCCTTTAATTTTGGAAGATATCGAATTGCGGTTTCCTGTTTCTTTTATAACATTTTATACTCTTTAAAACTGTGTATATGAAAATAGGGGTCAACTGCAAACCCTCACTTTTGGTCGAGCGTCCGCCGCGTATGTGATCAGCAATTTAAAATCAAGTCACATATTCTAAACTAGAGGTGACGGGCAACAAATTTTTCCTCTACCATTTTTTTGCTCAGATCAACCGTTTAAGCATGAAATGCATTTAAGCCGTCTTAAAATGAACACCCTGTATATTCATATGTTAATTTTTAATGTAATAAGCTGTATAGTGTTTGAAATAATTATGTATGACTCAAGTATTCGGATTTAAAAGAAAATTTGTGAGGTAGAATCGCAGTAAGTAAGATGAAGTCGGATTATTATTAAGTCAACATCTGAGGTCATTGGCGCCCAGAGCGGTTTTTCAGTGCACTGGTAGCCTCTGGACAGTGTCTTCTTTTACAGACAACGCTGTCTATCATCGGAGAATGAACAGTTAGAAGCTCATAGGAAGAAAAAATTTAAGGGGCCAGTTGCTGGATTCGAACCCGGGACCTCTGCGTGGAAATCTGATACGCTAACCGCATAGCTAATCTGTTCCCTGATAAACATGATATTTTTTTTAATTATATATATAAAAAAAAATCGATCTAATTTCTTCAATTCAATCAGGCCATTTTTTTTTTTTTTTTTTTAATCGCATTGAGAAATTTCTTGAGTGCAAAAGTAAGATTACATGGCCTTATAGAAACCCTTTTCATTTTCTCTGTGTGCCGGCAAAGCTTAATACTAGCGGATTGGGAAGCCAACCTTACTAAGGCTTTATAGCTTCGCCATGCTCCAGCCCAACTCCTTTAAAAGAAACCCACGGCCTAATTTAATTCCCTTGGAATCGAAAATTCTCCATTACCGGATATGGGGGTAGTGTAGGTGAGGGCGATGAGGCCATACTTGGAGAGGGGTTTAGCAAGCTGAGGAAGCACCCTAAGGCAAAGAAAGAATATAAATCGAAGTATTAAGACCACCGAGAGCAGAATTACTCGCAACACCCATTCGCCTCCCCTTAACTCGAAAATTCTCTCACTTTAACAGCAATCAATTTCTCTACCTTCACTACCTACTTCTTTACTTACACTTACCGCAGTAAGAGCTAGCCAGGCACTAGTTACTTAAAAGCTCTTTTAGTATCACAAAGCATGTGTTATTATTTATTAAAACTGTCCGGTAGGACAGTTGTATAAGGGTTGATCGTCAAAAAGTGCACGAAAAAGCGTAACGTTAAAAAACACCCAACTTTGACAATTTTTTTCTCTTTTTCTATAAAAGATAAAATTCCCAAATTTTCTTTAAAATATAGAGCAAACCCTCCTTTATAACTGAATTTTTTTTGCAACCACCCAGACTTAATAGATTTCGAGAAAAAAGTTGCCGAAAATGAGCAAAAACGGCATTTTCAGAAATTGTTGTTCTTGTTCTTCTTCTTGTTGTTGTTGTTGTTGTTGTTGTTACCTTTTTTGTAAACTACGTAGCGCCTAAACGCGTGAACCGATTTTCATGAATGAGGTGTCATTCGATTCGGAATTTTATGTAGATGTGCCTTTTGGGGGTCTCGACGCTGTACACCGAATGGGAGAGGAGTTAGCCCCCTTTATGTAAGGCTTCCTTCAAAATTATTATTACTAATTACTCTGTAAATCTTAGCCCGATTTTGATAAAATTTGGTAGGATGATGGGGTTAGGGCTCCCCTATGTAACATTAAAGCGACGATCTGCTCTTACACTAGTTAAGGGGAAGTATAGCAATCGTTTCAAATTATCGACACGTGAACTGATTTTCATGAATGACACTTCATTCCCTTATCAACCCTTATACTTAACTTTTTAAACTGTAAGTTTTTGTTAAGGAGATTCAAGTGTGCAATGCACTAAGTTCGGTTGTTCACCTTAGACGCATGTTTATTGTTTTCCATATTACTTTCTTGCCCTCTTTTTTTGTCCTAACTTTTACTTCTGAAGTCTTTTATTTTTTGCTTGGTTACGTCTTGAAAACTTGCCTTTATCAGCTAAACTTTTCTTCTCAAGTTTGTGTGCTTTTATCAGTGATACAGGTTATCAGTGCAAGTGAGAGGTTATACACTGTAGTGGTTACATTCAAGTCATTTTAATGGTGGCTGCTGCCACAATCTTCTTAGAAGAATTTTTATTTTATAGTTATACACGGTGACCAGAGTTATATGCTCCACCCACTTTTTTTTTAACGGCGGAAAATTTCGAAAAAATAAAAAACACGTATTTAATCATTTTCTCTAGTCTAGTTTATTTTCAGTGAGTGACCCATTTTTTTAAACCCCTGTATCTCGAGATACAGCAAAAAACTTTTGTTTTTTCAAATGGAACGTTATATTTTTTTGCATATTTTTATAGTATTTGAGCTCCTAAAAAAAACAAAAAAAAAATTTTTGAAATCGGTTAGGTTTTGCAAAAGTTATGGTACTTTAAAATATGAAGAAAAAAAATTCAGTTTATTGTCAAAATTGCGCTATTTTTTCAAAGAATCTGTTCAAACTGGCCACGATCAACGGATTGGCAAGTCAAAACTCTGGACTCCCACGCTTTGCTTGCAGCAGCACTTATGGTGGCGATGTCAAGATCCAGGCAGACTAGAGTAATTTGACGTTTCAGATCTCCGACCGAAGCCACGAGATTAAGGTTACTGTACACTTTATTTTTTAGATATCCCCACAAAAAAATAGTCCATTGGGGTTAAGTCCGGAGATCGAGGTGGCCATTGGATGGGACAATGAGTCCTTTACGCACTTTTAATGGAAATTTCTGCCCTGCTAACCTCGAACCACTCTCGCCGGGCAACCATCTTGTTGAAAATACCTCTCTAGCCGACGTTGTAGATGAACATCTTCAAGCGGAACTGGCAAAATGTCTCTTAAAAAAAAGGTTAGATAGCTTGCACCAGTTAAGTTCTCTCTGTAGAAGTATGGGCCGATTAGTTGATTTCCTAAAACTCCACACCAAACGTTTGTAGAAAAAAACAACCTGAACGTCGAATAACTCTAGTTTGAACAGATTCTTTAAAAAAAAAAATAACGTAATTTTAACAATAAACTGAAATTTGTTTTTCATATTTGAAGTTACCATAACTTTTGAAAAACCTAACCGATTTCAAAAAAAAAAAATATTTGTTTTTTTAGGTGCTCAAATACTATAAAAGTATGCAAAAAAAATATAACGTTCCATTTGAAAAAAAAAAGTTGGATGCTGTATTTCGAGATACTGGGGTTTTAAAAAAATGGGTCAATCACTGAAAATAAACTAGACTAAAAATGATTAAATACGTCTTTTTTATTTTTTCGAAATTTCCCGCCGTTAAAAAAAAAGTGGGTGGAGCCTGTAACCATGGTTACCCTGTATATTTGGTATGAGATATTTTATTCCATTTTTGACTACGTATGTCATCTCTAATTTTTGTTTTATTTATTTATTTTTGGTTATAACCTTAAAGTTATTGGTGTTAAATCTATTGTTGAGAGTATAGCAGAACCTTGTCGTAAAATTCGTTCTTTTTTCGATGTGTTCGCTGTTGTTTCGATAAGTGGTTAAACATTTGTTTCAAGTTATTCTTGTCTTTTCTGTAATAATGGTGTTGAGGGTCAGAAGGCTAAGCTTGTGGCTCTCTTTGAAAGTTGTCAGACAGTTAGGAGAGTTTGAAAACACACTCACGTTTTTAACTGAAATAATTTAATAATATAATAATAATTTAAATAACAATAAAACTTATTCTGCGCCTAAAGCCTACCCAGATAAAAAAATAATCGATTATTGAGGAATTGTTTTGTCCATGCCGTGCAGAAAGCGAATTATTTGTTGTTCTACTACAAAGTATGTGAATTGTATGCGTTCGTTGTAAACTAATTAACACATTCTCTGCAGTTTGTTTCGTGTTAAACAGAACCATTGTTACAGTGTCATTAACATGAATTTTTTTAGAACATGGCATTTTGAAAGGTTACAGTTTTGATGAGGGCACACATTCGTGCTGAAACGTTTGACAAAAAAAAATAATAACAAATTTCAGAAGCTACTCACGAAACCAGATTTTAATGCGCAAAAAATTATTCATAACATCATAAAGTTGCAAAATCTTTACAATGTACTGACAAGATCAAGATCACTAGATTGTGGCACCTCCTAAAATATAGTAGTAGATCTGAACACGGTACTAACTTGTGATCTCATTAAACGCATGCTTGAAGTTCTCCATAATGTTCTTAAAATATGTTGAGATATAGTTTCCATTAAAGAATCTGTGCTCTAGTAAGGCAAAACACAAGAAATATTTATGTTTAATTCCTTCTGAAAATAAATTTCTTTTACAAACTTTCACTGCCACCTAGTACCTTAACTTACAAAGCCAAATTCCTTTTAAACTAAGAAAGTTTACTAAATTTTAGTTGCTTTTATATATGACAGGTTCCTCACTATAGGCGTCGCCAGCTTTCCGCCCATGGAGGGCGGCAACTAAAGATTTATAGTGCTTAAATTTTATAGTAAGAAAACAGACATAATAAAGAAATTACATTTTTATTAATAAAGAAATAATAACATGTCCATTTAACATTTAAAATGATTAGAATTTCCAATAGATAAAGTAAGTTTGTTTCTAGTAAATATTTTGGAAAAAATAGATAAGTTCAAATTTACAAGAATAAGAAAAAGTGAAAATTTAGTGAGAAAAATGAAAGTATCCAATCATTTCTTTTACTAGCTAGAGTTAAATTCTCATTGGTCGGGGCGTGGCTTGTTTGACAAAGGTTGTAACTACGTAGCATTCCCGGTTTACTATTGGTCCAATCAACTGCCTACATTTCCTGCTCACAAATACGCTATTGCTATTGGTCAATTCTTTATGGCAAATTTATTTCTATGAAAAATATTATTACAATTTTTCTAGGTAGGTACGAGTATTTAATGAATTATGTAATTATGCAGTACTTTTTTCCTTAAAAACACTAAAAGATGTTTACCACATTATATTTTTTATTTATATTTCTAATATAAGCCTGAAGGAGAAAAGTTATTTTATCAAAAAATGAGTGCACGAAAATTGGGCGTGATATTTCCTTATTTTATTTACATATGGCTACTAATCTAGTAATAGAATAGAAAAGAAATTTATTATTCTGGTACAATTGTCCCCTAAGAATAAATACAGGAACAAATAGAGGCCTTAAAAGTTTGGCCTGTGATTATACAGAAATTAAATAAATAAATAAGTATTGACAAAAGGTGAAAATAAAAATAACAGCAGAAATTAAGGAAATAAATTAAAACAATTAGAATTTCGGAGGAAGCTGAATAGAAAGGAGATAACTGAATAGACGGGATTTAAAGATGGATAGGGTAGGAGCATGGCGGACAGATGAAGGCAAGGAGTTCCAGAGAGAGGTAGCACGTATTAGGAAGGACTTGTCAAAGGATGAGGTACGGTGAGAGGGAATATAGAGATCAGATGAGCGAGATCTAGTGTTACGGGAATGGAAGGAGGATTTAAACTTAAGGAGTTGAAAAATATAGGAAGGATAATAATGTATTCCAATTCATTATCCACTACGTGTTAAACAATTTTAGAGAAAGAATTATAAGGTATTTTGTAGGGCATTAGTGTTCATTAACTTCTGTTATCGTAACATTCTTAAACCTTTGCCAAAAATCTAGATTGTAAAATTGCCTATTAGAGTTTTCTATAGATTTGATTCTTTTTTACTAAAAAATTGGTTTCGGCCAAACGATGCGAGATTTTATGGGAAGGAGATACCAAGAAAGTTTCCCATTTTGAAATCATTAACTCCTTGTAAGTTTTGGATAATGTTTGACGTAGGGGAAAGTTTAATGCTCTACTTTTTCGTAAAATTCTAATCTAGACAAAGACATCGTTTTCAATAGGATAATATTTTTTTTTCTAAATTAAAATCATTTTCATTAAATGAAAATAAAATGGAACTTGAAGCCAGTAAATTTACTTATATCCAACTGATATACGTAGTGGAGTACAAATTTCTAAGAGAGAAAGATAGGATATTCAGTCAAGATTTGTTGTATCCACGATTTAGGTAGAAATATCCGCCATAACTGCAAGCAAGGACCAAGTGTTTGTTAGATATAACGAGGTGTTTATAACAGGCTCGTTATCACCTGGTTTGGTCCAGACTAGCGCTGCTTGGCCAAACACTGCAATGCTCTCTGCTAGTCCGTAATACTTCAAAGGCATTGAAGATCTCGCGTTCTACACATTTTGCTTTTGTAAGTCCCATTACATTTACCATCTTACCACCAACTTCTTGTTATAAAGGCTGACAGATCCGGTGCCTTTAGTAAGGCAAAAATACTACAAATATTTATGCCCAATTACTTCTGAAAACAATCTTTTCTGCACACTCACATGACCTTTTCTTATTATGACTTGCAAAGTCCAATTTCTTTTAAATTTAAAATATTTACTAAGTTTTAGGTGATTTCAATTTGATAGGTTTACCATTATAAACAGCAACTTGTTTGAAAGAATCGAGACAAAACAGCTCCCCCTAAATTTCCTTTAGAACCCTTCTTTTACAAATTGGACTCACTTCCGGTAACCTATGCAACAACGAATCGGACTTTTGGCTGCATATTCAGTTCATACTCAAACATAACCCAGCGTTGGTCGCACCTCATATTGTTCATTCCAGGGTGGACGCGCTTAAATTTCTTATGCAGGGTAAACCAGTAAGTAATGACCATAGGCCTACTGTGTGTAGTACATCCTAAAGTTCAATGACGTATTGGCCAACTTCATATTTTCCACTGTTCTTGAGTGACGTCACTTTACATTTTTTTTTTCTAAAATCATGACTTTTTTTTGCAATAAAAATGTTATTACTCAGAAGATTTAAGTCCGAATTCGATTCTGTTGACATGGTTAGAAAGACAGATAAATTTTCTAAAAATTGATACCATTTCGAAGCATAAGTTATTCTCCAAACAGCCCTCAATCGTCCTCCGGATGCTGGAAAAATAAAAGTAATCGAAATTTTTGAAGAAAGCTCATTAGGCCCTTATGTGATCAATATCCGACCTAGGTGCTGGCACTTTTTATAAAAGATTCCTTGTCTAATGGGCTTTCTAACGGTATATCATTTTCCAGGATTCCTTTTCTCTTCGTACGAGAAATTACGTTTGTTTTACAAGAAAACGTGTTCACGAGCACTCGTATTGACAACTCAAAATTGACACCATTTTGAAGCATAAATTATTCTCCAAACAGCCTCAATCTTCCTCCGAATACTGGGAAAAATAAAAGTAATCAAAATTTTTAAGAAAACTCATTATCAGACCTACTTCTGATCTCACTGAAATATTTGAGTAAATGTAAATGTTTAAAGTGCAATTTGTAACCTTTGACTTCCTTATTTTAAGACAATCTACTTTAAAAATTGACTACTGGTCCATCTAAAAGAGTTTTCAATGAATTAAACAAATTGATAAACCAAACACTGTTGAGGGCTCGTGAACACGTTTTCTTGTAAAACAAACGTAATTTCTCATACGAAGATAAAAGGACTACTGGAAAATGATATACCGTTTGAAAGCCCATTAAACAAGGAAACTTTTATAAAAAAAGTGCCAGCACCTAGGTCTGATAATGATCACGTAAGGGCCTAATGAGTTTTCTTCAAAAAATTTCGATTACTTTCATTTTTCCCAGTTTCCGGAGGAATACTGAGGTTGTATGAAGAATGACTTATGCTTCAAAATGGTGTCAATTTTTAGAAAATTTATCTGTCTTTCTAACCGTGTCATCAGAATCGAATGCGGACTAAAACTTTCTGAGTAATAACATTTTTATTGCAAAAAAAGTAATGTTTTTTTTAAAAAAAATTAAAGTGACGTCACTCTAGAACAGTGGAAAATATGAAGTTGTCCAATATGTCTTTGAAGTCCATTTTAGATGTATTATACACAGTAGGTCTATGGACATTACTTACTGGTTCACCCCTGTATAAAATTCATTGGGAAAAAAGTTGTAAATAAAAGTTTATATGAAACATTAAATATGTAGGTATATCACTTTTATTTAGGAAATTCACAACCAAAAATAATTTTTTTGAAGGGTCCAGAAGGGATAGGAGCATTATAAACGCACACACTGTAAACTCCCCGCAAAATGCAATTACTCACATATCATTATAAGTGTAATGATAACTAACTGTATATTGCTGTGTGATAAATTACAATTGTCTGTTCGCTGGGTAAAGCTTTTGGGGTTGTGGCTAAAAGTGGGTGGGCGGTGAACGTCAGGGTCTTAGGGGGGTGGCTAACGTTTCCTAGCCACTTTATTGTCATATTTTAGCCACTCGTGCGTGCACTGAACACTAAATTAAATGTAACACCCAAGTGTACAAGACTGCAAACGGTTGAATACACAGCTGTCGTACAATTTCTTATAACCTTAGTATTACCCAAAATATAATTCAAAATTAATGGGTACGTAATTGTGAATGTTTATGGAAATTCAAAAACCATGCTGAGTGTGTTGAAAGTTATGAAAAAATGGCCTGACGTGGTGCTAGGCCTGAGGATTTGGGCTGAGTCTTGGTTAGCCTCTTATAGTTTCATTCCCTGTTTGGAAATGCAGAGTCCCTGAGGAAGCTTTCCCAGTGCGACAAGGTAGTTCTTGAGTGGATGCCGTGCAAAGCAATCATCTGGGGCAACGAAGTTGCTGATCAGCTGGCCAGGATTAATTACTGCCTAGGAGAGGATCCGTGTTAATGGCTCTTAAGCAAGGCCCGTCTACGTAAAAGAGAACCTGAAGCAACCGTATTTAACATGTTACCTAAGTTGCATACCCTTGAAGAGTTGGTAATATACATTGCCTATAGGCGAAATACGAGGCATGATTTTTAAGTAAGTACCGCTTTGAAATAAAAGAAAAACAAGTATACATTTCTTAACAATTTTATTTTTACATGAAAGCTTGGTACTATAATCTACTTTTTCGCATAATCGCCACTAATATTCAGGCAATTATCGTATCGTACAACCAGCTATTGAATCTCATGCTCACAGAAGTCTGCCGCCTGATTTGACAACCACTGCAACACGGTCGTTTTGACCTCATCATCGTCGTCGTGGCGCTGACCACCCAGATGCACCTTCAATTGCAGAAACTGGTGGTAGTCAGTGGTAGTCACTCTCTTCCACTTTTTCATCAACTTTCGGCATCAAATCTTCTGCAATGACTGAAGGACGCCCAATTCGTTTCAAATTATGAACATTCGTGCGGTCATCTTTAAAAAAGCTCTAACTCATTTCCATACCATTCTACTGTTTTCTCCATAAACTTCACTGATTTCCGGATGAATTTCAGCAGTTTTCAGACCTTTAGCATGAAGAAAACGAATCAGATATGCGTATTTTAAAGACGGCGGGATTCTTAATTGGCGGAGGCATGCGCCAAATGCTGACCGTGTGCATGTATAAATATATATATAATTATATATATAAATGTCAAAATTCAGTTGGCAAATGTTGAGATTCATTCACATAGTTGCTTGGTATACGTCCGAAATATTTACTAAATATCCTTATTTCTGACTTAAACCGGTAAATGTCGACATTCGCCATTCAGTGATGGTGAGTGTTGAATAAAAAAACTGTTTGTCACGTCTTTAAATCATATTTCATTATTAAAACATATGATATATATGTCAAAATTGGAGAAAACCCAAGTTAAATTGAACTTAAAAACGAACAGTGCGTTCGTAACCTAACCTAAACTAACCTAACCTAACCTAACTTAACTTAACCTAACCTAACCTAACCTAACCTAACTTAACCTAACCTAACCTAACCTAATTTTAGAAAACGTTGCTTGCACCAGAAAACCTTGTATAAGACTGGTTTAAATTGAACTTAAAAACGAACAGTGCATTCGTAACCTAACCTAAACTAACCTAACCTAACCTAACCTAACCTAACTTAACCTAACCTAACTTAACCTAACCTAACTTAACCTAACCTAACCTAACCTAACCTAACCTAACCTAACTTAACCTAACCTAACCTAACCTAACCTAATTTTAGAAAACGTTGCTTGCACCAGAAAACCTTGTATAAGACTGGCAAACAACAGTGTACCTGGGTATAACAAATAGATAGATGCCACGTGGTCTTAGTCGCGGTGGTACAAAAGATTTTGGAGACAGGCGGTTGTTTCTCGATTCAACCTTTACCAAAGCATGTCTGTACTTGTCGACATACACCGGTCTTTCACCGAAATATTTGGTATTTGTTAATATTCACTAAAGAAAGTCGACATTCTCCAATTTCGGTCTTTCATGGTTATATGTACATATATAAGATTTGAGCTTGAACGTCTCCCCATCCCACTTTTTCCCCTCTTTCTCCCCTCTCTTTCTCCCTCCCTCACTCCTTTTCTCCCCTCTTACCCACCCTCCCTTCCACCACCCCCTCACTTTCAATTTAGTGTAACCACAGTTAGAATACCGGAAGGTGTGTTTTTATGAAGGAGAAATGCTTTCATAGCCGCTAACTTCTATACTCTCAATGTATATTATGCATTTATGCATTCTATTTCTAGACGCCCCTGGATCTGTGAAACATTTCTTTTCACTTTTTCTTATCCCTCATAACAGGAAATATTGCAATAGCTGTAGACCTTCACTGAAATAGCACTTAAGAAACAGACCCTTCGCTCAGAAATGCCCCATAATCGAATATTACAAGAAAACTGTTTCAAATAAATGTTTTAGAACTATCTGTGCACAATAAGAACAGCAAGTTTTTTTTAAAAAACGTTCAGAAGAAGTAAAATTAAAGTTCCAGAAATAATGAAATGAAAATAAACATATTTACATGAGAAACGTTTCTCTCTTCAAGTTCATCTTCATTCCAGAAAAAGTTTAGAAATAAAACACAATGAGCTTACAATATCATACATCATAAACATATTTGGTGGACGAGATTTATGATAAACAAAAATTTTAATTTAAAACCAAAATGTACTTATTGCCTATTGCCTAGAGAATTATACAGCCATCTCTTCCTAGCATTCGGGACAGATGGCCAATTATTTTTACTTCTTTTTTTTTTTGTTATAGCTCAGTATCCAATTCACTGCAGAAAAATGACAACTCAGCATAAAGGACAGAAAACACTAACCGCGGAAATTATACTGAAGAAAATTTGAGATCGTATTAACCCCACACCCAAACTGTCGTCTCTGCGAGAAAACGAGCCAAGTCTGTTGGCACTTTATTAGCTTCTGTCGAGCACATTGCTGTTGTGAAAAACAGAGTAGCCAAAAAAATCCAAACCAACAAGAAATACCATCCCCAAAGAGACAATTCTGAATAAAAGGATTGTCCGAAAAAGAAAGCGCTCACCTACCCCAAGTTCCGATGAAGAGGACGAATTTGAAGAGGAAAGTGATGCCATTTTAGAAATCGATGAAACTGAATGTACAGGATATGGGGAAAGCTACAACAAGACCAGAAAAAGAAGATTGTTTGGAATGCATAATATGCCGGAAGTGGTTTCACGAAAATTGCTCTTCTTTTGCATACGCTTGCCCAAATTGTCGTAAAAGCGCATTTAAAAAGAAGAATAATAAGTAAATATTAAGTAACTATTCATTTTTTTCTGTTATTTTTACGTTTTACTGGTGAAATTTCATTTACAATATGTGGCCATCTCCCCCAAGTTACATTGGCCAACTCACCCAACCCAGTGGGGATAGATGGCCAATTGCTATTTTTTAATTTTGTAAGAATAAAAAAATGTTTCCCTTAGCATTTTTTCTGAAATTTTTACCTTATCTTATGTTTGTGAGCGTATGAGGTTTCCAAAAATAATAATAAAGTAAGCCTAGCCCTTACCAAAATTTTGCAGGCACCCTCCAAATAAAATGGTGGCCATCTCACCCGACTTTACCCTATGGTTTTTCTGTTTTTAACATCATGAACAATCAATTAACTCAATTTAAGGCCCATTTCATTCTCTATTTCAGCTCTCATCTCTCAGCAGCAAGATGCAGTTATTCAAGTCTACCTCAAAGATGGTGATGTGCTATGGAGCTCAAGTGTGGGGTGGTGAGGAGCACGATGATGTGGAGAAGTTACAGCGATATTTTCTGAAAAAACTGTACAAACTGCCCAACAACACGCCCAACTACATGTTGTTTCTAGAAACCTCTAGTCAGCCACTCTACAATTATACACTCAGGCTACATATTAATTATTTAAACAAAGTACTGAACCAAAGCCCTGATCGCTTAACTAACTTTCTTGCCAAAATTATTATTGAAAACAAGTTGTCCTGGTATAAAGCCTGGTACAAGCAGGAAAATATAATTTGGCAAACTCTGTTTCATCTCTAATGGACCAGCATTTGAGATGGTTGAAAGAGTTTATTGGCAAATTATTAGAAAGAGTTTATTAGGACATATATTTTGTGCGAGTTTATATTCACTGTCTGTGAGAGCCAGTAATAAAGAGTTTACTCCAACTTCAGCAATGTTCCTCAAACTGTATGAGTTTATTAGTTAGTGGAGATTTAGTTAGTGAGCTCACACTCTTCTGGACTACAGTAATGGACACATATTTTGTGTGAGTCCATATTCACCGTCTGTGACAGCCAGTAATTGAGTGTTTAGTCCAGCTCCAGCAATGTTCTTCAAACTGGTTGTGTTTATTAGTTATTGGAGATATAGTTTAGATAACATTACGTTATGTTTGTGAGCATGCCTAATTCATAGTCTAGGACAGCCATTTTTTTTTTGGTTAACTGTTTTGAGTTAACAATATTTTTGTTTAAAGTGGAGAAATGTATAAAAGCTTCTATGCGAAATGGACTGTATAGGTATACTAGGGTGGTTTTTGCAATTTTCCAATCAGAGGGGGGGGGGAACTTTACCATCTTCGAAGAGTTTGGTTGAAAGAGTTTATTGGCAAATTATGTGAACAACAGGCAACAATACTGCAGGAAAAAGTTATAAACAGCGAATTCCACCAACAGTATAAATGTTTAAATGTGGTAAGTGGTAACAGTTATATTGACGATACTAGTGATTTACATCTGATCCAGACTATTTTCCGTGTCAGAGGGGAGTTATTGGAACTAAATTACCAACCGTGGAAAAGAGAGAGAATCTTCATGTGTTCCCTCTGTAACTTGAATGTGAACGAGGACACCTACCATTTTGTATCAGTATGCCCTGTACTAATTGAGTTTAGGTTACGGTTTTTTGGGAAAAAGAGATTGGAGTGGCAGGAATATGTTGATATATTAAATGGAAATAATAATGTTAATAGCTTATATAATTTATATAAATACGAGGGTCGTTTGAAAAGTCCGTGCAAAAATAAAAACTACTTAATTTTTTGGGGTAAACCTTTTTTATTTTTCAACATAGTCTCCTTTTAGGCTTATACACTTCGTCCAACGCTGCTCTAGTTTGTTGATCCCTTCCAAATAATAGGATTTGTCCAAGTCTGAAAAATAGCCATTCGTTTCTGCAATCACCTCGTTTGAATAAAATCTTTTTCCCGCCAGCCATTTCTTCATATTGGGGAACAAATAGTAGTCCGAGGGAGCCAAGTCTGGAGAATAGGGGAAATGTGAAACGAGTTGGAACCCTATTTCCATTAATTTTGCGACCACAACGCTGAGGTGTGAGCTGGTGCGTTGTCGTGATGGAAAAGGACTTTTTTGTGGGCCAATCGTGGGCGTTTTTCTTGCAGCTCGGTTTTCAAACGGTCCAATAACGATGAATAATATGCACCTGTAATTGTTTTACCCTTTTCCAGATAGTCGATGAGGATTATTCCTTGGGAATCTTAAAAGACAGTCGCCATAATCTTTCCGGCCGAAGGAACGGTCTTCGCCTTTTTGGCGCAGATTCCCCCTTGGTAACCCATTGTTTAGATTGTCCTTTGGTCTCAGGAGTGTAGTGATGTATCCATGTTTCATCCACAGTGACGAAACGACGCTTAAAGTCCTGCGGATTCTTCTGGAACAGCTGCAAACCGTCCTTGCAACACTTCACACGATTTCGTTTTTGGTCAAGCATGAGCAATCGCGGCACCCATCTTGCGGATAGCTTTGTCATGTCCAAATGTTCATGCAAAATATTATGTACCCGTTCATTCGAGATGCCCACAGCACTAGCAATCTCACGCACCTTCACTCTTCTGTCATCCATCACCATATCATGGATTTTATCAATGATTTCTGGAGTAGTAACCTCAACAGGGCGTCCAGAACGTTCAGCGTCACTTGTGCCCATATGGCCACTCCGAAAATTTTGAAACCACTTATAAACTGTTCTAATAGAAGGTGCAGAGTCACCATAATGTTAATCAAGCTTCTCTTTAGTCTCCTGAGGCGTTTTGCCTTTCATAAAGTAGTGTTTAATCAACACACGAAATTCTTTTTCGTCCATTTTTTGAAAATCACTCGACTTCCTCGATTCAAACGAATGCCAAACAAAAAGAAATAGACCGATCTGGCTGAAACTTGGTGTGTGTTCTTCCAAGAGAAGCTACTAGCTAAACATAACCTCGATACGCGCCAGTAGTGCTATCTCTCTGACTTTGCACGGACTTTTCAAACGACCCTCGTATATCCGCGATGCATATCGATACAGGAAAATGTTATGCTCTGAATTTAATTATAATAATTAATATATAAATAAAATAAAATAAAATTAAAAAAAAAAAACATTAATAATACGCAATTATAACATTATTATTATATTGTTTAGCCCCTCATCGTTTCTTGTGCACATTATTATTCTTTTAGTTTACATACATCATCCACTTTCAAACTTATATTTAAAAACTTAGTTAAATGGAACTACTCGACAGACGGCCTACGAGCCATTGTCTATGATGCGAAATTTTATTTTATCGAAAAGTTATTTTTTTTGAATAGTTTACTTTTATTATTTTTTTTTACATTCTTTATAATTGAATTTATTTGTAGTTGAATATTATTTTGTAGTAAGTATTACTTTTCTGTTTATGTATTTTCATATATTTTGTAAATATACATCATTTATTCATTCATTCTCTTTTTGAAGGTAGAGTTAATACAGGCTATCAAGGCTGTGTACTAGTTCTTTTAGACAAACTGATTGAGCTTGTCTTGTTACAAATTTATATTTGTTTCGGTTCGAAAGATGTTTTATATGTTTTCTACAATTATACAATAATTTTCTATTTGATTAATTTTCCCCTTTTAAAATATCAAGTGGATTTCGAAAAAAGAAAATGAAGGTGTGTTTTTTTGGATTTTAGATAGCATGGATTTTTAGTGGGTTGCAGAAGAAGCTGTGCCATCAGATTTTCTCTAGTAATCTTCTTTTATTGAAGTAAACATGTAAAATAAAAATAAATAAAAAATATTTATTGTTTCATTTTATTACAAATCTTAAATTTCACGATTACTTAATTATCGAAAAAAGAAAGTAACATGAACTATCACACCAGATTTTTGAAACACTACGCTGAATACTGTAAGGGAATCTGGACGTGACACGCTTGCGTCGACAGATAAACGTACGCACGGCGCTGCTAACCAAAGCGGGTTTGCACGCTGGCAGACTGCTGAGTAGTGACTAATAACATTGGATCGGTATTATCCCTCCCAGTTCGCTTGGGTTTCCTAGTGTAACCCATCTCTCCATAGCCGTGGGTTAAAAAACCCACTCTAGAATTTAATTCTAGTAAGCAAATTAAGTTGGCTTGATAAATGGCTTCTGTACAAGGTATTTGCTCCCAAGTTCGCGCAATGGGGCACAAATATTGCGAGCACATTCAATTGCTTCTCCAAAACCCATTTGTAACCTTCCAACCCCTATGAACAGGTTTCGCTTTACTGCCCTCACTGTATGTATATAATGTATATCTATAATAATTTGTAATAATTGCTTGTCTTGTTACTAATTGATAATAGTTAGTAATTTTAATAATTCTGCTAGAGCAAGTGTTTGGGTCAGCCACCTACCTGTATGGCCGCAAAAAAATACTCGTAAGTTTAAAAAATTGATCAATAATCTACAAACTGGTCTGAGTTAATTGAATAGTGACGATTTAGTTAGATGAGATCACACTGCTTTGGGCAGCATTAAATAGTGACTGCGTAATAATTGAGTATTAACCACATTCATGGTTTGCGATACCCCTTAAAAGAGTGTTTAGTCCAGCTACAGCAATGTTCTTCAGACTGGATGAGTTTATTAGTTAGTGGAGAATCAGTTAGTGAGCTCACACTGCTCTACATTATAGTAATGGACATATATTTTGTGTGAAACTATATTCACCGTCTGTGAGAGCCAGTAATTGAATGTTTAGTCCAGCTCCAGCAATGTTCCTCAAACTGGTTGATTTTATTAGTTAGTGGAGATTCAGTTAGTGAGCTCACACTCTTCTGGACTACAGTAATGGACACATATTTTGTGTGAGTCCATATTCACCGTCTGTGACAGCCAGTAATTGAGTGTTTAGTCCAGCTCCAGCAATGTTCTTCAAACTGGTTGTGTTTATTAGTTATTGGAGATATAGTTTAGATAACATTACGTTATGTTTAGTGAGAATTCACAGTCTAGGACAGCCTTAAAAATGATTGCTTAGACCAGCTCCAAAACATTTTTTGGTTAACTGTTTTGAGTTTACAATATTTTTGTTTAAAGTGGAGAAATGTAAAAAAGCTTCTATGCGAAATGGACTGTGGAGGTATACTAGGGTGGTTTTTGCAATTTTCCAATCAGAGGGGAGGGAAAAAACATCCACTTTGCCCTCTTCGAAGGCAGGCAAACTTCAAATCTTTCCACTAAGATAATGTTGCCTGTCCCTCTTCGAAGAAAGTTATGATTCTAAAGTTTCTAAGCAGCACTCACCCCTGGATAATTTCATCTCTTACATCCAACCCTTTCTTGTGAAAGACCAAACGCTTTTTGGGAGCGGGTTACTGCACGCTGTACGCTACCCACCGACGAACTTTATGGGCGCGACTCCCTCAAGCGTGTACCCAGTTTATTTCACGAGCTCGCCCCC
Organism: Rhodnius prolixus; assembly: GCF_049639745.1. Taxonomy (NCBI): domain Eukaryota; kingdom Metazoa; phylum Arthropoda; class Insecta; order Hemiptera; family Reduviidae; genus Rhodnius; species Rhodnius prolixus. Next base: position 1,098,801 of record NW_027411618.1, read on the forward strand.
CTCTTAAAAGCTTTCTCCCTAAAGTTTGCCAACGACTTAAAAATGTCAAAGTACAGAAAAACCAAACCAACTCCTTCCCACTCTTATTTTAGATAAACAAACTTGGTTGCTCCAAAAACAATTCATTCAAAACATTTGAATTTTACTAAACACTTAGTTATAAGTACTTCTTGTTTAGGAGTTTTTTATTAAATGTTAGCTAACCTCAGTATCACTCTGTTTTAATGTAGGCGTACATGTTAAAAATTATTATTCTTAGCGCAGCTTGGTTATTTTATGCGGTAGATTACAGTCGCGGTGATGCTCCTCCAATTTTTATAGAATTCCCACGCCAATAGGCAGATGTTGTCTATCTACTTAGATCAAAAGAATAAAATATAGGCCTTCCTAGCCAAAAGCATGTTTTTATTTAAATTACTATACATTTTTCTATATTTTATTTTAAAACCAAATGTACTTATTGCCTATCGCGTAGAGCAGAGGTCGGCAACGCGGCGCCCGCGGGCTCCACTGCGCCCTTCAATAAATTTTAGTGCGCCCTTAAACTATTGTTAATTTAGACAAGAAATTCAAAACGTAAATTTTAAAATTCCTTGAATCTACTGAACGTCAACGTTGACGCGCTTACGCGTTGAACTGAAATGAACTGAGCAATCATGTCAGTAGTAGTCAGTACACAAGAGAGCATAGATCAAGAGAGTTTGTCACCGGTTTATGCCATCCCTATTATGGACTCATCGTAAAGAAAACATGCTTATTATTTCAATGCCGAGTGAAAAAAAGAGTTCCCATATTGCTGATATGATTAGCGCAGTTAATTCTTTCAAATGTAAGTTGGAATTGTTAAAAGCGCATTTGTTGAAAAATTCCTTGTTTCACTTTCAAAATGTCAAACGAATAATTGAAAATTTAAATTTGAGTGTTGATGAATTTGACACTACATCGTACATAAAAACCATTGATACATTAATAATCGAATTTTCTTCGAGATTTTAAGATTTTCTACCGTTAGAATCAGTAATTCCATTTTTCGTCAATCCATTCAATGTTCACGAACCTGATTTGCCTTCCAAAATTTCAAATTATTTCGATGTTACTAACATGCAAGACTTAGAAATGGAAATAATTAATTTGCAAAATGATATTGTTTTAAAATCACATTATGTTGATAAATCAATTTGGAAATTAGTTACTGAGGAAAGTTTTCCTATTTTGAGAAAATGCGCTCTAAAAATATTTTCATACTGTGGAACTACCTATAATTGTGAAGCCCTTTTTTCAAATATGACATATTTAAAATCTAAATATCGATCACAGCTTACGGATGCACATTTAGATAACTGTTTAAGAGCGGGTAATTCGTCGTATATGATCGATTATGAAAAAATTGCAGATGATATGGCAACCCAAATATCCCATTAAAAGAATTTTATATAAAAAATATGTAATTGCTCTTGCCACCATCTTTAATATACTTACAAACATTCTTCTGTATTTATTTAAGATTAATAATAACCTTGTTCTGTAATTAAATTTATAAATTATAAAATTAATAAATGAACATGTTTTATAAATATGAATATTATTTTTATATATTTGTTAGGTCAAAAAATAGTTGGCACCCGCCATGAATTATTAATTTAGTATTTCACTCTTTACATTAAAAACGTTGCCGACCTCTGGAGTAGAGAATCGTACAGTAAAGTAAAATTAAAAGAATAGGTCAGCCTTTCCCAACCTGTGGTACGCGAGTTGCTGGTTGGTGGTACGAGAAAAATAATCAATAATGGTGGACATAAAAAATTAAATCATGAAAATATCATAGAAACGTTTTTTCCTATAATTCATAAAAATTATTTAAATTAATAATATTATACAGTAAAGTTGTTAATATTGTACAGTAATAAGGTTAGTCTGTCTCAAGATATACGAGAAAATATAATACATTTAACAGGATTAAAATCGTCTATCATGGAGTATTTTCCCAAAACCCGAAAACACAAATTATAATTGGATTTCAAAAACCCCTTTCTATAAAGAAAATTTAGGAAAAGCTACATCATTATCAATAAAAGATAAAGGAAAATTTAATAGAATTATCATGTGACAGAACTATGTAAAAATCTGCTTAAAGAGACTGAATTGTAATGAGTAAGCTCTATCCAAGCAACATTAAATTTAATTGGTACTTACAAGTTAGTTGAATGTTTAAAAGAAATTAATTTAGAATAGAATAGAATAGAATAAACTTTATTAACATTTTAAGTATATACATGTGTACATAAGGAGTTCCAGTAAATACTATAACCTCCAATCTATTATTACAAAATCAAATAAAAAATAAAAAGCACAAATAAATATTGAGGGGAAAAACAATTAAAAACCCTCAGCCTTTAAGGAAAGCTTTTATTTCAGGGAGTCCCTAACTCTTCTGTGCCTGTGCACCGTGTCCAAACTATAGTCCCCTATAAGTCTACATAGGTGGTTGTGACTCGATTCACACTTGCTGAAGAAACCAGCAGCGAGGTACTTGATGTAGTGTTCTACATAGTCCATGTTGGTGTTAGAGTGTAAGTCTATAATACGCGTGTAGCGGGGGGAAGTTGTCACCAGTCTGAGGAATTTATTTTGTATGATTTGCAGCGAGGCGATATTGGATCGACATGTCAGACTCCAAGAGGGACAGGCATAAAGTAACATGGGCCTGACCACTACCCTGTACAGCAGGAATTAATTTAGAAGATTTGGGCACACAAATATAATAATCCTAAAGAAGAACTTTGTAAATTAATTAATAATTTTGAAGAAAAAAATCTTTACAAAGTTTATAAAGTGAACATGAACTCCTTTGTACCAGATACATTGGTATCTCTATACAAATAAAGGTAATAATAATAAAATAAAACTCTCGGAATAACAAATTTCACGAAATACAATCATTTTTACGAAGTGATACAATTTAGCATGATGTACTACTAACAAGTGGTACGCAAGCTAAAAAAGGTTGGGAAACGATGGAATAGGTTATCGTTAGAGCAAGTCAAATATTGTCACTCTACGTCGATCATAATCTAAAAATATCGGCTAACTTATTATGGTTTTCTTTTTTTTAACATCATGAGCAATCAATTAACTCAATTTAAGGCCCATTTCATTGTCTATTTGAAGGTAGAGTTAATACAGGTTATCAAGGCAGTTGAGTAGATCTATTAGACTAATTCATGGAGCATATTTTCTATTTGTTTCGGTACAAAAGATTTTTATAAGCTTTCTAAAATATTATGCCTTAATTTTCTATTTGACGAATTTTCCTCTCTTTCTATAAAAGGGAATATTAACTTAATTTTCTTTAAAAAGAAGGGCATATCTTTGTATATAATTTTTTCAACCAAAATATCAAATGGATTTCGAAAAACTAAAACGTTGCAAAAATTGGGCAAATGCAAAGTTTTCAGTAAATTTTTTTACTATCGCAAACAACGTAGCGCCAAAACGCGGGTGAACCAATTATCACGAATGAAATGTCATTGATACGAAATTTCATGAAGGCAAGCTTTTTGGAAGTCTCAATGTACAATAGGAGAGGAGTTAGCCCCCCACATTGAGGGTGTTAAGTCCCAGATAACATTTCTATTAATAAATAACTCGGTAAATCTTAGCCTGATTATGATTCAGTTTGGCAGGATATAATTGAAATCGTTTCGTTACTTATTTCCGTAGGTAGATATGATTTAACATCTTGCTCTAATTCTAAAGTAAGTAATTAAAGCATCCGATTATTAAGGTGCCACGGTAGCCGAGCGGTTAGAGGCGAGGCCTGCGAAGCTAATATGTATTGTGATACTGGGTTCGATTCCCGGTCTAGAAGCTTTGGATTTTATTTAATGGTTAGTAAAAGAAATTTACAGTAAAGTATGTTTGCTAGTCGCCTCCTTCCCAAGACCCCTAATTTGGTAGTTGGACGTAAAGCCTGCCTAAAAAATAGGCATCCAATCACTGGGAAACCCCTTTTAGGTTCCTAAGTTAAAAAAAGTGGCTTTTTTTGGAGTGATCTGTTTTAGGCGAATTCCACTTCGTACCAAAAATTTTACTTTAAATATATTACCGAGTACAATATGTTACTTGAACTTTCAGGCAAAGAAGACAAATTGTGGGCAATAAAGTTATCCAGTCTTCTTAAATCTCTACAATTTGGCCACAGACTTTAAAAAACTAAGTTGACTATTGGCATCTTGAACCATTCAGCTGAATTTTTTTTTAGAGCAATGTTACAATTAGGGCAAATCAAACAAGAAGAAATCCCATATTTACATTTGGTAGCCCTTATAAACTTATTGTTTTCTGATAACGAAGTCTGCTCATTGGAGAGGAGGGATGCATTGAAGAACTTGTTTGCAAACCAGGCTAGATAGTGATTTACTTTTTACTCTTGTAGAGTTGTTTACTTTTGCTGTTGGATGATTGCAGAAGGGTGAGCTAGACTGGCATTTGGATGCAAACAAAATGACATTAGCTAGCCAAGCGAACTCGACCTTTACCAGCCACCTGAAAAGGAAGGGAACATAACCGATGGATCGTTGCTAGGGCAACAACTATAGTAAAGCTTTGCTTCTATTTACAGCGTGAATCTATCACAGAAAATTATTTGTAGTGAACGTTTTGAATTATATCTACGTTCCAATGTAGGCAAGTTGCATTCTGTGAAGTAAGACGAATTTCATACCATATTTCCATAGCAGCTATCAAGATAAGTTGAAAACTTAAACTGAACTATGGGATCACGTACCACAAACGAAGACAAAATTCATACACTGTGAAAACCTTTGAATGAGTGCTTAGTCCAGCACCAGCAATGTTCTTCAAACTGGGTGAGTTTATTAGTTAGTGAGCTCACACTGATCTGGACTACAGTAATGGACACATATTTTGTGTGAGTTCATATTCACCGTCTGTGAGAGCCAGTAAATGAGAGTTTAGTCCAGCTCCAGCAATGTTCCTCAAACTTGATGAGTTTACTAGTTAGTGGAGATTTAGTTAGTGAGCTCAAACTGCTCTGGACTACAGAAATGGGCATATATATAGTTTGTGTGAGTCCATATTTATCGTCTGTGACAGCCAGTAGTAGAGTGTTTAGCCTAGCTCCAGCAGTGTTCCTCAAACTGATTGTGTTTATTAGTTTGTGGAGAATTAGTTAGTGAGCTCACACTGCTCTGGACTACAATGATGGACACATATTTTTTGTGAGTCCATATTCATCGTCTACGAGAGCCAGTATTGAAGTGTTTAGACCAGCTGCAGCAGTGTACATAAACTGGATGAGTTTATTAGTTAGTGGAGATTTAGTTAGTGAGCTCACACTGCTCTAGACTACAGTAATGGACATATAGTTTGTGTGAGTCCACATTCACCGTCTGTGAGAGCCAGTAATTGAGTGTTTAGTCCAGCTCCAGCAATGTTGCTCAAACTGGTTGAGTTTATTAGTTAGTAGAGATTTAGTTAGTGAGCTCAAACTGCTCTGGACTACAGAAATGAACATATATTTTGTGTGAGGCCGTATTCATCGTCTACGAAAGCCAGTATTTGAGTGTTTAGACCAGCTGCAGCAGTGTTCACAAACCGGATGAGTTTATTAGTTATTGGAGATTTACTAAGTGAGCTCACACTGATCTGGACTACAGTAATGGACACATATTTTGTGTGAGTTCATATTCACCGTCTGTGAGAGCCAGTAAATGAGAGTTTAGTCCAGCTCCAGCAATGTTCCTCAAACTTGATGAGTTTACTAGTTAGTGGAGATTTAGTTAGTGAGCTCAAACTGCTCTGGACTACAGAAATGGGCATATATATAGTTTGTGTGAGTCCATATTTATCGTCTGTGACAGCCAGTAGTAGAGTGTTTAGCCTAGCTCCAGCAGTGTTCCTCAAACTGATTGTGTTTATTAGTTTGTGGAGAATTAGTTAGTGAGCTCACACTGCTCTGGACTACAATGATGGACACATATTTTTTGTGAGTCCATATTCATCGTCTACGAGAGCCAGTATTGAAGTGTTTAGACCAGCTGCAGCAGTGTACATAAACTGGATGAGTTTATTAGTTAGTGGAGATTTAGTTAGTGAGCTCACACTGCTCTAGACTACAGTAATGGACATATAGTTTGTGTGAGTCCACATTCACCGTCTGTGAGAGCCAGTAATTGAGTGTTTAGTCCAGCTCCAGCAATGTTGCTCAAACTGGTTGAGTTTATTAGTTAGTGGAGATTTAGTTAGTGAGCTCAAACTGCTCTGGACTACAGAAATGAACATATATTTTGTGTGAGGCCGTATTCATCGTCTACGAAAGCCAGTATTTGAGTGTTTAGACCAGCTGCAGCAGTGTTCACAAACCGGATGAGTTTATTAGTTATTGGAGATTTACTAAGTGAGCTCACACTGATCTGGACTACAGTGATGGACACATATTTTGTGTGAGACAACAATCACCGTCTGTGAGAGCCAGTAATTGAGTGTTTAGTCCAGCTCTAGCAATTTTCCTCAAACTGGTAGAGTTTATTAGTTAGTGGAGATTTAGTTAGTGAGCTAACACTGGTCTGGACAGCTGTGTATGATAACATGTTTATCTATTACCCAGAGACGTGAGCTTAAATACGTAATTATGATAATTATTTTTTTATTTTTTTTTTAGAAAATTCGTTTTTGGATGATAGTTTACTTACGTTGTAGAAGTAATTATTTTTTAGGCAGAATTGCTGCATTAGGTCTTACCTCTATGATTGCTCTTGATGCAAATTAGCAGTGCTCTGTCATTCCAATCTTAGGACGCCGCTTCGAGACGTGCTTTCTTAATGAAGTGGTCTAGACGTGTTAGTTACTGTAATTCTGCATGTAGGATTTGCTTAAATTGATTAGAATGTTTGTTTGCCTGTATGTTTGAGCCTTGTAAATTAGTGTGAACGGTTGTTAACTGAATGACTTGACTTACTTTGTTTAAATACATTAGTTATACAGTCAGTGGAATTTGCAGTTTGTGCATACAATTATTAGGATGACATTACAACGATTTTATGAGACAAACAAGCACCTCCTTCTCTAACAGTTCATTAATGTGTACCTCTACGGAAAATTTCGCCTGATATAACCTACAAGAGAGTAAAATTTAAAGAAACAAATTTGGAAATGGTTTTTCCACGGAAGTCGTCCTCTATAGATTGGTTGGGTGTTTCGCCTGATATCCGAAGTTTGGGAAATAAAAATTCTTGCCTCAAATTAGTCAATGGTTTTGAGGTTTACCATTTCACCTACTATACGAGGCCTGTTTTTAAAGTCAGTACCGTATTGAATTAAAAGAAAAACAAGTATACTTTTCTTAATTTTATTTTTACATGAAAACATGGTACTATAATCTACTTTTCCGCATAATCGCCACTAATATTCAGGCACTTATAGTATCGTACAACCAGCTTTTGAATTTCAAGCTCATAGAAGTCTGCCGCCTGATTTGACAACCACTGCACCTCATCATCGTCGTCTTGGCGCTGACCACCCAGATGGTAGTCCTCCCTTTCACATTTCACCAAATCTTCTGCAATGACTGAAGCTCTCATGAACTCATGAACATTCGTGCGGCCATCTTTAAAAACTCTAACCCATTTCTATACCATACCACTGCTCATAATGTCTTCTCCATAAACTTCACTGATCTCAAAATGAATTTCACACCAGTAGCACTAAGAAAAGCGCGTAATTCACAGTCGGCGGAGGCCTTTTTAAATACTCGCAAACAAGTTTAAACACGTTTGAATGTTTCCGTAGTAGCGTCTTTTGGTTTTCTTTCTGACAGATGTAGGTACACAACGCGCATGCGCTGAATGCCGACCGCAGCGCTGCAGCGGCAGAATTGCAAAACATTACTTACTTAAAAAATACGCCTCGCATAATGACCCTTATTTTCGTTATTTGAGAGCTCTTTAAAAGATTCTGTATTTGTGGCTCACTTCAATGGTTTCTTTTTTAACAGTTTATTTACTAAACAATTATAACAAGATTATATGGAACAATTTTGATTTATTATTCTTATTTTTGTAATTTTGTTAATTATTTTTGTAAAAATAAATAAAATCTAATTCGTTAGTTAACTCGAAATTAATAAATAAGTTGCGACAGAGAATTTGAAACTTCAAATTGACAGATTTTCATAAATAAATAAACGCATGGTTTCATTTTTAAAATTACGTTTAGTCAGAACAAAACTGTTAGAAACATTCTATGTAATACAAAATAACTATAAAGAACTGACATTTTTATAGATAAGGATGCTTTGTGGATAAAGATAGATAGAAAAATGCTTTTTTTCTATACAAAAGGGAAATCCTACACAAGAGATAACAAAAAATGTTCTTATAAGAAATGATAAGTTCTTCATGGATGACAAAAACTTTTATTTGGATGAAGAAGAGAGTGGTTGGTCAAGGGAGGTATAAATCCTCATTGTGGGGATCAGCACAAGGCAGAATCGGAATAAATTCAATCCATAGAGACAACCATTTTTACATCCAGAGTTCTGTGTTTTACTTGTATCGAACACTAATAGATACATATAATTAGTGATACCAGCCGTGAGTAACACCATTAGGGTAAGTTATCTGTATTATTCAATGTGTTAAGTAATGATGTTGCAGACTTGATGAATTAATAAAGTTTAAAACTTGTATTTTGTAAACTTGTAAATTTATTACATATAAAAATACAAAATATTTAAATTCTTTATAATACAATAATGTAAACAAATTTTTTAATGACTGCGATATAATTTAATAAATAAATAAATGAAATATTAAAACTGTCCGGTAGGACAGTTAGTTGTATAAGGGTTGATCGTCAAAAAGTGCACGAAAAAGCGTAACGTTGAAAAAACACCAAACTTAGACAATTTTTTTCTCTTTTCCTATAAAAAATTAAATTCCTAAATTTTCTTTAAAATATAGGGCAAACCCTCCTTTATAACTGTAATTTTTTTCCAACAACCCAGATCTGATAGATTTTGAGAAAAAAGTTGCTGAAAATTAGCAAAAACGGCTATTTGAAAAATTGGTCTTGTTCTTGTTACCTTTTTTCTCTACTAGGTAGCGCCTAAACGCGAGAACAGATTTTCATGAATGAGGTGTCATTCGATTCGGAATTTTATGTAGATGTACCTTTTGGGGGTCTCGACGGCTGTATATTGAATGGAAGAGGAGTTAGCCCCATTTATGTAAGGCCCCCCTCCAAAATTATTATGACTAAAATAACTCTGTAAATTTTGGCCCAGAATTTGATCAAATTTGGCAGGATTAAAGGGTTTAGGGCTTCCTTACGTAACATTAAAGCGACGATCTGCTCTTGCACCTTTTAAGGGGAAGTATAGCAATCGTTTCAAATTATCGACGCTTGTACCGATTTTCATGAATGAAGTGTCATTCGAATCGAAATTTTGTACATATTTGCATTTTAAATGTCTCGACGTTGTGTCTCATAAGGAGGGGAGTTTGCCCCATTCAATACAGTTAGGAGTTTATGAAGGTAAACCAAATAATTTTTTAATAAAAAAACGATAAAACTTCTCTAACACATCATAATGCTGAAATCCCCAGATTTGGGCAGCGTAACATACAATAGAACGGGAAACTGCTTTAAAAAAATTGTATTTAGTCGAAGGAGGGTTATTATACAATTATTATTATAATTGTAACTTATAAATAAATTACTAGCGGAAGTAAAAAAATCATATTTTCCAGTTATTCTTTTCGTAAAAGTGAACAAGACGTAAAGTGGGTAACTAACAAGAAACCTTGATGCAGTAATGTGGCCATCAAAGATTACACTATGTGTATTTAAGATCCAACAGAATTATTTCTTCTCTTTCTCATCTCCAAGCACAATCATGAGCATTTATTTTGGCCAAAGAGGGTTTTTAATTCAGCCGACTTTTAGGGGAAGCCAGTACGTGGAGTTTTTTTGGAATGGAATGGGGTAACTATAGGGAAACGCGCTGGACTGTGCTTGATTAAGACGAAGTGTGTGGGCTTCACTAGTCTGTGCGTGTGCGTTTGTGCGCCAGTTTTACTGCTGAATGGACCCAGTGAGAGAGCACATGGGTCGAACTAGCCCATAAGCGACGGGCAAGGTTTGGGTTTAATGAATTGAGGCACACACAAGTCTGGAGGAGGCAGGCGGGCGCGGAGGGTTGGTTGCAGAACGCAGCTTGACTAGGGAGGGGTTTGTCTGTCTCATTGCTCCCCCCTCTCCTAAACGCACGCACACTATGGCATTACACAATGTCAGCAAAGCATGTATTGATTGCTGCCACAGCTATGATTGAAAAGCAAATCTCCCAGAAATTGAGGGTGGTTAGACCACCAGAAGTAGTTGTAGACAGAAGCTGTAAACTCATCATAATCTGTACTATCTCTAGGCTAGAGACCCCTAGATACTAGTGCTTTGCCTCATCCCTTCCAATGGCCCCCTTTTTTTTAAAGAAATAAAATCAAATAAATATCCTTTAAAAATAGAAAAATAAAAAATCTAATAGGAATATCGCGATTTACATACTTAATTTTTCTTCAATACTATAAATTCGTATCTTTGAAGACACCCAACTTCTATACAGTAACTCGCTATAGCAAAATGATGATGTTGAAAAAAGCAAGAAGTCTTTTTTTTATTTAAATTTAACATCCGTATAAATAAAGTCAAATTAAAACGCAAAAATTAGTTTATATTGTTTTTAAAAACCTAATAAATTGACGTGAAATTAAACATTCGTATTAATAAAGACAAATTAAAACGCAAAAGTTAGTTTATATTGTTTTTAAAAACCTAATAAATTGACGTGAAATTAAACATTCGTATTAATAAAGACAAATTAAAACGCAAAAATTAGTTTATATTGTTTTTAAAAACCTAATAAATTGACGTGAAATTAAACATTAAAGTATAAATAAAGTCAAATTAAACGTAAAGGTTAGTTTATATTGTTTATAAAAACCTAATAAAATGACGTATTATTATTATTATTATTTAAAAGACGCGATAATTGTAGATAATTTTAATTCTATCAGGAAAATTTATTGTAAATTTGTTTGCATAATTCATAGCAGAAAGCCTCTTTTTTTGCATAGTAATTAATTGTAAAGTAAAGATTGGCTAATTTTTCAGACGGGCTTGACGTTCAATTACCGATTAAATGTAAAAGACGGAAGCAACTAGCAAACGTTACTTTACTATAAATTTCTTTTATTAACCATTAAAATAAAATCCAAGACCTATAGGACCGAGAATCGAACCAAGTAATCCCACAACACATATTAAGCTTTACAGACCTTGCCTCTGTTACCGCTCGGCTATCGTGACGCCTAAGATTGTAATTGTTTTATAACTATTAAGCCTAATTAATTTAATCTATTATCTATCAGAAAAACAAAACACAGTTTTTTAATACATAGTTTAGCATTTTATTGTTTCCTGAAAAGTATTTATTTCTTATAAAGAATGTGGCTGTTTTTCTGAAGAGATTTAGAAAAACCTAAACTCTACTTATTATTTTATGAATAAAGCATTATTATTATTATTATTATAAATTGTACCATCTATGTTTCCGGCATAACTTCACCAACATACAAAACCAATATTTTGTCTTCGCTTTGCCCGGGTCATCTGTACATTCACTGTTCCATATTGTAACACTAGTGATTCCCGAATACAGGTTATTAAGGATTCCCTTAAAATGTCGTATCCCATTTTTTTTTTTTTTTGTGTACTCTACTATTTTTACCGTTCATAATATTAATACACAACATTATAAATATCAGCTGCAATTCCATGTTTTGCGTAAAACAAAGTAAGATGAAATTACAAGTTTATTTTTACGTAAGAGAAAGTATTGTATTTGGGCAGATTACCTAGTTTTTTGTTTTCACTAGATATACTCTTATCCTGATACATCCTGATATAGTATGTAGGTCCCTCGGGCGTGATAAAGAGATTTTTACGACTTTATCTGTGTGTGTGTATGAAGGCGTGGAGGTTTCGAATCCCAATATCATTGAATGTTCAAATACACGAATCCAAGAGATATCTATTAAAATGTATTTAATAGTACTTTAATGGTGTGAAATAGTGAATAATTTACTGAGTGTTACGCGGTTTCTGATGTTTTGTAAATACAACCTAAAGCATGTAAATTATGTTCGACCAATAACATAAACAATGTTAATTTGTGTATTTTACAGGTTAATAAAGCTAGATAAATAAAATTTGTGTGTGTATGTATGTGTAAGTGAAGTAAGAGTTCGTCTATCAGTGGAGAGAAATTTCACGTTTGGATTAGGAGTCATCAGGAGCCATACAAAATACTTCAGGACCATTCGATTCAGGATCGATTCACTGAATCGATTAACCGTTTATAATATTAATAAGAATTAAATTTGCGTGTGGAAGCCTAAATTTTAAACAATAAGATTTGCTATGTGGTTACCATATTGGATTCCAACGCGGAGATCCTGGATTCGAATCCAGTTGCTGTGATCTTTTTTTTTTTAATGATTTAAGGCGCCTCAACATCTGAGGTTATTGGCGCCCGGAGCTTTTTTCATTGCACTACCGGTCTCCGAATAGTATGCTCTCGTTACAGACAACACTGTACATCACTGAATAGTGGACTGTAAGAAGCTCCTAGGAAGAGAAAAATCTAAGCTCCAGTAGCTGGATTTGAACCCGGCATCTCAGCGTGGGAATCTAGTAAACTAAGCGCGTACGTTGCTCTTCTACAATGTGTAGTATCTTGTTTTCGGCAAAACGAAACTAAACACCTCTTACACAAACGACGGTTCCGGTCAGACAGATTTCTCTACAAAATACGTGAGACGCTGCAATCGAAAGAGAAGGCTTTACGCTGCACAGTTGTCGGTCGTTAGGATTTGGCGCATGCATAGTTCTTCTCTGGTAGCATCAGTCTCGTTACTTAGTAGCCACACTAGGTTTTATTAATTACTTACTTTTACTTAGAATATTTCTTACTGGCAGAGATATGCAAACATTGCATTCCTAATCTTATACCTAGTTAATTTCTAAAATATGTTACCAATTTAGGCAGTTTATTTAGGTTTTACCTTAAACTTGTAGGCTATATCTTGTTTTGTAATTTTTCAGTAAAGATTGATTTTTGGGGTAGTTCTAAGGATAACTAGGGAGTAAAGCTGTGCACAGAACTTTTCAGAGCACGTGTCACTTAGAAGTTGTGCAACATTGCACACCTAACCTAGCGTTGGTAAAAATATTTTTACGCACTACTTTCAAAAACTTACAAATCGATAGCTATAATTACTATTGAACCAACGTACAACATGATTACTGGTATAAACTATAGTTTGGGTCTAAAGTTTTAGCGATCATATTTAGACAGAATGTTAGTTCAAAACTTAGCGGTGGATATTCCTCTCCTATAGGATAAAGTTGAGCGACCATGTAAAACTTAGGTACCCTAAAGTGGCCATACAGTTTAGGTTAAGGTTTGCACCAAAACTAAGATTGTAAAGGACCCTTACTTGGACTTATCCAAACCCCCAATGCGAAACTTACAAAATACTTCACTATAATCAGGAAAACTTAGAAAACTAACTCATCATAACAAGATTATAACAAAATTTAAATTCTCTACAAAATATTTAGTTTAGTTATATTAGTTCAATGGATTAATGGTTAACGAAATTAAGTTGCTAAAATAAGGCAGCTTCAATTGGTTGGCCAAAAATGTTGGAGCAGCAATTTAGAGCCCAGTGATTCTACTTTAAGAGCCAGTACACTACAGATCTCCACCTATCTCTGCCTCTTGACGGCGTTCTCCATCTCTGCTGACCAAGGGCCTCCAAATCGTCCTGTACATCGCTCAACCATCCTAGTCGAGGCCTACCTCTTTCCACCAGGGTGTCCGTATAGTATACTTTCCTGGGACCACACGTCTCCTCCTTTTGGTGCAAATATCCCAGCCATCATAGTCTACCAGACTTTATAGTGGCTACTACATATATCAGGCTCACCGAACAGTTCAACGATTTCTCGATTCGTCCTGAATTTATAGCCATCTTGCGTCCTTACTGATCTGAAAATCCTTCTTAATACTTTTCTTTTCCACCTGCACAACTCCGTTTTGGTTAATACCCATGCTTCCGAACCCTAGGTAACGATTGGACGCACGGTAATCTGGTATATTCTTATCTTTACAGCTCGGAACAAGCATTTCCTTTTAAAAACTGGCTGCAGCGCCCAGAGACATCTACATATTACCGGCTGCGATTCTCTCACACAGATCTTCTCTGACACTGTTATTAGAGGTTAAAACTGCCCCCAAGTATTTAATAAAATCTTTCACCCCTTCAAAAGAGTATTGCTCCCACCTTTTTAGCAGGATAAGGATAATTTTTTGGGGCCTCAAAATATCAAAGGATAAAAATGAAAGGTTTCGAGAAAAAAAAAAAAAAAAACTTATTTTAAAATCTATGATTTTGGCACAAGATAACAGTAAGAAAATTATTCAAAATCATAACAGGTTAATATGAGGTTGACTGACAGAAAGCCAAAGTTACAAACAAAAAGCAAACACAAACAAAAGCAATCTGATAACGAGCGCAATAAGTTGAATGAGGTATCATTCGAGTCGGAATGTTATGTAGATGTGCCTTTTGGGGGTCTCGACGCTGTACATGGAATAGGAGAGGAGTTAGCCCCTTTTATGTAAGGCCCCCTCCAAAATTATTATCATTAATTACTCTGTAAATCTACCGGACAGTTTTAATATAAGGGTTGATCATCAAAAACTGCACGAAAAAGCGTAACGTTGAAAAACACCCAACTTTGACAATTTTTTTCTCTTTTTCTATAAAAGATAAAATTCCCAAATTTTCTTTATAATATAGGGCAAATCCTCCTTTATGACAGTAATTTTTTTGCAACAACCTAGATTTGATAGATTTTGTTCTTGTTCTTCTTCTTCTTCTTCTTGTTACCTTTTTTGTAAACAACGTAGCGCCTAAACGCGTGAACCGATTTTCATGAATGAGGTATCATTCGAGTCGGAATGTTATGTAGATGTGCCTTTTGGGGGTCTCGACGCTGTACATGGAATGGGAGAGGAGTTAGCCCCTTTTATGTAAGGCCCTCTCCAAAATTATTATCATTAATTACTCTGTACATCTTAGCCCGATTTTGATAAAATTTGGTAGGATGACAGGGTTAGGGCTCCCCTACGTAACATTAAAGCGACGATCTCCTCTTACACTTGTTAAGGGGAAGTATAGCAATCGTTTCAAATTATCGAAACGTGAACCGATTTTCATGAATGAAGTGTCATTCGAATCGAAATTTTGTACAGATTTGCACTTTAAAAGTCTCGACGCTGTGCCTCATAAGGAGGAGAGTTTGCCCCACCTAAAATAATAAATATGTTTACTAATTAGGGGCTTTGGTTTTCTAAAATTTATAACGTGTAGCGCTTAATATTTGTTTATTTATACAGTCAATTTTTTATTTTATTAAATGAATTGCATTCCACTTCCGAATAATTACAATTCCTTTAAATCCTTTTTTTAAGCGGTCTTTTAAAATGCATCACTTACAGTCATAATCCTTAACAAAAACTTACAGTTTAAAAAGTTAAGTATAAGGGTTGACTGCACGCCAAAAGGTACACAAATCAGTTCAATTGTAAGTTTTTGTTAAGGTTAGTAATAATAATTTTGGAGGGGGCCTTACATACATAGGGCTAACTCCTCTCTCATTCGATGTACAGCGTCGAGACCCTCCCAAAAGGCACATCTACATAAAATTCCGAATCGAATGACATCTCATTCATTAAAATCGGTTTACGCGTTTAGGCGCTACCTAGTAGAGAAAAAAGGTAACAAGAACAAGAACAAGACCAATTTTTGAAATAGCCGTTTTTGCTAATATTCAGCAACTTTTTTCCCAAAATCTATTAGATCTGGGTTGTTGGAAAAAAATTACAGTTATAAAGGAGGATTTGCCCTATATTTTAAAGAGACAAAAAATGTCGAAGTTGGTTTTTTTTTTTCGACGTTACGCTTTTTCGTGCAGTTTTTGAACGATCAACCCTTATACAACTGTCCTACGGGACAGTTTTAATTTGATAATTTTTCTCAACTATTTGTACTTTACAAAACATTAAAAAGTTACGATTAAATTCCGCTACCAGTTTTATTAAAATTTAATCTTCCACTAGTTCAGGAAATACATTTTTCCTCATCCTAGGTGTCCCTTTGGAATATTCAAGTTCCGAGCGATCATTTCTGTGTATTACAATAGTTTGTTAAATTTAGGTTTTAGCAGACTCTGAATAATTAATTTTTTGCTCCTTAAAACAATAGTTTTTGATACTAATTATTGACAATATATTGTAAACCGCTCTTGGTAAACTTATATAACATTCGCTTTAATGGCATTTTTCGCAATGAATGAACTGTGATTGTAGTCTACCCCTTGTAAGAGGTTCGAATACTGCTTTTGTTTTCGTCAATTGCAACCAATAAAGACTTTAAAAGTATTAGAAAATTTGTTCAAACTGTTTAGATATTGGGATTTGACTGTGTCCATTTCGGCTTCACTTCTAGTATCAGACTTGAAGTTATTCAAATTGTCTTTGTATAATTTCCTAAGTTTCTGTAGATGCCACAAAAAAAAAAAAAATAATAATAATAACAATAATGCAGTTATAAACGTTGTAACGTTCATAGTAATGTTACGTTATACTTGGTTATTATGTTGTGGTCCCTCGATCGTAGGAACTGGGTTTATTGCACAACTCCCAGGTGGCCAACCCTGGCCAGCAATATCTTCTTAAGGAGTAGTAGAGGCTAGAAGTATTGAACACAATTGAATTGAACTTACCTTTCAAACCATTTCGGCCAATTTTGTATCATACTTATCTAAAATTTTATTGTAAAACTAAATGAAATTGTTGGTATTGATAGCTAATATTACTACAAAACTATGCTCTGTGATATTTCTGCTTGGAATTACCTTTTACAGGAGATATTGCCTTAATTTGGGAGGTCAGAGAAACTAACAATTTTTTTTTTATTTCTTGGTCAAAATTAAACTAAAAATATTTTGCTAGGGTAGCAAAATGTCGTGTCTACAGAAGTTATTCGCCAAGTTGACTTGACTTATTTTCTAATTTGTAGTCGCAACTTTAATTTAGTGGGAATTGATGAAGTCATGGTTGCGAAGTAATTATGAGAGATAAACTTATCTGGACGCTTAATTGCTTCAAACTTTAATTAAGTTTTATAGGACGCATGGAAGCATCATTCAGGTAATAAATGCATTCCCAGAGCTTTTTTTTAATATGCACTGATAAATGTTGTTAACATTAAGGCTAAGTTAACATTAAAGCTAAAATTTATCAGAACCATAAAAAATATGGAAACGAATTCCATTAAATTGCAGTTATCACAAATGCAGTAAAAACAAATTGAACTTGTCAAGTAATTTTATCAGCCGACACAATCTGGATATGGTGATCCACAAATAGTTCACAATATCTTAATACTTACACAAAACCTGTACACACAATTAACCTCCGGAGCAATGTAAGTTTACAAACTAAAAACTTCCAACTAGTTTGAGGAACATTGCTGGAGCTGGACTAACACACATTTACTGGCTCTCACAGATGGTGAATATGGTCTCACACAAAATATATGGCCATTAGTGTAATCCCAGAGCAGTGTGAGCTCACTAACTGAATCTCCACTAACTAATAAACTCAACCAGTTTGAGGAACACTGCTGAAACTGGACTAAACACTCAATTACTGGCTCTCACAGACGGTGAATATGGACTCACACAAAATATATGGCCATTAGTGTAGTCCCAGAGCAGTGCGAGCTCACTAACTAAATCTCCACTAACTAATAAACTCAACCAGTTTGAGGAACACAGCTGGAGCTGGACTAAACTCTCAATTACTGGCTCTCACAGTCGGTGAATATGGACTTACACAAAATATAGGTTCTATTACTGTAGTCCAGAGTAGAGAGAGCTAACAAACTAAATAACTATCAACTAACAAACTTAAATAATTTGAGGAATATTACTAAAGGTAAATTTAACACTCCTTTCAGGACATGTTCAAAAAATTCAGATTGATTATGCTTTTAAAAATGCTTTTAATGCTTTAAATTTTAGCCAGTAGTGCATCCAATTTAGGCAAAATCACGTTTTGTTTATTTATGAGATAAGAAGATTTGAAACGTGTGATTTGGCAGATTCCCTGATAGAGATGTTGCGGCGCGTAACTGTTGGACTGGCCAGTACTGGCTCGAGAGGGGAGCTGTATCGCCTGTGTAACCTAGTGCCACCCATCAGTTATAGATGTAATCAGTGCGATTAATCATTAATAACGCTTGATTAATTACTTGCATTGTATTTTGCGCAGAAAACAATCAATTTGCTAATTTCCAGATTGCCAGCTACATTTGCGCCATCCAGGCCCTTGTAGTTACCCCAATATTACTGAATTCATTCATACAATTACTCAAGTGATTCTAAATGACAAATGTTTGTAATCAAAATATATATAATTCCTTTAATATAAATTAAGATAATTATTGATAATTTAAACCTTGCTTCCAAATTGTACGTTGGAATTTTTTTGATTTACTACAGGGTTTCCAAACTGTTTTCTAAGCTACGTTCCAAAAATGAAGAGGATCCCGGGCAGTTTATTATGAAAAAGAAAGGAGACATCGACACAGAAAATATTGCAATCATTAGCCCAATGGTGCTTGCATAAAAGTTACAAAAATTTACTCGCAGCTCAATGTGTTCAGGACTACTTTGGAATTAGTAGTCTACAGTTCGCCAACTAACCATATACTCAAACACAGTCAGTCCTGCACCAAGCGTTTTAGAACGAGGACAATGTAGAATATTCATGGCATTGCTAAGAATGTTTTATTCTTAGTCTTATTTAGTTCAATAAAAATTTTCCGTTTTATTTAATGAATGAGATTGCAATCGTATTGTGGATGGTTGCCAAAATACCATCTACGTTGCAACAACTCCTTTTACTTCTTTGCATTTAGTCTTATGTAGTTCAATAAACATTTTTCCATTTTATTTAATGAATAAGATTGCAATCGTATTGTGGATGGTTGGCAAAATACCATCTACGTTGCAACAACTCCTTTTACTTCTTTGCATTTAGTCTTATGTAGTTCAATAAATATATTCCGTTTTATTTAATGAATAAGATTGCAATCGTATTGTGGATGGTTGGCAAAATACCATCTACGTTGCAACAACTCCTTTTACTTCTTTGCATTTAGTCTTATGTAGTTCAATAAATATTTTCCGTTTTATTTAATGAATGAGATTGCAATCGTATTGTGGATGGTTGGCAAAATACCATCTACGTTGCTACAACTCCTTTTACTTCTTTGCATTTAGTCTTATGTAGTTCAATAAAAATTTTCCGTTTTATTTAATGAATGAGATTGCAATCGTATTGTGGATGGTTGGCAAAATACCATCTACGTTGAAACAACTCCTTTTACTTCTTTGCATTTAGTCTTATGTAGTTCAATAAATATATTCCGTTTTATTTAATGAATGAGATTGCAATCGTATTGTGGATGGTTGGCAAAATACCATCTACGTTGCAACAACCCCTTTTCCATGATTCAAAACATTTCCGCTCCCACACTTTCTTGAGCTTTAGGCATAGGTGGGAAGTCAGAGGGTGCTAAATCGGATTAGTAGGGTGAACTGAGAAAATCAGCGGAACGGAATTCCCTCGGTACTGAATCGATTTTTCAATTCTTAGGTTATCTATACAAAATAGCAATTTAAGAAAACAATATCTCGGTCGTTTTTCTTTAATACTAATTAAATTTATGTAAACCTTTAGCTTTGATTTCATAGTTCCGCCAAAATTCATTAAGAGGCGCTTTTATATTAGCATTATTAAGCAATAATATGCAGATTTGACTTTGGAGAACAGATAAAAGTCACATGGGGCCAGGTCAGGCGAATAAGGCGGATGGCTGGGATGACTGGGATGTTGTACTTGGCTAGAAACGTCTTGTGACAGACAATGCAGTGTGAGCTGGCGCGTTGTCTTGATGGAGAACCCCGTGACTTGTTCTTCCAACAAATCGGGTCGTTTTTTTCCTTACTCTTTCACGGAGTTGAGCAAGCACCTCACGGTAGTAATGTTGATTAATTATAATCGATATTTTCATCCGTTTTAGACGTGGAATCGCTTGAACCACTCAAAAACTTGTGCACGTGAATAAACATTCATCGCCATAAACTTCTTTTAATAAAAGATAAGTTTCAGTAGCGGTTTTACCCAGTTTCATGTGAAATTTCACGTCAATTCGTTGCTCTACTACATGTGTAGTATCATGTTTTCGGCAAAACGAAACTAACACCTCTTACACAAACGACGGTTCCGGTCAGACAGATTTCTTTACCAACACGTGAGACGCTGCAATCGAAAGAGAAGGCTTTACGCTGCACAGCTGTTGGTCGTTAAGATTTGGCGCATTCATAGTTCTTCTGTAGCAGCATCAGTCTCGTTATTTAATGGCCACACCTCGTACAACTATTTACATAAATCTTACAACCAATGGATGGATCAGTACTCTATATTCCTGCCATCCTTATAGTTTAACCGAAATTAAAATCACCGTAATCCTTCTCTAATCATTTTCTTGCATTCATTCTAATCGGCTATAATTTTTAAATAAACTCATATTTCTTTGCTAGCTCTGCTACAGATTTAAGCACATAGATGTTGGCGGAGAATATTGTGTCTTCGTATCGAAATGGTGCATCCAAATACCTGTATATGTCGCTAACATTCGTTTCCTTTCTAACTACATAACGTGGAAATATCATTATTATATGTTTGAAATCCTCCTTCTCATTGCAATCTACGCAAAGAGGTGAGAGGACCTTTTGTTGATCCTGTGAAGATACGATCCACACACCGTGTGGTTCGCTCTCAGCCTGCTTATTGTCATAAACAACCCATTTATTAGTGACAGTTCCCTTAAACCATGGTTGTCTAGGTAACTAACTGATCTGCCACAGTTTTATAGAATCTCCCTTTATTACCATTACTGTAATCTGTCTGCCAATTTTTGTAGTACTACTTTTGCAATTGTACACTTGATATCGGTTTTTTATTGCCTTTAAAAATCAATAAAGGTATTTATACCAATGAAATATCATGTATCTGTTGATTAGGGTTGAACTGGATATCAAATTTGGATTGCAAATAGTTTTTGTACTGGGTTTTATGGAATTCCATGTTGAAAGAAAGGTTTTTTCAGTGCATTTTATAGAATGAGACCTCATCTTTTAAGAAAAATGAATGGATTGGATGTTCAATTAAAGTAAGGGTTCTCTTAAAAAGTACGATTGAGTCCTAAAGCCTTACCTTAATAATATTGCCCTAATATTAGAAACAGCAGTAAAAAAAAAAAAAACTTAATTCTATTTTATGAACTGCCCAGCTCCACATATTTCAAGCTGGTTAGGCCTATCAGATAGAAATAGTTTACATTGCCTAAGTACATTGTTTATATAATATAAAGCACGTCAATATAAAACAACAATGGCCGTGGTAAGCAGTTATGGCAAACAGTAAATATGAATACAAATTCAGTGTAGTTTCAGTTGGGATTCTTTGTTATATGAATTAATTTAAATTATACCATCTACTTTGTATGAAAAACTTATTAATTTTTGTTTCGTTTACAAGGGTGCCATTTAATTTCCTGATAACTTTCTAAATTTTATTGTATATTTTACTAGCTATAACAAGCAATCTCCCAGCTGTAAGTAAATATTTTTCTTACTCTTAACGTTGTAATTATAACGCTTGCAATAATATTACTAGTAATTTCTACTGTTTTCATTATTTAGTTGCAGTAAATTTCTGTAAATAAAGAGAAAGTTGGAGCCATAATATTCATACAAGAAAACTAATGTCACCATCTCTCGCAACTCTGTTAGGTTAGGTTTTACTATCTGAAAAACCATGCTAGCCTCACTTGATATTCCGCCCATTTGAACAGAATTTACATTTTCTGATACAGAGTGCACCAGAATCGTATTATTGAACCTTTTTATTTTGTTTTCTACAACTTTCAAGTCTTCTTAACAGATCTATATCAATAAACAGTTGGTACTTTACATACATACAGTGACTCCCATTAATATTGGGACAGTACATGCAGAAGTTAAAAATTGACGAAAATTAAAAGTGGCACCCATTTATTCAAATTTGTATAAATTCATTTCATTTTATAATTGCTATTAATTAAATAAAAACTATTTAAATAAGTACGTACAAATGTTTTGGTAGATTAAAAAAAATATATATAATAATAAGAGCAAATTCTACCTCTCATAAATATTGGGACACTATTATAATTTATAGTTTGTCCAAGGTTTTGCCCGAATATTTATACAATTTGTAAATATATACCTTAAGCATATATTCAATATGAAATTAATAATTAAATTAGTTTATATAAATCAAGCCAGGTGTAACATGTCGCGCAAAAATACAAATACAACGATTGAACAAAGAAATATTATAATTTCTTTGCACAAAGACAATAAAAAGTGTTAGAGAGACAGAAAAACTGATCGGACCTAAAACATCTACTGCGTGGAACATCATTCAGCGTTACCAAAAAGAAAAAAGAATTGTTTCAACCCCACAAAAAGGCCGTCCTCAACTGCTCTCTGAGAGAGAGCAGCGTTATATATTAAAAGAATTAAAAAAGATCACCGACTTAGTGCTCCAAAACTTCTATGTGAAATTTTTGACATGTTCAGAGAGCAAAAAATGAGCAGAAACAGTTCGGAGAGTGCTAGGAAAACTCGACTATCATGGTAGAGTAGCCTGGAAGAATCCTTTTGTCAGTGAGATAAATAGTGTTAAGAGAGTGAAATTTGCCGAAAAATATTCTAATGTAAATAGTGACTTTTGGAATGATATACTCTAGCGATGAATCAAAATTTAATGTTTTCCAGTCAGATGGAAGGGTTATGGTCTGGAGGAAAGCGAATGCTGAACTCGAAAAGAAGAATTTACAGCCAACTTTAAAGGGTTTTAAGCTGCACCTCCGGGTGGAGGTGGGTCAGTTCTGGTTTGGGGCTGGATGTCCGCATCAGGATTTGGAGAATTAGTGTTTATTGATGGAATGATGCACAAAATGGTTTATAGTAATATATTAAAATATAATTTGAAAAAAGTGCCCAAACATTTGGTATTTTAGGGTCTTCTAAATTCTACCAAGATAACGACCCCAAACCTACGGCTTGGGTGATACGTCAGTGACTGTTATACAATTGCCCAAAAGTATTCCAAACCTCTCCGCAGTCACCAGATCTTAATCCCATTGAACATTTATGGCAATATTTAGCCAGTGCTTTAAGAAAAACGAATAATATCTAACAAAAATGAATTAAAACGATGTTTCCTGGAAGAATGGGAAAAAAACACCACCTGAATTAACCAAAAACTTGTTTCACCTATGCCTGATCGTTTGAGGGCTATTGTAAGTCAAAAAGCAATTATTAAATTATTACCAACCAATTATTAAATAGTAGGAGATTTTAAATATTGAACATTTAAACTCTAGCACTTCTGGTGTCCCAATATTTTTGAGAGCCTTATTTTACACTTTTTCAAAAAGTGCTACCTAACAGTTTGGAATTTCATCGATTTATACTTATATATAATTTCTACAGATGTTGCTAATGTAATTAAAAAAAAACAAATTCCAAACTTTTGTCTGTTGTTTTCATTTTCCTTTTAAATCATTTTGTAATAGGTGTCCCAATATTAATGGGAGTCACTGTATCTATATTTTGTATTTTTTTACTCTAAAAATGTTGTGTCAAATGTTAATATCTGCCCCACTGGTGGGGTAGCTTTGAACACAATATAAAATAGAAAGAAATGATATTACCTTTACTTTGAATCTACCTTCTATCAGTTATTTCTCTCACTACTACATTACTTTCTCTTTTAAACCACTGAAATCTGAGTTCAAAAACCAAGAATGACTCAGTTCGGGATGTTGTACAAAATATTCGGTTTGTTGCGCTTCTTAATGTAGGTTCGGACCACTTTCCCCTTCTCTGCGATTAAACAAAAAAAAAAGTCACAAACTTGCAGGTCGGTAGGGCACATTTTAACTGTGATGTTGAAATGTGCCCCCTCTCCTTACATAAAAGAAAATATAATATCTTAACACTTTTTGCAAGCAAATAGACTTTTGTAAATACTAGATTTAAAAATTGCGAATTCCAAATGTTAATATGGACTAACAATACTTACACCTTGTCCACTACAAATCTTCACAATACACTTCCAAAGCTGCACCAAAATATTTTACTTCCAGCTTACAAAATATAACATTCCTCAATTCTGGACTTTACAAACAATGAAAACGAAGGGAAACTCTGTCAATTATACAACAGGTCTACCACAACATATGGAAAAAATTACTAATCATAAATGTTTTAATCATTTGGCGGGAAATTAAAACTGTTCAAAGGTGCCCCCTTCACCATTAATGTTTATATTTTTTCTTAAAGTTTGTATCTATCTATCTATCTATCAAGGTAATGCACAAATCCTGCCAGTGGAATGCATGCAACGTTGCACCTATAATTGTACATTCCCTCAAATCATAAACGAAATTCCAATATGTGCTCTTCCATATCCAGTTTGGGTTTTATCAGTACCCAAACGCAATAGGGATATTCGTCATAAGGGTTCGATGATTGTAAAGCTAGTAAGGGTACGGGTAGCTGTAATTGATAGCTCACTCTGATAGCTTGGCAGTTCAAAGCGACCATACAGATAGGGCTGCAATGGACTTTATCGCCGCTCACTATAGTTATATGGGCCTATGTAAGTTCCCCCCAAAGTCATTTCCGAAGCTCGCTTCCCAGCTGCAATAAAAGATTTACCAAATCCATTTACTTACGCTGATAACATTATACATACTTAATATTTTCATCTCCCCCTCCTTTGCTTCAAATAAAAGTGATAGGCATTTATATATTTAATCTTTTAAGGGATGTTAGACTGACAATTTTGCTTCCAGATCTTCCACATGTAACTAACAATAATAGAGTAGGATTGCTATTTTATCTGGAATTAGATCTAGCCGGATGAATAGAAAGATTCTCCTAACGAACTCCTTTTTATCGGATTTATTTGTACCATAATTTTAAAAAACAACAGTCACCAGAAATCGTTGATAGATGCTTCACTGTACAGGATCTCACAGGCGCCACGGTAGCCGAGCGGTTAGAGGCGAAACCTGTAAAGCTAATATGTATTGTGGTACTGGGTTCGATTCCCGGTCTCAAGGCCTTGGATTTTATTTAATGCGGTTAATAAAAGAAATTTACAGTAAAGTATGTTTGCTAGTCGCCTCCGTCCACGACACCTAATTGGTAGTTGGACGTAAAGCCTGCCTGAAAACATACAGTACACTTAATTATAACGAGGCGCCACGGTAGCCGAGCGGTTAGAGGCGAGACCTGTGAAGCTAAGATGTATTGTGTAGTACTAGGTTCGATTCCCCGGTCTTGTATGATATGCAACCCCATCCTAAGTACTTAATACGCAATTTAACACTTAAAAAGCATATAGAAGGGATATTGTTCACCAAATATTCGAAAAATCTCCAAAATCTAGCGTGTTAATGGCTAAATTAAACAACTTTTTCTTTTTTATATATATATATATATATATATAATTTGAACAGCACCTCAACCTCGTTGTGCCAAATACACCCACCTCCTCACCACTTGTACGCTACGTAACACACAATAGCTCTGCTCACAGCCTTCTATATATTCAATTTCCTTGAGAAAAGAACCACTTTTTCTATTATTAAACTATAAAATGATTTCATCGCATATGTTGCCTTTTACTTGAAATGTTGCTCTAATAATATTCTTAAATCCCAGTTTATAATCTCACAAAACTCAATTCAGTAGCGAGCTAACTCAGATTGGTGTGTAATTCTGGTAGCATTACTATAGTTAAAATTTGAAATAGTTTCAAGTACTTTTTTCAGAACACCTACCAATTTTTGTGAAGGGTTTTTACCACTATTAAAAACAAATCCCCTAGATTTTTGGCCTCTATTGCTAAAAATTAAAATGGAATGCCAAAAATAGGAAACTTTTTACAACAAATAATAATAATAAAAATAGATAAAACGAAAGAAACAAAAAGCTACATTACTGGGGACTGATGAAATTAATAATGGTTTGTTTATAATACATAAATATTATAATAATAGTAAGGGTAGAATGGGAATGAATTAGCTGAGTGCTTAGCGAATACTGGTTTATAACGCGTAGGTCATAGGTTCGAAACCAGCTGTTGGCTTTCTTAGATTTTTCTCATCATAGAAGGAAAAGGAAAATATAATTAATTTTCATCTTAAGCAATCTTAAAGTTCAAATCTCTTCAATTAATTAGGAATATTAATTAAGTTGATTATTTTAATATCTAATTTTCTTTAAAGAGGTTTGTTTGTTGGTTGCATTTAGAACGGATTGATAGTTGATTTTTAGCAAATTATTTTTGTACGTAAATCAGTTAGAAGGAGCTTAAACAGAATTGTTGTATAAGCATATTATTTAGTTTTGTCATAATTATAATATTTAGAATAATAATAAAACGTTATTACTTCAACAATTTTATATTTTATGCGTAAAAAAATGAAATAAAAAGTAAAGTAATACCCTATATTTTCAGGCGGGTCTTACCGTCCAACTACCAATTAGGTGTCTTAGACGGGGGCGACTAGCAAACATACGAGGGTCGTTTGAAAAGTCCGTGCAAAGTCAGAGCGATAGCACCACTGGCGCGTATCGAGGTTATGTTTAGTTAGTAGCATCTCTTGGAAGAACACACACCAAGTTTCAGCCAGATCGGTCTATTTCTTTGTGTTTGGCATTCGTTTGAATCGAGGAAGTCGAGTGATTTTCAAAAAATGGACGAAAAAGAATTTCGTGTGTTGATTAAACACTACTTTATAAAAGGCAAAACGCCTCAAGGGACTAAAGAGAAGCTTGATAAACATTATGGTGACTCTGCACCTACGATTAGAACAGTTTATAAGTGGTTTCAAAATTTTCGGAGTGGCCATATGGGCACAAGTGACGCTGAACGTTCTGGACGCCCTGTTGAGGTTACTACTCCAGAAATCATTGATAAAATCCATGATATGGTGATGGATGACAGAAGAGTGAAGGTACGTGAGATTGCTAGTGCTGTGGGCATCTCGAATGAACGGGTACATAATATTTTGCATCAACATTTGGACATGACAAAGCTATCCGCAAGATGGGTGCCGCGATTGCTCACGCTTGACCAATAACGAAATCGTGTGAAGTGTTGCAAGGACGGTTTGCAGCTGTTCCAGAAGAATCCGCAGGACTTTAAGCGTCGTTTCGTCACTGTGGATGAAACATGGATACATCACTACACTCCTGAGACCAAAGAACAATCTAAACAATGGGTTACCAAGGGGGAATCTGCGCCAAAAAAGGCAAAGACGGTTCCTTCGGCCGGAAAGATTATGGCGACTGACTTATGGGATTCCCAAGGAATAATCCTCATCGACTATCTGGAAAAGGGTAAAACTATTACAGGTGCATATTATTCATCGTTATTGGACCGTTTGAAAACCGAGCTGCAAGAAAAACGCCCACGATTGGCCCACAAAAAAGTCCTTTTCCATCACGACAACGCATCAGCTCACACCTCAGCAGTTGTGGTCGCAAAATTAATGGAAATAGGGTTCCAACTCGTTTTACATCCCCCCTATTCTCCAGACTTGGCTCCCTCGGACTACTATTTGTTCCCCAATATGAAGAAATGGCTGGCGGGAAAAAGATTTTATTCAAACGAGGAGGTGATTGCAGAAACGAATGGCTATTTTTCAGACATGGACAAATCCTATTATTCGGAAGGGATCAACAAACTAGAGCAGCGTTGGACGAAGTGTATAAGCCTAAAAGGAGACTATGTTGAAAAATAAAAAAGGTTTACCCCAAAAAATTAAGTAGTTTTTATTTTTGCACGGACTTTTTAAACGACCCTCGTACTTTACTATAAATTTCTTTTATTAACCATTAAATAAAATCCAAGGCCTAAGACCGGGGAATCGAACCCAGTACCAACAATACATATTAGCTTTACTGGTCTCGCCTCTAACCGTTCGGCTAACGTGGCGCCTAATAAAAATAGTTCTTACTTAGGGGTAGGGATTAGCTATGCGGTTAGCGTATTGGATTCCCTACGCGGAGGTCCCGGGTTCGAATCCAACTGCTGGTCCCGTAGATTTTCTCTTCCTAGGAGCTTCCTGCAGTACACTAGTCTGGTGATGGACAGTGTTGTCTGTAATGAGAGAACACTGTCCGGAGAGACTAGCAGTGCACTGAAAAAAGCTTCGGGCGCCTATGATGTTAATACGCCTTAAATCATTTTTTTATTTTAATTATAATATTAATAATTAGAACAAACTAAATATATGAATTCTTTTTTAAAAAAACAGTAATAAAATGGAATACATAATACCACAAATAAACTAAGTAATGAAATTAAACACTATAATATACAAACTTTACCATAATGCAAATAATAATATTGTGATTTAATTAAGTTTAAATAAAGCCTGCAAATTCACTGAAACCCAATATAGTGTCTTAAATAAAGAACTTCATAAAAGAAACCACGCTCAATGATCATGTGCATGTTCATTTTGAATAGGTAATGCAATTTTGTTCATTTATGTATAAAATTAAAAACTTATTAATAAGGTTCTGTGCTACAAACTGACTTATTGACGAAACAAATGATGACTAAATGATGAATTTAGTTTCTAGTTCATTCCGATGACACATTTAGTAACAGAAATTTAGCAGCATCCATAGTTTAACTAGGTAATACTGTTAAACATTTGATTTGAACGTAGGCGCTACGGTAGCCGAGCGGTTAAAGGCGAGACCTGTGAAGCTAATATGTATTGTAGTACTGGGTTCGATTCCCAGTCTGTAGGTCTTGGATTTTATTTAATGGTTAATAAAAGAAATTTACAGTAAAGTATGTTTGCTAGTCGCCTCTGTCCACGATACCTAATTTGGTAGTTGGATGTAAAGCTCGCCTGAAAAAAATAGGCGATTACTTTACTTTACTTTTACTTTGATTAGAATAAAAATTTTCCTGTAGGCTTAATAAATAATAGGCCACACAATCTAAATTCGGCAGGAACAAAATGTAAAATTGTAGAGAACGTAGAATTTGTAATTGTTACGTCTGATGCATTTAAAAACTTTTTAAATTTACGCAACGATTAAGTCTTTACAATACTCCAGAAGTAAAATGGATATCAAAAGTCCGAATTTTAAAAATCTGTAAATAATAATTGCAGTATACAGGGTGAACCAGTAAGTATTGTCCATAGGCCTACTGTGTGTAGTACATCTAAAGTGGAGTTCAATGGCGTATTGGCCAACTTCATATTTTCCACTGTTCTTGAGTGACGTTACTTTAATTTTTTTTTCTAAAATTATTACTTTTTTTGCAATAAAAATGTTATTACTCAGAAAGTTTTCGTCCAAATTCGATTCTGATGACACGGTTAGAAAGACAGATAAATTTTCTAAAAATTGACACCATTTTGAAGCATAAATCATTCTCCAAACAGCCTCAATCTTCCTCCTGGATACTGGGAAAAATAAAAGTAATCGAAATTTTTGAAGAAAACTCATTAGGCCCTTACGTGATCATTATCAGACCTAGGTGCTGGCACTTTTTTTGTAAAAGTTTCCTTGCTTAATGGGCTTTCAAACGGTATATCATTTTCCAGGCTTCCTTTTATCTTCGTATGAGAAATTACGTTTGTTTTACAAGAAAACGTGTTCACGAGCACACAACAGTGTTAGTTTATCAAGTTGTTTAATTCATTGAAAACTCTTTTAGATGGACCAGTAGTCAATTTTAAAGTAGATTGTCTTAAAATAAGGAAGTCAAAGGTTACAAATTGTACTTTAAACATTTACTTTTGATCTCTCTGAAATACTTGACAAAATGTTAGGAAATATTTTAAATAAGTACTTAAACAAAAATTCATATAGTTTGTATTTACTCCAAATTACAATTTCACACACAACTACACTGTTGAAAAAGTTTGAAAAAAGAAATTGTTTAAAATATTTCCTAACATTTTCTCAAATATTTCAGAGAGATCAGATAAGTGAAGTCACTCAAGAACAGTGGAAAATATGAAGTTGGCCAATACGTCATTGAACTCCACTTTAGATGTACTACACACCTATGGACAATACTTACTGGTTCACCCTGTATATGCAATTGGTATAATAAGTTTCAAAGAAACAGAGCCATTCCATTCATATTGAAAACGCCCTTGGATGCCCCCTTCCTAGATAAGCATTGCACCGGTGCCCGCAGCTTGCGGTAAAACCCCAAAAAAATCACGCGGAAATCGGAAATGCACAAGTTTTATTGTTCCTATATTTATAATTTTAACCATTTTTTATTTATTTATTTTTTTTTTTTGCAGGTTCTATCAGAATCCCAGCAGAGTTTCGGAGAGGGGATGCAAAC
This sequence comes from Rhodnius prolixus, assembly GCF_049639745.1. Taxonomy (NCBI): domain Eukaryota; kingdom Metazoa; phylum Arthropoda; class Insecta; order Hemiptera; family Reduviidae; genus Rhodnius; species Rhodnius prolixus. The sequence continues at coordinate 1,129,540 of NW_027411618.1, forward strand.
CCTGTAAGTGTCTGTATGTATGTAGTAAAGGTTTGTGCGTGTGTTTGTGTTACAGGTTTTGACAATAGGGGCGTTTGTATAGGATGTGGCTTTTGGCATCACAGTCGTCTGGCGGCCTGAGATAGCGCTCTTACTATTGTATAGCATAACTATTGTGATTTAACGAGAAAACCCGAGCTCAGTGTGTATATTGTAGGCGACAGTAAAACCGACCGCACACAGCTTCTACAGGAATCATTTATTAAATCTACAGTCAGTAATTGATTCAAACTCCAAACGCCTTTTACAGTTACTGATTGCTAGTCTTACAAAAGTTTTAAACTCTTTACTGGTTCTTCAGTTAAAAGACTATTGTGTGGAGAAATGGTTATATAATCATAAAAGATGATACACAGTGAGGCTGGCTGGGGGCTCTTCTTCTTTAACATTCTCTCAGCTCTCTTTGAAGAATCGGACCAATTTTTTTTTTTTTTTTTTTTCATTTTCAGAGGAATTAAAGATGATCCGTTCGTTTCGAGTGGAAGCTCTCCTGAATTGCGTAGACGTTAGAAGAAGTTAGATTATTTTAAAAAAACTATCATGTAAAGTAATGCCTAATTTTTTAATGAATGCTTTACCACTAGCTACCAAATTGTCTCGTGGAAGGAGGCGACTAGTTCTCACATTAAACATTAAATAAAATCCAAATTCTAGACTCTGGAATCGAACCCAGTACCATAAATATATCTTTGCTTTGTAGGCCGCGCTTCTAACCGTACGTCTACAGTGGGCGTCCAGTTAGGAGATATACAGGGTGTTCATTTTAAGACGGCTCAAATGCATTTCATGCTTAAATCTTCCAGCGGGCGCGCCCAAAAAGTTACAAAAACGTGCGCGCGTATCTTAGAGATAAACTTTGGTATTTTCAATTTTTTCTATCAATAGAAGAAATGAAATTAATTAAATAACATCTGTAATTATTAATAATGAAATAACAAATAAAAAAGGCTCAGAAAACGACAGTACTTTTTATTTTTAATGATTTAAGGCGCGTCAACCTCTTAGGTTATTGGCGCCCGGAGCTTTTTTCAGTGCAATGCCGGCCTCCAGACAGTGTTCTCTCGTTACAGACATCACTGACCATCACCGGACAGTGAGCTATAAGAATCTACTAGAAAGAAAAAATCTAAGGGTCAGCAGCTGGATTCGAACCCGGGACCACCAGTACGCTAACCGCATAGCTAATCCCTTCTCTCAGTACTTTATATTTTTTTCAAGCCAATAAGTGTAATAATTACAATCAGCATGTTCAGCCACTAGACTGTCTGAAAGGGTTCGCAGTTATTTCCTCCTCGTATCTGAGATATACAATGTCTTTTTCTGTAAGTAGAAAACAATATTCTTATAAACAATGTTGAAAATAGTTCAATTTGATGGACATGTATAAAAGAAAAAATACAAATAATTGGTAAATCTGGAAACTTACTCGATTGGTCGCGAGTATATGTCAGACACGGATCGACAATTGCAAAGAAATGTACAACCCCAAACAAGATGAGATTAGCGCTGAAGGAAACTAGTCATGAGGGTGTAGTATTGCTTAAAGGACAACACCCTCCGCAGCTCCGTCACTAAACTGCGACTATTTTAGTCTCAGTCTGTATCTGTGAGATAGTCGCGCCCGCTGGAAGGTTAAACGGTTAATCTGAGCGAGAAATGGTAGAGGAAAAATTTGTTGCCCGTCTTCTCTAGTTTCAGAATATGTGGCTTGATTTTAGATTCCTGCCCCTATACGCGGCTGACGCGCGATCAAAAGTGAGAATTTGCAGTTGATCCCCATTTTCATATACACAGTTTTAAAGAGTATAAAAAGTTATGAAAGAAACCGGAAACCGCAATTCGATATCTTCCAAAATTAAAGGTGCTAGGCCATTTCAAAATGTGGTATTTATTAATCGTATTTCAATTTTTTAACTTGTTATCAAAGAGAAAGAAGAGCACGCGATAGGTCATTTTTATGTATTTTTTTATCCTCTTTCTACTAAAAATATTGCCAAGGCAGTAAAGCTAGTGTTTTTTCTTATTATCGGGTAATAAGTAGTTTTCCGAGTGATTTGTCCAAGAAAAATCAAATGTTAAGAGCTTTAGATGTTCACAAAGCATACACAAAATGGGTAAACAATTAATTTTAAGAGTTGCGTTTAATTACCAAAAAAATTGGAAACCTCCTGCCACATATTTAAGTGATCAATATCTTTCATGTAAAGAATCAAACTTATTCCTTTAATTTATCAAATAATGCACTTTACGCAACTTGTGCAGCATGTACTTACTGTGCCTTCAAAGGTGCCTCCTCAGATAATAAGAGAGCAGTTGATAACCTCCTGGCTAACCTGCATTGCGAGCCAGAAGAGGCACTTTTGTAAACACAGAACATACATAATATTGAATTGTGGTTTCCGGTTTCTTTTATAACTTTTTATACTATTTAAAACTGTGTAAATGAAAATGGGGGTCAACAGCGAACCTTCACTTTTGGTCGCGCGTCAGCCGCGTATGCGGGCAGAAATCTAAAATCAATATTAAATCAATATTCTGAAACTAGAGGCGACGGGCAACAAATTTTTCCTCTACCATTTTTTGCTCAGATCAACCGTTTAAGCATTTGAGCCTTCTTAAAATGAACACCCTGTATACAGGGTGAACCAGTAAGTATTGTCCATAGGCCTACTGTGTGTAGTACACCTAAAGTGGAGTTCAATGACGTATTGGCCAACTTCATATTTTCCACTGTTCTTGAGTAGCGTCTCTTTAAAGTTTTTTCTAAAATCATTACTTTTTTTCCAATAAAAATGTTATTACTCAGAAAGTTTTAGTCCGAATTCGATTCTAATGACACGGTTAGAAAGACAGATAAATTTTCTAAAAATTGATACCATTTTGAAGCATAAGTTATTCTCCAAACAGCCTCAATCTTCCTCCTGGATACTGGAAAAATAAAAGTAATCGAAATTTTTGAAGAAAACTCATTAGGCCCTTACGTACTACAAACTGACTTATTGACGAGGCAAATCATGACTAAATGATGAATTTAGTTTCTAATTCATTCCGATGGCACATTTAGTAACAGAAATTTAGCAGCATCCATAGTTTAACTAGGTAATACTGTTAAACATTTGATTTGAACGTAGGCGCTACGGTAGCCGAGCGGTTAAAGGCGAGACCTGTGAAGCTAATATGTATTGTAGTACTGGGTTCGATTCCCAGTCTGTAGGTCTTGGATTTTATTTAATGGTTAATAAAAGAAATTTACAGTAAAGTATGTTTGCTAGTCGCCTCCGTCCACGATACCTAATTTGGTAGTTGGATGTAAAGCTCGCCTGAAAAAAATAGGCGATTACTTTACTTTACTTTTACTTTGATTAGAATAAAAATTTTCCTGTAGGCTTAATAAATAATAGGCCACACAATCTAAATTCGGCAGGAACAAAATGTAAAATTGTAGAGAACGTAGAATTTGTAATTGTTACGTCTGATGCATTTAAAAACTTTTTACATTTACGCAACGATTAAGTCTTTACAATACTCCAGAAGTAAAATGGATATCAAAAGTCCGAATTTTAAAAATCTGTAAATAATAATTGCAGTATACAGGGTGAACCAGTAAGTATTGTCCATAGGCCTACTGTGTGTAGTACATCTAAAGTGGAGTTCAATGGCGTATTGGCCAACTTCATATTTTCCACTGTTCTTGAGTGACGTTACTTTAAATTTTTTTTCTAAAATTATTACTTTTTTTTGCAATAAAAATGTTATTACTCAGAAAGTTTTCGTCCAAATTCGATTCTGATGACACGGTTAGAAAGACAGATAAATTTTCTAAAAATTGTCACCATTTTGAAGCATAAATCATTCTCCAAACAGCCTCAATCTTCCTCCTGGATACTGGGAAAAATAAAAGTAATCGAAATTTTTGAAGAAAACTCATTAGGCCCTTACGTGATCATTATCAGACCTAGGTGCTGGCACTTTTTGTAAAAGTTTCCTTGTTTAATGGGCTTTCAAACGATGTATTATTTTCCATGATTCCTTTTATCTTCGTATGAGAAATTACGTTTGTATTACCAGAAAACGTGTTCACGAGCACGAGATTACAATTCGGACAATTGCTTCTTTCGTAAAAACTTGGTGCTGAGAGAAAATAAGTCGTGAGAACATTAATATAACAAAATGATAAATGATAAATTTAATTGAAAATTAAATGTAAATCTATGTATAATAATATTTATTTATTTATTTGTATCTGGAATGAGACTGTATGCATAAATACTCATAATTTTGTTGACTGTAAGGCATGTTTGTATATTATTATTCATATTATTATAACTGTTATTATTATTACTATTTATTATTACTTCTTTTTTTTTAATATTTTAAGGCGCGTCTACGTCTGAGTTTATTGGCGCCCGGAGCTTTTTTCAGTGCACTGCCGGCCTCCGGACAGACAACACTGTCCATCACCAGGACAGTGAGTTCCCCTTGAGGTGATTTTTCAAATTCGGGAAGAGAAAAAAGTCACAAGGACTCAAGTCAGGCGAATAAGGAGACTGAGGAGCCATAGGAATGTTTTTTACTGGCCAAAAACTCGTTTATTGAAATTGCTGTGTTACAAGGAGCATTATCGTGATGCAACACCCACTTGTTCTTGATGTTTGGTCTCACACGAATGACCCTTTTTCGAAGTTTTTCAAGAACCTCTCGGTAAAAGTGTTGATTGACCGTTTTGACTTTGAGGTAGAAACTCTTTGTGGACGAATTCCGTGGATTTCGAAAAAACAAATCAGCATGCATTTGATCTTCGACTTCGCCATCCTTGCTGTTTTGGGCCTTGGAGAGGTTGAAGTGTGCCACTCCATGCTCCTTATTCGCCTGATTTGAGTCCTTGTGACTTTTTTCTCTTCCCGAAGTTAAAAAATCACCTCAAGGGAACTCATTTTGGGACAGTCGAAAACATTCAAACGACTGTAACTGACCAGCTGAAGGCTATTCCAGTATCAGAGTTCGAGCACTGCTATGAGGAGTGGAAGAAACGTCTCCAGCGCTGTATGGCTTCAGAAGGGAGTTATTTTGAAGATGACAATATAGAATTGTAATTCTTTTTGAATAACAAAAATTTAAAAAAATCAGTCTCATTACCTGATTTACAGACCTCGTATGACCCGGACTAAGCCTTTTTTTAAGGCACGATAAGAAGATTGTTGCTATCCTCATACCTTAAACAATGTCCATTGAGGGCGGTTTCCTTCTCCGTAACACTATAGGATAAGACCACGCCCGAATCTCCCAATGGGTCTAGGGAGGTGTCTCCTAAAAAAACCACAATTTGCACTGAGGCAAACAAGCCAGCGGTCCAAAAAAGAGAAATTCGTGAAAGACCAGCAAACCTCTCACATAATCAGCCCATAGGCGGGCCCTAAATCAATAAATTTTGACTGCTGACAGCCTACACAGTTCAATTCATAAATGCTGCGAGGCCTACCACGCCCGAAAACCCGATACAAATGTGACAAACGACGAGGCAACATCTGGTTCGGCGTCGATGAGGGCGGAGGTAGTAAGACTCTCGATTTAGCTGGCCAGTTCACCTCCTCTCTGTCCGTAATTCCCGTATGACCCAGTACATCCTTAGCTACTGATTGACCGAACAGTTTGCGCAGTGGTAATATCGTAACTAATTTAGGTCTCTTGGGATGTGATTATTGCTGTTTGATACGAAATATATATTTATATTAATATACACAGAAGGAAATCTTTCTTTTTTTTTCAATATTACATTCATCTAAGACAAATTGAGTGAAATAAAAAACGGGCATTACCAAAATGTGTAGAAAGATACTAAAAATAATTAGTCTGAAAAATAAGTAAATATCAAATTTGGACAAGAATTTTTCCACCCATATTAACGGACAGAGAAATTGACACTTGCTCCTGAGTCCAATTTGTAGAAATAACTTGTACATACCGAGAAAACCACATTACGTGTTTTCTAGATGAAAATTCAAACCAGGAAGCAAGACTAGCTCAACAAACAAAAACTAAAATCATCAATGATTGTGGTAAATTAGTGAGCCAGGTGTTGGTCTAGTGGTTATAAGCTTGGCTTAGTAACTAGGAGATCGCCGGTTCGAATCCCGCGTATGGCTACTTTTTATTTGTTAGCAAAAAAAAATTGTTAATCGTAAAATATGTGCTTCCGCCTCCGTCTACTGACATCTAATTGGTAGCGCCCCAGACTAAATAAAGTAGGCGATTACTTTACTTCTTTAAAAATGAAAAGTAATAGAAGATCACTCTTACAAATTATTACGCCAAAAATTAACTTAATCGTTGTTGAAATAATCTGTAACATATTAATCATTGACATTCTGTAAAATATTAGTAGATGTTAAATTAAAACTGTCCGGTAGGACAGTTGTATATAAGGGTTGATCGCCAAAAACTGCATGAAAAAGCGTAACGTTGAAAAACACCCAACTTTGACAATTTTTTTTCTCTTTTTCTATAAAAGATAAAATTCTCAAATTTTCTTTATAATATAGTGCAAATCCTCCTTTATAACTGAAATTTTTTCCAACAATCCAGAACTGGTAGATTTTGAGAAAAAAGTTGCTGAAAATGAGCAAAAACGGCTTCTTCAAAAATTGGTCTTCTTCTTCTTCTTGTTACCATTTTTGTAAGCAAAGTAGCGCCTAAACGCGCGAACCGATTTTCATGAATGAGGTATCGTTCGATTTGGAATTTTATGTAGATGTGCCTCTTCGGGAGGTCTCGACGCTGTACATTGAATGGGAGAGGAGTTAGCCCCATTTATGTAAGGCCCCCTCCAAAAATCCTGATCTGATCATATCCTGTACATGCCCTATTTTAGCACACAAATTCTTAGGAGAATACGTGCTGAGCTTGTCCAAAGACAATATTTCTACCTGCAGAAAGGCAGGTAAACCTAACATTGTCTTAAGCTCCCATGGTCCTTCCCATAATAAAGATCAGAGCTGACCTAAAACCACAACCCTATCCCATAATAGCTAGTGTAATACCTCTGTTACTTAGGCGCCACAGTAGCCGAGCGGCTAAGAGGCGAGACCTGTAAAGCTAATATGTATTTTGATACTGGGTTCGATTCCCGGTCTAGTAGGCCTTGGATTTTATTTAATGGTTAATAAAAGAAATTTACAGTAAAAGTATGTTTGCTAGTCGCCTCCGTCCACGACATCTAATTGGTAGTCGGATGTAAAGCCCGCTTGAGAAAATAGGCAGTTTCTTACAAATTTTTTTCTCTATTTCTATAAAAGATAAAATTCCCAAATTTTCTTTAAAATATAGAGCAAATCCTCGTTTATAGGAGTAATTTTTTTTGTAACTACGTAGTTATTTTCTCTAAAATCTCAGGGCCTGCAGCTGAATTTGAAACTGGGAATTCCGTATTGGAATCCAGTTTAGGCTAACCACTCAGTTGATCCAATCTCTCCCATTATTATATTAAATCCAGTTTTTTTAGCCCTGTTTTTAGTTCCGTTATTAGAGCGGACATCTTGAAATGATAATTCGCTAACTTCTGCTAAAGATGGCTGTAATAATGACCGCTTTATGTCTGTGTCACGAACGCAGTGAATGACCGCCGTGGCGGTCTCAACCTGTTAAAAACCTAGGGATTCCAAGGTAAACTGTACTTGGTGTTAACCTTACTCTGACCACACAATTGCTTTCTCTTTCTCTGTAAAAACCATTTTATTTTCTCAATGGTCAATTTTCTAGGACAGCGAAAAATTACTTTTGAGAACAAATATTATATATAGTATGTCTTAAACCCATAACGCAATTGTGTCACGTGCCGGCCATGGGTAACTACAAAACAGAATTACTACAGTCTACTTGCTGCAGGGCAAGACCGTACATTCTACTATACTAGAAAATTAACTACACCCACTAACAATGTTAGAAACTATTTACTATGATTACAGTGGCTTATTAGTTTGTTCTTGGGTAAATATGGGTGAAGATTGTAGAGAGTTCTTACAATGTAAGCCTGTACAATACGAATCTCTATACCTCTAAAAACGGCCTGCTCTGGTCTGGTGTAAATTATTATTTATACGACTTAATTTTACAACAGTCTTACATCAATTGCTTTAAATTTTGGTATTTAGCAAACTCATGGAAATCTCTCTAATACGAGACATCGGAAGTTGGCATTTTCTACATTCTCTTACTGTTCTAAAGTGGAAGTAGTATTGCGGAACTACCTCTTTTTTTACTATTTAATAAAATCCAAGGCCTTGGGCTCAGGAATTGAACCCAATATGCTAATCCCAAAACACGTCATTGGTTTAACGGACCGTGCCTCTAACCGCTCGGCTATTGTGGCGCACGTTGAGTACACAAAGATATGATTTAAATTATACCCCTGTATACATATAGGGTATTCAGCATAAGACTACCGTTACTTCGGGAGGCGATTCTGGGCATCATTTGCCACAAAAAATTCCATATAAACTATGGCTCGATTCGGCTCCGTTTTATAGATATTTTTAATTTTATGTTTTTTTTTCAAGGTGTTACTACTTTTTAGCAAACAGTTGTCTATATTTCTCAAACTATTATAGCTACAGCAATTTCAATAAGCTCAATAGAAAGAAGCTTAAATTTCCTTTTAGATAAGCTAATTTGTATTCCAAAATAATAATATTAAGTATTTCACTTTGTGGCCCAAACATAAGGAATAGCAAGTTTCTAATTTTTTCCAAAAACTTTGACTTCATTTTCCTCAAAAATATTATATATGTAAAAAACGTGCACTATTCATAAAAAACATCTACATACAATCACCTTTGGAACGGTATACAATGCATTGGGGTTATTTTAAAAATTTATGCAGATATCTATGATTAAATGCAAAAAAGTAGGCCTCAAAACAGCGTCGGCAATATGAAAGAGTTCACCTAAGAATATAACTGATCAGAATCATCAAATCCAGTACGATGTCATCCTCCATCATTATTTTTGTTTTGAATTTTGTGTTACCATTATTAGATTACACGTAATTTATTGGGTTACAAAACAATGTTTTGGAAAATATAGTCTTTATTGATTGAGGCATGCGAGTCGCTCAGAATATACCAACAATTTTCCTTATATCTCTTCAAGCCCATTGCTTACTTTATGACCTAATGAGGCTTCTACGTAAAAGCAATAATTTTGAGGCTTGTTTGTGCTTAAATAAGTCATTTCTAATTAAAGCTGAGAACCTTCTAATGATCGTTTTACTTAACCTAAGGGGGGTAAGCGGCTTCCAACAGTTTGGTAAATGCATCAGATGAAGCCTAACTTAATGTAGTCTGTATTTTGCATTCAACACAACAGTCTTTTCAGCTAACACATGCTTTACAAACTAATCACGCTATGTCCGTCACTAAAAGTTCCTGGTTACGTGAATGTATGAATACGTGGATTCAATGAGTCTAATTGCTCCATTACCGTTCGAATGAATAACGCGTTATGAACTCCCTTTATCTGGTACTGAATTGCTTTTATAGTTAGTACCCTATTGTACTTGCAGAGACGTAGAGATAGTTTCAATACCAAGTTTCTATGCCGAACTTTGGTAGGCTTGATACGGCCATACTCTGGCCATTGTAAAGACTAGCTAACTTTATCCTGTTTTAGTCTAATTCAGGCTCAATTTCTAAGTACTTAGAGTTCCTGATTTTCTACATAATGTTGTGAGAAACTACAAGCATGCTTCTAAAGTGAACACAATAAACATTACAATGTGCAGATCTACTATATTGAATAACTAAAAAAGCACGCTTCCAAAACTTCCCGAAGTAAGTGAGTAATGCCATATTAACTCACTTCCAAAGAACTAGGCCGTCCTATCAGAGAACCATTTTGACCCGATTATTTGTTAAAAAGACAAAAAGTACCGAATACATAAATTCGCAAAACTGATAAAATATAAATTTAAGTATACATTTTCAATCTGCCTGGCATATCTGCATCTGTTGAAAATGAAAAATTAGATAAATGTATCTCCTGTACTATGGGTGAAATCTCTGCGAATAAATGAGCAATTATAGTACTAATTTACAACTACAGTAGTGCAGAATTGCAACTTTCTAGCTGTGTTTATAAAGGAGATAAAAGGTGATAAAGTTTGGGAGTTTTGCAATTCCTTCATATTTCGAATTGCTGTATCTCCTGTCCTATTTGTGTAATCTCTACGGAAATATAGACAATTATAGTACTAATTTACCACTACAATTGTGCGGAATTGCAGCTTTCTAGCTGTGTTTATAAAGGAGATACAAGGTAATAAAGTTTGGGAGTTTTGCAATTCCTTTATATTTCAAATTGCTGTAACTCCTATTCTATTTGTGTAATCTCTGCGGAAATATATACAATTATAGTACTAATTTACCACTACAATTGTGCGGAATTGCAGCTTTCTAACTGTGTTTATAAAGGAGATATAAGGTGATAAAGTTTGGGAGTTTTGCAATTCCTTCAAATTTCAAATTGCTGTATCTCCTGTCCTATTTGTGTAATCTCTACGGAAATATATACAATTATAGTACTAATTTACCACTACAATTGTGCGGAATTGCAGCTTTCTAGCTGTGTTTATAAAGGAGATACAAGGTAATAAAGTTTGGGAGTTTTGCAATTCCTTTATATTTCAAATTGCTGTAACTCCTATTCTATTTGTGTAATCTCTGCGGAAATATAGACAATTATAGTACTAATTTACCACTACAATTGTGCGGAATCGCAGCTTTCTAGCTGTGTTTATAATGGAGATATAAGGTGATAAAGTTTGGGAGTTTTTACATTTCCGCTTTTTAGCTGTATTTTTGAAGGAGATATAAGGAGATAATCTTTGGGAACTCTATATTTCCTTCATATTTCTAATAGGTTTTTGTCAAGAAAAAACTATAGAATTGCAATACCAATAGTTCACCTCAATTACCTCAACATGTTTCAACAATACTAAACAGCCGAAATAGTGACATATACGAGGTGTGTTCAAAAAGTAACGGGAATTTTCGTTTTTTGAAAAAAATATTTATTTATTCATCTACATTAATATTGTCGCCTTCAAAGTAGTCCCCTTCGCATACAATACACTTGTGCCAGCGCTTTTTCCAATCCTCGAAACACTTCTGAAACTCGATCTTTGTGATATCTTTCAGCTCTTTCAGCGATTCGCTTTTAATGTCATCTATGCTTGTAAAACGACGGCCTTTTAATGTTCTCTTTATGTTTGGAAATAGAAAAAAGTCACATGGAGCCATGTCTGGCGAATATGGAGGCTGGGGCATCGTTAAAGTTTTGTTTTTGGCCAAAAATTCACGAACAAGCAATGAAGTGTGAGCAGGTGCATTATCGTGGTGCAAAATCCATGAATTGTTTTGCCACAAATCCGGGCGTTTTTTTCGGATTGCTTCACGCAAACGGCGTTGAACTTGTAGGTAGTACTCCTTATTGATTGTTTGACCTTGTGGCAAGAATTCATGATGCACTATGCCATTAAAATCGAAGAACACAGTGAGCATAACCTTCACATTCGACCGCACTTGTCGAGCCTTTTTCGGTCTTGGCGATCCAGAATGCCTCCACTGGGACGATTGAGCCTTAGTTTCGACATCATATCCGTAAACCCATGTTTCGTCACCTGTTATAACACGTTTCAGTAGATCCGCATCGTTGTCGACTTCATTGAGTGACTCTTGAGCAACTTCCATTCTCCGCTGTTTTTGTTCGAAATTCAACAATTTTGGAACAAATTTTGCTGCCACACGTTTCATACCCAAAACATCCGAAAAAATTTCATGGCATGAGCCAATTGATATGGCAACATCATCAGCGACTTCTCTGATTGTGATTCGGCGATCGTTCATAACCATTTCTTTCACTTTTTTCACGTTTTCATCGGTTGTTGATGTGCTTGGACGTCCAGGTCGTTCGTCATCTTCAACGTTTTCGCGGCCATCTTGGAAACGCTTATACCACTCGTAAATCCTTGTTTTACTCATAGCAGACTCACCATATGCCTTTATTAACATTTCACACACTTTATTACACTTTATTTCATTTTTTACGCAAAATTTAATACAAATTCTTTGATCCATTTTTTTTAACAAACAAAAATCGCCAAGCTCGAAAAACACGTCTAACCTTAACGGCTGCCACTTAAGAAGTAAACAATGAATATTACTGAAAATTTTATCGTACTTCAGGGGCATGTGTACCAACATAATAAAAAAAAAAATTTACAATCAGACTCTCCAAACCCGCGAAATTTAAAAATTCCCGTTACTTTTTGAACAAACCTCGTACATACTTTTTGTCAAATTTATCAAAAATAAATAATTTTTAAATGATATTGTAGAAATTTTAGTATATATTTATGTGTTTATTTAATTTGCTTATTTAATTTGCTTATTTAATTTTCTAAATCACAGTTTGATATGTCTGATAGTGATACGTTATTTAAGAAATAAATGAAAAAAAACTTGTGATAATTATTTGGATTTTAATAGTTATTCTTCAGAATTTATTAATTTCACACACTTTAACTACATATTCAACTTCTTTAACGAACACGTGTGTTACAAGAAAGAAAAATGTTTTTTTACAATATAATATTAAATAAATAAAAAAAAAAATACATATGCACTAAGGAAAAATACAGCATATTGGTTGAAACGTTTGGCCATTTTTTTCCATTAGAAATCCATTTTTATTTTTTTATTAGATTTCTCAAACAAGAACAATAGCCCATTTTACAAGTGGCAGTGAATAAACAAACCGCAAAATATGGTCTCAAAAAATGCACAATAAAATACGAGTATATTAATATTCAAAATATAAAGGAGATATCCAGTAGCATCCGCATGCTACCATTAAATCTATAAAATATTATTTATTGTTTTTGGTATCTGATTCATTAATCCAGAAATTGATTGAGTGATTGGGACTTGTAAGACGAAAGCTAAACGACCCACCATTTTCATTGAAATTGGCATTGTTCTTTCTTCCTTCTGGATTAATGAATCAGTCGCCAAAAAAAAAAATGAACAATACTTGTAAGACGACAGCTAAACGACCCAACATTTTCACTGGAATTGGCGTTATTCTTTCTTTCTTCTGGATTAATGAATTAGTCGCCAAAAACAATGAACAATACTTGTAAGACGACAGCTAAACGACCCAACATTTTCACTGAAATTGGCGTTATTCTTTCTTCCTTCTGGATTAATGAATCAGTCACCAAAAACAATTAACAATACTTGTAAGACGACAGCTAAACGACCCAACATTTTCTTTGGAATTGGCGTTATTCTTTCTTTCTTCTGGATTAATGAATCAGTCGCCAAAAACAATTAACAATACTTGTAAGACGACAGCTAAACGACCCAACATTTTCTCTGGAATTGGCGTTATTCTTTCTTCCTTCTGGATTAATGAATCAGTCGCCAAAAACAATGAACAATACTTGTAAGACGACAGCTAAACGACCCAACATTTTCTCTGGAATTGGCGTTATTCTTTCTTTCTTCTGGATTAATGAATCAGTCGCCAAAAAAAAAAATGAACAATACTTGTAAGACGACAGCTAAACGACCCAACATTTTCACTGGAATTGGCGTTATTCTTTCTTCCTTCTGGATTAATGAATCAGTCACCAAAAACAATTAACAATACTTGTAAGACGACAGCTAAACGACCCAACATTTTCTCTGGAATTGGCGTTATTCTTTCTTTCGTCTGGATTAATGAATCAGTCGCCAAAAACAATTAACAATACTTGTAAGACGAAGCTAAACGACCCAACATTTTCTCTGGAATTGGCGTTATTCTTTCTTTCGTCTGGATTAATGAATCAGTCGCCAAAAACAATGAACAATACTTGTAAGACGACAGCTAAACGACCCAACATTTTCTCTGGAATTGGCGTTATTCTTTCTTCCTTCTGGATTAATGAATCAGTCACCAAAAACAGTAAACAATACTTGTAACTCGATAGCTGAACGACCCAACATTTTCACTGAAATTGGCATTATTCTTTCTTCCTTCTGGATTAACGAATCAGTCACCAAAAACAATAAACAATACTTGTAACTCGAAAGCTGAACGACCCAACATTTTCACTGAAATTGGCGTTATTCTTTCTTCCTTCTGGATTAGGTTTATGCTTAGTTTGTAAGTAATAATAAGTTTGTAGTGTTTATTAGTTCGTAATCATATCTGCAATTGTCTGGAACGTGGTTAAAATAAAAAATATTCTTATTTTAGGACAATTTGTAACCTCTTTCTTCTAGTGATGAAGTTTTGAGGTTATTTTTTTTTTAATATGTGGATATCGTTAATGAATGGCTTGATCAGTAAAACGCTACATCCTTATGAACAGATCTATGGAATAATTTGGTTTGAATAGCAGGTATCTGGAATCGTATCTGTAAATAGAGCAATTGTTATTTGATTGTAGAGTAACCTGCTTAAAAATATGTGATGCTTTGTATTTTTACTTCGAGAGTAAGCATAGTACATGTTCAAGTATGGAAGTTGTAGAATAAGAGGAATACAAATTTGGGTAAAATCGATAATAAACTACTTTTGTAGAATGTTTTTGAATACTTTTGTTCTACTGTGAGTTAATATGGCATTGCTTCACGCCAAGATCTTTAACACTGAAGCAAAATCACTGTTTATCTATTGTATAATTAAATATAATAGGTTAAAGTTTTCTAAGAAAAGAATATATCAATAAATGGAGAACCAAGCAATCATTGAGAGAGGATAGCGGAAAAAAGATCATAAAGGTATACGCAAGTAAAAGAAATTTAGTTGGTTTAATGGCGTTATGCTATGTATTTTAGAAAAAATTTAGGCACTGAAATTAGTAACTTACTGGATTTCAGATCTTGAAGCGAAGGCTAGCGAAAGCACCAGATCAATTACAATGAAATGATAACGTTTAGTCTGGTAACTTGTAACCTGTTAAGTTATTTAAAAACCAAGTATGACATACTGACTGCAGAATTAATCCGTCAAAACCGTGGGGCTATAAGGATAATTGTAGGCCTATTAACTAGCCACTGCAGGCTCAGAAAACACATGCATCGCATGGACCTGGCGGATGATAGCCTTTGTAGGTTCTGTCAGGAGGAGGAGGAAGAGGAAACGGCACTGCACTGTTGTGTCAGTGTGAGGGGCTTGTCTGGCTAAGGATATTACTTCTCGGGGAGGAAAAGCCAAGGCCTGGTGAGCTTTACCCAGGAATCGCTCTCCAGAATTAAGAGTCTGATCAAAAGGACAGGTCTGCAGGGCGAGCTTTAGTGTGAGGGGAGCCACAATAAATCCAAAGGGGTCGCAGTGGCATAGGCCTTGAGGCCGCCCTAGTTGAATCTAATCTAAGTATGATATAGTTTTTCAGTAAGCTCTACACTGGTAAAACCCATCAATGCAAATTGATAGATCCGAGTATTATTGTAGTGAATTTGGGTATGCTTGTAGTTGTTACATTGTTGTATGCCAAAATACAATGGCGGATTCATAATATCCGATTTGAGAGCCGGCGAATGTAGGTCGAATCTCAGCAGGGTGACCCAGAAGGTGGTAAACGGACACATCATTATTAATAATGATAAATATCACTATTAATGGCGTTGTGTTTCGATATTATCAATATCAAAGGATACTGCCAATAATATAGAAGTGGTACATTGATGGTACTATCAAGAGGGAACTAATTATTGATGCAATAATATCGATTGTTATGGTTCAATTGAGAAAATAAAGAAAAAATGTCCAATGACACGTTTAAGGAGTGAGTAATAGTTATTTATTTAACAAGTGTGGAAAGTAGTACTTTTCCTCATACGAGGAAGGGTTTGCACGCACGAGCGAGCGAAGCGATTTTGCTTCAGTGTTAAAGATCGTGGCGTGAAGCAATGCCATATTAACTCACAGTAGAACAAAAGTATTGCAATTGCCGAGTGTGAGGAAAATACTTTACACTCGAGTTAAATATTATATTTTTTCTGCAACCATTAGGGTTATTAACTAAAAAAAAAAAAAACTAAACAGGAATCACTAGAATCCATTGTAAATTTCTATAAGGTAACGCTATAGCCTTTTTAACTGTTATAATTAAAAATATCTAATTATTTATTAAAATATTATTTTTATTTCTATATTCCTTTCAATTTTTATTTTATTTTTTTAATATTCGTTTTTTAATTATTTAGTTACGTTAAATAAGCTTATTAAAGTTTTACAGAAAATATTTAATAACAAAACTTCTTATATCAAGGAAGCACAATAAAGTTTTTTCACTCACTAGTGAGGAAAGTGATACTAATGGGAATTTTTCCCCACCTGTGAGGTAAAGTTGGGCATTACACAGCTGATTTTAATTGAGTAATGAGAACATTCCTACATAGTTGCAGAAAAAGATTATTTACTGCAATTCTTCAATAGATAGATGTACAAATGAATACCAATTCTCAGGTTCCTTCCATTAGGACATATTTAAGAGAAGGGTGTTGGTCTAGTGATCATGAGCGTGGTTTTGTAAATGGGAGATCCCCAGTACGAATACTGCGTATGACTACTTTTTATTTGTCAGGAAAAAATGTTCACAGTAAAATATGAGCTTCCGCCCCTAGACACCTAATTGGTAGTCGACGTTAAGCCCCGCCTGAAACAAAATAGGCGATTACTTTACTGCAATGCTAAATATGGGGTCATTTTCAGTATGTGAAATTTTAAACACTAACTTGTCTTTCATTTACCACATTCTACATAATTAGGTAATTCTACATAATGAGGTAATTGCTAAACTTTTTCAACAACTCTTCAAAGTGCTTGTTGCTAAAGTTGTCGTAGATTAGAAGGAAAGCTTTTTCTGATCATATCCTGTACATGCACAAATTGAGCGCACTTATTCTTAGGTGAATACGAGCTGAACTTGTCCAAACACCATATTTCTACCTGCAGAAAGGTGTAAACCTAACATTGTCGTTAAGCTCCCATGGTCGTTCCCATAATAAACATCAGAGCTGACCTAAAACCACAACCCTATCCCATAATACCTAGTGTAATATCTCTGTTACTTAGGCGCCACGATAGCCGAGCGGTTAAGAGGCGAGACCTGTAAAGCTAAATATGTATTGTGGTTACTGGGTTCGATTCCCCGGTCTTAGGCCTTGGATTTTATTTAATGGTTAATATGAGAAATTTATAGTAAAGTATTGTTTGCTAGTCGCCTTCGTCCACGACACCTAATTTGGTAGTTGGACGTAAAGCCCGCCTGAAAAAATAGGCAATTACTTTACTTTTTTTCTCTGTTACTTTGAGCAGTAAAAGTAAACCCCAATGACGTAGTGAAGAAGTTAATAAAATGCTAAATATGGGCCCTCTATTATCCTAAATGTAGCGAACAAAGTTCAAATTGCAATCACAAGCAATTTAAATTGTTTTCCTAATTTTTTTTTTTTGCAGTCTTAAAACTCAAGTTGATTCAAAATTTCTGAAACCCAACAATTAATTTGAGATACTGGGTGAGAGACAAAAAGATTTCTGAAAAAGTATATATACGTATATATATATTTTTATTCAGTACTATGATTTGTGAAAGAGACAAAATACTCGTAAAAATTTTTTTAAACTGCTTAAATTCGAAAACTAAAAGTACTGAATGGATTTTTAACTTTTCTGAGATTTTTTAGAAAAATTACTTCATTTTCTCTATTCTTTGTTTTTGTTGAGTAACTTACACCAGGGGTCCCCAAACTACGGCCCGCGGGTCACATGCGGCCCCCTGAGGACATTTATCCGGCCCTCGCCGCACTTCCGGAAGGGGCATCTCTTTCATTGGTGGTCAGTGAGAGGAGGAGCCTCTATATGTGGCGGTGCCGCAAAGCGCTGCGTCACTCATGTACATGCTTCCGGTGACGCGGGATGCACGCGTCACAGCTTCGAAAACAGTGTAAAATCAACAGCAGAAGTAGGAAGAAAGGCAAAGCACTATAACTAAACCGGACATTGGACCATCTCATTAGCCAAAAGCAGGTCCATAATTCCCACAGAAATGTCTGGGCAGTTTGGTGATTTAAATTTACTTATTCTTTATTTGAAATATTCTATTTGTTCTTGTTTTGTTTTTTTGACTTTAAAATAGTTTGTTTTATAGTTCGGCCCTCCAACGGTTTTGAGGGACAATGAACTGGCCCCCTGTGTAAAAAGTTTGGGGGACCCCTGAACTACACAAACTTAATTTAAGAAGGGTAGGTGTTTGCTTTAAATTTAAGTGTAATTTAAATAAATTCAAATATAATATAAATATAATTTAAGGTTTTATTTAAATCTTATGAAAGTCTCGTAAAAAGTTAAAATGTCGACAAAAACAAAAAAGTGAATATCATTTGCTTGTTCAACCAGATTTTTAATTTAATTGAATGACTAATATGTCTTAACTATGCAACCCCAAATTGTAAACAGAGTTGTTGAAGTTGGCAAACATATCGTCTGTAGAATTAGTAAAGTTTCTAGCCGACACAGAACTGTTCCTCCATCATATTGCTGAACTCCAGACCATTATCTTACATCCTGCTTCACAACTCACAAGAATAATATACATACATCATTTTCATTAACTACGTTCGCTTCTTATAATATTATTATTACCATTATCATCTTAAGTGATTAATGGAAAATGAGAAGACATCGTTAATGTAAGATGAATTTTTTTTTTAAGTCTAAAATAAGTTCTAAATTTTGAGAGTTGCACAAGAGTAAATATGGCCTACACGAGTCTAAATTAATTTAAATCGTAATTTTTTCCATTTTAGTCGCTCGTTGATTTACCATTATCAAAATTAACGCATGCTATGCCACAAAATCTGAAAGAAAAGGTAATCTTTTTTTAAATAACTATTTGATCATAGTTATTAGATAAATCTTAAGCCAATTCGAATAAGATTAAGTCTTAAATATGATCGATTATTTATAGTAAAGCCAGTTAGGCGTTTATGACTGTAAAACATAGAACCTAAACAGTAGAGGAAATGGTGGTAATTTGGAACCCTGCTGGTATTATGGAACCCTAAGGCGCCACGGTAGCCGAGCGGTTTGAGGCGAGACCAGTAAAGCTAAAATGTATTGTGGTACTGGGTTCGATTCCCGGTCTTAGGTCTTGGATTTTATTTAATAGTTAAGACAAGAAATTTATAGTACAGTATGTTTGCTAGTCGCCTCCGTCCATGACACCTAATTGGTAGTTAGACGTTAAGCCCCGCCAGAAAAAAATAAGCGATTACTTTACTTTACTTTTTTATGGAACCGTAAAATATTTTGGCAGTAAGTGATCTTGTGTTAACAGTATCCGGCTCAAACTGTAGCTAGAGAGCGGTAGTGTGCAAAGCAGGGTGGTTGGTTCAATTGCTACTGTATGTTCACCTTGAAATTTTGAAATTTGTTTTTTATCGATTCTTGAAAACTTTAAGAAGGCAAGTTCAAACTGTTATTTTTGTTTTGTGATCAAAATAGTGGTAGTTATCCGCATTATACGAAGTGTGGTTATTAAATAACGAGACTGATGCTGCTACAGAAGAACTATGCATGCGCCCAATCCTAACGACCGACAGCTGTGCAGCGTAAAGCCTTCTCTTTCGATTGCAGCGTCTCACGTGTTTGTAGAGAAATCTGTCTGACCGGAACCGTCCGTTTGTGTAAGAGGTATTAGTTTCATTTTGCCGAAAAAATGATACTACACATGTAGTAGAGCAACCAATTGTCGTGAAATTTCACATGAAACTGGGTAAAACCGCTACTGAAACTTATCTTTTATTAAAAGAAGTTTATGGTGATGAATGTTAATGAATGCGCAAGTTATTGAGTGGTTCAAGCGTTTCCAAGATGGCCGAGAAGACTTCGGAGATTATGACCGCCCGGGTCGCCCTTTCACGTCCAAAACTGATGAAAATATCGATTATAATTAATCAACATTACTACCGGTGAGGTGCTTGCTCAACTCCGTGAAAGACTAAGGAAAAAACGACCCGATTTGTTGGAAGAACAAGTCACGGGGTTCTCCATCAAGACAACGCGCCGGCTCACACTGCATTGTCTGCCAAGACGTTTCTAGCCAAGTACAACATCCCAGTTTTAGGCCAACCGCCCTTATTCGCCTGACCTGGCCCCATTTGACTTTAGATCTGATCCCCCAAAGTCAAATCTGCATTAAAAGGAACACGGATTTCAGTCCGTTGAAGCTGTGAAAGAAAAAGCGGCAAAAAAAAAACTTTTGAAATCGGTTCGGTTTTTCAAAAGTTACGGTAATTTAAAATATGAAAAACAAATTTCAGTTTATTGTCAAAATTACGTTATTTCTTTTCAAAGAATCTGTTCAAACAGAGAGAACTTAACTGGTGCAAGGTATCTAACTTTTTTATAAGAGACATTTTGCCAGTTCTGCTTGAAGATGTTTCTCTACAACGTCGGCTAGATATGTATTTTCAGCAAGATGGTTGCCCCGGCACATAATACGAGAGTTGTTCGAGGTTACCTGGACAGAAATTTCCATGAAAAGTGCTTGGGAACTCATTGTCCCATCCAATGGCCACCTCGATCTCTGGACTTATCCCCAATGGACTATTTTTTGCGGGGATAACCAAAAAATAAAGTGTACAGTAACCTTAATCCCGTGGCTTCAGTCGATGATCTGAAAAGTCGAATAACTCTAGCCTGCCTAGATCTTGACTTCGCCACCATAAGTGCTGCTACAAGCAAAGCACAGAGTTTTCTTATACTCTGTGGGAGTACAGAGTTTTGGCTTGCCTATCCGTTGATAGTGCCCAGTTTGAACAGATTCTTAAAAAAAAATAACGTAATTTTGACAATAAACTGAAATTGGTTTTTCATATTTTAAATTACCATAACTTTTGAAAAACCTAACCGATTTCAAAAAAATAATTTTCGTTTTTTTTAGGAACTCAAATACTATAAAAACAAAAGTTGGATGCTGTATCTCGAGATACAAGGATTTAAAAAAATGGGTCAATCACTGAAAATAAACTAGACTAAAAATGATTAAATACGTGTTTTTTATTTTTTCGAAATTTCCCGCTGTTAAAAAAAAGTGGGTGGAGCATATAACTCTGGTCACCCTGTATATTGGCCATTTCGTTTTATTTTTATTTCTAGGTCGGTTATATTTTTTGTTTATTATTACTATTATTATTTTTTGGTTTATTTGTTTTTCTTTTCTCTTTGTATTATAGTAACATCGACTCCGGCTGACGGATTTTCCAAGCCGTACAATATGTTCATTTTGTAATTTGTAAATATTTCATACGAAGAATAAATATTATTATTATTATTAAATTTTCTACCAGATCCAAAATTTGCATTAATAGGAAATGCAGCTTAGTGTTTTTGTTTGTTGTAAAAATAAATATTTTTCTTTAAACGTAATAAGTTGCCAAAAAAAATTGACAGATGACATTCACCTCTCTAACCTTTAGTCTTTTTAAAGATAAAATTGACCGACCATAGATTTATTGAAATGGATCACAAGATTTGGATAGTTCATATAACTTCTTCTCGATAAATAGATTATTTATTATTAGCAATGAATCATACATAACACAAAGAATACTTTTGTTGAAATAACTTACTTTTCTTGTCTAGTGAAGGCATAGATTAAAAAAAAAAAATACTCAGAACCTGATTTGACTTAGATTGTTAGAAATGTCTAACTTTATCTATTAAAATGTTAGATTTTGAAACTAAGCAAATTAGCCTTCGATTATAAAAATAGCACTTGTTTAAAATATTTTCTAACATTTTGTCAAATATTTCAGTTTAGATTTGTTCTTTTTTTTTTGATGTGCAATAAGTAACCTTAGACTACCTTATTTTAAGACAATCTACTTTAAAAATTGACTACAGCTCCATCCACAAGAGTTTAATGAATTAAACAACACAATACAATATCACTGCTGTATGCTCGTGAACACGTTTTCTTGCAAAACAAACGTAATTTCTCATACGAAGATAAAAGGAATCCTGGAAAATGATATACCGTTTGAAAGCCCATTAGACAAGGAAACTTTTATAAAAAGTGCCAGCACCTAGGTCTGATAATGATCACGCAAGGGCCTAATGAGTTTTCTTCAAAAATTTCGATTACTTTTATTTTTCCCAGTATCCAGGAGGAAGATTGAGGCTGTTTGGAGAATGATTTATGCTTCAAAATGGTGTCAGTTTTTAGAAAATTTATCTGTCTTTCTAACCGTGTCATCAGAATCGAATTCGGACTAAAACTTTCTGAGTAATAACATTTTTATTGCAAAAAAGTAATGATTTAAGAAAAAAAATTAAAAGTGACGTCACCCAAGAACAGTGGAAAATATGAAGTTGGCCAATACGTCATTGAACTCCACTTTAGATGTACTACACGCAGTAGGCCTATTGACAATACTTACTGGTTCACCCTGAATAGATGGCAACCCTGTGGCAGGTAAAAATATGTTTTGTTTTTTTTAAACAGCGCCATCTGTTGGACTTTTAAAAGTAACACACTCTATACTAAATATCATGAAAATCGGTCCGCCTGTTTAGGTGCTACGTTGTTCACAAAAAAAGGTAACAAGAAGAAGAAGAAGAAGAAGATTTTCTGAAAATGCCGTTTTTGCTCATTTTTGGCAACATTTTTCTCGAAATATGTTTGACCCACAAAGTTGCAAAAAAACAAGCGCTGTCGGATCATTCTTCATCAAGACAATGCCACCAGTCACACACATCTCGTCTAACAACCGACTATTTGAGCTCACTCAAAAAATCGAATTAATGGGTCCATCCGCCGTACAGACCTGATTTGGCACCAAATGACTTCTTTTTGTTTCCGAACGTCAAGAATAAATTACGTGGACAACGATTTTCGTCGGCAGAAGAAGCCGTTGATGCATTCAAAAACCATGTTTTGGAGGTGTCTCAAGCGGAATGGAAAAATGTTTTGACAAGTGGTTCGAACGCATGCAGAAGTGTATTAGGCTCAAAATATAAATAGTGCCCCTCGTATAAACGAGGATTTGCCAGATAATTTAAAGAAAATTTGGGAATTTTATCTTTTATAGAAAAAGAGAAAAAAAAATTGTCAAATTTGGGTGTTTTTCAACGTTACGTCCTTTCGGATAGTTTTAATTTTACGATTCCATTGCATTGTTTATGACTGGCATTGATAAAGTGGTTCACAGAGTTCAAATGTGCTACAAATAGCCCTGAATCCACCAATAACGTTAACAATTTTCTTCACGTTATGAACAAGTGGTTCAAACGCATGCAGAAGTGTATTAGGCTCAAAATATAAATAGTGCCCCTCGTATAAACGAGGATTTGCCAGATAATTTAAAGAAAATTTGGGAATTTTATCTTTTATAGAAAAAGAGAAAAAAAATTGTCAAATTTGGGTGTTTTTCAACGTTACGTCCTTTCGGATAGTTTTAATTGATTTACGTTGATTGGGATGCGTTTGCCGACCTACGTATAACACATGGAATACGAGTAGAAAATCATTTGAACGACGCAAACGAGGAGAGCGAATCGACAAACAAAGTGGCATATTTAAAGAAACTACGATAGGCAGACTGTACACTGGTGCACCCCAATCAAGATGAATGCTTCTTTCTTCGTATGCTGTTGTTGGGCCCCAGTCCAACGTCTTTGTCAACGGCGTTACCACATGCCACATTACGCAGTGTACGTCAAGCTCTGAATTAATGACGCGTGCAACACCGTCACATCCAAATCAAATTCGTTGCATTGTTTGCAATCATATTGACCGCCTGCTCTCCTTCACCATCAACAGAGTTCTGGGAGAAATATAAATCGCACATGGCTGAAGATATTTTCCGTCAAATACGCGAAGAAAATTCCAATATGAGCATGGATTTCACAGCTGAAATCTACAACGAAGCGTTGATAATGATTGAAGATTTGTGCTGAGAAATTGATTGCCATCACTGACTCGATCTGTTTCGCTGCGGACTGAGCCACAGCAACGAGTAGCCGGGTACAGCTAGTTAGAAACCAAATTTAATTTCAAAATTAAAATTTTGAAATCTTATATGGCTACTTTCCTGAGACAAATTGGTTTTGGTGTTCAGTCAAGAATAGTCAGATTTTTTGGTTTTTATGCAATAAAAGTATAAAAAGAGCACTTGGAAACAGATTCGTACAGTTTTTTGATTAGTATTCCCGACTTTGAACACTACAAGACACCATTGCTGCACATTTTACTGATCTTAGCACTATAGAGGCATGCTTTTAAACTAAGAGCGTTGTGTTTTTCACGATAAATCACCCCAAAAAACGTTTATTAGTACTCGGTCATGCTTGACGCACTGTTTTTGTAGTATCTGCAATGTTTATATCCTACTGGATTAAAGATCAGCCAACGAATGGTTGTTTCAAGTTGGGAGGCATGGTTATAGGTATGCATTGTAACTGCTTTAGGTATTTCAAGTTTTCAAGAACTGAGATGAGTTGGGAAGAAGTTTGATAATTCTGGCCACAGTAAAGCGCCTTCAAAAGTTCCAGAAGTTTACCTCTACCCTTACAACATCAGGGGCTACATTGATAGACTCGTTTTGCCCCAGAAGCGTAAGAGGTTTCCCTCATTGCTTTAGTGCGGGCTATAATCACAAATTTTGGGTCCGATTTTCAGTAGAGTGTAGGTATGTGAGCAAGATAGAGAAAGAGACTACATAGGGTGGGCGAAACTCCCACTAAAAGTCGTAAACTCAAGAAAGAAACGTGGCAGAGTAAAGCAGTTAAAGTCAGTAAAAAGCGATTGCAAGCTACAGTAAGAGTTGAGTTACCCTACTTTATTATTTCTAGCTACGCTACTGAGGTAGGTTGTTTCGTTTAGAGAACCCATCAAACAACTAGCAAACAGAATATGGGTAAAATGCACACTACGCCACGTGCCGTAATAAATACTAACTCTTAAAGTACAATAAAGCGTTTCGAGAATTGAGTCCATATTCCTCACTCAAGCCATGGATAGTGTTACTATACTACGTAGATTATTGGTTAATGGCGTTTCAGTAATGAACTAATTACACGGAATAATATACTAATCGTCATTGTCTTCAAACAAGCCAATCTGTGACTTGAGTCCTGTGAGAGAATCGAGACCGCATTCACAGTCTGACAGCCCTTAAAAAGTGTTTAGTCCAGCACCAGCAGTGTTCCTCAAACTGGTTGAGTTTATTAGTTAGTGGAGATTTAGTTAGTGAGCTCACACTGCTCTGGACTACAATGATGGATATATATTTTTGTGTTAGTCCATATTCACCGTCTGTGAGAGCCAGTAAATGAGTGTTTAGTCCAGCTCCAGCAGTGTTCCTCAAACTGGATGAGTTTATTAGTTAGTGAAGATTCAGTTAGTGAGTTCACACTGCTCTGGACTACAGTAACGGACATATATTTTGTGCGAGTCCACATTCACCGTCTGTGAGAGCCAGTAAATTGAGTGTTTAGTTCAGCTCCAGTAGTGTTCCTCAAACTGGTTGAGTTTATTAGTTAGCGGAGATTCAGTTAGTGAGCTCACACTGCTCTGGACTACACTAATGGACATATATTTTGCGTGAGTCCATATTCACTGTCTGTGAGAGCCAGTAAATTGAGTGTTTAGTCCAGCTCCAGCAGTGTTCCTCAAACTGGATGAGTTTATTAGTTAGTGAGCTCACACTACTCTGCACTACAGTATGTGATTACAACTTTTTGCTATAAAATATAATACCATATTCATTGGTTGTGAAAGCCCTTAAAAGAGAAATTAGTCCAGCTTCAGTTAATACCAATACCGAAACTAGATTAATTTTAATAGTGAATAGTATATTTAGTTAGTGAGCCCCTTTAAATGGCCACCTCCCACTAATTTGTCATCACTAAATAAGAGTCAATTCAAAACTGTTTATTAGTTACTGTCATATCTTTAGGTCCTTTACTATGAGTGCTTCATTTAAATTTAAACTCAATTACAAAGCATTGAACCAAATTTAATGGTAAATAAACTACCTTTAATTCTAAATCCCTAAAGTAGTCTTTTACCTATGTGTCTATGAGTTCAAGCAGATCGATAGCGTAAATATCAGCTCTGTGTTTGTCTATGATAGTTTGAGGGCACTGAATAGTCACACAGTCCGTTTTAATTGTTCAGTAAATAGGAATTAATGTTTGCTGACTAGACGGATCGATTCAGTAAGGGTAACACTGTTGGACACAGTAACGCTATAGCTTATACAAGTACTACAGTTTACTGGCTTTTAGTACCAGATCAAGAGAATTCCTAAAACGTTTTATAAATAAAGATCAAAGCTTGCATGTTTTTCTTAATTTTTGTAAAGGTAATTGACCTACATATTACATTTTTTGTTTTTTGAGGCTGGCTTGCAGTTTGAAAAGTATCATTTACGACAATAAACGTTAACGAGGATGCGATCATTTTTAATTTTTTTATTATTTCACGATTTGGTCATTTTTAAACTCCTCAGAGTTAGTGCTAAAGCAAATTTATTTACGCTAACCGATCAATTTTTCTATAATGTTTCAGAAGGAACCCGAGCCTCACTTAAGAGGTTATGCGGTTAGGGTATACGATTCCCACACGGAGGATCCGGGATACGAATCCAGCGTAAATTGATAAAATATTATAATTTTTGAATGTTTAAGAAGTTTAAGCTTGTCCAAATTATTAAAAGAATTTTGTAATTAAAATCCAAAAAAATTGTGAATGAACACAAGACTATCCCTAGATTAAAATTGCACCCCACAAATACCACTGTCAAATACCTCGTATTTAGACAATTTTCTTTTCAAGAATGGAAGTGTTATTTGATTTTTTTTATGAATTAAGGCCCGTCAACATCTAAGGTTATTGGCGCCCGGAGCTTTTTTTCAGTGCACTGTCGGCCTCCGGACAGTGTTCTCTCGTTTACAGACAACACTGTCCAATCACCGGACAGTGAGCTGTAAGAAGCTACTAGGAAGAGAAAATCTAAAGGTCAGCAGCTGGATTCGAACCCGGGACCTCCGCGTGGGAATCCAATACGCTAACCGCATAGTTAATCCCTTCCTTTATTATTATTATTTATTCAGTTTTGTACAAAGGTTTATACCTGTTAAAAAAATGAGTTCTGTCATTTGGCATAATATTCTAAACACAAAAAAATATACACAGAAAGATATAGAAATGATACAAGTCCATGTCTAAGGTATAGTAATGATACATACGTTAAATAAAGATTAATGTAATAATATAAAATGTAATGCGAGGACATTTAATACAAAAATTTGATCATTCATTCAATGCAAAAGCTCTAACCATCAGCACATTTTTTAAAAACTTAAGAATTTTAAACATCAAAATTTACAGTAATATCATTAATCAGATTTGTACAATTGTCAGGGGTAGCGACTGTGGCGCGGGCTGGAGGAGCGAGATTGAAGAGGGGAGGTTATATTTTAATATGTACGTATGTGTAACGTAGTGTGATAGGACCAATAAATTGTGCTCTTTGTTAATAATCGAGTTTAGATTATTATTTAACCCGCAGAACAAATCACATGGTGCCGAAACCCGGGACTTGTATTAAAAGTGAAAGTTATCATTAATCATTAAAGTGTAAATATTTCGAAAATAATGACAGACGATACTGCAGTCAATCTGAGGCCTCCTCCGCCTTTAGTATTTGGTGAGCAGATACAAGATACTGCTCGTTGTTGGAAACAATGGCTTCGAGCTTTTGAATGGTATGCGGAGGCAACAAACTTAAATACGAAGAAGCCAGAGAAACAAGTGGCTACTTTTATGTCAGTTATAGGTCACGAGGCTATAGTAATTTATGACACATTTAAGTTGACGGAGGTAGAAAAGAACGACCTTGAAGTTATAAAAAAATGTTTTGATCAGTATTTTACTCCTAAAGTAAATAAAACGTATGAGAGATTATTATTTCATCGTCTTTTTCAAAAACAAGGGCAGCCCTTTGACGAATTTTTGACGCTAGTTATAAACCAAGCAAATAAATGTCAGTTTGGAGAGTTAAGAGATGAATTTATCTGTGATAAAATCGTAGTCGGAATAGGGGACGATGAAGTGCGAAAAATTCTTCTGACTGAAGATAATCTTAATTATGGTAAAGCAGTAGCTGTATGCAAATCCGCTGAGCTTGCTAATTGGCACTTATCAGACATAAAGGCGGAAGATTATACACAGGTTAATCTCGTTAAACAGAAGCCGTCTATTCATCAAAACTTAGAGAGTCAAGTTAATGAAAAATTTGATTGTAAGAGATGTGGAACCAATCATAAAAGAAGATCATGCCCAGCATTCAATAAAAAATGCAATAAATGCTTAAAGGTCGGGCACTTTGCAAATTATTGTCGTTCTAAAAATGTGAACCTCTGTCAGATTACAGACGGCATGAAGCAAACAAAAGCTGAGAGTTCATTAGAAGAAGATGCATTCGACTTACAGGTTGACACTATACAGAAAAAGATTTCAAATGAGGTAGAGTGGAAGGAAAAAATAATATTTCCAAACAATCAAACCGTAACTTTTAAACTGGACACTGGTGCGCAGTGTGACGTTATTACTAAAGAAATAGCAAAAAAATGTGAACTTACAATCACAAAATCAAGAATTAAATCCTTAATTTCATATTGCAATCGGTCAACTCCGGTCTTAGGAGAGACAATAGTCCTTATAAAAACCAAACGAGGTGATAAAGCTGAATTAAAATTTCTTATAGTGCCAGAAGGCCACCAGTGCATACTAGGTAAAAATTCTAGTGAAAAGTTGGGCTTCATAAAAAGAATTGAGGCAGTTCAAGAAAAAGAACTTTTTTCTGGAATAGGATGTGTAAAGGGATTTGTCTACGACATCGACCTTATAGATAACCCTTCGTTTAAAATATATCCACCAAGAAGAATTCCTTATACAGTGCGTGACCAAGTAAAGGCAGAAATAGATAAAATGGTGGAACACAAAATAATAGCACCTATGAATGAGCCAGCGCCAGCAGTATCCCCGCTAGTAGTGGTCTGGAAAAATAAAAAACCTCGTATTTGTATTGATTTAACGGATGTCAACAGGAATATTAAGAGACGTCACTATCCCTTGCAAACACTTGAAGAGATTGCCACCAAGTTGCATGGCTCTAAATATTTTACCAAACTGGATTGTGCAAAGGGTTTTTGGCAGATCCCGGTTTCTGAACGAACTTCAAAATATCTCACTTTTTCTTCACCTTGGGGAAGATTTCAGTGTTTACGCTTACCGTTTGGATTGTCGTCAGCTCCAGAGGTTTTCCAAAACTTAATGTGCCTTATTTTAGGAAACATTAAAGGGGTAGAAGTAGCAATAGACGATATCTTAATTCACGCAAAATCCCAGGAAGAGTTA
Organism: Rhodnius prolixus; assembly: GCF_049639745.1. Lineage (NCBI taxonomy): Eukaryota > Metazoa > Arthropoda > Insecta > Hemiptera > Reduviidae > Rhodnius > Rhodnius prolixus. Next base: position 1,159,055 of record NW_027411618.1, read on the forward strand.
AAAACCATTACAGAAAAGGTTTTAGAAAAGCTTAAGAATGAAGGTTTAAAACTAAATAAAGAGAAATGTATATTCAACGTCAAACGTATAAAATTCTTGGGCCACATAATAACAGAACTTGGATTAGAAGCTGATCAGGAAAAAATAGAAGCCATAGAGCGACTGAAACAGCCTGAGAATGTGACAGAATTGCAGAGGTTTCTAGGAATGGTAACTTATTTATCTAAATTTATTCATAATATGTCTGAGATTACAGCGCCGCTGAGACAGCTTCTCCTCAAAGACGTAGAATGGCACTGGGCAACAGAGCAGCAGAAAGCTTTCAAAAAGTTGAAGACAGCATTGGCATCGACTCCAGTCCTACGCCATTATAATGCCAAAGAAGGGGTGACCCTTTCAGTAGACGCCAGTAAGCATTCAGTGGGAGCGGTGTTGTTACAAGAGAATCAGCCAGTAGCATTTAGCTCCAAGGCGCTTACAAAGTCTCAGCTAAACTATAGTCAGCTGGAGAAAGAAGCTACCGCCATGCTTGTGGGATGTAAGAAATTCCATGCACATATATGGGGAAATACAAACTTAGTGATAGAAACTGATCATAAGCCATTAGAGGCTATCATGAAAAAACCATTGCATTTGGCGCCAGCTAGGCTCCAGCGAATTCTTTTTGAGATCATGCCCTACAGCCCCACGGTCAAATATACAAAAGGTACTGAACTTTATATTGCCGATACACTCAGTCGCGATTGCTCGAATACTATTGAAGAAGATTATTCAGAACCGCAACTACAAATTTATGTTAACATTCCATTTTCCAAGACTAGATTCGATGAGCTGAAAGAAGCGATTCAAGAAGACCCTATTATGCAAAAATTGAAAAAGTTAATTATTGAGGGATGGCCTACAAGTAAACGAGATTTATCAGAAGTTTTACAGTCGTTTTTTAGTTTCAAGGAAGAACTTGGTTTGTATGAAGGTGTTATAGTTAAATCATCTCAGATAGTTATACCAGACAAGATAGTACCACTGATGTTAAAAGAGCTTCATAGAAGTCATAAAGGAGTAGAGGGTTGTTTGAAACTAGCACGTGAATTTGTCTACTGGCCAAATATGTCAAGGGACATAAAAAAGTATGTACAGAGTTGCCCGATATGTGAAACTCTTCAAAAAGATAAGCCAATGGAACAACTGGTCGAAGGTGAGATTCCAACGAGACCATGGCAGATTGTGGCTACAGATATATTCCAGCTAAACCAAAGAAATTACCTTGTCATAGCCGATAGTTACTCAGGGTTTTTCGACTTTGTGGAGTTGTCTTCAAGTACAAGTTTTGCAGTAATTAAACAATTAAAAAGATGGTTCTCTACCCACGGAATTCCTGATCAAATTCTAAGCGATGGAGGACCCCAGTACGGCTGCCAAGAATTCAATAACTTTATGGATCAATGGAACATAAGACATCGTGTTTCAAGCCCTTTCTTCTCGAGATCAAATGGCTTAGCTGAACGTTACGTGCAGGAGTCCAAGCTACTTTTAAAAAAATGTTTACAAGAAAAGTCAGATGTGTTTCTCGCGCTGCTGCATCATCGCAACACCCCTAGAGGAAATATAGGGTCTCCGGCTCAAAGACTTATGGGTAGAGTAACGAAATCATTGGTTCCCTGTACACCAGCCAAACTTGTGCCAAAATTAATGGACCCGGCTCTGGTTACCAGCAGTCTTAAGAAATGGCAAATCCAACAAAAAGATCCCGCGGATAAAGGAAAATCTCCTCATAAAAATACGAAACAGGGGACAAGGTGATGTGGAGAAAGGGACCGAGACTTTGGGTCCCAGCAGAAGTTATAGATCAATTTCCTAACTCAAATTCCTACTTCATTAAGACACCGGATGGAGTCATATATAGAAGGAATTCGTGGTTTCTTAGGCATAAGCGGGGTGATGAGGGCGACGATAATTGCCCAAGGTCAATGGTGCAGGGTCCGAGGGAGCCTGGCTCGCTAGGTATGCACCATCTGCCTGAGGAACCACAAGAGGAGGCGTGTCCAGAAGCCTCGAAGGCCCCAAATCAACAGCCGTCGCCGCTGAAGAAAGGATTGCCGGTGACTCCCTCTTCCCTACAAAAAGAAGGCAGAACTTCTAGAGGAAGACTAATCAAGGCACCCCAGAGGCTTGACTTATAAAAAACGGGGGATGTCAGGGGTAGCGACTGTGGCGCGGGCTGGAGGAGCGAGATTGAAGAGGGGAGGTTATATTTTAATATGTACGTATGTGTAACGTAGTGTGATAGGACCAATAAATTGTGCTCTTTGTTAATAATCGAGTTTAGATTATTATTTAACCCGCAGAACAAATCACAACAATCAGATTTGAAAATTCTAAATTAGGTTCGTTTTGAACGGATAAATTTAGAGCTTTCCTAAATATCTCATACAGTGGACATTGTATTAAATATATGAGATAAGGTTTCCGGTTTATTTAAATTATATAAGAGGCATAGGTTTTTTGGGGGGGGCTTAAAACATCCAAAAATTAGGCTTCAACCTTTTAGACAAACAAAAACGAAAATAGCTCACAACGTTTTATAACACCAAAGTATTTATTTTACTCACAAAAATAGCTTTATATCACCTGTTAGCATCAGCTGCTTATTTAGAGTATAGTGTCTATAAAGAAATATCATACACGCTGAATACTATAGAACACATATGCTACCCACAAAGCGTTAACATATCATAACATTGTGTTGGGAAATAAACAATTCATTTTAAGAAAAGCCAGAAAGAAAAACCTAAACCTAACTCAGACATAACCTTAATTTTCTGGAAAAAGAAAAAAATTTATAGCACTTTTATAGTAGTACCATTGTGCGGATAAATATAGCTTACCTTAAATAATATTCTTTAGTATATGCTGTGCGTAAAATTTTACTTCCTTATAAAATAAGCAGTAACTGAGTGGAAAAAGAGAAAAACTTTTCTAGGAAACATGTTTATACAGGTCTGATCACTATTTTCTCAAAAAAGATTCTGATATAAACAAAGGACACACTAAAAACAAAACAGTTATATAATTAAAGTCTGCTGGTTATTCAATAATATTTACATCTTAAGATAATATTTACACAACTAGTTGAACCATTGTCAAAGTAACTATTGATGGAGTGAATTAAAGATAGAGTAATGGGGGAAGGATTGAGTAGCGTGGTGAAAGAGTGGTCTTTAGAGAAGTATTAGCATAGGGAGACTGGCAACACTAAAACAATAGTTTATCAGTACTTACCCATAAGTGGGTGATGAAGTTTACGTTAATTACTGCTCTTGGGTTCTGAAACACTGTACACACTTATTTCACTGCATAGATGAACATATGCGAGAATGAATGTAGTTTAATGTTCACAATCAAGCAGAATAACTAGTTTATATGAGACTATTACCAGTATGACTTGCAACATAAATGTAGTTAATGTTCATAATCAAGTAGAATAACTGGTTTATATGAGACTATTACCAGTATGACTTGCAGCATAAATGTAGTTAATGTTCATAATCAAGTAGAATAACTGGTTTATATGAGACTATTACCAGTATGACTTGCAACATAAATGTAGTTAATGTTCATAATCAAGTAGAATAACTGGTTTATATGAGACTATTACCAGTATGACTTGCAGCATAAATGTAGTTAATGTTCATAATCAAGTAGAATAACTGGTTTATATGAGACTATTACCAGTATGACTTGCAGCATAAATGTAGTTAATGTTCATAATCAAGTAGAATAACTGGTTTATATGAGACTATTACCAGTATGACTGCAGCATAAATGTAGTTAATGTTCACAATCAAGCGAAATAACCAGTTTATACAAGATTATTACCAGTATGACTTGCAGCATAAATGTAGTTAATGTTTATAATCAAGCAGAATAACTAGTTTATTTGAGGCTGTTACCAGTACGACTTACAGAACAAATGTAGATAAGTTCAAAATTAAGGAGAATAACGAGTTTGTCTAAGACTGTTATGATTAAGACTTACAGAACAATTATAGTTAATGTTTCAATTTCAATGAAAACAAAACGTCTCTACCATTTTTGTAGTCGGTAGTGAAAATGATTTATTTAATTGAAGTTCTTACAGTTCGGTTTTAGCGCAGGTATATCTACTGTGCCAATACATGCGAGAATACGGATTGCGGTATAGTCCCTTTAATGAGATATAACATGTAAGGAATAGACTTCACGTAAATAGAAAAAAGCCTTTAACACCGTCCGGCATGTACTCGTACATAGGTTAGTCCAACTATGACTTTTCGAAATACGTTCAACAAACGTATAATCCGAATTTACAGAGGTCTGGATTATCTGTTCTGGTCCTAAACAATATCGCATATGTTCCACAACGCCTGTATTGTTCCTCATATATTTTAATATTATACGATTCTAACAGAGAAAATTAAAAGTGTCTAGTAGGTCATAAGAGTTGATCGTCAAAAAGTGGGTAAAAAAATCACTCAACTTTGACAATTGGGGTTGAAAAACCACATCTAATATACAGGGTGACCAGAGTTATATGCTCCACCCACTTTTTTTTTAAACGGCGAGAAATTTCGAAAAAATAAAAAACACGTATTTAATCATTTTTAGTCTAGTTTATTTTCAGTGATTGACCCAATTTTTTAAACCCCTGTATCTCGAGATTCAGCATCCAACTTTGTTTTTTTTTTTAAATGGAACGTTATAATGTTTTTTGCATATTTTTATAGTATTTGAGCTCCGAAAAAAAAGCACCAAAAAAAATTTTGAAATCGGTTAGGTTTTTCAGAAGTTATGGTAATTTAAAATATGAAAAAATAAATCAGTTTAATGTCAAAATTACGTTTTTCAACGTTACGCTTTTTCGTGCAGTTTTTGACGATCAACCCTTATGCTGGACAGTTTTAATTTACAGTAAGTATTGTATGCAGATGATATTTGCTTTTTCATATCCTCTTGCAGAAGGAATATCAAATAATATTGATGCGAAAAAATTTTAAAAATACGCATAAACCAAAAGAAGACTACTTAAAAATATAATTGAAGACAAGAAAATCCCTTGGTCTGATATTATTTTGGAGTGATTTTTAAATACCTTTAGTAATTATGTCAGAAATAGAATTAAAAAGTCAAGATGGCCGGCTATTAAAAAGGTTTTTCCTTATTTAGAAGGGATTAACAATCTAAGGAAGAAAATAAGGTTATAATACGCAAAATAGCAGTGAAACCAATGCTTTTGTATACCATCCCTTCCTATAAGATTACCTGTATTTGCATCATAAAAGCGATATAGATTATTGGAAACAAAATTATTACGATTCGCCACTAAATTCCACCTCCATTCCATATCTCAGAACTACACTCAACAGCATAAAAAACCGGACACTTAATATTTTTTATATTAAAAGCTGATTATCAGTAATGTGTTTGCTTTTGTGGGTAATCTGGTTATTACAGAGAATGTAGGGTCTTAGTCCCTTCAGAATTAGTAGGGCATGAGATAAGACTCAGATGTGGCTTATTTGTCTTGAGGCTGCTTTACCTGACGGAACTCTTCTAAACTGTAAGTAGGTTTTCGCACCTTTAAAGATCTTTAATTTATTAACCGCGCCTTTCTGTCATTAATAGACGTGATTTTTTTTATTTTGGTCCAGAATAATGGTTCTTTCGAATGTAGACGTAGCCCGAGCTGATGCCTTGGCAAGAGAAGGCCAGAGCGTCCGATCTATCGCAGAAACCCTTGGAGTAGCGAAGTCCGCCATTAATGATGCACTCCGGCGTTTCCGGGAGATTGGCAGTTATGAACGGAGGGCTGGCAGTGGCCGGCCAAGGGCCACAACTGAAGTTGACGATCGATTTATCACGCTCTCAGTATTGAGAGACCGCCATTTAACTGCTCCTGAGGTTCGGGACAGGCTGTTAGTGGCGCGAAATACGCGTGTTAGCTCGGACACAGTACGGCGGAGACTGAGGGAGCGTGGACTGGAAGCAAGGCGCCCCGCGACAGGGCCCCAACTCCTGGAAAGGCATGGTAGAGAAAGGCGATTATTTGCTGACCAGCATTTTCATTGGACTGTAGAGCAATGGGGAACAGTTTTATTCACAGATGAGTCTCGCATTGGTCTATACCACTCAGACGATCGAGACAGAGTGTGGAGACGATCAAGGGAGCGATTTGCTCAATGTACTCTTCGCGAGTCACGACCTTTCGAAAGGAGATCAGTTATGGTTTGGGGTGGAATCAATTTCCACGCCCGTACTGAACTGATTTTCATTGTCAATGGGGGCTCTGACTGCTCGGAGGTACATTGAGGAAATGCTCCTAGAGGCTGTGATCCCGTTGGCTCCATTTATTGGTGACCAATTAATTTTGATGCAGGATAATGCTCGCCCACATACCGCCAGAATTGTTACCGAATACTTGGAGCAAGTGGGAATCACAGTTCTGGACTGGCTTGCACGAACTCCCGATATGAATCCCATAGAACATTTATGGGATAATTTAGGAAGGCGTGTTAGACATCGTCATTCTCCTCCTAGTGACTTAAATCAGCTCCAAATTGCTCTTCGTGAAGAATGGGATGTTCTGCCGGTGGAGTACGTCTAAAATTTAATTTCTATGCCTGACAGGATTAGGGCCCTTCGCCGTAGACGAGGGAGAAATACCCGCTATTAGAAGAACATCCCTTGTCAGAAAACCTGATAAAAATGAAGAATAAAGTTTAAAAAAAAAATGTGTTAATTTCTCATTTTTTCTTTATTTTATAATTTTGTGTTAATAATTAATAAAAATTAGTCATTTGTGGCAGATTTTGTGTAAATAACTTATAAATAAACCAATTCTTACCATAAATTAAAAATATTAACGTATTTAACAAAATTATGAGACCAAATCTGAGTGTCCGGTTTTTTTTGCTGTTGAGTGTATATTCCATGACCGCTATAAAATCCTTAGACAAACAAATGGGATGTTAAAAACCTTCTTTTTGTGGACCCTAATTTGGCAACATCTCAGAATCACTTTTATCAAAAAACTTTAGAAATTAAAGAAGCAGTAATTGCAGGATTAAAAGATTAGCGGATTAAGTTTAATATGTTACTTAGTGTGCGCGTATGGGTGTTTGTGGCGTGCCTCTGTGTTAGTTAGTGCAACTAGGCGAGTATATTTAGATAATTCACGTTTAGAGTGTTTAAATCAAAACAGATTGTATTGTATAGATTAACAAGGTCAGTTGTAAGAGAAGAGAGGTTTTTTGATCTCTTCACCGTCGATTTCTGGACGATATAAAGCTGTAGTTTATTTACACACCATTGTAAATATTCTAAACTATTGCAATGACAAAGATTTTGTTCAGTTAACAGTCTCAAACTTTTATATAAAACAAAACAAAAAAATATAATCGAAACCTAAATCGATTAAAGGTGCATCCTTTCTTAACACTGCATTGCCAATGCTCGAACTTTAGTCAGTTATTGCCAATGTGGAGTCATATTGGACTCCATAATTTAGTATTTATATGTTTTTTTTACATTGATTTCAATTTTAATAATAAAATTTGCATTAAAGGATGAGAAAGAATGGGAATCAAGAACGGAAAAACAAAATTTTGACCATAAATCGGCTTTAACATTTCACGCAGAAGGAATTAACTTCAACTTACGATCGCAATAATTTCAGTATTTTCTAGAACCCTGACTGGACTGCCTTCTGATCAGGGACTTTTTCATTTTTTTTAATTACATTCACCATTTTTTCTCAATTACTGTGCTCTGTTGACACGGATCGGAAATTACCCTATTCGTTGCAAGTTTTTGCTGCAATTCGGACAGAAAATCAATTCTAGAAAGAGGCTTTTTTCATGTGCCTTGATACTTTCTATGAAAATTATATAAATTTATCAAATAAGCATTTAGGCAATAAATGTTGATCATATTAAAAAAGAAACACAATGACTACCTTCAAGTTTTACGATTAGCACACTAATTTCGATTCACTGAATCATTATGTAAAGATGAGTGTAGCAACCCAGTTTATTGAGCTTCCCTTTGTACGGTACCGCTGTAACATTTAGCTCAAAAAAAGAATAATCTTGCTTTCGATTTTCATAATCTGTGGAAATATAAATTTTATGGCACCCAAAAATATCAAGAAGAAAATCTCAGAATTCTTCGTGAGGAAGACAGCAGAGGGTTTGAAGTAGAGTAAATTTCCCTGTATGGGCAGACCAAATTGGTAATCTGGAGTCGAGTTAATAACAAAATAAATCTACTTATATTAACAATCAAGCGTCGAAATGACTCCGATATATTTACGTGTAATGCCAATCTGGAGTCAAAATGACTCTTGTGATTCCAGTAAACTAATCTGCAAAAAGGAAACTAAGAATTCCACGGTCTTCAGCTCGTGGCTATCGAATGGTGAGAGAGTGGGGATAGCATATCTAAGAGCATTTCGGGATAGCTATGAGATGTGGGGAAACAATGCGGTAACAATTATATTACAATTATTATATTACAATGAATATGTATAATGTAACGAAAATTTACAAAAATATTTACCTAATTTCCCAAACACAAAGATACTTAAATCAGAAACCAACACAAAGAAAAGGAAAGTGCTAGAAATGATATAACATGTCAAAGTCCAGAAAACCGTCTAAATTTCAAAACTGACACCAACAATTTAAACAACATATACGCCAATTTACTACAAAATACTTGAAAATTGGCAACACTGACATAAAACCGATCAATTCAGTTCAGACAAGACAGAAAGGCACACCAATCAATAAATATATAAATATAAACTTTGTAAATTGGGTAAATAATTATTGTAAATTTTCTTTACATTATCCATATTCATTGTAATATAATTATTGTTAATACACTGTAAATACAGGGTGACCAGAGTTATATGCTCCACCCACTTTTTTTTTTAAACGGCGGGAAATTTCGAAAAAATAAAAAACACGTATTTAATCATTTTTAGTCTAGTTTATTTTCAGTGATTGACCCATTTTTTTTAAACCCTTGTTTCTCGAGATACAGCATCCAACTTTTGTTTTTCAAATAGAACATTATATTTTTTGTTGCATATTTTTGAAGTATTTGATCTCCTAAAAACAACAAAAAAATTTTTTTTGAAATCGGTTAGGTTTTTCAAAAGTTATGGGTATTTAAAATATGAAAAACAAATTTCAGTTTACTGTCAAAATTACGTTATTTTTTTTAAAGAATCTATTCAAACTGGGCACAAACAACGGAAAGGCAAGCCAAAACTCCGGACTCCCATGCTTTGCTTGTAGCAGCACTTATCGTGGCGAAGTCAAGATCTAGGCAGGCTAGAGTTATTTGACGTTCAGGTTGTTTTTTCTACATACGTTTGGTGTGGAGTTTTAGGAAATCAATCAATCGGTCTATACTTCTACAGGGAGAACTTAACTGGTGCAAGGTAACTAACTTTTTTTAAGAGACATTTTGCCAGTTCTGCTTGAAGATGTTCCTCTACAACGTCGGCTAGATATGTATTTTCAACAAGATGGTTGCCCGGCGAGAGTGGTTCGAGGTTAGCAGGGCAGAAATTTCCTTCAAAGTGCGTAAGGACTCATTGTCCCATCCAATGGCCACCTAGATCTCCGGACTTGACCCAAGTGGACTATATTTTGTGGGGATACCTAAAAAATAAAGTGTAAAGTATCCTTAATCCCGTGGCTTCAGTCGATGATCTGAAACGTCAAATTACTCTAGCCTGCCTAGATCTTGACTTCGCTACCATAAGTGCTGCTACAAGCAAAGCGTGGGAGTCCAGAGTTTAGGCTTGCCTATCCGTTGATTGCGCCCAGTTTGAACAGATTTTTTAAAAAAAATAACGTAATTTTGATAGTAAACTGAAATTTGTTTTTCATATTTTAAATTACCATAACTTTTGAAAAACCTAACCGATTTCAAAAAAAACTTTTTTGTTGTTTTTAGGAGCTCAAATACTACAAAAATAGGCAACAAAAAATGTAACGTTCCATTCGAAAAACAAAAGTTGGATGCTGTATCTCGAAATACAGGGGTTTAAAAAAATGGGTCAATCACTGAAAATAAACTAGACTAAAAATGATTAAATACGTGTTTTTTATTTTTTCGAAATTTCCCGCCGTTTAAAAAAAAAGTGGGTGGTGCATATAACTTTGGTCACCCTGTATATTCCACAGCCCTGAAGATGACCTAGTCCCTAGGTCGAAAGCTCGCCATAAATAAAGTTTGTCATGACTGAAAATGGCATTAATTTTTCATCCTATTATTATTATTTTAATGATTTAAGGCTCGCCAACAATTTGAGGTTATTGGCGTCCGGAGTTTTTTTTCCCAATGCACTGTCGGCCTCCAGACAGTGTTCTATCGTTACAGACATCACTGTCCATCACCGGACAGTGAGCTGTAAGAAGCTCACTAGAAAGAGAAAAATCTAAGGGTCAGCAGCTGGATTCGAACCCGGGATCTCCGCGTGGGAATCCAATATGCTAACCGCATAGCTAATCCATAGTTATGCAAGTTGGTAGGTGTTTTACCTGATATTTTTATTTCATTTTCTTACCCATAAAATATAAAATTGTTGAAGTAATAACGTTTTATTATTATTCTAAATATTATAAGTATGACAAAACTGAATAATATGCTTATACAACAATTCTGTTTAAGCTCCTTCTAATTGATTTACGTACAAAAATAATTTGCTAAGAATCAACATTCAATCCGTTCTAAATGCAACCAAGAAACAAACCTCTTTAAAGAAAATTAGATATTAAAATAATCAACTTAATTTATATCCCTATTTAATTGAGGAGGTTTGAACTTTAAGATTGCTTAAGATGAAAATTAATTAAATTTTCTTTTTTATTATAAACAGTTTAAAAATAAGGACTATTTATTAATGTGCTTTTCTTCAGGTATTTGTATTTATTTTGCTTTTTAAACATGAGTTCTTAATATTTTTATTTTTTTATTTTAATTTTCAATCATAATTTATTTTGGGAATAATTTTAGAGATAGAAAACTTTTAATGTTCTTTTAACTCCTACTCATTTGCCATGATGCACATAAAAAATATATTCTGAAAAACTCTTCGAATTCCCTTGAGTAAGTCATGTTTAAAAAACAAAAATATTTTCTTAAATTTTCTTTTTTATAATTTTGTTGAGACTATAAATGTGAGGCCAAAGAGTGGAGGCTACATCCACTTTTTAGCCACTTTAAATTATTTGAGTTCATCTTCTAATATTAACAATAATAATTAAGGAACGGATTTTTATGTATTTAAAAATGCCAAATATTTAATTAAAATGTGCATTTATTTTCGTCAATTATGTGGAAAATTTGTGATTTTCTTAAAATATTTTCTGGAATAATTAAGTAAAATGGACATTTTTTTAATGAAAATGGAATTTTTTTTTAGGGGGGGGCAAGTTATAATTATTTATACAAGAAAAGAACATTTTTACAATTTATAATAATTTATTAGGAACAAAATAATTTGTTTTTACAAGTTATAATGATTTATACAACAAAGAACATTTCTACTATTTATAAAAAGATGTGTTAAATTTTCAATTTTGAAAACTTCACTCTTCGAAATTGTTTGCAACCACATGAAATTTCAAATGTTGGAACGTAAAGTGACGACGATCTGGGCGTAAGAAGGACTTGTAACGACTAAAAGATCGTTCAACATCTACAAATGTTATAGGTGCCTTGCTGAAAGAAGTTATCTCGTTGGTTGTAAAGGGTACACGATGTTCTGAGGTGACTTCTGTTCCACTGATAATATCAGAAATCTGGCAGATTGTCTCCCACCCTTTGTTCTTGCTCAGTACTTCTACCAGTTTTGATCTGATCAGATCTCCCTTACTCCCAGGTATTCCTTCCACCTTTTCGATGACTTTTTTAACGTTGGACACGTTTTCTGTCAGTCGAACATTTTGGGACTCAAGTTGGGTAATGGCTTGTGCAAGAAATGCGCAATTGTCAGAAATGAATGCAAGGTCGTTCCTTAAATTAGGTTTCTCGAATAAAGACTTGGCTGCATTTATCGCTACTGCTTCGTCTTCGAGATGTGAAAGGACATTCTTGATTTTATTGTAGTTTTCATAGTAATACTGAGCTGTTTACTGTTAATACTGTAATGCTGAGCCACCAGTTGTTTGTTTGAGGCCGATGTTCGTGGCATTTCACCCAAAAAAGAATACACTAAGTGACCGAACGAAATGAATTGGACACTTCAACGAACGAGCTGAAAGAACAGACAACGTCAGACAACTTCAAAGAACTAACAAGTGCCCGTCACTGTTTAGCAGCATTCTGTGTAAATTACAATAACCATTGTACCCACTGTAATTCACAGCCCTACAGACTGTGGTTCACAGTTCCTGTCAACCACCTCCCAATTATGAAAATATGCCCAAAATGAAAAATATGTACATATTTTGATTAAATATGTAGAAATATTTATTTATTTTAATCAAATATGTATAAATATGCGATAACATTTAACTCAAACGGCTTAAAAAGTGTCAGTATGAATACTTCTAGTTGAAAAACGACTGTAAATTGCCTAGAAAAAAATATGTAAATACATACGAATCCGTTCCCTAATAATAATAATAATGAAATTCTGCGACCTTACTGTTATTTCGGTAACCAAAAATACTGGATAAAACTTTGTATTTTCTGTCAAAAATTCTATTTTACATAAATAAATATTTGTCGCCCAAATTTTTTGTAACCTAAAAACAAAATAGCTATCAATAAATTCACTTTTAAATCGTATTTGAAATTCATTTATTTTATGTTTTTGTAATTGAAACTGAATATGAAATATATAGGTTTCGTGACCGTAAATTGTTAAACTTAGGATTCAAGATTGGCGAGTAATCGGTCAAATATAAAACAAACTCGTCTTTTTGCCAACGTTTCGACAAATATATTGTCTTCTTCAGGGCCTGGATATTACAAATACAAAACAATTTACAGAGTCAGTAACAATAGAAAATAGTAAAAATCCTACCATAAATATACCTCACTACCTTAATGTACAACCACTCACAAACAAATTAAAAACATTACTACAGAACACGACAAACACCAATAATCACTACAAAAAAACACCAATAACTCAAAAAGACAATTTTTTTCGAAGCTAAAAGACCAGACTGAAAAGGACAAACAATCAAATCTTATATCCGGAATTGAATGCAAAGTCTGTCACAAAAAATACATAGGCGAAACATCACAGTACTTTAAAAAAAAGACTGTACCAACACTCTTACGACACAAAACTAAAAAAGAACACCACAGCACTTTCCTTACACAGCACAGAAAATCATCACACTTTCGATTTCCCCAAACACAAAGATACTTAAATCAGAAACCAACACACAAAAAAGGAAAGTGCTAGAAATGATATACGAGGGTCGTTTGAAAAGTCCGTGCAAAAATAAAAACTACTTAATTTTTTGGGGTAAACCTTTTTTATTTTTCAACATAGTCTCCTTTTAGGCTTATACACTTCGTCCAACGCTGCTCTAGTTTGTTGATCCCTTCCGAATAATAGGATTTGTCCAAGTCTGAAAAATAGCCATTCGTTTCTGCAATCACCTCCTCGTTTGAATAAAATCTTTTTCCCGCCAGCCATTTCTTCATATTGGGGAACAAATAGTAGTCCGAGGGAGCCAAGTCTGGAGAATAGGGGGGATGTGAAACGAGTTGGAACCCTATTTCCATTAATTTTGCGACCACAACTGCTGAGGTGTGTTGTCGTGATGGAAAAGGACGTTTTTGTGGGCTAATCGTGGGCATTTTTCTTGCAGCTCGGTTTTCAAACGGTCCAATAACGATGAATAATATGCACCTGTAATAGTTTTACCCTTTTCCAGATAGTCGATGGGGATTATTCCTTGGGAATCCCAAAAGACAGTCGCCATAATCTTTCCGGCCGAAGGAACGGTCTTCGCCTTTTTTGGCGCCGATTCCCCCTTGGTAACCCATTGTTTAGATTGTTCTTTGGTCTCAGGAGTGTAGTGATGTATCCATGTTTCAGCCACAGTGACGAAACGACGCTTAAAGTCCTGCGGATTCTTCTAGAACAGCTGCAAACCGTCCTTGCAACACTTCACACGATTTCGTTTTTGGTCAAGCGTGAGCAATCGCGGCACCCATCTTGCGGATAGCTTTGTCATGTCCAAATGTTCATGCAAAATATTATGTACCCGTTCATTCGAGATGCCCACAGCACTAGCAATCTCACGCACCTTCACTCTTCTGTCATCCATCACCATATCATGGATTTTATCAATGATTTCTGGAGTAGTAACCTCAACAGGGCGTCCAGAACGTTCAGCGTCACTTGTGCCCATATGGCCACTCCGAAAATTTTGAAACCACTTATAAACTGTTCTAATCGAAGGTGCAGAGTCACCATAATGTTTATCAAGCTTCTCTTTAGTCTCCTGAGGCGTTTTGCCTTTCATAAAGTAGTGTTTAATCAACACACGAAATTCTTTTTCGTCCATTTTTTGAATATCACTCGACTTCCTCGATTCAAACGAATGCCAAACACAAAGAAATAGACCGATCTGGCTGAAACTTGGTGTGTGTTCTTCCAAGAGATGCTACTAACTAAACATAACCTCGATACGCGCCAGTGGTGCTATCTCTCTGACTTTGCACGGACTTTTCAAACGACCCTCGTACATATCTAAGACAGAAAACAGTCTAAATTTCAAAACAGACACGAACAATTTAAACAACATATACGCAAACTTACTACAAAATACTTGACAATTGGCAACACTGACTTCCACACAACCTAACACATATCACACACAGACCGATCACATACAGTCCATGAACAGACAAGACAGAAGACACACCAACCCTGTAATGTAAAAATATTACTTTATAAACTAGGTAAATCATTTTTGTAAATTTCATTATATTATACATATTACATTATTTTAATAGAATCATTGTTAACTATCTGTAAACATGTTCCACAGCCCTGAAGATGACCTAGTCCTTAGGTCGAAAGCTCGGCAAAATATATTTTACTCGACTGAAATGGCAATTATTTTTTCATCCTATTGAAACTATGAATCAGTCACCAAAAAGAATGAACAACAATAAAAAATTTTCTGACACTGACTCTGAAATTGTTTTGTATTTGTAATATCCAGGCCCTGAAGAGGACAATATATTTGTCGAAACGTTGGCAAAAAGACGAGTTTGTTTTTTATTTGACCGATTCCTCGCCAATCTTAAATCCTAAGTAATTAACACTGTTATTTTATCTTTTTCAGGCTTGTCAACATCTGAGGTTATTGGCTCTCGGAGCTTTTTTTCAGTGTTCTGCCGGCCTTCGGACAGTGTTCTCTTGTTACAGACAACACTGTCCATCACCGGACAGTGAGCTGTAAGAAGCTGCTAGGAAGATAACGGCGAGGAGCTGGAATGGAATCCAATTTACGCTAACCATGTAGCTAAATAACCTTACTTATATTTTTTTTAATTTCTCCTTTATTATAATATTTTATTTATTATTTATCTTTTTCCTCCTTAGCTGTAATTGCTAATAGAATATGCATTGATCTGGCCGGAGGATCAAATCCATGGCTTGCTATCCACAGATGTTCCCTTTCGTATGAGTAGATGTCCGATGATAAAAAGTTTTGATTGCTGAATTCTGAGAGCCAAGCTTGCAAATACAACATTAACCACTTTGTGTAATCGATAATTTCTTTTAGATAGTTTCTGGTTTAACAAATCGAATACAACGGGATAAACATGGATTTAAGCTTGTATCGAAAGACTGGCCTGAAGTTGTGTAGCCCTGTAATCAATGTTGAGACATCTTCTGTAGTGGGGAGGAAGATTAAATGAACCCTCAATCTTTGATCGTTAGGGAAGTTATGTATGTTCTTCTAGTCTTTTAATTGTTCAAGTCTTGGTTACTCATAGCCGTAAGTACTTACTCACAATTGTAAGGAGATTCCTTGCTATACCCATATTAGATCAGTCTTTCTCAAATTAGGGGCGCTAACTAAATCCACTTGCGGGCGTTGGAGGCCTACAGAGGGGTGGTAAAGGGTCCATAGACAATTTGGAGGGCATTGAAGCGGTTTAAGGGGGAAACGATGGCTGATTTGTGTTTTTCTAAGATTTTAAACTAAAATCAAAACCTACCAACTACACTACAATAGATTATTTCGTTTTTTTCGTCTCAATTTTGGCAACAAAAGCCGATCCCGTAATTGTACGCCTGGATTGTGGTCGATTTGTTCAACGATCTATTTTTTGATAGCATTCCCATCGTTGTATTTTGTTGTGAAAGTGAATTTAGTGTTGTGGCAACACTGCTAACTATAAAGAGAAATCGTTTGCATATTACCGATTGCGGTGACTTACGACTGTTTTTTGAGTAAATTCGAGCCTGAAGTTGCGATGTATTGCTCTCAATAGAACAGTCTCAATTAAAATGTAAATTCGAACTCAGATACAGAAAAATACTCATAAGACCCGCTAAAATTTAATTAAATTAATGCTTGCTATTGTGATTTTTAGGCTAAGAAGACGTATCCAATCTGTATGATAAGAAATAGAGGAAGACCAAGGCTCTAGATGGCGAGACGACATTGAAAATTTCGTTGGTTATCTATGGCAACGATCAACAATGGACAGACAGGCATGGTGTAGATTTGGAGAGGTTTATGCCCTAAGATGGGTCAATTTTCCTTAATTTTTATCTTAAAATTGTTTTTAAAATAATTAAATAATTTAAAATGCTTTTTATCAAGAACATTTTAAATATACATACTTATATATTTTTATCCAATCGCTGTTTATTAACTTTTGCTTCATGTAAATTTTGTTTATTAATAACCTATTGATTTGTTTAAATAGATAAATAATAATAATATAATGGAAAATAAAAATTATTTTATGTGTCTTATACCTATTTTTAGTGTTGCCAACTGCCCTTTTTTGGAAAGGACAGTCCTTTTTTAATACCTGGTTGTCCTTGTACTTTCTTAAATTAGGAAAGGACGCCTATTGTCCTTTATTCAGATATTATTCACTCAAATCTAATTTATTTTATTGTATTTTTGATTTAAGTTCTGACTTCTGAGACTTCTTCATTTGGCGTGTTGTTTTTCTGTTCTAACTGAACTGAATAGGTCAACAGGTTATTGATGTAACGATGAACAAAATGCAAAAAATGGTACTGGATTTGATGATTCTGATCAGTTATATTCTTATGGTAGGTGAATTCCTTTCATAATGCCGACGCTGTTTTGAGGCCTACTTTTTTGCAATTAATCACAGATTTCTGCATCAATTTTTAACATAACCCCAATTATTGTATACCGTTCGAAAGGTGATCGTATGTAGATGTTTTTCCTGAATAGTGCACGGTTTTTTCATATAAAACGTTTTTGAGAAAAATGAAGTCAAAGTTTTTGGAAAAAATTAGAAACTTGCTATTTCTTATGTTTGGGCCACAAAGTGAAATACTTATTTTTATTATTTTGGAATATAAATTAGCTTATTTAAAAGGAAATTTAACCTTCTTTCTAATGAGCTTATTGAAATTGCTGTAGCTATAATAGTTTGAGAAATATAGACAACTGTTTGCTAAAAAGTAGTAACACCTTGAAAAAAAAACATAAAATTAAAAATATCTATAAAACGGAGCCGAATCGAGCCATAGTTTATATAGAATTTTTTTGTAGCAAATGATGCTCAGAATCACCTCACGAAGTAACGGTAGTCTTATGCTGAACACCCTGTATATTCTCGGGCCCCAAAATCCTGTCGACGGCCATGTATGTACCTAATTTTTTTTAGGGTGTCCTTTTTTGAAACTTTATAGAGTTGGCAACCCTACCTATTTCATAATGTTTTGTATGTAACTTAAAGGAAAATAAAGCTTTTAATAATAATAATAATTGTGATTTTTCAGATGTGGTTAAGTTACAATTTTTAGGGGACGCTAGAACATAATAGATTCTCAAAATGGGTGGTAGACGAAATAACTTTGAGAATCCCTGTATAATATAGTCCTATATTTTGCTGTATTAAATTAAGAGGGACGACAAAAACTGATTTTCTTGAATATTAACTTGTTTAGAGTTGAGTTTTATTAGAAAACTGTCTCAGAATACAATTTTATGCAGCTAAATTTTCTACAATTTGGGTTCTATGTTTTTTTTTTCAAGTAAGTAGAACTACTCTTAAAACGTTTGCTACTGTCTCGCACTTAGCATGGTCATTAATACTGTTAATATTTAAGATCCTGGTGGTTGTTGGTCATCATATGACAAACAACCACCTGAGCAAGCAAGGTTCAGAAGTGGATTCTACACTATTGACCACCTTCATGCATTAAATATGATTATAGGTAAAACCAGAGAGTACCAGATGAAAATTTATATGGCCTTCATTGACTATAAAAAAGCTTTTGATATGGTCAATCACTCGTTTTTAATTAAAAGCCTGATAAGACAGGGAGTTGATGGGAATATTGTTCAGGTGATCAGGAGTTGGTATAAGAGTAGTGTAGCAAGGATGGTTTTGGACAAAACTGGACCGGATTTTCCTGTTAAGAGAGGAGTTAAACAAGGAGATCCTTTATCACCCATCCTCTTTAATTGTGTTCTTCAAGAGGTTTTCAAAGGCTTGGAATGGGATGGAAAAGGAATAAAGATTAACGGTACCTTTCTTTCAAACCTTCGATTTGCAGATGATGTGGTGCTTTTTTCGGAATCACTGCAAGAGCTTTCAGGCATGATCTTGGAGCTAAGTGAAAGAGGAAAAGAAGCTGGACTCCAAATAAGTGAGGAGAAGACTTATTTAATGACTAATGATGATGGTGCGGGGGACGTATTTCTTGAAGGCTTAAAATTGAAATGGGTTGAGAGCACTATCTACCTGGGTCAGCTCATATCATTCAGTGATAGCACCCTGAAAGAAATAAACAGACGCATCGCTATAGCCTGGAAAAGATTCTGGAGCCTCAAGTTTGTGTTTAAAAGTAAGATGAGCAACCAGTTAAAAAGCCGTGTATTTGAGGCGTGCATCCTCCCCTCCCTTCTTTACGGAGCACAAGTTTGGACGTTGACCAGGAGAGCTAAGAGTCGTCTTAGAGCTACCCAGAGTGCGATGGAAAGAAGCATGTTGGGTATTCAAAGAGCTCATAAAATTAGGAACTCCGAAATTAGAAGGCAAACTGGGATGACGGATGCAGTAGAAGCAGCTTTATTGCTGAAATGGAATTGGGCTGGACACGTGGCCAGGATGAGCGAGATGAACTGGGCAAGGAGTGTCACTGAATGGATACCGTTAGACAGACCAAGGAAAAGAGGGAGGCAGTTCTTGAGATGGAAGGATGATCTGGAGAAATTCTGTGGGGTACTGTGGAGCAGAGCGGCTCAAAACAAATCTGGATGGAAGAAACAAGGAGAGGCCTTTGCCCTAAGATGGGCCTAGTTACCAATATTATTTTGTGCTTATTCTTTTCAATTATTTTTAATTTCAATCATATATTCAGTGTAAAATTTCAGTTCAAAAGTTATTTTAGTTATTTTTATTTCAAGTTTATTTCAGGCAAAAATTTCGTTTTATATAACATTTCTTTTTGAATTTAATTTACTGTTTGTATATATATTTAAATTAATTTAAAATGTTGAATTATATGCTTTTGTGTAATTTGTATTGGTAATAAAGGCTATTATTATTATTATTAAGATCCTGGATGAAACTTAACTCTAATCAAAATGGTAAAATTATATTTAGCTAAATTTATAACTAGAATTTGTGTTCTGTGGGATCTCCTAGGTAAATCCACTTCATTTCCTTACTAGCAATGGTTAAAAGAGGCAAAGCTCTTCAGGAAATCTTGTTTGCTCCTTTTTGATGATAATTAGTCAGTAATTGTGTTGTAATAATTGGATTATACTGGCGGCAGGAAGTGCTGTTAGCTTAAGTTGGCTGCTAGTAAGTATTGGGTGAGATGTCTTTAGCGTTGTTGCTTCGATTTTGTTTCTTTTTTTTGCAGCCCTTCTGTTAAAAGGGTTTGTTTAAAATTACCATTTAAGCTTCCCTAAACCTTTCAATTCTAAGGATTCTACTCGCCTTGTAAATTTGCAAGGTGCACTGCGTGGTAAACAAATTGGTAAGATGACTATGGCAGTGGTTTGAAATACTTGTTCTCTACTGTGAACCCACAGGCATGACTATACATACAGATAGACTATACAGTATAATGTTAGATTTAAAAAAAAAAAAACTATAATTTTGGCTAGCGAATAAAGTTGCAATTCATTTAAGCGGGCTGGTAAAGACATAAAAATATATACGAGTACAATACAGGGTGATCCATTTAAAACGCACCGAATCGCTAATAACTTTTTAGGAAAGCGGAATTTAGAAAAAACCCATGAAGTAAACTATATGTTTTTTTTTTGGTCTAGTTTTCAAATTTTTCAACCCCAATGCTGTATCTTAATTTTTGGTGGAGTTACGAGCAAAAACCTGATCAAGTTTTCTTAAGGACCACTGGTTTTGACAATGATTATAAAAACTACATACAAAAAACTGTGAAAAATGCCGTTAACCCCGTTTCGATGTCCCTAATATTTGTTGAGTTATTTAAGATCAAAGTTACAATTTTATCTATTCGTGAACGGTTTTCAATATTAATTTTCCACCCAGAAATGCACGCGTTTTGGGTGGCCTTTTGACTGCAAAAAAATGTTATTTGTGACGCAATGAACAATAATAATAATAATTGAAGATTTTATACAAAATGTAGTCTAATGTAATGGTTGTGGGTGAATCAGGATAAATTTGTTTTATCATCAAATAAAAGCAACCATCACATCATTTTAAATGTACCCCGTATGCAAGACTTCTTAACGTATGATTACGGTAAGAATATCTTGGCCAGGGTGTTGGCCTAGTGGTCGAGAGCGTGGCTTTGTAAGTGGGAGATCCCCAGTTCGAAAATCCCACGGATGCAGTCATTCAAAATACTTAATAAATCATAATACTTTTTTAAATAAAATGTAGTCATACGCGGGATTCGAACTGGGGATCTCCCACTTACAAAGCCATGCTCTTGATCACTAGACCAACACTCTGGCAAGATATTATTAGTGTAATCATAGGTCAAGAAGTCTTGCACACGGGGAAACATTAAAATGATGTGATGGTTACTTTTATTTGATGATAAAACAAATTTATCCTGATTCACCCACAACCATTACATTACACTACATGTTTTAAAATCTTCAATTATTATTATTATTGTTCTTTGCGTCACCAATAACATTTCTTGCAGTCAGAGGACCTCCCAAAATGCGTGTATTTCTGGGTGGAAAATTAATATTGAAAACCGATCACGAATAAGATAAAATTGTAACTTTGATCTTATTCTGAACGGTGTAACGATTCCTCCAGCCGACGTAGTACGATACTTAGGACTGTACATTGACAAGAGACTCACCTGGAACCCACATCTCGACTGAAACGACAAGACGTGAACAGACGCTACAAGCTACTTACTAGACTACTTGACCGCAGATCCAAACTCGACTTGAACCACAAACTGACAATTTACAAAACACTGTTAAGACCCATATGGACATACGGAGCTGAAGTGTGGGGCTCAACCAAACCTTCTAACTCCAAACGCCTGCAGACACTACAGTCAAAAATCCTACGGAAAATCCTGAATGCTCCTTACTACATTTCTAACCTTACAATACACACCGACCTTCACATCCCTTTCGTCACTGACCTAATAAAGTCTCGCTACCGTAAATTTCACAGCCTCCTAGCTCTCCATCCTAATCCTCTTGTCCAACAACTCTCCTCTCTAAACCTTCCAGACAATCCTCCTCGTCGACTGAAGCGAAAATGGCCTAGAGATCTGTTGTGATTAAATCATTGTGAAGGAGTTTCGCCAGTGGGTGATTGCTCCAACCATGACTTTTCAAGAGAACTGAACCAATAAGATCAGATTTACTTGGTGCAACAATTGTTGCAGTTGTAAATATAAAAATAAAGTGAAAAAAAAAAAAGATCTTAAATCTCTCGACAAATATTAGGGATATCGAAACGGGGTTAACGGTATTTTTCACAATTTTTTATGTAATTTTCATAATCTTATCAAAATTAGTGGTCCTTAAGAAAATCCAATCAGTTTTTTGGCCGTAACTCCGCCAAAAATGAAGACACAGTATCGGGGGTGTGAAAACTAGACCGAAAAAAACATATAGTTTACTTCGTGGGTTTTTCCGGATTTCCGCTTTTCTAAAAAGCTATTAGCGACTGGTGCGTTTTAAATTGATCACCCTGTATACATATACAAATAAAGACACACAATTTAGGCAATGAAGTCACCTAATAGGAACAAAATATTAAATCTATTAACCCATTAACTGCCAAATTTTTTAAATGTATTTTTTTGCTCTTTAGTTTGAGTCAAAATTGTCATTCATAAGTGAAATTTATGAAATAATGCATTATATAAAAAAATAAAAGGTTTTTTTAAAAAAAGTCCCATTTGGGGATCGTGGCAGATTGGATGTTCAAAACTGAGTACTAGTTGTTACGTCTTATTGAAACATTTATTAGCTCTGTGGATTTAACGGGTTTTCTTATTTGTCAGTAATAGAAAATTTTAAAAAAAAAGTAATAGAAAATAGATTTGAAGGATTATCAATGATTGAAATATTTTTCAATATGACGGAAGCACCATAATTTTCAACTTGAAACGCACCGTTTTGTTTGCCTTCGTATTATTCAGCACGAAAACAGTAACCGGTTGCACATGACCTCTTGCTTGAAGCCAAATCGTATAGGTTTCCCTCTTATAAACTGATTCAAAAAGTGATGACCGTAATATCGCACCATCTGTACATCCTTGATCTGATTTGGTGGGATATAACTAACAGTGTCTGGTTTCATAAAAGAGAACTCTACAGAAAAATTAGTGGAATGAAGCTCTAATATCTCCGGGACATCCTTTGGCTGGCAATGAACTAATTCATTTTCGTCAATTTCTTCAACATCAGAAACAATATCTAGTAAGTCCGGAGGCTGTTCAACAATATCTATTGTTGAATCAGTATCAGACTCAAAGTCAAACTGCTCTAAAAAGTGAAGGCCCTTTACTGCTTCTTCTAGTTCACTGAATGTATAAAATTATTTGGTTCCCATTTCTATAAATAAATACTAAAAGTATTCTACAACTCGGAAATTTGTTCACCCTATATGCCACGATCCCCATTTGGGGATCACTGTTCAAAATCCATTTTCTCTAATTCTCTAAAATATTTATGGAAGATAATATTGTTTCCTACAACTAGAACCTTTGAATTAACTGTGCTAAAACGCTTAGTTTAATTATTACAAAAATAATTGATAAAAAACAAACTTGAAAAGTAACATGGCTGCTATGAACGACTAACCTGGAAATTTTCACTTTGTTTTCTTATTGACCAAAAACTAGGCAAGAGAATGTAAATGTTTACCATCAATACAGTTTACTACTTACTGCTCTAAATTAATTTGTTATTTGCCGCCAAAAAAACAGTTTTACAAATTTTTAAAAAAATATATAAAAAAATATCCCCAATTGAGGATCGTGGCAGTTAATGGGTTAAACTTAATTTAAGTAAAAACAATCAAGACGTCTTAATTAGAACACAAGGCTAAAACCGACATCCATAGTTTTTGCACGACGGCGCGATCATCAGATCAAACCAATTAAATACAAAATTAGACCTATCAAGATCGGCTGAAGATTGTTAGGCTCTCTTAACCGAAAATTTTGGATAAATTAAAACTAATCTAAATTTTTAATACAAAAAACACGGTGAAGTTTCATTCCCTAAGTTCTATAAATTCTGGTCCACAAGAAGAGACAAGAATAAACAAATTATTGAAATATAAAATATTTATATCAGCTATTAACTGACAACACATTACATGACGTAAATACGAGGTGAGGCTATTAAATAACGAGACTGATGCTGCTACAGAAGAACTATGCATGCGCCAAATCCTAACGACCAACAGCTGTGCAGCGTAAAGCCTTCTCTTTCGATTGCAGCGTCTCATGTGTTTGTAGAGAAAATCTGTCTGACCGGAACCGTCGTTTGTGTAAGAGGTGTTAGTTTCGTTTTGCCGAAAACATGCTTACTACACATTCTAGTAGAGCGAACGAATTGTCGTGAAATTTCACATCAAAACTTGATAAAACCGCTACTGAAACTTATCTTTTATTAAAAGAAGTTTATGGTGATGAATGTTAATCACGTGCGCAGGTTTTTGAGTGGTTCAAGCGTTTCCAAGATGGCCGAGAAGACGTCGGAGATGATGACCACCCGGATCGCCCTTCCTCGTTCAAAACGGATGAAAATATCGATTATAATTAACCAACATTACTACACGTGAGGTGCTTGCTCAACTCCGTGAAAAGAGTAAGGGAAAAAAAAACGGCCCGATTTGTTGGAAGAACAAGTCACGGGGTTCTCCATCAAGACAAACGCGCCGGCTCACACTGCATTGTCTGTCAAGATGTTTCTAGACAAGTGCAACATTCCAGTTTTAGGCCTGACCTGGCCTCCATGTGACTTTTATCTGTTCCCCTAAAGTCAAATCTGCATTAAAAGGAACACGGATTTCAGTCCATTGAAGCTGTGAAAGAAAAAGCGGCACGCGTCATGCAGGAGCTCACAGAAAAATGACTTCCAGCACTGTTCTGAACAATGGTAAATTCGCATGGAGCGTTGTAGTGATAGAGGGGGGGTGTATATTGAAGGTGATAATAACTAAATATGTATAAATTTAAAATAAAATGTTTTATAGCAATAGTCTCGTTATTTAATAGCCACACCTCGTATCAGCTCACTGAATATAAGTGTTGCGAAAAAGAATTGAAAACAATAAAGTACCCTTAGGGAAGGGATTAGCTATGAGGTTAGCATACTGGACTCCCACGCGGAGGTCCCGGGTTCGAATCCAGCAGCTGACCCTTAGATTTTTTCTTCCTAGGAGCTTCTTACAGCTCACTGTCCGGTGATGGACAGTGTTGTCTGTAACGAGAGAACACTGTCCGGAGGCCGGCAGTGCACTGAAAAAAGCTCCGGGCGCCAATAACCTTGGATGTTGACGCGCCTTAAATCATAAAAAAAAAAAAAAATAAAAAAAATAAAGTACCCTTGCTTACAGAAATTCTATAGGAATTATAACAAAAATTATTGTTTTTAATAGGTACCATTTTATGCAATATGTTGAAGATAGATACCTCTGCTGCTACGAGTATTTAGTGGCGAAATTATTACTTTTATTTTGTAATATCTCTGTTAAAGCTTAGCGTTAAGTAAGTGAAATTATCTAGATTTAGGGCAACCCTAAGATTAGGGTTAACTACAATAATTCTGTTAAACAAGTATGAATAAGTTGATTAGGAGTTAACAAATTGGTCAAAGTTATTACATAATTCATCTTGCATTATACGTTCGTAGTTTAATATGTTTATTAAAATTGTCCGGTAGAGTTTAAGGGGTGACCGTCAAAAAGTGCACGAAAAAGAGTAATATCGAAGAAAACACCTAACTTTGACAATTTTTTTTTTTCTCTTTTTCTATAAAAGGGAAAATTCTTAAATTTTCTTAATAATATAGGGCAAATTCTCCTTTACAAGAATAATTCTTTGCAGGTTGTTGATACCTATTTTTTTGGAAAAACAACATGGCGCCTAAACGCGTGGATCGATTTTCATGAATGATGTGTTATTCGATTCTCGGCGTTGGAGTTAATTGATAATCCCTGAAGAGTCGTCATACGTATACATATCAATAGTATAATGGTGTTTTGCTTGCGTCTAAGGGTACGTTTACAACGGAGCTGTGAGTATAGATGATAGCAGAGATGATGGCTGATAGAGTAATAAAATATAATCGCTGATTAGTGTGCACAACAGAGCTGTGATACATGCAACATGTCCGAGAAGTGAAGAAGAGTTTTTATGTTCAGCAGCAACAAAAAGGTATATTTTAAAGAAAAAACGCTTTAGAAAATATCATGTACATCCCATAAATAAAAAACGAAGTACTTTGGGTGAATTTCACCATTTATATAAGGAACTTAGAAATTATCCGAATCGTTTTTTTTGAATATGTGAGGATGGGTCCACCCACATTCGACTATATTTTAGAAAAAATAAGGTCAAAATTAAGAAAACTTTGGAAAAATTGTCATGGAAATCCTATAACCATAGAAGAAAAACTAGTGATTACTCTTAGGTTAGTAATGATTTTATTGAAAAAAAAAAAACAAATAAATACACATGAAAATAAATGTAAGCACGATTTAAAAAACAAAATATTGTTTAAAAGTAAATAATAAAATAATAACCAAAAATAATGAGTAAAGACAGCACTAAATAATTTTTCTACGTCCATTTTGAAGCTCCGATACTGGAGTTCAGCTAGCAGAAAAATGAAAAATTCAATTCTATCATCTATGCTCGTTTATAGCAGCGCGTATGAGTCACTAGTCGAAGCTTCGTTGTGCACGCTCACATAAGAATGTACTAGGTCAGGGGTCGGCAACCCGCGGCTCGCGAGCCGCATGCGGCTCTTTCATCCAAATTTTGTGGCTCTTCTGCCTGTCCAAAATAAATTGTATATTTCAATTTTATTGAAACAAATGAAAATTTCATTTATTAAAGTAAAGATATTTTTTCAAAAATAATTTTAAATGTGATAGGTTTGAAATTGAATAGAATTATATTAAAATACAGTACGTAATATATAGGAGTGCCGCCATTTTCATTCAAATACAGGTTTAGTTATTATTTATTTGTTTATTTACTTTGTAATATGTGAAAATAAATACATAAAACATTTAAATGTTATTGAATATCATCAAATAATTGAATATATCAAATTATAATTTTTGAATACAAATGATCTACAGAGTTGTTTACACTATCATCCTTGCGGCTCTTGGTAAGATTTACTAAAATTATTTAAGGAGAAATGGCTCTCTACTTGAAATAGGTTGCCGACCCCTGTACTAGGTTATTCTATAAGCGCTGATGCATCACTGCTATCATCTCCGCTATCATCTATGCTCACAGCTCCGTTGTGAACGTACCCGAAGTTTACCAATATTGTCATTCGCCATATAGTGAGCATTTCTTCAACTGTTTTTGAGCCTAAAAATGGCGATCCAAGGAGCTATCCTATGGATGGATGGGAGAACCCGGACTACTTTAATCCAATATAACCTTTAAAACGGCTTGAATATGCCAAATCTAAAGAAAATCAAAAAAAGAAATAATTGATGTATTTACTCCCAGAATGTTAAGGACAGAGTAAAGTTAGCCTACGTTTAGGTCTGTAGGTCAACGAATGTGGGTAGCGTTCGATAATTCCACCTTCACTCGAATGCATGGTTCAATTTAAAATTTTTATTATATCTTACCTCTAATAAAAACAAAAGTTTTATTACAATAATACACTTTTTATTAGAATTACATTTTACTTTTCTACAACTTCTTATTTTTATTACAGTACTCGATAAAAATATCATAGTTTTTGTTTTTTTTTTAAATAACCATTCTAAAACAAGGCGAGTTAATTTCTGTATGACATATAAATAACCCAAACTCAATTATGGATTAATCGATCGGAAGGCTGGGTTACTAATATATCCACTCTACTAAAAACAAAGCTAAAAATAACACAGTATATAAAATTGAATACCAAGTTAAGCGGTCTACAATTTTAGTTCTACTCAGCTTTAACACTGAAGTACGTTGACCAAGATATGAGTTAAAGTTTAGGCATCTTCAAGAACTAATTTTGTGAACATAAAATTTACATATTCTGTAGCAGCTGTAGGTAACATGGTGTGAGGGACAATAAAGAAGATATCGTTCAATGAAGGTACTTCGCAGCATTATTTAAATCTCATTGGACACATAGAGTTTAATCTCTGAGGTGTGGTTGCGGGGCTAGTCTTCTTGGAGGGTTGTCTAGGATAGTACTGGCTAGATAATCTCTGAACAGGGAGTGGATTAGATGAGTGGAGATAGAATAGTGGCTTTAGCGGTAAAGGCGTTGTATTATATGGATTTCTAGGTCAGTATGGAAGGTACTACTAGAAACTTGAATCATTAGTGATTTGGTGAAAGTGATTTGGACTTGAAGCTCTTGGATGCGATAGGAATTGGGAATGCTTAGATGAATCCCAAACTTTAAATGGAATATAGAGAGGATTTCAAGGTCAATATGGAAGCTAATACTAGAAACTTGAATCATTAATGATTTGGATTTGAAGCTCTTGGATGCGATAGGAATGGGAACGCTTAGATGAATCCCAAACTTTGAATGGATTACAGAGAGGATTTCTAGGTCAGTATGGAAGGTAATATTAGAAACATGAAAATTTAAGGGCCAACAGCTGGATTCGAACCCGGAACCTCCGTTTTGGAATCCAGTATTCGCTAACCATTCAAGAACTAATTTTGTGAACATAAAATTTACATATTCTGTAGCAGCTGTAGGTAACATGGTGTGAGGGACAATAAAGAAGATATCGTTCAATGAAGGTACTTCGCAGCATTATTTAAATCTCATTGGACACACAGAGTTTAATCTCTGAGGTGTGGTTGCGGGGCTAGTCTTCTTGGAGGGTTGTCTAGGATAGTACTGGCTAGATAATCTCTGAACAGGGAGTGGATTAGATGAGTGGAGATAGAATAGTGGCTTTAGCGGTAAAGGCGTTGTATTATATGGATTTCTAGGTCAGTATGGAAGGCACTACATCTAAGTATCGTGGACTGAGATGTAAATTAGTATTTAGTTGTTTCAGGATCGTTACGAGCGTCTCTCAAGTAGTTTCGTTTAGAATCTAGTCTTTTCTCTCTTGTAAAGGGGTTTTTCCATAATTGTCCTTTGTTTAAGTTAGGCTCTATGTATTGTACTTTAGCCACAGTTATTGTAGTCCTCCTCCATTGGACTTAGAGGAAGAATGGCACAGTTAGTGTTCACTTTTAATCGCCAATTCGTCAGTCAATCTTCTAGAGAGTCAATGTTGATCTAAAGAACTCTACAATATTATCTCATAGAAGGAGGACAGGTTTGGGGCAGCTCCTTCCTCTACAGTTATGGACCAATTAAGAATGATACAGAAATGTAATAGATTAGTATCTAAAGAAGATTTGAGCTAAAATATCGACAGGCTCATGGACTCATCCACATTGAAGACAGAACTTCTTAAGAAGTAGTCGTACCTAAACAAAATTAGTGTAAATTGATGTCATTAAGCTGATGAACCCTCGAAACTTATGGCAGCGATTTATCTTGGAGAGAACTGTCCTGTCTATTAATTTATCTGTAAATTGTACAGATCAAGAATTCAATCCGCTTTGAGAAATTATTGATTTAGGTTAGTGATTTTGATTCTGTTTGATCCACTAATAATTCGATTATCAAGTGATAATCTTCCTTAATCACTTAGAGTTTTAAACTGTGACTATGAGGACCAGGTTAAACCCATGATTTGGCTATTAGGATACTGGTGAGATCATTTGAATGAAATTCGCCTCAAAATCAAGAAACTCATTTTGTAATAACCCCCCTAGAATTCAATAATAAGTTTTCAATTGTACGTTTAGAACAATGCTCGGTTGCACGGATAGGTCTAGGCTACTGTGTGTGCGTTTAAGTGGGCAAAGAGAAGTCTTCAGCTCCCCCAATCCACTACTACATTCAAACCATCTCCTTATTTGCATATAGATTAAATATAGGACGCTTTCCATCCTATAGGAGTTCACCCATCCTACAGGATAAGGTATACCTGGCCGGCTTCAACTCACGATGAGTTGCTCCGCCAAACCATTCAACCATCTTGATTTTCTATGTTTCCATCCAAAGAGAACTTCGGTACAAATCAGTATTTTATTAAATTTAAGCCCATCTTGAAAGTTTTATTACATGCAGAAAAATTCTTGTATAATGTAAGCATTCCCATATCAATAAATAAATACTTCGATAATACTGTATATGGATACAAGTTTTATGAGATAGAATTGGAGTAACATTCTCAGGCAGCGACAGTCCTTAAAAGAGTATATTAGTCCAGTAGTGTTCCTCAAACTGGATGAGTTTATTAGTTAGTGGAGATTTAGTTAGTGAGCTCACACTGCTCTGGACTACAGTTTATGGACAAATATTTTGTGTGAGTCCATATTCACCGTCTGTGAGAGCCAGTAATTGAGAGTTTAGTCCAGCTCCAGCTGTGTTCCTCAAACTGGAAAAGTTTATTAGTTAGTGGAGATTTAGTTAGTAAGCTCACACTGATCTGGACTACAGTGATGGGCATATATTTTGTGAGTCCATATTCACCGTCTGTGAGAGCCAGTAATTGAGAGTTTAGTCCAGCTCCAGCAGTGTTCCTCAAACTGGAGGAGTTTATTAGTTAGTGGAGATTTAGTTAGCTCACACTGCTCTGACTGGCCACTTGTTTTAGTGTATGTGGCGACGATAACAATCTGCGACTGCCTTTAAAAGTAAGTTTAGTCCAGCTTAGGTTAATGTTCTTCAAACTGTTTGAGTTAGTGAACTCACGCTGCCGTTTTCTAAAGTACGAGTATGTTTCCACAAGTTTAGTGTTAGAGAATTGGAGCCACTTTCCCAGACTTCGACAGCCCTTAAAATAATTCCTTAAATAGATTGAGTTTTTTATTCGAACAAACATACTGTTCTTTTTATTTTTTATCCACTATTACAAATATCTAGAGCAGTTGGTTCGCTAATTGTAACCAGTTTATTGACTTTATAGTTGTGGGGCATTCTGTCACACTCCAAAGAAACTGTCTAATCTTTTTAATCCAAAGAAGTTCTTGTTAGTAATTAAAAATAAATAAACTGATTTGTAAATATATATATATTGGTTATCTCTAATTAAACGTGCTAGCAAAGTTGACTAAAACAAACTTCATATGCTCTGTTTGGTTTTGGGTACACAGAACAGATTGTATTACCTTCTCTCCGCGTTGGTATAAATTGCTTTGTACACGTCTATCGATAATCCTAATTGCCTCATTTAAAGCTTGAATTACAAATAATTCATTTTCATGTTATAGGTGACTGGAAGAATCATTGGGGAATGCTTTCACTTGCGCTAGTGTTGACACACCGGTGACTCAAATATACGCCGGGCCCATCTCTGGATCGTACACAGTCTTATTAATATTATTCATCTGTAGGGAGAGATTTTGTAGGAGTGAGCACTTGTGAAAACCCTCTGGGACTTCACAACAACCCCAAAGCAAAGCTACAGCGATATTAGTCAGTACAGGAAAAGTACCCAATCCCGAACATTAAAAGATTCGTAAATCTATATAATGGAAAAAAAACCATAAAAGAGGGAACATCATAAACACTACCACTGTTAAACTGTCACACTATAGTTCCTGATATCTTTTTAACCACCTAAACGCCTAAAGGCACCACAATAGCCGAGCGGTTAGAGGCGAGACCTGTAAAGCTAAATATGTATTTGTGGTACTGGGTTCGATTCCCAGTCTAAAAGCCTTGGATTTTATTTAATGTTTAATATGAGAACTTTATAGTAATGTATGTTTGCTATTACCGCTTCTGTCCACAACGGAGCATTACGAGGGTCGTTTGAACAGTCCGTGCAAAAATAAAAACTACTTAATTTTTTGGGGTAAACCTTTTTTATTTTTCAACATACTCACCTTTTAGACTTTTACACTTCGTCCAACGCTGCTCTAGTTTGTTGATCCCTTCCGAATAATAGGATTTGTCCAAGTCTGAAAAATAGCCATTCGTTTCTGCAATCACCTCCTCGTTTGAATAAAATCTTTTTCCCGCCAGCCATTTCGTCATATTGGGGAACAAATAGTAGTCCGAGGGAGCCAAGTCTGGAGAATAGGGGGGATGTGAAACGAGTTGGAACCCTATTTCCATTAATTTTGCGACCACAACTGCTGAGGTGTGAGCTGGTGCGTTGTCGTGATGGAAAAGGACTTTTTTTGTGGGCCAATCGTGGGCGTTTTTCTTGCAGCTCGGTTTTCAAACGGTCCAATAACGATGAATAATATGCACCTGTAATAGTTTTACCCTTTTCCAGATAGTCGATGAGGATTATTCCTTGCGAATCCCAAAAGACAGTCGCCATAATCTTTCCGGCCGAAGGAACGGTCTTCGCCTTTTTTGGCGCAGATTCCCCCTTGGTAACCCATTGTTTAGATTGTTCTTTGGTCTCAGGAGTGTAGTGATGTATCCATGTTTCATCCACAGTGACGAAACGACGCTTAAAGTCCTGCGGATTCTTCTGGAACAGCTGCAAACCGTCCTTGCAACACTTCACACGATTTCGTTTTTGGTCAAGCGTGAGCAATCGCGGCACCCATCTTGCGGATAGCTTTGTCATGTCCAAATGTTCATGCAAAATATTATGTACCCGTTCATTCGAGATGCCCACAGCACTAGCAATCTCACGCACCTTCACTCTTCTGTCATCCATCACCATATCATGGATTTTATCAATGATTTCTAGAGTAGTAACCTCAACAGGGCGTCCAGAACGTTCAGCGTCACTTGTGCCCATATGGCCACTCCGAAAATTTTGAAACCACTTATAAACTGTTCTAAGCGAAGGTGCAGAGTCACCATAATGTTTATCAAGCTTCTCTTTAGTCTCCTGAGGCGTTTTGCCTTTCATAAAGTAGTGTTTAATCAACACACCAAATTCTTTTTCGTCCATTTTTTGAAAATCACTCGACTTCCTCGATTCAAACGAATGCCAAACACAAAGAAATAGACCGATCTGGCTGAAACTTGGTGTGTGTTCTTCCAAGAGATGCTACTAACTAAACATAACCTCGATACGCGCCAGTGGTGCTATCTCTCTGACTTTGCACGGACTTTTCAAACGACCCTCGTACTTTACTTACTTTCCTAAACAATCCGTCATGAAATGAATGATTGTTCATTAAATTAGTAAAATGTAAATAATAAATGGAATTTGAAAACTCTTAATTCTATCGTTACTTAATCAAACTTCAACTACAATCAAGCTGGAGCGTTGGATGAACTGGACTTCTACGATCTATCACAGATTACACGATCTGGTAGCAGCCAAAATGCTTGCATTACCAATCTTTAAGCTAGAGAAAGTATTCCGCCCTGTCAAGATGGCATCGTACTGCAAGGAAGAAATTTAAATAATTATTTAATCCTGATATTTGCTTTATACAGTACCAGATGTTGATTTGTGCGTCACATGTCCAGGTAATGTACATTATTATCTCCTTAACAAAAACTTACAGCTTAAAAAGTTAAGTTAAATGGTTGATTAAACGATAAAAGGTACACAAATCAGCAAGTGCCCAACATTTCATACTTACATCAGTTCATAATATCAGCCATTTAGAAACGTAAAAAACAGTTTATGTATTTTATACCGACATCATTTACGTAATTTTACTGCATTATATTTTCATGAATAAATGTTTAGCATTTATTAGATGTCACAGACCCTTGTGTTGGCAATTTTCATCTACAGAATATTTGCTCAGTACAGGGTAACATCCATTTAACTTTGATTAATCGTATTGAACTATTCATGCACAGGTTTTTAAATAAATGGTAATGAAAAAATAAACATTTGGACGTTAATTATTAAAAAAAGAAAGAAAAAAGTTAAGCGTTAAAACATAATATGTAATTAATAATTAATCTGGTTTGTTAATATTAAATTGTACCGTAGTTTCCTTCAATTACATTCTTAATCTAGGTGTTCTCCCTACAATTTTATATTTATGTAATGTATATAAGATAGATAAAGAAATGCTTATTTTTAGGGTAGGCAATTATTGTTGAAGTACTCTGTAGTAAAAACGTCTAATTTTAATAAAATTGTTCAATAATTTCGTTTGTCAAAGTAATAGAAAGTAGAAAAATGAAAATTACAGGTACTCAATTTTTTTATTACGGGCCAAAGAGGGCGTGACATAGTACATGATGGGCAGGCGTGGTTTAATAAACAGTATTCGCTACTGATTGGTACTCACAATTTAATTCTACAATTTGATTGGCCAATTCTTTATCGCTAATCATTTCTACGAAAAATATAAGTTTAATTTTATTTACTAATTTTTCCTGCTTAGGTATTTAATGAGTTATCAAATTATGCAATAAAAACGTTTTTCAGTAAAAACTTGAAAAATAAAAGATTTTTCTTGCTTAATGTCTTGTTCTCTATACTAATCATGTAAGGATAAACAAGAAATTTGGAGTAATAGTTATTTTCTTGTGAAGTAGGCAAAAGAAAATTTGGTGCCATGTTTCAAGTTCACCTACTGTTCCCCACCATTTTGTATGTTTATTTGTTTATCTGATGATGTATAAAGATTTAATTATTAATAGTTTGATACTCCTTATTGTAGTCAATGTATGTTAAATGGTGTGCTACTCTTTACTGAAGATGAAAATGGCCAGAATAAGGATCTGTGAGATCTAATAAATTCGATTAAAGCGTCTAGAAAGGCGAAAACAGAAGATGAGGAGATTAAAAATAAAAGAAAAAGAAATTGAATCTTTGATTTTGTCCGCCATAGCACAAAATATAATTAAATTTTCAACAGTTCAGCTGGTCAGGCTAAATTGCTTAATTTAGTTATTTTACCACATTTTCAATTAAAAAAAAAAAGTGCTAAATTAATCACATTTTTTTTATAGCTAAGCAAGGAATAAATATTAATAATGTATTTAAAATTAAGGAAGCAAAGAAATCAATGAATCTTGTACAAAACAAAAAAGCTTGAACACAATAATATTGTCGCTCGCATTGATCCTTTCATGAAAACTTTTAAATTAATAGCATATGAAAATTGAAAAGCAAATCGATTGAGAGAGACTTTTCCCATCGTGTTTGAAAAAAAAAAGCAAGCTGCCAAACGATTGAAAATTTTTGCAAATAGAATGTTAATAGAAAAGTTTGCTTTTTCTATGCGTGTTTTAATGAGACAGCAGGACGGGTTCAAGGGGGTAAACGTCTGTTTTTATTTATATTTTGAAATAAAATCCTTCAGTGTTTAGAAATTCTAAAACATTAGGAGGCATGTCCTTTACCTATTTCATATTACACATATTGTGGGGAGAACATCCAGGTTAAGAATGTAATTGAAGAAAACTAAATTAAAATGAAATATTAACAAAATAGATTAATTATTAGTTACATATTATTTTTAACGCTTAACTACCAAATAAAGTGAAGTAACAATCAACTTAATCAAGGAATAAACTTAAACCGACCAATGTTTACTATAACTACTGCTGCACTAAACTTGCATTTAAATCAGATATGAAAAATACAAAAAATCGGTAATGTGAATACCGATATATGAATTTTTAAAATGATTAACGTCATAATATTTTTTTTTTATTAGCATTTTTTTTTTAAATACCAGTGCATGAATAGTTTAATACCTCCTATTACAATCAATCTAAGTTGAATGGATGCTAAATTATACTGAACAAATATTTTGTTGATGAAAATGACCAACATAAGGGTCTGTAACTAATAAATTCATAACAATATTAATGAAAATTGAATGAAGTAAAATTAATTAAATTATGCTATTGTTATATTGTATTGTATTATACTATTGTAATGTACGAGGTGTGTTCAAAAAGTAACGGGAATTTTCGTTTTTTGAAAAAAATATTTATTTATTCATCTACATTAATATTGTCGCCTTCAAAGTAGTCCCCTTCGCATACAATACACTTGTGCCAGCGCTTTTTCCAATCCTCGAAACACTTCTGAAACTCGATCTTTGTGATAGCTTTCAGCTCTTTCAGCGATTCGCTTTTAATGTCATCTATGCTTGTAAAACGACGGCCTTTTAATGTTCTCTTTATGTTTGGAAATAGAAAAAAGTCACATGGAGCCATGTCTGGCGAATATGGAGGCTGGGGCATCGTTAAAGTTTTGTTTTTGGCCAAAAATTCACGAACAAGCAATGAAGTGTGAGCAGGTGCATTATCGTGGTGCAAAATCCATGAATTATTTTGCCACAAATCCGGGCGTTTTTTTCGGATTGCTACACGCAAACGGCGTTGAACTTGTAGGTAGTACTCCTTATTGATTGTTTGACCTTGTGGCAAGAATTCATGATGCACTATGCCATTAAAATCGAAGAACACAGTGAGCATAACCTTCACATTCGACCGCACTTGTCGAGCCTTTTTCGGTCTTGGCGATCCAGAATGCCTCCACTGGGACGATTGAGCCTTAGTTTCGACATCATATCCGTAAACCCATGTTTCGTCACCTGTTATAACACGTTTCAATAGATCCGCATCGTTGTCGACTTCATTGAGTGACTCTTGAGCAACTTCCATTCTCCGCTATTTTTGTTCGAAATTCAACAATTTTGGAACAAATTTTGCTGCCACACGTTTCATACCCAAAACATCCGAAAAAATTTCATGGCATGAGCCAATTGATATGGCAACATCATCAGCGACTTCTCTGATTGTGATTCGGCGATCGTTCATAACCATTTCTTTCACTTTTTTCACGTTTTCATCGGTTGTTGATGTGCTTGGACGTCCAGGTCGTTCGTCATCTTCAACGTTTTCGCGGCCATCTTAGAAACGCTTATACCACTCGTAAATCCTTGTTTTACTCATAGCAGACTCACCATATGCCTTTATTAACATATCACACACTTTATTTCATTTTTTACGCAAAATTTAATACAAATTCTTTGATCCATTTATTTTAACAAACAAAAATCGCCAAGCTCGAAAAACACGTCTAACCTTAACGGCGGCCACTTAAGAAGTAAACAATGAATATTACTGAAAATTTTATCGTACTTCAGGGGCATGTGTACCAACATAATAAAAAAAAAATTTTACAATCAGACTCTCCAAACCCGCGAAATTTAAAAATTCCCGTTACTTTTTGAACACACCTCGTATATTTGAATAAAAGATATAAGCCAACCAATCTCCTTTTCACACTTTCATTCTACACTTTGATTGGCCAATTTTATTGCTAATTATTTCTATGAAAAATTTCTATAAGTTGGTTTTCGATCGTTTCTTTGGAGTAGGGGAGAGGGGGTAAATTTGAACAGAATTTACATTTTCTGTTACAGAGTGCACAAGAATCGTATTATTGAACCTTTTTATTTGGTTTTCTACAACTTTCAAGTCTTCTTAACAGATCTATATCAATAAACAGTTGGTACTTTACATACATATCTACATTTTTTTAATTGGAAAATGTTGTGTCCAATGTTAATATCTGCCCCACTGGTTGGGGTACCTTTGAACACAATATAAAATAGAAAGAAATGATATCACTTTACTCTGAATCTACCTTCTATCAGTTATTTCTCTCACTACTACATTACTTTCTCTTTTAGACCAACGAAATCTAGTTCGGGATGTTGTACCCGAAGTGTGACGGGTTTAGGAAGTTTGAACAAAATATTCGGTTTGTTGCGCTTCTTAATGTAGGTTCGGACCACTTTCCCCTTCTCAGCGATTAAACAAAAATAAGTCACAAACTTGCAGGAGTCGGTAGGGCACATTTTAACTGTGATGCTGAAATGTGCCCCCTCTCCTTCCATAAAATAAGATATAATATCCAACACTTTTTGCAAGCAAAACTAGACTTTTGTGAATACTAGGTTCTAAAAAACTGACTTTACCAAACAATGAAAACGAAAGAAAACTCTGTCAATTATACAGCAGGTCTACCACAAAATATGGAGAAAATTACCAATCATAAATGTTTTAAATATTTGTACGAGAAATTAAAACTGTTCCAAGGAGCCCCCCCTGTTCAAATGTGCCCCCCTCTCCACTACTTTAAAATTATCCAATACGAATCAAATGGCATAAATAATAAATAATGTTGAATTAAATATTTTGTTACAGATATTGATTTGTGACAGGCTTGGAAACCTGATAAAATGTTGAAATTAGCTGGCAAGGAGGATATGCCATTTACAACGGTTAGACAGGGTTAGTTCGTCTCATCTAGGAAAAGAGAGGATATCTAGTCATCCATTTCAAGTAGCTGGTTTACGTTTAGTTAGAAACAACAGTTACAAATATCCTATTTTAGTCGATTGGGAATCGATTCTTTGCAACGTACATAACACATCTGGGTAAAAAGAGTGTATTAGCTCAGAGGTTAGCGTGTACTAGATTCTGATGCGGTTATACGGGGAGCTACTTGCTGGCTCCTGAAGAAGTTTTCTGTTCGGTGATGGCCTAAATTAAGAGCCTAAAGAGAGTGATGGACAAAATGGAGTATGTAGCCTCAAATAGTTAGTCACTCTACTCTGAGCCTGAAGTTCTGTTAGGTTAGGTGAAGCTTGGTAGAATATAATGTTGGACCAAACCATTGATCAAATCAATTTGGCTATAAAATAATACGGAAACCAGGAGAGCATTTACAGTCCTAAGTCACAAATTTATTTGAACTGTTGCTGAATTGGGTCAAGTCGTGCAGTTCATCAAATCCAAACTGTCATTAACAAAAGCCCTTGTAAAACCACTCCAATAGTACATATATTACATAATCTTCAGACCATATAGAGTGTTTCTGTACATATTATGCCCAACTTCATATTGTCAACACAATGTTCGCCTAAAATTAGTGTGTAGTTGTGATGTCTTTATAGGATACTGACGAGTAAAGTATCCAAGAACAAATAAATGGTGAAGAAATGGTTAACTAGGTGGTCATCTCCAGAATACGGTTAAGTTAAAAAAGAAAGGAGACGTAGGATACTGTCGCATGAGCATAAGTGGTCTACTATCATCAACTTGACACCTCCATCTGGAAGGCATGCGCTTCTACACAAGAATAGTCCGGTGGATGGTGAGCGAGTCTTTGGACATTTTGTTGTAGCCGAGCGGTTAGAGACGAGACCCGTAAAGCTAAGATGCATTGTGGTTGTGGGTTCAATTTCCGGTCTAGGACTTCGTTTTTTTAATTAATAGTCAATAATGAGAATTTAATAAGTATACTATGATATGATATGAAAAGGCCACCCGTAAAATAGGTTTTAATTCACTTTTTTAGTGACAAATTACGCATTATAATGTAATATTTTTGAAAATGAGCTGTTACAATATTAAAATTATTAATATAAATACGGGAAGAGATTAGCTATGCGGTTAGCGTATTGGATTCTCACGCGGAGATCCCGGGTTCGAATCCAGTTGCAGGCCCTTAGATTTTCTCTTCCCTCGTTTTCTATTATTATTATTATTATTATTATTTTAATGTTTAAGGCGCGTCAACATCTAAGGTTATTGGCGCCCGGAGCTTTTTTCAGTGCACTGCCGGCCTCCGGACCGTGTTCTCTCGTTACAAACAACACTGTCCATCACCGGACAGTGAGCTGTAAGAAGCTCCTAGGAAGAAAAAATCTAAGGGTCAGCAGCTGGATTCAAACCCGGGACCTCCGCGTAAGAGTCCAGTATGCTAACCTCATAGCTAATCCCTTCCCTATTATTATTATTAAAATCCCATTTACCATGCAGGTAATGCTGTTCCAAGATATGAAGTAGAATAGTTTAAGTTTTCTTACTCGTAGCTATGGTTTGGACTGTGGTAGAATTTACTATACTAGTTATATTTTGTAAGATGTAAATTGCTGGTCGTGTACGACAATGGATACATAATAAGTTCTGGATAGACAGACCAGAGGGGATGTGGTAGAAGTGAAGCGCGCATTGTACTGAAGAGAATTGAGTTACACTTACCGCTATGTCTGCAGGCACAGTCTGTGTGATGAAGGTAAATCTAGTTTGCAGTTTTTTCCGATCCGAGTTGTTAGGGTTACTTGTTTCTGACAAGCGCCCCTATAGATAAATTCATTCTCCTCTGTATTGCATATTAC
Organism: Rhodnius prolixus; assembly: GCF_049639745.1. Lineage (NCBI taxonomy): Eukaryota > Metazoa > Arthropoda > Insecta > Hemiptera > Reduviidae > Rhodnius > Rhodnius prolixus. The sequence continues at coordinate 1,199,118 of NW_027411618.1, forward strand.
TATACCACGCTTGGTTTGAATCTCTCCAGGGGGTTCGAAGATGGAATTGAGGAAATTTATAGACTTAGAATGGGTACTATAAAGAGATGTGCGAACTTCTTGTATCGGTGTACTTAAAATACATTTTAACCAAAAGTACCAACAATAATAATATTGTAATAAGGTTTTGAAAAAAGTAACAGGCTAATTTGCAGGACAGGCAGAAGTAGAGTTAAGTATACATTTTAATTACACCAAGTTATTATAAAATTTTCGAAATTGCTTTTTCGCCCATTGATATTTTTTTTGGAAATATCCTGCACTCGACTAAAAATGTTTTTAACGCACCTTGTGTGTGTATGCATACGAGGTGTGGCTAATAAATAACGAGACTGATGCTGCTACAGAAAAACTATGCAAGCGCCAAATCCTAACGACCGGACAGCTGTGCAGCGTAAAGCCTTCTCTTTCGATTGCAGCATCTCACGTGCTTGTAGAGAAATCTGTCTGACCGTAACCGTCGTTTGTGTAAGAGGTGTTAGTTTCGTTTTGCCTAAAACATGATACTACACATGTAGTAGAGCAAAGAATTGTCGTGAAATTTCACATGAAACTGGGTAAAACCGCTACGGAAACTTATCTTTTATTAAAAGAAGTTCATAGTGATGAATGTTAATCACGTGCGCAAGTTTTTGAATGGTTCGAGCGTTTCGAAGATGGCCGAGAAGACATCGGAGTTGATGACCGCCCGGGCCGCCCTTCCACGTCCAAAACTGATGAAAATATCGATTATAATTAATCAACATTACTACCATGAGGTACTTGCTCAACTACGTGAAAAAGTAAGGAAAAATCGGCCCGATTTGTTGGAAGAACAAGTCATGGTTTCTCCATCAAGACAAACGCGCCGGCTCACACTGCATTGTCTGTCAAGACGTTTCTAGCCAAGTACAACATCCCAGTTTTAGGCCATCCGCCTTATTCGCCTGACCTGTAACTTTTATCTGCTCCCCAAAGTCAAATCTGCATTAAAAGGAACACGATTTCAGTCCATTGAAGCTGTGAAAGAAAAAGCGGCACGCGTCATGCAGGAGCTCACAGAAAAAGACTTCCAGCACTGTTTCGAACAATGGTAAATTCGCATGGAGCGTTGTAGGTATAGGGGAGGGGTGTATATTGAAGGTGATAATAACTAAATGTGTATAAATTTTAAATACATTTTTTGACAGCAATAGTCTCGTTATTTAATAGCCACAGCTCGTATACAGGGTGTTCAACATAAGACTACCGTTACTTTGGGAGACGATTCAGGGCAACATTTCCAAAATATAAAATCGATATGAACTATGGCTCGATTCGGCTCCATTTTATATATATATTTGTAATTTTATGTTTTTTTAAGGTATTACTACTTTTTAGCAAACAGTTGTCTATATTTTTCGAACTACTAAAGCTAAAGCAATTTCAATAAGCTCATTGAATATCGCGATATCTACGGTTTCGTAGATGGGAATACAGATTGCTACTGTATATTTTACTTCCGTTTTATTAAATAATAATTGTTCAAAACTAAAATGGTTATTTTTCTTTTTGTTCCTTCTCCAAAAATTGACATTTGAGTAAATTAATAGTGAAAAGTCGGTTACGAAACTTCCCAGTTTTCTGCATTTACACCCCTCTGTTCGGGGTAGGTTTTTATCAAAAACCAAAAAAATCTATATGGTCTTGAAGCTCAACAAATGCACAACTTCTCCCTGTGATTGGGCGACTCCTAGATTCATTAATCATTGAAAAAATACAGTTGAAAATTTTAACAGAAATCATCGAAAACTAATTTTTTAGACATTAAAGTAAAAATTTCATTGGTTATAAGAAAGGTTTTAAGGCTCTGGCTTAGCGCATTTACAGAAAATTTAATTCTCTTTCGTTTGGAATAAGCAGATTTGTTGTAGGATAAAGGATAGAAAAGTTACGACAGTTTTTATGGTGAAAAATGCGAATATCGACGGAAAAGTTAAAAATGTAAATATCTTGGATATATTTAGAATCGGGATAGAGTGTATAGAATATTTTTTGTTGCATTTGAATTGCTGAATCAGCAGTTTCGACCTCTCCTCCGTGTACACTCTGTATAACATAAATCTAGCAAATTTGTTAAACAAGGATATCAAAATTTACAAGATTTTGGATGAAATAAAAGATGTAGTTATTAACAAATTGCTGAAATAAAACAATAAATATTACCAATCATTTATTATATAAGAATCTAAGAAATAACTATTATTTTATTAATACAAAGTTTGATTCCATGGAGTAATTTCATGGATTTTAAAAACGAGTAGGGAACGGATTTACTTAAACCACTATAATAACTCCGAACAAATAAAACTATGCTACTTGTGTAATTGGAATGAACATGCAAATGTATTGCCTTTCATTGCCAGGTATCCCATACTGAAAGAATTTAAGTAGAGATTTTTTTAAAAAGAGATTTCAAGTTCAAAAGAATTGTTATATTTAGATGGTTAAGACTGGATTAGTGTAGCAAACTATTGTAAACATGCATGGCAGTGTAGGTGCTTGGCTGGTCCAGCAGTTCAATTATTAGCTTTATAAACACGCTATTATTTTAGTTGCATTAAAAAGATGAATTTTTAAGTTAATTGCATTCTTTACTTTTTATTTCACTATATTTTATTTCGTATTTATTTATTTTGTTTAATTTTACTTCTACTCAAGCGATAACTACCTCAGACGGTCGCTAAGACCATGAATATGTCTGTCAATTAAGAGAAATTATTTTGTAAATATTTTGTACTTTATTAAAATATGTAAATAAAGGTTTTTAGATGACTAAAAAGGTGGACCACTTTGCAAGCTTTCATAATAAATTAGTTTAGATAGTTTAGTGGTAGTTGCAATTAGGAATGAAATAATTTTAAGCAAATAAAAAACTGCAATAAGGAATAAGGGAATAGATTAGCTGAGTGGTTAGCTTATACTGGATTCCAATGCGGAGATCACGGGTTCGAATAGCAACTTGCAGGCCTCCATCTAGGAGCTTCTTACAGCTTACTATCCAGGTCTGTTTGGTTAGAATATAAACATACTTTAGCTGCTAAAATTTTGTTTGGTTAGAATATAAACGTACTTTAGCTGCCCAAATTTTTGTTTGATTAGAATATAAACATACTTTAGCTGCCTAAATTTTGTTTGATTAGAATATAAACATACTTTAGCTGCCTAAATTTTGTTTGGTTAGAATATAAAACATACTTTAGCATTTATTGTAATATGTCAACTTTGAGAGAGACTTACTTTCAAAAGCAATAAAATAAATAAATAATAATAATAAACATACTTTAGCTGCCTAAATTTTGTTTGGTTAGAATATAAACATACTTCAGCTGCCCAAATTTTTGTTTGATTAGAATATAAACATACTTTAGCTGCCCAAATTTTGTTTAGTTAAAATATAAACATACTTTAGCTGCCTAAATTTTGTTTGGTTAGAATATAAAACATACTTTAGCATTTATTGTAATATGTCAACTTTGAGAGAGACTTACTTTCAAAAGCAATAAAATAAATAAATAATAATAATAATAAACATACTTGAGCTGCCCCAAATTTATTTGGTTAGAATATAAACATACTTAAGCTGCCCCAAATTTTGTTTGGTTAGAATATAAACATACTTCAGCTGCCTAAATTTTGTTTGATTAGAATATAAACATACTTTAGCTGCCCAAATTTTTGTTTGGTTAGAATATAAACATACTTTAGCTGCCTAAATTTTGTTTGGATAGAATATAAACATACTTTAGCTGCCTAAATTTTGTTTGGTTAGAATATATAAACATACTTTAGCTGCCCAGATTTTGTTTGGTTAGAATATAAACATACTTTAGCTGCCCAAATTTTCTTGGCCAAAGATAAGGTCTGGCAAATGAATTTCTATAATCTTTTACTCAATTTTTGCATTCTTTTCTTTTATATACTTATTTAAAAATTAAGATTTAAATTCCGTCTAATAGGGGCACCAAATTATTAGTTTAACCCTAGCGCCAATTTGACTTTACACGACCCTGTTATGAATCTATATTTTTTTCTGTTCTAGGAAGTTGTACTGTCTTGTACAGCCAGACTTCCGGCCAATTTGTACACTGTAGCAGAACTTTTGTATTCTTTACTCCGTTCACTGACTAACTTAATTAAAGTCTAGGGTGGGGCAGAGCTTTAAAAAATGGACTTGTAACTTCAAAGGCACTTTTAATTTTGTTATATGTAAGTATGTGTGTTTTGTAGATTTAGCAGCGTGTGTGTGATACATAGATGATCCAGAGATTATACTGTAGTAGAAATGATACTAATCTGTAGGAGCTTAGACGCTTGCTTCCAACCATTCCATTTTCTACAGCTACACAACCAACCTAAATCACTAGCTCAGTATAGTACACGGTTCTGACATCTGTATTATATTGGTAAAAAAAATTATTTAGTGCCAAAACTCACTAGAGGAGAGGGGGCACATTTGAACAGAATTTACATTTTCTGTTACAGAGTGCACCAGAATCGTACTATTGAACCTTTTTATTTTGTTTTTCTACTTTTTTTAAGTATTCTGAACAGATCTATATCAATAAACAGTTGGTACTTTACATACATATCTATATTTTTTTAATTTAAAAATGTTGTGTCCAATGTTAATATCTGCCCCACTGGTGGGGTAGCTTTGAACACAATATAAAATAGAAAGAAATGATATTACTTTACTCTGAATCTACCTTCTATCAGTTATTTCTCTCAAGAATCTCTTAAAAATCAAGAATGACCAGTTCGGGATTTTGTAACCGAAGTGATGGGTTTAGGACGTTTGTACAAAATATTCGGTGTGTTGCGCTTCTTAATGTAGGTTCGGACCCACTTTCCCCTTCTCTGCGATTAAACAAAAAAAAAGTCACAAACTTGCAGTGCCCCCTCTCCTTCCATAAAAGAAAAAAATAATATCCAACACTTTTTTGCTAGCAAATAGACTTTTGTAAATACTAGGTTTTAAAAATACGAATTCCAAATGTTAATATGGACTAACAATACTTACACCTTGTCCACTACAAATCTTCACAATATACTTCTAAAGCTGCAACAAAAATTTTACTTCCACCTTACAAAATATAACATTCCTCAATTCTGGACTTTACAAACCAAGAAAACGAACTCTGTCAAATTATACAGCAGGTCTACCACAAAATATGGAGAAAATTACCAATCATAAATGTTTTAAATATTTGGCGGAAAATTAAAACTGTTCAAAGGTGCCCCCTCTCATACATTAATTTTAAATTATTTTTGACTCCAAACATTTGAAACATATTCAAACTATTTCCAAAATTAAGCAATTTATTAACCCTAAATGACACTGAAACAAAACTTAAATGGAAAGCCTATCACAACTACTACCAAAAACCAAATTTCTTCAATAATTTAATCGAGTAAAAATTATAAATTACGTGTATTTATAATTCGTACACTTGAAGTTTGCAGAAAAATGAAGACAGCTATTTTCCAAAAAAAAACAAAAATCTCAAAAAATGTGAATAATTAATAGAGTAAAAGTGGCTGCGAAATCTGTTTGCTCCCTCTCTCTCCAAAAGAATCCTTGATTAAATTTTACAGAAAAAGTTTTACAAATTAAAATTGTGGATTTATATATCAATCAACTTATTGCTTGATCTAAGTTTTACAACTTTTTCAAGGCGAATTGTCCTCAAATCATAATGTACATATTTAACAAAATAAATAAACAAAAAATAATCAAACAAAATACAATCCACCCTAGCCAGCAACCTCAGAAGTATCCTAAAAAATAAAATCGAGCTAGCCGTTTACGAGAGTTTCAAAATACAGAAATATGTTTTAGATTTACTTACTTATAATTAACACTTCAAATAAAATCTTACCGTAAAATGTATTGACAGATCATTTTGTAATAATTCTGTATAACATTATATAAGTGGTAAATCTAAAAATTGTACTGTTTTCGGGTATGAAAGTGGTAAAAATGTTATTCCAATTATTGTTATACATGGGTATTGATCAATATATTATTCTGAGCCTGAAGCTTCAACTTCTAATTAGTTTCCAAGACCTACCCAAAATATTTATTGAAAAAAAAAAAAAATATATTATTGTAAACAAAGCTTCAATGCTCCAGAATTCTAGCAAAGGCTGGCGCTCTTTGCAGCCTGCTTGCACTTGCGCAGTTGTCTACTCTATAAGTACTGTTTGATAGTATTGTCTTAGACAAATGCGCAAGCGCAAGCAGGCTGCATAAAGCGCCAGCCTTCGTTGACAAAATCTTTCGGCTACTTTCGTGAATTGTCGGAAAGATGAGGCGCTTTTGAATTCTACCTGAATTTTTAACTGAAAAACTTTATTTAATTTAGATGCGCTTTTACTCCCAAGTCCAGTAGCCATTCAGTAAATTGTTTCGTCATTTCCAGACAAACGTATCACTTATTTCTTTCTTTATTAGTCTAATCCGATTTTTTACCCGTGAGATATTCGTGATATGGACAGATGGAAAATGAAAATTAGATCTAACTGAATTATTTATGTATAATAATGCTCTTGGCTTTAATTATTGAAAACAAAAATTTAACAGGTACCGCAACAGAATTTCTGCCATCTTTGCATAATAAAAAAATTAATAATAAAATACCTATCGCCATGTTTCTTTAAAAAGCTTGATAGGAAATTTACATTTCATTTCCAAAAACTGTTCCGAACGTACCAAAAGAAAATGAAAAATTATTTTCTAAATTTTGTATACTAAATTAAAGCAATATAACGAGTTGCTCAATAATAAGGGATCTCTCAAAATGTTTTAATGATCTATATTTTATGATCACAATATAAGGGTAATTAAAAAGGAGTTCACTAGAAGTTTTAAAAATGAAAATTCACACCAGTTACAGCCTACCATGATAAAAAAAAAAGAAAAAAAGAAGCCTGCTTAACCCTCGGAGACCTCCCAAAAAAATTTGGTCAAAAATAATAACTTTAGTAATAAAAAACCTACAAATAATAGACATTTAATTATAGAAATATAAAAAATATAGTAGAAATAATAATGAATAAAAGAATAAAAATTTAAAAATCTGTGAAGCCTATCACTTTTATTTGTAACCTATCTTCCTGGCAAACTACTTTCCATTAAGAGGTGTTTTTGGGGGCAGATTTACCCCCTTCCCCGATGAAGTCAATTAGGGAGATTTTCTAAAACAAATTAATAAACTCACTATGTGACTGTTCGTTACAGGCATTACTGTTGGATAGGGTAAAGGCTGGGATTAACTCGGCTTAGCATCTCAAGGGTTGGCCGGTCTGTATGTATTGATTGAGCCTATTCAAGCCTAACAAACATTGCCGTAATCCCACCTCCCAATACAAATATATCGAGTAAACAAAATAAATCTATCTGGTGCATGTCTAGGTAACAGACACATAAAGTTAAAGAGCTGGTATAAAGTTAAATGAAGCTGCTCAAGATAATGACACAGTTAGAGCCACAACTAATAACTAAATTGACAAGATAGAGACAGAAAGACCTCTTTAAGTATGGCTAACTGGCCGTGATTGGTGGTAAACCCACACTGTTCTAGGCTACAGTATGCAGTCATATAACAACTATACTGTGTGAGTCAACAAAGACTGCCTGTGACAACTCCTAAAGTTTAGTCCAGCTGCAGCTGTGTTCACAAACTTGATGAGTTTATTTGTTAGTGGAGATTTAGTTAGTGAGCTCACACTGCTCTGGACTACACTAATGGATATATATTTTGTGTGAGTCCATATTCACCATCTGTGAGAGCCAGTAATTGAATGTTTAGTCCAGCTCCAGCAGTGTTCCTCAAACTGGTTGAGTTTATTAGTTAGTGGAGATTTAGTTAGTGAGCTCAAACAACTCTGGACTACAGTAATAGACATATATTTTGTGTGAGTTCATATTCACCGTAGGTGAGAGCCAGTAATTGAGTGTTTAGTCCAGCTCCAGCAATGTTCCTCAAACTGGTTGAGTTTATTAGTTAGTGGAGATTTAGTTAGTGAGCTCAAACAACTCTGGACTACAGTAATGGACATATATTTTGTGTGAGTCCATATTCACCGTCTGTGAGAGCCAGTAATTGAATGTTTAGTCCAGCTCCAGCAGTGTTCCTCAAACTGGTTGAGTTTATTAGTTAGTGGAGATTTTGTTAGTGAGCTCACACTGCTCTGGACTACAGTGATGGACATATATTTTGTGCGAGTCCATATTCACCGTTCGTGAGAGCCAGTAATTGAGTGTTCAGTCCAGCTCCAGCAGTGTTCCTCAAACTGGTTGAGTTTATTAGTTAGTGGAGATTCAGTTAGTGAGCTCATACAACTCTGGACTACAGTAATGGACAAATAATTTGTAAGTGAATGAATTGAGAAATTCCATTTATTTCTGCAATAGTCCTTATGAGATGTAACTTTACGAAAAGCAGAGGTAAGAAAGGCTTCCCTCACTTCATCCATTTTGTGATATGCTGCCCTTACCTTTTTGACATATCTCCCGTTTACCTTTTACTATTGGTAAGTAATAAGTTCCTTAAATCCATCCTTTTATCCTTTACCAATTCACCCTTTATATGAAATCTCTATAATTAAATTTGGTGGAAATGAGACATAATATAAGGTAGACCAAATACAACACACTAGAATCTACCCACCACAACTAAATCCTTCAGACCTAGATTTATTTCTACGAATGAAATTCCATAGCAACTAGAGTACACATAGTGTCTATAAAAAGGATTCCGATTTTATTACTTTTTCTCATATTATCCCACATATCCCATATTACTTCTTTGGATAAAACATGTTCTTGTAAAAAAAAAAGGTTGCTTTTTTCTTGAGGGATTTAAAAAAATATATATAATTACATTTTGCTGGCATAAGGGTATTTAGAAGACTTGTTGTCCCTCAGTAATTATTATAGAGACTGATAATATTAAAATATATCGCAGATGCTTCAGTTGTAATGTAATCACAGTATGTTTAATGTTGGATTTTGTCATTCTCTTCGGGAGTGAAGTAGAAATATTTGCTATCCCCGGTAATGTTCATTCTAACCGAGAAAGTCGCGATCTGCAATCTAATTTTGGAAGCTCTAAGTTCGACCAATCAAAATGGAACAATTTAAAACAGATTAACATAACATCTGCCTTTAGCTGTTGATTTGGTAATAAGTAACAGAAGCGAGGTATCTATAATATTAATGACTTTAGTGTTTATCCCAAACCCTTGCTTTGCATAATATTTAAATTTAACGAACCCAAAAATTTTATATTAATATAATTTATGTACTGATAAATCAGGGAGTGGCCTATTTGAAGGAGGTGTGGCCATCTAATTTCCTATTGGTCCAATAGACCTCCTACATTTCACACTTGGCACTACAATTGGTCAATTCTTTATTGCTAATCATTTCAATAAAAAATTACTTTTAAAAAATTTCTTACTAATTTTTCCCCCATTGGTATTTCATGAATTATCGAATTATGCAATACAAAATTGTTGTGTCTCCAAAAACATTAAAAATCAAAATTTTACCCATATTATACTTTTTGTATTTGCCCTCCTAATGTAAGGCAGAAACAGTAGAGTTAAAAATATTGTTATTTTATCGAAAAATGAGTAAAAGAAAATTGGGTATGTTATTCAATATCAATCTGGCATTTGCTAATTTTATTTGAATATGGCTGCTAATAAAAGCGTTCTTAAAATATTCTCTATTTCCTTATGCATTAGATGTTAAGCAATTTTAAAGAAAAGTGGCAAGGTATTTTAAAATATTTGTTCTATAAGTTCTTTCGATGGACAGATTTTATTTAAATCTGGAATTCCAGGAGTGATTATCCATGGATTCTGGAAAGATTCAGCAGTGGCTTATTCCTTTTAATTCCATATGTATTAATATCTCTTCCAGTTATATCCTTAAAAAATTAGCCGAAAGTTTACCTAAAGTACCAATGAATGAAATATTCATTAAATGATTTTAAAATGCTGGTTGGGATTCGCGATAGATTTAATTCCATTCAAAGAAGTATGGTTTAACATTTTCTAGAATAACTATTTTTTAATAGAGTATTTGATGTACAAGAGATGATCTAGCGCAAACAAACTATAGTTTAAAATTTTAAAATCCATACCCATGACAAATCTACAGGGGATTATAGGTAGAAAGTGCTACAGCAGAGAGTGCGACTGATTGTACCCAATGGGTTTACACGGTCATTATCCTAGGGTGGATTTTGAGTCTTTGTTATTGCATTTATTGCTGGTGTCCATGAGAGAGTGTGCGTGTATGTGAGGGGGCGTGTGTATGTATGTGTGATCATCATGTATTTACTAGGTACCCTCAAGGGGGCACAAGTCCCCCTCAGTAAACGCGAACAATTTATGCACGTCACGCACCCCTTTTTGTGCAGTTAAAATTTTTTTCCTTAAGTTTTCTAAGAATAAATCTATAATATTTGGTTTCTTGCTGATATTATAAGTGATAGATCAGTATGTTTACAATTTTATAAAGCATTAGAGCAAAAAGAAATGGAATATTTAAGTCACGAAATTAAACTAAAAACCTTTTAGCAATCAAAAGAATGTCTACATAAATTTTTTTAATTAAAGATCATATTTTTTTAACTCACACGCCTTTCTCCCACTACTATTCTCAAGGTTCTAACTCATTAATATTCCCCAAACTCAGAATCTGAAGTGAACACTCACACGACCTTCTCTTACTACTATTCTCAAGGTTCTAACTCATTAATATTCCCCAAACTCAGAATCTGAAGTGAACACTCACACGACCTTCTCTTACTTCTATTCTCAAGGTTCTAACTCATTAATATTCTCCAAACTCGGAATCTGGTGTGAACACACTCACTCGACTTTCTCTTACTACTATTCTCAAGGTTCTAACTCATTAATATTCATTATAATAAACAGTAATAGCATTTTAGAGAATAGCCTCTTCATTCTTTCGTTCCTGGAGTTCCATAAATCTAAAATTTATCTTAAAACATTATTTTAAATAAAAGTAATAGACCTACAGGTGTACAGTGTGCATTCAAAAAAATTAATTAATTAAATTAAATAAAAATCATAAGAACTATTTTCTAAAAATGAGAGAATTAATTTTTTATGATGGATAAGGGTAAAAATTTTATTAAATTTTACCAATCACAATGAGAGAAAGAGTTGAATATGTTTTGGATTTTGGAATTTAAAATTAGAGAAAAATCGTGTGAGACATTTTTTTTTAAATTTTGCAAAATATAGAATATTAATCCACTAAATTAATTTAACTTAAGAATTCTTATTAACAAAATTGAACTGTTAAAAGGAAAATAAGGAAAGTGACGATATGTTTAGAAACCCTAGATTATAGTGGAACCCGAAAAATACTAAAGACAATTGGCCATACTTTTTGCTAAAAATAAATAAATGAAATAAAAATAAAATTACTGAAAGTGCTACATTTTATGATACTTCAGTATTTTTTATTTTTTTTAGAAACCAAAAAAAAATAAATGCATCTACAGGACACGCAAAGCAATATGTTCGTTGTTCCTTGTGCAATTGCAACGAACTGAAGTATTTTAAATTCAATTCAATTTAAAAAAAAAAAAAAAATCATTATTCTGTAAAGTCACAAATCCGGTTTAACCAGATTTATTCTTCATACTTGGATTCCAACAAGTAGTAGAACTGTACATTGTATGGACTTATGGCACATTAAACGCGCATTCTTCAAGCTTTTCAGTTAGGCGTATACAAAATAGTTAATTTTTTATGCAAAACTCAAACGGAGTTGATAACAAGTGTACAAAATAACCGGGTGTAAGTAAAATAGTTTTTCCGTTGCAGGAAATTCGTGAAAAACAAAATAAGTAAAATGATATTATAGGTTGATGGAATTTTGACCAAAACCATAATAGCTGAGTGATTCAAATCTAAACATAATGAGATTATTTTCTATTTTGACCAAAGAAAGACACTATTTTAATAACAATTATTTATATGATGGTTTTGGTTTTTTCGACCGTTGTTGATAGATGATTTTTGGGAATATCGAGGGGCGGTCATCAATAAGTATCAATAAGCAAAAAGTTGTTTTTATTGATGACAAATTGAAGTTGAAAAATTAGAAGATTGCAAATAAATCAATAGAAAAATAATTTATTCTTGATTTACAAGAATAAATAAATGAAACTTTCGTAACAATATTATAAGCTTAAATAAGTAAATGAAGCCACTCAATCGTGAAACAAAAAGAAACGGTAGAAAAATTGTTGGCAATGCTAAGAAAATAAATACGAGGGTCGTTTGAAAAGTGCGTGCAAAAATAAAAACTACTTAATTTTTTGGGGTAAACCTTTTTTATTTTTCAACATAGTCTCCTTTTAGGCTTATACACTTCGTCCAACGCTGCTCTAGTTTGTTGATCCCTTCCGAATAATAGGATTTGTCCAAGTCTGAAAAATCTTTTTCCCGCCAGCCATTTCTTCATATTGGGGAACAAATAGTAGTCCGAGGGAGCCAAGTCTGGAGAATAGGGGGGATGTGAAACGAGTTGGAACCCTATTTCCATTAATTTTGCGACCACAACTGCTGAGGTGTGAGCTGGTGCGTTGTCGTGATGGAAAAGGACTTTTTTTGTGGGCCAATCGTGGGCGTTTTTCTTGTAGCTCGGTTTTCAAACGGTCCAATAACGATGAATAATATGCACCTGTAATAGTTTTACCCTTTTCCAGATAGTCGATGAGGATTATTCCTTGCGAATCCCAAAAGACAGTCGCCATAATCTTTCCGGCCGAAGGAACGGTCTTCGCCTTTTTTGGCGCAGATTCCCCCTTGGTAACCCATTGTTTAGATTGTTCTTTGGTCTCAGGAGTGTAGTGATGTATCCATGTTTCATCCACAGTGACGAAACGACGCTTAAAGTCCTGCGGATTCTTCTGGAACAGCTGTAAACCGTCCTTGCAACACTTCACACGATTTCGTTTTTGGTCTAGCGTGAGCAATCGCGGCACCCATCTTGCGGATAGCTTTGTCATGTCCAAATGTTGATGCAAAATATTATGTACCCGTTCATTCGAGATGCCCACAGCACTAGCAATCTCACGCACCTTCACTCTTCTGTCATCCATCACCATATCATGGATTTTATCAATGATTTCTGGAGTAGTAACCTCAACAGGGCGTCCAGAACGTTCAGCGTCACTTGTGTCCGTATGGCCACTCCGAAAATTTTGAAACCACTTATAAACTGTTCTAATCGAAGGTGCAGAGTCACCATAATGTTTATCAAGCTTCTCTTTAGTCTCCTGAGGCGTTTTGCCTTTCATAAAGTAGTGTTTAATCAACACACGAAATTCTTTTTCGTCCATTTTTTGTAAATCACTCGACTTCCTCGATTCAAACGAATGCCAAACACAAAGAAATAGACCGATCTGGCTGAAACTTGGTGTGTGTTCTTCCAAGAGATGCTACTAACTAAACATAACCTTGATACGCGCCAGTGGTGCTATCTCTCTGACTTTGCACGGACTTTTCAAACGACCCTCGTATGCATCAAAATACACTAAAAAAGATTACTTCGAAAAAATACAACAAATAACTATTAATAAAACAAATAATTATTAATTTATAAGATCCTTTATGAACATGACGTGTAAGGAAATAGTTGTAAATATTATTCAGTTTTTGAGTGTTATGAAGATCATTTACCAGTAAACTAACACAGTATTCATAGTTGTGTAAATATTTTAAGATTAATTGATTCAAGGCAGAAAAAGTAAATCAAATATGGTTCAATGATTCTGGCTCTTTATTACATAAAATACAGATATCACTAAACATAATCGGCTAGATAATATTTTGTTAAAAAAGAAACAAACAAATAACCCTTTTTTGGTGATCGAAAGACGTATATTTTTGGCAAAATCAAAAAATGCACCACTTTAACAGCAATCTCTTTCAACTTAGTAAAAGAAAATTGATAAAAATCATCCAGCGTGAACATGATTTCATCTTAGCGCCATATAAAGTTTTAAATTTTACCTGAACCTTAGGAATTGGTACAAAAAAAAAAAGACCTTTATTAACGACAATCTTATTATGAATCTTCACTGCATAGTAAAAATGGTAATGTTGAAGCAAATGCTACGTTACAGCTTTTCTCTACTTCATCACTTAAATCAATATTCCGTGATATAAAGTTTCCAACTACTTGATAAGTCTATAAGTTTAGATGAAACGCTATCAATTAATCAAAAAGAAAAAAAAATCGTTCTGAAAAGAGGTAAAATACAGAAGATACTTTTAGAATTTTATTAAAACAATTTATGAGTCTAAAATATTAACTATATTAATACAAATGTCTTGAAAAGGACTTTATCTTGTTGTTAAGACTACCCTACTATGGAAACACGTTTAAATAAATTTCTAAGAAAAGGAAATTTATTTAATAGATTTGCATGTAAACAAAGTTTTAAGGCGCCACGATAGCCAAGTGGTTAATGGCGAGGCCAGCAAAGCTAAACATGTACTTGTAGGTACTGGGTTCGATTCCCGGTCTATAAGCCTTGGATTTTTTTTATTTAATGGTTAATAAAAGAAATTTATAGTTAAATCTGTGTTTGCTATATTCGCCTCCGTCCGCGACACAATCGGTGGTTGGATGTAAAAAATAGGCATTACTTTTACTTATTCATTTCCTCAAAATCCTAATTTCTGAATCTTATTTAAACTGAAAATGTGGTTAGGTACCGCTGTACTGGATAAAATAGATTTTATTTGTCTCGCACTACACTCGCTGGACTGTTGCTGTTAGTCAGCAAATATAATCAAAGATCAAATCAAAATCAAAGATTCTTAATCAATATTTTACAGTTTAAAAAAAAAAAGTCCTACATTATACTGTAAATGTAACTAACTAAGAAAATCTATCCAACTTCTCTCCAAAACTGGCCTTAAAAAAGGTTTTATTTTTGTAGAAAGATGATACAAGTAAAAACAATAAATCTATATGGATATAATTTATGTGGTACCGAGATAAGTGCTGAAATTGGAGAATGTCAAGATTTACTTGATATAAGTATTTTGAGATTCACAGAGTCGCTTGGTGAAAGACCAAATATTTGGTTTAAGTTGTTGCTATAAATAAAATTGTATAATGTCAATCGCATAATTAAGTTCATAATTTAATTTATTTTGTTTTCTCATTTAGAATATACTGTCCGTTTTAAGTGCAACAGTTTATTTACATGTGCTGTTACTTAAGCTATCTCATATTTTGACATATATTATATGTTTTAATAATAAAGTATGACGTAAAAACGTAACAAAAATATTTTTATACTAATAATAAACTTAATTATGTGACTGACGTTACACAATCTTATTTATTGCAACAATTTAAACCAAATATTCGGACATACACCAAGCGAATCTTGGACATGCTCCAATTTCGGACTCTTTCACGGTAACATATGTACGAAGTTTGCAAAAAAACCTAGAAGCCATTTCGTAAAAAATCTCAAAAACGTTAATAATCCACGGGAGGAGTAAAGCTTCAATTTGAGAAATTTTCTTTTAATATGGATTTTAATCCTTTTAAACCGTTCATAAGAAGTAGGAGAATAAATTTCACAAAAAAAACAAAAAGTGGCACTTTAGAGGCACTTCCTTAATTACAAATTTCAGGTAAAAATAATATTTTAAATAAAAGTTTTAGATTTATGTTTGTAATCACAGGCGCCACGGTAGCCGAGCGGTTAGAGGCGAGACCTGTAAAGCTAATATGTATTGTGGTGCTGGGTTCGATTCCCGGACTAGAGGCCTTGGATTTTATTTAATGGTTAATAAAAGAAATTTACAGTGAAGTATGTTTGCTAGTCACCTTCGTCCACGACACATAATTTGGTAGCTGGACGTAAAGCCTGCCTGAAAAAATAGGCAATTACTTTACTTTACTTGTAATCATAATTCGAATATTTAGTAAAATTAGTGGAATTAGATAAATTATTACCAATTTCTGTCATAATTCGTATCAATACCAAGCTTTCAACTTATGAAAAACTGTAATTTGTTTTACATTACAGGTATTTGCCTTAAAGGTTGGTGATTTCGGTCCTGACTGCTTAGGTACTCCTGAAGACGATCTAGTCCCCCTGGGTTCAAGGTTTGAGTGAATTTAGCAATAATCATTTTTTGCACCCTTGGATTAACCAATCGTTCACCAAAAAAAGTTTAACAGTATTCTACATCAACACTACTTGTTCTTCAGGCTAATCATGATCAGACTGCTGACCATCTATTCCTTTATTTCACTCCTTCAGAGTGCATCACTACGCCGACAAGATGATCTTACAGGAAAACATATGGCCCAAATAATGTGTTAGAAATTAGTAAGTAATGTCAATTTTTTTCTGACAGTCTTTACCATCTAACTACCAATTAGGTGTCGTGGACGGAGGCGACTAGCAAACATACTTTACAGTAAATTTCTTTTTATTAACCATTATATAAAATCCAAGGCTTCTAAACCGGGAATCGAACCCAGTACACCACAATACATATTAGCTTCACAGGTCTCGCCTCTTACCGCTCGGCTATCGTGGCGCCTCGTTAGCAATTAGTATATTTTATAGAAGAACTGTTACAGTTATTATTTTTTTTTTTCAAATTAATTTAAAGAAATAGATGTTGCACTTCAAAGTGTTGCATTAATTTTGATCAAATTGTGTATTTAATTTAATACTACTCAAAAACAAAAAAACGCCGAAATTTAATACACAATTTAAGTGAAAAATAGATGAATCTAGAAATACTATTTTTACTAAATAAATTTTTCTGTTGAGATTTTCCCAAAAATAGATCTAAAACTATAAGTTTTTACAATTTTTAGTTTCAGGAAAATTCGAGTAAGAGCACTTTTTGGCGAGATGAATAGTTAGGCTTATCTCTAACGTGCTATTTTTTATTTGTAAATTTTACTGTTTTACCACCTGTTTATTATTAATATGGTATTAAATTATTAGGCTATTTTAAATATTGATTTTTGAGTTGGTCTCGAAAAATACTATAATAATTTTCATTTTAAACTTGCTATACTAATAACAAACGAAATTATCTTAAGCATTCTTCTTAGAGTGAGGTGAACTTAATTTTTTTTTTCTATAAATTGAGCATATTTCGGGATTATATTCCAGTAAAATATTTATTAGCATCAAATGTGTAGCCAAACGTTTGGCCACTCTATCGCAAGTATAACCGACGAAAAATGGTACCATTAAAGTTATGTTGAAGTCAACTACTTTTTTTTTTAGCATAAATTTTTTGAGTTTCAAGAAAATTTGATTTCGTAAACAGTTATAAGAGGAATTTGTGTAAGTGTTCACATCAAATTTTTGCGCATTTCACTTTATATTTATAAATCGGATTGAAAATATAAAGTATCAACTTGTTTTCATTTTACGTTTCTTAAAATTTAAATAAGTGATTTAATAAGTTATTTAGTTACGTTTAATGTTTGTATATTAAATGGTATGAATGATATGGAATTTACTTAAATATAGATTTATTTAAAAAATACAAATTAAATAAAATATTTCCTGTGATTTGATCTTAAAAAGTTTGGAACAATATTTTCTCTATTTTTATAGCAAGACAAACTAGATATAATAAAAGGTAATCAACATTGATTTGCATAGAAAAAATTTAGTTCTTGTTTGTATAGGGTTGGCAAATAAGTTCGTTCGGTTTTTGAGGGAGGAATAAATAACAATTTTTTTTATACACAGAATAAATTTTAATCAATTATATATTGACCATTCTTATTGATAACTTCTTGCCATCTTTCCACCAACTTCATTATACCACGTTCGTAGGACGTCTGTGGCTTAACGTCGAAAAACCAATCAAAATGTTTTTTGACAGTCTTCTCATTATCGAAACTTCATGGAGTTCTGCAACTATCAGAATAAATGATAATTAGAAGGTGCCAGGTCCGGTGAATAAGGAGGATGAGGCAAAACATCTCAGCAGTTTATTCCGAGTGGTCAATGACGTATGCGGTCTGGCCTTCTCGTGGTGGGAGACGACACCTTTGCGATTTGCCAATTCTGGACGTTTTGTGCGGATTGCATGGTCCAGTTTGGTTAACTGCTAGCAGTTAATGCAGTTGAATCAATTGTTTTGCCTGACGGTACCAGCTCGTAATAGATGATACCTTTATAATCCCACCATACGGAGAGCATAATCTTCTTCTGATGCAATTCCGCCTTCGAGCTTGTTTGCGGCGGCTCACTGCAGTGCTTCCATGATCTTTTAAGCACTACATTATCGTAGACGATCCATTTTCATCTCCCGTTACCATCCGCTTTAAAAATGGGTATTTTTTTGACGTTTCCGCAACGAATCGCAAATGGATATGCGAGTGGCTAAGTTGGCCTCGGTTAATTCATGCAGTACCCAAAAATTGAGCCGAGAAACGTATCCCAGCAGGCGCCAATGATTTTTGGAGCTCGTATAGTATATGTTAAGTGCTATTGCTATCTCACTCACCGATTCGCATGGATCATCACCGATTACGCTCTTGTCATCATCTGAATTAATCTCGGTCGGGCGACCGGAGCAGGGCTCATCATTAATGTCAAAATCTCCAGAACAGAATTTGGTAAACCACTTTTGGCACACGCGTTCTGTTAGGGCATCATCACCCTATATAAAACATATTTTTTTATGAGCCTCTGCAGCTCGTTTGCCCTTTCTAAAATAAAAGAGCAAAATATGACGAAAATGCACTTTATTTTCTTCCATCTTTACAGCTAAGCAGTAAGCGCAATAGTAATGTTTGTTAAACCGAAATTCATAGAAAGGTTAAGCTTAACATAATCTTCCAAATGAACAATCGAGTTCTGCGCTTGCGCCGAAAATTAAAAAAGAAAATCGGAATGAATCTGTACCAAAATAAAAACCGAACGAACTTATTTGCCAACCCGATATTATTGTACTTAAAACTGTAACATTAGTGCATGCTTATAATGTGCCAAAAAGTTAGTACAACGAACAGAGATACTACCATCGATATGTGATATTACCAGAATGTCTTGAAATTGCCAAAAAAAATCTATAAAAATTTTACACTGGATCCACAACTTAGCATTGGGGTAACTACAAGTTATACATGTCTCTACAGTTTAACATGTTAGTAAAATTGTACATTTCTACCATTTATTATAGAATCACTACAAAATACACCACTAAAAGTACTTTCTAACCTAATTCCCAAGCTGTGGATGACTGCAAGTTTAACCATGCTCACAACATGGTTCTCGAATTAGTGCAATGTACAGATCTACCATGTATTTAATATTAAAAACCCTGGTTTCAAAACTCGCACTACTTTCAAACTTTATTATTGAAAAATTATTCAAACAAAAACTTTTAATCCATATATGAAGTTTAGACAAAATGGTTAAGGTAGCAATTTCAAAACAAATCCATATTCGGTAAATTCTCTACCAGTTGAGAGATTTGGATCACTACGTAGCATTTGTACGGCGGCGCAATTTGAATTTAGAGTTTCAGCTTTCTGCGATTCTTACCTATTTTTCTAAAAGAACAAAATACACTTCCGGCCACTGGAGATTTCGGATATTTCCTATAAAATTACTCTAATATTTCCTAAAAACTTTCTCTGTAACTACAATTTGTAAGGTACTAATTCGAAAATTCGAAAATTTATTTAATTCATAATCAAATGTCTAGACCCTCGTTCATTAACAAAAAAAAAATATGCAAATAATAAGTTACTAATTGATGAATGTATAATGAACACGCGGTTTAGGGAAAAAAAAAAAAATTACATTGTGTGCCTTTTTCAAAATAATCAAATCAAAGTGGCTGTGATTTTTTGCTTTTAGAGAATACTGAGATATTTTTGTTCACCTACAAACTACCAATCTCTCTTTCACACGAGCGCGCTCTCTGTCTATTTTAAACACACACACGGGCGCACCAATTACATTATAAAATCCACTTATTTTTGACTTAAGAACAAACTTGTATTTAGAAGCTGAATACATTATTTATATGATCTGTAGCCATACCAATAAAGTGCCATCAAGTCCAGTACAGTGTACAGATATACTACCTTTTATATGCCTCCTTAGAGAGCAATTCAGAACGGCCAAAAGTCTGTACAATCTGAACAACTACCACATACCTCTCAGTAATGTCTAAGAACTAGCTTAAAGCAATGACCTACCTATATATCTTACCAATTTGGTCCAGGCCAACTTACCTCTGAAAGTAGCTGTTTCAGTACAATGTACTCGTTTCCTACCATTACTAAATTTTAAACGGAACTCCAAGCATGGCCTCTGAAGCCCACCGAAATGGTACCAATGCTTGCCACCAAAATGATCCAGAGTTAGTAAACAGATTTTTGCACGACCTATTTCACTCTGATAGAATCTGTAACCTCACCCATCAAGTACCCAACGCCAGATAGTTGTACATATTTCCTATCACATAGTAAAAGGAAACTCCAAGAACTTGAGAAACAGCTCTGAAGTTGTGCAATGTACTGATCTATCATTTATGACTTATTAAAGGAGATTTGTAACCTTGTTTCTGTGAATGAATCAGAGTTAGTTAACCGATCTGTGAAGCAATATAAATTCAAAAGTAATAGAACCTCCATCTCTATAAGTGCATTGAAGACAGTGCAGTTTTACAGTTCTGCCACCAATATACAATATTATGGAGTATTACTAGCATCTGGAACGTGCCACAGTCAGTACAATTTACAAATCTTACCACCTTTATGTGGAATTTGGAATTCGAAATCCAAAAATTGTTTTTAAAAAAAAAGGTACTAAGTACAGATCAACCACCTATATAATATTTAAGGTAAAAATGGGTTATTTTGGAATATTTCTGTTAAAACATTTTGGCCATGCTTAGCCAAATGCTTTTACACCATTTCTAGCCTATAAATTTTAAATATACAATATAAATTGATAATCAGGTTCTATGACTTACCTGCCACGGTGAATATATTTCTAAATAATCCCAGTAATGGGGTCACAATTTATTTATTTTTTTTAATTTAAACGGTTTTTGGGGAGCTTAAGGGGGGTGGAGATTTATTTGGTGCTGGGGGACTGAAAATTTAATTTGAAATTTTAATCAACATTATTTTTAAATTTAGGGGGAGGTGAAAATTGTTTTCTGACTGCCGGCTTCTCCGCGAGCGGGTTCCCGTACAACTGCTTTTTGATACAACCGAGCTGAAGTACCGCAGTCTTTGAATTGTACTACCCCTCCGTGCAATTGGCGGCTTGGTGGGGGTAAATTCGGGGTGGAAAACTTTGGTCGTACGAACGGGCAGGAGTGGGTGGTTTTGGGTGGTGAACATTAACCCTCTATCCCACCTCCTCCGTGGGTTGGCAAGTGGTGGGTTATTCTCCAGTTTGGATCAAGGCGCATGCTTGTTGCAGGAAGTGCCTGCTCTAAAAGCACACTACCCTCTCCTCGCTTTTCCTTTCATTCTATCCAGGAGCTTTTTGCAGACAAACGGTGAGGGTTTTTCCAGCAAGACAAAATGAGGAGACCCAGAGCACTGGATATAAAGACTATTGAACCCTAGGTATTTCAGAATAAGGAACTGGATAGAGAAGTCTTCAATGCAAACAAACCCAACATAGCATCAGATGAAATAAGCATGTTGTCGCATAGAAGGCAGTTTTTCATTTATGCAATAAACTAGGGAAATAAGTTTTATCCAGCACAATGTACTAAACCACACAAAAATCGCACCAAATCCGCCCAAAATTCAGTTTTAGTAACCTATACTAAAGCTCATTCAGCTACTGAATCAAATTATTGTTGCACTTTACAAGACTACGAACACGCAATGTCTTACACGTTTAGCTGGACATCTTCACGATATAGAAAAAAGTAAAATGGAGATATGCTGCTCATAGTTAAAATGTAGGACACTCTCCAGAAATAATACTTTAAGAGTTTCAGTTATTTATTTACTATGAGGCGCGTCAACATCGAACGTCATTAGCTGGAAAGTGAGCTCTAAGAAGCTCCTAGGAAGAGAAAATCTAAAGGTCATCAGCTGGATTCGAACCCGAAATCTCTGCGTGAGAATCCATTATGCTAACCGCTCAGCTAATCCGTTCCTTTAGTTTTTGCTATTATATTAAAAAATGATTTCAGTGATTTCTTTTAACCTTTGAACAGTTTTAATTTCACGCCAAATATTTAAAACATTTATGATTGGTAATTTTCTCCATATTTTGTGGTAGACCTGTTGTATAATTGACAGAGTTTCCCTTCGTTTTCATTGTTTGTAAAGTCCAGGATTTAGGAATGTTATATTTTGTAAGGTGGAAGTAAAATATTTTGGTGCAGCTTTGGAAGTGTATTGTGAAGATTTGTAGTGGACAAGGTGTAAGTATTGTTAGTCCATATTAACATTTGGAATTCGTATTTTCAAACCTAGTACTTACAAAAGTCGATTTGCTTGCAAAAAAGTGTTGGATATTATATTTTCTTTTATGGAAGGAGAGGGCGCACATTTCAGCATCACAGTTAAAATGTACCCTACCGACTCCTGCAAGTTTGTGACTTTTCTTTTTTGTTTAATCGCAGAGAAGGGTAAAGTGGTCCGAACCTACATCAAGAAGCGCAACAAACCGAATATTTTGTTCAAACTTCCTAAACCCATCACTTCGGGTACAACATCCCAAACTGAGTCATTCTTGATTTTTGAACTAGATTTCAGTGGTTTAAAAGAGAAAGTAATGTAGTAGTGAGAGAAATAACTGATAGAAGGTAGATTCAGAGTAAAGTAATATCATTTCTTTCTATTTTATATTGTGTTCAAAGCTACCACACCAGTGGGGCAGATATTAACATTTGACACAACATTTTTAAATTAACATAATATAGATACGAGGGTCGTTTGAAAAGTGGATGACAGAAGAGTGAAGGTGCGTGAGATTGCTAGTGCTGTGGGCATCTCGAATGAACGGGTACATAATATTTTGCATGAACATTTGGACATGACAAAGCTATCAGCAAGATGGGTGCCGCGATTGCTCACGCTTGACCAAAAACGAAATCGTGTGAAGTGTTGCAAGGACGGTTTGCAGCTGTTCCAGAAGAATCCGCAGGACTTTAAGCGTCGTTTCGTCACTGTGAATGAAACATGGATACATCACTACACTCCTGAGACCAAAGAACAATCTAAACAATGGGTTACCAAGGAGGAATCTGCGCCAAAAAAGGCGAAGACCGTTCCTTCGACCCTCGTACGATCGTTTGAAAAGTCCGTGCAAAAATAAAAACTACTTAATTTTTTGGGGTAAACCTTTTTTATTTTTCAACATAGTCTCCTTTTAGGCTTATACACTTCGTCCAACGCTGCTCTAGTTTGTTGATCCCTTCCGAATAATAGGATTTATCCAAGTCTGAAAAATAGCCATTCGTTTCTGCAATCACCTCCTCGTTTGAATAAAATCTTTTTCCCGCCAGCCATTTCTTCATATTGGGGAACAAATAGTAGTCCGAGGGAGCCAAGTCTGGAGAATAGGGGGGATGTGAAACGAGTTGGAACCCTATTTCCATTAATTTTGCGACCACAACTGCTGAGGTGTGAGCTGGTGCGTTGTCGTGATGGAAAAGGACTTTTTTGTGGGCCAATCGTGGGCGTTTTTCTTGCAGCTCGGTTTTCAAACGGTCCAATAACGATGAATAATATGCACCTGTAATAGTTTTACCCTTTTCCAGATAGTCGATGAGGATTATTCCTTGCGAATCCCAAAAGACAGTCGCCATAATCTTTCCGGCCGAAGGAACGGTCTTCGCCTTTTTTGGCGCAGATTCCCCCTTGGTAACCCATTGTTTAGATTGTTCTTTGGTCTCAGGAGTGTAGTGATGTATCCATGTTTCATCCACAGTGACGAAACGAAGCTTAAAGTTCTGCGGATTCTTCTGGAACAGCTGCAAACCGTCCTTGCAACACTTCACACGATTTCGTTTTTGGTCAAGCGTGAGCAATCGCGGCACCCATCTTGCGGATAGCTTTGTCATGTCCAAATGTTCATGCAAAATATTATGTACCCGTTCATTCGAGATGCCCACAGCACTAGCAATCTCACGCACCTTCACTCTTCTGTCATCCATCACCATATCATGGATATTATCAATGATTTCTGGAGTAGTAACCTCAAGAGGGCGTCCAGAACGTTCAGCGTCACTTGTGCCCATATGGCCACTCCGAAAATTTTGAAACCACTTATAAACTGTTCTAATCGAAGGTGCAGAGTCACCATAATGTTAATCAAGCTTCTCTTTAGTCTCCTGAGGCGTTTTGCCTTTCATAAAGTAGTGTTTAATCAACACACGAAATTCTTTTTCGTCCCTTTTTTGAAAATCACTCGACTTCCTCAATTCAAACGAATGCCAAACACAAAGAAATAGACCGATCTGGCTGAAACTTGGTGTGTGTTCTTCCAAGAGATGCTACTAACTAAACATAACCTCGATACGCGCCAGTGGTGCTACCTCTCTGACTTTGCACGGACTTTTCAAACGACCCTCGTATGTATGTAAAGTACCAACTGTTTATTGATATAGATCTGTTAAGAAGACTTGAAAGTTGTAGAAAACAAAATAAAAAGGTTCAATAATACGATTCTGGTGCACTCTGTAACAGAAAATGTAAATTCTGTTCAAATTTACCCCCTCGCCCTACTTTTTGAAGTAATGCATATCTATTATTTGAAACATTTGTCCAATAAACTTCATTTAAGCGGTAATCTTAGGGAAAGGTTATGTTAAGCTATCCTCTAATGTGCCCATTTCAGCACATTCTACGATTGTATCACTACCAATTTGAGAAACCCCTATATCTCGAGATACAGCATCCAACTTTGTTTTTTCAAATGGAACGTTATATTTTTTGCATATTTTTATAGTATTTGAGCTCCTAAAAAAACACACAAAAAATTTTGGAAATCGGTTAGGTTTAGATCTAGGCAGGCTAGAGTTATTCGACGTTCCAGATTTTCGACTGAAGCCACGGGATAAAGATTACTGTACAGTTTATTTTTTAGATGTCTCCACAAAAAATAGTCCATTGGGGTTAAGTCCGGAGATCGAGGTGGCGATTGGATGGGACAATGAGTTCCTAAGCACTTTTCATGGAAATTTCTGTCCAGGTAACCTCGAAGAACTCTCTCACTATGTGCCGGGCAACCATCTTGTTGAAAATACATAACTAGCCGACGTTGTAGAGAAACATCTTCAAGCAGAACTGGCAAAATGTCTCTTAAAAAAAGTTAGATACCTTGCAGCAGTTAAGTTCTCTATGTAGAAGTATGGGCCGATTAGTTGATTTCCTATAACTCCGCACCAAACGTTTATAGAAAAAACAACCTGAACCGTCGAATAACTCTAGCCTGCCTAGATCTTGACTTCGCCACCATAAGTGCTGCTACAAGCAAAGCGTGGGAGTCCAGAGTTTTGGCATGCCTATCTGTTGATGGTGCCCAGTTTGAACAGATTCTTTAAAAAAAATAACGTAATTTTGGCAATAAACTGAAATTTATTTTTCATATTTTAAATTACCATAACTTTTGAAAAACCTAACCGAATTCAAAAAAATTTTTTTTTGTTTTTTTTAGGAGATAAAATACTATAAAAATATGCAACAAAAAATATAACGTTCCATTTGAAAAACTAAAGTTGGGTGCTGTATCTCGAGATACAGGGGTTTAAAAAAATGGGTCAATCAATGAAAATAAACTAGACTAAAAATGATTAAATATGTTTTTTATTTTTTCGAAATTTCCCGCCGTTTAAAAAAAAAGTGGGTGGAGCCTGTAACCATGGTTACCCTGTATAAACGAACTAAATTTTCCATTATCAAGGTTTTAAAACAAAATAGATTGTTCTAACATGTCTTTCTTGAATTCTGACTCTAGAATTTTGTTTCATATAAAGTTGTTAACCAAAGAAAATACTACGTAGATAAAATGCAGTGGAAGGGACTGTTAGGCAAATTCAGCAAGGGTAGACCCTGAAGGTCCGCTGCATTAATGCATAGATATTCATTTGTGCAAAGTGGAGTTGCATAATACATTGAAAGGGATGGATACTTTAGGGGATTGAAACCGGAAGCCAAGTTGCCTGGTCAATATCACAGTTTTACATATATGTAAGGATCGCGCTTTGATCTTTCGTTTCCTGTTTAGTTATTATAACCTTTGCTCAGTAGGACCTACCCCCCATTACCTGAATTGGAGAGGCCCGGGTCAGGAAATAGATGATTCCCCCACTATGAAGAAATGACTAGAATAAAAGTGATAGGCAGTGCAGGATGAATAAATAGTATGTGAAGTTGAAAGTAAGCCCCACATATCTTTGGTTACCGAATTTTGAACTTTTTGTTGACGGCCTATATTAAGTTTCTAGATGTCGGCTAATTTTCCTTTTTACTTTTTGGAATTCTGATAAACCCATAGAGAATGTTATTTTTCTGAAATGTTTATGGATAACTGGCATACCTCTGAGTAGATAAATCCTCAGAATGCATCTTCAAATTATATTTATTTTGGTTGAGGCCACTTCATTTATATAGTTATACTTCAGACGAGTGATTGGCCCAGTGCTGAAGGCCCATAATACCCTGGAACAAGAGGTACCCATCTGTTATTCGGTTGCCGGGACCTCTAGATGAGCGGTTCAAGTTTTGATGTGAAATTTCACGACAATTCGTTGCTCTACTACATGTGTAGTATCATGTTTTCGGCAAAACGAAACTAACACCTCTTACACAAACGACGGTTCCGGTCAGACAGATTTTCTCTACAAACACGTGAGACACTGCAATCGAAAGAGAAGGCTTTACGCTGCACAGCTGTCGGTCTCTTCTCACCGACTTTGGAGTCTCATCCACCCCCCGTACCGCTCTGCCTTTTGATTTGATGACACCGGCCGCTCCGACAAACTTCTGTCATCGGCCCCATGCCACTACTGATGGTGCTGCTGCCCACCATCAGAGCTGTTTTTCGACCTCTCGGTCTATTCCTTTAGCCGCCTCTTACGACATCCTGGAAGGGAGCGGACCTATTCTAACCCCAGCCCGCAGGGGCGGAAGGAAGGGTTGCATTGGGGCTGCTTCTCCACGTCTCACAGCACAAAGAAGATGTAAAGACGTAAAGACACTGTAAATGTTTAGATCAACCCCCTTGCTGCAAATTTTATTTACAAGTAAGAAATAATATTTATCGAATAAACTTGTTAAACTTATATTCGACACATATGTTAATTAATATTATACGAGGTGTGGCTATTAAATAACGAGACTGTTGCTGCTACAGAAGAACTATGCATGCGCCAAATCCTAACCACCGACAGCTGTGCAGCGTAAAGCCTTCTCTTTCGATTGCAGCGTCTCACGTGTTTTTGTAGAGAAACCTGTCTGACCGGAACCATCGTTTGTGTAAGAGTTGTTAGTTTCGTTTTGCCGAAAACATGATTACTACACATTGTAGTAGAGCAACGAATTGTCGTGAAATTTCACATCAGAACTTGATAAAACCACTACTGAAACTTATCTTTTATTAAAAGAAGTTTATGGGCGATGAATGTTAATCACGTGCGCAAGTTTTTGAGTGATTCAAGCGTTTCCAAGATGGCTGAGAAGACGTCGGAGATGATGACCGCCCTGGTCTCCCTTCCACACCCAAAACGGATGAAAATATCGATTATAATTGATCAACATTACTAGCCGTGAGGTGCTTGCTCAACTCCGTGAAAAGATTAAGGAAAAAAGAACGACCCGATTTGTTGGAAGAACAAGTCACGGGGTTCTCCATCAAGACAACGGCGCCGGCTCACACTGCATTGTCTGGTCAAGACGTTTCTAACCAAAAGTGCAACATCCCAGTTTTAGGGCCATCCACCCTTATTCGCCTCACCTTACCCCTAAAGTCAAATCTGCATTAAAAGAAACACGGATTTCAGTCCATTGAAGCTGTGAAAGAAAAAGCGGCACGCGTCATGCAGGAGCTCACAGAAAAAAGACTTCCAGCACTGTTTCGAACAATGGTAAATTCGCATGGAGCGTTGTAGGGATAGGGGAGGGGTGTATATTGAAGGTGATAATAACTAAATATGTATAAATTTAAAATAAAATGTTTTATAGCAATAGTCTCGTTATTTAATAGCCACATCTCGTAAATTAAAAGTTAAGTTTAACAACATATTTTTATAGAAAACTAGCTATGGCCAAGCGTTGCTGGAACTATTGACCATAATTGAAAATAAAAATAATCAATAGAAATGTCGTAATTTTTAGTAGAAGTATTAATTTCTGCACTAACTATTACAAACAATAATTAATTTTAATAATATAGGATTTCTGTCAACAATCTATATTTATCATTTTCTTTTTTTTCTTTGACGCCTTCGCGAACCATTAAAAATGTAACGGCTCTATAGGTTAAGAAACGCTGCCATGTTTGTTTGTTTTTTTTTTGTAGTGCGCGCTTCACTAGCCACTTTATAATTTCAACAGATATACTGTGCCCTGATTATGCCAGGCTCACCAACACTGGGGAAAAAAAAAGGCCTGACAACATCGCTTTCCCATTAAACAATATTAGTGAAAAACTTCACAAGCGGAAAATTTTCCAAATGGCGGTGAGAAGTTTCAAAATCAGTTAAAAGTTTTAATGAAATAATTTTGTCTCTTTTTTTTTTGTATTATTATTTTTTTTTTTTTCAATTGTTTTGAATTTTTGCTGCTATTTATTCAATCAGCAGTCTGAATAATTCATATCACTTTACAAGAGTTTTCTAGGTGAATATCTCCCAGAAATTTACGGCTTGTCTGTCAGTTAGTTTGTGCAACCCCCCCCCCCCCAACACCGTAGAAATCTGCGAAGAATAATTATGCAAGAATTTCAACGAGGATTTAAAACGATAACTTTACTGTTGAGTGCGCTTTTTCATCTCTTTGGATTTGCATTTATTATTCTGCAAATAAAGGATGGAGCAATGCACACAACTCCCCCTCAAAAAAAAAAAAAAAACCCTATCATGGACCAACTTCTGCATTGATCAAGGGTCACTATAATATCAAGATAGAAGTTCTGTAGATTTTATTAACTTTTTGGCCCTTTACAAGCCAAAGGATATGGTAGTTCCCTTTAATATTATTTATATGGTGGATGCGTATATTGGTTATTTGGGGCACTTTGGAATACTTGGTTTTAGATCCTTAAATGTTATGTAGATCTGCACTTTGTGCAGGACATAATAGAAATATTTATAGTGTACAGTGCGTTAACAGACCTTCTAAACATACAGGGTGTTCATTTTAAGACGTCTCAAATACATTTCATGCTTAAACGGTGCCTCCTCTGGCTCGCAAGCCAGGTTAGCCAGGAGGTTATCAACTGCTCTCTGTTGATCTGAGGAGGCACCTTTGAAGGTACATGCTTCACAAGTTGAGTAAAGTGCATTATTTGATAAAAATCAAGGAATAAGTTTGATCCTTTACATGAAAGATCAATTTTTTTTGGTAATTAAACGCAACTCTCCCAAAATTATCAAATAATTATTAAACCTTTTTGTTTGTAACAGATGTAAAATTAATTTTTAGCCATTTTCTGTATGCTTGAGAACATCTAAAGCTCTTTAACATTTGATTTTACTTAGGAAAAATCACTCAGAAAACTACTTATTTCCCGATATTAAGAAAAATACTAGCTTTACTGCCTTGGCAATATTTTTAGTAGAAAGGGGATGCAAAAATACATAAAAATGACCTATCGCGTGCTCTTCTTTCTCTTTGATAACAAGTTAAAAAATTGAAATATGATTAATAAATACCAGATTTTGAAATAGCCTAGCACCTTTAATTTTGGAAGATATCGAATTGCGGTTTCCGGTTTCTTTCATAACTTTTTATACTCTTTAAAACTGTGTTATATGAAAATGGGGGTCAACTGCGAACCCTCACTTTTAGTCGCGCGTCAGCCGCAGGAATCTAAGATCAAGCAACATATTCTGAAACTAGAGGAGACGGGCAACAAATTTTATCTCTACCATTTTTTGCTCAGATTAACCGTTTAAGCATGAAATGCAATTGAGCCGTCTTAAAGTGAACACCCTGTATCGGTGGTTAATCTGTACATTATCATGATTTTGGACACTTTAGAAATAAATTTTAAAGTGGCCCTTATCTTTTAAAAAAAAAAGAAAATAAAGATAAGATATTGTTTATTATTGGTTGGTACCAATTGGTTAGGTTATCTGGTGATGTGCTGAAATTATCACTTACAACCTTGGAGCGCTCGTGATGATCTCAGTTTACCATAAGGAAATCACTTTATTTACCTCACAAACAAAATATGAGCTTAAAATAATTTATTACATCATAAAAACATTGTACATAATCAATTGCTATTATTACACTATGTTCTGTTATTATTAAAACTGTCCGGTAGGACAGTTGTATAAGGGTTGATCGTCAAAAACTGCACGAAAAAGTGTAACGTTGAAAAACACCCAACTTTGACAATTTTTTTCTCTTTTTCTATAAAAGATAAAATTCCCAAATTTTCTTTAAAACATAGGACAAATCATTCTCTTTGACTGTAATTTTTTTGCAACAACATAGATTAAATAGATTTCGAGAAATACGTTGCTGAAAATGAGCAAAAACATCATTTTCAGAAAATGTTCTTGATCTTCTTGTTACCTTTTTTTGTAAACAACGTAGCGCCTAAACGCGTGAACCGAATTTCATGAATGAGGTGTCATTCGATTTGAAATTTTATGTAGATGTGCCTTTTTGGGGGTCTCGACGCTGTACATTAAATGTGAGAGGAATTAGCCCCCATGTATGTGAGGCCCCCTCCAAAATTATTATTACTAATTACTCTGTAAATCTTAGCCTGATTTTGATAAAATTTGGCAGGGTGAAAGGGTTAGGGCTCCCCTACATACCATTAAATCGACGTTCTGCTCTTATAATTAGTATGGGAGTACCTCTTGGGTAAAGTTAAGGGAAGTAAATGTTTGGGAAAAATAGAGTTTGAAGGAAATTCCTCGAACTGAAGGAAGTTTAATTAACGTTAAAATCACTTCAATTTTAAAGTGTTTCGTACAGAATTTAAAAAACAAATAATTTTGGTTACTGAAACTTCTAAATTAGGGAATATTTTGCATTTATTGTTAAAATTTGAAATTAATTTACTATCAATCAATCAATTTCAAATTATAACAATAAATGTAAAATATTCCCTAATTTAGACGTTTCAGTAACCAAAATTATTTGTTTTTTAAATTCTGTACGAAACACATAAAAAATGAAGTGATTTTAACGTCAATTAATCGAAATCTTTCAAAAATGTATATTTTTCTAACTATATTTTTTTTTTTTTTAATACAGCTTCTTTAATTATTCATAACTTTGAAAATAAAATGGCCATTAAAATGATTCCAACTGCATTGTCTTTATAGCAAATTATATTTAAATTAATTTTATAGAAAAGCAAAACAAATATCTTTTGATCAATGGTAGCGACCTCTAAATATTAATCGATTTCGCTCTAATACGGACGAAACTTTTTGTTTTTAAATGAACTTTAATTTTTCCGCTCGGCGCTCTTTAAAATTTGTAAAGTCAACATTTTTTTGAAACACCCTAATGTATATTATATATAATATTAGTGATAGGCCTACATAGTGCGTACAGTTAGTTGACTGGAAAAGCTTGGAGACTGCGAGCTAACGGGTCCTAGAATGTACTACTTACTCTACTCTAAGCGGATTGCCAAAGCTTGCTGTGAGAATGCTGTATAGTGCACTGCACATGATGTCATTCTCAAGGTGAATTATTGATGGGTTGGAACTTGGCTGCAAAGTACTGAACTTAAACACATGTGCTTAATATTGTGTGTATGTGTTAGTAAGACAAAACTTTTACACTCGACGAACTAACACGTGAATCTTTGTACTAAGCCATTTGAAAGTACTTCTGTTTAAGTCGCTTACAATGCCTAACTCAGTCTATAAACTGAGTTTTTTACTTAATAAAAGTGTGTGTTTGGAGTAAGCTTAAGATGGGTAACATATTACCTTTTACCCGAATATGATGGAGCCCATCAAGTAAGGGTGCATATCACTTGATGGATAAGAATTGCCTGTCCAGGCGTAAGTAATTCCATAAGGATGTTGTAGATCCTCTTGTTTTATGGGTGCAATGTGGTAAATCTGTATATGAGCCGTTTATTTTGAAAGTGGGGCAATTTGAAAAAAAATGAAGATAATGGTAATTATAGATAAAACTTAGTATGAACTTTTTATCTGTAAACAATTTAGAGTCAAAAAAATTCAGAATCCTAATATTTGGGAGATGGAAGTTTTAGCTCTTAACAATATTGTAAATATGTTAAATTTGAAAATGGTGCAAGTCCATCTTAGGTTGAAATTATTTAACCGTACAGCAAAATTTAACTCCGGTTGCTGTATGGTGAAGCAAATGTGGTGGTTTAACATCATGTCTTATCTATCTATCTTTGATATTGGTAATCGGTGATGGTACAATATTTCGTAAAATTTATTATTATTTAATAATTATAAGTACATCTTAATTTTGTGTTTCGATAATAACACCAACACCGGGAAATTTTAGTACTATTGGCAACACTGAAAAACTGTAAATTGTATAACAATCGACTATCAAGTAAGTTGTGTTGTTTTGTGCTCGGTGTACGAAAAAAGTTTCATTTTGAAAATGAATAATGGATTGTGGTTTATTTTATAAAAAGAAAAAATGGCTTATAACTCTGATGCATCTAAAAATGAATCTGGTAGGTAACAAAAATAAAATAAAAATATTTTTCTGGGTAATAACGCCATTTCAATAAAATCCTCATTTGCAAGTAATTTTATTATGTTTGTAGAAATAAGACCCCATGACAATCGGTAATAAAAGAAGAATCTTGGAATCAGAATCTGAATAAGAAGGCAATCTGGACCAAAATGATTTTAAAAAATTCAAAAAAAGAAGAATAGTTGAACTATTGATTAGTATTTTGTTTTAATTGTTAAAAAAAGACTGATACGACTGAAATATTATCCATTTAAATCAACGATTACAATAATTCATTAATTTTGAAAGTGAGGCAAGTCCATTTAATTATAATAAATCTTTATTTTTCTTAGCCAGCGCTATCTCCTTAAATATCTCGAAATAACAAAAAATGGACTTGTCCCACTTTCAAAATAAACGGCACGTATAGTTCTAACCAGGGCGACTTTCCTGAATTTTTAAGGCGTTCAGAGAAAATTAATAAAGGGCAAAATTTATTAAATTTTTATTACAATAATAATATTATATCATCTTTTTTTGTAACCTTACTTTATTTTACGTGTAAATACATGCTACGTACACAAATAAAAAATACTAATAATGTATAATACCCAATTGAAGGGAAACTGTATTAAATTTAAATTTAGAAATGAAATAAAACAATAAAACGTCACGCAACTAACAAAATTAAAATAATCAAATCATAAAGCAAGCATAATGATAACACAAGTGGAATATATTCAAATATATACAGTAAATTAAAAAACTAACTTAATTTTTATAATCATCCCTAGAATCAAATCAATCATATAAAAATATTTGAATTTTTGAACAATAAATATAAACAAATAAAACCTAATATATTAAATTCAAATTAAAGATTATATACAGAATCAAAATTTAGTTTAGATGAGAAATGAGATGAGTATAATGATTTAAATTTCTGAAGAAAGTTAGATCAGAATAATGGAACAGTTAGGTGAGGGTCAAATCTTTGGTCACCAAATAGTAACCAAAGTCCGTATTTTATGGAAGAATACTTGTATAAAAGGACTAACCGTTCTAAAAAGAGGCAGATCAAAGTTATTTACTGTAGAGAGAGTAATTCTGCCCGAATCTGAGTCCAAATTTAATTGTTTAATAGACGTAATGCTGGTAGTTGAATGTTGAAGTGCTGAAGTCTTGTAACAATTGTCAATATTCGAAGGATCCGAATTACGAATAAAATGTAAAAGTGCCATCAGAAGGGGCTGCCAACAACGCCACACAGCCTGAAGGTTAGGTTATAGTCTAGGAAGGTTTAGCGTCATTTTAGAGTGTTTACGTTACAGTTTTTCAAATATAACTAGTAATTTAATTTGTAAGACGGTTTTCAAAAACAGATTTTATTATTCTGTAAAGAATATAATTTTATAAATAAATTAATACAAAACATTAATATATACATAATAAATAATTAAAACAATAAAATACCTGTAAAGAATAATTAAATTACAAGTTATATTTTAAAACTTAAACACTATGAAAAACTGTAACGTAAACACTCTAAAATGACGCTAAACCTTCCTAGACTATAACCTAACCTTCAGGCTGTGTGGCGTTGTCGGCAGCCCCCTCTGATGGCACTTTTACATATGTATTCGTTATTTAGATCCTTCAAATTGTACCTATTCCTGAGTCTATTCGTTTCAAGGCCCACTTATTACCTGGTAAATGGTTTACAATTAACATGGAACAGATGGTTGGAGTTGCTATAAGGACATAGAATTATTGTCTCGCCGAGGAGATCAAGTTTCAAGTAAGAGAAAATAATAGCCTACATTTTCATGAGAAGACTAAATAGGAGAGTAAGCAAATCATTATAGATTGGTAAGGCATAAACATACACACCCTTACATTACTTGAAACTTTACAGTCTGATAATGTTGTATAATTGCAATAAGAGAAATACGTTTGAAGTTACATCCCAGAACTGCACGAGTGCAGTAGTCTACGAGTTAATGCAGTTGCTAAAACCCTAAAGCGCAATTTAAACCCCCACTGGCCAGCGCAGTAATCCCCTTGGGTCAGCATTCTCTGCAAAGCCCATTGGGAGGGGGCTACTATGGGTTATTGCTAAAAACGATCATTTACTGCCTGGGGTTAACTGGTAGGCTTTAAATTTAGCGCGCATTTTACAACCGTGGCCTGGAAACAGACATACCTGAGAGTACAGGCTCTAATTTCCTGGCCAATTAGAGAGCATTCAACGGTCGAAGTCAGAATTCTGGCAGCGAACCATTATTTTCGGCTGGATTTTTGAGCCTTAATAGGTCCATAAAGGTGGTAGGCAATTGTGTTTGTCATTTTATAAGGCACAGCTACCTGAATTTGATTACTTGTAGCATTTCCTTATTCAGCAACCAAAATACCAGTAATTGGCTGAACAGAGCAATCTAGAAACAGCACATATTGCACCACTAATTGTTATAAGCGGGACTCGAACTGAAGGATTTCCCATTTACTTTTCTTCACTCATAATCATTACATAAATCCAGCTCCCCTTTAAGTAGCATATAATTTTAGAATCTATTACACTATACAGGGTGTATGCGGAGAAGTGGTCGAAACTTTGGGAGGTGATTCAGCAGCTCAAATGCAACAAAAAATATTCTCTTCACTTTGGCCCGATTCTCAATAGTGTCCAAGATATTTGCATTTTTAACTTTACCGTCGATATTCGCGTTTTTCACCATAAAAACGGCCGTAACTTTTCTATCCTTTATCCTACAACAAATCTGCTTATTCCAAACGAAAGAGCATTAAATTTCCTATAAATATGCTCAAAACCGAGCCTCAAAACGTTTCTTATAACAATAATATTTTTACTTTAATGTCTAAAAATTGGTTCTCGATGATTTTGTTAAAATTTTTAACTGTATTTTTTCAAGGAGTCACATAATTTCAGAAAAAGTTGCGCATTTATTGAGCTTTAAGACCATATGGGTTTTTTTGGTTTTTAATAAAACCCTACCCCGAACAGAGGGGTGTAAATGCAGAAAACTGGGATTTTGCTTAACCGACTATTCACTACTATTTTACTCGAATGTCAATTTTTGGAGAAGGAACAAAAAGAAAATAACAATTTTATTTTTGAATTATTATTAATTAACTTTGAACAAAAAAAACCTCCATTATGTCATTAAAATAAGTTACACAAACAATTGTAGTCAACTACTGCGTTTTATTGCTACTTTATGTTTTACTTCCGTTTTATTAAATAATAATTGTTAAAGACATTAATGTAAAAATTTCATTGTTATAAGAAACGTTTTGAGGCTCTGGGTTAAGCAGATTTATAGGAAATTTAATGCTCTTTCGTTTGGAATAAGCTGATTTGTTGTAGGCTAAAGGATAGAAAAGTAACGGCCCGTTTTTATGGGTGGAAAACGCGAATATCGACAGAAAAGTTAAAAATGCAAATATCTTTGACACTATTGAGAAACGGGCCAAAGTGAATAGAATATTTTTTGTTGCATTTGAGCTGCTGAATCACCTCCCGAAGTTTCGACCACTCCTCCGTATACACCCTGTATAGTATAGTTGTTTAGTCTGCAAGCGTAGTGTGTTACAGGATCATAAATAAGTGAAAGTCAATTTTTTTTAACATCTAACTTATGAATCAAACTCTGATGATAGATGAAAATCCTAAACCGGTCAGAAATAGTTTTTTAGATTATTCAACGGTTTTTAGGCAATTCAAGAATACATTCTTTTACAAATGAAAAGAAAATAAACTTAATAAAGCAAGGAAAACATTTTTGTTGTGGGTCAGAAATAGAAAGAAAAATGCGTGCATGTTATGACATGTTAAAATCAATTTGACCTTTATAACATTATTGGAAACTTTAAACATGTTTCTAATCTCCCCAACCAGTACAACGTAAACAAAAATCAGCTATCTGTATAAAAAATTATCAAAGTGAACATAAAGAACGCTTTTAAAATGAATCCGTCAACACAATTCATATATCTACTGTCTGTACAAAATTAGCTAGATCTGCAAGCATTGCTCAATCAGATCAACCAATTCAGTCCCAAGTCAGCACAACGCATACTGCCCATAGAGTATGAAGTAGAATTTGTAAGCATTGATCTAACATAATTCAAAATCTATGATCTAATGCAACACATAAAAGGTTAGTTCAACTGCATAACTCTAATGACTTATAATAAAACAGTATGTACAGATCTGTTACATTCATATCTACTTATTATTAAATAGAAGTGCATTCATGCCTTTAATGTGCAGTATAAATAGAACTGCAATCATGTTTTTAATGTGCTCCAAATCTAGGGTGACCATTTATATAGTAACATAATGCGGGGCAGAAAGTGTTCATTGCATGCGGAGCACACGTGCAAACGTGCGCGTGCACATTTTTTTAATGTCACTTTAAAACAGGAATTCATTTAAAAAATATTCATTTAATACGTATAATATATTTAAGTAGTAATATAATTAGGAATACAACAAAAATAAAGAATATAAAGTGAATGAGACTATATAGTCATGTAGACTATATATTAATCGAATATTATACAAAAAAAAAATAATAATAATAATAAAGTATTTGCAGGAAAGGGATTAGCTATGCGGTTAGCGTACTGGACTCCCACGCGGAGGTCCCGGGTTCGAATCCAGCTGCTGACCCTTAGATTTTCTCTTCCTAGTAGCTTCTTACAACTCACTGTCCGGTGATGGACAGCGTTGTCTGTAACGAGAGAACACTATCCGGAGGCCGGCAGTGCACTGAAAAAAGCTCCGGGCGCCAATAACCTTAGATGTTGACGCGCCTTAAATCATTAAAAAAATTAAGTATTTGCCTATTTTTTCAGGCGGGCTTTACGTCCAACTACCAATTAGGTGTCATGGACGGAGGCAACTAGCAAATAATATACTTTACTGTAAATTTTTTTTAATAACCTGTAAATCAAATCCAAGGCTTAAGACCGGGAATCGAACCCAGTACCACAATTCATATTAGCTTTACAGGTCTCACCTCTAAACCGCTCGGCTACCGTGGCGCCTTAATCGAATATTATAATATTCGTATGATAATTAATTATCTAGTTCGGGAAATATATTACTACGGGACACGAGGGCTTTAACCCGGGAATGTCCCGGAAAATCCGGGACAAATGGTCACTCTATCGAAATCAGTTCATTGTTCATATCTACCATCTGTATTGTTTAAATGGGAATTTCAATCAAGGCTAATAGAGCCCTAAATGCAGTACACTGTTCAGATATCACGACATAAGCGAAAGAAACTATTATCTTGCTCCAAAACTTTCCTATATAGAACAATGAACAGATCTACCACAATTTCGAATTGCAGTTAGAGAAGGCGTGTGAGGTTAGAGGAATGTAACTATATACGCTATAAGATGGTCTGTGTGTAAATCTTATTGTGTGTGTTCATATTGGCGGAGTAACGGATTGAGGTAACGTAGTATTTTGGTATTTCGTTTGGGAAATCGAGATCTTGTGAGGTGTTGCATTGGGAAAATGGGATGGGCGAATCGCTTTGTGAGAATACAGTAAGTGTATATGTGTGGGACATAGAATGGATGTGTCCAATGGAAGATTGGAGAGAACGATGAGATGGGGAAGACTCAACATAAGACCCCCCCTCCAGCTAGGTTGCAACAGATACACTTGGGCAAAGCGTTTGATAGAAAAAAAAAAAAGAAAGACGCTGAATGTTTACCTCTTCCCCTTCATCGGCTCTTTCACTCCCTCTCTCAATTGTCACCCGACCAATACGGTCTCCTCGACCTACCTGAGCAAATACCAAACTCGTAGGCCATTGATTGTTTCCCAAGGACAAGACAGACTGGTTCAAAGGATGCCCGACCGAGCAATAAAGATTGTGCACTGGACATCTAAGGAAATCTCTAGCTCTAGAGCTTGATAAAGGTACGGGGAAACCAGCCCTTCAAAGTCACGACACCAGAGTTGGGCAGAAATTATTAGGTTGGCAGGAAAGTTATGCGAGTTTCAACAAACTTAACATTCAATAACAAAATTAACATTCAATTAAATTAAAATTAACACTCATTCAATTAAATTAAAATTAACACTCATTCAATTAAATTAAAATTAACACTCATTCAATTAAATTAAAATTAACACTCATTCAATTAAATTAAAATTAACACTCATTCAATTAAATTAAAATTAACACTCATTCAATTAAATTAAAATTAACACTCATTCAATTAAATTAAAATTAACACTCATTCAATTAAATTAAAATTAACACTCATTCAATTAAATTAAAATTAACACTCATTCAATTAAATTAAAATTAACACTCATTCAATTAAATTAAAATTAACACTCATTCAATTAAATTAAAATTAACACTCATTCAATTAAATTAAAATTAACACTCATTCAATTAAATTAAAATTAACACTCATTCAATTAAATTAAAATTAACACTCATTCAATTAAATTAAAATTAACACTCATTCAATTAAATTAAAATTAACACAATTAGTATCTTGGCAACCAAGAAATAAGTCGATTGATTTATTCGCTGTAAAAATCTAGTCCTCAGAAAATCAGTTACTGAGAGTTCTGGAGAGTGTGATAGAAGGACTAGAACTTCGATTTCCAGCTCATTAAATTTTTGGATAGTTATTTGTAAATCGTGTGAGCAGGCGTTGTCTTGCAATAAGATCAAATCCTTTCTGTTAATCAATGTAGG
This sequence comes from Rhodnius prolixus, assembly GCF_049639745.1. Classification (NCBI taxonomy): domain Eukaryota; kingdom Metazoa; phylum Arthropoda; class Insecta; order Hemiptera; family Reduviidae; genus Rhodnius; species Rhodnius prolixus. Next base: position 1,238,862 of record NW_027411618.1, read on the forward strand.
CTTAATTTGTCGTCAATTTCTTAATAAATGGGTTTACTAGTTCTCCAAAAATTTATTATGAATGGCAAAGATTTTCGGAAAGCTCAGCTTTGTCTAACCACTTATTCAGTACGGTTACTATTACCATACAGGTCCTACTTTTCATCACGAGTCATGATTCGATGATATTCGATCATGAACTAGAACCTAGAGCAAATACGCTAAATATATTTGCCGATAGTTCATGACCGTCACAGGGGATAGACTAGAGCAGCTGCTTTCCATCCCCCAAGAGCCTGGACTAAATTGGTAGTCGGAGGTTAAGCTCCGCCTAAAAAAAATTAACAAATTAATCCTTACTGCAATTTTTTTATTTCTTTTTAACTTTTAGGATACTTCTCGATTGTGCCTACCTAAAGGAAAGACACCGATAATAAAACAAATTAGGCCAAATTATTTAATAATATAAACATAATACTGGTAATAATCATATTAAAATTCAATAGTTTTGATGAAATAGCCTTCAAATTATCAATGCTTCTGACCTTACTTTAATATTTTTGTAATTATTAAAGGTTACTAGCAATAGTGTTGGACTGAAGGATTCGCAAAACATCTGCCGCATCACTCGCTATCTTAGTAAGAACAGTTCTCACCCTAAGATAGTTCTGGATCCACTATAATGCTCAAGTTAGTAAGCTAGATGTATAGTGGTATGGATACGATTTCCGTTCTATGTCTTGATGATTCATTAGTTAAGTATATTTTCTAGTCGTCTTCATCCACGACACCTGATTTGATAGTTGGGCGTAAAAGCAGTCAGTAAAAATAGGCATTCATTATGTAATGCGAACCACAATATTCAAATTAAAACCGAGTTTAGGCTCTTACAGAGGTTTACTTTCTATTCTAGCATAAATTTCTATTTTATGTGCATCTTGTAATAGATAATGCATAACATAAACAATTTTTATTCATATTTGTTACATTATTCAAATCATTTGAAAGAATCAATGATGATTCTTGGAGAATCTGGCTCTACTGTAGCAACATATATATTTACCAAAACGATAATGTGTTCTAAAAGAACATTTTCTGTAAGGATATACATATATATATAAGGGATATATTTCTGAATTCTCCATTATCACTGCCATCTACATCCATCTGGAAGAATAATGGCTATTAATAATGTTTCCAGGTTATTCTCTTTCTCCTAGCATATTCTTCTATGAATTTTACCGTGCTCCATTCATTAGAAAAGTAAAAAATAAAACAGGACAGAATTCTTAGGATATTTGTAATATCAACGATATGTATAAAATTACATATTTGCAACAATTATATTTACTTTCATAATTTTTTTTCATCTCTTTATTTATTTTCTGTTCATATTTTCGATAGTAAATTCTGTGCTAACTTTGTAATACTCATAAAAATTTAAACATTTTGCAATAACACATTTTGTTAATACCTCATTAAACCGATAAGGTAATCGACTTGTATTGAAAAAAAAAGTCTTTAACCAATAAAATATCAATTAATAATAAAACTATTCACGTTAAAACTTACACAACTTCGTAAAATAAAAATTGGCATGTTGTTTTATATTAGCTTCTTAATTTAGTTCGAAAAATACTCAACAGATGGTTCTTTTGTGGCAAAACATATTGCATATGAGCTACTCCATTCACTGGAGGGTTATTTAAAAAATAAAATAAAAGGGAAATCAAGAGCTCATGAATATGCATGTAATATAAAAGCGAAATTAAAATTCTAACAGTCATTGCCATATTGAATGTTGTATAAGTGTTAAGCTGCTGGAATTCACAATTAAATCTTAACTGCAAATTTACTTACATAACAATATACCCTGAATTTAAGCTGCATTTGTAAAAGCTTGCCCTAAAAGAAGTAAATTCTCAGCATGAAAGACTTAACACATTATTATCATTAAACCATTCTCATGAGCAGTTAGCTAACGTCCAATTGTTTTGCTGGTTGCAGATATATATACTGAAAGGTTAGAGAAGTGTGCATCATCACCCCTATCTATTTATTTTTAATTTTTTTTTGCAATTAAATAGTGCGATTTATTCGTTGCGAAATCGGGTTGTCAAGTCTTATTTTCTAATTATCTTTTTACGAATTGTTTCGTTGGCCATGAATGTGGACGTTCTGGCAGTTTTTATTGATATTAACTGAGAACGAAGTGAATACATCGGGTATAAATTCTCCTTCAAAAAAATCTGACAGGTCTTTGATAAGTTTTTGGATCGATTTGATCAGCGATATGTTGGACATCTTTCCTAGCCATCAAACCCCAGGTATTGTTTAAGATGGGTTCATCTTCTGTTACCGCAGGTGTACTAATATTTTTGTGCTACCTTCAACAGTTTCAGCCTGAAATTACTACAACCAACGTCTCACAGTACTTTCAGTGACATGTGCACCACAAACAGAATTAATTTTTCATGCAGTCTTAGCAACGCTTTGTCCTAGTCTGAACTCATAAAATGAAATCGTTCGAAATTGTTTTCTCAACATGAAGCGATGATACTAGGAATTAGTATTTTTAGCAAAAAGATTATTAGTCCGAGATGCTTACTACCTAATTTTGGGCCGATATGAAGGGTCTTTAGAGAGGTCCTTCATCCTTCTTTCATTGAGCGACATAAACTCGGTCCAGTAGACATCTGGGATGCTTTTTGGAACGCCTTTCCTTTTATGTACCTGCAATTCCTGGAGATTTTATGCTGAAGACGCAGTAATTTACAGGGCCAGCATGTTTCATATAAGTTCATCCCAATGTTCTCTAATGGAAAGGCGAACGACAAACTAACTAGCAGTCCAGCTGGAACTACCAGTCAAACGTTCTGACCTGGACTAGACCGAATACCCATGCCGTCTTACTCTAGTCTAATGCCTCCACAGCGTGTTCTGCTGCAGGTGTGCTTAGACTATGTCAGAAGGACAGGAAACGTCTATTACAACCGGCTAGAATGCGTTGTTGCAATTGTTAATTGATACTTGGTCTTTAGCCATCAAGTTCAAGACACAGTACCAAAAACAACTGGTAGGAAGCCGTGGACGTGAGAAAAAGGTGAGGTATTTTCTAGTACAACCATAAGGAGTCCTTTTCATCACAGATTAGGAACTCTTAAAGCTGCTGGGCAGATGTGTCAGGAAGAGGATAAAATAGCCTTTCTTCATAACGGCATTGCGGTTACTGCGTGGGATCTTTGGCAAGTTGAGATTGTTGGAGTGAGCTTAAACCCTGGGCTTGGCTAAAAAAAGAGTTTTTTATCAATAAGACCTTTCAAAGAGATGGTACAATTAGCCTCTTCAGTGACTTGGGGAGCAGAACCCGTTCCAAGATCAAATAAATAATAAAGTCACTCTAGCATTCTTGGAAAGTGAACCCAAGTAGGTATAATGTACAGAACTACCACCTATATAATATTAATGAGGACCTACTAGCATACCCTTTAATGAGCCACAGTCGTGAGTTTCTTTTTTTTAATTTATTTTATATGATTATTACTTTTATAAATTGAGTTCCCAAGTAAATAGAGAATTATTACCATCATTACTGTTAACGCCATTGTTACTTCTCCGTGATAGTGTGTGTAAATGGTCAGTATACATAGTACAAACTGCACAGGGCCGAAGTCTAACACCCTCTAGTACACCTGTACGTTGCTCATTTGTTACGTCACACCCTGGAACTACAAACCAGTTCAAATTAATGAGTATTTTTCTAGTCTAGCCCTGCAGCTTGGTCTGAGGGGAGACTTGCCCCTCTGGACAACCCCACTTATTTGTGTACTACGCACATTGCTTGTGAACACTACTACAAAACAACCACATCAATACTATGCAGTGAGTGTGTGCTCTCCCTACCATATAAAAACCATCAATTGCTAACAAACAATCTTAAATTAGATTATTAAGAACCAGGCTTTTATTTTCTTGTTTGTTCTTGAGGGAAACCATTAATCTTACTTAGTGGCTAGTACCTAAGTAAAAAGGAAACCAGAAATAGCGTAGGTAAAATCCAAAACGTCAAAAAATAGTTGTCGTTGCATCATAAGATTATCCTAAATTTTAATCTGAGTAACGCAGTTTAAAATCGTATACTTTACAAACTTTTTATTTCGAATATTAACTCACTTTTAGTAATAATTTTTTTAATTATATAATATTAGGAACTGTCACTTAGCTGTATACAATAGGAAGGTTTAAGAGAAGCGATTAGCCGAGTGGTGGAACACGCGGAGTTCTAGAATTCGAATAAAGCTACCGGCCCTTCTCTTCCTAGGAGCTACTTAAAGGCCACTGTCCGGTGATGGACAGTATTTTCTGGTACGAGGGAACACTATCCGGAAGCGGTAATACATTAAAAAAAAAAGCTCCGGGCGCCAAAGATCTCAGGACTTGACTTAAATTAGAAAAGAAAAACAAAACAAAAAATCAGAATTTGATGCTCATGGACATGCAAGTGGCAAAGAACTACATGTTCAGGAAGCTAGTGATAGCATAGACTAAGTAAGACTTGGAACTGGATTTCAATAAAACAGAATACCAGTCTACAAAGACGGATCAACTGGATCAGATCGTATGAAATGAAAGCCATTTATTAAATATTGTAAACAAAGGCGCCACGGTAGCCGAGCGGTTTTAAAGGCGAGACCTGTAAAGCTAATATGTATTGTAGTACTGGGTTCGATTCCCGGTCTTTAGGCCTTGGATTTTATTTAAAGGTTTATAAAAGAAATTTACAGTAAAGTATGATTGCTAGTCGCCTTCGTCCACGACATCTAATTTGGTAGTTGGACGTAAAGTCTGCCTGAAAAAAAAAAAATATTGTAAACAATGCATTTAAATATTTAAATCAACTAACGCTGTGGCTACCCAAAGGTTAGTTGCCAATTATGAAATTTAAAAATACAAAGTTATCTATTCTAGATAACCATTGATTTTATTAATTAAATTAATTTTAAGCTAAGAATAGAAATAAATCCGGTCGTATATAGTGTAATAATCAAAAGCGTAATTTTTTCAAAGAAATATGCCTCATTATTGAAGCTGTTTGCTTCTCAAATAAAGGAATGAAACACATAATTGCTAATGGTAAGAGCCTATTAAAAATGCTTAGTGCTGGCCTATGAAGTGGTAATACACTCATTAAAACGAAGAAAATTTGTTCTAGTGGTTAAATTTTATGTAGATCTCGACGTTGTACATACTATAGGAGAGGAATTATCCCCACATATGTGAGGTGTCCTATAAAACTTTAATGTGGACCGTTTATTTTGAAAGTGGTGTAAGTCCATTTTCTGTTATTTCGAGAAAATTAAAGGTTAACATATCTGTTAATTACAAAATTTAGACAAATTGTATGAAGTCTGTCAATGTTTCTACTGTTTTATCAATATGTAATTTGGTTATATAAATTTGTTTTAGGCGCATTTTACCAAACTGATGTATACTTACAGGCTGCAAATGGACTTACACCACTTTCAAAAATAGACAATTGTAAAAATCGTTTAATTTCAATTTTGAAAAATCAAATAATATATATTTTCAAATAATAATATACTAATATATAATAATATTTCATGTTAATAAATGATAATATACTTCATATTAATCCAATTTTGTTTACAAATAATGACACGACATAAAATAGAAGTAATATTTTTAATTTTAGACGCTAATTACATTGTTAAAATTACAAGATATTGATAGTATTTAATATAAAACAAATGTAGAATAACTGGCTACTGATCGGCAACCATCTGCTAAGCCGCCTACCTCTGTCAATTGGACTTACACCACTTTCATAATCGATGATGATGCAATTTCATTTACCGACCAATTTTAAATTCTACTAAACATGGGAAATCTTTAAGAAATTTAACACGGACTAGTTATACATCAAAAAAAATTAACATAAAATTAAGCATGAATTACGTGATATCTCATTTTTTTCAAAGATGGACTTACACCACTTTCAAAATAAACGGTCCATGCAATGAAATAATGGATAAAGAATGTTCTCTGATAATCGAGCCGCTCTAAAAGCCCAAGTTAAATTTAGTTGGGACTGTAAGCTGGTAAAAAATGCCCAAGATGCCTGGACTATTTTGCTCAAGGAACGATGTTTGGAGTCTTTTTAAAGTTCTGAACATTCAGCATTTAAGAATAACGAAAAAAGCACATCATTCTAGGGCCCAAATCTGCCCTAGAACGGGATGCCCTGGACGGGAGCTGTTGACAAGCTGATTTTAAACGAAGGTTCTAATCCGGACATATAATGAACTTGTTGGTTTTAGGGAAAGAAATATTTAAAAGAGTTCCGATGGTTGTGAAGACTGTATAAGCTACTTGGGCACCTAAATACCATCGGAAAAGAGAACAAAGTCACCTTTGTGCGAAGATAGGGGGCTAGAGTCTGTGAACTGGCAGGTGTCCTCGTTTCCTGAAGGTTTGGTAAAGTATATGTGGTAATGATCAGATATTAACAGAGAATCCTGGACAGTTAATTGCAAGTGATATTCTTAGATGCTATTTTGAGACCGGCAAATCAATCAAGGGATTTTTTGGGAGATATGGAAGTATAAGTGCCTTCAGAGGTTTAAGTCCCACGCATTTTTATGAAACTATAAGAATAAAAATGGATCAATTATGGGAAAAAATATGAGAATTCGCAGCAATAGAAACGGGCATTGTAAATAATTATTTGATTTAGGAGACGATCAATTTAAGCAGGATAGCTGGATTGAAGCCCAGCTCTCTGTATCTATGCGTAACTCTCAGCTGCTTACAAAATTTTCCATACCGCTGCATTTTTCAAGTTTCATTAGAAGCCAGTCTCAGTTGGGTTTTCATTAAAAAAAAAAAAAGAAATGGGCTTTTAAGTTCTGCATAAAATAAGCCCATTATCTTTTTTCTCAACATTATAATTTGTTATTCATTTAATTATTTTGATAACTTTATTGCTTGCAAATCGCTTTAGTGTTCATAAACATGAGAGATAGTTGTGTGAGTTTACACTCAATTCCAGATTTTTTTTTAAATTGACTGTCTTTACGATTTTATTTCAATTTTTCAACTATTAAATAAAAGTGCCGCTCACTGCTTGACTACTTTAAAAATGTTATTTAAAAGCAGAATAAAAAATCAGTAAGAACATAATGACCAGCCGAGTGCATAGTATAATAAAATGTCCTCTTAATCTAAAGATTTGCAAAGGATTTTATCAGGAGTGTAGATTCTGTAGAGCGTTACTAGAAGCTCCTCATTACAATAACACTGACTTGAAAATACTTACGGTAAAACCCTTCTTACTAAACTGTACGAAACTAAACTAATGGGCCAAGCTGTGCAATTAGAATGCGTCACCTTCCAATTACCAACCTAGTGAGACTTTGATAGCTTAGACGAAACTAAACGACAAAAGATGTGTGAGTGTGTGTGTGTTTTAGTGTGTGTTTACACAATTTATTACTATTACTATAAAGGGGCGGGGTTACTTTACAAGTAAACCCTTCCCAAAAGGGTGAAAGACACCCCTAGATAAAGGTATGTCTCGGGCATAGTGGCAAATTAGGGGAAGTCTTTACGTCCCAGAATTTATACATTACTAATTCAAAGCTAAGTCTAACGACAGTATTGTGAAGTAAATAAATTTTAGATAAATATAGCTTACCAAAATTTTAGTTCTATACTGTTTTGCAAAGAATTAATGCCTTCCAAGATGTGAGCTGAAATACACAGAAAAAAACAACAAATAGCCTAAAACAGGTTAGGTCCATGTTCAAATTAAACACATTAGCAGCTGCTTAAATCGCCTATTTTTCAGGTGGGGGCTTCACGTCCAACTACCAATTAGGTGTCGCGGATGGAGGCGGAAGCTCATGCTTTACTATAAATAATTTTATCTAACAATTAAAAAGTTGCCATACGCGGGATTCGAACTGGGGATCTCTCGCATACAAAGCCCAACTCTAGACCACTAGACCAACACCCAATACATAGTAAAATGGCCTTTAAAGAAGTACATAACCCCTCAGTAGGAACTGCACCTAACAAAATGTTTGCAATAAAAGTAATGTGAAGTACATTTGTGCCGTTTATTTTGAAAGTGGGGCAAGTCCATTTTTTGTTATTTCGAGATATTTAAGGTTTTGCGTTTCAATAAATTTAAAAATATTGCTAAATATTAATAGACACATTTTTTGAATTTTGTGGCGTTGGATAATGTAAGTTTATAATCCAATAGTGTTTATAGTGCTGGCTAAGAAAAATAAAAATTTATTATAACTAAATGGACTTTCCTCACTTTCAAAATTAATGAATTATTGTAATAGTTGATTTAAATAGATAATATTTCATATTTAACAAAGTACTAATCAATAGTTCAACTATTCTTCTTCTTTTTTTGAATCATTTTGGTCCGAATTGCCTTCGTATTCAGATTCTGATTCCAAGATTCTTCTTTTATTACCGATTGTCATGGGTCTTATTTCTACAAACATAATAAAATTACTAGCAAATGAGGATTTTATTGAAATGGCGTTATTACCCAGAAAAGTATTTCTATTTTATATTTGTTACCTACCAAATTCACTTTCAGATGCATCAGAGTTATAATTACCGTTGTAATCGGTTTCAGCCATTTTTTCTTTTTATAAAATAAACCACAATCCGTTATTAATTTTCAAATAATGAAACTTTTTCGTACACCGAGCACAAAACAACACAACTTACTTGATAGCCGATAATATAAGTCGAATGTTATACAATTTACAGTTTTTCAGATTTTTGCCAATAGTATTATGTGTTATAATCGAAACACAAAATTAAGATGTACTTATTACTATTAAATAATAATAAATTTTATGAACTATTGTACAATCACCGATTACCAATATCAAAGATAGATAGATAAAAACACCCTACATTATTCAGACTTGATGTTAAACCATCACATTTGCTTCACCATACAGCAACCGGAGTTAAATTTTGCTGTACGGTTAAATAATTTCAACCTAAGATGGACTTGCACCATTTTCAAATTAAACATATTTACAATATTGTTAAGAGCTAAAACTTCAATCTCCCAAATATTAGGATTCTGATTTTTTTTTTTACCCTAAATTGTTTACATATAAAAAATACATACTAAGTTTTATCTATAATTACCATTATCTTCATTTTTTCCAAAATGGACTTGCCCCACTTTCAAAATAAACGGCTCATATATTCATAATATAAAAAGAAAATTTAAAAAAAAAGAAATTAAAAAACTGAAAATCTAAAGTGAATCTTCTAGACCAATTTGTATTAATTTAGGAATTTGATTTACACAAATGTATTTTATAAGAAAGTACTTATAGTCGATTATACTGTACGGTACGAAAGCAACGAAGAGTGCAAAGCCATGAACGTACTTCTGAAGTATAGATCTATACTTGATAAAGTGCGTCCGCTACTACCAGCAGTAATTCCAAGAGCAGTTTGGGGAGAAAGAGTTTTTATGAATGGGTCGATCTTTATTATCGAACAGCACCAATCCAAGGATGGCTTCAGATTTCTTCTATGTAGTGACTATTGAACGGAAGAACTTGATTAATATTGCAGAGGCCATAATAATGGACTCATTGGGACCATTGCCACCATTATTTACAGCTAATTACACACCCCTAGTTGCATCCACTTAACAGCTGAACTAATAACTGTAATTAGTCGGTGTAATACAGTACAATGAATCATTTTATTGTCTTTGACTAAATAGACACATATTTGGTGATATTTATATATGTCTACTTAATATTTAATTTAAGTAATAATCTTATTTTATAAATTGTAGTAAAGGACAGGAATTTATGAATGATGAGCAGAATAATGAAACCGATCAAATAATGGAACTGGTCAAATTCTTGGCCGCCCCCTCGTTAGGTAAAATTCCATTTTTTCTGAAGAATATATGATGATAACGCTTTCTAAAAAGAGAGGTCAGAAGTTTAAGTATTGTAGAGGGGTTTTTGCTACCCAAGAATAGGTAAAGATAAATACGGTAATGAGAGCTCTGCTGCCCGAAATAAAATAATATTTTACTATAGTGAAATAGCAATGTTTCTAAATGTGTTTTGGTGCTCTATTAAATGCTCTCTTCTGAACAAGACCCAACCTTCAGATTCTAATTTATGTAAGTGGCTTTATACGTATGTATAAAACAAAAGTCATCCTATAAAATTATTTATTGGTGAAATAATAATTCATATTTCGTAATATTTTTATCTTATTTGTCAATAATTATTGTTCTACATTACGCTTATTCGTTTTTAAACGTATATAATACTCGTATACTGTTGAGAAACTTCAGAGGTTTTTCCTCAAAAAGTTATTCTCTTTACCTCCCAATACGCCTAACTATGTGCTAAATTTAGAGATTCGCATGTCTAGTATGTTTATCTACACTCTGAAGTTACATTTCAATTATATTTTAAAGTTATTTAAGTTGCCAGAATGTAGATTGCCTATAGAATAATAGCCGCGAAAGTAATCTCTAAAAATGTATATTGGTTTAATGATTGGAAGCCATTGTGTGCACAGTTTCAATTTCCTGCGGTAAATCTTGATTCTAACTGTTTGGAGGTTTGGCAGTCAAGTTTAAATAGTTTAATTTCTCAAATTGAACGAAATGATAAATTAAGTGCTGAATGTAAAGCCAGACAAGCTGTACATCATAGGTATTATTCGAAGTTGATCTATGACTGTAATTATATCAGCACACTTTCATTCAGTGATGCAAAGCTCATTTTAAAGGCCAGATGTGAAGCGCTAAACTTAAAATATAAACATTTTAATAATGACGATTATCAGCTTTGCTCCATGTGCAATTTGCGAGAAATTGAAAATATTATGCACTTTATCGCAGTCTGCCCTATTTTGTCTTCCTATAGACTTAAATATTTTAATAGAAAGGTACTCACAGAGGTAGAACTTTGTGAGTACTTAAATGGAAAAAACTGGAATAAACTGTGTTCATTTTTAAGAGATGCATCGAGATATAGAACTTGGCTGTTAAAACAGTGGGATTATTAACCTCTTTTTTTATTAATTTAAAAGGATAATTATTTTATTAATAATTATGAAAGCAAGGGAAGGGATTAGCTCAATGAATAGCGTACTGAATTACCACGCGGAGATCCGAGGTTCGAATCCAGTGGCAGACACTTAGATTTTTCTCTTCCTAGAAGCTTCTTTATAAATCACAGTGGTTAGTGTCTGTAACGAGAGATTCAGTCTGGAGGCCCGACAGTGCTCTTAAAAAACCTCAGATTTAAAACGCCTTAATATATGACAGAGAATTAAAAATTTTCTTATTGTAAGGAACCACCCGCTAAATATTACAATTTATTTATTTATTATCTATTTTATTTAAGATGCGTCAACTTCTGAGGTTATTGTCGCTTAGATTGAAGCTTCCTAGAAGCTTTTTCAATGCACTGCCAGCCTCTGGAAGGTGTTCTCTCGTTTCAAACAAGATAAATAGCCAACATAAAGTTGTTTAAATAAATAATGTTTCTTTTCTTAGCTCTTGCTCTATTCAAAATGACTGTTGTAGTAAATTTTGCTACACACTTACCATTTTAGTCTTAGACAGTTTTGCCATAAAGTAATTTAACTCAAATTATACCAGATTGTATTAATCATGGACTTGGGCCAAGTTCCCATGTACTGTAACCAAAAAGAGTTTAATGCTAACCAAAGATATGGAGCTAAAAACTTTGCTAAAGTAAGAAATTTAATAAAAATTCACTGGGTATATTGCAAACAGTTATAGAATAAAAATGAAGTTGGAGAATTGCAATGATTAAAAACTGTAGAAGATGGAGAGTGCCGGATATGAAAGAAGTAGAAAACGCGGTTCCATGACTTGTTTGAAGTGGATTCACTCTAGCGTGTACGCTATGTAAATAATAAGGGTGTGGGTTTAGAAAATGAAAACCATGTATTTGAACACTTCAACTGTTAAAATTAAACTGTGAACCCAATGGAATACGTAGAATATTAGTGTCAGTTCAAATTGAAGTTAGCGTCACCTACCAAAATTTACAATAATGGACTAACATGTATTACTACTTACTAGGTAAAGAAAAATCTAGGCGTGACACTTACAATTTATTCAAAACTGTTTCCTCATTGAATAACGTTTATGGCTTAATTGTTGTTCATTCTTTTTGGTGACTGATTCATAGTTTCAATAGGATGAAAAAATAATAATTGCCATTTCAGTCGAGTAAAATTTATTTTGCCGAGCTTTCGACCTAGGGACTAGGTCATCTTCAGGGCTAGTTTAGAAAGTAATATTTTTACATTTCAGGGTTGGTGTGTCTTCTGTCTTGTTTGTTCATGGACTGAGTGTGATCGGTCTGCCTTAAAATATGACTATGGCTTATAAAATATGTTTATGGCTTCAAATATCCACTAAGTATCATTTTCTATAAGAATCTTCAGGTTTTATTCCCAAAAGGCTGATAAACATACGACAGAACTTATAATACAAGATTTATCTTTTAGTCCTTATAAACATCTGTAAAAATTTAGATCATATAATCTGTAAAAAATTTCATTGAATTAAGGAGGGAATGCGAAAATGTGATGAATTTATTATAATATTTGTCACCTTAAAACCCATTAGCGAATAGTTTATATGACCAATGAATAATATGTTTGAAAGTTCATAAGTAGAATTTAGAATAGCCTTCCCACTTTGTGTTTATGAATATCACCGCATTTTTCTACCTTAATATATGCAAAACGGCACAACCTTATTTGTCTAGAGATAGAATGAGAATGATAGAAAATTCAATATTCTTTGTGTAATTAAAGGTAATTTCCAATAAGTACCCTTTTTTCTACTCTTATACCAGTACTTCTTAAACTATGGGTCGCGAACCTCGGGGGAGGTCGCGAGAGAATTTTTGGGAATCGCGGAAATACAGGGTGTCCCAAGCTATATGGATAACAACTTTTTCTCGGAAACTAAGATAGCTAGAAAAAAACTAAAAAATACGTGTTCCCTTAGTTGTTTGTTAGGAATCCAAATTTAATTTGTAAATTTTTTTCGGTGCATTCAGAAGCGAGATAAAGGCACCAACTTTATTTTTTCAAATGGGAAGGTGCGGTTTTTATTTCAGAAATAGATTCCTCTATTTTTTTAAAGAAAAATTTGCTTGAACGGTTTTTTTCTGTGAGCGATATTTTACAAGTTATGAATGAAAACATGATTCTTATAAGAAATGCCAAAAAGATAATATTATAACGGTTTTTTGATAGAATAAGAAGAAAAGTACTATTTTATTATAAATTTTACTCCTCATTAATATTACAGATCATGCTCGAAATGGCCTCCACCATTACAGATGCATAGACATGCTCTTTCCTGCCAATTGCCCCTTACTGCCAAAGAAATAGATTCGGCTTTAACCGAGTTACAGGCATCTATTATTCTTCGCTTTAGCTCATCTACAGATGCCAACCCAGCTTGATTCTGATGCACCTACATTTAGAAATGCTTCTAGGTAAGCAGAAATAAGGAAAGAAAGAAAAAAGTTATGAATAATCACCTTGTTTTTCAGGTATCCCTAAAGGAAATAGTCCATAGGTGTCAAATCCGGTGAACGAGGTGGCCACTGAATCGCCCCCCGAGTTGATATAACACCATCAGGCATGTAAAGAGATATCTCGATAGGCTATTTGATGGGCGTGTTATATCAACTCGGGGGGCGATTCAGTGGCCACCTCGTTCACCGGATTTGACACCTATGGACTATTTCCTTTGAGGATACCTGAAAAACAAGGTGATTATTCATAACTTTTTTCTTTCTTTCCTTATTTCTGCTTACCTAGAAGCATTTCTAAATCTAGGTGCATCAGAATCAAGCTGGGTTGGCATCTGTAGATGAGCTAAAGCGAAGAATAATAGATGCCTGTAACTCGGTTAAAGCCGAATCTATTTCTTTGGCAGTAAGGGGCAATTGGCAGGAAAGAGCATGTCTATGCATCTGTAATGGTGGAGGCCATTTCGAGCATGATCTGTAATATTAATGAGGAGTAAAATTTATAATAAAATAGTACTTTTCTTCTTATTCTATCAAAAAACCGTTATAATATTATCTTTTTGGCATTTCTTATAAGAATCATGTTTTCATTCATAACTTGTAAAATATCGCTCACAGAAAAAAACCGTTCAAGCAAATTTTTCTTTAAAAAAATAGAGGAATCTATTTCTGAAATAAAAACCGCACCTTCCCATTTGAAAAAATAAAGTTGGTGCCTTTATCTCGCTTCTGAATGCACCGAAAAAAATTTACAAATTAAATTTGGATTCCTAACAAACAACTAAGGGAACACGTATTTTTTAGTTTTTTTCTAGCTATCTTAGTTTCCGAGAAAAAGTTGTTATCCATATAGCTTGGGACACCCTGTATATTGTGATCTGATAAATTAATTCACTTATTAACATTTTAGTAACAAGTAAATAGAGAAAACAAGTTTTTTGGTTTACTTCAGTAACTCGCGAATGTTCAGCAAGTAGTGGGGATATATTTTGTAGTAATCCTATCAAAGATACAATGCAAATGAAGTATAAGTTTGTTGTTCTGTGGCAGTACACTTTTCAATGGAGTTAAGGTTTCGCCCAATTGCACAGTATCCATTAATCTTTCAAATACATGGTAAATGTTAATGGCTATAAAGTTCTACGTTCTATACAAATTAAAAGCATTCTTACTTATTTAAGATTTATTTTAGTTGAATTGTACTCTAAAATGGATAAGTGGCTGAATGAATCAAGCTAAGAAATGTGAATCCCAAAAAGAAGAACCAAAGCGACTTCGAGTACATCGGAAAATAAGTCGAAAATTCAAGAAAAGAGCCAAATTCGTCCAACAAAAATAGAACATAAAATGAATCATTTCTGCCATACGGGTTTTACTTTTAATAATTATCACGATAAGCAGCTACCGGTTTGTTTAATCTGCAACGAAACTTTGGCTAATGAAAGCATGAGGCCCACAAAATTAAAAAGGCATTTTGAAACGAAGCATCCTACCCACTCGAATAAAATAGGGGAATCTTTTGAAAGGCTTTTGAGAGATTCAGAAAAAAGAAAAACTAAGTTTGGAAAAATATGCTACGGTCCAAGGAAAAATACCTATTAGCATCTTAAAACAAAAAACAAAAAAAAAACCATATGGTTATGAAGCTAAATAAATGCACAACGTTTCCTGTAATTGGGTGACTCCTTGATTCATTAATCATTGAAAAAATATAGTTGACAATTTTAACAGAGAACGAATTTTTTAGACATTAAAGTAAAATTTTCATGGTTTATAAGAAACGTTTTGAGGCTCTGGTTTAAGCAGATTTATAGAAAATTTAATGCTCTTTCGTTTGAAATAGGCAGATTTGTTGCAGGATAAAGGATAAAAAAGTTACGGCCGTTTTTATGGTGGAAAACGCGAATATCGACGGAAAAGTTAAAAATGCAAATATCTTGGACACTATTGAGAATCGGGCCAAAGTGAATAGAATATTTTTTGTTGCATTTGAGCTGCTGAATCACCTCTCAAAGTTTCGTCCTCTCTTTTGTGTACACCCTGTACAATGGGTTGCTTCCAGAGAGAGAAGCAGTTCCACCATTAGAGCAGTATGAACGGTGTAGTGATTCAAGCGTTTCTTTTCAAGAAAAAATTAATCGTAAAGGAGATTACCGCTGTAGATCGCCTCAACTTCACAGACGTCGGTCACTGGCTTCTGACACTGTTAGAAGAAAAGTTGGAAGAGGGAAAATCTTACCCAAACACTTGGCTAGAAAGTAATCTGCACGGTATAGAATAGAAGAAAGGGTACGTTAACTTATGAAAAGTTTAATTCGTTACTGCAAGAAATTACAGAGGAATTGAAGACACTGTTTGCCAAAGGATATGAAAAGTTCGAGCACTTGGAAGAGATCCTTGGAAAAGATGTCTTATATTTGGGCGAATTTGGTTGTCTTGCATTCAAGACCAACCATGCATATAAAACACAATATTGTTCCCTAAAGCAAGCTAAACAGTTTGGCTTTTTGGGTAGCAACAAATTTAAATAAAGTGAATTTAGAAAAATTAGAGTCGAGAGTGAAGATGTTCAGCAACTATGATGGCCGATGAATGCAAGTCTACTATAATTTTCTTTCTATAATTATCACAAGACAATAAGACGTTTCTTTTCCTGCAATGAAATAAGCAGCAAGAGGAGGAGAAGGAGGAGGACGTGTCTGTGCTGTAGCCATTCTTTAGACTGTGAGTGTAAGTATCAAAACTATTTTTTTTTTTTAATGTAAATATTTTTTGTATTTTGATTTTTTGTGTAAAAACATTTTCTTTTATTTGTTACCCTTTCTTTTTTTGAGAAGGAAGAAAAAAAAACAAACACTTTTTTATTACTATTTTATTTACAAAAATTATGGTGATTACATACTAACATGATGATTATAATCTATGGCTAATGTTTGAACATTGTCTGCAAGGATCTCTCGTTTATCATCAAATGGTGATAAAGATACCTTGGTTATTTCACTAGTATGCATTACATGTTTCTTTGACTGAATTACACTCATTAATGTTTTATGTTCATTTTTAGAGAACAGTCTACATAATCTTGGAAACATGTCTTTTGCACAGAACTACTTTTTTAATATTTTTCCCCCCTCTACATCGATGGAATACATTTTGGCTCTAAGCCCTACAAAACCTCTAATTATCTTTCCTGCCACTCCATCTTTAAATGACCCCATCACTTTTCTATTTTTGGTGGAATAACAGGGATGATGGTTGGTAGGATAATAAGATGTGTCCATATAATCTAATAAACGATATATCTTTATAAAAATCCTGTGCTTTTAGGAAATAGGTGAAAGAATCTGTATTGATGTAACACAATTTTAACCTCTCTATACCATATTTAGGTAACATTATGTTATAGTGATAATTATACTCGTACATTATATTTTTGACAGTTCTAAAATGCTCATTCCCACATTAATTGATTTGTTGAATACAATACACCTTTTAGTCATGTGAATGGCGGCCAAGTTAATCATTGTACGATCAATGAAATCCGGTCTAGCTACTAAACGTTCAATTTTTCCCGCACTAGACACCAATTGAATGTTCACCCTTTTACGTATGTTCTCCATTGTTTTACCGAAAGTTGCATTATTCATCAGTTTGAAAAAGTCTTTTTCAAAATCATTTTTAGCTACTTTTCTAAGCTCGGCATTAAATTGCATATACAGACTTAACCATTTAGATTGTTTTACTTTAGTGCACGATTAATTTTCCCCAATTTCAAACCATGTTCTAACGCTTATCGTGGATATTCCACATCAACGTCCAGGATATATCCAATATCATCATCATCTTTTGTAGACTCTGGGGAGAAACCCATTGGAATCCTCCATAAGGTAGAGACATTGTCATAGCTATCCATACAAATTGGTACAGTCTTGATAAGCTATAAATTTACTTTCCTTATTTACATCAAAATCAGTCATACAATGGTTGTTGGCAAGGGCGTACCTATGTGAAACTTAACAGATACCTCCTCTGATCCCTCTCTCGAGTAGCAGTGTCATATCTTAGTCAGTCAACAGTTGTAAACGAACGTTTGTAAATTTTAGCATTGCATCAAATGTTAATGCAGGAGCTGTATAGTAATGACATGGATCAAGTTTTTGATTTTCCAACCTAATTGTGCGAAAGTTTTCCTAATTGAGTGTCTAAATGATCTGCATATTGTCCTAAAGTTTTAAACTGAAATGTATTCCACACTTTAACTGCATGTTCATAATCCTCTTGGCTAATATTGCTTTGATTAAGCCTGCTATAAAAACTTACTTTAGGCGGAAGTGAGATCTCTTCAAGTTTGTTCCAATCGGTTATGTACTCTTAGGTAGCACCTCTATATTTAGAATTTATGTCAATGATCCCTCTCCTTTGTTTTTTTCTTCTCCAATGGTTGATTGCATAGATGACAGGTAGTGGCGCTTTGAAAAGACAATTCCTCTTCTTCACTTATATCCATAGGTGCATTTGAAAGTGAATACAATCTTGATATTTACTCAGCTATTGTTTTTAAATATTCTACAAAATGTGATGATGCATTTTTACCTCTATAGATGTATGGTTTTTTGGGTAAAGATGAGAGTATGTCAGACACTTCCGCAGATTCCTTCAAATAAATACAAAAACTCAAAGGAATATGTTTATTAAAAATGTTAGTATACGTATCTTGAAGATTAGGATCACATCCTATCACAGGTTCTAAGATTGCCTCAAAATTTGCATAAATGACACACGGCACCCGCAGCACTCGCTCTACATGTTCAAATTGGAGGTAGGGCTTTTACAAAGGCATCTCGATTCTTGCAACTGGTGTTCAGAGCAGAATCTGGAATGTTCATTTAGTTTTTCCTCGGCTGACTTCTCATTTAGATTCTTTAAATGTGTGAAACACCGTTTACACACTTTTATCCCACATTGCCGTCTAGTTTTCTGCGAATGAATATTGATTGTAGACAAATTGTTGTCAAAATTTTTCACGTACACATAATGTGTTCCACCTTCATTTTCGCTAAGCAAAAGTAAATCCCAATGATCAGCTAGTTCTTCTTTCACAACCTTAAAAGGGAATAACTAAATTATTCTCTTCAAGACGGAATACGTTTATGGAAATATTATTCACTTTTTCAAATGAAAGCGGAGTTGGAAATGTTAGGCAATCAAAATTAGAGCCATAAATCTTTCTATTTATTCACGCGTGCAGCATCCTTCATCACAAGTTTTGCCAGTATGGAATATCTAAAACACTCAAAATCATTATTTTTAACATTGATTTTTCATAATTAAATTGGCAAATTCCTCATCTAAATCAGTAGCTTGATGTTTTTCGTCTTAAACGATCTATCAGTTTCTTCATCGAGAATATTTACAAAAACACATCCATCATTAAGTTAATTTTAATTGCAGTATAACGTTCAAGATGTTTAATTTTGTCTATAACTTTACTTCTAATGTTGGAGAGAATTTCATGCAGATTTTGACACGTAACAAAGCTAAAGAACCAAGATTTCAATCTATTTTTAAACGCGGTTTCATACTCAATCTCTTCTCGCTGCTACGATAAGAATATAATTCATCTTTTTTCAGTTCTCATAGGTAGAATGTGTTCTTCTTCTACTTTTTCTTCGGTTCCTCAAAACAAGTTGTTTCATGTCTTGTACCATTTGCATGGTTGAGAATTTTTTTTTTTTTTTTACAATATTTACAAGTATAGATTTTGTACAAGTTAGTCTTTGCTGTTTTAAATTTTTCGTACTAATAAAAGACTTTTTACATAGTTCACATTGAGCTGCTGCAAGTTCCATGTTTTACCACGAACTGACTGACCAAAAATTTTTTTTTCTTTTATTCCCCCCTAGATTTTGTGTGTGTATGTGTTTAATCTCTAAAAACAAGATCCCACCCTTCTTTATCAGCATGGTCAAGTATCATTTTGTCTAATTGTTTTAGACAAACATCACATGATTGAACAGACTGTATTGTCACCAACAAGAATTTACATATTGAGCATTTTATATTTTTGGGTTTTTTCAAACGTTTTCGTAAAATGTGAGTACTTTTAAGGTTACAAACTTCATACGATTCTGCACAAGAATCGCATATGCTTCCGTCTTTACTTGTTATATACACACTATACCTTACACATACATAATTATCTAGCTCTAATATGTTCTGTTCTACTGAAATCATTTTTTTACAAGGAAGAGGAAATAACAAAAAAATAACCCTACACCTATACATTAAACGCGCCTAAAATAGACATCTAATCTGTGCTTTAACGCGTTTAATAAGCACAACAATTATTCCATGTCTTCTTCTTCTTCTTCCTCCTCTTCCTCTTCCTCTTCCTCTTCCTCTTCCTCTTCCTCTTCTTCCTCTTCCGCCTCTGATTCGTTAGCAGCTTTTGGTTTAATAGATTTAAATCTATATAAAAAAAAAGTAAAGTAATTGCCTATTTTTTCAGGCGGGCTTTACGTCCAACTACCAATTAGGTGTCGTGGACGGAGGCGACTAGCAAACACACTTTACTGTAAATTTCTTGTATTAACCATTAAATAAAATCCAAGGCCTAAGACCGGGAATCGAACCCAGTACCACAATGCATATTAGCTTTGCAGGTCTCGCCTCTTAACCGCTCGGCTACCGTGGCGCCTATTAAATCTATATAATTTGGACCCTATTTTTTTTTCGAGGTAAATAAGGTTAAGATTACCTTTATAGCTTCCTATTAACTGCTCGTCTACTGCTTGGTGAATTCTCTTTGGAAGAAATAGATGCGCAATCCCCTGATTGTACACTATGGTAACTCTCAATGTAGCGTGTGTCCAGGACATCTATTTCCTTTATTCTGTAGTGTCGTCTCACAATCAAATCTGACGGCTTCATGTACAAAAATCCCTTTGTACTGGCATAATTTAATGCTTTGCAAAGATCCCTAACCACAAACAAATACTATTGAACTTTACATATGTCTGAACAATTAAAAAACCAAAAAGAAAGAGAATTATTTCTACTTACATTGTCCGGTGTGTGTAGGTGTGATAGCGTGAGAAACTGTTGTACAATGTCTTCCATCTAAACCTAGCCTATTTATATACGCTGAGAATCCCCCTCTACAAGAATTAAACAAGACTTTGGAGTAAACAAAACTATAAATTATTTTACAGACGTGATCCAACTTGCTGGAGCAATAACCCTGCTATGAAGCAAAATGTTCGTAACCTTGGACGGCGGCGACAATTTAAATACAAAGGTGGACCACTGATAACCTTGACATTTAAAAACCTGTTCCAGCAACATGTGCGACCAGCAATAACGATCTCAACTTAAAAATTTTTATATATCCACCGACGGAGCAGATGCCGCAACCTGAATGTGAACGGGAGGCTGCTGGGGGGGGGGCTGGCTCATTTGCCCTGCGCTAGGAACCCCACTTTATATCTACTAATACTTTTTATTTGCTAAAGCAAATCGAACGTTGTCACATTTCTACTTGATTACAAATTGATTGAAGGATGTTTTTTATGATGGCAAAATAATGTGTATGGTTGCCAAAAAAATACAAATTTCAAATTCAAAACGATAAGTTAGTAGGGTTCAATCAATCATCCGATACAAGTTGTACATGAAAGTGTTGTTCAAGAGTATTGGAACATAATGCACATCCTTGAGACAAAATGATGTTGGCGAATGTTTAACAGGTTTACAGATATGACAGAGATAAACTCCTTCGTTCTATTTAGTGCTGCATATCAAGAGAAGAAAAGTGAGAAGTCTTCGAGAAGAACTTCGGAATTGTGTCACATTGTACGTCTACAAACTAAGCAAAATTTAAGAAGCATAGAATCGACCGTGTTTTTTTCCAAACTTTCCGCTCGTTAAATTGTTTGACCCGACTTGAACAGCCTGTGTGACTTCCTCCTTTACTTCAAAATTTTGGAAGCGGCTGTAAATATAAATATCAAATATAATAAAAAAAAAATCAAATATAATAAAAATAAAAACATATAATAAAAATATTCTTAAATTTAAATAAATACATTTTTGGGGTGGAGCGTTATAGGTTTCTTATGAAGACAATCGCCTGAATTAGTGTCTGTGGTGCTATCCCCAAAACCTATAATGTGCGAGATAATTCCTGTTTCAGTTAGTGACAGGGTGTAGGTAAGATAGTTTTAAATACAGAGTAGTTGTGTACAAAATATTATATATTCTGAATTTTTATAATACAAAAATATATTTATATGTGAATTTATATTTTTATACATTCCTTTTTTATATATAAAATTATAAATTTTGTAAATATAAAATATATTATATAAAAAATGGAGATTTTATTAAGGTTACAATATACAAAAAAATTAAGGTTATTATAGTACAAATTGTGCAATAAAATAATATTTATTTGTGTTAAGTCATCATAATTTTAAGATGATCTCATAGTTTTAGTTTTATATGCATTCAACATAATTTTGGACGGAACGTGTCATGATGGATTAAAGATTGTAGGATTTGAAAGAGTCTAAGCGCAACTGCTTCTCAGGCGAATTTCAGAACAGGTTAGTTGTCAGTCAGGACAATTACCATTTAGAAAAATGGATGGTCAAAACAATTGCTGATCCAAGCAATTCACATTCAGGACAATCGACAAACAAAATTATGTCTTGTTAGGATAATTTTTAGTCAGGTCAATTGCTCATCAGAGCAATCGTTCTTCAGCATAATGTTAGAACGATTACAATCAAGACAATTAACGTTCAGTTCAATTGGCGGACAACACAATTGTAGTTTTGGGCAATCGCTGCATTGGACAATAGTTTTCATATTAGATAGAAGAATGAATGTTAGCCAAGACAATTACCAACGAGGACTATTGCAGATGCCTGTAGCAGACACACTAACTAGGTTGGAATGCGTTGATCACATTCTTATTAAAAAAATAAAATTAAAAATAATTAAAAATGCGACTTTACTATTCTATGTTAACAATATTATGCTTTAATTGAAGACAATAATGTACGAATTAAAGTCACTAATAATTCCCTATTTAATATTTAAAAAATACAACTTAACTATGACTAATTTGTGCAAGGGAGAAAATTAATGTTTGCCTTTTGTAAAGTTAAATTCATAATTAAAGTATATATAATAGTTAAAGCATGAATTAAAGTTCCAATTAAAGTCTGTGTAAACCAAAGACAAATTGTTATTTTGCAGTAAATTAATAAATAAATGGAAAACAGACAGAGACAAGGGTAACTGAGTACAAATCAAAATAAAATAATGCGTGGTGGGGTGAATCAAATATTTTCTAAAAGATGGCGACGGCCATCTCTTAGAATGACTACAGAATTTTATAGAACTAGTAATTTCAAGGAACTTCAGGTAGTTTATGTAAGGTTACAAAAAACTAAATTTGTGTGAGTTACATGAAGTTTGTATGAGTTACTAAGAATTTTTAGAAGCGTCTATGAGCAAAAAAAAGAGCTACTGGAAATTTATAGAAGATTTTTATAGTTTTTAAGA
Source organism: Rhodnius prolixus (assembly GCF_049639745.1). Taxonomy (NCBI): domain Eukaryota; kingdom Metazoa; phylum Arthropoda; class Insecta; order Hemiptera; family Reduviidae; genus Rhodnius; species Rhodnius prolixus. The sequence continues at coordinate 1,262,048 of NW_027411618.1, forward strand.
GATTCTAAAAAATTGTAGAAGCTGCTAGAAACTTCTAGGTGAGTTAGGTGAATTGTTCGAAATTTCAACTTTTCTAGGAGCTATTTCCTGAGAGAACTTTCCAGGTGAGAAATAGGAGCTTTTATGAATTAATAGGAGTTTTACGAACTTACCAAGAGATTTGAAAGTTATATGAGATTCTAAAAGATTGTAGGAGCCACTGGAAATTTCTTGAATGAAGCTGCATTAATTTTTTAGGTGCATATGAAGTTTTATTCCTTTTTGTGGCAGTTACTGTGGGGTTTCCTCCGAGTTTCTAGTTGTTAAATGAGATCTCAATATTTTGTAGGAGGTACTAGAAATTCCTAACATCTTTAAAAAAAAAAAAATCTGTTTGAATTTTCTTGTCGCTCCTGGAATTTTATAAGGGTTTCTAGAAGCTTCTGTGAGTTTAGAGAAATTTGTAGAGAGCTACTAGAGAGTATAGTTAAGGAAGTTTGTTTAGGATCCAGCAATGTCAAAGAACAAAGTGCTCGCTACCTAAAAGTTGTACAACTTGTAAGTGAGTGTCAGTAGGATCCTTAGCTTGTGGGCGCCTCAAAAAATGTTGGCTTCCTATTTTCGTTCTTAGTCACCCTCCCAATTTTTCTTAGCTTTTATTTCATTCAATTCCTTTTTGAAGAGTTGATGAGGTATTTGCAAGAATGAGTCAACAGATGTTTCTCGTTGGATGATGACCCTGAGAAGTCACGAGTGTAGATATCAAGACCATACTGCCCTTCCTCAGGGAACGTCAACTGGAAAATCACAATCTCATCTGATTCGATGATCCTATGCATCACATACTTAGAAAGACGTTTCGAGTCTAGACCATTCTTGTGTAATGTAGCCATAAAGTCTGTCAAAGGACACGACATCCGGAACTGGATCTCGAGTTCACGACCGGCAAATATCAATGCTTCCTGTAACAAAAAATACTTTGTTAGCTTTGAATTTATTGAAAAATAAGGAGGTAGGGGTTTCTAATTTTAAGATAGAGAGAGCATGGATTCTCCAATGAAGGAAAACTGCCACCTTCATTACTAAAAGATTAAAATATATCAAAGGAATTAGTCACAGTCTAGAAAAGTCCCTATGCTACCACTAGAATTGGTACCACTTTCCTACTACAATAGTTGATTCCTGTATCCAGGCTCTGGGAAAATGTGAAGGGTAGCTGTGATTAACTTTACCATTTTCATTTATTAGAAACTTTAACTTAGGCTGCTTTGATGCAAGCGATAAGACTTGCATCCTTCGAGATCGACAGCTTAACATACAATTAGATAATGGGACTAACCTTGTTGAAACGTATAAATAAACTACAACGTTTTTATTTTATGGAGGAGTGCAGACGATTGTTTAACTCACGTGTGGACTCACTTCAAGAATGCGTTCTCAGAAAAATGTTTCAGATTATAGACATTTAATTGGGTAACTAGTTAAAAAAAAAAAAATCATACGAGCTAATTAAAAATGGGGAAACGTTTAAACTGAATGGTCACTGAATTTAGTCAAAAGTGATGGTTTGACCAACTTTGACTTAGCGAAGGAATTGGCTCAGTGGCAAACATATTACCGTGGGAGATTCAGGGTTCGAAACCAGCTGCTTGCCCTTAGATTTTTTCCTAGGAGCTCACTGTCCGGTGATGGACAGATTGTCTGGAACATGAGAACATTGTCTGGAGTCTGGCAATGCACTGAAAAAAGCTCCGGGCAACAATAATCTCAAAGTTAAAGCGCCTTAAATTAAAAATAATAATAATTATAATGAACTTATAGTTTATCTTCAGGCATACTCGTCACAACTAAATTAAATGTCAAATTTAAACTTCTGCGTTTTTTTGGTTTTTGAGTTTCGTTAACCACATATACAATCACACACAGACAAACAAAAAAAAGCTTTCGTAAGCAGGTTTCCAATAAATAAATATAAATTGAAATACAATCAAAACTTGCCTGATGTGTAACTGGGATTAATCCAAACAATCTTGTAGCTTTTGTGGGGCCCCACTCACCGCTCGCACAATCCGGCAAAGGTACCATCACAGTCTGAAGATCTTCACAGACAATCTTAAATTTACAGACAGACTTGAATTTCATCGGCTCGCCAGTAAGGTATTCCCTGGGTGTGACAGCGTTCGCGAAGATGTCTAACAAGAAGCTGCCGCTGCTAGGCGCATGTACCCGGAACGAGACGATATTACCGACCACAGACTGCGGACAAAGAATCAACTTATAAGAATCATTCATAAAATCATTTAGTAAAAACACTAAAACCCACGTACCTGCATCACAAAGCGCTTCAAACTAACCCCATCATATGAATCACCGTCACTGTCGTAGAACTTTAGATTATAGTGGAATATCAAACTGGATTGCATATTGCTGGGCATGGCGATACGAACCGTAGCAGCGCCTACAAACATAATATTTCTTAGATAGCATTACTCTTAAGGAAGTACTGCTGTCACAAGTCGTGAGGTCAATGAAGCTGCCCTAGCTAGACTTTTAACCAATATCTTATTTCAAAATCACTACATAACAAAACTGTAACTTGTATCCAACAAAATCTCATTGCAAGTCATGTTCGGATAATAACTTACCAGTTGCATCGGTATACATAACAGCTTTGGTATTGTTGTCCGGAAAATAAAGACAGTATCTGAAAAACAACGACCTAACAAAGGGTAGTTCTTCAAAATCTTGCAGGCTGATCGATGTCTTCAATAGCTGCCATTCCGGTTGCAGGGGGAAGAATTCGTAAATAAATTCTCTCGGATCTGTGAGAAAGTAGTGATCATCATATTCATACCTGGAACAATTGTTTACAATATTACTGTTACAGAATTATTACAGCACTTTGCTGGAGCACCAGGATTTTCGAGGTTTGAGTCAAATGCATTTTGAATTTTTATAAGGATAAAGCAAAGATGGGTCTTAAATTTAGTCTATATTAGCACATGAATTAATGAGACAGCTTCTTCTTCGCAAGACCATCTAATGTTTGAAAAAAATAGACTCACCTGAGACTATCAGTCTTGACCAGTTTCGAACCAGTTTTGGGCACTTCTTTAGCATTTACCAAGTGTCTAGCCCCCCAATTGCATTGGACGAATCGCCAAGAGCCGGCTACAAACACTGCATTCCAGGAGTTTCTAAACCGGTTGTCTTCGAACGATATACCTGGCTGATAACCAGCTGATTTGGAGTAACCCTTAATCACCACACAATGAAGGCCTGCGTAACTGCAAACAAATAAACAAAAGTACAATTTAGCAATTTATAATAAAATAATGTTTAGCATTTAGCAGCTGGTCTCGAAGTCCTTACACAGCCACTGTGATAATCCTTTCCCTACGTAGTTTGATTGGAAAAAAGTTTCGTCTAATTGATTGAAGACAAAAATTCTTGACGAAAAAGTTCCAATAAGAATAGTGATGTTTTTTTTTCTAATTAGAAGTGCATTTGATTGAAAAAAAAATTGTTTATATGAAGAAGCTTTAAATTTTTAATCAGAAACGTTTATTTTGATTGAGGAAATATCATTGTTTGAAGAACGTTTGCCTTAAGAATGTGTATTTTGATGGAAGTAGGTTTACTTTAATTAATGTTAATTCGAGTGTCTGGTAAAACGTCATATGACTGGCTCCAAACAAGAGGGTCTCAAAAGCTAACAGACAGCCATCTGAGGCTCCCAATCCCAGACGGTTCACCGTCTTCAAAACGTACAAAAATCCTCCAATCAAGTGACATGTTTCCCAGCCCAGCTCGATCTAATAACCAGCAAAGTGTTACCTGCAAAGACGTTTGAACAGAACGTGGTAGCTCTCAGTGCCATGTTTGATGCCTCGCAATAATCCCATAGGTGTGTCGCCGCGCAGGTTCTCATCAAACTGCATGGTGTTCAAGTTCTTCACCGTGATCCACCTGAATATGGTTCTGCAACAACATTGATAGTCATCATTTTGGCTTAAATATACAGCAACAGTCCAGTATCCCAATCAACAACCGTGCAGTTCATTCTTTCTCTTACGTGTGAGAAGCCTGAAGTGGATGTTCCGTCCAGGAATGGTATCGCTGCACAAATATGAGTAGCTGGCGTTTTTAGATCCAGTTTACTGGATTTTAAGTTTTTGGGATTTTCTTCATAACGGCTCCACCTATTTTTTAAAATTGATCTATATCTACCAGATCAATAACTTGAAACATTTTCTCAGAAAAATTCATATTATTTTGACGAGAGGGATGAACCAGGCTTTCAACTTTAGTGCCATTTCAGTTTTATATGGCCTCATACTTTACATAATTTTAATAGGAACTGGATTTATGACTGAAATTTCAAATTTGAAGAACATCACCTCTTCATTAAATATTTGCATTTTTTTCAAAAGTAAAGTAATCGCCTATTTTTTCAGGCGGGGCTTAACGTCCAACTACCATTTATTAGGTGTCGTGGACGGAGGCGACTTGAAAACGTACTTTACTATTTCCCATTTAACCATTAAATAAAATCCAAGGCCAAGACAGGGAATCGAACCCAGTACCACAATGCATATTAGCTTTGCAGGTCTCGCCTCTTAACCCGCTCGGCTACCGTGGCGCCTTTTTTCAAAAGTAGTACACTACTTTTTTTAAAAATCTATATGCACAGTCCATACATTTAGGACTACTTACAAACCCAAGCTTCATAACCAATATCTCCGTCACTTTTCATTTGAACTTAGACCTAATGTATGCGTATCAATGTGGTTTAAAACTTTTCTTTAAGGAACGCATCTTACAGTAAGGCTCTGTTTAGGTTATGCTTCTTTCAACACTATTATTGCAGTGCAGTAAGTGAACATGTGTAATAATAAAACCAACTCCATTTATTAAAATTGTAGTAGCAGAAAGTTCTAAAAGTGTGAATTTTTTCCCCTAGGAACGTTTTTTAATCAATTGTAGGCCAATAACTATCTTTTCAACTTAAAAGAAATTATATATTTTAAACACATTACTTCAGCCATGTTTGCCCCTATTTTGATTGGGAACAAACTTACCTTGCTTTCTCAATATCGGATCCGCAACGACCAACCAGTTGTCTGACCAGATCCGTGAACGTCTTTTGGTCTTCTTGGGCTACCTGCATGTTGAAAAAGGCAAGGAATTAACACGAAGAAGTGTGGCATTAATAAGAGCTGCCATTGACTTTCAACTTGGCCTCAATGTTGGAGCCAATACGCCTTTTAAATCCTACTTAAGATGCGGCACTTACCGATATAGCAATCTCATCGATTTGCGCAAACTCATTCGGATGTGAGTAGATATGATATTTAGCTAAAGAAGGCGGAGCTGGCGATGGTGCTCGACTCGGATAAGGAGCCAGCTCTTCCTGTGCTCCCGGCTCCAGATAAATGCTTTCAGCCATCATGTACTGCGAGCGCTTTTCATTGATCAATTCCAACATTTCACGACTCTGTTTTTCGACAAGTGCTGCCGTGGCCGCTCTGAAACAATTACAATTTGAAAATTCGTATTTCTAGATAGGACTATTCTTAAGGAGATACTTTCCAACGTTGAAGCTATATTTTTATATACCCTATTATACCCAAGTCTAGCTGCCAAATTTTAGCTTACGGCCTGGTCAGCAGGTTAGCATTAACTCAACGGCAAAACTTTATAAAGATATAATTGGACAAAGCAGAATTTACAACAGTTTATGTTATGAGGTGCTAGAAGATAGGACTTAATCTTTCGTACTCAGTGTTGCATTTTTGCAACACAAGGATGTAGATTTACTAAAAACTGAGAAGAAAAAGTACTGGCACCAATGGGTTGGAGTTATTGCTGTTCTAATTTGGGAGGGTTAATGAAGCTGTTGTATTTTAGGTTATTTGTTAATTAAACATTAAATCAATGGCAAATTAAATTTACTTGGTATTAAATTTCTCAAGTTTGCATATGATCCCATATTTTAATCCATTAGAAATCCTGCAGATTCTTTATATAAAAAATTGTAATTGGACTTTTTCCGTAAATAAATAAATAAATAATTACAAAAGCGGAGGTAGTTAAATCTGGCTATAACATAGATATGCACAAAAGAACTCGTGCCCCCAAATGGTTACATTTTATGTTCTATGTTACCTTTCATGTTCCAATAGTTTCCTAGTTAAGCTTTCTTTTTTGCGTTCCCTTCTCAAGGTCATATTCTTTTCCAGATCGTCACGCTCCTGTTGTAGCCTGAGCGTCAAAACTTTGGTATCTTCGGATCTCTTTTTCTTAGCAGTCATCTCCTTCTCAAACCTGGATATTAATCTCTCTAATTCCTTCTCCCACTCGTCCTGGAATATGGTTTAAAATTGTGATAAAATGCTGAGAAATACTTAAGCCAGCTTGTGAAGGGAGCATATTAGGTATAGAAGGTGTACTACGTATGAGAAGCTCAAGAATAAGTAGGAAGCCAGCAGTGCTTTCTGGATCATCTGAGATTGATACAGGCAATGATCAGACCGGGTAGTGATAATCAGAACAATACTATGTCTATGAGCTGTTTTCTAATGGGACATTGTCGACTTGGTGAGCACTTGAAGAAGTAGGCCGGGAACTGTAGATTCTATGGGGAAATTGAGGGGTTTCTAATTACCTCCCAACGGACTGCGATGCCGATGATCAAAGGAGATATCGATACCGTCGGTCTAACGGCTCCAAAACAGAGGAAGAAGTGAGAGAGGAGATCTTCTGGATAGGATTGTTAGCTTGGTAATCCTCTCTAAACTACATTCTTTCAAGCGGTGCTACACATTTCTTTGTGCTTGAGAGATCACAATGCGAAGGATAATTAACCCCAGAATGGTCATCTTCTCCTACAGCAAGAGGCCTTAAAAACATTAAGACCTATGAAGTCTGCTGATCCTAGTATGGGATTGTTGGGAGATCCTGACGTTAAATGATAGTTAAATAAGGTCTTCCTTGTCTCGATGCCCGATTATTCGGGATGTGGCGCAATGAGGCGACAGATCGCTTAGTCGCAGAATGATGCAGTGGAATTTTCACTAAAACCAATCTTATTTTGGCCCAGCATAATACGACGTTAGTGCAGCCAATACAAGTTGGGATACATAGAATTACCAGGCCAGAGAGATTTGCAAATGTGTTCATTTTTAGCTAATTGCCCAAAATTTATTGTATCTCCGACTATTAGGTGGTTACACGGACGATCGTGGGCCTCTTGAAGGCTCACTGCAGACCGAGGATACACAGGCATTGCATGGGCCTGGTAATGAATAGCCTGTGTAGAGTTTGTCAGGATGAAGAGAAAACGACAAAACACGTTTTATGTAAATGAGAAGGGCTGGTGATGCTATGCGTTTAGCTCTTTGGAAAAAGAATACTCATGCCTTTACAGTTTGTCCCAGGAGCTCAACCACTTTGTCCCAGGAGCTCAACCACTTTGTCCTAGGAGCTCAACCATTATCAGGTTCCTAAGTTTAATTTAACAAACTTTTTAACTCCTCGATTAGTGGGTCCCTCTACAGAACATTTTAATTTTGATGGCGTAGGCTTTGTGACCAACACCCATAGACGTGGCCTCTAATTCTTGGGCTCAAACTCTACATTACAGGCTTAACGATGTCATCGCAATGCCATTTTGAGAGATTACAGTGTTGAGAGTGCTCAGGATATATTGGTGAAGGTTCGAATGTCAATAAAAGTCCACTTTGTGACAGATAAACTGGACAAGGTTCAAACCACAGGCCCAGCTCTGAACATTAACTAAAATCTATCAACTAACCCTGATCTCATTTTTAATACGACGGTCCTCTTCCTCTCGCTGCCGAATGAACTTCCTGTACAGATCATCTTCTTCCTTCCGATGTTTCATCTCTAACCTGGTCTGCTCATCTTTATCCTGTGGACATTACAAAAGAAATAAAATTTGCGAATAAGGATGTAGGACTTTTGTATAGAAGGGAATAGATTAGGAAATTTAAAAGAGAAAACAATACTAAGCTTGAAAACTGTAGAAAGAAAACAATATTTAGCCCTAGACTTATATTTACACTAAATGAGAATGAGGTAAATGATTGATGAATGATGACTGACAGATGTAGATGGTAGCGAATAAAACAAAGGTGGCTTCGAGCGGTAGATCTGATGGAATGCTTTTTCTCCAAAAATCTCCCGTCTTCAACCATCTTGTTAGCTATCTCCTCCATAGCTCGATGAGTTATGCCTCTAAATCTTGGCTTGTAAAGGCACCTAGATTGGACTTTTTTCTTGCTCCAGTAAGTTGCACGTAACTTGTGCTGTTACACTATCATTAAAATATTAATCTATTGTTATAAGATATTGTTGTCCCCAATTTCGGAGGGTCGGTGAAGATGTTCTTATTTTAGTACATATTTACCACAAGTTATATTCTGTAGTATTTCTTGTTAGCACTATTCTTCAAGGAGATATTGCTTTCACAACTAAAACATTTATTGAATATAATTTAAGTTAAACTTGTAGCAATTTATTTTCTGCGGTGTTTCTACAACTTACAGAAATATTGCTAAAAATAGTAAATACATCTGAGACCTGCGAAGCTAATATGTATTGTGGTACATGGTTCGATTCTCGGCCTTAGATTTTTTTTAATGGTTAATAAAAGAAATTTTACAGTAAAGTATGTTTGCTAGTCGCCTCCGTCCACGACTAGCAAAGTACCTAATTGGTAGTTGGATGTAAAGCCAGCCTGAAAAAATAGGCAATCGCTTTACTTTAGTAAATAAATCTGCTTAATTTGGATTTAGGATATTTTAATATTACAATGAAAAATTCTACAAACCAGGATGGTACTCAAGGTTACATGATTCAGATGTAACGTAATGTAATACTGAATTTCCTGTTCATATTATTGTAACCAATTTTAGAGTGGGGAGTGTGTCAGTCTGTCATGTTTGGTTAAGTATAATTAACCACTGCATTCTATGTATTTATAAATTTCACCTATTCTTAGGTTAAAACTTAAATGTTTTAGCGTTTTGTAAGTTTCCAAAAATTTGTAAAAAAATCGCATTTCTAACACATTTTTTAAACTTTAAATATTATGTACTCTCTTTAATGGGCTAAACACTTTATTTAATAGCTCATGAAAATGTATTTGGTAGTCTTCAAATATACTAGAACTTCTGATACGCTAATAAACTGTCTCAAGTCTGAACAATGAACAGATCTACCACCTAGTAAAGGAGAGAACAAACCTTAAACTCATAACTGCCCCAAGATCTACCAAACTAGATTATATTTGAGCGTAAATGCACGCATGTTTCTAATTAAGTTCACACTGTACAGATCTACGACTGCATAATATTATTATATTATTATAAGTACATTAATGGTTGGGGCGCCACTGTAGCCGAGCGGTTAGAGGCGAGAACTGTCGAGATAATATGTATTGTGGTACTGGGTTCGATTCCCGGTCTAGGCCTTGGATTTTATTTAATGGTTAATAAAAGAAATTTACAGTAAAGTATGTTTGCTAGTCGCCTCCGTCCACGACACCTTATTGGTAGTTGGACGTAAAGCCCGCCTGAAAAAATAGGCAATTAATTTACTTTACATTAATGGTTGGGTGTTAGTCTAGTGGTCAAGAGCTTGGCTTTGTGTGTGGGAGATCACTAGTTCGAATCCCGCGTATGACTACTTTTTATTTGTTAGAAAAAATTGTTTGTAGTAAAGTATGAGCTTCTACCCCTGACCACGACACCTAATTAGAAGTTGGACGTTAAGCCCCGCCTGAAAAAAAAAACAGGCAATTACTTTACTTTGCTAATAAACTTTAAAGAACATATCACTTAACAATACCCAATTAAAAATGAAATGTAAATTTGGTAATATTTAATCATAAGATTGTCCCCAACAATAAGTAAACAATGGCTTCAGTGTTTTGATCATCATTTTTTTTAAAAAAAAATTAATTAAGAAACACAAAAGATGCTAAGAAAATCTGAATTTTGAAATGAGCGGCTAGTATACAGTAGCTACGTGCGAGACCTGTAAAGCTAATATGTATTGTGGTACTGGGTTCGATTCCCCGGTCTTAGGCCTTGGGATTTTATTTAATGGTCAATAAAAGAAATTTACAGTAAAGTATGTTTGCTAGTCGCCTCCGTCCACGACACCTAATTTGGTAGTTGGACGTAAAGCCCACCTGAAAAAGTAGCCAATTACTATTACAGTAGCTACGATACTACTGCAACGAAGAAAGAATGAACAAAATAAATACCCAATAGGTATTTCTGTAAGAATACTTGTTTTTTTTTTTAAATTTTATTTTAATGCCTGTTACGCTAACCAAATTTGTGGTGTACTTTACATTTGCAATCAACGTTAGAAGTGTTAGGTGGGCTCCATATATAGAGGGAAAATAAAATTCCATTTGATTTCGCGTAATGAAGAAACATAGCAATCCCGAAAATTTCTTTCTGTATTCAAAAATGGATTTAAGTGCAGTCTGCTTGGATTCATGTATTACTTTTTGTCCCTATGGAAGTATTTTTTGTTTACATTTGGATTTGATAAAATTTTTGAATATAATAAAGATATTTTTCATTTAATTTCTTCATAAATGTTTAATTAAGAAGATTATTTTCAGTTTGAGTTGACTTTGGTTTTGACTAGACATATGTTCGGGTCCCAAAATTTATTTGTGCATTGCTTTGAGTATTGCAGCTTCGCCCATAAATTGCTTAAATATGTATTAAGGATAAGTGCAAAACCTAATTCTGTTTTAAAATACCTATTCATCTTTTTCTTTTTTTTTAGTGACTGATTCATTAATCAAAAAAGAAGAAATATTATTGCCAATTTCAGTTTTTATTTAATTATTTTTCTGCCAAGCTTTCAACCTAGAAGCTAGGTTATCTTCAGGGCTCATACTTATTAACAATTATAATTTGGTTTTACCTTGTTAAACATTAATGGCTGATGTGTATTCTGTTCTTACCTTTTAGGTATTGAATGTGATCGGTTTTAATATTGTTCTCGTTGGTCCACTTTAAAGCAACATTAAAAAAAAAAAAAATCCGACCACAATCTGTACCAAAACAGTCAGGGCTGAAGACCCCAAATTGTTATGGCAAACACGTTTATTGTAAAACGTATTATAATTGTTAATAAGTATAAGCCTTGAAGATGACCTAATTACCAGGTCGATAGCTTAGCAAAAATAAATAATGACTAAAATTGGTAATATGTAATATTTTTTGCTTTTTTTCTTTTGCTTGGCTAACCCCCATATTTTTTGGGCATCAACATTATAATTTGGGTATCATATAATTTCTATTAATTATTTCTACATTTTTGGTTTTACAGAATATTTTGAACTCAAATTTTTTGCAGATAATAAGGGATATATAATACCAAATTAAAGGGATTAGATGGTATCTACAATTTCCTAACAACCTATTGTTGCTTTGATTTTATTGAGATATCCAGCATTGTGGACTTAAAAAAGTACATTTAATAACTTATTGTAGCATTTTTTCTAGACCATCAAGTTTTCAGGCATCTCTAATTTAGGGCACCACCAACTCAATATAAGTTTAAATCGCTTTTAATAGCGTTTAATATTAAATTAGTTACAATTTCTGAGGTGTGGTATTTATATTCTAGCTAGGATTAATCATTTAAGGAGTTATTCCAATGTAACTATCAGTAACTACCATTATAGGATTGTTGTTTTTTTTTATAGAACGAGTTACTAGAGTGAAATCAAATAGTTCTCTAAAAGGAACTGAAATAGAGAGTTAGTACTAACCATAAATTTCCTTCCTAGTCAAGACAACTATTTCCAATATAGTTACAGATAGGCAGCCTATTTAGGCTGAATATATATTTTTTTTAAAAAATCTCGTGTACTTGCCCGATTTTTCTTAATACTATTCTTAGGTTTTCTACAATAGTGATATTAGGTTCTTCACGGATAGCCAGGCTGCAATTAAAGCTCTGGCCTTCCCTAGTAAGAACCAAATTTCGGTCAATTCTAGGCCATGCTGCTCTTTCCACTTTGAATACTGTTTCGGTTGCTTGGTCCCCTGGTCATTTCGGGATTCCAGGTAACGAACTTGCTGATGAAACAGCAAAGGAAGGAGCTGCGTTGATAACAATGACTCCTCAGCCCATTATCCCTGTATCCTATCCGGCTTTGTAGAACAGAGGTGGAGCAGTGGATTATGAAGGAACATCGGAAACGGTGGAGATCCCGAGCTGATTGCCGTCAGGCTAAGGAAATTTTTGGCCTGTCAAAAACGGCTATGGTTGGCTTTAGCAGGTCCCAGATCCGCCAGTTGGTTCAGGTGTTGAGTGGACATGCAAATTTAGCGTACCATCTTTTCAAATGCGGCCTTACCCCGTCGCAGCGTTTCAATTTGCTCTGGCTGTGGTGAGTCCAATGAGACTGTGCGGCACTTTGTAGAGGTGTGTCCCGTTTATTCTAAAACTAGATTTCTCGTTCTTCGGCAGGTTAAATGTTTCCCTACCGGAGATTGTGGCATCTGGTAATCTTTACCAGAACTTTCTAGGTTTAATCAGTGCACTGGGCGATTGAGTCGCCATGCTCCCTAGTATCCTGTTGCTACTTTATTAGTTTATTGTATTGGCATCTGGTAATCTTTAGCCGGATTTGTTGTTTTAAAACCTAGGTATCTCTCGTGAGATGAGGGGTGGGCGGGGAACAATGGACATTTTGGATTTCCTGCGTTCCTTCCCCTTTTTGGTGGAACCGCCCTTCTAATACAATCTACAATCTAGGTTTTCTACAAACGTTTAGTTTATATTGCAATATCAATCGTTTCAAAGAAGGTTCACTACAATAAATTGCACTTTACACGGAAGCGAGATGTCACGGAATCGCTCCTTGAAATCCATTTTTATGAAAAGAATTTTAAACAAAATCTGTTTAATCTTTATCTTAGTAGACAGAGTGTGAATGAATGCCGAAAAAAAAGGAATCGTTCATGTAGTTGTGCTATTTGACACTATTTATAGAAATAGAGCCGATCATCTTAAGAGTATAATGTCAATCAATCGATTAATCAATCCAGTTTAATTGTTTTAGGGAAAAATCCCTGTACAAAAAATCCCTAGGTTGTACTTACTTATAATTGAGAAAAAAATTAAATAAGTAAAACTTAAGAATACCTTTTACTAACTAGTAAATTAGTAAATGAATACAAAATAAAGTTTCTCATTAAAAAAAAAAAATGCAATAATTAAAAACAAACAAAATTCAATAAATAAATAAATAAAATTATTCATTTTATATTGATTTTATCATCATGATCTACAAAAAGATTTTTGCAGACGAAACAATAAAATGTGCATTACTAAAGAGTAATGCATCCGGGACACAAGATTTGAGGGGGCCCTAAAAACGATACTGAATTACAACGTAACAAAATCGGGAATGTTGCTACTTAAAAGACTCTAAAAATGAGTATTAGGAACATGAATATTGTACATGACCTTTTAGAAAAAATAATAATAATAATCCGAAAGAAAAATACTGTCTCCGATCTAGAAAAAAAGAATAAATTTTACTAAAAAACTGGTAGAAATTTTTAGATGTCACTTTTTTAAGGTGGTATTTTTTTACAAATAGTTTAGAGAAATTGTCATGTGTATGAAAGTATGTCAAGTATGTGGAGATGCACGCTTATATGCACTTATTTCATTCAACATTTAAAAGAGAATTCACTAAGAAATTATTTTAGCAACCTAAATTGCACACAATTTTATTTTTTATTTATTTGTTTATTATTATTATTTCTTTGTTTTTGTAAAGCAATACATGTAATGCATTTGTAGCAAGTATTAAATAAGGTAATGCCAAATTTTTTGGGCCAGCTTTACGTCCATCTACCAGTTAGGTACCGCAGACGGAGGCATTGAATATAGCACACTATATACTTTTAAGAATCTCATATTAAGCTTTTAAATAAAAATCCAAAGCCTAGACACCGGGAATCGAACCCACTAACCAACATAATGATACATCCATAGCTTAACAGGTCTCACCTTTAACTCACTCGGCTATCGTGGCGTCTAACTTCAACCTATAAATAACTGTAAACAGTTGTTTTGTTTTAGTTGTTGACCGAATATTTTTTTTGTTTGTATTAAATAGTTATTTATTTAATGCTTTTTTTCCTCAATAAACTTTATGTTAACCTGTTACATTTGGATTTTTGTCCCCTCTGTTTGACGGTGCAATTGATATTAACTTTTAATATAGAGAGCGAAGACCTGGAGAGATTGTTTACTAATATGGAGTTACTGCAAGTGACAAAGGACGGAAATTGTGCCAAATTCTACAACTTCCGCACATTGGAATATTTTTTATGTTGAATAAACGTTTTTTTTAATCACAAAACACCTTTCACAAACAAACAAAAATAGCACACAAATGCGCTGTGGCGTCCCGATTTTGGATTTCTGGGCTTAGAAGTCTATCTAACATAAAAAAATACTCTTTCTTTGTTTCAAAAATAAATATAAATGAAATTATTATTACAAAATAATAGAAAGTAAAAATACAGAAGAGAAAGTTTGACTAAAAATATTGAAGGAGTGCAATGGAAATAATAATTTTTACCAGAACTTCCTGGCAATCCAATTTTTTAATTGGACTTACAGTATAATATTATTTGTGCCATCCTTTCTAAACTCCATAATACATATATCTTTTAGACAGTTAGGCATTAAATGAACTCAACTTGCTTGGTAAAAGCAGTGTAGCCATCCCTCATAAAATGTTTTACAATTTCTTAAGAAACCCAAATTTTTCTGTAAATTATTTATAAATTATTCTTTAGAATATCTTCATCCCAGACTGTTGAGAGTCAATTAACTTTACCATAAATGAAACCAAATAGCCAACTAAAATGGGAAACAATACTGTTAATTAAGGAATCCGCCACGATCATAATAATAATTGCATAATTACTTTGACAGGGAAGGGATTAGCTATGAGGTAAGCGTATTGGATTCCCACGCGGAGCTCGAATCCAGCTGCAGACCCTCCCTGCAGCGCTCCTTTTCTATTATTATTATTATTATTACTATTTCTTAATTTGGCGCATCAATTATTGGGTTATTAGCGCCTCGCACTCTTTCCACTCAAACGTATTTTTCAAAGTCCAGAATAGCGCTTGCCCCCAAAAAATACCTGGCATCCGAAATCCTTTGAATGCTCAAAGGCGGAGGGTGCCAGGGAGGTTTTGGTGTGATGTTCCTGACTTACTCTCTTTACCATCGTATCCAACGACAACGGGAGAAATCAGCTTAACATTTCGCACCATTCTTTGGCTATTTATAGGAGATTACTTACAATTAATCATTTTACCTAAACTGTACAGAATGAGCACTAACTATTTCGCAAATAAATACATTCATACCAGCAAGTACTAAGGGTTTCTCTACCTAGAAGCTTCTTACAGCTCTCTATCTGGTGATGTACAGTGTTGTCTGTAACGAGAGAACACTGTCTGGAGGCTGGTAGTGCACTAAAAAAAAAATGATTCGGGCGGACAATAACCTCAGACGTTGACGCACCATAAATTATTAAATAAAAATATATACATATATATATTTTGTTAGTAATTCCAAATATACGTCATTTTCAATCGAACAAATAATCGATTCCACGATTTTACCCTAAATATCCGTTTTAAGGCCCAATTAGTATGAAAAAAGTAGATTTTTTTTTTTATTTTTACAAATTAGTGTGTGTACATTGCATTCACCAAAAATCAATAAACGAAAAATTGCGAATCGTTAACATTTTATGTTTCGCATAGGGAATCACCAGGAGCGGGGGACATTAAAATTTTGGTCACAATACGTCAAAAGGAAGTACGACTATCAATTTTTAATCTTTTTTAGACTTTCTCATCAATGGCTTCTAAGTTTTTTCTTTTTAACTTGATTTAATTATCGTGCCCAAGAGCACCTGTATCTTTAATTTGACACATTTTCTTGAAAAAAATCGATTAAGGGGACTTTTGTTTGAAAGGGGGGGGATTGGTTGAGCCTACCTCTAAAGTTACCTTTTACAGTTTAATATTATTAATAAGAAATATCAAATATTATATTTAAGGATTCAATTTAGCGAGGAATCGGCCCAGAATAAAAAAACAAAAACAACTCCATCTTTTGGGAACGTTTCGGCAAATTTATAGCCTTCTTTAGGACGTAGCTATGCGAGTTAGTTGAGTTACAGAAAACTGTTTTTGGGTTTTGTTCTGGACCGATTCCTCGCCAAATTGAATCCTCAATATAAAATTTGTACAGTCACTAAAAGTTAATTCAACAAATTCATGAATAAGAAACATTAAAGCAGCAGTTGATAAATGTATTAATTCTGAGTAATCTTCTAGTTTTGGTCAGTTCATAAATTAAAATAAAAAATTAAAATCAATACGCTAACGTTTTGATCTAAATTTAGTCCATCTTCAGAGCTACAAAACAAAAGCAAAAAAATACGAGAGATATAGTAAAGTAAAAGTAAAATAATGTAATCGCCTATTTTTTCAGGAAGCCTTTACTTCCAACTACCAATTAGGTGTCGTGGACGGAGGCGACTAGCAAACATACTGTACTATAAATTTCTTTTATTAGCCATTAAATAAAATCCAAGGCCTAATGGCCGGGAATCGAACCCAGTACCACGATACATATTAGCTTTACAGGTCTCTCCTCTAACCCGCTCGGCTACCGTGGCACCTTACGAGATATATATATATATATATATATATATATATATATATATTATAAGTTTTAATTACTGAACTAATAATATTTTTAATTATTATCCGTAGTTTCCAGATTAATTATGGTTTTTTTATTATTCTGAAGCCGAATTGTATGGAGTAATACCTTAACTTTCCCAAAATAATTTGTAAACACTCAGACCTCTCGTTTTTGTTTTGTAGCTTCGAAGAAGAAATGAATTATAGTTAAAAACTTTTACAGATTTTTATTTATTTATTATTATTAAGGAAATTTAAATCTGTTGGTAAATGTTCTTTTTTATTTAAAAAAAAAAATAATGGCTGGAATATAGTATAATAACTGCATAACATAGTATAATAACTGTATAACATAGTATAATAACTGCATAACATAGTATAATAACTGTATAACATAGTATATTAACTGCATAACATAGTATAACTGCATAACAATAGTATAATAGGATCAGAAACTGTTATTTGAATGATTTTCTATGGGAAGTTCCGAGGAAAAATTATAGTATCCCTCAAAAGTATTTTAAAAAAACAAAAACAATATAAACAAAATACTCGTTATTTCATAAGATAATTTGTAGTAACTGGTTTGTTTAAAATGAAAAAAATGGAAGAACTTTAGTGCCCCAAAAAAAAGTACCTAGAAACAGCTTCTTCTTTTTTAAGAAATTAAATGTTCCAGTCTATGTAAATCAAAAAGCTGATTAAAAGTTAACAATTTACTAAGATTGACTGACAAAAAGATTGCATATGTAAATTTCATTTCCTTAAGGCGACCATTGAATTACATAGGTATTCTAGAACGTATCCCAGATGCACTTTTTAATGTAAGCAATCTTATTAATTAAAAAAAAAACACAAGAATGATATGAATAATTTAACTGTGAATGTTATTAAACAAAAATTTGCTCGCAAGCCATTAATCATTATTCATTAAGCCAGAAAATCGTTAATTAAAAGCTATTGAAAACAGAGGTGACCAAATAGAGTCGCAAATTTCTAAATTTGACCATAATTTATTAAAAGATCTGAAAATAGTAATAAAAGATCATTTTACTGATTGGATTATTCATCTTTCTTTTTTAGATTTACTCGAAAAGAGCTGCATGGATTTTCTGTAAACTTTGTATCTACATTGAATTCATCCAGATATTTAAGTTTTATTTTACTAGGTTTTCTTAGAAAGATATTCGTTTTTAGGTCAGAGCTCAAGGCAAGGTTAGGTTAAGCTTTTCTGCATGGGTCATTACAATGCTAGTTTTATCAGTTATTAGAAATAAAAAAAACCTCTAATAATAATAACTGACAACATGATCCCTAATTGAATTATATGCCTGAATGTTCAATGCTTGTATCTGATATCAAGGTATTACTAACAAAATCTGGCTTTAAAGAGGAATTTTAATGTAAAGTAATGCCTATTTTTTCAGGCGTGTGTTATGTCTAACTACCAAATTAGGTGTCATGGACAGAGGCGACTAGCAAACATAATTTTACTACAAAGTTCTCAATATTAAACATTAAATAAAATCCAAGGCCTCTAGACCGGGAATCGAACCCACTGTCCAACAATACAAATCAGCTTCGCAGGTCTCGGCCTTTAACCGCTCGGCTATCGTGGCGCCTTTGTATACTAGCTTGAAATAAGTCTGTATAGTAAGTAGATTAGATGTTTATGTGGCGTTATGAGAGTTTATGTTCGACCAGGTTGATCTGTAGTCAGTCTAAAACATTGATTGCGTATTACGAGGGTCGTTTGAAAAGTCCGTGCAAAGTCAGAGAGATAGCACCACTGGTGCGTATCGAGGTTATGTTTAGTTAGTAGCATCTCTTGGAAGAACACACACCAAATTTCAGCCAGATCGGTCTATTTCTTTGTGTTTGGCATTCGTTTGAATCGAGGAAGTCGAGTGATTTTCAAAAAATGGACGAAAAAGAATTTCGTGTGTTGATTAAACACTACTTTATGAAAGGCAAAACGCCTGAGGAGACTAAAGAGAAGCTTGATAAACATTATGGTGACTCTGCACCTTCGATTAGAACAGTTTATAAGTGGTTTCAAAATTTTCGGAGTGGCCATATGGGCACAAGTGACGCTGAACGTTCTGGACGCCCTGTTGAGGTTACTACTCCAGAAATCATTGATAAAATCCATGATATGGTGATGGATGACAGAAGAGTGAAGGTGCGTGAGATTGCTAGTGCTGTGGGCATCTCGAATGAACGGGTACATAATATTTTGCAACAACATTTGGACATGACAAAGCTATCCGCAAGATGGGTGCCGCGATTGCTCACGCTTGACCAAAAACGAAATCGTGTGAAGTGTTGCAAGGACGGTTTGCAGCTGTTCCAGAAGAATCCGCATGACTTTAAGCGTCGTTTCGTCACTGTGGATGAAACATGGATACATCACTACACTCCTGAGACCAAAGAACAATCTAAACAATGGGTTACCAAGGGGGAATCTGCGCCAAAAAAGGCGAAGACCGTTCCTTCGGCCGGAAAGATTATGGAGACTGTCTTTTGGGATTCGCAAGGAATAATCCTCATCGACTATCTGGAAAAGGGTAAAACTATTATAGGTGCATATTATTCATCGTTATTGGACCGTTTGAAAACCGAGCCGCAAGAAAAACGCCCACGATTGGCCCACAAAAAAGTCCTTTTCCATCACGACAACACACCTCAGCAGTTGTGGTCGCAAAATTAATGGAAATAGGGTTCCAACTCGTTTCACATCCCCCCTATTCTCCAGACTTGGCTCCCTCGGACTACTATTTGTTCCCCAATATGAAGAAATGGCTGGCGGGAAAAAGATTTTATTCAAACGAGGAGGTGATTGCAGAAACGAATGGCTATTTTTCAGACTTGGACAAATCCTATTATTCGGAAGGGATCAACAAACTAGAGCAGCGTTGGACGAAGTGTATAAGCCTAAAAGGAGACTATGTTGAAAAATAAAAAAGGTTTACCGCAAAAAATTAAGTAGTTTTTATTTCTGCACGGAATTTTCAAACGACCCTCGTATCTGTATTCTTTTTAAGTTTTTATTGCAAGTTAAAATTACATTAACAACATTGACCTCATTAACAAGTCATTTATCAAAAGCTAGTTGAAAATATTTAAAGTGGAAAGTTTCTGTTGAAAAAAAAAGCTTTGACTTAATTAGCGAACTATAATCGTCATTTTTTTATCCGAAACTGGTCCTTTTTGTCTCCGTTATGCCATGGAATCAACTGTCAGCTTATCAATTTTGTATTCTTTACATAGATATGCGCCACATAAAAAGGAATGGCTACAGTTTAATATTTATTTCCTTCATTACTGCTTATTCGATTAGTCAATGATTTGGGAATGATGGAATATAAATAGCAATATCATTTATCTGTGTATAAAGGATAGATTGATACTTTCGTGGTGGTGCAAAGTATAAATAATATCTGAATAGGTAATATATTCAAATGAGGAAGCGATTTACAGCTAATCTTAAAAGTCTGAAACAAAATTATTTGATGTCCATTGTTTCTGCAACTCTCCTATACGAATCAAAAAATTTATAGTAGCGAATATCTGAATTTACCGGATTAAATTAAGATAAAAGTTAAGCGCCACGGTAACCGAGCGGTTAGAGTTACCATAGTGTACAATCAGGGGATTGCGCATCTATTTCTTCCAAAGAGAATTCACCAAGCAGTAGACGAGCAGTTAATAGGAAGCTATAAAGGTAATATTAACCTTATTTACCTCAGAAAAAAAATAGGGTCCAAATTATATAGATTTAATAGGCGCCACGGTAGCCGAGCGGTTAAGAGGCGATACCTGCAAAGCTGTGGTACTGGAATCGATTCCCGGTCTGTAGGCCTTGGATTTTATTTAATGGTTAATAAACGAAATTTACAGTAAAGTATGGTTTGCTAGTTGCCTGCGTCTACGACACCTAATTGGTAGTTGGATGTAAAGCCCACCTGAAAAAAATAGGCTTTACTTTACTTTAAGGTTAAAGTTTGTAAACAATGTGTTGACCTATGTATTAAACCAGGTTATATTGTAAAATTAAAAACAGGACGTTCGCAGACATGCAAGGGAATTTTTAATTATGTATTATTAGCAATGTGTAATAACCGATTTCTTAAATTATTATATTTTAAAAGATAATGGTAGAGTTTGGAGGTAAGTTAGTTGGTAGTATTTTTTATCTTACATAAGTAAACAAAAGATTAGTTCCAAATGACTGGATGGTTTCCCATTTATGATTATTTTGGTACTCACACAGGTACTGTTGATCTTTCAAGAAAGGGACAATACCTGAATAAATATACCCAAATTTTTTTTCTTAAAAATTTATCGCGATCTACCAACTAAAAATCTTGACATTTAACACATTCAAAATTGTGTTTTATGTATGTACTAATTAAGTGGCAATTAAGGAGGGTTATTAAACTATAAAGTTTTATTAGTAATATTCATTAATTAACAATAATTCAAAGAAAAAGTAGATTTTAATTAATGTAATGCTTTAATTAAATTGGAAGTTTGTTATTAAAAGTTGCAATGGTTGGCTAAGGCCAAGAAGTACCAAGTTTCATTTGAAATTTTAACGTTTCTCCTTTAACAGTGTTGCCTGAAACACAGAATATACAATAAGAAAATTTGTACTACCAACCATTACAACTTGTAGATAATATTTTATTATCTAATGGGAAAAGTCTGCATTTGCATGTCTCCAACCAAGCGTTCATAATTTGGAGCCGTATCCAGGCAGAGACAAGTGGGGGCTCCCTCCCTTAAAACTTTTAAATGAAAAAGCGATCAATTATTTAGATTCAAGAGTGGTTATGTAAGCTATATTTGGAATTATTTCTTGTTATTTTTTAAAAATAAATTCCCTAACATCTTAAAATGACGTTAAAGTAAAGCTCGTCCAGTCTCTTGAACAACTGGAGCGGAAGACTACTTATAAAAATGTGTCAACTTTTTTTTTGGATTCTAAAAGAGCCAAGACCGTTTTTTTTTTATAAGAATCACGAACCATAACCAGCCGCTCTATTTAAACCAACATGCATAACTTGTAGAAAAGTTCACTGAGACTGCACTGATTGCCTGATCGGTAGAATTGAAACCTGCACTTAAGATTAATGAATACGCCACAGGGCTGTGATGATGAATCTATGTTGTTTGGGACAGCTTGAATAGGGGTGTACGCCGATACTAGCAAGGTAGCAGCAAGAGTAAAAAATTAGCTTTGGGTTACAGGTAAACACCGAAAAAAACCTTGTACATGGTGATATAATGAAAAGATTTTTTCGGAACCTTCGGATGAAGGGGTACTAATTTGTAGATGTTAAAGAATTCTTGGTGACAATTTTAACTTTTTAACAGCATTATTGAAGATGTAGGTGAGACGATTGCTGGTAATAGATGTCTCATAGGACGGATTATAAGTCGAAGAACCCCAATTTGAATCCCATGAGAGGCCACGGTTAATAATTAAATATTTTTCTTCCAAGCAGTGAAGTAAGATTCCACAAAACGACATTGCAACCAATCGTAACCTAAGGTTTGGAAGCATGGGTATTATTAACCAAAGCGGACAAACAAAGGTGGGAGTTCTCAATATTAAACATTAAATAAAATCTAAGGCCTCTAGACCGGGAATCGAACCCACTATCCAACAATACAAATCAGCTTCGCAGGTCTCGGCCTTTAACCGTTCGGCTATCGTGGCGCCTTTGTATACTAGCTTGAAATAAGTCTGTATTGTAAGTAGATTAGATGTTTATGTGGAGTTATGAGAGTTTATGTTCGACCAGGTTGATCTGTGGTCAGTCTAAAACATTGATTGCGTATTAAAAACGAAGGACACCAAATGGTTATAAAGTCAGGACGAAACGAAAAGTCGAACATCTTGGTTAGCCCAGAAAGCCCAGAAATAGTAACCACTATAAAGTCTGGTAGATCGTAATACCTGGGACATTCATTTCGGATGGACGAGACGAGAGATTACAGGGAAGCTTTTCTTTTGTAATGGAGTCCTGGTAGGAAAAAGCCAATGGACACACCCTCATGGTTACAGGATGTGCTGGAAGTTTTGGAATCCTTGGCAAGCAAAGATGGCGAACGACGGCTGAAGAAAGAGTTAGGAGGAGAGCTGTGGTAGCTGAAGTTTGGAACTTAACCGTTATAGCCTGAGGATAGTTCTATTCCAAATAATCATATTTTGACGTTTCGATCCTTTAATGATTACCTAAATTTTTATAATTCCGTTATGTAATTTTTTTTTAATCGTTTACCGATTGGATAAAATTTTCAATTTGACTCGCTAGTTGCTACTTTATCGAATAATAAGATTCTTCATGGCTAATCAATACGGATTATTTTAAAATTATTTTATTTTGCATGATTTACTGGAGTAAATTGCAATGTGATTTTGTAATCTATCATTTTCTTTAATTTACCACAGACAAAGTCCAATTTCTTTTCAGTAAAATTATAGTCCACAAAACTTTAGTTGAACCTTCATGGGGGTATTTTAATATTCGCGGAGATAAACAGACCGCGATAGATTTAACTTGAAAGGAAACCTTATGTCCGCCAAACCTGTATTTGAGCGAACTAAACGTTTATAAAAGCAAAATAATACAAAATCTTTTGCGAACACTTGCACGACTTAAGGCTTATTTATTTTTTGTAATATTAACTTATTTCAAGCAAAAAAAAAAGAAGATACTTAAGTTACACAACGCACTAAGCCATTGGTCATGAGAGAGATGAACTTCATAATAACACTTCCACACTAAAGTTACAGATATTTATTCTTTTTAACCACTTAAACACCTAATGGCGCCATAGTAGCCGAGCGGTTAAAGGCGAGACCTGTAAAGCTAATATGTATTGTGGTGTTGGGTTCGATTCCCCGGTCTTAGGCCTTGGATTTTATTTAATGGTTAATAAAAGAAATTTACAGTACAGTATGTTTGCTAGTCGCCTCCGTCCACGACACCTAATTTGGTAGTTGGATGTAAAGCCCGCCTGACAAAAATAGGCAATTACTTTACTTTAAAAACTAGTAATTTTTTAATTTTTTTCATACACACAACTATAAGGAATGAATTCGTTCAGAGCGTTTGCACATTCAGTTCCCAAACGGAAATCCCAGGTTCGAATCTAGCTGCTGGCCCTTAGATTTTTCTTTTCCTAGGAAAGTTTCTTACGACTCACTATCCGTTTACTTGTCTTTAACGAGAAAACACTGTCCAGAGGCCGGCATTGCACTGAAAAGAGCTCCAGGCGCCAATGACCTGGGAAGTTGACACGCTTTATTTAAAAAAAAAAAAAAAAAAAAAAAAAAGCATTTTAAATTGTGTTAAATATTATATAAATTATTGAATAAATTATACCGTAATAAGTAATTGATTATTATATAAAATTTATTATTGCATAAAAAGTAGTGTAATGCCTATTTTTTTCAGGTGGGCTTTACGTCCCCTTACCAAATTAGGTATCGTGGGCATAGGCGATTAGCTAACATAATTTACTACAAAGTTCTCATATTAAACAATAAATAAAAATCGAAGGCTTAGAGACCGGGAATCGAACCTAGTACCACCACAATACATATTAGCTTTACAGGTCACGCCTCTAACCGCTCGGCTACTGTGGTCAATGATCTGAAGATCTGTAAATTTGTAGATCATCTGCATATATTATGTTTTTATTTCGATGTATTCTTGATAAAATTATCAATATTACTGAAATTATTACAGATCATAATAGGAACTTTGGTGTACTCGAACATTAAGACTAACCCAGAAAGACAACAATCAGTCCACAAAGACTTGCTACTGAAAACATTCAAAAGAATTGACCCAATCAAATGCCTTACTAAAAAATCAATGGACTGTTACCACACTCGCGTCAACAGGCCTTGTGTACATCATCAGTAACCTTTAACAAGACAATTTGCATTATTTAAACCGCTGCAATTGAAAAAGGTTATAGAAATTTATTTTTGGGAAACGTACTTTAAATATCTGGAAGAAAACAAATTCAATCAAAATATCTAGGGAGCAGCGAATAGAATCATTTGAGCTTGGATGATTTAAATGAATGAATTACAATTACAAGTACATATTATTTATTTGTTATTAACTATGTAATTTTTGCTCTCGTAAGACGAATTCAAGACAGAAATTTTGTTTTAACTCCGTAATTCAAATTATATCAGCAAAAGACCAACTCCCTTTTTCTTTTTAATATGCGAATGAATGTGATGTTTATTCAGAATAAAGATAAATCACAAGAATAATTTGGAATAGAGTTAAAATGAAGTGCCTTTTTTGTACCAATTATAATGATGAGATACATCTTTTATTATTCTAACAGAAAAATATTTATGGGTGATAAAAGGCCAGCACAAGGGTCTGTGACATCTAATACATTCTTTAAAATGTGATACTAAAAGTATGAAAGAAATGTTGGGTACTTGCTGATTTGTTTACCTTCTGGCATTTATTCAACCCATAATACTTAACTTTTAAAACTATAAGTTTTTGATAAGGATTTATTTTAGGGAATGGTCTAATGATAAGACTTTTTCTAGAGTGCAGGAAAAGGCGAGAAACAAAGCGAATGATTATAGATGTCCAGGATGTAAGTAAATTAAGGTTTTTTTGTTTTTAATCATGTAATTTCCTCAGTTTCATCTCTTGGAATCCAATTTTGATTAAAATATTTGTTAAAAGATTATCTAATATTGTATAACGTGGAACTTGTTATCGTCAAAAGGTTTTGAGAGAGAGGAGCAGATTTGTAGCAAGAGCCCAGAGATGGAAGCAAAATGATTATTTAACTGGTCAGAAGTTAATTCAGAGTTTTACCTAGATCAAGATTATGTAATCGTTTCCTATTGGTTCTTTTATCTAATTTTTTTCTTACCTTGCAGCATTTTAAAATTATTTGGAATATAACTGTAAAGGGGTCCTCAACCGCGTCCACATTGTACCCTATTTTATTTATTTTTGTTTTAATTATTTAAGGCGCGTCAATATCTGAGGTTATTGGCGCCCGGAGCTTTTTTCCAGTGCACTGCCAGCCTTCCGACAGTGTTCTATCGTTACAGACAACACTGTCCAACACCGAACGGTGAGCTGTAAGAAGCTCCTAGGGAGTGAAAAATCTAAGGGGCCAGCAGCTGGATTAGATTCCAGAATCTCCGCTTGGGAATCCAATACGCTAACCGCATAGCTAAATTCCTACCCTCCTTGTACCCTATTATATACCACAAAAATTTAAAAAAAAACCATATTTATATCAGTGGTCAATGTGGCTTTACCTAGATTTACCTCTCAAAGCGACCAGAGCATTCCAGCAGAAAATGATTGGAGATATCCCTCGAGTTCATGTTGCACATAAGGCCAAAGAGGGATGCATCAGGTTTACAAAGTAAATTCAACATTTCTAATCTTAAACTTATAACCAGCTTTGCGTCTCGAAGGTTTTCGTGTATAAATTTGTTGGTTTATACCTAATGTTTTCTAACCTTTCTTTTTCTGCTGTGCCCCACCAAAGTCTTTTTAAAATTTTTATGCTTCCCTAAAATATAAGTTACATAATTTTTAATATTCAAAAAATTGAAATGTTCACTAAAGAAATTTGAATAATAAGTTTTAGGAAGAAAAATCTAGGAAATTATTGAGCAAATACAATAAGTAAATTTTCAAAACATATAATGGAAAACTGAAATTCAACTACAAAATAATGTTAATGAAAGATTTTTCTATATTATTTTAATTATTAGTCATTATTTATTACTTAAATTTAGTGTGATCCTTGCTTTTAATGGTTGCTGCAAAGAGATTAAGTCTGCTTAGACGAGGTAATCTTGCAGAATTAAGATTTTGAGTCTAAAATATCAGTTTTTAAAGTCCCATCAGTCCTCCTTCTCTCGCTTTCTATTGTAACTTAAAAAGGAAAAGTAGTTGGAAGTTCAAATTTTATTCAACTTTGGTAACAACCGAGGATAGCACAATAAGATTTTATTCAACTTTGTTACCAACTGAGGATACCACAATAAGATTTTATTCAACTTTGGTAACAACTGAGGATAACACAATAAGATTTTATTCAACTTTGGTAACAACTGAGGATAACACAATAAGATTTTATTCAACTTTGGTACCAACTGAGGATAGCACAATAAGATTTTTCTATATTATTTTAATTATTAGTCATTATTTATTACTTAAATTTAGTGTGATCCTTGCTTTTAATGGTTGCTGCAAAGAGATTAAACGTCAAGTTGCAATTTAGTTAACTTCAGTCTCAAGTCTAAATTTTATTAGATGACAAATCAATGTTAAATACTACACTCTTCAAAATTTAAGGAAGAAATTATTCTACACAAAGGGAAATATTTCGAATTTTTTAATGCACTTGATAATTTTTTTGTTTGAGAATGAAAAGCTTTGTATCTTTTTAATTTAAAGCACGATAATTTTTGGCACCTGACTAGCCTAAAACAAATTCACTTGCTTGCCTCTTTATGCCAATGATTTAATCTTACAAAAACCTAAATTGGGTAAAATCTAATTGCCTTGTATTCCTGAAAATTCTAATCAGACTACTTGAGAATCCCAGCAATAAAAGTTTTAACTTCAACTCAAGCAAATATAATGCTGTTTGTTTTCGTTATTGAGACAATTTATTCATATCTTGTGAGAAGGAATAGCTTTTATAGATTTTTTTGATGTCTTATTTAGCAAAAAGTAGTCACAATTAATAAAATCGATAGATTTTATATTGATGATTTTTTTAAGACATCAATATTTTAGTTTTATCGCTGATGATTTATAAAGGAATGATTTTGTTAATGCCTAAATTGATTTAAAAAAATGATTACTTCCAGAATCCGCCAAGATTATAACAATAATAATTAAATAATTACTTTGACAGAGAAGGGATTAGCTACGCGGTTAGCGTATTGGATTCCCAAACAGAGTACCCGGGTTCGAATCCAGCTGCTGGCCCCCCCTTAGATTTTCTCTACCAAGGAGCTTCTTATAGCTCACTGTTCTCTCGTAACAGACAACACTGTCCGGAGCCTGGAAGTGCACTGAAAAAAAAAAGCTCTGGGCGCCAATAACCTCAGGTGTTGATGCACCTTAGACCTTAAAAAAAAAAAAAAAAATTTACAAAGACCGAATTGATGACGGTATATCTGATATTAAAGGGGCCTTTTTGCAAATTAGGTTGTACTGTGCAGAAATAGCCGCAAAAAAAAAAAAAAATGGAGAGCAGAAATTTAGCTCTCCCTTAAGGTTGTAATAAATACGTTAAAACAGTTAAGTGAGAAAGGAATCGGTCACAGCTTTATTAAATTTTGGAGAGAAAAACGCTTTGGTTCTTTTACGAACAGTTCAGCGTATTGTTTGGAGTAGTAATTTAAGAGAAAATTTAAAGCCACCGAAGAAAAAAAAAGAGGCAATGCAAAGGTGCATGAACCTTGACATTCAAAACATTCGTTTTAAGATTAAGATCTCATAGATATTTGGGAAGTGTGTTGTGAAAAAGAACCAAAATGGATAAAATGATATGAAAAACACACGATTTCAGATTTAAAATGGACATAATTGAATAATCTATGTTTAAGCAGAATTGTTTAGGTAAAATGGTTATAATTTGAAAAAACAAAAGTTGTATTTTTGATTGTATATATTTATGGAAGATAAGACCCGTGTTAACTGGTACTCGCTAGTTTTAATAAAATACATTCCAGCAATAATAAACAATAAAAAATTGACTTAAAATGTAATACTGTTATTAAAATCCAGCAATTTTACTCGTTTCTCAGTTACGCTAAACCAAATGCACAAAAAACTGAAAAGAATAAAATTAATTTAAAGAATTCATTTATTAAAAAAAACAAAAAACAGTTGTACTATAAATTTTTGAAAACCCACATTTCTATTTAAACAGAATATAAAAGGCATGGTACCACCTACTTCACTTTTGGAACAACAATAAATATATCCCCACACCTCAAAATAGTTAAAATAGCTAGGTACACCCAAATCTAAAATAGATACATTTCACCAATAAATTCATTTCAATATTGTAACTAGAATTTACTATAATTTAAGTTCTGTAGATTTTTTTTTAAAAAAAGATAGATGAAATCTTTTAAGTCAGTCACTCTCAAAGTGTGACTTTCGTGAATTATGTTCCGTGAATAAAAAACTGTAATTATAAGTTTAATTGTAGAAACATGGTTCTGTTATTCTGAGACGTGAAAAGCAAAAACTATAAAAAGGTTAAGGAGGGAATAACAGTCAACTAGCTGACTTCATGTTTATGATCAGAGGTATCATTTGAATAAATATCGATTTGTAGAAAGAATGAAAATGTTTATGATCAGAGGTATCATTTAAACAAATATCGATTTGTAGAAAGAATGAAAATATCAATCACAATTGTTTAAAAAGAATAGCAAGAGAATAAATCATGTATCTTGGCATTTCTGAACTATGTAAAAATTATCTATAAATCGAATGATGAATTGATACTGTATTCTTTGGGTAGAGGACAGTTAAAAATTTGAAAAAATGTACCTTGAAAAATTTTTGCCTAAAAGGAATATTTAAAAATAGATAAAAAAATTGGGTAGATGTTCGTTCGACTAAATATTCCAGAAATACGTGAGAAATATCGAGAACATGTTTGTTTATTGCTAGTATTAATTTGTTTTAAATGAGTATTTAGTAAAGTAATCGCCTATTTTTTCAGGCGGGGCTTAACGTCCAACTACCAATTAGGTGTCGTAGACGGAGGCGACTAGCAAACATACTTTACTGTAAATTTCTTTTATTAAACATTAAATAAAATCCAAGGCCTAAGACCGGGGAATCGAACCCAGTACCAACAATACATATTAGCTTTACAGGTCTCGCCTCTAACCGCTCGGCTACCGTGGCACCTCGTTATAATTAAGTGTACTGTACGAGGGTCGTTTGAAAAGTCCGTGCAAAAATAAAAACTACTTAATTTTTTGGGGTAAACCTTTTTTATTTTTCAACATAGTCTCCTTTTAGGCTTATACACTTCGTCCAACGCTGCTCTAGTTTGTTGATCCCTTCCGAATAATAGGATTTGTCCAAGCTCTGAAAAATAGCCATTCGTTTCTGCAATCACCTCCTCGTTTGAATAAAATCTTTTTCCCGCCAGCCATTTCTTCATATTGGGGAACAAATAGTAGTCCGAGGGAGCCAAGTCTGGAGAATAGGGGGGATTTGAAACGATTTGGAACCCTATTTCCATTAATTTTGCGACCACAACTGCTGAGGTGTGAGCTGGTGCGTTGTCGTGATGGAAAAGGACTTTTTTCTGGGCCAATCGTGGGCATTTTTCTTGCAGCTCGGTTTTCAAACGGTCCAATAAAGATGAATAATATGCACCTGTAATAGTTTTACCCTTTTCCAGATAGTCGATGAGGATTATTCCTTGCGAATCCCAAAAGACAGTCGCCATAATCTTTCCGGCCGAAGGAACGGTCTTCGCCTTTTTTGGCGCAGATTCCCCCTTGGTAACCCATTGTTTAGATTGTTCTTTGGTCTCAGGAGTGTAGTGATGTATCCATGTTTCATCCACAGTGACGAAACGACGCTTAAAGTCCTGCGGATTCTTCTGGAACAGCTGCAAACCGTCCTTGCAACACTTCACACGATTTCGTTTTTGGTCAAGCGTGAGCAATCGCGGCACCCATCTTGCGGATAGCTTTGTCATGTCCAAATGTTCATGCAAAATATTATGTACCCGTTCATTCGAGATGCCCACAGCACTAGCAATCTCACGCACCTTCACTCTTCTGTCATCCATCACCATATCATGGATTTTATCAATGATTTCTGGAGTAGTAACCTCAACAGGGCGTCCAGAACGTTCAGCGTCACTTGTGCCCATATGGCCACTCCGAAAATTTTGAAACCACTTATAAACTGTTCTAATCGAAGGTGCAGAGTCACCATAATGTTTATCAAGCTTCTCTTTAGTCTCCTCAGGCGTTTTGCCTTTCATAAAGTAGTGTTTAATCAACACACGAAATTCTTTTTCGTCCATTTTTTGAAAATCACTCGACTTCCTCGATTCAAACGAATGCCAAACACAAAGAAATAAACCGATCTGGCTGAAACTTGGTGTGTGTTCTTCCGAGAGATGCTACTAACTAAACATAACCTCGATACGCGCCAGTAGTGCTATCTCTCTGACTTTGCACGGACTTTTCAAACGACCCTCGTATGTTTTCAGGCAGGCTTTTTCGTCCAACTACCAATTAGGTGACGTGGACGGAGGCGACTAGCAAACATACTTTACTGTAAATTTCTTTTATTAACCATTAAATAAAATCCAAGGTCTAAGACCGGGAATCGAGCCCAGTACCACAATACATATTAGCTTTGCACGTCTCGCCACTAACCGCTCGGCTACCGTGGCGCCTTAAATGAGAATTTAATAATAATTATAATAATAATAATGCAATAAAGATAATAGATAATTTAAACGTAACTATGCAACTTGCAACTTAATTTCATTTACTTCCACCAGCATTTCGATACACAATACTTTAAGTTTTTTGTTTTGTTAGTATTCTGCAAAAAATATCTAGTGAAATTGTTTCGATATTTATCGACAAAAAAAAAAAATTGAGAACAACTGCTTTACTATTTGCTGTTACTAGTTCGAAAGGAGAGCGAATAGCTCATTTCTTGGGCTGATATTTACTCTACAGCAAAACTGAATAAAACAGAAATGATAACCTAATGTTAACCTTCGTAATTAAGCTGGCAACAATTATTTTATGTGGTGTTTTATAGAGACAACTGCTCAATAGGAAGATAGATGGAGCTGATGCAAGTTAGAAGAGTTGGTGAAGTTGTTCTATTTTAGATCATATCCTGATTTAGCATTAACTAGGATCCGGAAAAAAAAAAATACAGATGGAAGAGAAATTATTATCTTCAAATTCGTATTACGTATTACGAATTAACTTAAAAATTTAAATGATTGATGAAGCCAAAATATTACGCACGCACCCCACCATTCTGTAACTGTTAACCTCATTTCATCGAACATTAGGTAATATGAATATTAAAAAAAAAGAAAAAAAATATTCTGAATAGTACTTAACAGATTCCGGGTCAGTTAGGTAACTAATGGAATTTAGGAGTCAATTTCACTTTTACGTCGCCTATCTGAAATTCCGCATATTGTAACAGTTTAATTTAAATAAGAAGTAGTGCTATCTAAATAAAAAAATACCATATAACACAAATTGTAATAAATTTTGTTGGCTACAACTTCAATTTTATCTATTGTTACTTATTATTTATGGTAAACACTAACCTAGATATGAGCTAAAATAGGGCAGCTTCCAAAAAAACGCTCGCAACAATTAGGTAGCAATTTGTTCTCAAGGGGTGCTACCATCTAGAAAATATTACAGACATAAATTGTAGAAAATATGGCTGGCTACAATTTCAGTTCAATACAATTTTACTTGTAGTTAACGCTAACCTAGATATGAGCTAAAATAGGACAGCTTCACCGACTTTTCCAACGCAGCAATATGTACTTTATATGATTTAAGTAATATCTTCCAAATAACAGCATTTTATATAGTAGCACTGTTTTTTTTTCTTTTTGTTTCAGACCTTCAGTAATACAAACATAACTGATGGATCAGCAGTATGTATTGTGGGTATTTTCACTGAATAAAGTTAGAGATCCCCGTAACAGTAATATTTCCGACAAGGGGTATTCAGCAATGAAACGATGTCTATCTTTTTAATATTGTAAAAGAGGTATATATGTATATTTCACTAATTTTGGACAATTTAGAACACATGGTTACAATACCTCTTAATTTTGAGTAGTTAAGCAAGAAGGAGATTTTTCTTTGTAAGTGTTGTTTTTCAATGTCAATTTTTTAAGGAAGGCTTTACGTCAAAGTTAAGTGCCCGTGGACTAAGGCGACTAGTAAACATACTTCACTATAAATTTCTCATAAAAAAAATCATTAAATAAAAACAAAGGCTTGCCTGTAATCGAACCTAAAACCACAATACATCTTAGCTTTGCGGGCCTCACCCCTAACCTACTCTAAATATTAAACGGTAAATCTCTTAACTGACAGGATAGTTTGCAATACAAGATTTAACCTCCTCATAAGGTTATATTATAGGAAGTTATGAATATGGTTCAAAGTAGGAGTCAAGTTACAGATCGGTAGTTACTCTGTTTTTATTTTTATCCCTAGATTGAAGTGAAAACTATTTGTGGTACTTTTCCGTTAGCCGGGCGCAAATGTCGCCAATTGCGAACCAAACGCAAGCCAAGTCAACGGAAAAAAGTCGAAAACGTTCAACTATAAACAAATATTAATTAATAGTAAGCAAAACAAGTTCAACTATAAACAAATATTAATGAATTGTAAAGAAAACAGTTTTACCCAATACTGTTTTTCGCTTGCGCCCGGCTAACGGAAAAGTACCCTATTTGTTTTCACTTTTAGAATTCATTTTGAAGTCAAAGTTTTTTCTATTCTCAACTTATTAATATATTTTTTTACTTTAAACAGTCATCTAAGTTTCAAATAGAAGACGGTTCTGAGCATTGTATTGAATTAGTGTTCAGTTTAGAGCACTTGATTGAAGTACTTCTTTGTATTGCACAGGTGATGTACTGTCTATTTCTGTTATTGTACTCACTTTGAGTTCAAGGTTATAGTATCTCTTAATATTATATATGGTAGGATAGAATAGAGTATTAAAAGGGGAAGTAAACGAAACTGCCTACTGTCACCCTTAGGGCACTTATGGAATCCCAATCCTCAAAACAGCCTCCAAAGCCGCCTGAGAGACGCCTCTGAATAGCTTAACACCCAGTATGATGATTCTCGTATCTATCTTGCTCTTGCAAGATAAAATTACAGACCCTTCTTAACAGTGATCTTTAGTACATCGGCCAAGGTCATGTAATGGTGTTTCTTCCTCAGTCAAACAAAAACCTTTAATGAGAACCATCATCATCTCATGCAGCAGGCTCCAGTGTCCTCTGAGTCTGCAATGCCCCTTATTATAGCATGCCCACCAAGACTGTGGGTACTGATTTCATCACAGCCCTTGGGACACAACAGAAGGGTTTTGGCCCCATGACCGGTTATTTCATCTATTTCATCCGCCTTATCCGTTGTTTTAATACATGACCTGGCACCCAGGATAAACAAGAGCTTATTGGAACCACCCTCCTCAGCAAGGGACTCAACACAGCGTAGATGTTGACTTGGCAGGCAGGCGTTGATAGCTTTGATTGCCGCCTGACTATCAGAATAAATAACTACCCTTCTCACCCGAAGATTTTGTTTCAATATCTCCTTGGCACGCACAATAGATATGGCTACAACCTCTGCATTAAAGATTGTGTAGTAAGTACCTAGGCCCACCCATATATGGATTCTTGGACTGCGATACAATGCTTTCCCTTCCATAGCCTTAGATTCGTCAGAATACCAGAAGGAATCACCCGGAAATCAGACCCAATCAGATCTGTCCCGTATTATGTTACAGAATTGCTCCTTAACTTGCACCTTGAGACCATACAAACCGTAGGCATGCCCAGGATCGAGTCCAACATCAACTTAACGTAAAATTCTTTGATGGTCAGACGAGTACGGCTTGATTTTAGGAACAGGTGATTGCAAGAGTTTATAAGCCACCTCTCTGGCTTCATCCTGGGTGTAAATATGTAATTGCGACAGGTTGAGTAAGACTACCATGGCCGCGGTAGCGGTAATATTTATAGCTCCTCTGGTGCTGAGACATGCAAATCCTTGGACACTATCAAGGGCTATCTTAGCTCCCTCCCGCAGAGCCTTTGTCCACTAAGCCACCAATTCATATGATATCGTGAGTCTACAGATTATAGCCTCTCCCAACTTGCGCCACAACCGAAGACCCGTCCAGAGTGGACAATACTGTTCTTTCCCACTTCAGTTTGCCCTGAAGCCATTGGTATGAAAAAGTTGGACACCTCCATGCCAAACAGTGAGTTGGTAAGAAAGTCAATGGGGACAATATTAAACGCCTCTCAATATCGAAGAAAACACTTTTTTAAAGTTATCTTTTTGCCCTCTAAGATCTTAAAGAGAAGTCAAGTAAATTTACCGTACTGGTATGCAAATTGCAGCGTTGTTTCACAAAGGTATTTCGCTCTTAATACTGATCCTGCAATCTCTGCAATATCTTCGGTAAGGACTGAGTTGGAGTTCAAGGAAGCATAAGATTATAGTTACTCTTAATATTATACATGAGGTAGTTCTATGTATTGTACTGAGTTGGGGTTCAAGGTTATATTTACTCTTAATATTATATATGAGATAGTTCTGTGAAGTGTACTGAGTTGAAGTTCAAGGTTATAGTTACTCTTAATATTATATACGTGGTAGTTCTAAATATTGTACTGAGTTCAAATTCAGGAAAATGCAATTTTTAATTCCACTTACCATTATATAATCGGTAATTAGTTCCCCTATAACTATTATTCAGGGGATTACAAGGATACAGTTCTACTTGATTTATATATATGTGGTAGAATCGTACTGAGTTTGAGCTCAAGGGAACCTAGGTTATGATTTTCCTTAGTATTGTACATGTAGTTCTGTGTATTTGATTACATTATGTTCAGGGGAGTACAAGGTTGTAGTTCTACTTGGTATCATGTACGTGACAGTTATGTGAATTGTATTGAATTGGGGATTTAGGGAGCGTTGATTTCCCACTTAGTCTACGTGCTTTTGTTTTTCTATCTTCTGTGCTGATATGGGGCTGTAAGCACTAGGATGCACCGAATTGAAACAAGGTTATAGTTTTTGAGTAATGGATTGTAGGCCCCGCTTTATATTGTAATAATGGGAGATCTACCTATCGAAGATACTTACGGCTGTAAGATAAATCTTAAGGTTGTATTTTTCCTAAATATTTTCAAGACAAATAAAAATTTGAATCGAATTGAATGGAAGTTTAAAGAATTAGGTTTTAGATCTTCTTTATGGTTTAGTACGTCCATTGCAGACAACGTGTGGAAAAAAGAAGCGAGTTCTATCCAATAACCTGAGCTGGGATTTAGTTTAGTATATTTTTATTTCTTGTAATGTTACATGGGTGACAGAATTGTATTTTTACTAGCTTGGGGCCCCAAAAAATCGTGTGCTCTTTATTATGGTTCCATGGGAACACTTACCAAAAAAAAAAAATCAATGTTCTTCGTAAAATGTTTATTTATAATAGTGATAAGTGTTTATTAGGTGAGCAGTGCATAAAGCAAAATTGATGCTAGTTGCATGAAACGTTCGATTAACCTATTTTCATAAAACTTGTAAAATTCTGGCCCTTTATTTGCACGACCTGAATTATCACATTCCAGTGATTTTTTTTACAGTTTTAGTGCAATTTAGGAAGCATGCTTTGAACCTCCCTTAGGAAAACTAATAAATAAAGGAAAATTAAGGTCACTTTTCTCATGAAAACTATATGAATAAGCTGATATATACTTGGCAAACACGTATCAAAAATATAAATGTGCATTCAACCGGATGTACTACTTTTTTCAATTAATGTCTTAATCGAGTGTTTTTCAAGTTTGGTAACCTTTTTTTTTACTTCCAGCGGTTTTAAATTTACAGGAGCTGTATTTATTTGAACGAAACTCAGTAAAAATATGAGTTTATTTTTATGGAGAAAGATTTTCAAGATTTTGTAACCTCAAACGCCATAACATACAGGTGGCCTAGATTTTGAAGTTACAGGTGGTTTTTAGTATTTTATAGGTTTTTAGTTAAAAATATTACTATTTTCACTTTTCTTGAATTTGTTGATTTTTGAATCATTTTTTTTATATAGTATAGCTGTAGGATCTGTTTTTTCAGGTTTTAGGATTAAAAAGTAAAGTTGTATTCTACTAAATGAAATGTCACTTACCAAATAAAATTCTATAGGCTTCTCCCTGGCCTTATTATAAGCTTTATGCAACTCTGTAGCTCTAAGTGCATGTGCAATATGCAAAGCGCTCGCATCAAATCGTCCATACTGATAATCCAATTGTGGTGTATTCAATGTTTGTCCAACATTATTTGTACCATTCAACGTGCTACGTTCATTTAGATTTGAAGCTTTGGGTACGTTTAAAGCTGTACGTATTATAACAGAAGTACCGTCTAGATGTCCTGGGCCAATTTTTGGTACATGTCCAGAACAATAAACTTCTTTATCTTCTTGCGAATGTTGATTATTATAATAAGTCTTGAGTGTTAATTTTGTACCACAGACAGCGCATTTAAAACAACCGGAATGAAAGAATGTGAAATCTTTTAACGGACCTACACGGTCCACTTGGTAGACTATTTGACCACATCTTAGACAGCAACTTTCGTAAAAATTTGCTCTATACATTATAAATTTCTCTATACACATACACTAATAAATTCTATAAAAAAAAAAAATTAAAAAATAAAACCACTACACAGCCATTTTCATTAATAAACCCCACACACACAGAAGAAAAAACATAGCTCACACACAACTTTTTTAAATGACTTTACTGACTACACAAAATAATTCTGGCTAGGGACAGACCAGCAAGTTGTATATGCCCCCACTACGCTTAAATTACTATGTTACCTTCCCCTACTATTTAGTTTTTACCTGTAAAATATCTCTCCCACCTGTTGATACATTGAAGAAATCTTTGTGTCTGTGAATGAGAAATCAAAAACCAAGGTCTTCAAATGTTTTTAGATTTGCACTCAGGTAATTTTAACATCATTCCTTTGCAACCGACACAATGACCTTGCAAAATATATACTTACATAGTTTATGCTTACAGTAAGTAAATTTTACTTACTTTTATCCTTGTACTAGATAAATAACCAAAATTCACTTTTTACTACAAATAAACTTATTTAAGTCTCTTGAATCAGAAAGAATAGACTACTGAAAAAGGAATTTGGTCGCCAATGCTGGATAAAGACAACAAAATAGGTTTATATAGCGATCGTGACTAACTTTCCTAAATGAGATTCCACTTGTTTTGAAGACACCTGAATAAAAAAAAAAGACGAATCTCTATCTTGAACTTTTCGTCTCTCCATTCGGCCGCTCTGATTTTAGACAGATAATCTTTTTTAAATCTTTACTCCAGCATTTTCTCAGGCGTCCTCTTTTTCGGGGAATATCTCTCTGGTAATCTTTCTGCATGTCTAAGACAGCTTATCCTTTTTGACTTATTGAAACGTACTATATCAACATGACCTATTTGGTCGTCAAATTTTTTTCGGTTGAACCTAATACGCCAAGAATAATAATCTCATCATTCTGCTCTCGAAGATTCTCAAAATCAGTTGATCTACTACTTTTAGAGACTACATCTCTGCTCTATAGTGAAATACTGGTCTGACCAGGGACTTGTACAATATTTGAAATATTATTCTAAGAATTTTTAACTTACTAAATTGGGATTTTAAGGAAGGGGTGAAGTTGTGCCTTTATATGCTTCAGTTTGTTGTGCGGATCTAACATCTAATATCATTTTTATGATAATCAAATATAGATTGAAACTTTTTTTTTAGAGAGCACATTGATTTTTTGGAGTTCCTATGTTAGCTGTCGCGTCACTCATCCTTCAGCCTCAGTCTGTTGGTCCTTTTTAGTTGTAAGAGTTTATTAATTGATTTTATTTCTCTTGGAGTTAGTTTTTGTGAGTTTTCCTTTTAGTTTGTTGCAAACAGTTTCTATGTTGGTGTTGATTTTTTTTTTTGAAATGTTGTTGGGTTTGTGGAATTCACTTTAATACAATTATTGTAACTATAATATGTTGTAAAATATGTTCCACAGCCCTGAAGATGACGCTAGTTCCTAGGTCGAAATAACAAATCATGACTGAAATTGGCATTATTTTTTCATCCTATTGTTATTATAATCAGTTTTATAAAATATATTTAAAAGCATAATGGCACCCAAAACCTTGAGCAGTAATCACAAAGTTTTATAAAAAAAAAAATCTTAAATCAATAGCGAAGAATTGCTGAAAGTTCAAATTTGAATATTTTGCTTTTAATGTGCTACCAGAGAATGCGACAATAAAGTTTAGCAAATTCGGTTTAACGAAAGTCAACCACTTAACTGAGGTGATTTTTTTTATTTAGTACGTTGAGATTTCCATTCATTGTATTCGTGTAAAACTTTTCGGAGAAATTCATTAAGGGTACTTAATGGTTTTTCACAAAAAGCTAAGACAATATTCATATTTTAAATAATATTGTTGGTTTGTACGGGCTGTAGGTTGTGAAAATCAAAGGAGAGTTATTGTTCTTAAATGGGTATACATTTAAGAAACATTATTGTGCTTATTTCTCTGTCTGCTGGCAGAGGTAACTGTTTTCCACTTTATTGCAATTTGTCCCATATAAAGTAAGTTTTGTGTCTCAGCATTTTTAAATTATGACGAATTTTATAGATTGTATGAACAGGATAGATTTGACCAGTCTTGTTAAATTTTTCAAACAAGCTTGGGTACCGAAAGACATCGTTTAATTATTAGTAGTATGTTCTTTGAAATTTTTATTCTAAAAAAAACTTGTCTACATATTTAGTTACATTTGTAACCTCATTTTATTTTTATTTCTGTGAAGAAATCGTTCCGGGTTTATCTCTTTGTTTTTACAACTTTTTGTGATATACTTACCATCTAAATATAACTTAAATATTGAACTTTTTTTCCGCAATTTCAGTTAAAGACATTATCATAATTTATAATAATAAAGTTTATTATTTGTTTACATATACAATCCAAGTAGGTAAAAGGAAAATATAGAAAACTTAAATAGGCTTCGATGAATCGTCTACCAGAGTTGGGTCACAAATAACAAAAGTAAGGCTCTTTATTTAGATTAATTTAAAAAAAATAATAATATTAAAATAAAAGATTAGATTAATCAAATTATGCAAGCATAACAAAAGACAAAACTAATCAACTAAATTATGTAACTTTCTTCCAGTCTGCTTAGGCGAAGTAATGTAATATTGTAGAATTAAGATTTTGAGTTTAAAATATCAGTTTTTAAAGTCCCATCAGTCCTCCTTCTCTGTAACTTAAACAGGAAAAGTAGTTGGAAGTTCAAATTTTATTCAACTTTGGTACCAACTGATGATACCACAATAAGATTTTATTCAACTTTGGTACCAACTGATGATACCACAATAAGATTTTATTCAACTTTGGTACCAACTGATGATACCACAATAAGATTTTATTCAACTTTGGTACCAACTGAGAATAGCACAATAAGATTTTATTCAACTTT
The DNA here is from genome assembly GCF_049639745.1 of Rhodnius prolixus. Taxonomy (NCBI): domain Eukaryota; kingdom Metazoa; phylum Arthropoda; class Insecta; order Hemiptera; family Reduviidae; genus Rhodnius; species Rhodnius prolixus. The sequence goes on from NW_027411618.1 coordinate 1,302,248, forward strand.
GGTACCAACTGATGATACCACAATAAGATTTTATTCAACTTTGGTACCAACTGAGGATAGCACAGTAAGATTTTATTCAACTTTGGTACCAACTGAGGATAGCACAATAAGATTTTATTCAACTTTGGTACCAACTGAGAATAGCACAATAAGATTTTATTCAACTTTGGTACCAACTGATGATACCACAATAAGATTTTATTCAACTTTGGTACCAACTGAGGATAGCACAATAAGATTTTATTCAACTTTGGTACCAACTGATGATACCACAATAAGATTTTATGTACAATTTTAGATAATAGAACCATAACTTTTTTTTTTTTTTGGTAAACATTTTTCCCGGGAAAATTACCTTAAGAGCCCCATCTGGGAGAGTTAGGTGGACAGGCTTTCCTCTAAAGTGTTATTACTACTCATTGTACTTGCTTACCACCTGTACAATATTAAAAATATGTTTAAATACAAATTGTTGTTCATTCTTTTTGGTGACTGATTCATAACTCCTGATTCTATTTAAATACAAAGTTACAGTATTTGATAGGTTACCATAATTCAGCTATAAGGCTTAGAGAAAAATGTAAGTTCTAGGCCGGTTTTCAAGCGAGGAATATTTATTGGACGGAGTAAAATGCGAAAGGGTAGAAAAAGCGGCTTAGATGATCATGTGTGGTTTTTGCGTTGACTTTTCAGTAGTTCTATAGACCATAAATTTGTATCTTGCAATAAAATTGGTTAGAAACAATTATAGTTCATGTAGAAATTGATAATCAAGACTTAATGATGATGAATTTTAATGATTTGAAGTGAAGGCACTTTACAATGGTTATATTCTTCCAACAACATAATTTTCTCTCTGCTATCTAACTTGCGGAAGTTCGGTCTTGCATCACATTTTCGCTATCAGCTTTCTAGTCGCTTCTCCGACCTCCCCTCTCAACAACCCCACTATTTCCTCTATTTATATTTCCCCTCTTTATTGCTTCCTTTAATTCAATATTTGTTAGTAGTACTTTACTTGATTATTATTTTTATTTTATCAATATTACATAAATAATAATAATATTGTTATTGTTTACGAAAAATAATTTCATATATCAGAACTATCCGGGTGTTTACGCAAGAATAGTTGCAACTATACTGTAGTATAGTTTTATAATTATCAGTACAAAGACAAAAAAAAAAAATGTAAACGGTGTCAAGCAATGAAATTTCTCTATTTAATGGGCGAATATCAATTTTACAAATGCAACGTCATTTTCACTTTCTGCCAACCTTCTGTGACTAATCTATTACATGAAATGTATTTATTACTCTTTTATCTCTTTTTCCTTTGATTACCACCAATTCATCAGCAATTTCGATTGGCCTAGATTTAGTGTTAAATTCCACTATTAGTTAATAATTAATTTTTTTTTAAGTGCTACATAAAACTTTATCACTGTGATAAATGGAAGAACTTGGCAAAGTTTTTTGATTCCAGATACTAAAAATACCATCCTAGAACGTAAAATAAATTAAAAAAGTTAAAGCTTCTCTTTTTTTTTTTATCAGAAAGCTTTCCACTTTATTGTCAATGAAATGTTTCCAACTAAAATAAGCTTTTGATAAATGGCGTGTTAATGAGGTCAATGCTGTTAATTATTATCTACCTTAAATGGAATTTTGACTTGGAATAAAAGCTTAAAAAGAATACAGATTAATCACACAATAAATGTTTCAAGAGTGATCATAGACCAACCTAGTCGCACATACTTAAAATAACTCCATATACAATACAGACTTATTTCACACATCGTTCTTTAACGAAACCCAAAAAAATGCCGCGTTAAGGTGCTAAGGTAGCCGAGCGGTTAGAGGCGAGACCTGTAAAGCTAATATGTATTGTGGTGTACTGGGTTCAATTCCCAGTCTCTAGGCCTTGGATTTTATTTAATGTCTAATATGAGAACTTTGTAGTAAGGTGTGTTTGCTAGTTGCCTCCGTCCACGACACCTAATGTAAAGAAAATGAAATCGTAACGTAGACTTTATTCAGAAATTAGGAAGTTCTATCTTGTAAGGTTAATTCGCTTAATTCTCCTTCATCTGTACAGAACCATGAATTCTTCTATTCTAAATATAACTCTCTAAAAACTGTTCCACTACAGGGGATACTCAAGATGGAGCGGCACGCCCTTCTTTCTGTTTGACAAGACTTAAGAGATGGATTCCTCGGTAAATCTTGAAGGTACGAGTTTTATTCTGAGAAATATTTTTACTCAATATATATAGTGCTGTTTCTTACTCCTTACTATCAAACCTACATATGTTGTCCGTTGGCAAGGCCCATGCGATAACTGTGTGTTTACACAGTCTGCAGTGGCTCCATCTAGAGTTATCTGGCGAATGGCCTTGTTGGAGTAATATCGTAGTAAACTTAAGCGAGTTTACTTGAGAATTAATGAACTATTTCGCCTGTCTCTGATCTGAGATTTTCGCCCACCATAGCTACGATTATTTGCGTTCACACTTTTTTTATTTTTAGCTGCACTTCTGCAACATTTTTTGTAAGTCCTTTTCCTTTTTCATGCCTTTTTTTTAGGCATCATTGGATCAGGTCGACTGCCGTCTCGTTGCTGAATGCCTGAGAACCCAGTCAATAAATTATCATCACCAACTCTTATCAGAATTCATATAATTCTCGAAACTACCCCTACCGATAGAAAAATTCTGAATGCGCTTACATACGAGGTGTGTTCAAAAAGTAACGGGAATTTTTAAATTTCGCGGGTTTGGAGAGTCTGATTGTAAATTTTTTTTTTTTATTATGTTGGTACACATGTCCCTGAAGTACGATAAAATTTTCAGTAATATTCATTGTTTACTTCTTAAGTGGCAGCCGTTAAGGTTAGACGTGTTTTTCGAGCTTGGCGATTTTTGTTTGTTAAAAAAAATGGATCAAAGAATTTGTATTAAATTTTGCGTAAAAAATGAAATAAAGTGTGTGAAATGTTAATAAAGGCATATGGTGAGTCTGCTATGAGTAAAACAAGGATTTACGAGTGGTATAAGCGTTTCCAAGATGGCCGCGAAAACGTTGAAGATGACGAACGATCTGGACGTCCAAGCACATCAACAACCGATGAAAACGTGAAAAAAGTGAAAGAAATGGTTATGAACGATCGCCGAATCACAATCAGAGAAGTCGCTGATGATGTTGCCATATCAATTGGCTCATGCCATGAAATTTTTTCGGATGTTTTGGGTATGAAACGTGTGGCAGCAAAATTTGTTCCAAAATTGTTTAATTTCGAACAAAAACAGCGGTGAATGGAAGTTGCTCAAGAGTCACTCAATGAAGTCGACAACGATGCGGATCTACTGAAACGTGTTATAACAGGTGACGAAACATGGGTTTACGGATATGATGTCGAAACTAAGGCTCAATCGTCCCAGTGGAGGCATTCTGGATCGCCAAGACCGAAAAAGGCTCGACAAGTGCGGTCGAATGTGAAGGTTATGCTCACTGTGTTCTTCGATTTTAATGGCATAGTGCATCATGAATTCTTGCCACAAGGTCAAACAATCAATAAGGAGTACTACCTACAAGTTCAACGCCGTTTGCGTGAAGCAATCCGAAAAAAACGCCCGGATTTGTGGCTAAATAATTCATGGATTTTGCACCACGATAATGCACCTGCTCACACTTCATTGCTTGTTCGTGAATTTTTGGCCAAAAACAAAACTTTAACGATGCCCCAGCCTCCATATTCGCCAGACATGGCTCCATGTGACTTTTTTCTATTTCCAAACATAAAGAGAACATTAAAAGGCCGTCGTTTTACAAGCATAGATGACATTAAAAGCGAATCGCTGAAAGCTATCACAAAGATCGAGTTTCAGAAGTGTTTCGAGGATTGGAAAAAGCGTATTGTATTGTATGCGAAGGGGACTACTTTGAAGGCGACAATATTAATGTAGATGAATAAATAAATATTTTTTTCAAAAAACGAAAATTCCCGTTACTTTTTGAACACACCTCGTATGTATATATTTCAGAAGCAATATTTATTTTACAGAGTGCTATACATTCCATTGTTTAACCGTTTAACGTTGAAATCAAGTTCCAGTTGCATAAATATTTTGTCCATCTTGTTAAACAATATTAATATGATTACGAGAGCTCTTTTGTAACCGTCCCACTAATTTTTTATTTTTTTTAATGTGTGAATATGTATATTTCTTAAGTTGAGTTAAACCTTGATTTCATTCCTTTATTATTACAATTAATTAATACATAATTTTACGATTTTATTTTGTAACAATTATAAACATATATGGGAGTCCTGGCATAACTTCTGTTCAAATAGTATTATTTTATATTATTTTTACAATTGTATAATCATAAGTTATAATTATGATATTGTAATTTTTAGAATTCCTCTTTCTATAGTACTTTTGTTAAAAACAAATAAATAGTAATAAATTCTTGTCCTTAAAAATGACTTTGCAATTCCGCTGATCACCACCAAGTGTTGTATATAAAAAATAAAATAAAGCCGTTTCTCTAAAATACAAAATCAAATTAATAGAAAAACTGAACTCATTCTTGAACTAAGTCTACGGCTCGAAGATATCTATGTAGATTAAGTAGGCCAGTCTAGATTATGCATCCAACAGCTAATAACAGGGTCAATACGGATACCCTGACAAATTAATTATATTTGTACAGATTAAAAAAGAAAATTATTAAAACAGTACACTTTCACTAAACAGTGATTTTGGGCTCTCGAGCATTTATTGAAGAAGATGGTAACTGGACGAGGACCTTCAAAAAGAAATGTATGGAAATCTAAGACGGACCACGTTTCAGTAAAGGCAGAACCATTTTTTGTTTTGTATCTAGTGCTCTTGATGGTAAAAAGGTGATTGCTTCAAAGTTTTCTTATGATGTAGCACGTATAGTTAATTGAGTTAAACCCGGAAATGGCACGATACGAATTCTGGGGCGATTATTGTTACCACTGTGGAGAACCTGAGACTGCTGAACACATTTTGTTTTTTGTTTTTTGGTGGTCGCTCAAACGATGACTTCAGACTATGAATGTAGGCAAGAATAGATTTCAATTTAAGCTTTAATAGTGACAACCTTTTTATCGAATAAAAAATCAATTTGCTTATGAAGTCTTCAGAATGGTCGCATCGGCAGTTTTAATGAGAAGAATTGGAATAAGTTGGTTAGTTTATGCAGTGACTAATTACGTTTAATGTAATTTATTGTCTGCATTTAGAACGTTTGGGAATATCTTAGGATTTAGATTTAAGATTTTAGAATTAGGTATTTTACAGGTTCTCCAGGAATATCGAGTACAGCGATCCTTTAGTGTAATACTAGTTAGTTTATTTATTTATTTATTTATTGTGAAGTGGATGAACAATTTATTAGCTCCTTTGGATAAACAGGGATAATCACAATTTCTGTTTTGGTGGATTTTATATATGTATATATAAATTGCGATCATACCGATTTTCAGGTGTATCTTGCGGTTCCTACCCCTTGTTTTTACTTATTTATTTTTTTAATTTAAGGAGCGTCAACATATGAGGTCCTTGTCAGCTGGAGCTTTGTTCAGTGCACTGCCGGTCTCTGGACGGTGTTATTTCGTTACTTACAACATTGTCTATCACCGCAAAGTGAGCTATAAGAAGCTTCTAGAAAGAGAAAATCTAAAGGCCAGAAGCTGGGATTCGAACCCGGGAATCCAGTGAAAACTAACCGGCTAACCACTCAGCTAATCCTTTCCTTTTCTAGGCCTAGTGTTATTTTGAATATTAAATGTGTTGGCAATAATATAAATTCACAGCAAGTGCGATTGTACGAACATTTCAAGTACTGTTAGTTATATTTTGTACATGGACAAGGCGTACGTTGGGTTTATAAGGTTAGAAAAGGGACGGGACCTATGCCCCACGGCACCGCAGACACAGGAGACCTATTGTGTCTTCCCTTTTTTTGGATCTACTAGATGAATCCTCCCCTACTGAAGAGGTTGAGGACTTTCCCAACTAGTTCTTTTTGTGCTACTGTCTCCTTTGGTCTCTAAGATCCAAAGGTTTCATAGCGCAACAGCAGGTGAGAGGCCGTTTCCTCCTCTTCCTAGCACAATCTGCACAACGGTTCCGAGCTAATAAGCCCTCACCTTGTACAGAACTGCTTCCTGAACCTACCATGCCCTGTGATCAGAGTAATCCGATTTCTACCCAAGCACAGGGTCTCTTCGGTTCTTTTGTTTACACAGCCAAGGCATTATACACTTACTGTGTTTAACCCCAGGACAAATCACCCATTTTTTTTTCTTGCTCTCTTCAGATCCAATCTCTGAGAGCCGCACTAACTGCACCCTTGGGTGATCCCCAGGACAGGTTCCGGGCCAATGAAAGGAGTGTTAGCTCCGTTCCTGGCCAGTGGATCGGCTGTTTCTTTCCCCTTGATCCCCACATGACCCGGCACCCTTTCAAGCCAAACTTTATTGTGCCGAGCCATTTGTTCCAGGGCCTTTCTACATTCCCAAACCAGGGAAGAAATAGTTCTGAAGGAAATAAAGGCCTTCAGTGTTGGGCTTATAACTTTAGATTAAAACTTTTCTAGAACAGAGATTTTAGTGTGGTGCTAGGTAAGCTGTGACATTACTCTTCTATTTTTTGGTAATTAATTTAAATTTTTGTTCAGATAATCTGGATAAACACAACCATGAGTTTCTATGAACAAGACCTTGGCATGTGCATCTTACAGTTTAGTTCGAGGCTGTTTGCTGAGAACATATCAATCTTCTCAGGGAACATGTTTAATATTGAATCAATCTAACGTAGAGGAATTGTAGTATTAGAATGTTTTGTGTATGTGAAAATTATCAAAAAATCTAAAAACCTCAGAAACATTGGACTATAACGAACTATTGAGCCATTTACACACTACGTAACCACTAACAGATATAACCATTACAAACAATAGGTTCTCAACACATATGCACCTTACATAACTGCATATGAATTAATGAAATACAGGCCGCCTACCATTACTCTTCTCTCGGCAGCACCATTCCCATGGCACGTAACATAATAATTGAGCAATATTATAGCTAATATATTGATTAGCATTAACAGAAAACCAGTAAAAGAAATGAAATTGTAGCTACCTAAATTTTCTTCAGTTTTAAGTTATTTGTAGACCGGGCTACTTCTTAAGGAGATAAACTGCCCCAAAATGGGTGGTTCAGCGAAGCTGCCAAGTTTTAGCTCATATCTTGCTAAGAATCAATTCTAGAGAATTGAAATTTTAGACAGCTAAATTCACTACAATTTGCGTTCTGAGGTATTTAAGAATTATTCTTAAAGAATAATACTGCTGCTTAAAGATTGAATCTGCCATATTTTTTTCTTTAGCATTAATTCCATGCTAAAACTATATAGTCGGCTAAATTTATTAGAACTTCTGCACTAAGATAGGACTACTATTTAAGATTTTGCTGCCCTAAAATGGAAGGATAATTTAAGCTGCCGTGTTTTACCTCAAATACCCTACTTTAGAATAATTAGCGTTATTTTGAGATACGTTTCTAGTTAGATCTGATGTATGTTTAGCTTCACTAATTGCGTACAGACTGAACGCCCAAACTTTTATACGCTTGCAGTACCATCCAGGTCAGTTCTTTTAATTAATTGCCCTAGAAATTATTAGTTTACATTGTGCATTAATTTTTTTTTTTTTGTAGAAATAGTATTTTATAAAGCTATGTATTTTAGTAAATAAATGAATCTAATAAAAAAAATATGTCCGTATAATTTCCTAAAACCGATCATGTAATATGATATATTTTTGACATAATTTTACTTCTCTAGTTAGTAAAACCTATTGGTAAAAGCGCTGTGCCACACAAACTGGAATGATGAGATATTTTCTCCTCCACTATCAAACACGTACACTAAAAATAAAAAAGTAAAAAATAAAAATTAATTAATTAACAAGGGATATTTTCGATCGCCTACCTTTCAGTCATTTCTTACTATACTTCAAAAACCGATTTGCCTCTTAAAGATCCAAGAAAACCGAAATTTTGCAAGCCGCAGTACATAACTCTGGCTGAAATCTGAGGCGGCGGAAATTTTTTGCGGTAGAGTAGGTAAAGCTTTATGATATAAAAGTTTAATGATTCTTCTAGATTTGAGAGATTAGGCATCTTTTTAATTGCTGCAGGCAGAAGTTGCATTAAGCTGCATATCTATCAGTCCAAAGAGCTCTTAAAGCTTCGATTATGAATCCTGCGACTATAAAATCGACTATAATTGATTAAGGTAAATATTTTTTCCACAAAAATCTATTAAATGCGCAATTTTGTCAAGGGATGTTGTATGGTTAAAAACTTAATACCAACATTTTTGGAAGCTAATTAGGTGAAATTGGGATTTTAGAAGCTTTATAAACCCATTATTTGAGTTTCCTGCAAAATTATTTACAGTGAGGGGGAGCTGGCACATCAGCACAACCAAATTAGAAAAGCATCAGTTGTTTAAGTCAATTGAAAGTTTATTTGAAGAATACTAACATTATAAGCAATATAAACCTATTACTTTTAATTGTAGGCTGTTGTTTTAATTAAATCTGTGGAAAAATAAAATGAAAACCTAGAATGTAACCTTAACCGTGCAACCTACCACTTTTGGGCAAGGCTCCAAAATTACTGGTGATATCTTTACTGATGTACTTTGCTTGAATATTGAAGTGTAATTGGTATAGGAAAGCTTCATTCTCGAATTGTGAATAGATTCTCGACTAAATCATGGCTCTAAGTCACATAGTTCAGAACTTCACTACTTCTGCCATCAGATCTCTAGAAATACACTCTTTACGAAAAGTAAATTTTTGTTTTCAGTTAAAATTTCTTTTATTTGACCTTTGTCTATATTTAGAATTTATTTGTTTTTTAAATTTTTTGGATATTTCTATTTTGTTTTATTTATTTTTTTCAACAGGCGGCCTCGTTATCAGCCTTCGACATTCAGCACAAGACGCCAGTCACAAGGAAGTTTGTAAGTAACACCATTATTCAATACGGTAAAAAAAAAAAAAAATACCGTTTTTCAATTATAAGTTTAAGACAACCGTAGAGAGTCAATTTTGACTATAAGGTGGATCAGCAAGTCTTTTATTTCTTTTTATTCAGAATTTTACAACTGGTACATCTAGTACAAAAAGTAAAACAGATAAAATGTACATAAAGTATGTGCGTTGACAGTGCAGCTGACTTGATTTCTTGAACGGAGGCCATGCAGAGATGACAGCCGTAATAGGCCCTTAAGGCGTTAGGAAGTTGCTACTGGTTCTCTAGATAGCCGTCGTTAGGCATGCAGATGGTCACGCCATTAGCGGCACTTCAAATTCAAGAAGGGTTCGTGGGAAGAGTTGAGAATGAGAGAACTTGATTGAGGGGATAGTTTAGAATGAAATTTCAGACACAGTATAGCTTTTGCGGAAAAGAAGGGAATTTTTAAGTCAATATGGACGTGAGGTTTGAGATGTAATAGAGAACATTGACTATGGTACGAACGATTTTGGATTGTAAGGATTGAATGCAATTGAGGTTTGTGCGATTGACATCCCCGTATAATTTAAGTCCATATTGACGCTAGTAGAGTGTTGTATAGTTGTTTTCTTTAATTAGACTTCATAGGTCTTAGGCAAAGTATGAAGGCATGAGTTTTCTATTCTGAAGGTCCGAACGCTGAACTGTAGAGGTACTTCGCACGTACAGAGTATTTTCTTATTCTTTACAAAAGTACATAGGCTATCCGCTACCAGGATTGTGCGGTCCCTCAGTTTACAAAGGCCTGATAGGAGGCCTTCCATCATCCAATTGGCCACCTGGCCTTGTCGGAGTAATACCATTGTAAATTTTGGCGAGTAGGTAATAATGAACTTTGTTCTCCTCTATTTCTATCTTAGCTTCCAAAATATTCTGTGTGGAATAAAAACATTAAGAACAAAGGCTTATCAATGCTAAATTTAAGATTTAGCAATTTTTTTGAGGAATAAATTGCTGTGCAAAGCTTCTGTCCGGAGTTTACTGAACTGCTCGCAGGTTACCTGATGTAGGTGTGAAAGGATCTGCTTCTACAGCTGAGGCAATGTATTGAACCTAAGAGAATACTCCTTGGACCTAACTCACTTTTCTCGCTCATAACACTTTAAATTCTATAATCCAGATCTGAGCAGACCTAGTAAACAGGGCCTTTCCTCTTTACTTCATTAAATTTCGTGAGAGACGTTTGTAACATTGTAACTTTTTCTTAAAAGTACGAGTAAACCTCTTTTGACAGCGGTGCCGTGGGGCATAGGTTAAGATAATCTTAAAAGTAGTCTAGCAAAATCACCCGAATTTCTAGAGTCATCTCAGCAATGTTTGTTTTATAAATCGCTGAGATCTTTTGTTAAGCTGACTCAAAATTTAAAAAGGAATGCTTAAAATATAAGAAGTAGCTCTAAAGGAACTGTTAGAACCAATAAGTACAAAAATCGTTGAACATCCAGACAAAAATAAATGTGTTGTGAACATTCACACGAATTTTACTTACCACAATCGAATTAATTAAATTTTCGTGAAACTTAGTATTAACTTGTACTAAAAAAGTTGATTTTAATATTACAAATTTTCATTGTAACAAAAAGAAACTTTTGAAGGAAGAGTGAGGTCACAATTTCCTTAAAACCCCTTTAAAATTAATATTCCCTGAGAAAAAATTTCAAATTTATATAGTTTAGTGAGTGTCAAAGAATGTTGCTTCAAAATCGAAAAACCATTCACTTTATTCTCACTTCTGTGGAGTATCAAGTGGGGTGATATTCTTCCATTTTATTATTTTGGCTGTTCGTTTCGTACTCATGAATATTATACTGATGTTATTGACAAAACGTTATACTGAAATGACATCTTTTAAAAGTACTTAATGTCACTTCTTCTTAAGAACGTTAAATAATTATTTTTTAAACATAAGACTATTTTTGAAAAAGCTGCTTCAAACTAAAAAATATATTCAGTAGAGAGACTCTTCCATTTCAATCGATTATTTTCAAATTTGAAATTTTACTTACATACAGAGTTAGTTATAATATTATAAATAAGGCTAATGAGGCCGTATGTTACCCTGAAATAGTACTTAGTGGAAAGCCTACTCCTACTTGAATGTACTTCCCGGTCGATTGATTTTGTCGAAAAGTTTATTGTCGGGTCCTGTGGAACTATGTAAACGCCATTTTTTTGTACTCAAGGAATCTTAAAATGTGTATTTCCAGTGAATCTCAAAACTGAAAATCTGCTCGAAATTAGATTTTCTCTTACGATAAATCAGAGATACAAACATTTATTATATCCTTCATTTATTGTGTGGATCCGATAAATTTTGTTTAATTTCTAGAACCCCTTGCCAAAAGCACAATATGGCGGACGACATACTGTGACTATGATTCCTGGTGGAGGCATTGGACCAGAACTGATGCACCATCTGAAAGAGGTGTTTAGGTAGGTGTCAATTTTTAGATACCCCAGGACTTAATTACCACACTATCCGTGACTCAGATATCAATTTTCGGGCCTTGAAACTGACTTCTTTTCACTCGCGTTATTTTTCTTTCCCCTTAACAGAGTTGGTGGGATTCCAGTGGATTTCGAGCTTGTTCAAGTGGATCCAAAAAGTGGAGACAACGAAGACTTGGAATATGCCATAACGTCTATTAAGAGAAATGGAGTCGCAATTAAAGGTATTGTTTTGAAATTTTATATATTCTCCTGCTTTTTAGGAGGAAGTGATTACCCACTTCTTCAGGGAGTTGATATCCCTGTTGATATCTCTGCCTAAATGCACTTGACGCTGGCATCCTTTACACTCACAGAGATGAAGTTTGTTGCTGTTTGAGTTCAACACGCCAGTGGGCAAACTCTAACTCATTATCACTCACACATTCTTTTTTAGGATACACAAAAATATCTTTTTGTTTATCTTTAATTTGGTTTCTGTTAAGCAATACACCGTTTATTTGAAACATTTTCCTTGTAAAATTCTCTTCTTCTGACGCTTTAAACTTTTCAGTTTAAAGAAAATTCTTTAATCTTAAACGGCACATTTATTAGTATTTAAAAAAAGTGTATTTTTTGTCTTATTGTATTTTCCTTGGAGATTTACAATCAAGTTACTCTTTATTTGTTTGTAAAGGTTTTATTCTTGTTATTTAATAATTACTTCTATTTTCGTAATTTTATGAATCTACATTAAATTTGGCAGCTGATGAACTCTTTTGTAGAAAAGAATGATTAGTCAAAATAAAGTTTTAATACCTATTTATAACAGGTAATATCGAGACTGGTAGTATGGAAGCTGGCGTTTTGTCGAGAAACGTAGCTTTAAGAAATGAACTCGATCTGTACGTCAGCGTTCTCGACTGTAAATCATTTCCGGGAGTGACTTCACGTCATAATAATATTGACATCTCGATCATACGACAAAACACTGAAGGTGAATACGCCATGCTGGAACATGAGGTGAGTTAATGCTAACCAAGATGTATGTAAAAATAGGCGTTTATGTTATTCCAAACTTTTGAATCAAGGCCCGCCACATTAGCTGAGCGTTTAGAGGGGAGCCGGAAATAAATGTATTGTGTTACTGGGTTCAATTCTGGTTTTAGTACTAAATTAATTTTGTTAAAATAAACAATTTGCGCAACAATTAATGTGTCTCCTCAAAAAATACAAGAAATATTTAAAGTCAAGTTTGTTAGGTAGAAGCTCCTTTACGATGGCATGCTGACGTAAACTCTTATGGTAAATTAGAATTAGTACATTTTTTGACACAAATGTTTATTACATCTGTTGAAACACTTTCCCAAGAAAAGAGGATTCGAACTTTGAAGAGTCTGGCGTTAAGAATTATGATTTCTAATATTAAAGGCTTATAGTCTTGGCCGCTGCATTGATGTGCAATAACCTTCACTTTATTTATTCCTCGAAAGAACGACCTCCGTCACTCCTAGATATTCAGTCTAGTGAGAAACTTAACGTTTGAAGAAAATTAAATTTATGATTATATTAGTCATTTATGATTGTAATAGTTGTAGAAAAGTTGTATTTGAAACTTTTTAGCTGAAATTAAAATTAACAGTTAGTTCTAGACCTTTGCGAAATTTTGAAGCAAATTTAGCGAACCGTGTTTTTTAGAATAATTAAAAGTAAAAGTCAGTTCTATTAATATAAAAGTTAATTTTTGTAGTGTTGTTGAGGGATAGCATGTTTTTGTTTCATTAGAAAGTATACCAGTCCATTTTTAAATTTATGGTGTACCAAAAATATTCTTCAGAAACTTACGAGAATTTTTGATTTAGTTATATCAAAATTATGTTTTTACTTTCATTTATTAATTTTTATTTGCCTGATAAATTTTTCTTAAAATCTTAAAAATGGTTGTCATAATAATTTAAAACATTTCTATTAAGGTCCAGTTATATTGGATCAGTATATGTTCTCATAGAATCACTCTAATTCTGAAGAAAAATGTCTTTAAAAAGATTGTTCTAATAGCTTTCAAGATGACTAGCTAAAATCCTAAATGTAACGTTGAAAAAATTGGTAAATTAGTAAGTAATTTAGACCAGTGATGGGCAAACGTTTTTAGGAGCGGGCCAAAAACTAAAAGGAAACATTTTGACGGGCCATAATAATTTTTTTATAAAAAAAAAATGCAGTAAGTGACTAAGACATTTTTATAATATCAAAATTGAACTAATGCGATTTATATTTGCGAGTGTTTTGATGATAGCTCGTCATATTTGGTTCAAATTAGGACGTAGTTATTCTTAAGAGTGAACTAAAGTGTTCATTCGTCAATCTATTTGTAACACAGCTTTTTCTAAGTTTCATTATTGAAAAAAGTTGCTCACAAATATATGAAGATGCAAACATTGCACAAATTCTCTAAGCATAAGATATTAAATTTGAAAAACTGTATTACCCCAATTTTTCAACTCGTGTTAAAAACTTTAATTTTTGCATTCCAAGTGTAAATGTTTTTTTAATTATTATTAAGCATGTGACGGGCGGGATTGAACCTTTCGCTGGGCTGGAGATGGCCCGAGGGCCGTAGTTCACCCATCACTGATTAAGAATATTATTGGTGTTATTTCTGTAGAACCTCGGTGAAGAGGAGCATTCCTATTTATAACCACAGAACTTAAATTATAGCTGTCCGTAATTTCAGAGTGTAAGCGGAGTTGTGGAAAGCATGAAGGTAGTTACTTCGGTGAATGCTGAAAGGTTGGCAAAGTTCGCGTTTGAATATGCAAAAAAGAATAATCGCAAGAAAGTTACCACAGTGCATAAGGCAAATATTATGTAAGTATATAAAATTTTGGACCTTAAATCTCCACCAGGTGATTGAAACGTAATTAGTACTGATGTGGATATCGTAAGTTTAAGCTTAATTAGGCCGCGGGGGAACCTCCATAAAAACTAAACTTCGTATAGCTGAAGATGTGGCCAAGGTTTTAGGCAGGATGTCTGGTGCTGTAGAAAATAGCCCAGACTTTTAGACCTGCTCTGTATTGATGCAGTCAGAGCAGATGTATGCGGTCTGCTCCATCAGCATACACAGCAGCCAGTCTAGGCCCTCGGATTCTTCAGCTACCCTCCCCCCACCTGATACCTACAATGCTCCGTGTGAAAAATATCCTTGGTATAGAATTTACTGTCTACAATTTTAGTTCTTTACAGTTTTGCTCACAGATATAGCTAATCAAAATTCTCTTTATATTTTGTAGGAAATATTCAGATGGCCTATTTTTAGAGACATGTCGTAGAGTCTCCAAACGATATCCAGATATCCAGCACAGCGATATGATCATTGACAATTGTTGTATGCAGCTAGTCTCGAATCCTCATCAGTTTGACGTTATGATCACTACTAACCTTTATGGTACAATAGTTTCGAACGTTATTTGCGGCTTGGTTGGTGGAGCTGGACTATTTTCTGGTAAAAATTATGGAGACCATGTGAGTATATGGACACTTATTAGTTTATTTGGTAAACTGCTATTTAAAATTAGCGCTATTTATTTTTAATTATTTTTCAAATCAGAAATTTATTTACTGGGGGTTAAACAAATTTTTTGTTTGTATAACTCTATAAACTCTCCTTCTGAAATAATGTAGTTGAAGCGGAAGACTATTTCTACACAGTCAGCTTAGGTTTGCTTCAAAATAATTTGAAAGAGTCATATAAAAACATGAGCTTGTAAAGTAAGCATGGTGACTGGACGTCCTTTCAGATTCAGTACTTATAATGCCAGCTGTAGAAGCGAATCTGACCACCAGCACCTGCAAAATTGCAGGTGACTTAGGCGCCTAACCATGAACCGCAGCCTGTGCGAGACAGCATGCTTCCCAAGAGCTGCTAGTAATGATTAAAAAAAAAAAAGAAAAAGTGTTTTTATTTTAAACAGTCTGAACAAACAAAATCAATGTATTAGATTAGGCCAACTCGTAGTGCCCGTGTTTAAAAAAAAAAAGTACAAGTGTGGCATTGGGTGTAGTGTAACAACAATGACGTATTCACTTTGTTCTGGTTGCTGACGGTAGTGCGATTACACTCTGTTTGGACTAAAAAGTAACCTTCTTTGTTTAAAGAAAAAGAAGACTAGCTATGAATAATATAAGCGTAATAACGAAAGATTTAAATTTTATTCTAGAATCAGCATTTAGCCAACCTTAGATTTTAACTTTAGGCCAATTTTTACTTTTGAAAGCTGGTGACAACCATTTTTTAATGAATTAAAAACCCAACAGCACAGACTCAATGTTAATGCGATGGCTGCCACAGCCGAATTCCATCTGTGCTTAATTTGTATTTTATCTGTGCTTTACCAGAGTTAGTTTTAATTTTAATAAATCTGAGCGACATGCCGGAAGAAAAATTGGATTAACTTATCTTAAGTATTTCTAAAATTGCACAAGACTTAAATATACTAACGCTAGACCAAAATGAGGTAATTTCTGTGACACTAACGGCCATATTTTTTTATCGTTGAACTATGAAACTCTATAGACAACTCCAACAAAATCATTAATTAAGCAATTGCTTAAAGTTAGTTTCATTTGCTGTTTGAATGATTTTAAATTTATTATTAGTTAGTTTGATAGTTTACTTTAGTTACTGTATTAGATACATTTTATATCATTGAGTAAATAGTCAGTATTATTTATGGTTATATTTCTTCTTTATTTAATGTCTATTACTCATATGTTTTAATGTTAATTTGTTAGCTTATTATGATGTGTCTTATCTGCTTTTTTATGATTCAGTTTTTACAATATTGTAATTATTAATTTTTCTTTCCAATTGATAATGTGCCAAGAACTTAACTCTGTTTGTATGGAGTCTTTCTCCGAACGCAAGTAAATATATAATAACTAAACATTTTATAGTTTACATTACGTGTAAACAAAGACCGTAACATAATCTAGACAAGTAATAAAAAAAGGAATTTCCATTTACAAACACTACCTTGTTTCTTAAAAAGATTGTTATTCTTCTGCTAACTCTTCCCCTGAAGAATTCTTTTTTGTTTTTCGCCGAACTGGATTAATTAGAGAACTGCTTCAAAGACTCAGGCAAATTAAAGTTTTAAGAGCGATTTCATGTTTCTGAAAATCATAGTACTTGAAAATTTCGTAGTTTGATAATCTCATCTGCCGTAAACTGTAAACAGTTGAAATCCGATTAGGATCCAATATACAATAATTTATTTTTATTTTCATTTTTGTTTTTCGTATCTTTAGAAGGTACTTGTTATTCCTAAAAAAAAAAAAATGAGTCAAAGGAGCATTATTAAGTCTATTTACTGGTTAATTTGTTAGGGCTGCCTTTTGTCAGCCAGCATTCTGCATAAACATTGCTCACTTTCTACCAGCAAATTACTTTTTCTCAAATATCGCGACAGTAAAAAATTAAAAATAACAATTGTAATAAAAGAACACGTTAACGCAAGGTTTTATAAAACAATTTGTTTATATACCTATCTTCTTAACAATTATTTACACTTTAAATAGTTGAATATAAGCGTTAATTAAACGTCAAAAAGTACATAATTCAGCTTGTACCTAACTTTTCATTTTAGCTTTAGCTCGTAATTTCAGCTAGATAGAGCATAATTAGGCCGATTCAAACCTGATGTACGAGGGGTAAAATGTGCTCATAGTATATTGATTCTAAACTGCCACGCAACATTCATTTGACATCAATGCCATAGATTTTCTCAAACTTCAAACCCAATCATTTTTTATTAACGGACCAAATATTTACGGTTCCTGGCACTACCGACAGTAGAACTCCTATCTCTGCTTTATAGATACATGCTAAAAACATTAAAGAGGAGTTCCTCCCCCCTCCCCCCTAAGAAGGGAAGTTAATACGCTTCTGATAACAACCTCACTGGCTCAATAACTAAAGCAAAACTAATTCAATTCAAACCATTCATTATTTTTCAGTACGCCATATTTGAGCCAGGCACTAGAAATACTGGAACAGCAATTGCCGGCAAAAATATTGCCAATCCAATCGCCATGCTGAGTGCATCTGTGGACATGTTAGAACATTTAGGTCATATGACACACGCTAATATTCTACGTTCAGCCATTGATACTACAGTAAACGTAGATAAAATCCATACTGCAGGTATGTTAGTGGATTCCATAATAAGACATAGACTGCTGGCGTAGGTATTGTCTAGAAGTCTAGAAAAAATTAAACTAGTTGGAAGACTATTGTTCATAACGCGAGTAAACACACTTTTAAGAGCTCACAGACCGTGAATGTGGTCTCAATTTTCGAACCAAAGGGCTTTTAATTAGTATTTATGCCAGCATTCAATTTTTATAGTGTCCTTAAGGAGCTATATTTATACCAATATTAATAATTTCATTCTCGAAAAAAGATTTAGGAGGAAAATACGAAACTACAGACGTAATACAAAATATCATGAACTTAGTTCTTGAAGCTACAAAGTCAATGAAATGGTGAGAAAAAAAAAAATTTATTTTATATATATTCGACTGCCCAATTTAGAAGAATCACAGAACATAAATTGTTATAAATTTAGTTGTCTATAGTTTTAGTTCTGTATAGTTTCGCCGAGGAGTTAATGCTAACCAAGAAATGAGCAGCTATGTATATGGGCAGCTTCACTGACCACTCATAACTTGTTGCTACAACATAACCTTAAGTAGTATCCAGAAATAAAAAACATAAGTTGTCTTAAATTTAGCTGTCTACAATTTTAGTAGTTCTATAAAAGTTTGCACTAGAGATAATAAGAATAGTAAGATATGAGCTAAAATATAGCAGCTATAATATATCTAAATATAGATATTAGTCCCATCTTGAAGTACCAAAAATCATAAGTTGCAGTTTTTATTTAGCTGTAGACAATTTTTGTTCTGTGCTATTTTATTTTCCCATTATCCTATCGTTCTGTCCATAACATTATTCATTTTGTTTATTTTATTTTTGTGTTTATTTATTTATTGTATTTTTTCTTTGATTCCACAGGAAGCCTTTAAGACGTACATTGTTCTGATTGGAATGCACCCTCCTAGATGCAGTAGTTGCATAGTTCCCAATGCATGCAGGACCTACATCAATATCTGCATCTTTGTGTCAATCCATCCAGTAATTTTCTGTATTCTTGTATGTCATATTGCATGATATCCTTACATGTGCTAACAGACGAATATGTGGTTGAAAAAGCTTATATCTAAATTCGAAGTTCATACTGGGAGAGTTTGTGTCTGAGTTGAAAGATTTAGAACCAGTCTTGATGTACCTGTTTTTTATAGTCAAACATGCACCTTCTAATTATAATTTGGGTTTCCATTTTTTTTTTTTCTGAGTATTTCTCAGCTCTGCAACTTGGCCATAATCTGTCAGTGTGGCGTTGTCACGCCTGTGAACTTTAGAGCTGGCCTGAGTATTTTGCAATCGTGGCATAGAGGCCCAGTTGTCTATCTAACACCTTCAACAATCTATGAGAGCCTTCATTTTGTACTGTTTCAGAGTGCTTAGCACTGTAAATCAGTTTCATTCTGTCATAGTAGCATTATCGGTGTTTAGTATGAAGGCTGTTACGTTCAAGCAGGCTCAAGTGACTTAACTTCTACCGCATTGTGCCAGTTTTTCTGTCATAGTGCGCTTTTAAACTTAATATTGAGTCCTTCACCAGTCTAAATACATCTCACTGTAAAATTTCACTACGCGTTGAAAGACCTGGCACAACTAATCCTCTTCCATATGGAGAACCTTTTATAGATACGTCCATGCATAAGATATGATGTGCCAAGGTTAATATACGAACCCATTTTATGCCATTATTCGGAGAACCACCTATATATACATTTTTTTTTTTTTTTGTTACACAAACTAATAGATAGTGGCATCCTACCACTTGCTACCTTAGCGAACTAACAGAAACCTTATTTTGTAAGCCGTACGGCAAGCACTATCTGTAAGTGAGGCATCTACACGGTTTACATCGTTTTACCTGTTAGGAGGTCGAGTTAGGCCCGAGTAGTTGAATTCAACTATATTGTTTCTTTTAGTCTGAAGTAACATTATCAGGGTTTGCAGCATTAAAGCAAGAGAGCTTTACAATTTGACCCGAGCAAGATCCAACCGTTGTATGCCCAGTTTGTCTGCCCAGTATGAACAGAAGAAGCATTGAATCAAAAGTTGCTCATAAAGATCTTAATATTTCCTCAAAATTCATTGTGATTTTTAACAAATCAAGACCGCTTTAACAAATTTATTTTCTTTTGTATTTATGGGGTGTATAAAAAAAAAAAAATGAAATTAAAAAAATATATATATATTTACTTTTTATTGGTTTTATAAAAATAATAGTATTAATGTTCGAGATATTGGTCATTGCTTTTACTGCAAGTAATCTTTCTGCGAGTTGTTAGATCCGTCGCTTTCCTAGCATTTCATTCAACAAACTCCTACACTAAAATTTTCAAAATTCAGTGAAGTTATTTAATTTTCTTGCGCAAAATATACCATACACCGAAACTGTGATAGTTGGTAGGAGCTAAGCCTTGAATTCCATTTAAAGACCATAATGTCCTTCAATGTTTTCTTTTTTAGACTTACTTAAAGAGAAGTTTGGCCTTTACGTTATCTTCCAGAAATAGAACTGTTTAGGATTGACTAGTATATGTAGTTTGGTAGATAGCACTCGGCCATTTTAGACTAAAATTCTACCTAGCTGTCAGAGAGAGAGAAAAAAAAAATGGAGACACTGTCCAAAGGCTGAAAGTGCTCTGAAAAATGCTCCAGGCGCCAATAACCTCAGATGTTGCCGCGCCTTAAATTATACCAAATATATATGTACATATGTATATCAGATATACTTGTTCCATGTCCGGTTGTGAGGTGGAACTACGTTGGCGTCTTTTCATTTCGAGCTGGTAGCTGACGGTCGTGCGGATTCCGTGCGAACTCTATTCTACTCAGCTGGAAAACATTTTAGTTGAAAAATATTTTACTTTGTTATGGAAATAAAGGGACATAAAAGACAGTGTAATGGGTTCTAATTTAAACTTAATCTAAGAATAATTTCTAGTCTTAGTTAGTAGGTGATAGTTATTCTAGTGAGTTTAAGTTTATACACCCCACAAAAAATTCATTTTTTCATTATTACTTTTGTTTTTTAATTTAATTTATTTTATAATATTCTGTATTTTTTTTTTTTTTTTTTTTTTACAGATCCAGTATTTTCATTTAATGTAATTATTTCATTAATTTTTGTAAAAGTAGATACTTCTCGTTAATCCAGATATATCTATCTTTAAAAAAAAATTATAAATTTTGTAAATTGGTTATAATTTTACAGGACTACTCATTAGAGGAATTTTGATGAGGTACTTTATTACTGTTTTGTTTTGTTAAGAAGTATTGATTTTAATTGTGTAATTTATCTAAAGAAAAAAATGAAATGTTTATTATTAAAAAATTAAATGCAATTAAGTTTGTTTCAGCTAAAAAAAAATGCCCAACACCTCAGATCACCTTAAAATTCAAAATAAATAAATTACCAAAGTCATCATCTGTGATCTACAACAAATTTGATTTTACCCACATGTACATACACACACACATTTTTGGAAATAATTTTCCAGACACGACAAATTGGGCGCCAATTACCTCAGATGTTATGCGCTTTGAATTAAGAAGAAAAAAAAAATACTGAACAGTCATTTCAACAAAAATGTATAGCTATTATTAACTGTTTAAATTTTAAAAAAATAAAATCAGTTGAACGTATGATACGATTTAATTTTTGTTTACATCCCTTCCTTAGCAAAGACTACAAGGATTTTTTCCTCACTTCATAAAACTAGATTTAATGAAATAAAACTCAGCAGAATGTCGAGGAACTCGAATTTTGTTCAATTAAACTACAAGTTCTACTGAACTATACTAACGTCGCTTATGGCCACTGCTTTTCTGGAATAGGTAAAGACACTAAGGTTATCATAACATGTAGCACAGTAAGATCTTAAATCTAACCAAGTAAACTTCTAATTTTACTAAATTAATTCTACCCTCTACTATCTCCAAGTTCCGGCTTAGAGAAACCTGTATCATACTTCCTATAAAAGTTTGAACTCCCTAACATCACTACACAATTTTTATGACGCGTTCTACTAAGGAATGGTGTTTTTTTAGTTAGATATAGAACCAACCAAAAACCTAGGGCACCAGTTGTTTTCAGAAATGGAGTAACTTTGGACTCAAATTTTCACGTTGGCTCCCTATTCTAACGCAGTGCATTTTTTAGAATATACTGACTTTTTCTTTTTAGTTTTTTCTCATTGAAGTATTAATTATTATTGTATATATTTAATTAAAAAACACACGAACAATTCCCTGTAATGAAGCTTTATGTATCTGCTATTCTTGTGAGAAAGAACCCTGTCGCCACTCTTATTTTTAGGGAGTTCGAGATGTTTTACAATTTTCACTCATTCGAGGATGTTGAAACTAATTCACCTCTTCCACCAGCTCCTAGTATTTCCTAACTGTCTCGGCTTTTGAGCCCGTAAATTATCCCGCTTTCTGGCTTCTTTTTCAGTGACGAGTATGTCTGGCCTATTGCGGTTTACGTTGCGGACAACAATAAGGGGATCGTCCCAATAAATATCACTGTCTCATCTTCTACCAACCTGGAGGTGTTATACAAATGAGTAAAACTGAATTTTAGAAGTTGTAAAACAGAACGAAGAGTAGGATGACATATCTTAGCAGCGTTATTGTATCTATGTAGGTGCCCCTCAAACCTACACCCTTTTAAAATGTGCTCTACGGATTCGAGAGCATTCTTCGCACAAAGGCGAAAGTTATTGGGCACACACAGATCTTGTAATACATATCTTTTGTACGTTCTTGTTCCGATTAAGTTGTCAATTGTTATTATTTCGCTTTTTCTTTATTGTTAAAGCATAAATTAATGTGAAAAAATAAATGAACCTCCCAGTGAAGGTATTAGATAACTGGATAGAAGTTATGGTTATTGAGTATTTAAAAAAACTTTCAGAAAAAAGACGAACATTTTAAAATAGAAAAATAATTACTTAATAATAAAATAAATACAAGATTAGCTGAAAGAGCAAGGTGAAGGAAGTAAGGTAACACTTCAAACAGGAAGATAGTCTAATAATTTCATAAAATTAATAACTATACATTACTCCTGCTATACTATTCTATACTATACCCTTGCTCGGCTAGCGATTAACGTCCACTCCGAGACATATTGCGCAACTTGTGTCAAATTCGGACGAGACGTAAAAAGAGTCAAATACTAACCCGCCGAACACTAGATTCATTCATTCAAGAGCCATCGCAGCCCGGACGCTGCCTAGACTCACCTCAGACGCAAAGAGTCGATTCAAAGACCCTCAATACTAGCCTTTTACCCGGGTAAGTGCCGGGGCTCACATAGCTTCTACAACACTTGCCCCACTTCCGAATGGAACACCCTGAAGAAACGATTAAAGCGAATCAAGAAAGCACAAGGTTTTAAACAGAATTTCTGCCAAAAAAAGACGATGGCTAATCTTCAGAATAGCGACTGAGGCATGGCCTATTTACTTACATCGTTTGATTTACTTTACCTGAAGTGGTTTAGGATAAGGGCCAGATTTTCCTATAGGCTAACTAGGCTTCAGCCTGGGGCCTCAAAATCAAGAGGGGCCTACATTCAAATTGTTAGCAACATTAAAATTACACTAATAAAAACATAAAACCAAAAACATAATATATACTAGAACCCCAACTCTGATTAAAAAAAAAAATTCAAAAACCTTCCCGGGGATATACCTAATAATTTCCCAAATTTTCACGGCGATTGGATGTATAGTTTTTAAATCTATCGAGTACAGACAGACAGAGAGAACACATTCATTTTTAACACTTAACATATTGATATGCATCACAGTAGTGATTTTTTTATTATTTCTCATGTAATTTACAAACTTAAAAATGGGAGGTGAAATTTCGTAAAAATCTGTCGAGTAGTTAACGAGATATTAAGAATTAAATTTTGTTTTCTTTCAAAACAGTGAAATATTTAACTGCAAATATCTCAAAAACTAATCGATGGATTTCGTTTATATTTCACCTGTATATGGAGACAACTTTTGTCTATAATTGTATAAAATTTCGTAAAATGCTGTCGGTTAGTTAACGAGATATTTAGAGTTAAATTTTGGATTCGTTTAAAACAGTGAATATTTAACTTCAAATATCTCAAAAACTACGCGATGGATTTCGTTTATTTTTAACCTATACATGGAGACAACATTTGTCTATATTTATATAAAATCTCGTAAAAATGTGTCGAGTAGGAAATGAGATATATAGAGTTGAATTTTGGTTTCGTTTGAAACAGTGAAATATTTAACTTCAAATATCATAAAAACTACGCGATGGATATCGTTTATATTTCGCCCGTATATGAAGACAACATTTGTCTATAATTGTATAAAATTTCGTAAAAATCTGTCGAGTAGTTAACGAGCTATTTAGAGGTTAATTTTGGTTTCGTTTAAAGTAGTGAAATCATTATCTTCGAATATCTCAAAAACTAATCGATGGATTTCGTTTATATTTCACCTGTATATGGAGACAACTTTTGTCTATAATTGTAAAAAAAATTGTAAGAATGTGTCGAGTAGGAAATGAGATATAAAGAGTTTAATTTTGGTTTCGTTTGAAACAGTGAAATCTTAAACTTCAAATATCTCAAACACTACGCGATGGATTTCGTTTATATTTCACCTGTATATGGAGACAACTTTTGTCTATATTTATATGAAATCTCGTAAAAATATGTCGAGTAGGAAATGAGATATATAGAGTTGAATTTTGGTTTCGTTTGAAACAGTGAAATATTTAACTTCAAATATCTCAAAAACTAATCGATGGAATTCGTTTATATTTCATCTGTATGTGGAGACAACTTTTGTCTATAATAGTATAAAATTTCGTAAAAATCTGTCGAGTAGTTAACGAGATATTAAGAATTAAATTTTGTTTTCGTTCAAAACAGTGAAATATTTAACTTCAAATATCTCAAAAACTAATCGATGGATTTCGTTTATATTTCACCTGTATATGGAGACAACTTTTGTCTATAATAGTATAAAATTTCGTAAAAATCTGTCGAGTAGTTAACGGGATATTTAGAGTTAAATTTTTGTTTCGTTTAAAACCGTGAAATCTTTATCTTGGAATATCTCAAAAACTAATCGATGGATTTCGTTTTTATTTCACATGTATATGGATACAACTTTTGTCTAAAATTGTATAAAATTTCGTAAAATGCTGTCGGGTAGTTAACGAGGTATTTAGAGTTAAATTTTGGTTTCGTGAAATTTCGAACCTTTATATTTCTTTTTATATTTGTCCAATTTTAATGATTTCTTTACCGAATGATGGAGAAATGTTTTCTCTATTAGCAACATATATTGCACTTTTCTAGTATGAATAGTTACAGAGATATTGAAGGTTAAATTTTAGAGTTTTTCAAATGGGGTCATATTTCAATCCTTCATGTCTCTCTTTTTATTAATCCGATTTCTCTGAATTCTTTACCGATTGATAGAGAATCGTTTTCTCTGTATCCGACATAAATTGCATTTTTGTAGTATGAATAGTTTCAGGCAGGGCCGGATTTTCCTTCTGGCTAACTAGGCTTCAGCCTAGGGCCTCAAGATCAAGAGGGGCCTACATTCAAATTGTTAGCAAAATTAATATTACACTATTTTAAAACATAACATATTATATATTAACATGTAACATATTGATATATATCACAGTAGTGATTTTTTTTATTATTTCTCATGTAATTTACAAACTTAAAAATGGGAAGTGAAAGGGCCTTATAAGTGGAATAGCCTCTTTTCATCTAATTCCGGCCCTGTTTAGGATACTTTCTTCGAAGTGCTTTTGGAGAATCAACGCGTATCCCGAGACTAGACAATTAACTCTCAACCTAATGACAAAATGGTACAATTCAAGAAATGAAAAAATGGAATATTTGAATAATGATAATTAAAATAGCTGGAATTGTATATCTATGATGTCATTCGGAAATACCACAACATAAAATTTAATAGTTCATAGTTGTTTGATCGATCATAAAGTTTACTTGCTTTTAATTCTGAAAACGTTTTTGTGATAAGAGTTTCTGTTTTGGATGCTGAGACAATGCACCACTCACATTAATCAGTTTCTAAAAATTTGTACGAACTCCTAATATCGTATTTCGATTCTATGAATGCGTAATACAATTAAAATTGAAGATTCTCTTCTTTAGCTGAATTTTATTGGGCCTTGGTGGTGCGGCCTACCATAAATTATTTATTATAATTACCTTCGACAACAAAAAGCCAATATGTTTGAAGTCGTAACAAATTAATTATTTACCAAAAAATATATAACTAATTAACACAAATACCTTCCCCTAAATAAAACGAACTTGCATATCAGGAATATGATTGCTACATTTTCCATATATTCTTGGAATTACAATGCTGTTCATAAGAATGCCTGTATTATACAGCCTTTCAATATAAGACATTTTTAAGAGATAGCCTAAAGGTCCTAGGTGAGACCTTTAAAGAAATCCTGAAATCGGAACAAACCAACGGGTATTCTCAAAACCTCACAACCTTTTTATATTATAAAGGTAGTGTATAATATAATGACTGCTATAATGTATGTAATAAACTGAGTGTACATAATAGTGACTGCTTAATGTTTTCGTTTCCCGAAAAGGCTCATCAATTCATTAAAAACATCCATTTTCTTGGAAAACTATTTCTAAACAAAAATTATGGGCATTTACATGGACAATTAGTATACAAAGTTTGAAGAAAATGTTAAATTTTCTCCTTTAAGAAAACCTGGATTAACTTCTCACTACCGGTTGTTTGATAATCGCCAAATCCTTATATCGCAAGTGACAAGAGTACTAAAACGGAATAAGGAGTTATGCTCTTACTTGTGTGAGATATTCTGTTCATACAAAGCCCTTGCGCTAACAATTTTATTATTATTATTTATTGTTACTTGCTTATAATGTACAATTGTAGCAAGGGCCTTTACAGATAAAATACAGAAAAGAAAGAGAACAAAAACAAAAATAAATTCACTTTTACAAATAAAAGCTATTAAATTAATGAAAAAAAACTTCTAAATTTTATAGAGTTAATTATAAAAAAGTACATATATTTTACTTTGTTTACCGAGTCGAAACATGAGAGATTTTCTAAAAGTTTTAGGATGAATACAAGAAGAAAAGTTAATGTTATGCATATGTAGATACTTGGATCTTAAGACATCTACGAGGGTCGTTTGAAAATTACGTGCAAAGTCAGAGAGATAGCACCACTGGCGCGTATCGAGGTTATGTTTAGTTAGTAGCATCTCTTGGAAGAACACACACCAAGTTTCAGCCAGATCGGTCTATTTCTTTGTGTTTGGCATTCGTTTGAATCGAGGAAGTCGAGTGATTTTCAAAAAATGGACGAAAAAGAATTTCGTGTGTTGATTAAACACTACTTTATGAAAGGCAAAACGCCTCAGGAGACTAAAGAGAAGCTTGATAAACATTATGGTGACTCTGCACCTTCGATTAGAACAGTTTATAAGTGGTTTCAAAATTTTCGGAGTGGCCATATGGGCACAAGTGACGCTGAACGTTCTGGACGCCCTGTTGAGGTTACTACTCCAGAAATCATTGATAAAATCCATGATATGGTGATGGATGACAGAAGAGTGAAGGTGCGTGAGATTGCTAGTGCTGTGGGCATCTCGAATGGACGGGTACATAATATTTTGCATCAACATTTGGACATGACAAAGCTATCCGCAAGATGGGTGCCGCGATTGCTCACGCTTGTCCAAAAACGAAATCGTGTGAAGTGTTGCAAGGACGGTTTGCAGCTGTTCCAGAAGAATCCGCAGGACTTTAAGCGTCGTTTCGTCACTGTGGATGAAACATGGATACATCACTACACTCCTGAGACCAAAGAACAATCTAAACAATGGGTTACCAAGGGGGAATCTGCGCCAAAAAAGGCGAAGACGGTTCCTTCGGCCGGAAAGATTATGGCGACTGTCTTTTGGGATTCGCAAGGAATAATCCTCATCGACTATCTGGAAAAGGGTAAAACTATTACAGGTGCATATTATTCATCGTTATTGGACCGTTTGAAAACCGAGCTGCAAGAAAAACGCCCACGATTGGCCCACAAAAAAGTCCTTTTCCATCACGACAACGCACCAGCTCACACCACCTCAGCAGTTGTGGTCGCAAAATTAATGGAAATAGGGTTCCAACTCGTTTCACATCCCCCCTATTCTCCAGACTTGGGGCTCCCTCGGACTACTATTTGTTCCCCAATATGAAGAAATGGCTGGCGGGAAAAAGATTTTATTCAAACGAGGAGGTGATTGCAGAAACGAATGGCTATTTTTCAGACTTGGACAAATCCTATTATTCGGAAGGGATCAACAAACTAGAGCAGCGTTGGACGAAGTGTATAAGCCTAAAAGGAGACTATGTTGAAAAATAAAAAAGGTTTACCCCAAAAAATTAAGTAGTTTTTATTTTTGCACGGACTTTTCAAACGACCCTCGTAATATCGGGCAGATAATTAGGAAATGAATTAGATCATCTTTATCGTTTCCACATAACGGGCAGGGGGAATCAGTATTAAATTTATAAACCCTACTGAGGATATAGAGTTGAGGCTTCTTCTCAGACATTAATCTTAATTGACTGGCAACTCTGATCATATCAATGTGACATGTAAAGTGAACGTAATGTTCACCCAAACCAAAACTGCTAATATTTCTAAGGAAAGTGTTAAATCTGGCGTTTAGCAGGGATTCAACATCTTTACTAATAAGATTATTGTTAAATCTTGCCATAATATCAGTCAGTTTACCATTTGGTATGTGCTGTTTTTCCCAGACATCATCGGAACCAATAATCTCAAATTGCTTTCGCAAATCAGCGGTCCAATTAAAAGGGATGCTAGGGCTAAAATTCAGCATGGCTAAAATTTTCTGCCATAAAGAGACTGTCCATTTAAAATTTTTTGAAATTATATGAGTATGTCCAACCTCCAATCTGACAAATGCATCCGGAGTATTCCTAGATAATTTTAACAAAATTTTGAAAAACTTTAAAGGTGTTCTCTCGGCAATATCGGCATATTTGAATCCCCATAGTTTAGACAAATGTAGGAAAACATAAGATGCTAAAGATTTAAATAAATAATTTTTAACTTCCCAAGAGCTACATTTCATTTTCGCTAAAATAGAAAGAACCGACAGCCAACAAACATACTCTTAGTTTTAGAAAAATTGAACAGCATCTAAGAATTTACAGGATATAGTGAATAGGGTTCCTAAATAAGTAAAACTTATTTTTTTTATATATCATATTCAGAACAAACAAAATGTGTATTACCAAAAAAATTCAATTATGAAAATTTGAAACTTCGCGATAATAAAGTATTGACATTTGACTTTAAAATCAATTAGAAATGGCAGTTAGTTACATATATGATAGCACTATCAGCTAAATCTAGTTTTTTCCCAATTTATGGCCAAACGTGATAAGATTTATAACTTTCGAGATTTTACCTAAGTATTCATGATTTTAAACTGATGACGCAATCTTGGCACAGCTATTAGCATATAAAAGCACGAAGTAAATAATAAGAGGTCACTAATTCTACCGTCAAGAAACCGAATTAAACTACTTCTAAGAACCGTGGCGTTGAGCAGAATTGGTAAGTCCTAATTTTTAAATTAATAAAATAGAATCTAAATACCGTTCTACCGTCCTCCTGTTACATCTGTTTTATAGAGACCAGATACTCTTGTAAATGCTGTTACAAATGTAGTAAGTGAATGTGGTTCAATTTTTTAACACAAAACATTTAATTATTTAAAGTTCTTAAGTGCAGAGTAAGCGCACTAACTAAATCTCCATAAACTAATAAACACAACCAGTTTGGGAAAAATTTACCTGAGCTGGATTAAGCATGGTTTTAAAGGCTGTCACAGACAATGGTCTCAATTCATTCACACAAAACGATTGTCCGTACACTGTAGTCCAGAACAGGATGCATTTACTAAATAAATCTAAAACAATTTGAGGAAAATTGTTATTATTGGACTAAACAATGTTTTATGGGTAATATTTACATAGCTATTAGCATAAATACGCACGCAGCAAATAAAAAGTGATCACCAATTAAACTACTTAAAATAACCGTAAACTGTCTGAATATAGTCTCAATTCTCTCACCAAGACACGTCATACACTACAATCCAAAGCATTACACTCTTAACTAACTAATCACAAAAAAGTATGCTTGATCAAGCTCATGGATAGTAACTTGAGGATTTGGGATTTTTGATAGAACAGTTGCCCGATTTAATCCTTCTTTTCAGATTATGACTTCTACCTAACAATCCTAGAGAGTTATGCAAATCAGCCGCCTGTATTAAAAATCAGCTCCGAAATGGTCTGGATCTCTTCTAGAAGATGGCCTGAAATTGTTTTCAATTAACCTTAGTGTAAGTTATAAATTTGATTTAAAAGTACTGAAATGCGTAAAAATATTTGACCATTTATCTAACCTCAAGAATATAATGTACATTAAAGTAGTTACAAACACAATTATTAGATTGTGAGAGTGTCGCTTACATCCTACAAATAGTTTAAAAAAAGTACCGTTGAGAATAGGTGTCTAGATAGATAAAAGCGTATGGACCTACAACAGGCCACCACTACAATGCACCTTTGCACAGTCCTCTGACATTCGCTGCTAAATAAGGATAGTTACATGATGAGTAATGGATTTATTAGACAAAATGACAGGCAGCTGGTCAACGATTGGATCACTGATAAACTGGCATTTTTGGTCTTTGTGAGAGGGCAATTAAGTCGAAGGTGGTGCATTTTCTGGAGCTATAAAGAAGTAATTCATCCTTCCCCGAACATTTTTACATTTTTATTCCAATTTACATTAGAATTTAACGTTTAAATTCCAATTTTTTCGTTTGCAAATTTACCGCAAATGACTGAATTTTACTATTTCTTTTTTTAATTATTTAAGGCGCGTCAACATCTGAGGTTATTGGCTTTATTCGGTGCACTACTGGTCTCCGGACTGTGTTCTCTCGTTACAGACAACACTGTCCATCAGTGAGCTCTAAGAAGCTCCTAGGGAAGAGAGAATCTAAGGACCAGCAGCTGGATTCGAACCCGGGACCTCTGCGTAGGAATCCAATACGCAAACCGCATACCTAATTTCTTCCCTACTAACTATTATTAAATTTTTTTTAAACTTTTATGATTTGATAAATATGATGATTTTTTTATAATTATACATGTACACCAAAGTCGTAACCAGATATACTAAAGTTTTTATTTTTTTAAAGCAAAGTTTTGGCAACTACGGCGACATCATTTTTAATTATTTTTAAAAATATTTCTCAATAATTTTTATTAGTTTCGACTGAGCTGATATTTATTGTAAGATTTTAAACATGATTTTACTTATCTAAACGTATTGATTTAATATTTATTTATAATATAGTGGAGTACTACTTTTTAGTATTTGTCAAAGAATACGGAATGTTGTGACTCAAGTTTGTTTATATTGAGCTGTTTGAATGAGTGATATGCCGCTGGTATTGGATTCCATTTAGACTATGATGGTTGTTAGTAAGCTGAGAATTATTAGAACTTATATGTTGTGGTTGCAATTCATCGGATTTATGCGTCTTATAAAATAACAA
Organism: Rhodnius prolixus; assembly: GCF_049639745.1. Classification (NCBI taxonomy): domain Eukaryota; kingdom Metazoa; phylum Arthropoda; class Insecta; order Hemiptera; family Reduviidae; genus Rhodnius; species Rhodnius prolixus. The sequence continues at coordinate 1,333,708 of NW_027411618.1, forward strand.
AAAATCTAAATGCGAGGTGAGAGAAAATATTATTTTCTTTTTGTTAAAAAAGTAATTTTTTATTTTATAATTAGTTTTATTAATATTCGACATGTTTTTCATTTGTTTCTTCCTCTGTGCCTCGTGTTTTAAATTTCAGTCCTCGTTTGATTCCTCTGTGGGCGATTTAAGTTGGTCAATCTGAAAATCCATCATCCCCGCAATAAGCGCAAATTGGTAGCACCGCCTCTGTAGCTGGGCATTCACTTAGTTTATGTATCTCCAGACAATGGTCTCAGCGAGTTTTACTGAGATATTGTTCTTCAGACAATCGTTCTTAAACGATTCCTACACTGTCTTGTAGGAGGAATGCACGTTTCTTCCTTACATCTAATTCCACATATGATATTGATATAGTTGGGTTGAGTTTATAGATCTTAGTCTAGGTCTGTATCGGCATCTTTTATAACTCCGAAAATTAGATATATATATACGCTGATATTTTGCTTTCTTTCAGAATGTAGTTCATTAGCCGTCTGTGAGCTCTTAGTAACTACTTCATTCTGTACTTGCCCGTTACGGTTATGTTCAAAATACCGTCTCTATGGTTGCATTGATGCCCTGAGAAGCCATTTACCTAATGCCATACGATAACTTAACCTAAATTACCTTTGTTGACTTCTAGATTGTCGTATGGTTCTAGTGCCTAATTTTAAAGGCATTTTTCCAGAAATCCGTTTTGTATTTTGAGTTTACAGAGTTAGTTTCATACAACTGCACTTTATTTTTGTGCATATCTGAAGTTTCTTCATTTGGAAGTTTATTTCCCTTTAGATTATTTATGTTAATGTTAGTATTCACCTCCATTACATTAGTAATTTTATTATCTATTTTGTTAGTAACACTATCTCGTATTAGGCTAATATTAGTATTAGAAATATTCAAAATGAGCTTATCTGTTCTTGAAGCATGTGATTGTCCAGGGATACATGTCCACCATTGACAGCTGACATTTCACTATCTAAACTTTCCTTAATTACTGGAAATCCACTTTAAAAAAAATATATAAAAGAAAAAGAAATGCTTAAGTTTCAAAAATTAACAGTAGTATACGCCACTAAATCACTAGCAGATGCTATCAGGTCGGAGTTCAGATCACAACTGAACAGTAGCATTAAATGTTTATATGTCGTTTTTCAAAAAGTACGCGGTTTTTCTTCATCATTTAATTTAGATAAAAATTCACAAGAGGATATTATTTCTGATAGATATTCTCTGTCTTAAACTTGGATTTCAACTGATGAATTCAAACTACTCAAATTTTAACAAAACTTTGAATATTATCTTTCTAATGCTATTAAAGAAGAAACGTTAAGGCGCCTTAGTGGCGGATGAATCTAATTAATAAATGTTGCTAATCTATTTTAAGTGTATGTATAAAGATAGCACAATAATTCTTCTCGATTCTAAAAAATTGGATTATAGCTTTATATTCAGCTTTATTAGGATGCCATCTTATATACAGGGTGTTCAGCATAAGACTACGGTAACTTCGGGAGGCGATTCTGGGCATCATTTGCAACAAAAAATTCCATATAAACTATGGCTCGATTCGGCTCCGTTTTGTAGATATTTTTAGTTTTATGTTTTTTCAAGGTGTTACTACTTGTTAGCAAAAAGTTATCTATATTTCTGAAACTATTAAAGCTACAAGAAGAAAGAAGGTTAAATTTCCTTTTAAATAAGCTAATTTGTATTCCAAAATAATAATATTAAGTATTTTACTTTGAGGCCCAAACATAAGAAATAGCAAGTTTCTAATTTTTTCCAAAAACTTTGACTTCATTTTTCTCAAAAACATTTTATATGAAAAAACCGTGCACTATTCAGGAGAAACATCTTCATACGATCACCTTTCGAACGGTATACAATAATTGGGGTTATGTTAAAAACTGATGCAGAAATCTGTGATTAATTGCAAAAAAGTAGGCCTCAAAACAGCGTCGGCATTATGAAAGGAATTCACCTACCATAAGAATATAACGGATCAGAATCATCAAATCCAGTACGATTTTTTGCAAACGTGTAATTTAATAATTAATTAATTTAAGAACTATTTTCAAAAATATAAAATTTACATTAAAAATAATAAAATAAAATAAAAAGAAGAAAAATGAATATGATGTTAAATGAGTGTTAGGTACCAATTTCAAAAGAAAGGATTTTCGTTTAACGAGTTTATTGTTAAACTGTGTGTTATTCTTTAGTTAATTAAAGAAATATGCCAAATAATGTGAACAAATCACAGATTTTCTTGAACTACTCAATAAACTTTTGGAATTAACAGGTTGTGAAGAGCTAATGAATAACCCGAGAACTTACTTATCGCTTTAATCTCCAAGTTAAAAACTGACATGTTTTATCCTAATACGGCTTATAAAAACAAATAAATACAACAAGCAGAAAAGATTTTAAAGTCTACATTTTCATTAGATATTTAATTGTCATTTTGCTATCATTATGCCAACGTATTCGAATATTGAATATCGCGATATGTTATACATCTACGGTTTCGTAGATTGGAATACTGGAGAAGCTAGGCGGGAATATTCTAGATGTTTTCCTGATAGGGAGTTCCGAACGCTTATTAAATTACACGTTTGTAAAAAATCGTACTTTTTCTGATCAGTTATATTCTTATGGTAGGTGAATTCCTTTCATAATGCTGACGCTGTTTTGAGGCCTACTTTTTTGCAATTAATCACAGATTTCTGCATCAATTTTTAACATAACCCCAATTATTGTATACCGTTCGAAAGGTGATCGTATGTAGATGTTTTTCCTGAATAGTGCACGGTTTTTTCATATGAAATGTTTTTGAGAAAAATGAAGTCAAAGTTTTTGGAAAAAATTAGAAACTTGCTATTTCTTATGTTTGGGCCACAAAGTAAAATACTTAATATTATTATTTTGGAATACAAATTAGCTTATTTAAAAGGAAATTTAACCTTCTTTCTAATGAGCTTATTAAACTAGCTGTAGCTTTAATAGTTTGAGAAATATAGACACCTTTTTGCTAAAAAGTAGTAACACCTTGAAAAAACATAAAACTAAAAATATCTACAAAACGGAGCCGAATCGAGCCATAGTTTATATGGAATTTTTTGTTGCAAATGATGCCCAGAATCGCCTCCCGAAGTTACCGTAGTCTTATGCTGAACACCCTGTACATCCAGAGCTTCCTATCATAATGGGGGATGATTACTCGAGAATTTAGATGAAGATATTTTTCAAAATTAGCATTTGTCGCCAATTTGAGATTATTTGAATCTTGTGAATACTCGAGGAAAATGGAATGTTTGTCTCGACTGATCGCCTGCCAACAGATTTACCTGCGCCATTTACTTTTATTTCTGGACAGGCTTTAGTGTAATTGAGTTGGTTTGGTGTAATTTTAATTCGTTAAATTTAATTTCCAGTTTTAAGTAAATAATTTGAATTTTTTAAGTGATCATCTTGATTTTTCGTTGAAAAACTTTACATTTCACGACGCAAGCTCTGAACTATACTTATACTTTATTAGCGAATCAAACAAAATTTATTTGGAATGATAATTTAAAAGTGGATTACAGAAATGTAGTTGATAGTTCCACGCATTTGTACTTTAATGGCTGCCGCGAGCTATATCGGAATCTGCATTTTAGTATTGTAGAAACTGAATTATCTCTAAAAAGGATTACGTTTCAAAAAGTTAGCAAAAATATCAATGTTAATTTAAAAGAAAGTAAATGATTTGACCGTGAATTTTATGAAACTAAATATACTTTAAATTATTGTTATAGAAAATGGTGTTAGAATAAGAATGGCATTAAACCATTGGAGTCTTTTCCAGTTCAGAGAGATATATATAGAAATCCTGATAGGGACTTGATTTCAAATAAATTTTATAGCAAACTTTATGCAGCTTGGCGCCATTGTATTCTAAATACATATCGTCGGTACCACGCCAAAACCACGAAACTGCAAAAAGTAAGTTTTGAGTAAAACACATTTAAAGATTCTTTTAGCTCTGAAAAATCAGGGTTTCAAGTTTAAAACGTAAATTTTATTTTATATTTTTTATTCGAAAGAATAGCTTTTAATGATGTTATTTTCGTTCATAATGTTTACTGTAAAACAACATATATTAGGGCTTAAATGCACTTTCGTGATTTTGGCATTGTGATTTTTGCGAAGGAAACACATTCGTAAGGAATTGATAAAGTAAAAGGGAACTATTATAAAACCATTGTTGTTAGGTAGAATTCAAAATGTTTTTTATTCAGATCAAGATTAATGTACAATTCCTATACGCTAATTGTTAGTCGTCATATTCCGACTCTTCACTTGCATCAGTTTCCGGCAAATTATCCCTCTGAAAATCTGATGCCTTCAGATCTGTATAGAATTGGTGGTACTCTTTGGGTATTGTCAGATCCTGGCACATTTTCATCAGATCTTTCAATTTAGCACTAGAGATAAAAAGCTGCCTATCATAGGCCTTGGGAAGATTCGGTTCTTTGTTGCTAACTCTTCCTTTGCGTCTTTTGATGGTTACTGATACAAATTCATCCTTATGATCAGTTTTATAGAACAATTCAATTTTACCATCTTGTTCTTTGCGGAATTCCAAACAACATACTTTTCTCCATGGAACAATACCTTTAAGGTCTGCAGCAAGAAAATTGAAATCATGAAAATCATTGAACTGCATAATGTGGACGCAGAATGGCATTGGTTTCAATCTTGCACCTCTTATTATTTGGGCCCTTTCTTTAAAAAGGATCTTTAGATTCATCTGATTCAGATTCTATCACTAATGGAGCACACATAGAAAGTATCTTCCGTGTTCTTTCACTCATGGTTAAGCGTTATCAAAAACAACATCAACACAATGATGTAAACATAACATTATTAAAGCTAAAGACCAGCGCGGTCTACAGGGAAAAAAACTATTTTTTTCCAATTAGTTCATCTTACCATGCGAAAAACACGAAAGTGGTAGATTCGTGAAGTACTCTTGAAGAAACACTATGGCAAACTCGCGAAAGTGGCATATTCGTGAATTGGCGTGGGGATCCTGTAGTTTTCTACAGACTCGTGAAAATATGAGTTACGATTTCAGCAACATCGACTGGTGCTGCAGATTCGCGTCTTTGGCAGAGTGAAGTTGACCAAAAGCTAAGCAAAAATCTGTATTTAGGTGAAAATGGCCAAATTGGCAGATTCGTGGTTTTGGCGTGGTAGCGACGATATGTACAATTTAATAATGCGGACCCATCAAATTCATAGAAGTTGGGCTTTAATTGATTTTAAAATGTTTTATGAGAGAGATGCGTCAGAACCTCAAAATTATAGAGGAATAGCATTGCTAATAGTCTTCTAAAGTTGTTTACTTCGATATTGTTGAACAGATTGAAAATACTTGAGTTGAAACTAATTCAATATTATGGGGAAAAGAACAGTTTTAGATCGAACAGTGGTTGTATTGAAGTTCTCGCTTCCGTTATCTCTCTTAGATTGCCTTGCTTATCCTGTCCTAAGCAGATGACATAGTGTTTGCGAGCTTCAAAGTGTAATTGAAAAGCTCTTAATTTTTGAAAATACTGTAATCGGAATTCTCTCTCAGTTAATTCAGCCAAAACTATGGTCTATTTCTCCAAGAATGCGCACCAAAGAAATTTCGTGGTGTGTACTTCTCGGGAAACCGATAAAATTTGGTAAATGATTTAATTACTTAGATTTGCCATTCAGCTTTACGGGTAAATTTTTTCAAGCTTATCAGCACTTCAGTGCCAAAGGCAATAGGGCAATAACTAGCGTACATAAGGTCTCAATAAAATCTCGAACCTCGGATATTAAAGTTAGAAATCAATTACTAATTGTTTTAATTAATTGCACATTATTATACGCTGGAGAAATATGGGCATTTAACTACGTTGGAGAAGTAGAAAATGCGCAACTGAAGTTTATTAAACAAATTTATAACATTAGTAAATTCATGCCAAACAGTTTCGTCCTTTTAGAATACGGTCTTGACCCTTTAAAGGTACAAGTATTATTAAGTATGATTAGAATGAAAGCATACTGCAGATGCCCGCAACACGACTACCTCATATTTACTTTAACGCTCTTTATTCTGGAGACACTCTTCGCTTAACAACATTAGACGTAATTGGGTCACTCAGCTCAAGGTAATGTTGATCTCCATTGGTTCGTTAAATGATTTCACCCCAAGGGATCCTGAACTCTTAAAATCTCAAATTACAAAAATTTAAGAATGATTGTATGAGTGAAGATATTTCCTATGTAATTCAACCCTGTAAATATAATACACTGTGCCGTCATATGAGTAGTTTGGGCAGTAAAGAGCAATACCTTTCTTGATCTGTTTCTATTATAAAAATAATATCGCAACTTAGATTAGCCAATCTCAATAAGATAAACCTCTATTTCAATGGTTGTACATATTCTTTTGATAGCTCTAATATATGCACCTTATGTAAATTATGTTACATTTTCTTTTTTCTTGTCAGGTTTTTGAAGCTATCAGATAATATACGTATGTTTGATAACTTTATATTGACAAATGTATGTGATTCAGACGATTATATAAACCTTGTAACTATCAAATGTAATCAAATAATGAAGTCAAATAAATGCAGTATTGGATTATGTTAAATTATCCCTAAGAATAAGAATAATTTTATTGAATAAATGTTTTTTTTTGTTCACAATATTGTAAAGTTTTTCTTGTCTTTTTACTAAGAAAGAACTTTACTTACACAACTAATGCCTGCCACTAGTTAATTTAAATATTATGTGGGTTTGATAAATAATAAAACTCGCTAAATTTGTAAGTAATAACCTGATTTATTCACACATTAACATTAACTAACATGAACATTTACTAGCAACTAACGCTATTCATTACAGTCACCATTTACAACAGTCACAACAGTTTACTGTTACTTACTCACTACGTAACGCCACAAAACTGTTCCACGACTGACCCCTAGTCCGCACTGCACCGAATTGCACTAGTCTCAGCTGCACTAACACAGCTCTACTCATCAACTGACTAATTGCCCAACTAGCTACCACTGAAGCACTCCACAACACTGACTCTCTCTAACTATGTCTCAACACTGACTCTCCAAGACTAACTCCAAAACTCACTGACTGACTAGAAACTACAAGACTGTAAAACTCTTAGAACTCGATTAAAAACTGATTAACAACTTTAATAACTCCTTAAAACTGACTTCTCCAGCTGTGTCTGTCTCCTTTTAACTGCGTGCCTCCCTCCAACTGGGACTGCCCTCCTCCAACTCTCTGAGCATAAGTTTCCACGCCCTCCTGACGTTCATTGGCTGGAGAAAACATACTGCCACCACCTCAGCTGGGGGCCGCCCTCCTCCTACTCTCTGTCTCGCTCCTACCTGTCAATCACTGGCTGGGAAAACACATATGCCACCACCCCAACTGAGGCCTTTCTCTTAGCTGGCTTTTACACAGGTCACTAACTCCTGGAACAATCTAGCCCTTTCCTTTCTAGTTCAGGTAGAGACCGGCCCTTTTGTCTACACAGTGGTGGCCTGATACCGACTTTGGTCGCTTAACCCCTAGAACAATCTAGGCCTTTCCTCTCTGCCACAGGTAGATACCGCCCTTTTGTTTATGCAGTGGCGGCCTGTTACTGACTTTGATCGCTCAACTTCTAGAACAATCTAGGCCTTTCTTCTATGCCCAGGTCAACTTCGTTACAATATTTATATTTTCAAGTTAGACAGTACTCATTTTTACTATTTTATTATTATTACTGAAGTTTTCAAAAACAGTAAATCTGTAGATTTTCAAACAATGTAAGAAATTGTCTCCTTTATTTTTACCTTACATTTCGTTATAAATTAAGTTTTACATGATATTCAGTTTCTGTTTTGTCAAACCCTATGCTAAGGGAAAAATAATAAAAGCATTATCTAAAATAAGTAAATAATATTACAACATAGGTAGACCTTTTCTATCCCATCATTGTGATATACTACGGAAAAATTAGAAACTATCAGCTAGTTTTACACAGGAAAAACATTAGTGTAAAAAACACAACAGCTACTTAGGCTAGCTCTAAACATTAAAAAAGACGTAGGCCTTTTGCTTTTAAATATATTCGAAAAACGAAAGAAAAGTTAGACACTATCGGCAAGTTTAATCAGAAAAAGGGTTTTTTTTGTAATGGGTCTACAGCTATTTGGTCCAGGACTAAATATTGTAATAAGAATAAACCTTTTTTTTTTAAATCTTTGTGAAAACTAAGGAAATTTAAAATTTATCAACTAGTTTGGACAGAAAAGAGTATTTTGTGATAAGGACAACGGCTTCTTAAGCCAGCAGTAAATATTACTGCAAGTGTAAAGATTTTTCTTTTCACTCATGGTGAGAAACAAAAGAAAATTAGAAACTATTTGCTATACGAAGTGTGTTCAAAAAGTAACGGGAATTTTCGTTTTTTGAAAAAAATATTTATTTATTCATCTACATTAATATTGTCGCCTTCAAAGTAGTCCCCTTCGCATACAATACACTTGTGCCAGCGCTTTTTCCAATCCTCGAAACACTTCTGAAACTCGATCTTTGTGATAGCTTTCAGCTCTTTCAGCGATCCGCTTTTAATGTCATCTATGCTTGTAAAACGACGGCCTTTTAATGTTCTCTTTATGTTTGGAAATAGAAAAAAGTCACATGGAGCCATGTCTGGCGAATATGGAGGCTGGGGCATCGTTAAAGTTTTGTTTTTGGCCAAAAAATTCACGAACAAGCAATGAAGTGTGAGCAGGTGCATTATCGTGGTGCAAAATCCATGAATTGTTTTGCCACAAATCCGGGCGTTTTTTTCGGATTGCTTCACGCAAACGGCGTTGAACTTGTAGGTAGTACTCCTTATTGATTGTTTGACCTTGTGGCAAGAATTCATGATGCACTATGCCATTAAAATCAAAGAACACAGTGAGCATAACCTTCACATTCGACCGCACTTGTCGAGCCTTTTTCGGTCTTGGCGATCCAGAATGCCTCCACTGGGACGATTGAGCCTTAGTTTCGACATCATATCCGTAAACCCATGTTTCGTCACCTGTTATAACACGTTTCAGTAGATCCGCATCGTTGTCGACTTCATTGAGTGACTCTTGAGCAACTTCCATTCTCCGCTTTTTTGTTCGAAATTCAACAATTTTGGAACAAATTTTGCTGCCACACGTTTCATACCCAAAACATCCGAAAAAATTTCATGGCATGAGCCAATTGATATGGCAACATCATCAGCGACTTCTCTGATTGTGATTCGGCGATCGTTCATAACCATTTCTTTCACTTTTTTCACGTTTTCATCGGTTGTTGATGTGCTTGGACGTCCAGGTCGTTCGTCATCTTCAACGTTTTCGCGGCCATCTTGGAAACGCTTACACCACTCGTAAATCCTTGTTTTACTCATAGCAGACTCTCCATATGCCTTTATTAACATTTCACACACTTTATTACACTTTATTTCATTTTTTACGCAAAATTTAATACAAATTCTTTGATCCATTTTTTTTAACAAACAAAAATCGCCAAGCTCGAAAAACACGTCTAACCTTAACGGCTGCCACTTAAGAAGTAAACAATGAATATTACTGAAAATTTTATCGTACTTCAGGGGCATGTGTACCAACATAATAAAAAAAAAAAAATTTTACAATCAGACTCTCCAAACCCGCGAAATTTAAAAATTCCCGTTACTTTTTGAACACACCTCGTATTTTACGGTCTTGTTAAAAGGCTATCTTAGTATAAGGGTATTTTCAAGTTTTGACAACGGCTATTTAGGCTTCTTAATAAATTTTAATACTGTGATAGACCTTTTTAAAATTGCTAAAACGTGCTATATTTGTGGGTAGAATTTACACAGTGTGAGAAAAGTTTTTGAAGTTATGGACGAGTAGTATTAATTATTGAGAGAAAGATGCAGATGTCGTACAACGTTTAATGGGATATAAAAATTTAAAAATGTTAGAAGAAGTATTTATTTACTCAAGTATTCAGATATTTCCCCAACACCTTTAAGTGGGTTGAAATGGTATATGTTATGCCATCCTCGTATCAGTTTCTTGTGAATCGTTTATGAGTATTTCAATTTTTAGACGCTTGATTGCACAGAACTTATTTTTCATTAACTTTTCTTCTTTCGCAATATTCCATGATTAGTTTACTAATTTCAAGAGGCGTTTTTACCATGCTGTCTCATCTTTATTTGGGTATTTAAGTGAAGAAACTGAGAAAATATTTTTGTCATTATTTTTTCATTTTAAACTTTTTATTTTATCAAGATTCAACAAAGATTTTTGGTGTGTAAAGGTGATATATTTTAAGAATAATATTGACAAAACACTGAACTGTATAAAAACTTTAATTTTTTAGAAATACTTGTTTTATATCATAGAGTAAATTTCAGTAAATGAAGCTTTTCGAAATGTATTTTTTATAAAGAGTACTTCATTCTTTCTTTTGTTAATAATAAATTCTGCTAACCATAATATCCTAGTTGTGTTTAGTTTTTAATTAAAATGTGTCAATTACGATTATATTATTGTAATAGCAGTGATCATTCTCGATTCAGTGGACGAATTAGAAATCAATAACAGCCGGTATGCTCTAATCTGTTGCCTATCCAAAAAATGAATTTAGATGTTGACCTCCCAAAACATGGGAAAATTAAAATTTTTCAATGCTGTAACAAATATAACTGTAATCAGGTATGTTCAAAGAAAACTCCTGGCAAACTTCTTCGGTACCACAAATTTTTTGCAATGGAACATTAATGAGTCAGAAATTCAAAATAATGGCGTTATAAGGATTAACAAAAAAACAAAAAAACCTGTAGAAGAAGTGTTAAATTAAATCCGAAAGTGGAGTGAGACTTATTTCGTGCAAACACCGATGACAAAACTTTTTAATTAGGCCGCCCATAGAAGGTTTATTGAAGAAACCTCCTTGTTTTTCGTTTTTTTGCCACTTGACGTTTTTAGCGATATCATCATTCTCAATATGCTGAAGGTCCTATATCGTACAATACCGTTGATAGGCCCACATGGTACGTGGGCATGTGTTTAATCTATCTACCGTGGTCGTCTGAATGGCTCTCGACCTTACTTGTGTTTTACTTGTTGAAGTAAAATATTTTAGTAAGCCTAGACGAGTGGCTAATAATGAAGTTTTACGCCTTTCTTAAGACTGAGGTTTTCAGTTTGTACTGCTACGTCTATTTGTGCATCCAGCTTCACACTTCGGTATTTTGCTATGCTGCAAATAGTTCAGCCTTTTGAAGTACCATAGGGACCATCCAGGGCTGTCTATTAGCCGTTTTTTCCTAATTACCCGGGAAACCAGACTAAAAGGCTCAGCGGAGATATCACATCTTGGACTGACCCGTTAACTTTAAATAATGGCGCAGAACAATGACATTCACAGTAGGGGATCCTATCCTTTCATTCTAGCTATAAGTTTCACGTATTTACTTAATACCTATTAATGTTGTTTTATACCTTTCTTTTAAAAAACAAAATCATGTTATCTAAATTATTTATTAAACATATTCTCAACAAAACTTCTTTAAACAAAAGTGTTGTATTTAATTTTAAATGAATTTAAATGTTTTTAAGTGAAACAATTTGGTTTGAACACACACGACTTTCTCATAATTCTCAAGGTTCCAACTAATATAATTCCTTATACTCCTAATTTTTTAGTCATATTTAACTCACCTTCATTGAACAGTTTTTAAAACCGTACATTACACTGAAATGACCCCTAACGGGGAAAACTACCCCAAGAATTAATCGAAAACTGCTTAAAGAAGAAAGATGATGAAGAATGTGTATATAATATATTTATTTATATAAACGAAGTTCACAGAAAATCTTATGAGCCATTTTCGGAAATCTTAAAAACATGAACAATCAATTGAGTAAAGAGGTACTACTGGTAAAGAAATTTTACTCACCTAAAGAGCACACTACAGTTAGGACCCGATATGTTGTAAACATCGCACTTCATGGGACTTTTCCATCCCATCTTTCAGATGTACTATTAATCATTTTTCCAAGGACATTTATGTTTTGTTGATATGTGTATGTGTATCACATATATCACAGATTTGTAAATTAAATCGTAGAATTTCAAAATACTGAAAACTCAATTGAGTAAATTGTCAATACTTCCAATTTGGAAATCAATTAATCATTGAATACTTATTAATACCATTCTATGGCAAGGACATTTCAATGTACAGAAATAGCACTTCACCGATTTGGACCAAAACCTTATCACGGCATCTAAACGAAATGTCGAATCTGAATTTTCTCTAATTTTTTCGTTTTTTCGTTTTGATAGATACGTATACTCACAAACATAGGGTAAAAAACGGCACCTTTTTGATTGAGGTATAATCTCTAGTTTACGTTATGACATACGAGTATTTGGCACCTTATGCCCAAGGGGATGATGATGATAATTAAAAACGACAAGTGGTGATAACCTTGATCTTACGTAGAGGGCATGTTTCTTCTAATAGACATCCAATGTCTATAAGCAATTTTAGACTGCAGTGCTTGCAGAACAGATCCCACTCCATTTTAAATATTTAATCTTGGTCTCCTTTTATTATTAATTACACTAGATAGGTGTATAAGGCTCAACTCGACCACTGTCTCGATTTTTGAAATTGTATTAAAATATATGTATTTACCATATGTAAATAGTTATTTAGTCATTGTGATTATCAGTCAACTTTTAATACCTGTTTTTACCATTTTTGTGCTACAAATAGTTTTTGGAGATGTTATGGATTTTTCCGTTTTAGATTTCTCCGAGATATTGGACATTACTGTGTGCAATTTTTTCAAACATTTGTCTAAAATTCAGAATGGCCATCATTTCGGAAAGATTTAATTCAGGAGAGTGCACACTTTTTCTGAATGCTTGGATACATTTTAGGATGCTCCAATTGCTGGATTCAACAGTTTTTATCAAAAGGTTAGATTAAAAGGAACGTATAAAAAGTAAAATAACTTTTTCTACATCCTGTAGTACAAAGGTCTGAGCATTTTCAACTTACAATTGATAGTTTGTTTACTTACTAGATAGAAGGATTGTAAAGGCTATAAGCTATGTATACCACTGAGTCCTAAAAAAATTATTGTAGCTCCCTAAAGTTGATGTTTGTGAATAGATTGTGGTAGTCCGAAGAGTGCATGGAAGAGCTTGAGTATGTAGGTTCGTGAAACCAAATAGTTGTTCGCATCAATTACCTCCGTAGCCCTCGGTATCCTGTGTGATGAAGAAGATGTTCACGTACAGTGACTAAATTTACAATTTACAGAGACTGGATTCAATCATGGAGCGAAAAATTTCCAACTCTGCTTAGTGTAGTTGGATCAAACAAAAAAATTTTAGTGAACTGGCTCTAGGCAGTTTACGGAAACCGAGAGATTTTCAATCGTTAACAACAACCAGGTAGCCCCAACTACATCTCTGAAAAGAATTGTGGGAGATCCTTCCATTCAGAAATAATGTTGCCCAATCACTTTCCTGAGGCCATGTAACACGTAGTATCGAGATCCCAATTCTTGTCCAGCAAGATTATCCAGATGGGCACAAAACAGCGCTGCAAAAAAATGTCCACCACGCGTTGAGTAAACATCCTGATAGTTAATTTACTGATATTATGAGTGCTCCCTTGCCCCATTGTCGGTAATGTAATTTACATAAATCGCAATATACTAATTATCGGGAAAGTGGTACATACCACGCCGAAGCGCACAAGTCATCCAGATAAGTTACGTGGGTAAATGTTGCCCGATACTTATAATCTAACATCATTCCATGAAAAGAGCCGAAAGTAACAAGAACTTCCTTAAAAAAGGCTAATCAACGAAAAGAAAAAGAAAAGATTGTCCGCTAGAAATATCCGCTTCTGTGTATAGCCTTACTATCTTTAACAGATTATCCAAATGGTCATGAAAAGGGAGTTTACTCACCTACGACACTACATTACCCGATCAGTATTAATTCGGTAAAGAAGTCTAGTAATAATAACAAACGTCCTCTTCCACTAACCAAGAGGCTGGAAAACTCTAGAATAAAATAAAAAGATTGTAATAATAATAAAAATTGAATGGATCAGTGGATAGCATGCTGGATACCGACGCAAAGATACGGGGTTCAAAACCCAGCGCCGACGCTTAAATTTCTTCCTTAGTTTCTGTCCATTGATTGAAACATTGTAACGCAAGAATGCTGTCTGAAGAGCGGCAGGATAATGAAAATAACTCTGGACGCCATTTACCTCATATGTTGACGGCTTTAAATCATTGAATAATAATAATAATAACAGTTGCTCATAAAGAATTTTCAATAAGCAATACTTAGTATTCTTGAACATTCAATGAAAAATATGCAGATTATTTTAGACCCATTAAAAAAAAAATGTGGCGGCGGCACCCGATTTGAAACAATTTCTTAGTTGAAATTGGTCCTAAAATTTAAAATTAAAATTTGTTTTTATAAAGTTGATCAATTTTTTTAATGAAATAAATAAGAAATGAGAAAATCAAATAAACGAAATGGAAAGAAGTTAAGTTGGCAATTTTGGTTTTTTGGTTACAGAGTTACTAAGCAAATGCAACATTTGATGGTTTCACTAAAATAATCGCCAACAATTTCTGTTTACTAATTTTGTGATTTTTCAATTTTTCCTGTTCTAATTATAGTTTTGATAGTCTATTGATATTTTAGATAAAAACTATATTCATCATTTGGTGGTTTGAGTTAAAAAAAAAAAAGATTTACTGTAGTTCTATTGTTATTCTTTTTTCTTTTTTTTTTACCAATGTCACAACCAACTGGTAGTGCTTTGCGAGCATTAGCTTTGGAATATAAATCTTTACAAGAAGAACCAGTTGAAGGCTTTCGTGTAAAATTAGCTCAAGAGGATAATCTATTCGAATGGGAAGTGGCGATTTTTGGACCACCAGAGACTCTATACCAGGGTGGCTATTTCAAGGTATTAAATAGCCTTTTACTCTTCTATAATAAATTTACGCTCATATATTAAGTTGCCATAGAAAATTACTGTCTACATCTCGAGGCAGATAAATTTTAAGGTCAGATGTGTTTTAACTTGTCTTTAGTTTTGTCTTCTATATTGGGTAAAAGAAAGATTAAAACTTATCATCAATTAGCTTTTAAAACATACTTATTCATTTTAAGTTTGTTACCCAGTCAAAGTTAATCTCTTTCTTTTTTTAAAGTTAAAAGTCATTGCTACGTTTGGAATGAAAACTTCTATTTTAAACGCAGTATTTGCTTTAAGTCATTATTCACTAAGATACTTAGAATATCTTCATTTGTCAAAGGTAGACTTAATTGGTCGTGCCTTCATTATTATTAAACCCTTGAGTCACTTATGCAAGTATAGCCCAGTTTTTTAGTTTTAGCACAGAACATGTCTTAGCCTTATAATTGTAAGAAAAAGAAAGTAAAACCCGTTTATTTTAGTGCAGTGGTCATTGGTGCCATTAAAGTCTTTAGTCAATCAAGTTAATTGCTGTAATTAAAGAATATATATTTATATATTTAACCTCCATAACATATTATTTTTTTAATCAAACAGAATAAGAATTTTAAGTACAGATTTCTAAAGAGCACTTCAGTGTTAGAAAAAGTACTTTCTATAATGGCTTTAATTTCACACATGGAACCTAAGCCCTGAATTTTCTAATGAAACCCATTCCTTCATTTGAAACGCACATTTCATTGCAAAATTTCTATATTATAAAAGTTGAGTCTCTGTTATAAATTAATATAAACATCTCTTTGCACTTAAACGTAGAATTAAACCTGAACCATGAATTTTTCTATTCAATAAACCATTACCATTCTTATGTTAAACCGCACTTTGTCCCACGCTTCTTAGTGCACAGAATTAAAGGCCCTGTTTATATTTTAATATAAATCTTAATTGCCTTAATTAAAAAAACCGTTAATTTTTGTTTATTAGAACTCAGCCCAAGTTATTTTAAATCACAGAATTTGTTACAAGTGTCTAACTGTACTAAAGTGAAAGTCACATGTGCCTTTTATAAAAAATAATAAATATATTAAACCTTTACTCTGAATTTTTCTTTAGTACCCAATTCTAGTTTCAATGAGAAGTCTTTGTTTAAAGTTCACTTGCTTTGATAAACAAAAATGGCGCATGATAAACAAAAATTGCATAATTTTTGTTTATCACACATTATGTCATAAGCTTTTTAGTGTAAATAAAACTACGACTGTTTTACAAGTTTAAGATTACATTACCAAACCTTCAGAATAATTCTGTTGGGCAGAAATTATTACTCCGGATTGAGTGAGTTCTCAGATTTAGGTCGTGTTGTATACAAAATATATGGTACTCCTCATCACAAGAATCATTTTTCACGCTCCTAAAAGATATCCACAAATTTACACGACACATTTTTTTGTTGTTGAACATTATTGGCTAACCTAAAATTTCTGTCAACAGGCTCACATGAAGTTCCCCCCGGATTATCCTTATTCACCACCAAGTATCCGATTTTTGACTAAAGTATGGCATCCGAATGTATATGAGGTAAGTCAAAAAGGGTCTATGGTCAAATTTGACTTAACTGCGACAAGCTAAAACTTTATATTTCATTCAGATGACTCTAAAAATCCTTGGTTAGTTAATTGGGACGAATTATTGCTTTAAAGATGCCTCTAATGCTCCAAGTTAGTGTGTGTATTGATTTATCACCGTACAGTTAAAGTTGAACCACTAGCATCTCTCATAAAGTGTGAGTACAATATACAATGTACCACCTATATTAAGAAGAACTGCGATTATTGGTTCTTAGTTACCCAAATTAATACAGTTTAGGATATACCAGCTACATAATATTAAAATAAAATGTAGCTGACTGTGCTCCAAATCAGTTCAGTGCTAAGATCTATCACCTATATATAATATCACAGATAATAGCTCTAATGTGATATAGCTAGTGCAGTGTACAGTTCAACTCTATTTAATGATAAAAGGGAAATTCAAGCACTCCTAAAGTGCGCCAACAGCAATATTTGCATCGGAAGTACTTGTTAATGCAGTGACCGATCTACTAACTAATCTACATCATGTGTAGGGGAACTGCAAGTATGGCGTGAACGGTACCTTTATGTATCAAGCACTAAGTAACGTCACCTATATCAAGTTCCAAAAAAATAGCCTTTCTCTATGTTAAACGTTTCGGCATGGATGTGGGCCCTCATTAGTGGTTGGTATGATAAAATGCGCTAAATGAAAGGGGTGTAACCCATGAGGAGGTTATTACTATCGCAGGGATGATCAACTTCTGTGTGTGTAGGATTAATTTGTTCTCTGAAAAATTTGTCGCGATCTACTTATTAAAATCTTGATATTTCTATAGTGTCTGCATGTTTCTAATCAAGGAATCGTAATTTGGTGTTTATTCAGACAAAAATAATGGTAAGGTAATATCTTCAGTATGGGAATCAGTAAGTAGAGAACGGTTGGTAGTCTTCGTTACGGTTGCTCATTGAGATCGTTTCCTATCGTCTGTGATCGACCATCAATCGTTTTGCGATCGACTTACTGGCTATTCTACTCTATCGTGGTTACATTCAGGTGGCTGTAATGGCGGTTGTTGACGCTGCTTTTTTCCATGTAAATCAGCCACTGATGAGGTGACACATTCGTGCCGAAACCTTCGCGATATAGAAGGTTTTAAACACCTGTACTATAGTACAAAATACCGAAAGAAGATATTAGCCAAGGTTCGCCATTTCAGTAAAATATGCAACAACATTGACATTAAATACTCCAATAAGCGTAGTGTACAGATCTACCACCTGTATTAATAAGGGAAATCGCAACTATACCTCTGTTGCTGCAGGTTCGTATAATTTATGGAGGCCCCTCATAACTAGTTTTGATGTGTTAAAAAGTAGTTTGAGCACTCACTATAGTGTTTGTTTACATTATTCTTACAGAACGGCGACCTTTGTATATCTATACTACACCCTCCAGTAGATGACCCACAGTCTGGTGAACTCCCATGTGAGAGGTGGAACCCAACACAGAATGTTAGGTGCGTATTTTTTTTAATTGTATTATTTTTTTTTTTTTTTGCAGGAAGTTAAAAGGTTTAGTTCAAAAAAAGCCTAGGATGTAAGAAAAGTCTGTGTTTTTCCAGCTTAGATTGCAAACCTAGTCGGTTCACTTATCTATATAGCTTACTGTTGTAAATAAAAAAACAATGTTCCGCGACCGCAGGTCCATAAAGAACTTACCCCGTCCGCGAATAACTAACTTGTCAAAGTGGGGGCGTTGAACGAAAACAGTCCGTCTTTCTGTTTGAGATATTGTTATTTATCTCAAAGGCCAAACTGTTTCCTTCTTTCCTCAACTGTAGTGATGTCACGAACAGTTCTTACTGTTCATTAATAGTTTTTTGAACTGATTCTGCTATTTACATTTTCGTCTTCTCTCGCAACAACGTTGAACGTGATCTGAGCGTTTTTCTTGCTGCCCCATTGTCGAAGGTTCTGAAGCTCTTGTTGGAGCTTTTAAGCTGGAAGGTAGTTATTTAGAACTATCGTGCAATGATAGATGAGGATGAAGCATCTCACTGTCCCAATGCAGATTCTGACTGGATACATGAAGGAATAAGAATTGGCCTCGTACATACTGTTTCATTGGATAACATTTGTTAGCCTAAAGAATGACTAATGAGAATAACAGGAACTTATTAAAAGCGGAGATTTCTCCTACTCTTTTAAGCTCGTAAATGTGGAAACGTAGTGATTACTCCTGTAATTTAACAACCTATTTGTTAAAAAATAAATTGTACTTAGCTGTAATCTACGAAAATAATAAAGAATTCACTTTATGCAGATGACTTTGCGGTGCATTATGATTTATTAGCAGAAAATGAAGAAGTGATAACTGTAAAGTTAACCTCTTAAATGTGAATGTAAACGTACTTAAAGTAGTTGTATTTTCTGTAGGGAGGTTGGGAAAGTGGAATTTTTCACGTAAAAATGGAGAATCTGTAATAGAGGAATTTAAACGATACTGCCATCTAAGTGTTGTGTTTAATAATTCTGATTTATTTAGGGAGGGAATAGAATCTTTTGTAATTAAAACTTATTAAAATTTTAAATGTAAAATGTAAAATCTTAGAACATAAGAAGGAAACTTGTCCAATTGCTTATTTTAAATTCTTATCTACGTGGTAATCTTTTTTAATTATTCACTACTAGAATTAGCATGTTTTTAGAAAAGAATTCATACCTTACCTGAAAGCACCTTTGTGGCCAAAATGAAAAAAGGAATACTCCCTGTATTCCCTAAGGTTTCGCTAAAATGGCTGTAAAAATCATTGAAATAATCTACACCGATATGATAGCCCATAAATATATTTAACCCTTAAATTGTATTATCACATAACATCACCACTTAATATTTATTAACTCTTAATATTTCAATTGTAAAACAAATAACAAGTTGAACCTAAAGTTCTTTTTTATAAACTTCTAAAGAACAACATATTTTATCAGACATATACGTACATAATCCACTAAAATCTGCCAAATTTATAATCAGAGGATCTTAACTTGGGTTAGTCATACGCCTCACCGAAGGAAATACTATACTACTAGGAAATACTATTTAGGCGTTCAAGAGAATGCAAATAACTTCAGTTTAATAGTACACTTTGAAACAAAGCCGAACGGGTTTATTTTTTTGTAATATTTGTAGATAAGCTCTTTTTGTCTGAATATATTTCGGTCTGAGACATTTTTAATATTTATGAAGCGAGAATATTGCTGTAATTTAGCTGGTTTGTGGATTAAAACCAGTTGAAAATCGCTGATATTGACTATCATATTCGTTCTCGGACGCATCGGAGAACCAAGTATGTCATGCCTTTCCATATTAGGTCTGGACTGGAAGCTGGGTTGTGTAGAAGATTAAAATTAAAATCTTTTGTTGCTGAGGACTTGTGAGTGGTTTCACATAGTTTTCTTGAAGAAGCTCTCACCATTGACTAATGATGAACACGCACAAGCCAAAAAAGTAAAACAGAGTTCACACATAAATCACTCGGCCATCAGCAACCAGCTTTAAGTGAATTCAAAAGAGGGCTCGGTGCTCCCACAACTCATCCGCAACTTTACGTTGAGCTCCAAAAAATCATTCTGTTTGGGGCAAGAGTACTGCTTGATGACGTGATCGTCTTTTTTTCTTTTTGTTTTTTGGCTCGGACATTCGTAATAAATCCACTTTCCTATCGCAAGTAATCATTTGTTGGATGAAATGGAAATCACTCTGGTGTTGACAAAGTTTTTACAAGCTTCAAAGTCGGTGTGCGGCCTATCGGGTTGAAGGTTGATGGAGAAGCATGCCAGCTGCTCTAAGTAGCGCTTGATGAATTAGAGTAGATCTCCTATTCAACTTTTCATGCTGTCATGAACAGCCGGTGTAGCAACTGAGCTTACCCCTTCCATTCCTTTATTTTTGTAAATCACGTCTGCGGCGTTATGCATCTTTTTGTATAATAATATGAGCATAAACAGAAGTAAAAGAGGTAACAGACTTTACTTACTCGATTTATTCACTCTCTCGTTAAGTTAACACATGTGTTGCGCTCTTCTGAGCTCAAAAGTGAGAAAACACTTCTTGTTTTAAGTAACTGTTTTTAATTTTTGCTTCAGAACAATTCTATTATCAGTAATATCATTGCTGAACGAACCAAATACCTTCAGTCCTGCAAATGTGGATGCCTCAGTAATGTACAGACGTTGGAGGGACTCCAAAGGAAAAGATAAGGAGTATGAAAATATTATCAGGTAATGTCACCCTAAGGAGAGTCCTTTCTATAAATATAGAACATAAATTGTAGTGAATGTAACAGTATACAATTCAAGTTCTAAACAGTTTTGCCAGAGGTAATATGTACTTAGATGTGGGTTAAAATATGGGATAGCTTTTCTGGCCCTCCCAAATTCTTCTCAAAGGGCAATACTTGCTAAAAATATTTGATAGACATAAATTTAAATTTTGGTTCCCCTTTCCCTCTTCTCTTGCTTTACAGAAAACAAGTATCCGGAGGTCGAGCTGAAGCGGAAAAAGATGGCGTCGAGATTCCTTTGACCTTGGAAGACTATTGCATCAAGACCCGTGTCCGTCAACCTGAGCCGCACATGGACATGACTGATTTCTATGTGGACGATTATGATATTGAAGATGAAGAAGAATTATCAGAAGGTGATTATCAAGATGGCGATGATTCGGGTAACGGTGAGTCTTGATCTGATAATTTGTTTTTTTCGGGGGGGTCGAAAATTGGGGTGCAACGGGGGTTAATTTTTTAATTAATTTATTTTTTGGTAATCCGTATGCAAGCAAAAGTAATTGAAAATATCAAAAATTGCCGGAAATAATTTTTTTCGATTTGCTGTTTGTTCTCTTGTTTAAGAAATTTACGTTTTGAAATGGCCGGCCTGTTGAAATTTGAAGTGTGTGTGTCAAAAAATATTCAGATCTTTTGGCCTGGTGAGATCTACTTTAGCCTTATTTGGGATGGTCATTCTAAGGGCAATTACGATGATTCCCGGAGTGATATCTGATTGTTCTTAAAATTTCTGTTTAGGTTTGATCTACAATATTTTAAGGGATGCCCTTTTTGCTGTGTACAAGAGGTTT
Organism: Rhodnius prolixus; assembly: GCF_049639745.1. Lineage (NCBI taxonomy): Eukaryota > Metazoa > Arthropoda > Insecta > Hemiptera > Reduviidae > Rhodnius > Rhodnius prolixus. The sequence goes on from NW_027411618.1 coordinate 1,355,549, forward strand.
AACAAAGTTTTACCTGAGTGATGTTCTGACTATTTTCGAAGTTTATTGTTTTACAACTTGGTGGGATCTACAATAATTTCTGAACATCTCAGAAAGGGTTCCAAAAATTCTGATTTGACGTCTCTTCCACCTGCTGTTGGAGACAGTTTGGGGGGCCTGATAGGTCGGTGTGAAGTTTTCATACACCTTGACCACTCTAATTCACTTTCCTAACTACCGTCCTGGTTCTTCTTGAAATGATGTCTTTTTTTTTTTAGAGGGGATGCAATAGTTCCTTTCGCTTCCTGCATTGGGAATGGCCATATGGTCTGAAATGTTTAAGGACCCGTGCAAACGACTTTCTTAAGTGACATTCAGTCAGTTCTTGAAGTAATCTGTCCCTTCACGAAGGGGTCTAAAGTACATTTTTTAGGTTTCACACTGAAGAGATCTGAAGTGCACAAGGTTGTTGCAATATTATGCCCTTGCAAATATCATAAGACATCCCCAAAAAGTTAACTAAAAAATATTTTCAACCCTCGACATCCTTTTCATGAGTGGCATACCCCACACTTTTTCGCTAAGAAGCCCTTTGCCTCTACCCCATCCCTTCCACAACGTTTTGGCTCACACACAAGCAGTTTTGAGACCTGAAACAGCAGTGTAAAACGTTTACCAGAATAATCGCCATCTTGTTTACTGTTTTTGTTTGAAAAACAAAGATTACTACAAAAAAGGTAACTAATTTTTAGTAATGTTAATTTCTTTAACTTATTAGCACAGTGTTAAAAAGTAACTCTAATAATAATATATGAAGGAAAGCTATATGTTAACCTCTAAAAGGTTTCTTATGACCAACAGTTGATAAAATGTCGCTGTCATATTCTGTTGAATTTGCTCTATACATTAGAGTTATTTTACTCAATTGAAAAATTATATATTAATAATAATCGTGGAATTGTAAGTCTTAAAACAGTTTAAACCGCAAAGTAGATTTTTTGTTTGGAGTACAGTTGTTAACGTTACACTTCTAGCTCTTAAAACTGAAACCTAAACTTAGACACTAAGAAGGGTTCTACACAGAATATCTCGCCTACACATATGTGCTGCCTAGAAAATTGGCGATATCCTTGGTATTTCTTAATCCCTGGGGTATTGCAGACTTGGTGGGAACAGCTGAGAGCGTTGACTTGAAGCACAGATGCATGCTGCTGTAGGAAACCGTAACACATCTGCATTCAATACAGAAGTGCTTACTAGAGAATCAAGCATCATGCGTAAAACTTTGGCAACTAGGATTCTCCTATACGCAGCATCTGGAACCAAAGGGACAGCTGAAAGAAGTTTAGGACCAACACTGGTCACTTGCCGACGAATCAGTCTGCAACTTATCTGTTTGCCGAGGGCCACAATACATAGAAAGTTTAGAAGTTACTGGAGTAAAGTTAGTATTTTTTGCTGGGGAAATCTGTACGCACCAGAAAACTTGCCTAGAACCGTAAAAAAATCCTCGTACATCTCTAACGGGACATTATAGACTCTGTTGGGGGTTGTTGAAAATGCCGATTGACTAGGCTGGTGCTGTAGATTTTGTATGGCAGACTTATAAAGTTTGCCTAAGCGTCTTTAAAGCTACAAACCTAAATAGGGTTTGACATTTAATTGATTATAGTCACTGTTTTGATTTATCATATTAATAAAAGTGGAGTATAATTTTGTATTATTAATGAGGTTTATAGGTTACGTTTTGATTATAGATGCAATTTTGTTTTTTTTTTGTTTTGTTTTGTTTTGGTTCATCTGAATTATTAGAACCAATTTTGTAAACCTTATTTGTGAAAGGTTACCTTTTTTGTGGATGAGTTAAAACTGTACTGCTAATTTACTCTGTACTGTTAAAACCATGTTTGAGATTTTTTGTGTTCATGAAATCTAAAATGAATTAATTATAAACAATATAAATAAAATGTATAATTGTTGCTAACAACAAGGGTTACTTATTTGGCGAAGGGGGTGGGGATGGGAGGCGTGAAATGGTCAATGCTGAGCGAGAAGGAATAAGGCCCTTCTTTTTTTTATGAGGAATGGATCTTCATTAAATTAGGGTCTAGAGCTCGTAAGAAGCTCAATTCTATCAGACAAACCAATTTTTTCGTTTGTCCCTACGGTTCCACGAGCTCACACATTTCAAGATCTAATTTGGAGCGAAGTGTAGACTCCAGGCCACTTCTCTTTTGACACTCCTTTATTTCGGCGGTCATCTTTATTGTGGGCAGTATATGTTTTACTAGTTTTATGTTTTATTTAGGGGATATTTGAGCATTTGGTTTCAACCAATGATTTGAGCATGTTCAGCAGATCAGCATGCGTGACCATAAGCACACTCTAGAGCACACACTAAGGCCTATAACACATATAATATTTTGAATTTTTCGTCGCCATTATGGTCTTGGGATTAAGCCTCAATGATCTCATAGTGCTCGTGTTCATAAAGACTCAATAAAGCAGGAGTCTGGGGAGTTTTTTTTATGTTTGGGAGCTACCGATTTATTAATATTGCAGAAGCTGGAACACATCTCTTACTGATATTCCAAGATCTGTTATTATAGAAGTTCCTCTACTGAGTAGCCTGGAAGCTGTACTTGGTTAAGGAATTCCTTAAAACTTCATTAACTGGGATCTAGAATCCTATTCTTACTCCAATACAAAAAGCTATCATAAAAGCTCTACTTTCATCGCTCACATAATACAGTACTAGGAGCTCATTTATTAATGAAAAGAGCTCCTGTTACTAAACACATCACTCAGTATGTCCGAAGTGTGCCTTACTGACTCTGTGCAAATGAACCTCCAATCAAGGGATGCCAAATATTGCATTAGAGGAGCTCCTATGCTGACTCTTTGATTTTGCGTTACAAGAAGCTTTACAGTAACTGCGCTATTAAAACTATAGTGCCGAAAAAAGCTGCACTGTAGGAGTACATGTGACGTGTAGGCGTGAGTACGACAGGGCAAAATTAGGAGTTATGTTAAAGTGAACCTTCTTTAAGAAGTACCTAGACGTAGGCTGGCACTGGAGTGAGCACATTGCGGAACTATGCCTTATCGTAGGAGCCTTACTGTAAAATGATTCTTCATAAAATTCAAGATCACGGACTGTTCTGTAGCTTTGCGCTGATCGCATAACATGATCATGGAAATGCTCTAGCTTGAGTAGCTGCTAGTACAATAATGTTACTTAGTTCAATTCCAAGATCTCCTCATGCTCCCATATGTGCCGTGGTATAAATTTTGTACTGATCTTGTTCATACTACTTAATACATTACCAGGAGCCATATAGAAAACCGAAACCTAAGAATAGTGCTGTACTAGAAGCTACTCTGTAAACTGTTTTGTTAATGATTCTATTAATAGAGGTTCTGTTGTAAAATCCTTGCACTTATAAAGTGATAGGAGCTACATTTTACGATTTTTTTGTTTACTGATATTTAAAAAAGTACCAGATAGGTGCCTTGTATTAGGAACTGCACTTGTGAGACCTCTTATGCCGATCCTACATAGCTTCAATCCCAGAAGCTTCTTTACTTAAGCTGAATATATTAAAACACCATAGTCTTAATAAGTAGGATCTTTTACTTCCCAATATAAGTTAGGCAGTACCACTGTACTATTAAGAGCCGAATATGATCTATAACGACTTCTAATGCCCCTACAAAACTATCTGCGCCACACTAAGTTACGTAATCAAATCTCATAGCTCCTTTATGTTCCATTAGATGTTAAAAAACTCTGAAGAGTTTTAAAGGAAATCTGTTGAGTGAAAACGAGCTTCTTTATAATGAAGTTACCTGATAGCTGCGCTATTTGCATCTAAATGCCCGAGCTATGTCTCTAGATTTTTTTTAGTGTCGGACTAAGTAAGAGCTCCTTGTGTTCATGTAAAGTAGAGCTTATGCCTAGTTCAAAGTGAGTCCAAATTTTTTTTATGCCGCAATCTTTTCACCACCCTTCTCTCACACCAATCCTTATAATTCTTACAGTTTCAAGGGCTTCATTAAACTGTGAAAGTAAACCTTTTGAAGCATCTATTACCAAGAGCTCTTATGAAATGCAAAATCCTTTTCGTTCCTTGAATATTTAAATTGGCAGAATCAGCAGATGTTGATCATGATACATAAGAATGCTCCCTTAATACTTCCAATTAAAAATAGCATACCTATTGCCCAACAAACCTACATACAACATAAACAAACTCTCCATTGAGGGGAACTGCCCATTTAAATCGTGAGCCAACTTTACGGAGTTCGAGGAGCCTACTGGGTCCCCAAACTATTGAGTACCAATTACAACCTCTTCTTTTGCGTCACAGCTTTTTTCTCCCCACTCTTGCTCCAAAATCGTCTTGGTAATTCACCATTAAACAACTAATAATAGTTAATCACCCATCAAGGAGGCATTTTTTATTTATTATTATTTCTATTATATTTACTTAATTTTATGAATTGTAAATAATGTTAGGTCATGTAAATAAGTTCCAAATAAAAATTAAGTAAAGATAGCCTTTCTAAAGATAACCATAAAATAAACCTACCCTTACTTTATAAATAATTATTAGTAATAATGCCGCCGCAGAATTGTGTAATTATTGTTCCGAGTGATGAATTAATTTTTTTTTGTTAATTATAAACTTTTTGTTCTAATTAATTTGTAATTTAATATTTGTGTTAATAAAATAATTAATAAATTACTTGAAACAAATTTATAAACTTGTTCTTTATTCATTCATTATTCTAAATGTCACTGCAGGATATGAATTACACCAAAAAAATAGCTGTCAACAATGTCGTTTCTCTTCAATTTAGCCTTAAAAAGGTACGAGCCACAATTGGATAGCTAAACTGATTCTTCCAACATGAGGCGTCAATAATTCTTAAAAATTTGTCTATTTTGTCACTTTTCATTTATGGGCATTCATAACATCTAATGGTACGGACTGCTCTACTGTTCTTCCATCTTGGCGCAGAAATATCTCCTGAGAAATAATTTTATGTATAAATACCACATAGCATAAATTATTGTAATGTAATCTTAGTTTATTAAGCGGGCTTAATTAATAACTGTCGATTAGGTGGTGTGAACCGAGGTGGACAGTAAACCCTTAACTAAATAATTCTAATTACTTATAAATAAATAAAATCTAAGGCAAAGATCGAGAACCGTACTCATTCCAGAATACATCTTAGTTGAGGTTCTAAAAAAGGCAAATAACTTCTAATAATAACGAACAATAAAAATGTATACAGTTGTTTGAAAGCTGTATATATTACACGTTGTGAGTTTTAAAGGAAATGATGGTACCTGAATTTATTTTTTGGGAAATTCTATAAACTGCAAACGAAGGAAACTCTAAAGTACTGGTTTTAAACCATAGACTTTTAGATGAACCTACAGAACATCAAAATCAAAATAGGAATCTACAGTAGTTTTCGAGAGTTAAAAATGTATTAAGAAAGAAAATGTTTATACTACCTGTAATAAACGAACGACTATTTATATTCGATTCGTACTAATAGGAATGGAGTGTAACCAAAGTGTAGTTTAAAGTTATGGATATAAAATTCTTTAACTGTTGTGAATGGGCAGATAAGTGAACTATTTAATTTTTGAGACTATACAGCCGCTGCTTCTCTCGTTATATAATAACGTTATAGTATAATGTACCAATACAATTTTCTAACATTTTATGTTCTCAAAAAAAAAATAAATAAACTTTAAAAGAACAACGGCTAATCTTAGTAATAGTTGCTAATAAGGCGCAACAATGCATTCTCGCACTGCCTTGAATTAACATGGGATTGACAGCCAGGAGAGGTGCCTGAATGTCTGAAAAATTTACAACTTTGATATTGATTACTCCTCTATTACATCTCAGCATACACAATATATTACTTGTAGCACTTCCTGAAAGACTCACTAATTTTGCTAGGCTCACCGAGAAATCGTACTTTGGATTAGCGCCGTACATTCATTCCTCTTTTCTCTTGGAGTCGGCTGTTCTGAGAATCTCTCAAGAATCATAATTTCAATGAAATTATTTAATTATTAATGATATTGTTTATTCCATTGACTCCTGCATTTGGGCAGTTGTCCACTAGAGTTTTGAAACTGCTTAATAGTATTTTGAGTTCTAAAGCCAGCCCTTCGGCTACTTTGGAATTGCTTAAATCATAATGTCATTTTTATCAAATACTTTATTATTAATTTTTAAATACTCTGTTTCGGTCCAGTCGTGTGAGAAAATTTGTTTGTCCATTCCGGGTAATGCGTTGTAATCGAGAATTTAACAGATCATAGAATTTTTCATTTTTCTTCTTTCAGACTGACGATTCTAGACAAGGATTTTAATTACTACGTTGAGTTGCACGTAATTAAACTTGCTGAGATCCCTAGGCGTCGCTTGAAGTGCAAGAGGCCTAGAGACCATCTTGCACAATAATCAAGTTTTAGCTAAGGAGGCACTCCAATGGGAGTGTACTTCGTCAAGTGTCGCATCTGTGTGTTGTTTTATCTCTGCGATCTATTTTACTTGTACACAGTACAGTTATGAATAAAAAACAAAAAAATCTTACGAGACTAACTCCATTCGCCCTGAAGAAGCACTAGATAAGATCTCATCAATTTTAATGGGCTTCAGTAAGTACTATATCTTCAATGTAAGTGGTCCAAAAAAGTTGGAAACCTCTTTATTACAAGTAAAAATATACCTCTCCAAACTGCCTCATTTTATACTGTCAGTGTATATCCAAATCTACCACTTATGTATGTGTATAAGTATAAGGTAAGCTAGAATTCTTAAGCATATTGCGAAATTCGTAAGTTGAAGTTTCGTGAATTTATAGTTAAGAGAAATTCACGTAAGTGGGCATTCGAGATATTTTTTTTGTATCCGGCACCCCAGTAATTTTTTTTTTATGTTTAAATACAAATATCATTGTTTCTCGATTCTGAAGATATCTAAAATGCGAAATGAATTTACATCTTTGTTTTAATTACAGTTAGCGATATTCGACTTATACCATATATGTTGATAAATTTTCGCTGATAGTATAACATATATTTATAGGATGCTAGTGTCTGAATAACCTGTATGCAACCTTCCTGCCGTTAGATCAGCATTCTTTTAAGCTGGTAGTGTCCCGTCATTTCATACAAGAAAAAGGTGGAGTTTTACTAAACTGATAATTATTTGTTAGTTGAATTAATCTAGTTTGTAAATCGTGTTATAAATTTATTATTAGGTTTAGTTTTCTGATTTTTTTTAAATTTGAGTATAAGTAAGACTGTTGTGGACATTAACATGTCTAATAAAACTGAAGAGAAAGTCTGGGATGATAAAAATGTAAGTACGTTTCTCATATAAAGTAGTTTTATAAATTATTTGTATTATGTATTTACAATTTAAAATTACTGGCTTGCCTGATCTAATCAGTTTTGTTTTTTTTTGCCTGAAATAAATCTAAACTCTTCTAAAGCAAGCAATAATACGTTTAATGAAATAGTGAAGTCACTCTGGTTATTTAAGAAGGGTTTTTTTAGTAGACATTAAGTCGGTGCAGAAAGGGTTGCTTTTGGTTGAGACGACTAAGGCTACCGTTGCTTTAGATGCATGATTGAAAGAAGTCCAAGTGTCCAGAAGAGTTTAAATCTACTCGTGATCACCTTCTGAATACCGAATATCTGTGCCTGTGAAGATGACAGACGCAGATGTGTTATATTTTTTTGAAAGATAAACGATAGAAAACTAAGCAATGTTACCTAATAGTTAGCTACAAGAGATTATAAAGAGTAATAAAGGAAATCTCATTTTAATTATATTGCCTGTACAAATAGAAATACTAGTATTCATATAAACTGCAGAATAGGCACCCGAGGCGTGGACATTTTAATGTACACATTAAAAAGTTAAGTATACTAGTTGATTTAATGTTAAAAGGAACACAAATAAGCAAGTACCCATCGTTTCACTTACCGTATTAACTTTTCATTAATATTTGAAATTTGAACGATTAGCAAAACCTCCAAAGTTTATCTTTCTATATCTGAATAACTAATATCATTAAAACATTGCTTTATATACCAGTTATAGAGCTTACATCTATCTACAATTCAGTAAAGAATTCCATGATATCGGAAAAATAGAGAGATATAGAGGTTTTAAATTTCAACGATTTACAAAACCTTCAAAATTTAACCTCCCATATCTCAATAACTAGTATCACTAAAACATTGCTATTTATACCAGCTATAGTGTAGACTTTTCTCTACAATTGGTTAGAGTTCATTGAAATCGATACAATACGAATAGAGATATAAAGGTTTCAAATTTGAACGGTTTACAAAATCTCCAAAATTTTACTTTCTTTATCTCAATGTCAACTATCACTAAAACATTGCTATTTATGCCATTTATAGTGCAGCTTTTCTCTGCAATTCCCAAAGTTTTTGCATTTTTTTTACGACGCTCTCAACTCTTAATGAACACCTTCTGTATCCGCAACTGATCTGGTGTACAAAGTCACGTCATTCTTTAACGCCAAATCTGGGTACATCTACTATTAAACGAAAAGTGTTGGTTGTTATTGTATTTAAAAATCATCCCTAACTAATTAAATATTTAACTGACTTATATTTAGAATAGTCACAAGAACGTATCTTTCGTTAGTATATCTGTAACTTTTTGTTTTTCATGTTAGCAAAGTTACTGGATAATTGCTTTGAACTGCCTTCTTTCAATGTTCTGGTATCACAAATTTATTTTATTTTGTGTTTTGTTGGCCAGGATGTCATCACCGATGAAATTCGTCGGATGTCAACTGAGGAAATCATAAGTCGTACAAGATTGCTGGATAATGAAATCAAAATCATGAAAAGCGAACTGTTGCGTGTTTCGCACGAACTTCAAGCTCAGAACGAAAAGATACGTGAAAATACTGAGAAGATTAAAGTGAACAAGACTCTGCCATATCTTGTGTCTAATGTTATTGAGGTAAGCCTTGGAATTACGCTTTAATGAGTGTCTGTCAAATAGCAATAGTTTATCAAGCCGCAGCAGTTTAATAAAATTCCTTCCAACAGTTGCTAGATGTAGATCCCGAAGAGACGGAAGAAGACGGAGCTGTTGTGGATCTAGACGCGAGGCGTAAAGGAAAATGTGCTGTCATTAAAACTTCTACAAGACAGGTTAGTCTGTTAGCTAGCCTATGTGATTTATCACAACCTACTTTAGCCCTTCTTATACATATAGTTTGGAGCTAATCTAAGGGCCGCCATCAAAACCGGGATCTCGGTGGCGCTTTCATTGAGCAAATCCCTTCCATCTCTTTTCCTTGCATATTAATAATTATGTTTATCTTGTATTTAAATAAGGTTGTGTATGGAAATAGCCATATGCTTGAGGTATTTAGGCAATTCTGTTAAACAATTCCATATGGTAATTGCCTATAGTTGTTGATCTAGGTATTCACAATCCAAATTCACGTTTATACTAGTTACAGTGTTAAATTAAAAAAATAGTATTGTGTATGGATAAAAATATGATTACTAGGTTATTTTTCGCTATATTTGACCGTGCAGCCTCAGATATAACTTAGCTTACTTTATATTGTAGGTTATAGTCTAGTACAGCGTATAAAACAACTATTTTCTTTCTTTTTTCATTTAGGTTTTATTATGACTGGTTTTTTTTTCAACTTGTTGATAAATGTAGATTTTAGTGCAATCGCTAAACAGTAAGCCATAATACTAATTTTAGTGAAGGAACGTAATTCTTTTTCAGTATTATATGAAATATTATGTCATAAATATAAATATTATATGAAAGTGTCTTCAATCATGCAAGGTTACTATTTGGTTATTTAATCATTTTTGTTTTGCGTAATTTTAACAGATGGTGAAATTGAGACCGTATTAATGGTTACAATTTAATTTTAAAGTTGAATTAGTAATAGCTTTCAAATATTATATAAAATTTTTGCCATCCCTTTTACAGAAAGGCTCAGGCCTTAGTAGGCTTTTATGTCTATCATTTATTTTTGTTCTTGGAACTCTTTTCTAGCTTGTAAACAATGTTTACTTTTCAGACATATTTCCTGCCAGTAATTGGCTTAGTGGACGCTGAAAAATTGAAGCCTGGCGATTTGGTAGGCGTAAATAAAGATTCTTATTTAATTCTTGAGACATTGCCTGCAGAATATGATGCACGAGTTAAGGCCATGGAAGTGGATGAACGTCCTACCGAGCAATATTCTGACATTGGAGGTCTAGACAAACAGATCCAGGAGGTTAGTCTAGAATGGATTTTTGGATAAGAATCTGTCCACAGTTCTAGATTTATATTCATGCCTTCTGAATATTTTCAGTTAATCGAAGCCGTGGTATTACCTATGACGCACAAGGAAAAATTTGAAAATTTAGGTATACAGCCTCCTAAAGGCGTCTTGTTGTATGGACCGCCTGGCACGGGTAATTATTATTATTTATGTATACCACAATGTAACCTTTGTGCATCTTTGAATTTTAAACGATTTGTACGCCTCTAAAACTAACTTTTAACTTACTTATATGTGGAGTTCGGCTTTATGTTGGCCTAAGTTTTCTAACGTTACCCCTTTTTTTTAGGGTTAGTTATCTTCCACTAAAGAGTTCATTTAATTAATCTGTTAACCGCGCAGGAACTTGCCATTCTCATGTACTGGTTGAGGTTCCTTGTGACCCATACCAGGAACTAGTGGGAGCCTCATTTCTTCTCACAGTTTTAGGTAGAGGCAGTGAACGCTTCCACATCTCCAGAAAAAGTTAAGCTCTCATTCATGGATGGCTTGGTAATAAAAAATAAGAAAAGTAATGCCAATTTTTTCTGGTGGCCGGACGTCCAAGTTCGTATTTAAGCGGATGGATGGAAACGACTAGGAAACGTACATTACCATAAATTCATAAATATCACTAAATAAAGTCCAAGAGCTAGTCTGGGTCTCGAATCCAGTACCGCAGTATACCATAGCTTTGCTATGCTGGAACTGCAGTACAGTACTGGTTGTGAGATTTCTTGTTATTCAAAATCAAGGGAGCCTCATTTTCCTGATAGTGGAATCAATGAATAGTGTGTAATATATTGAGGTGTTGGCTAATCTGTCGACTACAAAACGTCCTTTAGTGGTATTTCACTGTTGGTGAGGTTTAAAATACCTCTTATCAGCCAATCCCCCATTTTTAAGTGGTGACATCGGCCGTTGTTGCTGAGAAGCTGGTCATCAGTTATAGCCAATTAGTTGTTACAGTCCAGTAATGGCTAGGGCTCCTTTCGACTGAAACTCAGAAAGTGCCTTAAAAGTGTAATTCAAGTCTATAGTTTCTATGTATAATATATATATTTTTTGTATTCTATGTTTAATGTATAACGTTAAAATTTAGTTAGTAAGGCTACCATAGTCGCAGGAGTATATCCTGGTAACCTCAAATGCTTACGATTTCCTTTAAACTTACTTAAATGGTACAACAACCCACTAGTGAGTCTGGGTCTCCTCAATAAGCCTCCGTCAGGCATCCCTATTTTGTGCGGCAGCCATCCAGTTCGTGACGCCAAGTAATGAACTTGCGTCCGCGGCAACACCATCGATCCACCTCGCCTTCGGCCGGCCAATCTTTCTTAGACTGTGGATCTCATCTTTCAGCACTCTCCTGGCTATCTCGCCTTCCATTCGAATAACGTGTCCTGCCCATCTTAGCTTTCCTAATTTTATGAACCTTACCACATCCATTTCCTCATATAGGCTATAAAGCTCCTGGTTTTTCCTTTTCTCCATATCTGCCGTACCTAACTGGGCCATATATTTTGCGGAGTATTTTTCTTTCAAACGCCAGGAGCTTTTTTTCATCTGCCTTTCTAGTGGTCCAGGTTTCCGAGCCATAGGTGAGAACTGGCCGTAACATTGTTTTATAGAGTCCCATCTTCGTCTTTCTTGAGATCAGGTTATACCGGAGATGTTTGCTAAGCCCAAAATAGCATCAATTGGCTGCAGCAATCCTCCTTCCTAACTCTCGGGAAATGTCATTCTGGACGTTTATTTATGAGCCCAGATAGATAAATTGGTCTACCCACTCAAAAGTATACGGACCAATGGTAATGTCTGGGGGGCCTACGCATCCGGACTTCAAGTATTTTGTTTTTGTCCGGTTTATTTCTAGACCAAAAACTCTTGCGGTGGCTTCTATGCTAAATGTTAATAAACATTTAAATGCTTTTTCCATTTCTCTCATAGATATTGACACTATATCGATATCGTCTGCATTTCCTTTAAAACCCTTAGTTTTATGTTATTATTTCTTTCCAGGCAAAACATTATTAGCGAGGGCTTGCGCAGCTCAGACTAAGTCCACGTTTTTGAAATTAGCTGGCCCTCAATTGGTGCAAATGTTCATTGGTGATGGTGCAAAATTAGTACGAGATGCTTTTGCATTAGCAAAAGAGAAAGCTCCTGCTATAATCTTTATAGATGAATTGGACGCTATTGGCACCAAACGATTTGACTCAGAGAAAGCTGGTGATCGTGAGGTACAAAGAACGATGTTAGAATTGTTGAACCAGTTAGATGGATTTTCCAGTACTGCCGATATTAAGGTAAACAACTCCTAGTTCCATCACTTTTATTTAGTCTTTATCTCAGAAATGGAATCAGCTCTAAAGCTAAGAGCCTAGTCTGGGTGCTTGTATGGTGGATAAATCAGACTATAACACGTGAACTTTGATTGCCACCAATAAAGCAGACTAGAAGTCTGCTTAATAGAGCAGGAGATATCCTGCCTAAAAGTTTTACCACATCCTCTCAGGGTATACTGAGACGTTAACAACGTGTATAATCTTTTGTTCCTGTTTTATGTACAGGTAATAGCCGCTACAAATCGTGTAGATATTTTGGATCCAGCTTTGCTGAGATCTGGACGATTAGATCGTAAGATAGAGTTCCCACATCCTAACGAGGACGCCCGAGCACGAATTATGCAGATTCATTCTCGTAAAATGAACATAAGCGCCGACGTTAATTTTGAAGAGTTGGCCAGATCAACGGATGATTTTAATGGTGCCCAATGTAAAGCTGTTTGTGTGGAAGCTGTAAGTATGATGGTTGATTATTTATCTCAAATTTCTTAGAACTCACAGGGATGATAAATGCGTACTTTCAATTCACAATTTGTTTTATTTGCTGCAGCTAACTGAACGCAAAACGTTAATTTACTTAATATTACTTATTAATAATCAGTAAGAGGGAAGGGATTAGCAACGTGGTTAGCGTAGTGGATTCCCACGTGGTAATCCCGGTTTAGAATCCAGCGGCAGGTCTCTAGATTTTTTCTTACAGCTCACTGGCCGCTGATATAACGAGAGAACACTGTCCGGAGGCCGGCAGTGCACTGAAAAAAGCACTGGGCGCCAATAAGATGTTGACGCACCTTAAATAATTTATTAAAAAAAATAATAAAATAAAAATAATCTTTTATTATTCCAGGGCATGATTGCCTTAAGACGTAACGCATCAGTTGTGACACATGAAGATTTTATGGATGCAATATTGGAGGTTCAAGCAAAGAAGAAAGCAAATTTGAATTATTATGCATAAGCAATGTGTTTTGTTTTGTTAAAATTTAAACTTATTTTAATACATTTTTTTTTCGTTTTCTAAATTATGTGCCTCATGTTTTTTTATTATATGCTCAAACAGATTAATATTTAAATTAATCAGTTTTCATTGTATTATTATTATTTTTCAAGGCTTACCTGAGGGACGGGTAATACTTTGCCTTAGTAGAAATCAGACAGTGTACTTATTTCTCTCTGAATGCTTCAGCTTGGTTTGTATAATCAACCAAAAGTTTTTTATTGGCTGCCCTTTTTATTGCAGTTTATGCTTATTATAGCTTATGGGATGATCTATGCCACGGGTGGGTACTCGCCGATTGCCATGCCGTCTCTTCTCATGCGGCCCGCTTACTTGAACTATTCTGGGTATTTTTTGTCGATTGGACTGAATAAAATTACATAGCCTGTATTATATGCTTCTTTCGTGCTTGATGCACAAAGAACCAGTAACTTTGTTGCGTTTATAGGTCTAATTTCCAAAAAACAATCGTGACATATTTGTGATAGAGAAAAATACGGCGGCGAAAACTAATAAGTCACCCACCCCCCATCTTGCCTGTAAAAGTTTAAGAAGAGCTCCAGTTAATTTTCGTTTCATTGAAAATCTATTATTTTATGTAAGATTGAACATAGGATTTATTTCGATGATCCGGACAAACAAAAACAATGATCATACCAATTTAATGAGCAGTTCTCCGAGAGAAAAAATGTGAACACTCACTGTCCTCTCTTACTTTAGGTATTACTGTTGTAATTAAAAAAAAAACATATCACCCTAAAATAATTTGTTCTGGAAAATTGTTTCAAATAAAAGAGATTCCTTATTAGTGCGTAAGCTCACTGTACATTTATCAGTTGGTTCAGCGGTAATGAATGGCTCAGAGTTAGGGCTTAAGAATCAATTTGAGTCATCGGGTTGCAGATGTGAAAAGCCTCTTCTATCTTCTAAATAATTTAGTGTATTGTGAGTCTTGTTTTATGAGGATATATAAGAAGGATTGAATGGTTTTGATTCAGGATCATGAGCAGTTGAAAATACATCTGAAGAAGCCCACTTGAATATTACATCTTTTATTTTTGTGAAAATGAACTCAACTTGACTGCACTATCTTAGGCTCATGAACCAATATAAGACACAGTACTCTGTGCTACTATGAAAAGTTCTTTTGAGACCTAGGTTCAACCGAAGGGACCTGTTATTTGTCTATTAAGCTTTTTATTTTTGAGACAATGGGGCTATACATGAATAATCCAGCGGCACAATGTGGCCACACCTAATAAACACCGTAATAAGGCCCTCAACATTCTGAATTAACTAGGAGCCTTAAAAAAGCTCAAAAACGCTCCTTGCAGAAAGTCGGTGAGGCAAATGAGGCTTGCTTGCAATGTTTCCCTAATGAGAACCATGGTGAATTTGCACAGTCACTTGAAGATGAAAGCTTTAAATATTTTTTTAGGCATATGCCTAAAATTTTGGTTCGAAGAAATTGCTGTAATAATAAAATTAGGATTTCATCTACATATGTATGTATATATTAAGTCTTAAAAACGATCAAATTAATTTATTTTATTTATATTAAATTGGTAACTACAATATCGAAAACGAGAACAGATATCGAGAATGCTATATATAATAGAAAATATTCCGAGTATACAAAAATATATAAACAAGTAATATTTAATAAAGAGGGTATATTCATACATAAACAAAAGATTTTCAGAAGGAGGTTTTTGATTTCCCCCATTTCTTGGCTGTTAAAAAATTATGTGCCAATTTGTCTGCGAAAAAAAGGAGAAATACTAAAACGTGGAGTCCTGATGAAGGAAGCATTTATTTTTAAGAGCTAACAGTTGTCTCCTTTCGTCACTTTCAAGACTCTTTGAAGCTCTTTAAGGGGATACCATAATCTTTAGTGGCAGAAATAAACTCAAATCAGCAAATTCTTTATCAAAGCAGCTTCTTAGATTTTGAAGAGCCCCGTAGTCTTCGTAAAGCTCTTCTTATTAGTCTTTAGGAGTTTCCACATCATTAGAAGCCAAAAAAACAAATTCAGGCTCAAATGTTAAGACTTCTCTAGAGCCAAGACCAAGAAACTGCCCTTGTAAGCAGCTTGAGTTTTTTAAGAGGTTTTGACTAGTCAGTGTCTTAAATAAGAACCTGAATTCAACACTTGAGTATTTTTTTACAGAGTTCCTCGTAGCGTGCGTGGAGGAACTCCACATCCTTTGAATATACCCTATTACAAAAATCAAAAACCTCCTTTATTTTTAATCTTATAAAAATATATATATAAAAAAATTACCTATTTACAAAAAGAGGGAGAAAAAAATAGGTTCTAAATTCTATTTACAATTTATCTTTACAGTTTCTAATATATATTAAAAAAGAAGAAAAAGAAAAAACACGGAATTTTTATTTGAAAAACTTTCATAACTAATTTATATCTTTATTTACAATCATGTTTCGTAAAGAAATTGGAAAATTGTAAATACATTGTTTCTTATTTGTTTTTATTACACGTAGATAATTACATAGTTATTTACACGAAATAATAGTAAAACAATATTTACAAAATTTACTACGAATGTAAATATTCCTTTGGATTGTAAATAATTTAAAAATAATTAATTCATTGTAAACAAAAGAAATGCATGTGTCAAAAACATGAACTAAAAATACAAAAAAAGTCAAGGGTCAATAAGTCAAAGGTTCTCCACATGAATATATTAAGGAATCTCATCATGTAAATTAAATAGTAATAATAGAAATAATAAATTCATTGTAGACATGCTTGCAATTTCTCTATCCATTCTTGGGCTGATGTGGAGTCTGCAGCGCAGAAAAAATAGGTACGTCTATTTGTTCGGAGCTGGAACAGAAGAGGAAAAACCATTTTTTGACTCTTAGAACGCTGGCGTGTGTTTAGAGCGTCTCTCAAAATGCTTCAACGCCATAAAAACGCTGCTTATGAAATAAAATAGAGGATAGAATATATTTATGCACAGACTGAAAAGTTTCAGATCTGCTTAAAAACGTTTGAGCCGCTGAATGTTAAAAGAGCAGTTGACAATTATTATTTGGCGATTTTAGCTTTTTCTGTTTTAAATGTACTGCCGAATAATTTCAAATCAAAAGAGCATTTCTTCTTGCTTACGGGAAGATCTCGTTTTGTTGAACTGTACGATAAAACACAGTTGTCTGGGCAGAAGATGGCATGTCTAAGTGTCATGCCTTGCACACAAAGAAAGATATAATTTTTTTTCATGTGCCTAAATCTATAACCTTCCCTTAAATTCTGATCAGACCAGAGAAATCCAGTAGAAATAAAACCTTTACCCTGTACTAATTAAATTGTGGAAATTTAAACTTCTTTAAAAACCAATAAGGAACTGTTGGAACAAAACAAAGGTCACTTTAGCATCAGGAGAGGGTGAGGGGGTGGGTGAGAGAGAGAAAGAGAATTTGTTAATACCTATTTATAATAATGTTTGTAAACTTCAGACGTGTTGCTTGTGTTTTAAAGCCTATTTATGTTCTTTAAGTAGCAATGAATTAAGTTTTTTAACGATTCCAAGCATGGAGAAATCTAGAAGTTCTTAAAATTAAGGATTCATCTAGATTAGGTGGCTTTTCACAGGAGTATCCAGGGCTTTGAAACTTAGGGGTTACGATGGTCGTTCCGGTTCCTAGGGCAGTAGTTTGTGATTGATTAGGAGCGTTTCGAGGTCACTTTTTTAAAATAGTTGCCCGCTTCTGAGGTAGGTTAGCAGTAAATCTGTAAGCTAACATATTCTTATGAATTAAACATACTCACATCAAAAAATGATTTATCGTCAGTCTTCTTTGGAGCACCTTGGGCTGGAGCTACTTGTGACACTGAGACTACTTCGGCCAAATCTGAAATTTAAAAAGCAAAACGTTATTCGACATAAACTCCAAACAAGTCTCGAAAAAACTTCGAGAACTCCGAGTTCTCGAGCAGACTTACCAATAAATCCTTTACAATGTGAATCCTCCATTGCATCATAATACCTCAACTGATGCTTGATCGAGTCCAGCACAAACCACCTCTGCTTCCATGCTTTGAGCAGTGCTCCCCGCTTATATAGGTAACCTTCATGAGTACGATTTTCAGCTACGTTCGAAGAGAATTGGTCGTAATATTGCTGATTCGTCGTCTGTATGGCGGTCACACCTAAAGGACAAAGAAAATTGATAGGCACAACTACGGGCGAAATAGAAAAATAAGTTTTTAAGAAAATTCTTATATTTAAAAAAAAAAGAAAAGAAAAAAAGGGATTATAAATATATTATCGCTAATTCTTTCCTTCAGCCAAAATGAGCTCTTTTTCAAAATTGTTCTTCTATTTTAGAATATACTTTTTTTAAAAAAAATCTATACCTTCAAAGGGAGAGAGGGGAAAAATACTTTCAGTTCATCAATACCTATCTTCAATAATTTTAGAAGACAATGTGATATCACTTTTAGTTCAATCTTACTTTCTAAGAAACTGAATCCATTACCAATCAATTTACACACCCCTTATATCTTCCTTGGAATCCATACACAAACTTAAACAATGGGAATCTAGCAAGTTTAAAATTTCGACTTACTACCAAAAGAATACACCAAACTTACTTGAATTGACAGAAGCCGTATCACCTCCACTTCTAGTCAAAGTTTGACTTGTGAAATGTCCACCATCAGACACTGACTTATATTTGGTACAAGTTTTTGGCACATTATCGCAGCATTTCTCGTGGCAACTGTAGCCACAATCTTTACAGCGTAATCCAGTCTGAAACAATGTTCCTGAGATTAAGAATGGATAAATCAGATTTAATGTAATCATATAATAAATGAGTTACATCAAAAGAAAGTTTTAGACTTTTATAGGAAAAATGACTAAAAAAGTTGCATAGACTTTAGAAAAAGTGCGCACCAAATGAAGGTTACTGTGCTCTATTTAAAATACAAGGGCATACTGTCCGACGAGGGTTACAAATAAATAAATGATCATACTGGTGATACAGACCTTAGAAACAAGTTTCGGGCGGCTATCTTGTGACGGTGATTAAGGCTTAACCGAAAGGTGACAAAAATCACACAAAATTATGCAACACAAGCTTCTGAACCAATACCTGGCCAACTTGAAAATACGATAAAGATTTAAAGCAGATGAAGGATAGTGGAACATTAACTAACGCTTATCAAGCCGCCAAGAAAAAAGGATATCTGAATTTCTATTGAACTGACATAAACTTAATAAAAGAATAGTGAAGTGGAAAAGTGGATTTATTGGAATAAATGTCTGGGTTAGCAGGTCAGAATAGCTGGAGAGAAAACAAAAAATTTTCTAAAGCATTTCCGGCTGGTGAAAAAGCGCACTCCATAGATTTGGGGAAGAGTTTTTTTTTTTTTTTAGTAAAAAGGATTGTTCTGGATTTGCATGGGAGTAATATAGGGAGGGGAATTCTGATAGCCAGCCAAACAACCATTTTATTAACGCCCTCACCTTCACTGGACCCCATAAAACGTTGGTACAAAAATCACAGTAAGTTGGCGTAGTGAAATTATAACGTTCAAATCTGTGCGGATGCGAATACACTGGAGTCACAGCTGGCTGGGTGTCCACCATCTTGCCACGCATCAAAATCTCCAAAGTGGAACGTTTGTGCAAAAGGCGCCCGTGAGATCTAACTAGAGCTGTACTGAGTGAAGCGTGCCTCTGTGGAACAGAAAAGGTACATTGTTATTTAAAGGAGATTAACTAAGGGAGCTTAAACTGTTAATGACTACAGTATACGATCACATGCCATGATCATTTAGAACATGTAAAAATAAGTCGTAAAGTAATTCCTTTTTTAAGGCATTAATTAGTGAGCTCACTATACTCTGGAGTTCAGTACATATATAGTCAAATGTTTCTGTAAGGTTATAAGGCTAGATTAACTTTGTGTAACATCCCTTTAAATGGTAGCTATGCTCCTCAATCTAGTTGTCATTAGTAGAAATTTAGTTAGTGAGCTCACACTGCAGTAAATAGTTATTGCTACAACATCCACAGTCTGCAACACTCCTTAAAAGTGTGTTAAGTTCAACTTCAGTAAAGTTCCTCCTACTGGTTGAGATTGTTAGTTAGTGGACATTGACAATGAATGGCACTACCTACAGTGGTTATATGTTTTAATGTTTGATAATTGGGAATACATTTAATCTATAATAGTCTTAACAAAGTGTTTACAACACTTAATCTTTTTGTAGCTACTTACAGTCAGCGAATCAGTCGTTGGTAATTCCAATTTGTCCCAAAGGATCTTCCATTTCTGTGGCAGATGGCCGAGCTCTGTTTCCAAATTGTGGATTTCTTCCAACAAATGTGAAAAGGCATCTGGCACACAGTGTCTAACGTTATCGTATCTAGAAATCGATAAAAAAAAAAAAAAAAAAAATCACCATATTAGGATTAATGGCTAGAAGTGAATTAGAGAGTAAATGATATATTTTTGACTAAAAGCCAGCATACCCATTAAGCACAACTTGTCTACTTGAAGCTCTTGTACCATCAGCAGCATCTTGCTCTTCCTGTTGCGAAGCTTCCAACTGGATGATCTCTAAATCATAGCTTGGGCCATGCCTTAAATCTTCATTAATATAGTAACCCCATATGTCTAAAACGGCTATATTTGACTGTGGCCTTAAAACCTGTAAAAAAAAAGGGCTAAAAGCCAAAGTAACCTTAAAAGGCTTAATGCCTTTTCTTTATCCTAAAATCCTTACCGGTTGGTCAGTGTCTGGCGTGTACATAAAGTTAAAAAAAATTGGCGTTCTAGCGTTGTGCTTTTCAATATAATCGAATACAGATTGTCCTAAATTATGTCCAACATGTGTGCCAGCTCTAAGGCCACCTATAATGCAAAAAACACACGCCTTAGGCTAAAAAATATTAAGGTCAGAAAAATACATTTTGTTTGGACGAACAATAGTTAGAAATAGAAATAGAAATAGAAAAGAAATTTATTATTCTGGGACAATTGTCCCCTAAGAATAAATACAGGTACAAATAGAGGCCTTAATAGTTTGGCCTGTGATTATAGAGAAATTAAATAAATAAATAAATATTTACAAAAGTGAAAATATAATAAGTGAAAATGAAAGTAAACATAAAATAATAAAACAGCAGAAATTAAGGAAATAAATTAAAACAATTAGAATTTCGGAGGAAGCTGAATAGAAAGGAGATAACTGAATAGACGGGATTTAAAGATGGATAGGGTAGGAGCATGGCGGACAGATGAAGGCAAGGAGTTCCATAGAGAGGTAGCACGTATGAGGAAGGACTTGTCAAAGGATGAGGTACGGTGAGAGGGAATATAAAGATCAGATGAGCGAGATCTAGTGTTACGGGAATGGATGGAGGATTTAAACTTAAGGAGTTGAAAAATATAGGAAGGCCTTTGAGACTGGATGACTTGAAAAAGGAAAGAAGCCAAAAAATATTGGCGGCGATAGACAGGAAAAAGCTACTTCAACTCATCGTAGCAGTGCGAAATGCGAGAGTCTCTGGAAATGCTGAAAATAAATCTTATGAAGCAGTTCATGAGGCGCTTAAGTTTAGCTTCAATATCACCAGATAGACCGCCATACACTAAACAACCATAATCGAAATGGGGGAATATAAGAGAGGAAACTAGGAGTTGCCGGGTCTTAATTGGAAAAAGGTGACGGGAACTATTAAACTGCTTAAGGATATGGATGGAATGACGAGAGATTTGGGAAACATGGTTTTTCCAGGATAGGTTTTGATCGAAAGTGATACCAAGGTTTTTCACAGAGGAACAATATTTTATTGGGGTATTGTAAAGGAAAAGATTAGGAAGAGGAGCCAATGATTTAAGGAGTGGGTTGGAGCCAATAACTATAGCTTTGGTCTTTTCTACATTCAGGGTAAGCTTATTGTTCGTGGCCCATGCTGAGATGTTATTGAGGTCTTCTTGAAGTTTAAATACAGCTTCAAACAAATCCGACGGGGAAAAGGATATGTAAATCTGAAAATCATCAGCATAGAGGTGATACTGGGAATGAGAGATGGAAAGAGGAAGGTCATTGATGTAAATTGAGAAGAGGGTGGGAGATAGGGAAGAACCTTGAGGTACACCGCGTGACAAAGGAAGAAGTGAAGAAGGATTACTATCGGGAGTGACAATGAATTGGGAACGATTAGACAGGAAGGATTGGAACCAACGGAGGGTGCTATTGGAAAAAGAGAGGGATTGTAGTTTAGATAGCAGGATATGATGGTCAACGGTATCAAAGGCTTTGGAGAAGTCTAGGAGTATAAGGATGGTAAGTTTTTGGTCGTCAATAGCCGTCTGCAAGTCATGGGTAATTTTCAAGAGTGCAGAATGAGTGGAATAAGAAGGACGAAAGCCAGATTGGAGTGGATTAAGGAGATTGTTTTGTTCGAGGTAATTAGAAAGCTGGGATTGCACTAAACGTTCAAAGGGTTTGGAGAAATTTGATAAAATAGAGATGGGACGAAAATCAATAGGAGAGGTGGGATTTGAGATTTTATTTAGAGGACGGACTAGGGCTGTTTTCCAGCAGGATGGGAAAATAGAATTCTGAAGGGAGAAATTATAAATATGGTAAAGGACTGGCAATATCGCTGGGAGGCAGGCTTTAATTAATTTAACAGGAATGTTGTCAGGGCCATAGTCATTTGTACGGGATTTCAGAACTGAGGTTAGGAGATCTTCAGGAGTAATATGATGGAAAAAGAAATTGTTAGGATCAAAGGAGGGTAAAATGAGAGAGTGCAATTAAAGAGTACTGTTGGGGAAAAAATCATTCATGCACAATAAGTATTACCCAAATATTAAATATTTTCTGACTTATTCTTAAGCCTTAACATCAGTCTACTTATTGTAAAATTCTCTTTAATTAATTAATGGAGGAAGAGAGGTTATCATTTCTTGCCTAAATTATTCTATTAATACTCCTAATATTAGTAACTTAGTATTATTATTTTATTTTATTTTTTATTCACAAACCTTTCTCCAATTTGGATTGAAAATTAGTCTTTCAATAAAGGCTTGGATCAAAGAAAACCTGCAATACTCGATTATATTCTCAAATGCACATTTTATCTTCAAAGTGAATTGGAGAATTTCGAGGCATGCGCTAAAGATGCTAAGATTACTAATACTTCTTACCTGGATAAATTGATTCTTCATCGGATCCAGTATCAACGGTCTTATGATGAGACGTTAACGAGCCTCGTTTATCTTCTAAAGCTGTGATACCGCATTCTACTCGATCTAATTCACAATCTAGCATAAAAGTTCGAAACCTACAAGATACCGATTGGTAAGCTAAAACTCGAAGATAATAATCGTTAAATTCAAACGCTAATGGAAATTGTATCTGCACCTGGAAAACGAAAAAAACAAATTGTATTAGTTTACGCTATGCCACACAACTTTAAAGTAATTTTATTTAATATTAAGAGATCTCCCAACAAAAATCCACACTAATCACCAAACCTTCATGTTCCAATCGCTACTCTCACTTCCACACACACACACACTTTCATACGAGAGATAAAGCTAATGAACACAACACCTAATGAGGGAAAAAAAATCGCTGTTATTAGTAAAATTCTCACAAAACGATTAATGATATAAATGCAAATTCCACTATCATGGACACAGTAAAGCTCTTCTATTTCGAAAATACCTGTTCGAGAACAATTTTTTTTTTTGCAATTTAAAAATCAGAAAACATTGATGCTACTTGATACTTACTTGATGCACTAAATCTAAAAATTGAAGAAACGTTGGTGTAAAAGTTGATGCCTGAGAATTTGGCGATAAGCCGCTACGATGGCTAAAACGATGCCCATAAGCTAGCCATTCTTTTTCAATTAGTACTCGAAATCCGAGAATCGTTCGATAATATGGATCTAGACATAGTTGAGCTAGCGATGAGATCTGTAAATAACAGATAGTAAAAAAAAAATAGTATGACTCCATAAAAAATTCCCATACAACTTTTAAAAGCCTTGAATTTGGTTTTTTAAAAGTGCATGACGTCTTGATTGATTGCCATGATGCTTTATTCTACCTGGAGGATATTATTTGGTCTTCCTCCCTATAAAAAGCTTCTGAAAACGTTGGCACCGAAAAACGTTTTAACTTACCTGACAGGTTATATCCCATCCATCTTCCAAGCAGAGCATTACAGATGAACCTTGCACATCTAATAAGTCTATAACTGCACCAGAGAGTTGCAGAACGCATTGCAATTGTTGTAGCCATTCACTATTGTCAACTAACCTAGAAAAAGCAAAAAAAGGGGATTTTAAGACTAAGGATGCAGCAATTGTAGAATGTTGGAAGAAAAAGAGCAACTAAGCTTGAGTCAAGTCACAGTGGAGCTAACGATATCAACAACTAACAGATAATAATTTAAAATTGTATTACGACTCCTCCAAAATCGAATCGCTACAATCGCCACCACTAATTTAAGCCCATTTAAGTACTGTATACTTTTCGGAGACCTGTAACGGGGCTTAAGAGAGGTTCTAACACACTTTTTATTCGATTATAAGGGTAAGGTGATAACACCCATTGGAGACTCCTCTCGACTCACTAATTAAAACTAAACCTCATTCTAAAGCTTAAATGTCACGTTTCTAGGGTTTGTTTATGTATAAATTTGGAAAGCTGAAGAAAATCAGCTGAGCACAATCATCTTCCAACTCTCGCACTTGAAAATCGTAACTCTATCAAGTGTGCGGATTAAGGGAATAATCGGACTCGATACCTTGGAAAATCCTGGAGAAGGAAAAATTATTCTAAGATCTCAGAACTCTTCATCCTTCTTCACGGTCTAACCGAATTGCAGCATCAATTTTATAGGCTCTGAGCATGTGTAACTGTGAAAGTTAAACATGGCATAAATCGCCGACTGGGGTTTCCTTTCAGGGTACCCATAAACTAAACTTTTAAGGGTAGCTTTAAAACAATAAAAAAAATAAGGTAACAGCAAGCTTTTATATGTCAAAATGCCAAATGTGATTTTGTTTATCTAGGTGGCACTTACCTAAGAAACGATTGATCGGTGTCTGTCTGCGGGCTACTCGGTATACAGGCCCGCATTAATTTTTTGAATGCAGTCTTTGTAGCTCGGACGTCGGTGTAGTCCACTGGGATGAAATCTGCTTTAACTCCATCTGCTTTGAAAGCCTAAAAGAAAGAGAAGAAAAATATAAGTTATTGGGTACAGTAGCGATAGGGAGGCGCTTATCTGAGAAGGAAAATTTGCTTGTGAAGGTAGCCTGTGAAGAAGGATGGTCTAGTGTGAACGCTTGTCTAAGAGATTTATATGAGTACTGCACAAGTTAAGAGGATTTGTTAAGAGGGTCATTTGTTGAAAATGGGGGATTTTCGCGACTATAACGCGTATCTGAGAAGGAGGATTTGATTGAGGGCACTATTGGAAAGGAAAATTCACTTTAGCAGATACTTTTTTTTAGAAGGCGGATTTCTTTATTACAACGCTTATCTGATGAAGCTTGAGTAGGAGCATTGTTAGAGAAGGAGGATAGTTTTACGCTGAGAAGGATTTAGGCGTGAAGAAAGCTGGTTGAGAAGGATGATTTACTGAGAAGGGAGTGATTGTTCGTGTACGACAAAACTTTTCTGAAAAAACGGATTACAAGAATAAGTTACTTGTATGGGGCTTACTTGAGCAGGGCACTTGGGAGTGATTGGCTTGATAGCTTGGTTTTCTCAGTGCGCCTCCAATCAAGGATATATCTCGCCAAATACAATAACACATATCATTTACCTTATAGTGAGTCTTATCTGAAAGTATATACAACGGTGCCACGTGAAACGTATGTACACAATCACTGCCGGAATCAGAATCACCAGACAATCGTGGCGTACCTTCCTTGACAGAGCCCCATCGGCCGCGATTCAGTCCACCTTTATTTACACTACAACTACATACATCATTAAAAAAAAAAAAAAATCAATAGCCAAACAATAATTTATCGTGCACTTCAACATAAAACTAATACTAATGACACCACTTACCTCATCGTTGGCGTGGCGTGTGAAACTTCTTCAGCCGCTAAGAATAACGAATTTATCGATAAACTGGAATCCGAACGCCAAGGACCCATGCGCAATGCGGCAGCTGGTGTGCACGCCACGATTACTGATAGATATCGCTCGTGTTCGGCAGAGGACGCTGCCACACCTTCCATTTGGCCACCACCTATAAAAATACAATAAAATGACTTAAATCAATAATCCCACGTTAAGGATAGCATTCATCAAAGTTACCAAGATTATCTTAAACATTTTTAAAATAACAGTTTCATTGTGGTGAAAATTTTAGCCAAGCCTGCGCAAAAATTTTGCCAGTATATTATACCAAAATATTATCTACAAATTTATTTACTCCAATATGTAGGGCCTCAAAAATGCTGAATTCTCTTACTAGTTTGATGCGGATGATTAGTTTTTAGCATGCTCATCACACTTTTCCCATGATAGGAAGCTCCTCTCAGCAATAAAGCTTTGGTTCGCGAGTGACGCCATGTTATCGTTGGTACACGACTGTGTCTATAGCACCGTGAAAATCTTCGTATACTATCATCGCTAACGGAACTTGGCACAACCAAAAGCGCTGGATATCTGCAAGAATATCAGGTTTAAGTTAAGATCTCTCTCTCTCTCTCTCTCATTTTTTTGTTTACTCCAAACAAAAATCTAGTAAGATACTTCTATTTACTCACGTTCTACAAAGCATGTAGTTAGCGTTTACCATTGATATCCTGAACTGTTCTTTTTGCATCAAGGAACATGGTGAAGCCGGCGATGAATGGACTAGATTCAGTCGTATCCAATCTCGAACATAGCTTCGCTCGATTACCCGTTCAATGCTTCCTTTGCTCACATCCTCCACGGGTACTAGAAATATGACTTTTTTTTAAATAAATAAAAAAAAAAAACAATAAATCCTATGCGTTCAAAACATGTAGTATTCACTCTCTCTTTTAGAGTTGAATAATGTATGAAATATTTTCCACGACTTTCTTAAATTTAGTGTGATTTGGAAGACTAATCGTCCCATTTGAAAGTGATTTCAGAGTGGCCTCCCAGGGAGCCAGCAGTTCCAAAGAACAGCAGTAACTTGGAATTTTTCCAGGATGAAAGCTGATTCCCACGTACAGCTTGATTTTACCTGAGAAGCGCGGCTTCGGGTTTCTTTAAAAATTTAAAACTAGCTTAAAAGAAAGTAAAGTGACAAGCATAAAAATTTGGAAACTAATTTTATAGAGATATGAAGAACTCTCATCATTTTACCCTCCATTTCATGCGGCAACGGAAGCGTCATCCGTCCAGGCGATGTCAAATATTTATCACTGGTCGTTATATCTGGCAAGACATATTTCTGACGTTTTGAAGATGTTTTTTGCTTAAAGCCAGCTTTTCTAGCCGTTTTGATCAGTGTCTTCTTTGCAAAGCCTCTGCAAAATAAAATTTTTGTTTTAAAAGTCACGCAAGAAATGTTTAAGACTTACACCAAGAATTTTGCTACATCATGGGATCCCGCCCAAACATACGGCATCAACTTAAAACCTTTGCCATAAAATAAGCTCCATTAAAAAAAAAGTCACCTAATAAGTCAGTTATCAGGAGTTAAAGCTCCTTCAAAATAGCAAATAAAAGCTCAAGATGCAGCCACAAACAAAGGAAATGCTCGAAGAACGCCTTTTGATGTCTTTAATTTGCTATGCGCACAGATTGGCTGAACGAGCACTGTAGTCAACCTGCTTATTGCATAAGAACTCGAAAACTCTGTTAAAATGCTTATTTACTCACTTAAGAGTTGCATTCTTCTCCTTATTCTTCTGCAAAGGTGTCTGTGGCACTGAGATATGACCGGAAAAAGCGAAATGGTGGAATATATGCGGCGGATGACGCACTTTGTTCAGCATTTTACGGAATATGTCGATGCTCTCCAAGGAGACTTCTTCGTCGAATGCGATCTTGATAAGCTGGAAAAGAATTACTGTCATTAATTAAGAATACAAGGTGCAAAATCCGACCTCACTTTCTAGAGGTGTACCCATTGAGGTAGGCTAACGAGTATTTCTTTCTGTACCTGAATAATAATTCAGGTCATAATTAAGACCGTCTCAAGAAGTAGAAGACTATCATTACCACGCTTGACTTGAAGCAGTAATGGAGCTGGCTTGGCAACTAATTGAGCAACCCCCTCACCAAGTTAAGATATTATGGGCCAGTCATTCGCGCACTTGAGAAGCTTATTCGATTCAAAATAAATCAAAAAATATAATGAAACCCGGAAAATATTTATTCAATCTTTGATCTGACGCAAAAATGATTTCAAATGCTAAGGGATCAGATATTCGTAATAACCTTCTTAGAAGAACTATATTTCTGGACAACAATTAAGGACAATAAACAATAAGGCTCCATTCTCTTGGTCGCAAGATTTTTTTTTTTTAAATGCCTTCCAAATTTTCACACGAAATCGTATTTTTATCAAAACAGTTCTTATTTAATTAATTTCCTGGGAAAATTCGTTTTGGACATTTTGAGGCGTATTAAAATGTTCCTATAAATCAATTCGAGAATTATAGTAAGAGAAAGTCATGTGAGGGTTCACTCCAGACTTTTCAATTATGAGAACAGTTTTTCCTGACTTTTAAAATTGGATAGATCGTCGGCGTAAATACGGCACTTTAATTAATAAGAAGATAACTCGGAAAATCTAAAACAAAGAGTCAAGAAAAGTGGATGGAATCAGTCTCAAGATTCCGCTAGCAGTCTTATTTGAAGGATATCAATATCAACTTATGGTCTGTACAGATTCCTCAGCTGGACAGCTGATGTGAATCCGTGGAGGATCCATATACGGATAAAATTCACAGGAGTACCTGGAATGTACATGATCTCAACTGTAATCCTTCCTGAAGCCATTGATCCAGATGATGTTGTACGGACACCTTCTTCTCTTTTGTCAATGAACTAACAGGAAATGATCTCACTACAACTTGTTCACAAGCTGAAAAAAAAATATATATATATAAATCAAAATTCGAATCCTAATCAATGATTAAAACAAATACAAATCCAATAGAAAACCATGGTATCATATACAATGTTACTTACCTAAGGGATCTGATGGAGTTCCTTTAAAAATCACTCGATAATTGGTGACAAATACAGCACCTTCTGCTGGCAGCAATGGTGGAAGTCCAAGAAGTTGATGAGAAGTTTCTTCACGACCATCAGGCAGTAGATAGACCCTGAGTCCATCGCAGAGTACTTCCTCGCCCATGACCAAAGTTGGAACAACCATTTTCGCCTAGGAATAAAACATGGAATCCATAAGAAGAGAATCAAAATGACATTGATAATTTCAAAAGTTCATAACAAAAATTAGCAATCCCTACTCACCTTCTGTATAGGTGGTAAACGTTTGGATTCACGATGTACAGCTTCCAACGTCTCGATATGCATATGCACTACACCGGGAATCATTTGATGTAAGCTTCTAACGTGCTCTGAATGTACACCCCCCTCGGTGCAAACCCGATCCACAAATCTAGTTACAATTCGGACTACATCCGAAGAACTTCCATTAGCTCCAGGTATACCTTCCGCTTCATCAAAACCAGATTCCGAAGCCGTTTCACTTTCTCCAACGCTTGACCTATCAACAGAAATTCAATTAAAAGAGATGAATCAAAATAATATGTTTTGTAGTCTTTCATTGGTAAAAGTTGCAGTACCTGTTAGTAGTGTTCGTGTGCGAATGTTGATCCCAAGCAGCCGGTGGTTTCGGCTGTTTACTAGCTACATCAACAGGAACAATGAGGTACACCATACGATTCGCATAGTGAATTGCTTGGCTGTAGACTGTCGATTCTTCACTTCCAGCTAATTCAGCGATTTTTTCTGCGAGAAGGTAAAACAAAAAATTTTTAAAAAACGGCTTTTAAAGGCATTTCATGAAGAAGAAGAACCTTGTCGAACGATAATAGTATCGCCAAGAGGTTCACCAGATAACTAAGGCTCTACAATAATATTCTGAATATCCCTTGAATGAATTCTAAGCACATGCACACAGAAAATGTACATTTTCGAGTAATACATTCAGTTTTAAGGGTATTTAGAGAATAATGAATAAATATAAGATGATATTTCGCTCACCACCTACCTTGGTTAATATTTGAGCAAATTCTCATTTGCTCGGCTGCAATTTCCAAAGCTGAAGGTTCTTGTCCTTTAACCTTCCAAATGTTATCCTGTAAAAAATGAAAAGATTTTTAATTACTTTGATGAACTCAGTTCAGAACTGTTGCTCATTACCTTCTCACTCCCTGAGAAGCCTTTGGGTATCTAAAATACACAGTAGGCATCTTTAGGCCTAGATCAGAGACGGGCTGATTTGCAATTCTGAACTTTTGGGGATAAAGCATATGTCACAATTTCTCAGTGGAAATTTTAACACTGAGAAAACTTTTTTTTCTTTTAACTTGATAATTTAGGACTTTCGGGTTTATTCTACACAATCTAAAATAAGCTATCCAGGGCCACACTTAGATTGTGAGCACTTTCCAAAAATTGGGGATACCGATAATTTAGGAAGCCACCATTTTGATACAATAAACTTAAGCAAGCTCACTGGGGATGTGAATAGGACAAGTCAGAAATACTTTCGTTGATGAGGATCTGAAAGTTGGTCTCAGCCATGTTGCGGGATCAGATCCTTTAGGAAATTTGCTCTAGTAGGGGAAAGATATTACACTAAAAAAAGTCTCTGCTACTTACGATTGGTAAACTCATAGGTTTGCAGTATGATAAGAGTAAAATAAATAATATAAATTTTTGGAAAAAAATGAACTTACCTCCATATTGGACGTTTGTGCATATAATGCTTTAATATCTTTCTGCACATCTTGATAGAATGCACCTTCCCAAAATTGTTGATTCTGCCAAACTGCATGTTCCTAAAACAATAAAAAAACCTTGCTCTATAAAACAAAAAAACAAACTAGAGGTGCGTCAAAAAATAAAAACAAAATGGCCGTCGCTGATATGAGCAGGAATAATTTTGAAAGAACCACAAAACCCATTTTATTATATTATTATGACGGTATTGCCGTTAGTCGATTAAACTAAATATACGAGTGGGGCATCTGTGAAATACTAAAAAGCGATTCCTCTAAAAGAAGGTGGTACTAGGCTGTCAGAGCGGCCATTTTATTTTTGGGGGGAGACCTTGCCTCCCTTCCCACATAGGGCACTTACTTGTATACACGTATAAGCGAATTGTATAACACCCGTACAAAGTTTGCGACAAAACGCTGTCGCTAATGGTAACAACGAAGAGGCTACGCCAAATTCATCGAGAGGTGATACATCCTGGAAAAAGTAAAGAACGATAATTAAAAAAAAAAAAAAAAAAAAGCTCAAAAATTAGATTCATAAGAAGAGCCAAATTAAAAACAGCAAGTTATTCATAATTGAAGAAATCCAAATTTAGAGGTGATTTTAAGTGAATGACTTAAGTGTTTTTAAGTTTACCTTAATACCGAAAAGTAATATCAGAATTTTCATTTTAGAGCTGACTGTAGTCAATTATCCAGCAAAATTCTTTAAGTAAAAAGATGACATAAAAGAGAGCCTCATTTTGGTGAACGTAATTTAAAACATTATGATTTTCAATCTAATAAGAGAATTTGAATTCTCGTATAGAATTTTTTAGTTCAGAGTACTCCTGGTGAAAATTCAGAGTACGAATAAAAAAAAACACTAAAGTCAAATTTAAGGTGACTTTAATCTTGAAGATAATTGTATTTCTTAAGGTTGGTAAAAATTGGGTGTTTCTCTAAATTACGTCTGAATCAAGCCTCAGAAATTGAGTTTCAGAAAAAAATGTGTATTCACCTGTAATGCACAATTCATTAGACGTACAACTAAATCAAATTGTTGATGTTCCAACATAGCCTTATTGCCTATGACGTGATTGTCTAATTCGGTGCATAAGGCCAACCGAGTAACTCTGCACTTTAATGCACGTAACACAGCTGGTAGGCTTTTACGAGCGTCCGAAATCTTATTCTCAAATATACAATTTATACAATTTTTCAGCACCTGAAACATTATAGAAGCAGAGATGATCATCCGAGAATGTTTTGAGAGTTTAGGGCCATTTGTCAAGTATAAGTTCAACTGTGAAATCGGGATAACCAAAAGATATGATCGCGTAAGGTATAAATTCTATAAGTGGGAATAAGCGACCCAGTAGTTCAATTTATGGCTTAAGTCGGCGTGATTTTTCTGAACAGATAGACTAAATACTCTAGCTCTGCAACTGCCGATGTCTTGGGTTTACCTGAAACCTCTATTTTTGATGTGATGGGCTTCCAGATATTCTGGTCTAACCTTCTTGCTGCTTAAGGCTTACCTATAATTCAAGTAAATATTACTACTTCTCTCCCAATCGACCAGGAGGGCTTTAAGACTGTAGGCTTGAAAATCTTTAAAATATAGCTTTCAATTCGCTGAAATCTAGACTTATTTTAATTAGAGAGAGTAACTAGGTTTTGTCTTTATTGCAAAACAATCCTAAATGGGTTAAAAGCCTTCTGGTGATTCACAAAAACCATGGACGCAACGGGGAATCCGGGATATAATACATGAGAGTTAGATTTGGCTTTTTTATTAGAAAACTATAGTTGGGGACTCCAAAACAGTCCATCGTCCCGTTGACCCGTTTTACTACGTCTTTTTTCTTCATCAAGGCACATTGTATATAAGTAAGGCGATAGAGGATTCTAAAAACATTGTTAATTAAATACGAGTCCTCAAAAAAAGCAAGCTGCAGGAAACAGAGACGTATCCCTTAAAATCTGAGATATGAATTGGCTGGGGAAAAAACCGAAATCGAATGCTGTTATCACATATCAAAAAATAATACCTCCAGTCTCCTGGCAGAATTACTGACAAGTTGTTGTCGACTATCCACAACGTTAGAAATATGGACACCCATAGGAACAATACGTCCACTGGCCGTCTTCAAAGCACCTAATCTGAAAATCGAGACATATTAAATGTATAACTAGGCTTTACATATTAGGCATACTTTGAGAGTTAATCGAATCATAAATACCTCGCTTTAATATTATTCTTAGCCAACCCTTCGTCGATAATTGCTTGTACCAATTCACTGTTAATTTTTGGAAAAGCTGGTTGATGGATTCTGGCGAAGGCTCCTTCCGGAGGTTTCAGCAATTTCTGAACATATGGCTGAGGATTTGGATTTTCATTTGTGTAGAGCACCTGAGCAATGTCCTGGATGTGCTTCAAGACTAAGGATGGATTTAATTGTTCTTGACGTAAGAGATCTGGCATTTGTGCATAGATTTCATCCCAATGGTCGCATGGACGCCATGGTGGGCCGCGTTCCATGACAAACCCAGTAAAGAACATGGAATCCAAAACTCTTGTGGTGAAATCACAATCTACAAGTCCTCTTTCCCCAAGAAAGCCAGCTTTATGGAATGTGATCACAGGTTTTGGGTGGATGCGGATTATGGTCAAACATGAACGGTAACCTTGCATAAGCATGGCGAACATGCGCATGAATACAGCACGAATGCGCTTATCGATGGCCTGTGAAGGAACGGGACTAGGAGGTGGCGGTGCGAAGGCTAGGTCAGCGCTAGTCAGCTCAGGTTGTAAAACTAAGCTCAGGGCGGCCATGGTTTCATCCAAAAATGGTTGAGGTAACAATGGTACGACAACGGCATCTGGAACTACCACATATCCTGTATCAAGTTCTGCTACTATCACGTCCATCTGGAAACAGAAAAATTAGATAAGTCAAACGAGGCCTTCGAAAAATTAATTTCTGAAAACCGCCTAGAATATCCTGTAATGAAATGACTAAATAAATGACTGTAAGGTACGCAGAGCCTTAATGTAGGACTGCAAAGTGGATTTGTAAATGTACCACCAAATCCACAAATAATTATTTAAGGGTGAAATTAAAGAAAAAAGAGAAAAAATAATGTTTAAAGGCCATTATGAGTGAAGTACGTTTGTGCAAGTTTTTTACGTTTCTAGGTAAAAGGACAATATCCAATGCGATTTGTAAAAGATTGGTGAGATGAGTCAACCTTAGTATATTAGAAAAGACGACGTCTGCTGTTGCTCAGAGAGGAGGACTGTCTCTTCTCACGTTCATATACCCACTAAAAAACTGAGTACTATATTATTCTCTAAGTATTACTCTGACTTTAATAAACGAACACCAGATAATCGACTAAGGGAAAAGCGTGCAATTTGTCTTTGTAGTACAGGTAATACTTACCAATTCACTGAAGTCTGTCTTTAATGAAGAATGGACACCAATTAAAAATGGTATAGGTGAAGATAAAAACTCTACTAGCGAAGCTGGAAGCAATGGAATGTAAACATGCGAATACTTAAATGGATACATTAAAGCAGTCAAAGCGCGACACGCTTCGGTAAGTCTTGTGTAGCTTTGCGACTGGAACAAAATCTTGTGCTCAGTCATCACTGCGCAGAACAAGAATACACAATTTCGTATACCTGTAAAAGACAAATAATAAATAAGCATTAAATCATAATACAGATATCGCAAACATAAATATCGCTAAATAACCACAGATGTAAGCTATAATCAGTTACTGCTAATATTGGCTAATGGTTCTCGTGACGCCTATAATTCAAGAATCGAGTGAAGTCATAGCTAAATCTCTTGAGTCCTCTTTAATGGGCTAGTTCAGAATTTAATTTACATAATCTTGTGAAGCGAAGTTTACTAATCACTCACTTAAAAACTAGTTACAAAATTGGGTATTTAACTTACTCTAGCGAATCCGTTTTAATAAAAATTGTGTTTTAATCCACTTTCGAGCAGAATTTTAAAATCGAGAATGCAGTCACATGTAAATTATTATGCAGTTCATGTGAACTTTGTGTTACTATTTACAAAATCGTGTTATCTTGCACTTGTAAATCTGTTTTAGATCTCAAAAACTTATTTCTCAATATGCCAAACGTTGCGGCAAGGATGCGTGTCTTCAACAGAGGCTGGCATGATTTTAACCACTAAATGGTGGTTGTAAACACCTATTATACAAGGATATTTACATAATGAAGCACAATTTAATTTAAAAGTTTTTGGAGCCAAAGGTTTTATCGTTAATTTTTTCTTGTAAGAGGTGTTTTAATTTAAGTTAACAGACATATTATTAGGATTGGATAAACTTACTATTGCAACCAAAAAACACTGAATTATATAAATAATTTTATTCTATTCTTCAACTATTTGTTTAACTATGTACTCTTAATTCATAAAAATTATTTACCCAGTTGTTGGAAGAGCATAGTGACGGCCGTATTCGTGGATGGTAGCGTGGCGCCTAAAGGCGGCTGAAGCGCCTGTCTATCACCAGCGCCTATACTGAATCTCACCTGAGGTCCACCAGGAGGTGGTACGTGGACACAGCCAAGCATATTGCCAACTAGCGTCTCCAATTGGCCTCCGACACCTTCAATCCACACTGTGTATACAATACCAAGACAATTCTACAAGGAAAAAAGGGCCAAATTAGTATAGGGATGCAATGAATATGTAAAGCTGCTTAAAAAACATTTCAAAGAGGCAAATAAAATATTTACCCTAAACGTCTCGATATAATCCAATCGCGAAACTAGTACCAAACATTTTGGGGCGTACATTATACTGTGATGTGATATTGGCGGAACTCCAGCTACATCGAGTCCATCTTCATCCTGTTACAAAAAAAACATCGTATGAGGCACCAACGTGCACGTAGCACTCAACATCGAAGACCGTAAACGTACATTTAAGCGCAGCCAAAAACAGCAAAAATGGTCTCAATTTTCACATACAAAACATGACCATATGTTATCTCTCTTCATAAATCCCACAATTTATAAGCACAGACTGAGTATGGCTGTAGTTCTACTAGTTACTCTTGTAAGAGCAGTCAAAGACTGAATAAGGTCCCACACTCTTACACAAAACATACGAATATATACACAGGTCCTTGACCAGAGCAGTGTGAATTTCAACCTAAATCTCCATTAAGTTTTAAACTCAACCGGTTTGAGAAGCATGTCTGAAGCTGGACTGTATCTCCTTGTAAGCTGTCACAGATTATGAATGAGATCTCTATTCTCTGACGTAAAACATGAGAACATACCTTGTAGAAGTGAGGAGTGTGAGCGCTCTAATTAAATCTGCACTAATTAACTCAATCATTTGAGAAGCACTGCTGAAGAGGAGTGAACTTTTTTTTAGATACTTATGATAGCACTAGAAATGACTATGACATAATAAGGGGTCAAATCTTCAACATACCTCATCTACTGGTTTGCTTGGCGTGATCGAAACCGTCTCATTAAAGCATAAACAAGCGCAGTAATGCCGATTGGCGTCAATATCAGTCAAGACTGATACAAAAAATTTAGGTTCTTGTCTTTCAGTTGATAATGCCCATCCTTGTGGCTGGCAAAACTGTAATAACAATAATATAATACATCGTAATTAATGCGTCAAAAATAAAACATACAGTTACTACTAATAATAATAATCTCATCAATAAAAACCATGCGACAGATGAGAACAAAAAATGCTGGATCTCTAAAAACTCAAAGGAATATTTTACCAATTCAATGCCATCGATGAAGTGAGTATCTTGCCAGTCTTTTTCAGGAAACCTTTGTAAAATAACACCTCTACTGTGGCCACTTCCTGCGCAGAAATATTAGAGCAATTTATTAAAGGTAAAGTCTAAAAGAAGTTAACGGGCAAATTAAATACAGAGAATAAAAGGTTATTTTTTTGCCCCCACCAACTATTGCAACTACGTGTAATCAAATTCTTATTTAGTAACAATATTCTTCATTAGCCTTCATCACTACACTACTCCCCAATTTTAGAAAAAAAATCTACAATTTTTCTCACACCTTGCAGCGCCCCATATACTCTGAGGTGATACGTATCCACTAGCCCATTCCGACAAAATTTGCAATGGGGTAAGCCACTAAATTAATATTATGCGGACGCTTGTTCTGCTAGTCATGTGCAGCGGCTTCTCTAGAAATTGTTAAAGTGCATTGCTTCACAGTCAATCAGTTGGCAATCTATTCTGGTGGATACACAGTGTTGGCCAACGTTTGGTCTCGGAAATCCTCCGTAGGTTCGTCACGCTTGTTCTTGAAACATCATTGTGGTGAGGAAAGAAAGCGTGCTTGCCAGGCTGCATTTGTGAACTTTGTCAAGTCAACTCATTGCCTGAAATACTACAGTGGCTTGGGATCCATTGTACCTCCCAGTCTTTATGTCGTCTAGATCCTTGCAGCACTTCACGCTTCCGTCATGTTTGGGTTAAAGACTGAGTTCACAAACAGCACTCTTTTACTGTCTCCAGAGAGAGCTAAATGGCTGTCACTTCTCCATCGAAGTTTTAACTCTAGGCTCCAGGCCAGTCTAACTTCATGTGCAGAAAGCTGCAAGATACTCACACTAAAAAAGCACATTGCTCGAGGTATTTACATATCAATATAGATGTGAGTCCATTATTCTGGAGGGTACTCCTTCTTGTATGGTCTCAGTAATGAAGGCTTTCAAAATCTCAAGGAGAGTCACATATTTGTGAATCTATTCAACCAGCTTTATTCTATACACGAAAGCCGTCGAAATTAGGATTAGAAAAGCAATTCGAAGAGCGAAGTAGTAATTGTGGCGTAACAATAATCATACCCTATTAAGCTTTCAGTTTTCTATCCGATTAGTAATGTTCTCAATTTTCGGGAACATCGTTATTCTGTGTTCAATATCCAACTCCAGTTCTCTGTCTTATGAAGACATTTAACCCTGCGAATATGCCACCATTGCAGCAATAAGATTGGAACGTGGACAACCAGCAACCTTTTAAGGAACAGTTTTGGGCTAAATCCAGTTTTACCACAGCAGTATCAGAAGCTGTAATTACCGCTTAATCACCATACACCATCTCAGGACGAAGATAGAACTCGTAATCTAGTTCTAGGATGTCCTGAGTGATACCACATAATGAGATGACTATAGGGTGTAACTGGTTATCTATTGGCCAAAAGAAATCGAGATGGAATTAAAATAAAAATAAGTTAAACGAATTTATAGTTGAAACTTACATAAACATTGGCCATTAAACAAAAGAAAATGGATATTTTATTGAAATTTGTATCAAATTTATTGAAAAAGTCAAGAAAAAAGTTTCCACTTTATGCTTGCATCAATAAACGGAGACGTTAACAAAAAATATCTAGGATTCAACTTGGTTTTTTACAAGTTGAATCCTAGATTCTTGGACAATTTTGCGTCACTACATTAATCTAAAAGATTAAAATCCAGAAAAGCTGCTTGTAAAATTACGAAATACTGGTTAAGGGTTCAGTTTTCTGAAAACGCCCCTCAGGGAGGTTCTAAACATTGGACCTCCTGAATTTTTTATTAACTCAGCACTACTAGAGCTAGCAGCAGAATCAAATCCTGGCATCAAAAAAAATTCTACTGAATAAGGCAGACCTCCATTTTGGCTATTTGTAAAGAAGTACTCCTTAAAAAATAAAGTAAAACCGCAAATATCACATGTAACGTGTTCAGTTGATTTTAATTTTGAGCTTCTTCCTGACAACTCGCAGCCCTACAAAGATATACATTATTTAGCTTGCAAAACATTTATACTTTAGAAAAGGTCTGGTTTGTTGGCTAACAGATTGGTTCCGGTTATAGGAAATGATAGCTTACATTTCCTAGCAACAAGCTAGGAATAAGCTAAAATAAATGAGCAAACAAACCAATGTAGAACAGAAAGGTGAAAAACACTCCGTTTCTTATAATCTGGTACTTTTACCTTAGCTTATAACCAAACACCTTGATTTGTTTTCAAGGTTCATGGAATTTCTTTGCTTAAAAAAAACAAACTTTATTACTATTTTTCTAGAAAAAGTGAAAAATTCGTCCAAAACTTCTGTTGCCTTAAAATAATGTCAAGCAATTTTTAAATTCTATCAATCAGGATTTAAATATCATAAGAATAAATTTAAAAAATTATACTCACTCTCTTTTTCATGATCATATCCAACTATCACAAAATAATCAGCCAATCGTGACATTACTTTTTTTCCAAAACAATAGAAAATAATGTACAAAAAATGGCGACTTTAGGATAAATTCAAATTTCTTTTGATTAGAATATTTTAAAATCAGATCAAATCTTTATAAAAATATCTAAGAAATTGTTTCTTAAATGTAACATTTAGAGTTAAAAATTTTTGACTTCTCATTGCGTAAACCAAACTTTTCCAAAAAGATCACAGCACATAACACTCCTTATCAAGGAATACACTACTTTATAACAATTTTAGAAATAAGAAAATATTCTATTCAATTTTTTTTAGTTTGATTTTGTTTCTAGGGTATTTTAAATATATTGTTTATAAATAAATTAACAGATGATAGATTTTTAAATAATATCTATAAACTGGGGAAACCTTAATCACACTTTAAAATAGAGGAAAGATCTGTGGGCAATCAAAAATCAAATAAAAAACAGCTCACTATAACCTGTTCACTTGTAAAATTTACAAAAAAAATAAAACTTATTAACTGTGAGAAGGTTATAATTTGGTTCTAATTTTTACTGCCAGTTTAGGTAAATGTTTCATTAAATAAATATTTTTTTGTTATTTGTATTTTGTAATATATGTTTTAGTTTGGTAAATAGTAGGACTGTCAAAAATACCATTATAGGTTTAGTGTTAATGGGTAAAACAAAACTGTATAAGTGAGGTCCTTAAAATGATTTTAGGACTTTCTTCGTGGAATTCAAGTAGAATCAAATTGACCAAAATAAATTGGGAGGTCCCCAGGGGGTATCCTGAATTTTAACAAAAGGTAGGAGCATCCTTTACAAACATTACTTAAGAAGTCTGAACTCTTCTAAAAATTTTAAATATATCTAGTCAGGACTATGGGAAAAGGACGCCCGCTCCGAGCACCACATTTCAAAAGGCGCTAAAATTAGCTCAAATGAAGCTTAAAGATTATTCATTCAGATTAAAGATAAACAATTTTTTTTATGCGTTGTCACCAGAAAAAAAAAATACTAATGTGAACACTCTTATGAGGTTCTTTTTCCGAATTCTAGAAATGAAATTTGCTTGAAAATTTGATATTATTGAATTACATTATAATTTTATATTATTATAACGTGGCTTATTGGATAATCGTGCTTCCGATTGCTCCATTTCCCTCATACTTTCGAATTTTATCAACTAACTCATTTAAGCCACGTTTTCTTACAAGTGACTGAACCACACATTACACTAAATTGAAATCACCTTAAACATTCTCTCAGAAGAGTCCTTAATGGAATTTCCCAGGGATAATCTTTTAAATAAAATTTGCCATTACGTCATATCTTGGAAAATTTCAAGTAATATTTATTTCTTAAAGTGGAATTTCCGCCTGAAGAATTTTTATTGTTAAGTTACTGTCAGAATCACTACCTAAGTAGGTATGCTAAAGAAAACGTTTAACCTTCTGGCATTTTTAAGTTGTTATGGGGGGGGGGGGACTATAGAACATGTATTTTTAACAAAAACTCGATATTATAACTATCCGGTTGTCAGATCTAGTATATATTATTTTTAAATAAAAATCGTCGGTTTAAGTTCATTCTGCGATTAAAGTAATTGTTATTGTATGAAGTAGTCAAACGTTTATAATAATAGGTAATAATTATCTGGCTTTATCGCAAATAATATAGTTTTCTTCAATTACATTCTCAATCTAGGTGTTCTTCCCACAATTTTGTGTATATGTAATATAAAATAAATAAGATATGCATATTTTTAGGACAGCTAATTATTCCAGTATTTTACCATAAGTAAAATTAGGGGAACTAAATTAAATTACAATTGAGAAATGAATAAATAATGTTGAATATTCTACTTGTTATTAACTGTGTTATTTGTCCTCACGAATATTTCGGTAAGACGAATTCAAGACTGAAATATTGCTTTAAATCCTCCGTGATTCAAATTTAAACAGTAGCCGACTCTAAATTTGTCTTTTTCTAATTTAACATGCATGTATATGTGACAACTTCAGAATCAGAAGAATAATTTGGAATAGAGTTAAAATAAAGTACCTATTTATACGAAGATATAATATACATTTTATCACAATTATAACTATTATGAATGAACTGGCCAGCATAAGGGTATGTGACATCTAATAAATTCTTAAAAAATATTAATGAAAATTAATGCGGTAAAATTACTTAAATAATATCAATGAAGTATTAATGAAATGTTGGGTACTTGCTGATTTGTGTACCTTTTGGCGTTTAATCAACCCTTATACTTAACTTTTTAAACTGTAAGTTTTTGTTAAGGAGATTTTTGTACCTTTTGGACAGATTTTCCTTTTTGTCTATTAGCAAAGTTACATATCTGCTTTACAGATTGGATTTTTTTAAAATTTGGAATAAGCTATTCTATCATTATAACCTGATAAGGTGTTAAATTGGAACCGTAACTACCACTGGAGAGATCTTTTTAAAGAATGGTTATAGTTGCGGTCCCCAAACCATCCTCAATAACAATTTTTTTGAGAAAGCCTTTTTATATAAAATAGGAAGGTATTTGTACGTAAATAGCAAAATTAAACTGCGATTTCAGTACTTCCTTTTAAGAGGAGCAAGAAAAATAAACTGCGATTACAGTACTTCTTTCTAAAAGGCAAAGATTTTGAATCGAACGACAATTCATTGATGTAAATCGGTTCACTCATTGATAATTTTAACGATTGCAGTACTTCCTCTTAGTAGGTGTAAGAGCATGATGGCACTTCACAGCCACGTAGAGGAGCTTTAATCACTTCTTCGTGCTAAATTTTATCAAAATCGGGTTAAGCTTTGTAGAAATATTGGTAATAATAGTTTTAGAAAGGGCCTTATTAGGGTGGGGCAAACTCCCCTCCTTATGAGGCATAGCGTCGAGACTTTTAAAGTACAAATCTGTGCAAAATTTCGATTCGATTGACACTCCATTCATGAAAATCGGTTCACGTGTCGATAATTTGAAACGATTGCTATACTTCCCCTTAACAAGTGTAAGAGCAGATCGTCGCTTTATTGTTAGGTAGGGGAGCCCTAACCCTATCATCCTACCAAATTTTATCAAAATAGGGCCAAGATTTACAGAGTAATTAGTAATAATAATTTTGGAGGGGGCCTTACATAAAGAGGGCTAACTCCTCTCCCATTCGATGTACAGGGCCGAGACCCCCAAAAGGCACATCTACATAAAGTTCCGAATCGAATGACACCTCATTCATGAAAATCGGTTCACGTGTTTAGGCGCTACGTTGTTTACAAAAAAGGTAACAACAAGAACAACAACAAGAACAAGAACAAGAACATTTTTTGAAAAAGCCGTTTTTGCTCTTTTTCGGCAACTTTTTTCTCGAAACCTATTAGATCTGGGTGGTTGCAAAAAAATTATAGTTATAAAGGAGAATTTGGAGTAAGATTTAAAGAAAATTTGGGAATTTTATCTTTTATAGAAAAATAGAAAAAAATTGTCAAAGTTGGGTGTTTTTCAACGTTACACTTTTTCGTGCAGTTTTTGATGGTCAACCCTTATACAACTGTCCTATCGTACAGTTTTAATTTAATACGTCAGATAAATCTAAAATTCAGTGTCTGAGACGTAGCAAGGGTAAATAGTACTCTAGGAGAACTTTTTCGCCCCTCTTCATATTTGTCGACTTGAAAAATTTGTCGAAAACGGTTCTTAACCTATTTGTAAAATGGATATGTTCTTTGGGGGGGGCCAATGTATATCTCTCCTTTGAATGAAGTCAATTGAAATTCTCCAGCCAATCTGAATTATACAATAGATCTGCTTTTTCATTTTTCTCTTCAGAAACCATTCTAAATCCTATAGCGCCGCCAGCTTTAGACTTGAATATTGTTATGATTTCTCCCTAAATTATACTTAAAAGATTCCAAACCTGTTTTTGGGACACTGTCTTACTTAGGATAATTAAATAATTCGCACAGTGCTTTTACCATTGTGTGTCCTCCAGCTTTAATCTCTTCATTTCTTATTCCGTCCATTCCCGGAGCTTTTCCGTCTTTCATCGAGCTAATGATATGTGCTACTTTCTCTTCCATGATATAATTAATCTTATTATGATCCTCGCCTACTTTTATTTTATCCTCTTCTACTTTTGATTTTAATCATCTCTCTTTTAAATAATTTTCTGAAGTATAAAGTTCACAATAAAAGTCTTTAATTACCTTCAGCACCAATTCCTTTCCATGAACAACCATTCCAATCCTGTCTTTCATAGCTATTAATTTAGATTGCCCGATTTGCTGCCTTTTTATACAGCTTTTGATACTTTTGCCATCTTCTAATGTCTCTTCCACTTCTCTAATTTTCTTTTCGTATGACCATTGCGCTTCCATTTCCTTCTAATTAGTTTAGATATCTCTGCATACTTGGGACAATATAATTATAAATTTTTATTCATCACCATCGTTGTTATCAATGCCTTGGTCAAGGGTTGCATCCACTTAAGCAGTCTATTAGGTTTTTTTTTTTAAATAACATTATTCTTTATTATTGTTACGGAAACATAATGATATACAGTAATAAAGTTTAAAGCGGTTAGAGGCGAGGACTGCACCCTTGAAC
Source organism: Rhodnius prolixus (assembly GCF_049639745.1). Lineage (NCBI taxonomy): Eukaryota > Metazoa > Arthropoda > Insecta > Hemiptera > Reduviidae > Rhodnius > Rhodnius prolixus. The sequence goes on from NW_027411618.1 coordinate 1,399,094, forward strand.
GAAAGTAAAGCCCATCTGAAAATGCACCAAATATCCAGCTTAGAACTTTGATAATTCCAGACACGGTTCATCATTGGTCGCAGTTGGGGTTAGGTGAAGAAGCTGAGAGCCTAGACTGGCTGCTTTATGTGCAGATGGAATGTATGCAATAAATCTACTCTGAATGCCATCAATATAGAACAGCACTAGTCTCTCTTTGAACATTAAAAAAAATAATGAAATACAAAAAAAATTCCTTTTTTTTTAAATTTCAATTAAATTCTTTTATTACTTACAAATACACACAAAGAATTCATTTATAATTCCAATTTATGTATTTTAAATGTATTTACAATTACTAATGTATGTAGGTGGTAAATATATTTCAACAAATGTATGTGCTACATCAGATGGATCTCATGGACTCATGTAAACATGATTAATTTTGTATTAATTAATTAAAGATGGTTTAGTTTTTTAATACCTCATTATGATTTGTGACTCAAAGTAGTTCTTTAGTGACTTAAAAACAAGGTTTCATTTACATACCTTTTATTATTTTTTTTAAACATGTAAATTTTTTCGGAGACTGTACCTAATAATGAGTCCATAAGACATCATCTGGAAATAGCCATTTTTATTTTTAGGTTAGTTTAAATCCTCAACAATATGAACAATGTAAAGATACCGAAGTGAATAAACAATAATTTGACTAGAGGATAATTAAGTGTACGGAATGGTTCTGATTTAATGTACTGAGCCTTAATAGTGTGTTTATATTTTAGCATTGTTATTCAAATTATTTGAGTTTTATTAGTGAATACACACTACTCTGGGCTACAGTATATTTGGGTCACATGTTTTGCTGAAAGGAATGAAACCATATTTACAGACTTTGACAGCCTTTAAAAAGCGTGTATATTATTCTATTGGCTGAATTAATTAGTTTGTCCTAAAGCCTATAATAGCAGCTTTTCGAAGGCAATCTAAGAAAACATCGAAATGGATTAATGGAATCTTAAAATTATAATACAACTGATAAGACAGAGTTTAAAAATATGTTACAATTTTGCCTGGCAATTTTGTCTGATAATTTTTTGTTTTTTCAGGCTTGATGAATCCACTGTAAATATTGGTACGGCATTGTTTGATGATATGGGGTGTGGCAATTCTATCGATTGTTCCGATTAAAATTGCCATTCACTAAATGATTCCGCACTGATCTAAACTGGCTTACAAAAAGTCATGCCTTATAAAAGGGGTGTACAAACAAGGTAATGGCCGTTATTTATTTATTTTTTTATAACTGAAAGTCCAATACATTTTAAAACCTGAATTAACATGCACAAAAACTTATAGAAGGGGGCAATAGTAATGCCAAAAAGGAATGATAAGTCTGAATTATCCGCAAAATTTTTGTTTTTGAGATATTCTGTTAAGATACAGAAAAATTATTTCTGGTTATAACCACGATTTTGAGAATTTGACACAATAAAATATTTCCAGAGTAAAAGAATTATAAAATACTGAGAGGTGGTGGCATGACTTTCTTAGAAAGACTCATAGTAGCCACTCATGTAAGCGTTTTTAGGCTTTTCGGAAAGCTGTCTAGTCAAAATTCCAAGTATTAAGTCTGGAGGGGGCGCTTGATGAACTTAGCTGACCATAACCAGTCTATGGGAAACGTAAGAAGGAGTAGTAGTACAGTGGCTCATGAACTTCAACAGGCCACCATCAAATTGCCAACTTCTCAACAAACAATCCATGAGTAGTGCCGAGACTGCAGTCAGTGGTTGCTAGGCTGCGATCGCCATTGGTACAAGTGATAATATAGAAGTGGATGAACGTCATTGTGGAACTGGGCAAGAAGCAATGCACCATGAATTCATTAAGTTCAATGGAATTCAGAGCCATATTGGGAACAAATTTAGTTTTACTCAAATTAGTCTAGCGATATTCTAGTTTTAGTTATTTTATTTTTTAATTCCAAAAGCCAAGAAATATTTTGTGCTGGGTACCAACAGGTGGCAAAAAAAAAAATGGCTGTTAAGCTACAAGGTCCATTTTATCAAAAATATTTTTCGAACAAAGTAAAAATCGCTTTTTATTGGTTTTAATAGATACATTTTAGCAGCATTTATTAGATTGAATCATTTTTTAACTGCGTGCTCTACGATCGAACGTTCACGAAGTAAGCCACAAGAAAAAGCTGTCCGTCTTCTCAGTTTCCTGCACCGTACGGATTCCATTCCTTTTGTCCTAGCTACTTCTTAGATTACAAAACTATCTATGGGAAACTTTGGAAATCCTCGATTTTATTTTTAACTTACGATCATTTTTAAAAGATGTCACTGACTTTATTTTTGAACATTTAACTACCCTTCTTTCCGTCCATCTTGGACATTCTGGCTTTTTTGCTGCATTAATATTTAATTTCGTACTAGTGGGAGTGACAGAATCTATGGCTTTAATTGAAATCGAAAATTTAACGAACCCATTCATAGAATCTCCCATCTTTCTTCACTATCGTAAGTTGAAATACATAATTATGAATCAAATCCAATTACACAATCTTTCATTAGAGTATCTTCTTGGGGAATTTGGAAGTTATTGTTATAAACAGTTGGCATGTTTTGGTACAATGGTTATGGAACAAAGTCAGAGATCCCCAGTACGAGTCCCGCGAGTAGCTACTTTTTTTCGGAACCCGGTCTACGGACAACTTATTTGTTACTTAGACATTAAACCTCGCCTAAAAAATAAAAAAAAAAAATCAGCAATTACTTTATTTTAATTTCTATACTTTTCATTCACAGTTTCCTTTATACTTCTGTCTGGAAATCAAAAAATGGTACGCATGTAATAGATTCGTTCGATAAATTCAAAATTGTGAAGGAGGTTTTTTCCATATTGAGGCATATCACAAAATATTTCCATGACCAATACTTTATCCCTATGGTATCAGGTAGTTGTGTAAATATATTACAAATATACACAATAAATAAATAAATAATTTAAAAACAAATATAAAATAAGAGGGTAATGATGAATGTTGCTTGTATTTCATATATGTAGGTTATAACATTTATTAAAGGTAATTAAAAGGTTTAATTTTATTTTTTTATTGAAAACGGCTACTTCTTTTGTTACCCACCCCATTCTTGTTTTTTTTAATGTAATAAATGATAATATATTGTAATTACCAGGTTGTAACAAATGTCTGTTCGTTTTTTTCTCAATCGTTCTTTTACTTTTTACGTACTTCGAATTTTGGTTCTCTACCATCAGTTTCTTGCTTACCCTTTTTTCTTTAACTAACATATAAAAAGATCTATGCTTTTAAAAATATTTGTAGAATTGAATGTCAAAATTTGGGCGATTTCACTTCACTATTAAAAAAAAACACAAATGCCTCTTAAAAAAAATAATGAAATAGACATTAGAAGGCTCTTTTTTTAAACGGACTACTGAGTTCAGCTTCCCACTATTTAGAGATGAATGTTATTAGGGTATTAAGAAATATATATATTGTTTCAGGACCTCCTCATTTTTTAGATACCGCACTTTTGACTCCAGATGCATCAGAAAGTGCTTTTAGTCAGAACTGGCGTTATCTATTGAAACAGAAAACGTGGACTACAGCAGTACGGCATGCCAATGCCAGAAATAATTTCTGATCATTTCAAGCTAAAGCAAGGTAAGAAACATTTTGTTTCAACGAATTATTCCTTAGCAATAACAAAATAAGATTTATTAAGGACAATTCGCCCTTAATGAAAGATATTCTTCTTTTAGTTGGTGTTAATAAAAAGTAATCCTTTAAGAAAGATAAGTACGGTATGTTTGGCAAAATCCATTTTAAGTGAGGTTAAGAACAAGAAGTGAGAAGGACATCCGAGTAAACTGTAAAGGAACTGTCTGATTTACAGAGGCTACATAATGGCCACTGTCTCAGAAGCAGGAGTCTACATGTGTTAATCCAGAAATACTCTTCGCAAATCCTCTTATACATCACTTCACGGTATCCAACGCTAATAAGCTTAGCCATTAAAATCTATGCTTTAGAAAAACCTTAGTTAAAACTTGTAAAGTAAGAAGGTTCTAATTACTTTCGAATACCAAGGCTGCAATGAAGAAATTGAATGCTTCTAAACCTTGCATATCTTTCTACAAAAGTTGTGGGGAATAGCTTCACTTGAATTGTATTCAAGGACTTGCTGTCTTCATAGGGAAATGATATTGCTGGCTAATTGGCTAGGAATGGGGCAGTTACTCCATCCATTGGTCCAGCAGCAGAGGTCGAACGTCACTTAAGCAATCATTTTCGGAGAGAGTATAACAAATAATTCCACGGTAAGAGGTTAATCACAAAGCTGAGCACAACCAGAATTGATTTGATCATTAAACCAAGAACTGAGATTAGTGTTGATTCAGGCCTACTACTGATCAATAGGTGTAGATTGCCTCTCATATCCTGTTCGGATTCTTTGCAATCACTAGAGGAGTGCGGTATGAAATGTTAGGAAATTAGTTTGCTGGACGCCCCTTTAATTTGCTTGAAGACGGAGGATTAGTCCTCAACGATCACTGAAGCCATCGCTTTGCAATGTATTTTTTATGGGACTACTTTAAAGCAAAGATTTATGCATACTCTATAGCCACGCATTGCATGATGCATTTTCAGATCTTATCACAAAAAATTTGAGCGATTCCAAGAAGAGAAGGTATATATAAATAACTAATACTGTTTGCAAGAATACTTGGGCAAACATGGCCACCATTGTTTTCGAATTGATTTTTTTTTTTCTTCTTTTTAATGTTTAATACTACACTGCTTTTTCGTAATACAATAAAAAAATTGAAATTATTTTTCAAAATGGCTCGAAGTTTGAAAATTAAAAAAAAAAATATTGAAGCGGGTTTATATGGCACGAAATAGAAGTGTTAAAAGTATTTTATTTATTTTTATTTTTTTGCAGAGATATTAAGGGAACTGCGCGGAAATGTTGGCCCCATAGATGCGTTCAAATTACAAAAAAAATGATGGCCGATATTTTCAGCAGCTAGTATGAATGGTGAGTAAATAAACCGTTTTTCAATTGTAAGGAGAAAAAAATTTGCAGACCTTTTTTACACCCTAGTAAATTACGAGTACTTTGATGTTACAATGAATTTTAAGATATATATTTTTTGTTTATTACAGAAATTACATGAAAAACGTTGTATTAAGAAAAAAATTATTTAGGTACTATTTTATTTAAGTATTTTTTGGCATTCTTAAAACATGGAATTATTATTTTTATTTGTGAAATTTACAAATCAAATAAATTACATTCTCGTTTGAGTGGGCTAGGTAAATATTACAAAAAATTATTGGGAACATTAGGTATGGTAAATTAATTTTTCCATAAATAAAAAAATTACATTAAATACAATATTCAAAAATTTTACAAACAGAAAAAATATTCAGAAATTTGATTTTATTTGACTATATTCTTTGCAGCAAAGTAAGTTCTTCCACAATTGGCTACGAAGAATCTTCGAAGCTTTTGTAGTTGGTAATTAGGTGAATGTCTCTGTGAACAGAAAGGCTGTAATTAAAATTAATGTGCAGAGCTTCTAGTCAAGCTTTAAAGGTAATGCAGTCAGCGAGAACTGTTGTACTGAGGTTCTCAGTTTATTCAATTGTTCCCCTCTGTGATCCACAAATGCCCCTTGTAAAGAATTCCCAAGATGTAGCCAAGGTTCTTGGTCAAAAAAGTTGGTATTTTAGTGACTAGCCTCAGGTATTTAGACCTGCTTTGCATTGATGGCAAATAGCAGATGTACACGTACTGCATAAGGGCATACGGCGTAGACTTGAGTTCCTTTGGTTGACTCCACTTAGACCTACAAATGCCCGTGTAAAGGGATTCCCACAACAATAAGTAAAGGGTATACTACGATTGTAATTTTATTACTAATTATTATTTCCTGGTTGAATTCTTTGTCATCAACTCCTGTGCTTAGAAAATCCTAAAAAAAAACTTACTTAAAGAAAAGGACTGTGAACTTTTCTGGCAGCAGGCTTCACTAATTCAGCTTGTAAAATCAACTGGTCCTTTGTTGTCTCTTAGTGTACTGCAAGTGCAACATTTCTGGCGTAACAAAGTTACACTTGAGCGGGTGTCTGGAAATGCAGCATACGCCACCAAGGTAAAACAATGGTCAACATGCGAAAATTTTTGAGCATCTTTGGAGATAGCATGAAGGATACTGGAGATCAATAACAAGTTCCAAATAAGGTAAGAAACTGATGTCAAAATTAAAATTTGAGAAGAACTTAAACTAGATTATTCTAAGGGTAATTAACCAATATTATGTCAGTCGGAGGAGGCTGTGGTATCTAACAAACCTATTGGATTTCGTTACAATCGATGGTTTATGGCAGCGATTGTTAAAGGATGCGTTCCACTAAGCGTTCACAACGATCAAAATGTACCTTCAACCGTTCCACATGACGACCGCGGTCATTGTGGTCGTGGCAAAAACGTCATTAATGACGTCATTATTTTCGTTCACGCGAAGCTCACAAAGCCCCACCTTAAGAGCTGGGTCGAAGTGGGCGTTCAGAAATTTGGCACAATTTTTAAAAGCAAAGATGGCGCCCGAAAAAATTATATCAGGTAAATGAAAATATCTCATTGAATGTGTTTCTCGAAAGTCTAAAAAAAAAAATAATAAAATGAAAAATTACTTATCCCTTTACATGCTAAATCACTGAATAACGACCAATTACACTTTGATAGTTAATAATACGTGGCTTAAGTTTTCAATTTTCACTATTGCAATTTTGTAAAATCGCATTCCACTTTTCATCGAAACTAGATGAAGAACTTTCTAAAGCATTATTACGTTGCATTAATAAATATTCTACTGTTGCCACAAAAGACATTTTAATTTTATTTAAACGTAAATAAGGTCGCCATTAGTAATGTTTATATGCACGGTTAAAACGTCCCATAGTACATTCCACTTGGGTTTTCGATTGCAACACTCGCAAGCAAGTGGAACGGGCAAAACCGCGGTCGTGAGCTTGATCGTCATGAGCGCTTAGTGAAACGCACCCAAAGTGTGTTCCACTGAACATTTTGCCGCTTTTTGGGCTCCGTGAAAAAATAAACAAAACAAAAACTAATAGTTCAATTATAATAAAATTATGTGACTCAGAGATGTCAAAAGCAAAAACTAGAAGTTGAAGGGTTATCGGTCACTATCTGACTGCATGTTTATGATTAGGGTATCACTTAAACAAATATCACTTTCTAGAATGTATTCATCATATTATTACAATCACATTAAACACAAGTGGAAATAATAGAATAGGAGGAAACAAATCATATTTCTTATCATTCCCGAATATTATGAAAATCGCCTATTGTGCTGTTACTCTAAAAAAATTAAATGAAGAATTAGTTTCACATTCTTCGAATAGCGCACAATTATAAATTTGAAAAATGATCCTGTTTTCTGTGATTAACAAAAGTTGGATTCTTGATCTAGAATTAGTTTTTTTTTTTACGACATATGTTTTCATAAAATATTGAAATGTGAAAAACTTGAAAATATGGAGCATGGAAATGAGAGTACCATTCGTTTGACCAAATATTCCAAAAATTTGGGAAAAACATCAAGCATCAGTTTCACATTAAAGTTACATTTTGGTTCATTGTGAGTATTAATTTGTTTTCAATGTTGGTAGTTTTACGGTAAAACTTATAGATTAATGTAACTGTAAGAATGCAATTTGCAACTTGTTTCGTTTTCTTCCTAATCATTCTCCAATATTCCAGTACATAGTTACTAAAATATCAAGTGAAATGTGCTGCGAAATTTGTGCTAGATTGTGAATCAATGTTTTATGGTACGAAATCATGGGCAGTTTAAGATCAGTGTCAGGTATATCTAGTAAGGAAAAAACCCTAGCTAAATCGGGGTGGTTTTGTCCACTGGACTCACAAAGAATGGGCATAAGAAACTAACTATCTTTTGACTGCTGGAACAAGGTCAATCCCCATGCATTGATCTTAATTCTAGACAGAGGATGATGCACTAATAAGAAATCCAGGGCCGTCTACCATTTTTTTTTTTTTTTTTCTTAGACTGCTTTCATAGAACAAAGTTTATGCTCTGCTTGATGATGTAAACACATTCTGCAGCTTACCACAAGTGCTTGTTGAAGAGACTAACATTTTGGGTCAGTGGATGAAGGCGGCAAGGTGACAGACGGAGTACTGGGGTCACTGGAGTCGTGGCCAATACTGGGTGGTAGACATGTCAGGACCCTGTCCTGGTACCGCTATCGGCACAGATACCCCCGGCGAGATCACACCTGTAATTGAAATAGATTTTTTTAAATTAATATTGATAAACTTGTCATTTTTTTACTCAACATAGTAAAAGGTGAGTTAAGGAAATGAAAGTTTTAAGACAAAGAAAAAATAAAGTTATCGCCTATTTACTAACGTCCTACTACCATATAAGTATGGAGATATAAGTAAATATAATACTTTATAATTAGGCGCCACGGTAGCCAAGCGGGTTAAGAGGCGAGACCTGCAAAGCTAATATGCATTGTGGTACTGGGTTCGATTCCCGGTCTTGGCCTTGGATTTTATTTAATGGTTAAATGAGAAATAGTAAAGTACGTTTGCAAGTCGCCTCCGTCCACGACACCTAGTAAATGGTAGTTGGACGAAAGGCCCCGCCTGAAAAAATAGGCGATTACTTTACTTTTTTTACTTTTTACTTTACAATTAACATTTTTTCTAACAGATAAAAAGTAGCTATACGCGATATTCGAACTGGGGAATCTACCTAGAATTTCCAGACCAAATCAAAGCTTTTTTTCAACAAAAAATTTACATTTAAAAATATATATATATTATATTTCATTCTTACATTTAAAACACGTTAGCCAGAAGTAGCAAGGACTAAAAAAGTAAGTAAAGTAAAGTAATCGCCCATTTTTTCAGGTGGGCTTTACGTCCAACTACCAATTAGGTGTCGTGGACGGAGGCGACTAGCAAACATATTTTACTGTAAATTTCTTTTATTAAGTATTAAATAAAACCCAAGGCTTAAGACTGGGAATCGAATCAATACATATTAGCTTTAGAGGTCTCGCCTCTAACCGCACGGCTACCGTGGCGCCTAGTAGCAGGGACTAGAATTCAGAGTTAGGTTTCTTTTCTGGGATAAATTTAGGCCGTTGTGGAGGGCCTCTTGAACGGTCGTTGGGCGAGAATATGACTCAGACCAAGTTGCGAAGACCTGGCAGCTTTTCTGAATGACACTCGTTAGTCTAAACTCGTAGACCTTTAGTGCTATAGAGGTAAGTTAACTTACAAGTTCATTTCGACTCTTAGAAAACACCCAGGGCCTTGTAAAGATGCAGGTCTATTGGAACTACAAAGGTTCAGTACTAGGTCTTCTCTCTTTGCTGGGTGGGGTTGATTAAGCAACGGCCCCTGAGCCGGCTGTGTTAGGAATATTTAATTCTGTTATAAAAGATTGAATTTGATTTTAGAAAATTTTATTTTGATTAACTGGTTAAAAATAGTTAACTGGTTTACATAAATATAATGAATAAGGTTTAGAATTTGTCAATTTTTAAATGATTTTGTAAATTGTATTTTATTTCTTATTCATAAAGAATTTTAATTCAATTAAAAACAAGAAACTAAAAAAAAAATAACCCTGATTTTTTTTCGACAAATTAACCAATAAAAAGTACTAGGCTTAGTACATTATGCTTACCCGTAGAGGAGACGGCGTTCGTAGCATACTGTGCTTGATAAGGTGACTGGACCGGCGAACAGGGACTATGCCTTGGCCCTGGATATCCAGGCAGGTTCAGCGACTCGTAGCTGCGGGACATACAATAGTCTGTGCGCTGTTGCAGACAGGAACCTGCCGTCTGTGGACTCATGCTGCCTGCGCTTACCATCGGGAAACTGGCCATTGTACTGTGCACACAAAACATAACCAAAAATTAAAAATACAAATACAAAAAAAAAGACAGATATAGGTATGAAGTTAGTTAGTAACAAAATTATTTTGTCCAGGACTTACAGGTGATAGTGCAAGCCTAGAACAAATATTCCAAAAATTTCAGAGACCTAGAAATAGAATCCACAGTTTACCTGTAGGAATCATTCATGGAGATGGGCGTAGGTATCGCTGGATACATGGTGTTTGGCGTGAAGTTGGACAATCTTTGCGGCGATGGTGGTCCAGTCTCAGAAGAGTTATTACCATCGGTGACACGCCTTTGATTTCTTAATTTCTCCTCTCGACGCCATTTAGCACGACGATTAGAAAACCACACCTAATTAAAGAAATAGTACTATATTAGTAAAACCTAAGTTCCAGTTGATATTTATAGACAAGACTACGATTAGAAAACCACACCTAATTAAAGAAATAGTACTATATAAGTAAAACCTACGTTCCAGTTGATATTTATAGACAAGACTACTTCAGAAGGAGATATTGTTGCCATATTTGAGAGGTTAGATTAGCTGTATATTATAGCTGTTCTCATTTACACTTAATTGCTCCATCATTGTACAAAAACCGTAATTAAAGAAGCTAATTTTATTGAAATTTATGTAATAATTTACAACGGTATTTTTCTTGCTGCTTAAAAAGAAGTTACTTAAGATTTGGAAGGGTCAGTTGAGCTACCTATTTAAATCTTGAGTGGTCCAACCTGTAAATTTCCTAAATTGTATTACAACACCCACAATCTCCTTTTTTAACAGGAGCTAATCCAGAATTTTTTTCGAGTGGGGTTTTAGTTGGACAAATGCATTAATTTTTAATTTTAAAATTATTGTTTCATTTCGGATACAGCACCATTTTTTATAATAAGATTGTTTCTTGACATATGTTTACAAAATATAATTTAGGAAACATGTTTTATTTAGGGTATATAAAAAACATTTAAAAAAAACTGTAAAAGTAAAGCAATAACAGATAGTCTGGGTTAAAGATGCTAATCCGAGATATCTCGGTAAATCTAAGTAACTTGACCAGTCATTCAGCTGAGCTTGGTCGCAGTGGTTAGATCATAAGAAATGGATAATCAATTATAAAGCTTGAATTTAATTTAATTCAAGTGTATGAATTCATTTACCCACTCTGTAACGGTTGTACAACCAACATTATGTGCATTATGTACATTCATTATACCAAGAAGTGATTTTTTGTCAAATTTATGTTCATAATTGTAAATAAAGATTTATTATTACTAATTTAATTCTACATCCTTGCCGCTCTACTGGTCACTACGAAGATAATTTAAATGAGTGCGAGAATGGCCTGGATAGTCGTCTTAAAGAGTATTAGTACTTATTGGTTGATTGTCCAGACATCCAAGACAATATCGTTCTGGGATGTCCGCCAGCCAAACATGTGGGGCTTTATTTTTAGTCTTGTCTTAGAGCTGGAATTTTCTATTTAGTCTATGTTCTATTTACATTTTTTTTTGTAGCAAATCAAAGAGATTCAACCCCTCTAACTTTAGGGGCCCATGTATGTGCATTGACCACATGCACACATTTAACCTACTGATATCGAAGAACCACCAAGACCTATTGATATCACGGTATTATGAATAAAATGAATGTGTCCTTCTTATGCTTTGAATTAAGTTTATCTTAAAAGTTTTTTAAAAATATTTTATATAGGTACAAAAATTCATAATGAATTTCTATATTCTAAAACTATAAGTTTTTGCCGAAATTAGGCTTGTATTGATCATTATATCAATAGATCTCTCTACAATCTATGTATATCCTCAATGGACATGAATATGACAACGAAAGTTATTGGAATAATTTTTACTGAGTAATGAAGTATAATAATAGTAATAATAATACTTCAATTAAAAATAAAAAAAAACATGAAAACATACAGAAAATAAATAAATGCCAAGTATTTTACGGATTGGAATCATCCTACAGTTGCAGATAGACTTTTAAAGACAATTATAGAATACAAAATACACATAAAATAAATCATATTCTCATTTTTTCTTATTTTTTATTTCAGTTACAAAATAAGTAATAATAATAAATATATAAATCATAAGTAAAACAAAAAATCTATTGGGAACTAATTGAAAACAAAAAAGTAAGCAATAGAATGCAAGAAATAGAATTTAAAAAAGTATACTTAAATACAATTAGACATAAAATATCTTAAGTAAGTTCTGTATAGATTCATTAGGCTTTGTAATTTGTAAAATCAGTTTAAAATAATAATTTTCTATAACGTAATATTTTTTAATGAACTAAATTCCTTCCTTTGCGTCACCATTAGAATAATCTGTTCTCATTTAGACTTGTGTAACTAGTTCTTGTTTTGTTGATTTGTTTTATTTTTTATTTTTACACAATGAAAATTTGTACTCAGGGAATTCCGAAACCATTTAATTTGAATAAAATATAGATTCGAAGATGGACCCCGAAGAGTTGCGAAACGTTGTTACAGCAATGAAATGTAATAAGATTAGAGCTTGAATTTGGGTTGTTAATCACATTTCGAGCTGCTCTATAGCTATGGCAAAACTGTAGCCAGCTTTACAATTTTTACAAAAATCATGCATGTTCTTTGGTTTTTCAAAAATAAATAAATAAAAATGAAATCAGTGCTCAAACAGTAGCTTACTAAAACCTGTAAACCCATACCTGTATTCTAGCTTCGGGTAAACCTATTTTCGCTGCTAACCGTTCTCTCGCAAATACATCGGGATAGTGTGTTCGTTCGAATTCTGTGAATATAAAACCCAAATTTAGTTTTAGCTTAACGTCATACCCAATATACTATTTAATTAATTTATTTATTACTTATTAGATTTTTCTACATACCTTTTTCTAATGAATCAATTTGCTCATTTGTAAATGAGGTGCGATTTCGTTGCAATTTTCGCTTTAATCGTAATCTAGCTTGATCCTCTTCTACGCCGGCGCATGATCCAGGATTGGAGTTATCACCAGCCGAGGTACAAGTCTCGTCAGAAGGCACTCCATCTAGTTCTGTAACTGAAATATTTAAAAAAGAATTAGTAACTTATTTGGTTAGAAGTAAGTTCTTGACTATATTAAATAAAGCTTTAAATTTTCTAACCTAAACAAGAGGGTAGTATTATTTTATTATAGGTTAGAATATTACATAGAATGTAATTTCTCATCACTTTATTGCATATTAATTGTCTAGCTTAGTCTAGTACATAGCATAGTCACATTTTTGAGCTGAATTTAACTCAAATAATTGAACTTAAATTGTATATTTTAAATTAGTATTGAGCAGCATTTTATTCAAACTACAGTTTACTTGATTTGAATTTTAAGTTTCATCAATTAGTTGTGTATTAAGTACAACTTGATTTCCAAAGTTAGGCCAATATTGCTAGCTAATAGAACTTTTCTTTCTTGTCCCTTGCTGTGTTTTAACACAACTTAAATTATCAAAGTATAGGCACCACGATAGCCGAGCGGTTAGAGGCGTGACCTGCTAAGCTAATATGTATTGTGGTACTGGGTTCGATTCCCAGTCTGTAGGCCTTGGATTTTATCTAATGTTTAATATGAATAACTTTAAATTATGGTTGCTGTTAGTTGCCACCATAATTGGTAGTTGGACGTAAAGCCCGTCTGAAAAAAAATAGGCATTACTTTACTTTACTTACTTACTTTTTCTAAATAAATGTATAGGTTAGACATATTGTTTTGTGCGAAAAATTGGTTCGAACCAGTTGTTTACTTAGTTTTGCCTTTAAGTCCTTGTTAATACAAGTAAATCTTGTTTGTACTTAGTGCTCATAAGTACAGTGGGTTTTAAATTGTAATTTTTCTTTGCTTCGGTTTTGGTTTTTTAGTGTGTTTTTTTTTTTGAGTGAGTTAGTTTGTGAATTGTGGGTTCTGTCTTGTTATTATTATTGTTTGTTTCTGTGTGTGTGTGTATGTATGGGTTTGTTAGTGAGTGAGATAGAATGAGGAATGGAAGAGAGTTGAGACAGTGTTTATGGTGTTGGCTAGGGAAACTCCCGGTACACGCTGGGTTTTCCAAACAGCGATAACGCTACCCAATGGGTTTGCAACTCATCCCTTATGTAGACCGTAACCCTTATTCAGCCGACTAGAAACTCTGAGATAACGCTATATTGGTGTAAGGCATTAGACTCGCACAAACACACCATACTATACAACCCTATAAACTGTATTTGTAGTAGTAGTAGGTGGTGGGTATTTCTGGCGGGAACAACCCTTTCCACCGGAAAAGGCGGGAAAGGCGTTTGTTCTTTACTCTCTCACTCGGTTCTCCGTCATACTTACACACACAAACACACACACACACACACACACACATATATATATATATATATATATATATATATATATATATATATATATATATATATATATATATATATATATATATATATATATATATATATATATATATATATATATATATATATATATATATATATATATATATATATATATATATATATATATATATATATATATATATATATATATATATATATATATATATATATATATATATACATACACAATGCAATTTTAACTTCCTCCGCTTTGTTAAGAGTGGTTGAAAATGTTTTAGTCTATTTAAATTTTCTTTAACATTGAGTTACATCAAACATTTTTACTAAACTTTGGGTGGTTTAAAGTATGCTGGTTTTTTGTTTTCCATCATAGCGTGCAGAATTGCCAATCGAGAGCAAGCATATTTTGGCGGTTTTGTTCTTACATAGTTTTAATATTTAGTATTTGCAAATTATTTCTTTCTTTACTAAGTTTGTTTCTAATTTCCTTAACAAAAAACTTAACAGTTTAAAAAGTAAAGTATAAGGGTTGATTAAATGCTAAAATGTACACAAATCAGCAAGTACCCAACATTTCATTCCTACTTCTAGTATCATATTTTTTTAGAATGTATTAACTAGATGTCACACCCTTCTGCTGGTCTTTTATCATTATACGAGGTGTGGCTATTAAATAACGAGACTATTGCTGTAAAACATTTTATTTCAAAATGTATACATATTTAGTTATTATCACCTTCAATATACACCCCTCCTCTATCCCTACAACGCTCCATGTGAATTTACCACTGTTCGAAACCGTGCTGGAAGTCTCTTTTCTGTGAGCTCCTGTATATGACGCGTGCCGCTTTTTCTTTCACAGCTTCAACGGACTGAAATCCGTGTTCCTTTTAATGCAGATTTGATTTTGGGGGAACAGATAAAAGTCATCAGGCGAATAAGGGCGGATGGCCTAAAACTGGGATGTTTGTACTTGGCTAGAAACGTCTTGATAGACAATACAGTGTGAGCTGGCGCGTTGTCTTGATGGAGAACCCCGTGACTTGTTCTTCCAACAAATCGGGTCGTTTTTTTCCTTAATCTTTCACGGAGTTGAGCAAGCATCTCATGGTTATAATGCTGATTAATTATAATCGATATTTTCATCCGTTTTGGACGTGGAAGGGCGACCCAGGCGGTCATCATCTCCGACGTCTTCTCGGCCATCTTAGAAACACTTGAACCACTCAAAAACTCGCGCACGTGATTAACATTCATCGCCATAAACTTTTATTTTATCAAGTTTTGATGTGAAATTTCACAATTCGTTGCTCCACTACATGTGTAGTATCATGTTTTCGGAAAAAACGAAACTAACACTTCTTACACAAACGACGGTCCCGGTCAGACAGATTTCTCTACAAACACGTGAGACGCTGCAATCGAAAGAGAAGGCTTTACGGTCGTTAAGATTTGGCGCATGCATAGTTCTTCTGTTGCAGCATCAGTCTCGTTATTTAATTGCCACACCTCGTAGTTAGTATTAAAAAGGCACTCCATTTTAACTCTATTCCAAATTATTCTTGTGATTTATCTTTATCCCGAATAATCATCACATTCACTCGCACATTAAGGAAGAAATAGGGAAAGTTAGAGTTGGTCTATTACCCCCGTGATTTGAATCACAGAGTTGAAACAAAATTTCAGTCTTGAATTCGTCTTGTAATTAGAATTCATTCGTTTTCAAATATCAATTAAAGTAGTCCCTTTAATTGAGTACTTTTAAAGAAGTTTTATAACCAAACAAAAATATACATATCTTTATCTATTTTAAATTACATATATACTCCTATAACATTGTGAGGAGAATTAAGAATATAATTGAAGGAAACTACATTAAACATTTAATATTATCAAACTAGATTACCTATTATTAATTACATATTATTTTTATCTAATACCACTGTTAGCGCAATGACCTGAATGTTCATTTTTTTCAAAAATAGAAATTGTAATAATCATCTACATTCTGTAAGTAATTTTGGCACGCCGATAAATGCATTGATGAATCTGAGAAAGAAAAATATTCTAATTCGTGAGCCTCAAGCCATAATAAACACAATAATATTAGTCTCCCAATGATTTAAAGGTACCAAATAAAAATTCTGGAAAGGTTGGTCCAGGTGTATTACCACTAAACTTTTTAGTGAACTCTCTTGTCATTAAATAAAAGTGTTCTTGAGAAGATCTCACCATAATTAGAACATGAAATGAGAATTTTGCTAAAGATAGGCTTTAACCCGCAGACAATTGAAGGCCAAAGTATGGCCAGGTATGATCCGGCTAAAACGAATGAAATCATTACTAAGACAAGAAAGCAACGGAAAGCGATGCACAGATACGTTACGCCCAGGTAAGTTTTGGGGATGGAAAAACCCCCAAAATTATATGCAAAAATAAAACTTACGCTTTAATAAACTATAAAAAATGTTCATTTTGACGGAAATTTTAGCCTAAAGTCAAGATTAAATGGCTCAACTCTTCAACATCTATATCGGAACATGAATCCATCTGTTGTCTTCATTCTAAACATACATTAATCCAAAATTTGACGTAAGTTTAGATTAGAATAGATTCCATGTGGGCTGGCTAGTCTAGGATTTCTTGTAATACCCTCTAGATGGAGCTTCATTCCAGTTCTGTCTGTTTGATTAGAAGAGTCTGGAGGTTGACTCCTGGGTAGAGCTTGAAGATACCAAGTTTTTCTCCTTTAAAGCGTCGAACTCTTCCAAAAGGAAATACTTAATACGCGTAATTTCCTCTTCTTTCTGCCAAGATCACAAAGGCTATTCATTGGAAAGGACTATGCGTTGCATATGGTTTACTCAAACTGTAATGGCCAGTCGAGTGGCCATTACCGAATAGCCTCCTGTCATGTTGGAGTAACACTACATTTAGACGAGTGGCTGATCGTGAACATTTACGCCAGCTACGACTATTTATACGATAATTTGTTGACTGAACATGTCATTATACCATAAATGGCTCAAGTCCTTTAAGTGCACTATGGGAAATTTCTTGAACTAGACAGGCTGTTGTTTCCTTGCTCTTTTCTCTTGAACCAGAAATTGTGTACTAATATTCATAAGAATGACCATCTAGGCAGTCACACATGGTCTTCAATTTTAACTTCATAGGACAGGACAGCCAACAGAGGCGCCAAAGTCTGAGAAAATTACCACTTTGAAATTGATCGGCCTTCTCTTAATATCTCAGCAACCCAACTGGTGAAGGACTGTGTCGAAGTTGCCTAGGCTTCCCGAGATATCTTGGATTAGCACCATAAACCTAGACTGTTCTCAAGCCGTACGAGAACATCAAAGACACTTAAGTTAAAAGTATTTATTATTAATCCTTCAGTTACTGCCATATATCAATGTCTATTTATACCTTAGAGATTATTCTATGGTCAGCAAGCGTTAATTGAAGTAAAAGAGAATATTTTGGTTACACTATAAACCTTCGAAGGCACTTCATAGTTTAATTGTAGTTAAACCATAATATTTATTTTACATATAAATGGAAGATCTGTACAGTGCACTGATTTGGGAGCAATCTAGCGGCAAATAAATAAAGTCTCTCCTAAATCACTTTCAACTGCTTGGCATGCATACATGTGTTAAAAGTGGCCACCACGATTAGCTTGCATGCATGTATAACTGCATATTTCTTCTAATTTCTCAGCTTAAATAGCTCTGTAACTTCTGCAGTCCGATCTATTTTTATTTAAGCATTTAACAATCATATTTCTGGACCATAAATATTGTTTTTAAAATGCAAAAATTCTTCTTCTGGGCCCTCTAAAAGAAACCCCTTCACAAAAATTACTAACAGAACAAAAATGAGGGCTTGAAAGCATTATTATAAAAGATATTTCTGTTTTTTCATACCGACGATAACCGTCATATATTGATTAATGCACATTACCGCATTCGAATTGAATTCGATCGTTATCTTGTTTATTTTGTTCGACCTGATTGACGCGAGGCTATCGTCGGCTCAATCAACAAGGAGAATTTGACTGGAGATTAGAATGGTACAAGTTGCGGATTAACAAATTAGGCATGAAAGTTTGGAGTGGAATTAAATATAGTGTGATTGGACAAGATCAAGAACAAAATCAGACTCAAATCAAGTCGGTGTGAATGGTATGGTTGCGTACTTAAAAGGGTGCATCAGATGGAAACAGTTCAAGGGATTTCTGAATGAAGGGTTTAGCTTTTCCGTACAATTCAAGCCCTTAAAGACTAGATAGGAACAAGTATGCCTGATTATAGTCTTTACTTATGTGACATTTTTTCTAATATTCTTGCTTGAATATTACATTAAATTAATATTAAGTTAATGTACTTGTGTACAAACAGCTTTTCGTGGTAAAAATGATGCAATTCCACAAATTCCTCTAATTAAATGGAAGAGCCAAAATTTTCAGTAAAAACACCAGAATATACCTTTAGTACCGGTCATACCGTAATAGACTAACACTATTTAATGCAAATTTAGACTTACTTAATTTATCCAATACATGTTTCATTTATTTGTAATTGAAATTAAATTTAACACCTAAATAACGAATAAGTAAAGTAAAGTCGATTGCCTATTTTTTCAGGCGAGCTTTACGTCCAACTACCAATTAGGTGTCGTGGACGAGGCGACTAGCAAACATACTTTACTGTAAATTTCTTTTATTAACCATTAAATAAAAATCCAAGGCCTAAGACCGGGGAATCGAACCCAGTACCACAATACATATTAGCTATACAGGTTTCGCCTCTAACCGCTCGGCTACCGTGGCGCCTTAAATAACGAATATTCATTTACAAAACTAACTTTTTGCTTTCGAAAAATCACTTATCTTTACTAGAAACTTTACTTTATATTGGTTTAAATTTGAGAATTTTTGATTTTATTAAATTTACCGTTAAGTTTATTTTTCAGTTAACATTTGGCAACTCTATTCGATGTCGATAATGGTATCAAAACTGTGTAGTAAGATACGATTTTTCTTTTTCGAGTTACGGTGAACAGATGGGCACCACACTGAATGTACAAGTGTACATAGTTGGAATTAAGGAGCCACGGTAGACGAGCGGTAAGAGGCGAGACCTGTAAAGCTAATATGTATTGTGAGGTACTGGGTTCGATTCCCCCGGTCTAGGCCTTGGATTTTATTTAATGGTTAATAAAGGATATTTACAGTAAAGTATGTTTGCTAGTCGCCTCCGTCCACGACACCTAATTGTTAGTTTTACTTAATTACAATTACTTTACTTTACATAGTTGGAATTATAATCGTTGGTGAAGAGTGTTAACTCGTAAATTTTTCCATATTTTGTAACCGACCATAGCAGACGGTCTTAATGAGGTATTAACATCTGTAAAGTTCGGCAGGGGAGAGGGGTTATGTGTGCGAATTAAGTTCCGCCCTGTGGAGAGATCTACCCCATGGTCTTTTTAAAGTGTAATGTGTTCATTGGTGCGCATCATCTACTCTGTAGTTGTGCGCACGTCCTACAGAGAACGTGTACGTTTCTACAATGACCCAGATGGGACAATAGCTTTTGCAGTGCCGCTTAGCTAACCCAAAATATCCTGGTGAGTTTTTGAAAGAAGTGGAAGAAAAAAAAAATCATCTGTTTATAGGGTTATGTATTAGTGCGTCAGTTAGGTTTTGTATGCATTTCTAGCGTACTCATGGGCAAGCATGTCTTGAACACCATAATCGACGTTCTTATCTAAACCAATTGATCAAAGGATTTCCATTGCTTAAATGCACAAATATAGTCGCCAAGTTATTTGGGGGGACTCCAGCATTTGGGAAAACAACTTGGATAATTGCCAAGTCAGCAAGTCAACATGCTAAAGAGATTTCACAAATCCTTGTTCCGAGAGTCTTAAAATTCAACTCAATAAAATGGCCACATCTCCGTTCGTCAATTTTGTCCACTCTAGTAGGCTTTAGATCACTCTACACAGCCTTACTGATCCCAATTTGTAGATAAGAACATGAGTTGTACGGAACAGCAAAGCGCTCCAACCTTAACCACATTCAATCCCTCTAACAATCCAGAAAACCAAAATTCTGTTCATAATCATTAACACATCTTTTTAACTTAACAATCAGACTATCCACATTGACCTTGGACCCCAATTTATTCTTGACCTAGCCCAATCCAATTATGCTAAACTTCATTCCCAATTTTCCATCCCGCATATTAAATAACTCTTGCCAAGCTAATCTTTCTCTGAAACCTTCCCTGGCTGGAACATAGATGTCCTCGTGATCACCTGATCAAATGATAGAATCGAATCAACTTCATCGATATCTCTTGTATCTATCGACTCATCGTTGTATGGCAACACTGTTTGAGAGAGTGTGTACGAGTTTCTTACTGTGTGTATTATGGCGGAGAGTGAAAAAAGATATATTGTGTATTTTTTTTTTTATTGATGAAGAATTTTACTGTGTGCAATAAAGGTTGTCGTTCGAATTTTCTTGTGTTTTCCTTTTGTTCCCAAAAGGGAGGAGACAACAGTTGGATATTTTTCGCTGAAATAAATTTTGCTTATTCATTCATTCATTCACATATAATTCTCCTAATCTCATTTACTTGTTGGCCACAGGCTGACTAGATTACCAACGCGGAGATCGTGGGTTCGAATCCTGCTGCTGGACTCTTAGATTTCTCTCTTCCCAGGAGCTTCTTACAACTCATTCATCCGGTAATGGACAGTGTTGTCTTTAATAAGAGAACACTGTCTGGAGGGGCCCGGCAGTGTGCTGAAAAAAGCTCTGGGCGCTAATAACCTCAGATTTTGGCGCGCCATAAATAAATTAATGAATAAAAAATTACCAGATCAAATAGGATATAGTTTTTGAAACTGTCATTTTTAAAATTTAAAATCACAAAATCTGGCACAATGGGGGATACTTCCTTTAACGCCTAGTTAAAATGCTGAATTACCTTCAAATCTTTGACATACCACTTATCTTTGGAATAAGTGGTATGTACAGATCAATCACTACAAAATCTTAAGAAAAACTGAAAATATGTTAAGTTCTTTTCAATTCCATGTTAGAAAAAATGGTAGCAATCCGGCAGATTTGAAATTGGAAGTTTACTCAGAAAGTATATGATTTTGATGTCTTAGTACGAAAAAAAGGGTTTTTCAAAAATTTTGTATGTGTAAATACATTTTAAAAAAACGTAGAAAATGCAAATTTAAAATTTCGTTCAGTTGCAAATGAAAACGTCACAATAACGTTTTAGCCAAAATCAATCAAGCAAAAATAACACTTTATTGAGTCAATTTTTCAGGTTTTTTTAAAAAAATATTTCTTCAAAAACGACTCTTAGGATTTCCTATAAAATGGTATTTTGTTTTTGTTTTTTTTCAGTAAATGTACGGTTCTATCTCTTGTATACTTGAGAGTTCAATGGATTGCTCAAATCGAGTTTAAAGGAACATGTTGGAACATGAATTGTTCACATTTTATGAGATTTTCTCAACAAATTGACAAAAGAAATCTTTCTCTCGGTTTTAAACATTCTGATTGCTCTTCAGAGAAACTAAGGCAAGTATCAGTTAGAAAAATCAAAGAAAAGGAGTTATAATATTGGATAAGTAAACGTAAGCTGGAGCTACCACTTATCACACTATTAAGCAGATGAATGAATATGCTTCTGATGTTCCCACAGTAGGAATAATGTACAGATCTACCATCTATTTTAATGAAAGTTAAAAGTATGCCTCTAAAAACTATAAGTCTGCACATCATGGAGAACTTTTACGAATATTCTCAAAAGTAATTATTCACACGCACTTTTAAGTTTTTAAATGAAGTTAAATAGTCGAGATTGTCCGCCAATTAAATAAATTACATTAAATATAAGACAAGAATAACATGATTTTTTCGTGATTTTAAATTACGCTATCCAGAAATGAGATTATTATGTGTGTGTGGGGGGGTGTTACAAGGTGGCGTAGCCCCCTAGAATAAATTAAGCGTAGAGAATATCACATCTCTATTCCGGGATTTAGTATTAGACATGTTTTGGGTATTTAAGGGTGCTTTCTAAACGACCTATTTAGTAAGTGTTTTGAGATGGTTAGAGGTATTGAATTAAGAGAGGGGAAAATCTACAATAGGGTCTGGTTTGGTCTCGGTTCGCTAGGGTGGAACCCTATGCAGCCAATAAGCACATTGCAATGGCGTCACCACACACACACAAAGTTTGGGTTGACATTAGTTCCTATCACCTGGTGACGCCACAGTCCAATTGTAAAGCACAGAGTCAAGAACTTAAATTTTTAGCCAAGTAAAATATTTGTTCCACTAAACTAATTCTGCCTTAATATATGAGTTAGCTGTTGGTTAAACAATTTAAGTTGTTTTATCACACCATAAAGTGAAAAGAATTTAAATTCTAATGGCTCTATTAAAGTAATTATGTCCTTATATTATTCAGCTATTTACTAGAACTAGGCTAATTAATTTAAGTTGTATTATCAAGCAATAAACTGATAAGAATTTAAATTCTAAACGAATAAAGTAATATCTCTATTAAAGTAATTAAGTTCTTAACATATTTATTAACCAGCTATGTACTAGAACTAGGTTAGTCAATTTAAGCTGAATTATCAAACAATAAACTGATAAGAATTTAAATTCTAAATGAATAACGTAATATCTCTATTAAAGTAATTAAGTCCTTATATATTAACCAGCTATGTACAATTAGAACTAGGCTAGTCAGTTTAAGTTGTATTATCAAACAATAAACTGATATGAATTTAAATTCTAAACGAATAAAGTAATATCTCTATTAAAGTTATTAAGTTCTTATAAGTATAATATATTAACCAGCTATGTTCTAGAACTAGGCTAGTCAATTTGAGTTGAATTAACTGACCAAACAATAAGTTTTTCTTTTTTAATTTAAGGTACGTGTCAACATTGGTTATTGGCGTCCGAAACTTGGTGTACCAGTGCACTAGATGAAGAAGCTGATAGTAAGAGAAAATATAAGGGAGCCAGCAGCTGGATTCGAACCCATGATCTCCGCATTGGAATCCAGTATTCGCTAACCACTCAGCTAATCTCTTCCCTATTCTAACCTTATAATAATAATAATACTCTTACTTATTGAGACTAATTACTTTTGTAATTTTTATTTTAAAAATAATTCTTGTTATTACGTGTTTAATTTTTTTTTTAATCCACCGATCTTTGTAACGTATTCGCCTCAATGGTTTTTGGCGTAAATGGTCGAAAATTCGCTTATACAAGTATACTGACTAATATACATTTGAGCTGTTGGTGCTATCATTGGATGGTAGTGGCGCGTACGTGCGCGTGCAGTATAGTACCTCTAACTACAGTACTCACCCCTAATATCTTCAACGAACATAAAATCACCGAACGCCAGCTAGTGTAGTATCTAGTCGAAGTTTTAGGAAGCTGTATGGTACAAAACTGATAACAGACCGACACGTATTATAACCCACAGATTTACGCTGTTCTCGTCTCAACCGTCACACGTATACCACCCACAACACTATCCACATATATACGTACACACATCAAACCACCCCCAAACCATATCGCTATAGTTTATGTAGCGTAAATGATCTTTCGCATCTCTAACCGCATATACCACCTTCGTGTAACAGATTTTTGAAAACTGTATTGAGAAGTATATGGTACATACTGAAATAAATGTTAATTCACTAATCAATTAAAACAGTGGTTTTTAAGTATAAAACTAAGTAATAAAAAATAACAACAATACTCTTTAATAATAATTTTAATAGGGAAGGGATTAGCTGTGAGGTTAGCGTATTGGTTTCCCACGCGGAAGATCCGGGTTCAAATCCAGCTGCTGGACCCTTAGATTTTCTCTTTTTAGGAGCTTCTTACAGCTCACTGTTCGGTGATGGACAGTATTGTCTGTTACGAGAGAACACTGTCCGGAGACCGGCAGTGCACTGAAAAAAGCCTCAGATGTTGACGCGCCTTAAATCATAAAATAATAATAATAAGTCTTTATTAAAATAAGTATTATAAAATTTCAACAAAATACAAATTTTCTAGCGACAGACTTAGTAAGATTTAGACAGTTAATTAGACTTAAAAAAGTTCGCCTAAATTAGGCAAAGTTACAGAACGAACGCCAAGGTGTTGGGTAAAACAAAAAAAATTGAACAATGTCCTCTTTAGGCTTTAATATTTACGTAGAGAACACAACTCTACTTTCTAAGGGATGACAACCGTGTACCTATCATCTTAAAGAGCCAACTTAATTCTTTAAAATTTTGTGATGCAGACTGTCGTGAAAACAAAACAAAAAACTATAGGCAATCATGAACATTAAGCTCTTTGTAAAAAAAGTATCAATTTATTAGTGTTAGAATTAAGTGGGTATTAGTATTATAGTATTAGATTAATTAGGCATTATTATCAGTAATGTTAGTATTTATTAGGTACATATTAGTATTGTAGTAATAGATTAATTAGGCATATTATCAGTATTGTTAGTATTTATTAGGTATTAGTATTATAGTATTAGATTAATTAGGCATTATTATCAGTATTGTTAGTATTCATTGATCTTATGTTAGTATTTGATCTTAAAATGCTGCCACACTCTTGCGCGTTGACAAAAAGGAGAACGCTGACTTCTCACGACCAGCTTTAGACCACAATGTTTTTATTATGGGCCAATTAGAGCACTTACTCGGTGTGCACGAATACCCTCATTCGATCTACTTTGGCGTCGTAGTGTACAGCAATGTTCTCGATGTTTCGGGCCACCTCCGATCGTTGGAATACTATCCTCTTTATGACCACCTTGAAATAATGATTTTTCCGGAATTATTATTATTATTAGATACTATTATTATTGTCATTACTAGTAGCAAATATAGTCTTATTTCCTACTAAATAGGCTAAAATATGTGTTACGGGAGTATTGTACGGAGCTCGCTATAGCCCCCTTTGTTATTGTCCATGTGTCTGTCATTGAGAGTGTGTGTATGTATAGCTAAGAGTCGGCACCCTTTTTAAGGCAGCCTTAAACCAAATTATTTACAGTCAAATAAGTCTATTGCAATCTAGTTGACAATGGGAAGCAGTGGCGAAGAGAAGTGGGGAGAGGCAAAGACAGAATTGTATAGAAATGTGTATTAGTGTTTGGGCTCGTTCGTCAATTTTCTCTTGCTGTGCGTATGTGTGACATTGTGTTATGCGTGTGCTAGTTTGTGACTCGTTTAATATTAAGAACCGGTGTGAACATGTTTAATACTTTTTTTTCACAAATTCTGAGGGGCGAGCGGTGGGAGGGCAAAATGCCATCTAAGTTCGAGACTGCATGCTGCATGTTTAAAAATTAAAAAAAAAAAAGACTGCATGTTCTGGCAGAGAAATTTATCCATTGTTAGTATCCCCCTCCAAAGAGGGGATGATGCCCCCTAGTCCGAATACTACATGTTCTGTACACACATGTAAATGGACCCAAACCTAATATTTAGTGTCTAGTAACATAATACAGTTACAGACATTTAACACGTCATTTTCATTAATAAGTCCCATAAAAATTTCATTGGGTGGATAAAGCATGATACTCTATTCAATAAATGTGTTAAAACATCTTATTTTAACTGTGGCGTTAAAAATTGAATACATGTTCAATTCACATGCGTTGTATATTGCCAGCGTCCCATAAGTTGATTCTCACTATGTACGGTTTTCAGGGGGGCTTGTAAACTTTTGGTCATTTACAGCCATCTATCAATGAATAGGTTAACTAAGTCTCTAGTCTTTACACAGTTTACTAAAACTTGAAAAGAGATCGTTTAGCTGTAACAGTAGGACCTCGATTCGGACGTTCATAATGCGTAAAAAAAATAAATAAGAGATATTAAAAAATCAGATTATGATTTTTAAAGAAATTTATTAAAAACGGGACAAAAAAATAACCTATATTGTTGGCGTAGTCTTACCAGTAATTCGTTACATGTCTAACTTTCTGAACAGCTTTTCTACAAGACTAACTATATTTTTTCTTCAGCTAAATATAGCCGTATTATTTTTATTAAAACGGGACAAATAATAACCTATATTGTTGGCATAGTCTTAGCGGTAAATCGTTACATGTCGTAACTTTCTGTTCAACTTTTCTACAAGACTAAGTTGTTTCTTCAGCTAAATCTAGCCGTATCATTTTTATTAAAACGGGACAAATTGTTGGCATAGTCTTAGCGGTAACTCGTTACATGTCGTAACTTTCTGTTCAACTTTTCTACAAGACTAAGTTGTTTCTTCAGCTAAATCTAGCCGTATCATTTTTATTAAAACGGGACAAATTGTTGGCATAGTCTTAGCGGTAACTCGTTACATGTCGTAACTTTCTGTTCAACTTTTCTACAAGACTAAGTTGTTTCTTCAGCTAAATCTAGCCGTATCATTTTTATTAAAACGGGACAAATTGTTGGCATAGTCTTAGCGGTAACTCGTTACATGTCGTAACTTTCTGTTCAACTTTTCTACAAGACTAAGTTGTTTCTTCAGCTAAATCTAGCCGTATCATTTTTATTGAAACGGGACAAAGAATAACCTATATTGTTGGCATTGTCTTAGTGGTAACTCGTCACATGTCGTAACTTTCTGTTCAGCTTTTCTACAGGACTAAGTTGTTTCTTCAGCTAAATCTAGCCGTATCATTTTTATTAAAACGGGACAAATTGTTGGCATAGTCTTAGCGGTAATATTGACCATTGACCACCCATAGAATCTCAAATTAAGATGAAAAGGTGCACCATGGATGAAACAATCTGAAGCTCAAACAATTGGGCCACAAAACTTTAAATAAATTGTGTGTATTTCTTGATAAAACTTTTCATGAAGATAATTAATGATAACTAATTTTACCTTTGAAGGGAGGGGGAAATATTTCAAAATGGCGTAACCCAAGGAGCGTTCTCATTTTTTTTGGGTGATGAGGGGGCTTTAGTAAGTCTAAACATACAAGTTTGGCTACCCTATTTAGATGGAACAACTTGCAGAATTTCATAAGTATTCTGAAGATGAAGGGATTGGAAAACTCCCTTTTGCCAGTGTCTCTCAAGCACCAATAGGTTTTTACCCTTACCAGATTATTTAAGTGAGGGGAAATCTCCCCTTAATATTAAGGGTAAACTAATGGCAAAACTGCCACCTTTTTTTTTTCTTTTTTTCTTTACGGCCATATTCAGCGTTGTATAGCCTTGAAAATGATTATCTAAACTAGATGGAACTGCTTTATTTTAGCTCAAATCTTTGTTGGCGATCATTTTATGGCAAAACTGGTAGGAGACTGAAATTTAACTCAGCTAAATTTGATAAACTGAATGTTTGTGTGGTATTTCTATATGGGATTACAGAGATATTGCTTATTTAGCATGAATTGTTCGGAAAAATTCATGCTGGAGTCCATCAAGGTTCTTTACTTGGCCTTTTTTTGGTTTTAACATTTATATTAAAAGGTATACCCTATCTTAAAGAATACGAAATAGGCATTAATTACCCATAAAGTGGCCATATTTACAAGTGCCTGGAGAACGGATACAATTGCAAACTGGCTTGACACTTCAAGTTCAGAAAATAAGTAAATAATTTAATAAGTACAAAATGAAACCGAATAAATTATGAAACTGTAATGTTCACCTAAGCGTAAGCATATAATTTCTAAAGATTTAGTAATCAATAATAAACGTAATCCAATGGCCATCTTCTGTTAGATATAATGGCGTGCAGCTTGACAACAAGTTTTACCTTATTAACTAACTGCATCAACAACTTGATGGATCAATTAAACAGCTTTAAGTGTAATCTTACCATTGTTGACTTGAGTTTCAAGCCTCGGGCCAACAAATTATTTGTACATTTAATTAGTATTCAGCCATTTTTGGTTTTTGGTTGAGTGGTTGCATTTCTATCGCGGTAATTTTGTTTAAGAAACTACAAATAACTACTCTATAAGGCGCCACGATAGCCGAGCGGTTAGAGGCGAGACCTGTAAAGCTAATATGCATTGTGGTACTGGGTTCGATTACCGGTCTTAGGCCTTGGATTTTATTTAATGGTTAATAAAAGAAATTTACAGTAAAGTATGTTTGCTAGTCGCCTCCGTTCACGACACCTAATTGGTAGTTGGACGTAAAGCCCGCCTGAAAAAATAGGCAATTATTTTACTTTAATTACTCTATATAGCTAGAACTTCCCAGAATTAAGGTTTTTAATATTGATTAATTAAAACTGTCCGGTATTAATATATAATATATGTTTTAATAACGTATTTTAGCAATCTAATAAGAAAAATATCGGTTCATGATTGTGTTGCCACACGCCATAAACTTATAAAACAATTTAATTTAAAAAAAAATTATTTGGAGCAAAGTTTTTAGTTTTAATATTTTCATTGCAAGTGAAGTTGCTTTAATTTGACTTATCGACAATATATTAGGAATGGGAAAAGTTATACTTTAACCACTGTATTCAAAATACTGAACTATTGTCAAAATACTAAATTACTGTCTAGCTGAATTGAAATTTTATGCAGCTAAATTGAAAAAAGTTATGTTCTGTAATATTTCTAGATAAGAATATTCCGTATGAAGACATCAACAACAACACGAAAATGCCTCCGAAATAATTTACTTAAAATGGAAGTGAAATAGCTAATTCATTTATAACTCTAAAAATCATTTATTTGTCTCTTAACCACTCAAAAACCTGTATTTTGCAGACGGTTCAACCTTATTCAATCTTCATTCATACTAATAAATAATTCACCTTCATCCTAAGCATTCATACCTTTTGTTTAGTATTAAATACGAGGGTCGTTTGAAAAGTCCGTGCAAAAATAAAAACTACTTAATTTTTTGGGGTAAACCTTTTTTATTTTTCAACATAGTCTCCTTTTAGGCTTACACACTTCGTCCAACGCTGCTCTAGTTTGTTGATCCCTTCCAAATAATAGGATTTGTCCAAGTCTGAAAAATAGCCATTCGTTTCTGCAATCACCTCCTCGTTTGAATAAAATCTTTTTCCCGCCAGCCATTTCTTCATATTGGGGAACAAATAGTAGTCCGAGGGAGCCAAGTCTGGAGAATAGGGGGGATGTGAAACGAGTTGGAACCCTATTTCCATTAATTTTGCGACCACAACTGCTGAGGTGTGAGCTGGTGCGTTGTCGTGATGGAAAAGGACTTTTTTGTGGGCCAATCGTGGGCGTTTTTCTTGCAGCTCGGTTTTCAAACGGTCCAATAACGATGAATAATATGCACCTGTAATAGTTTTAACCTTTTCCAGATAGTCGATGAGGATTATTCCTTGCGAATCCCAAAAGACAGTCGCCATAATCTTTCCGGCCGAAGGAACGGTCTTCGCCTTTTTTGGCGCAGATTCCCCCTTGGTAACCCATTGTTTAGATTGTTCTTTGGTCTCAGGAGTGTAGTGATGTATCCATGTTTCATCCACAGTGACGAAACGACGCTTAAAGTCCTGCGGATTCTTCTGGAACAGCTGCAAACCGTCCTTGCAACACTTCACACGATTTCGTTTTTGGTCAAGCGTGAGCAATCGCGGCACCCATCTTGCGGATAGCTTTGTCATGTCCAAATGTTGATGCAAAATATTATGTACCCGTTCATTCGAGATGCCCACAGCACTAGCAATCTCACGCACCTTCACTCTTCTGTCATCCATCACCATATCATGGATTTTATCAATGATTTCTGTAGTAGTAACCTCAACAGGGCGTCCAGAACGTTCAGCGTCACTTGTGCCCATATGGCCACTCCGAAAATTTTGAAACCACTTATAAACTGTTCTAATCGAAGGTGCAGAGTCACCATAATGTTTATCAAGCTTCTCTTTAGTCTCCTCAGGCGTTTTGCCTTTCATAAAGTAGTGTTTAATCAACACACGAAATTCTTTTTCGTCCATTTTTGAAAATCACTCGACTTCCTCGATTCAAACGAATGCCAAACACAAAGAAATAGACCGATCTGGCTGAAACTTGGTGTGTGTTCTTTCAAGAGATGCTACTAACTAAACATAACCTCGATACGCGCCAGTAGTGCTATCTCTCTGACTTTGCACGGACTTTTCAAACGACCCTCGTACTAGCTATCATTTTTATGTGCATCTATTTACACTTTGGAGTACTGGATATCTAAAATCAATAAACTATTCTTCAAAATTCGTTCATAAAATATCTATCCTTTAACAGACATAAATTCTACCTGGAGATATATTGGTTAGTTATTTCCACTAGAGATTTCAACACAATAGACATTGCTAGACAAGATGATGTTTTTTTTTTATCTGAACGCAGCAGTAAAATTTTATGAAGATTTCAAAATCACATTATTTTAAAAGATTAATATTTCAAATTGTTGTGCATGGTATTTAAATAAATATTTTGTCCACACACCTCGACAGGACTCGAAATTCTTTTCCTGTTATTGCTGAATTTAAAATAAAATTTTTACAGGAATAAGAAAATTATTTTAGCGAGAATAAATTGAATTTAATGATAGGAAATATTCTTATTTTGAAATACCACAGCGAATAAATTTGATAAATTTAGCTAAAAACAATTTAATTTTTACGCAGTTTGTAATTGTGTTATGACGTAAAACACAGGGGAACTATTTAGCCTTCTCTATATTTACTTTTTGCTGTTGTCTATAGGTTGAATCCCTGGCAGCGTAATACGCTTGGAGACCCGTATAGATCACATTGAATATGAAGTCATTAAGAGAATGTTAAACTGGTGGTCCCCAGGGTTGTTCAGATGGATGACAAAAGATTGCCAAAGATATGTATGGAGAGGTTAATTCCTTTAGAACACAACCCAAGTAACAAATTTCTGGCACAATTGGTACTCCCAGTTGAAATATAATTTGTCTCGTTTTGGTGCTCAACATCTTCTCGAACCTGGTAAGTAACTCCTGTCTGACTAAAGAAATTTCTAATATTTTGGAAAAAGTAAGAAACCACTATCTCTCAGTTGACATAACTTCTGATTTAAACTCTAATTTTCATCCTTTATATAGGAAAGTCAGTAACTTGGGTAAAAGAGAATTGTACTTAGAATGTAGAGGTTTTTAAAGCAAAGGATTGTAACTAAGTCAACTGAGGCTAGGGCATCCTGATAATTGTCGTGTGATCATTAAAGGCAGTCTTTTCAGATTCAATGTGGACAATCACTGTATCTGCTGAAATTTAGGTGACCCCAGGCACTTGTATATCACTTTCTGTTGGTATGTCCATCATTTAGATCTGCCAGGAACGAATATTTTATCAGAATTTATCAAAAGTTGTGCACGATAACGAGGAAAATTTACTTAATTTATAGTTATAGACCGTCTCACTAAATTTAATGACTTGTATTACTTTGTGGTCTCTTTCTAAAAATTAGAAAATTTATTATTAATATTGAAAATTAAAGAGCATTTTGTTATTTTTCTTTATAAATTTTGTCTTTAGTTTTTTATCTTTTATATAAGAAATAATTTCATTTTTAGTTTTCAGTTATTTTATGTTATGTAATAATTTTGTACCAATACTCCATTTGTATAGGGTAGTACCCTGGGAACAAATAAAAATTATATTTATAGGTTGAATCATTTTAGCGAGTAATTTTTGTAGTAGGCTTGGATTTAAGTTCTATACGGTATTACCTAAAAGTCACTGCTGACCTGACTAGGAAAGTAGAAGTTTGTGGTAGCTAACATTCAGTTCATACGTCCATAGTGGGCGCCTTTGATAAATACTATAGTCATTGTAATTGAATATTTCCTCTTAAATGTTGATTAAAGCTCATTACTTAAGGTGATAGGTTGATAGACTAACATACTCACCTTAACATGTTAGCGTGATAGGTTAGATCAAGGGTAAGTGAGCTAGAATCGCCTTTATGCTGCTACTATAAATGATATTTAATTTTTTTTGTTTTTTTTAATTATTTATTTTTTGAATGAAGCTGAAATGGTTCGGTATACAAACTTTGTAAAAATCTTACTAAAGTTGAATGCTCCGGGAAATGATGTGGGATGGTTTTGGCCCAAAGTCTGGATGAAGTTTTCGCTCTTGGGGGCAAAGGGATTTTAAATTTTCAGACCCTAAGTGAGATATGGTGGTGGCAAACCAAGTGAAGGTGTGGTAAGCTAGTAGAGGGTGCGTCTCAGTATCTATGTGTGCGTTTGTTGGGTGGTGGATGAGGAAGGGTGGCCATACTTTTAAGGAAAACCGGGTGGTCCTGGGTATGGTCGGACGGGTAGGCTCATCGTTTTTTGGTGGGAAGGAATGTAGTGTGGAGTTGAAGGCGACTTGAACTCAACAACATAAACTTTCTCAAAACTCTCTTCTTTCTTTCCGCGCTTTCTCTTACTTTCTCCCGCATCCCCCGCCAATTCTCATACGCACACAGGCTGAGAAAAGTTTTCTCCCCCTCAACCATAGCCACCCTCCATAGAATACTAAGTAGTATGAAAATCCCATTACAAGTTTTTAGTTTCTATCCCCATGGATGGAGAACGGTTGATATTAGCACCAACCTAAGGAGACCCTTAAACAATCTCACGTAGGTTGAGAAGTGGGGATATTTTTTTTTTTGAAGTCCAACGTTAGGGTCTTAAAGTACATCATGCTCTTAGGTGGTGACATGATTGCTTATGGAAACGCTTAGCAATTTTATTTGAAAAGCATTCTTCGTTAGCAAGAAAACAGAATTCGGAAAAGTGTTTTCTCTCTCGCTCCAGGAAACGGAATTTCTAACTTGAACATGCCTCTGATGTGCTTACCTACAATGTACAGTTCCACCATATGTATTTCAAATATTAAAAGGAATCATTACAAGTTTGCAGAGAAAAAAGATTTTAGTTGGTACACCTCCAACGTGCCACAAACTTTTCTTTAGAAATGCCGAAGGCTATTCACCCTGCAGTTCCATTGCCTCCTACTGGTGCCAGGTGAGACAATCAAACTGCAGCACCTCCAGGTGATGAAACAATTATTCATCCAGGTGCCCTAGGGAAGTTCTAGAAGGAGTGATATGAACCAACAGTTAGGGATAACCACTCCTTGGAGCCAACTCGCCATACCGCTCTATCACTCCTCCAAAAAATATTCAGAGAAAGCTCCTTTAAGAGGATTGTAGGTTGTACATACGTTCACCTCTAATATCTAGGCGCCACGGTAGCCGAGCGGTTAAGAGGCGAGACCTACAAAGCTAATATGCATTGTGGTATTGGGTTCGATTCCCCAGTCTATAGGCCTTGGATTTTATTTAATGGTTAATATAAGAAATTTACAGTAAAGTATGTTTGCTAGACGCCTCCGTCCACGACATCTAATTGAGGTAGTTGGACGTTAAGCCCGCCTAAAAAAATAGGCAATTACTTTACTACTTACTACTTCACCTCTAATATCTGGAAACATCTGGAGTCGTCAATTAGGATGTGCCTCTCTCGCTATACCCAAATGTACTAAGGATGACTGTCTCACATCAAGCGAACCGGGCCTTCCAGAAATGCTCCAGGAAGTGTGGTTAGCACTAGATTGGGATGGCACTCGCTAAAACCATAAACACACTTTCTGCCCAAGGCAGGGTACATCTCCTTCTTTACCACCCGGTTTAATGTTTCTGGAAAATGTAAATGCCCTCCAAAGCACTCTCTTGATTCAGTTCACGCTGCTTACTGCTTGAAGGCGGGCACCTATTGTTTTTCAGAGGTTCCTTTCTCGAGTCCAAATCGGCCCTGTGTCTCCCATCTTCCGGCACAACTTACATGACACCATTGCTTGGTAAACCCGGTAACGTTAGGGGCGCAACAATCAGGGATATCTCACTTCCAAGCGTCGTATGCTTTCTACCCTTTCTCTAAGATTACAACCAAGTAAATGTAATGGTAGCTGTTGTTGCTGCTGCCTTCTTCATCGCGTTTTGATTTTGTGTTCATAATTCACGACGCGATGATTACAGAGTCTACATCTGAGGTCACTGGCGCCCAGAGCTTGTTCAGTGCATTGCCGAACTCCGAACAGTGTTCTCTCATTAAAGAAAACCTTGTCCATCACCGGACAGTGCTCTGTAAGTAGCTCCTGGAAAGAAAAAAAAATCTAAGGGCCAGCAGCTGGATTCGACCTCCAGGATCTCTCCACATCGGAATCCAGTAGAAGCTGATCACTAATCCCATTTCTGCAAGGGGTAGCAGTTAGGCTTTACTCTTAAGTGTCATTTCAGTATGATGTACGATTATAATACCTGTGTGGTATTAAAATTAAAATTTGAATGGTTACATAAAATTTCAGGCTCGAAGAAGAGCGATTGACTGGAAACTATAGTTTTTTAGCGTTTACTTCAGAAATGATTCCAATGATTCCCTTTAAACTTTGTACGCACCATACACTTGGGTAGAAACATGTTCTTAGAGAATATTGATTGGTTTGGAGAGAGCAGATACGTCATATAACTTCACAATATCATTGTTATAGTGAAATGTAATATTGAAAATCTCTTTAGTAAAAGCTAAATTTCTAGAAAATCTAATTTTGTTAATTGTTGTTACCAGTTTAAAAAAAATATTTTTTAGCAATATCTAACGTTCAACTCTGATCTAAACCACATTTAATAAAGTTAAGGGGATTCTTAGTTTCGACCCTTGAAAACACTGCCTTTTTCAAAGTAGAATAATATATGGTTTCGCCTATTCTTGTATTGAATGAACAGTAAAAATGTTGACTTTACTAGACAAGTAATATAACAAATAGAACCACACACTGCGAAGTTGCCACAATAGGCCACTAGTACCTATTGTGGCAATTTTATAAGAATTACAATGTTGGCACTATATGTATATTCAATAGAAATCAAATAAACTTCAATAAGTACAATAGGTAAAAAAGAATTAGGCACTCGAGTAATGCAAGATTGAACTATTAATAGTTCAAGTGCTTCAATTGTAGTGGCACTTGAAACTAAAGAATTGTTGAATACAATTCCATTGTAAGCATTCAGTTAATTTTTTTTTTTCAGCAGAATGTTCAAAATAATGACCCTCAAAGTGAATTACCACATGCATTGTGGTACCCAAAATAAATTTAGTTCCATATAAAATTTGGGACACTACAAACAAAATTTCAAAGACACGTTCCAAAAGAGTATAAAGTTCACAAGTAATCGCAGAACCGCCAATAGCCAATGAATTAAAACCTACATAATTCCATCACGCAAGCACCATTTTGTTTCCTGTTTAGAAGTGAAGTGAAGAGCCTACACACAAAATTGATGTCCATCGATTCGCCTAAAACAACAAACAAAAAAAATTTCTGAAGACGTTTCTCGCCCAAAATCAAAGAATTGAGAAGCAAGTTGGACATATCGTTGAAAAAAAAAACAACAAATTTTCGGCGCAAATATTCTCCGTTGGTACACAACTCCAGCTTTAAGAACCGTTGAGCTAAAATGTAGTATATAAGCAGAATTGTTGCTCAATAACTGAATTAAGGCTTTAAAAAATTTGGTGGAATAAGCTTGGGCTCAAACCCAGAATGTTACCGGCAAAAATATGTTCTTTGTAACTTTATAAAATATCTTACCAAAAATTTAGCAATTTTTATAACTCAACACATTTTACAAAAATTTCTTCGTTAAAGGAATCTAAATATGTAGATTTCATTAACAATCCTAATGATTAATGTTCAGAAAAACAAATAAAATTAATCCTGTAATTACACAAATAAATTGCGATATTAACAGATAATGTGTAATGGCAAAAACAGTTAATTCATAGTATAAAGTAAAAATGGAGTTCATAGTCTCTCTTATATACCTACCATAATTATTCCACAAACAATTCTTAATGCTCCTTAAAAGAAAGAAAAATAGGTAAAATAATAATAAAATATATAATACTGAATGTACCTATAATATAATGGTACACACTGTTTAAATGTTGGATTGAACTGATTGAGAGAAGACCAGCCAAATTGGTGTAATTATCTACATACGTTGAGAATATATTGAGATGGATGATGCTTTTTAAGTGGTAAATACGAGGGTCATTCAATAAGTAACGAGACAAATTACTACTGCTCAAAAACAGCTAAATTGATCCGTATGAAACTTTCAGGACATAAAGTTGGCAACCTTGTGATGACATCTGATCAGCTGTTCAATTATATTTTGTAAACATAACCTCAAATTTACTCAGTTAACGATGGCGAGTCCGCTCGAGAATTGCACCGTGGAAGAACAACGTGCCGTGATCAGATTTTTAGTCGCGGAAGGTGAGAAAGGTAGTAAAATCCACAAAAGAATGTTAAAAGTGTACGGAGACAATTGTTTGAATCGTTCGAACGTTTACAAATGGGTAGAACAGTTTCAAAGTGGCCGTACAAAAGTTTCTGACGACCAACGCAGTGGACGACCGATCGAAGTTAGGACTTCCTGTCTCGAATCTCGGATTGACGCGTTAATTCGGGACAATAGGCGTATCACCGTTGAACTGATAAGTGAAAAAGTAAACGCGAGTGTTGGAACTGTCCATAACATTAATCACAACAAGCTGCAGTACAAGAAAACCTGTGCGAGATGGGTGCCCAGACAACTCACGGACGCTCACAAAGAAACCCGGCTTCAAATCAGTCAACAGTTGAAAAATCGATGTTCGACTGAAGGAGAAGGTTTTTTTCAAAAGAATTGTAACGTGTGATGAAACATGGATCCATCACTATGAGCCAGAGTCAAAACGACAGAGCCTTGAGTGGAAGCATACGACTTCTCCCATTCGGAAAAAATTCAGGACCCAGCCATCTGCCGGTAAAGTCATGCTTACAGTATTCTGGGATTTTCAGGGGCCAATTTATTGTGATTTTCTTGAAGGCCAAAGAACAATCAACAGCCAGTACTACAGTGACATGCTGGAAAACAAGATAAGACCTGCAATTCGAACGAAACGCCGTGGGCTCTTGACTGAAGGCGTGATTTTGCTTCATGACAACGCCCGTCCACATACGGCACAGCTGACGAAAGAAAAACTTCAGAAACTGGGATGGGAGATCCTTCCACATCCCCCCCTACAGACCCGACCTCGCCCCATCAGACTTCCATCTGTTTGGACCCCTTAAAGATGGTCTACGAGGGATACATTTTCGATCCAATGAAGAGGTAAAAAATCAGGTGCAAAAGTGGCTTCGAGATCAACCCAAAGAATTTTATGCCAAGGGCATTTACAAATTAGCAGAAAGATGGGACAAGTGTATAAGTGTTGCTGGAGACTATGTTGAAAAGTAACCAAAGTTTTGTACTGATTCAATAAACCGTTTTTGAGCATTAATAATTTGTCTCGTTACTTATTGAATGACCCTTGTATATTGGACCGGCCAGAAAGATGTGGAACACCCTAAAAAAGGATTGTATTTCATGATATTTTGTTATTCCGAGTGTGTTATTTTATTATTATTATCTTTATTGAGACCTGTAAAGCTAATATGTATTGTGGTACTGGGTTCGATTCCCGGTCTTAGGCCTTGGATTTTATTTAATGGTTAATAAAAGAAATTTACAGTAAAGTATGTTTGCTAATCGCCTCCGTCCACGACACTTAATTGGTAGTTTAGCCTGAAAAAATAGGCATTTCTTTACTTTACAATCCATTTTGCCTAATATGCATTTTGCAACGAAAAGTGGATTTACTGAACAAAATTACTGAGACATTTGCTCAGTTGTTAGTTGACTGTGCTCAAATTTATTGAAAAAAATCATTCATACAATTTTTATACCCCATCACAAAACTGCAGACTACTTTCCTAGACATGCAATTACAGGAATGTGATATAGTGATTAGGGTAGTTACTTGTTTGTGCCCAGGTCACGCCTTGTTGGGGCAAGTATTGCCAAAAAAAAAAAAAAAAATAACACAACGGGGCGTTTCTGAGGTGTCCTTTGTAAAGATCTCCGCACTTCCGCAGGGCTACATCTTTGTTCTTTACATTGCTTGGTAATGCCCTGTCCGCACCGTGGGGTTGCTTGTTAACAATTGTTAGTAGTTTCTAATAATTTAAGGTATTGCTAACAAGGAAGTTCTTTAAAGACCAAAAACATTATCTCTTTATTGGAGATATGTGCGTGTGATTTCCTTGTGTTGTACGACTGGCTGTTGTCTTTACCTGGGCCGTATGACATCAATTGCTTACACGAACACAGGGGGGGGTCTTAAGATTTTTTTGACCCCCTCGTTTCTTCTTTTCAACGGGGGGTGTTCTTGTAGATTATTACAGGGAGTGGTAGTCTTTTATAAAATAGACAATTGTTCTATTTGACTTACCGAATGTTGTCTATTGTCCTACACAATATTTTTTTTTTTTTCTTTTTGAATCTAGAACCTTCAATTTCTTGATTCCCACGTGTAAGTAGTATCAAGGGCCACATACGGTTAAACAAAACTAAATCGAAATGTCAATAAAAGAGCCGAAGGCATAATCTTTGCCTTAATCTATTGTATGAATTCAATGCATGTAATGTTATGTGTCCTTGATTGAATCATTTTTAGAACAAACAAGAAAATGGTTACCAAACCTTGTTTGAGAAATTTCGGTTAAAAGAATTCAACAGCTTTTCACAAAAAGCAGTTTAATTTGAATCCCTTAATTCAAGCAATATTGGAGATACAAGTCTGCTGTGAACACTTGCTTGACATTCACTACATTTCTCAAGGTACTAACTCATTCTTATTAATATTCACCAAATTATAGTTAGTAAAACCGTTCATTACACTGAAATTTAGCCGTACGGGAATCGAACCCAGTACCACAATACATATTAGCTTTATTATTATTATTATTTTTTTGTATTTAAGGCGCATCAATATCTAGGTTATTGGCACCCGAAGGTTTTGATTAATGGTGTTTCTGAAACATAAAGGCTGATAAATTCCCTCTAAAGTACAATTTTTCAGTGAAGCACAGTACGTACGGCTACGAGGGTCGTTTGAAAAGTCCGTGCAAAGTCAGAGAGATAGCACCACTGGCGCGTATCGAGGTTATGTTTAGTTAGTAGCATCTCTTGGAAGAACACACACCAAGTTTCAGCCAGATCGGTCTATTTCTTTGTGTTTGGCATTCGTTTGAATCGAGGAAGTCGAGTGATTTTCAAAAAATGGACGAAAAAGAATTTCGTGTATTGATTAAACACTACTTTATGAAAGGCAAAACGCCTCAGGAGACTAAAGAGAAGCTTGATAAACATTATGGTGACTCTGCACCTTCGATTAGAACAGTTTATAAGTGGTTTCAAAATTTTCGGAGTGGCCATATGTGGCACAAGTGACGCTGAACGTTCTGGACGCCCTGTTGAGGTTACTACTCCAGAAATCATTGATAAAATCCATGATATGGTGATGGATGACAGAAGGATGAAGGTGCGTGAGATTGTTAGTGCTGTGGGCATCTCGAATGAACGGGTACATAATATTTTGCATCAACATTTGGACATGACAAAGCTATTCGCAAGATGGGTGCCGCGATTGCTCACGCTTGACCAAAAACGAAATCGTGTGAAGTGTTGCAAGGACGGTTTGCAGCTGTCTTTAAGACTTTAAGCGTCGTTTCGTCACTGGGGATGAAACCTGGATACATCACTACACTCCTGAGACCAAAGAACAATCTAAACAATGGGTTACCAAGGGGCTTATATCATTTAAATGAAGTAAAGTAAAGTAATCGCCTATTTTTTTTCAGGCGGGGCTTAACGTCCAACTACCAAAGGGGTCGTGGACGGGGGCGGAAGCTCATACATTACTATAAACAATTTTATCTAACAAATAAAAAGTAGCCTTACGCTGGATTCGAACTGGGGATCTCCCACTTACACAACCACGCTCATGTCCACTAAATGATAAAATGTATATTAAATCTTCATAAATAGTAATAAATATGCACTTTATTTCAATTCTAATCCAAATTATTCTCCTGATTGTTCTTTATTCTAAATAATCATCACATACAAACGCACATTATATTAGAAAAAGAAAAAGTTACGAGTTTATAATTTGAATCACGGAGTTGAAACGAAATTTTACTAAAGGGATAGTCCATTTTTTCGAAAAAGCTACCACGGCTGTTCAGTAAACTTCTGTTCAGTAGGCTTTACTGTAAAGCTATATTTCAATGTAATGTTCGGTTTTTACAGACTGTAATGTTGGTGAGAATTAAAAGAAACATTATTGGTCAAATATTCCGAATTTGGTGAATATTAATGAGTTACAACCTTGAGAATAGTAGTGAGAGAAAGTCATGTGAGTGTTCACCCACAGATTCCGAGTTTGGTGAATATTAATGAGTTACAACCTTGAGAATAGTAGTGAGAGAAAGTCATGTGAGTGTTCACACCAGATTCCGAGTTTGGAGAATATTAATGAGTTAGAACCTTGAGAATAGTAGTAAGAGAAGGTCGTGTGAGTGTTCACCCCCAGAATCCGAGTTTGGAGAATATTAATGAGTTAGAACCTTGAGAATAGCAGTAAGAGAAAGTCGTGTGAGTGTTCACACCAGATTCCGAGTTTGGAGAATATTAATGAGTTAGAACCTTGAGAATAGCAGTAAGAGAAGGTCGTGTGAGTGTTCACCCCCAGATTCCGAGTTTGGAGAATATTAATGAGTTAGAATCTTGAGAATAGCAGTAAGAGAAAGTCGAGTGAGTGTTCACACCAGATTCCGAGTTTAGAGAATATTAATGAGTTAGAACCTTGAGATTAGTAGTAAGAGAAGATCGTGTAAGGGTTCATTCCAGATTCCGAGTTTGGAGAATATTAATGAGTTAGAACCTTGATAATATAGTAAGAGAAGGTCGTGTGAGTGTTCACACCAGATTCCGAGTTTGGAGAATATTAATGAGTTAGAACCTTGAGAATAGCAGTAAGAGAAAGTCGAGTGAGTGTGCTCACAATATTTTTTTTGAAGTTATACTGATCGAGACAACACTGGCTCAAGTAGAACAGTACTGACTCCAAGATATTCCTGAAGCTTTTTTTTTACTAGTTTCTCTTTTGTCGTTTTTGAAAACAATTTTTCTTAATAATGGGGCACCATTATTAAAGCCCTAGGACCTAGGTATTAAAGAATAGGAACGAAGCTGCGCTAATCTGTGGGAACTGGGCAAATTAGTGGCTAAACAGTCCCCACTGTTGCTAGCAGAGCGCAACCATAGGGGTGCAGTCCCAAGGGGTCTTCCTCTACCAACAGCATCTTCCATCTCCTGTACTCTAGCAACCGTCTTCTATTCTTTGACCGGAAATCGCTCCCACTGGGCTTCTTAAACTTATATTGTAATTTGTTTGCTGTATTTAAGAGACAATCAGTCAACCATCAAAGTGATGAATAAACGCTTTGTCAACACTTTTGGCCACGCCTCTCTGTAAGTGTACAATATTCTTATCCACCGCATGTGATTGAGTACATCAGTAGTATCAAAACTCGACAACAATAGTCTAACAAGGGGTTAGATATACTCTCTGAGGAGCAATAGTTAGATAATAATGTGCAATCTGGTGCACAATTAATAGAGAAAAATACATATATCAATTATAAGCCTCTACGTGGGGCATTTTAAGTGCATGTTTGTAGTTCCCCATGAAATTATATAGGTGGGTAGATTTGTACACTCTTCTAAATTACCTTAGAGACATGCTTAATGGCATGGTACCTGTTACAAGAAGTAAAAGGTTTAAGTGGCCCTTGGAAATAGGAAAATGGTTGTACTTTGCGGAAATGTATACCAGCGTTTCCCAACATTTTATTTTGGCTCGCGTACCATTTGGTAGTACAATCATGCTAAAATTGTACCATTTCGTAAAAATGATTGTATTTCGTGAAATTTGTTAATCCAAGTAATTATCTTTATTGAGACCTGAAAAGCTAATATGTATTGTGTTACAGGGTTTGATTCCCGATCTTAGGCCTTGGATGTTATTTAGAATAGAATAGAATAGGAAAGAAATGTATTATTCTGGGACAATTGTCCCCTATGAATAAATACAGGTACAAATAGAGGCCTTAACAGTTTGGCCTGTGATTAAACAGAAAATAAATAAATAAATAATTATTTACAAAAAGTGAAAATAAAAATAACAGCAGAAATTAAGGAAATAAATTAAAACAATTAGAATTTCGGAGGAAGCTGGATAGAAAGGAGATAACTGAATAGAAGGGATTTAAAGATAGATAGGGTAGGAGCATGGCGGACAGATGATGGCAAGGAGTTCCAGAGAGAGGTAGCACGTGTTAGGAAGGATTTGTCAAAGGATGAAGTAAGGTGTGAGGGAATATAGAGATCGGATGAGCGAGATCTAGTATTACGGGAATGGATCGAGGATTTAAACTTAAAGAGTTGAAAAATATAGGAAGGCCTTTGAGACTGGATGACTTGAAAAAGGAATGAAGCCCTAAAAATACTGGCGGCGATAGACAGGAAAAAGCCACTTCAACTCATCGTAGCAGGGCGAAATGCAAGAGTCTCTGGAAATGCTGAAAATAAATCTTATGAAGCAGTTCATGAGAGGCGCTTGAGCTTAGCTTCAATATCACCAGAAAGACCGCCATACACTAAACAACCATAGTCGAAATGGGGGAATATAAGAGAGGAAACTAGGAGTTGCCGGGTCTTAATTGGGAAAAAGGTGACGGGAACTATTAAACTGCTTCAGGATGTGGATGGAACGACGAGAGATTTGGGAAACATGGTTTTTCCAGGATAGGTTTTGGGTCAAAAGTGATACCAAGGTTTTTCACAGAGGAACAATATTTTATTGGGATATTGTAAAGGAAAAGATTAGGAAGAGGAGCCAATGCTTTAATTTAATTTAATGGTTAATAAAAGAAATTTACAATAAAGTATGTTTGCTAGTCGCCTTCACCCACAACACCTAATTGGTAGTTGGACGTAAAGCCTGCCTGAAACATAGGCAATTACTTATCTTTATTTGTATAGAAATACAATGTATCAGTTTCAAAGGAGTTCAAGTTCATGTTCACCTTATAAACTTTGTAAAGTGTAAGATCTTAGTTTTAAAACTTTTTTTAATTAATTAAAAATTGCGTACTTATTTTTCTCTTCAAAATTATTAATTAATTTACAAAGATCTTCTTTAGGATTATTATATTTGTTTATATGGAGTGGGATTCTAAAACTTTTATAGACTGGGCAGTCGTTATTACACATTAAACAATGATCTTTGGGTTTAGATTGTATAAATTACATTATTGATTTTAAATTTAATAAGATAAGGGCCACCCCAATCTTATTTCAGAAAGAATTCTCATAACTCGAAAAGAAATGAATTTATCGTAAATATTGTTGACCAACATTTTGTAATAAATTTTGAGAATTCCAGAATATATTAAACATAATGTTATTTACTTTATTTAAATCAGTCAAGTGCAATTGTTCCCTGTTTTATTATAGAAATATTAGGTTTTTGATATAAGCATTCTAATGAGCTATTCTAATTCTAGAAGGGGTTTAAAATCCAATTATCATTTGTGTTTTCGGATTTTGGGAAAATACTCCATGAAAGACAATTTTAATCCTGTTAAATGTGCTATTATATTTTCTCGTATATCTTGAGGACAGTTGTATAAGGGCTGATCGTCACCTCATTTCGTAGTATTATCTTCTTCTTTTCATTAATATTTACGTATGGATCTTTAGT
The DNA here is from genome assembly GCF_049639745.1 of Rhodnius prolixus. Taxonomy (NCBI): domain Eukaryota; kingdom Metazoa; phylum Arthropoda; class Insecta; order Hemiptera; family Reduviidae; genus Rhodnius; species Rhodnius prolixus. Next base: position 1,443,270 of record NW_027411618.1, read on the forward strand.
GAATTTAAATAAATAACATTTCATTTTCCATAAGATGCTCTTGTCTTATATTATTGCAGTCAAAATTGGAAGTAATTTTATCACAACTGTCTCTTTTTGAGCAATTTGCTGTTAAATCCCATGAATTATTGGACAAAAAACAGTCTTCAAATCAGTGTGCCCTTACTTAAAGGGACGTTTGTAACAAATATATCTTTACAAACAAAAAACATGGTGCAAATTATGAAAGACAAAAGGCCGTAAAAATATGTAAAAGACTAGAAGTAAAGCTCGTTTTAGTGCTGCACGAGACCGAGACGAGGCGAGACTTTATGCAGTCTCGATCTCGGTCTCGGTCTCGGTTTTTTGAATTTTTGTTTAAGTATTAAAAGCGGTTTGCTATTAATAATCTTTTCAAAAAATGTTATAATTTTCTAATAATTATTTTAATTTATATATTGGTAATGAAAATGTGTGTAAAAGAAGACAACTACTTACACCTCAATGCATCATATATTACTATTACTGTTATATATCTTTATATAATTTCAAAAAGATGTTAAAAACGCGCCAAATGAAAGACCCAAATAACATATCTGCCTGCTATAACAAGTCCATTCGTGAAATGAAAAATACACCTCCCAACAAACTTCCCGCTCCATTAGTTATGGCTGTTGGTGAAGATAAAGAATCTGATGATTCACCTTTTGACGACGACGACGACTGCATCAATATTTTTGCACCATTTGTTCAAAAATCAGCAAATATCACCGAAGCATGGAAGACAGAAATAATTAATTACACCAAATTAGACCAAGCACCAATAGACGTTGACATTTTAGAATGGTGGAAAACACTTGAGAATTCCTTCAAAAATTTGTCTAGAATGGCGAAAGATATTTTCAGTATCTGTGCAACTTCAGTGCCATCGGAAAGATTATTTTCGCAAGCTGCGATGATAATGACCAATAGAAGATCTTCTCTAACTTCTGACTCAGTAAAAGCTCTTTCATGTATCAATGCGTGGGCAAAGTGTATCTTAAAAACGAAAATTTGTGGCAATATTTTTTAGGGGCATAGATAGTCTTTTTTTTCAAATTCACTAATTCCAAAATTCTAAAATATAATTCAAATAATATCAAAGTTCAAAGTATTAGATTATTAATAGTGAAATTTATGAAATTGAATGAATGAATGATATGAATAGTGAAATTTAGTGAATTTAAGTAAAAATTATGTAAATCGAAGGGAGCCGCCACGGTAGCCGAGCGGTGCGAGACCTGCGAAGCTAATGTGTATTGTGGTACTGGGTTCGATTCCCGGTCTTAGGCCTTGGATTTTATTTAATGGGTTATATGAGAAATTTACAGTAAAGTATGTTTGCTAGTCGCCTCCGTCCGGGACACCTAATTGGTAGATGGACGTAAAGCCCCGCCTGAAAAAATAGGCGATTACTTTACTTATGTAATTCGAAGTCAAATAGATGTAGTAATATTGAATATATATAATAAAATCGTATCTTTTAATAATTAATTCAATACTCGTAATGATTATTTATTAATAAAGAACACAATTTTATAATTTTGTAGCTAAAAATTAATATTTGAAAAACCGAGACGAGACCGAGATTTCTCGACGAGATATATATCATGTCTCGATCTCGGTCTCGGTCTCGGTTGCTCAAGTCTCGTCTCGGTCCCGGTCTCGGTTTTTCAAATATTAATTGAAAAACCGAGATTTGTCTCGTTTCTCGTGCAGCACTAGCTCGTTTTAAAAAAATATCTCATTTTTTCATTATTTACTCAGAAGAATGGCCACAATGTTGTTTTTTAAAAGTAATATCGTACTATACTGTAACAACATTGTCAAAAATTGTGATTCCCTGATAATGTGCTTTTTAGTTTAGTTCTGGGACAGAGCTGGTAATGCCCTTAATAGTACTCTGTTAATGCATCTGGATAGTCCTGCAGTTGCAGTTATAGTTTTAACATAGTAAAAGCTTACAGTTTGAAGACTATGTCAATTGTAGTAAGAGTGAATGGTGTGATTCATGTTATAAATGCAGGACTGGCTCTATTGTAGTTTGAACTGAATGCAGTTTCTGTATGTAAAACCAGTTCGTTCTCTCAGAACGAACGAATCACTTACGTCAATATTGGCCAGACTAGACCAGACTAAATAGACTTGGAATGTATGATGGTGGAATACTAAATCACTTTAGTCTAAAATAACAGATAGTAAAACACACTATCACTGAAATGGGGATATGGGCTGAATTATCAGCTAAATTGTGTTTTTTTTTTTATTTTGTGCAAAGCGTTTTTACTGAAATACATGTTCTGAAATGTTTAAAGCTACGAAAACAATTTTATGCGAAGTTTTTAATATTTTTATTGATTTCTGATCGCTTAAAATTAATAATTAACTTAATTAAAATTAAAATAACAGTGACAAAAGAAGTAGAAATCTAGACATACAGTAAGCTAATTCAGTGTTTTTCCCTTGAATATTACCTTCCATTTTCTAAATGAAGGCTACCCTTTATGTTTATTTTAGTCCTGGCCACAAAAGTAGGTGACAAAGACAGAAAAAGTAGGAATCTAGACAAACAGTAAGCTAATTCAGTGTTTTTCCCTTGAATATTACCTTCCATTTTCTAAATGAAAGCTACCCTTCATGTTTATTTTAGCCCTGGCCACAAAAGTAGGTGACAAAGACAGAAAAAGTAGGAATCTAGACAAACAGTAAGCTAATTCAGTGTTTTTCCCTTGAATATTACCTTCCATTTTCCAAATAAAGGCTACCCTTCATGTTTATTTTAGCCCTGGCCACAAAAGTAGGTGACAAAGACAGAAAAAGTAGGAATCTAGACAAACAGTAAGCTAATTCAGTGTTTTTCCCTTGAATATTAGCTTCCATTTTCCAAATAAAGGCTACCCTTCATGTTTATTTTAGCCCTGGCCACAAAAGTAGGTGACAAAGACAGAAAAAGTAGGAATCTAGACAAACAGTAAGCTAATTCAGTGTTTTTCCCTTGAATATTACCTTCCATTTTCCAAATAAAGGCTACCCTTCATGTTTATTTTAGCCCTGGCCACAAAAGTAGGTGACAAAGACAGAAAAAGTAGGAATCTAGAC